>NW_023425399.1:11475513-12675513 GCF_014108415.1 Molossus molossus | reverse complement strand
GGAGGAAAGGAAAGATGTCTGAGATGATACTGGAGAGTTAACCAGGCAAAGCTGGGGGTGGAAAGTTGGTACCAAGCAGCGCTGAGGTGTGAGAACCTGAAGGAGGCCAGACTGATGGGACTGGAGATGCAAGAGCCAGGGTGTGAGGCAGCAAGATTGTGCCCATTTTACAGGTGAGGAATCTGAGGTTCAGAGAGAATTATCCAGCAGGCCAAGTTCTGAGTTTAGAATCCAGGTCCTGATTCAAGCTTATGTAGAACCTCACAGTTATTGAGCACCTATATGTACTAACGTAGAAGGTGGGTACTATTATTACTTCCTCATTTGACTGATGGAGAAACTGAGGCACAGAGAAGTTGAGTGACTTGCTCTAGATCACACAGCTCAAAAGTAGCCGAGCCTAAGGTTTTCCCCTGGTTACTGATGGTTCCCAGTTTCTACCTCCTAATTCTCCCACAGCCTCTGGTCTCATATAAAGCCCCAGCCTGGACCCCAGAGGGGCTGTGAGTCAAACCCTGACCCTCTGTGGAGTTTTGGATAAAGTAAAAAAAAAAAAATCCCCTGAAACCCTCCGGGGTCTGGATTCTCCCAACTCCAAACTGAGAGACAGCAAAACTAGCCCTGTCTGCAAGGCTGCTGTGAGAAAAAAAGTGATAAAAACAATTATGGAACTCATAGGCGATAAAAATAACTGTAGCACCCCTGGCAAACAGCCTGCGCTGGAGAGATACTAACTAATGATAGCAGGAATTTATGGCCCTGTGGGCCCAACCTTTCGGAGACTAGAGTGATAGGAGCTGGGGTCACAGGCTGGGTCACAGGCAAAAAGCTCCCAGCAGCCCCTCCCTGGAGAGAGGCCTGAGCCCCTCTCCTAGCAGCCTGGGCTGGGATTCCCAGGGCTCTCAGATGGCCATGGCCCCCCAGGCCAATGGGACACCATCAGGCATCCATCTAATTGCCTTGGTCTTATATCTGTAGCTGCTTGTCTTCCTAGAAACCTGTACACTATTAGCACTTTATAGTGACTGGTTCATTCATTAACCCTCAAGGCCCCAGGGGAAGGCAGGGAGCAGAGGGCACAGTGATTCATTCCTCCTGTAGCTGGTGGATTTACTGAGGGACTACTCTGTGCCAGGGGGTCAGATACAAGGTGACAGAAGGAGACTACATTTGTGGGGAGCATGCAATAGAGTGTACAGATACAGTATTATAAAGTTGCACACTCGACATTGATATGTTATTAACCAACATTATCCCAATATATTTAATTTTTTTTATCCTCACCCGAGGACATTTTTGCAATTATCTTCAGATAAAGTGGGAAGGAAAGAGGGAGGAAGAGAGAGAGAGAGAGAAACATGGATGTGAGAGGGCCACATAGAGGGGCTGCCACCTACACGACCCCAACCGAGGCCGGAGACAAACTGCCACCAAGCTACGTGCCCTTAGCGGGAACCGAACCTGGGACTCTCCGGTCTGTGGGCCGACACTCCAACCGCTGAGCCAAACCTGCCAGGGCCCAATACATTTAATTTTTAAAAATTTAAAAAGGTATGTACTTGATCTGGGCGGGGTTACCTGTGTGTATATACTTGTAACAATTCACCAAGCTGTACATTTTATAGTTGTTCATTTTATAAGATTTGTGAATTGTGACTCCTTAAAAATACTTTTTAAAAATCCTAAAGAGCAGTACACCCTATCTATAAAATCTTTAGCAGCAGTATCTAACTGATGGGGTATTTGGAAGGATAAAAGGAGATATAAAGGTTGTGGGTCTCTTAGCACACTTTAGGAGCTCATAATAAAAACTTACTATATTGAAACCATATGTAACAGCAACATTCATATTATCATCATCATCACCCTTCTGTGATTTTTCTCTATTGCCGATTGATTGGAGCGCCCTCGCGTGTCTACATTCTGTCATAGCACCTCAGTTACTGCAAAGAAGACTCTATCCAAGCTTGGCGTCTCAATTCCAAGGGGCAAGGCTTTGCCTTTCTTTTGCTCCAGGACCACAAAAGAAAGTACCAAAATCCACATGAGACCAATGAGTCTGAAGTCCAACTCCATCCCTGCCATGAGAGCCCCTGCAGTGCGTCAGAAGGAAGGCAGAAGGGACCGAACAGGTCTCTCTCTCTTTGAATCACGGTCGAAACACAATCCCGAGCATTATCTTGTTTCACAGGGACTCACATGATAATATTTGAAAGTAGCATCGAGTGGGCAACAAAATGCCTTCACATTAATAATAATCACTGGCTTCCACTGAGCGATTCCTGTGTGCAGGCACCGTGCGGAGAGGTGTATATTCAATTGTTTCCCCCTTTAATCATTAAAGTGACTTTAAAATATATTGTTTTGTAGCCTGCTTCCCCCCCACACCCCTCAACAGTATGCTTTGGGCATCTTTCCACGTCAATAAATATAGCTGAGGCGGTAAGTACTTGATTCAAAGGCTGAGAAATTTAAACAGTCAGCGGCCACTGCCCAGGTGAAGATCAATAATAGTTAACATTTATTGAGTGCTTTATTACACACTGGGCCCTGTGCTAATTGTTTAACACGAACTTTCTCTTATTTGATCCTTAAGGCAATCTCGAGGTAGCTGCTATTATCATTCAGATGAGGAATCTGAAGCTCCAAGAGGTAAAGGAACCATCCAAGGCCAGACAGCTGGCGTAAATCCAACCCAGGGTGGTCCGATTCTGGCTCGGGGCTCTCAGGCAGCGTGTTTGAAAGCCCATATGTGGCAGGGCACAGGGAAGGTCCCCAAGTGGAGAAAGAAGTCACCGACAGATCCTAAAGACAGGCAAGAGGGTGGTGTGGGGGAGGCAATTTCTGAAAAGCCACCGTCCACAGTGGAGGGGGCCAGGAAGGCTCCCTCAAGGTGGAGCCATGTGGACTGACTGTATAGGAAAGGAGGCCTTTTAATAACTTGCCAGCTCCTGAGTGGTTTCACATCAGGCACATGGGTTCAAATCCTAACTGTGCTACTCACATAATCGATGTACAATGAATCACGCCTACTTATATTGCCTAAGTGGATGAGTTTTGACATATGTACTACTCATGAGACCTTTACCACAATCAAGATGATGAACATTTCCATCACTCCAAAAGTTTTCTAGTGCCCCTTTATCCTCATCTGCTCATCACCCCCTCCCATTCCCAGGCAACCACAGTACTACAGATTAGTTTCTTTCACTAAAATTTCTGGAGTTTGATTGAAATGGAAACATACAAGTTGTACTCCTTTCCCTGGCTTCTTGCACTGAGCATAATTTTTTTTGATATTTATCCATGTAGCAATATAAGGTATATATTGATAATTATTGATACATAGATAAATATTTTAAAAATTGTGCTGAGTGAAAGAAGCCAGAAGTTTATTTACTCTATTGCCCTGTGGATGGACATTTTGTCCCCTGTTTTTGGCTATTATAAATAAAGCTGCTAAGAACATTCATGTACATGTCTTTGAGTAGATGCAAATATCTAGGAGTGTAATTGCTGGGTCATATAAGTATATGTTTAACTTTTTAAGAAACTGCTGGAAACTATTTTCCAAAGTAGTTGCACCACCTCGCATTCCCACCAGCAATGTCCGAGAGTTCCAGTTGCTAGTGTGGCTCTTTAATTTCAGCCATTCTAGAAGCAGTAGGTGTTTTTATTTTTTAACCCATTGAGCCCATTGACGGTCTCCTAGCCTTCCTGAGCCCCAGTGGGTTGGAGGGGGCTGGGTGGAGATGGTGAGAGGAGAGGAAGGGTATTGCTTGACTGGCACCATGTAACTGGCCTCAAGTGCTCTGGACCCAGCAGACATTAGAGCTGCCCCGTCCTGTCTTGGGAACCTGTTGTGGACTCATGGAGATGGCCATCGCTTCTCACCTTTGACCCTGACGGATGCAGCCCTCTTCCTGGGGGTCCCTTGCAATTTCTTCCTCAATCTTTGGGAATCTTTGACATCCAACTTGAGCTTCTTGCTGCTACCACCCCTCTGCCCTCTAGGAGACCCGACGCACAGGGCCCACGTTGGCTTCTGGTAGCTGCTTCCTGCCCACACTGGTCCATGGGAAACACTCAAGCAGCCTTGCTCTTCAGCGCCTGGGAGTGTGGGCTGACCTCAGCACACCCACCTTCTGGTCCTTCCCCAACACAGTCATTTCTCCAGCCACTCGATGTCCCTGCCCACATCATATCACTGGGCCCTCGCATAGGGGTCACGTGTGAAGCTCTCCAAATAGTCACCCCCAGAGGGTCCCCCATTATGCCCATTCCGTCCTTCCAAGAAGATGGCCACCAAAGGACTCCTTGCCCCTGCTGCCCATCACAGGACAGCCGTGCGTGAACGTAGGTGTAACAACACACAAAGGGATTCGGGTCCAATCTGAGCAGTTGTGGGCTTTCACCGTGCTCTTGAAAAGCAATCACCGGCTGTCACAGCAGCGCTTTCGGGCGAACTTGTACAAGTCACATCCACCTCCCTGGGCCTCAGTTTTCTCATATCTTCATGGAGGTGACTGTACCACCCAACCAGGTCGTCGTGAAGGCTGAGTGACATAGTAGGTCTGCAGAGTGCTGTCAGATCTGACAGCCTGTGATTCCACAATCACAAACCTGAAACTCCATCCCTGTGTGACTATTTACAAGCGGTTTGCCTCTCTGGGTCTCAGGTTTCTCTGCTCTCATAAGAGCCCCTGCTTGACAGCCTGCCTGTGAGGTTAGCTGGGTGAATGCATATAATGCGCTTAGCATGGTGCCTGGCATTTGGTAAGCAGTCAGTCCTGCTGGGTGTTAATAATACACCGGAAGCCCGGCTGGTGTGGCTCAGTTGTTTGAATGTCGTCCCATGCACCGAGATGTCACTGGCTCCATTACCAGTCAGGGCACATGCCCAGGTTGTGGGCTCGATCCCCGGTAGGGGGTGTGCAGGAGGCGGCCGATTGATGTTTTTCTCTCATCAATGTTTCTATCTCTTTCTCCCTCTCCCTTCCTCTTTCTCTAACAAATAAATAAAATATACTTAAAAAAATAATAATGCAATGGCGGGTGTGCAGAGGGGGTTCTTAGGCTGGTCTTTGGGGGGCAGGGGGCATGGTGTCTCCACCTCTCCTTGTCCCCTACCATTCCCAGACCTGTTTTGAAAATGCTTCAGCCCAGCCGGGATGCAGAGCCTCCAGGAACAGAGAGGATGGACTGTACCTCCGAGCTGTCATGTTGACTCAGGTTAGTAAATCAATGTGTGACCAGAAAAACACAGCTGGGCTCCCACCTCTTCTGGGAAATCCACGCAGCCAGCCCCAGGCACATCTTATCTCGCACTCGGAAAGGTGGACGGCTCTATTCTGGGTCCTGATTTTCAGGCTTAGGAACAAAAGCCTGGCACGCAGAAGTCTCTGGCGCCGGGAGGCATACCAGGCCCCCGGATCACAAGCTTCACACGACCCTCCGATTGGGGTCAGACGTGTCTGGCACTTGGCAAGCTCTTGACCTCTTCCAGCCCTAGTCTGGACACTTCTCAAAGCCAAGTCAGGCTCCGGACCACTGGTTGGGCAACTCATGACCTCAGACTGGGTCAGATCCCTCAGGTGAGTATCTGTTTAAGAGTATGGGACATTTTGTTCTTTAGGACCTCAAGGGCCAAAGAGTATGAACCCTCCCCATCCACAACTCCAACCCCCAACACTGCCATTTACTTACTTTGTAACTTTGGGCAAGTTCTTCACCTCTCTGAGTTCCAGTTTTCCCATCTGTCAAATGCAGACTAACAAGTACCTCCACCTTCCAGGGTTGTGTGAAACTCAGGTATGGAGTGTCAAAGGGTGGCACACACATTGGCAGGCACTCCATAAGAAGTTATCATTTGTGCAAACAAGGGCACTAAACACCAAATTAAAAAAAACAGTATATATATATATATATATATATATATATATATATATATATATATATATTCTCATATAATGAGAGTATGGATCAGGGAGCCAGACTGCCTGGGTTTAAAATCTGACTGCTCTACCACTTTCTGTGTGGCCACAGATAACCTCTTTGAGCCTTGGTTTTTTTCTCTGTAAAATGGGAATAAAAATAATAAGGTTGTGAAGATTCCGTTAGATTAGATACACTGGGAACAGTGCCTGGCACATATTAATCACTTAGTAAACATCAACTATTTTTAATTAGTCACACAAGTTAGTAGTGTTAGTAATGGGACTGAAATCACACAGGTAAAAAATTTTCACAGGATTAGCAAGGAAGGAAACTCATATTTAGTGAGCACCTGCTATGTACCTGGTACTCACAGAAGCTATATATCCATATACGTATACATACACACACACGTACTTCTGTTTTCCTTTCTTTTAACCTTTATATTGTAAACAGATACAAAAAATTATTATTATTTTTTATCCTCACCCGAGGACATTTTTGCATTTATTTTCAGATAGAGTGGGAGGGAGAGAGGGAGGAAGAGAGAGAGAGAAACGTCGATGTGAAAGAGACCCATTGACTGGCTGCCACCCACACAACCCCAACTGGGGCCAGGAACAAATGGCAACTGAGGTATGTGCCCTTAGTGGGAACTGAACCTGGGTCTCTCTGGTCCGCGGGCCACACTCTAACCGCTGAGCCAAACTGGCCAGGGCCAGATGCAGAAAATTATACAAATTAAATTTATAGCTCAGTGAATCATTTCAAGACAAACATCCTTGTAACCAACACTCAGGTTAAGAAATAGAATTTTGCCAGCCAGCCACAAGTCCCTCCATGTATCTTATCCCAACACAGCCCTTCCCCCCAAAAAACCGCTACCCTGACTTTTATAGTAATTATTTCCTTGCATTTCTTTACAGTTTAATTATCTGAGTGTGCGCCCCTAGACATTATAACTTAGTTTTGCCCATTAAAAAAAAACCTAATATGGCCCTGGCTGGTTTGGCTCAGCCGTTAGAGCGTTGGCTGCGGTCCAGAGAGACCCGGGTTCGGTTCCCATTAAGGGCACGTACCTCCGTTGCAGTTTGTCCCCAGCCCTGGTTGGGTCGTGCAGGTAGCAGACACTCGATGTGCCCCTTTCACATCGATGTTTCTCTCTCTCTCTCTTCTCTCTTTCCCTCCCACTCTACCTGAACAAAAAAATGGAAAAATGTCCTCCAGTGAGGATGATAAAAAAACAAAACAAAACAAAAAAACGTAATACGTTTTTTAAGACTCTTTCAATGCATAGGTTCCTTCCTCTATCGCTTTCTTTTCCTTTCAGTTTATCTGTTGAAGAACTCAGGCTGCTTGACCTGTAGAGTTTCTCAAAGTCTAGGTTTTGCCAATTGCACCCTCACTGTACAGTTTAACTTGGCCCTTCGACTTCAGCATTTCCTGCAAATTAGTAGCTGGATGAGACCCAGGTTCCATCCCTTTGGCATGATAGCAGGTGGTTCTGGGTTCTTTCATCAAGAATCAGCTAGCCAGTGTGGCTCAGTGGATAGAATGTCACTCTCGCATCAGAGGATCGTGGGTTCGATTCCTGGTCAAGGGCATGTAACTGGGTTGCTGGTTCAATCCCCAGCCCCAGTCCGGGTGCGTGCAGGAGGCAACTAATCGGTCTGTCTCTCTCACATCAGTGTCTCTCCCTCCCTCTCTCCCTCCTAATCTCTCTAAAAATCAATGGAAAAAATATTATTGGGTTATTAACAACAACGACAGCAAAATAATCATGTCTATGGCTGGAGTTTTGCTCTTTTTTTTTTTTTTTTTTTTTTTTTAGCTAGAGACATAAATTTATTGCAGGTTTCAAAATGGCAATATTGTATCATTTTGTTTCCATTTATCAGCTGTAATAATTTTTTAAATCCTCACCGGAGGATATGTTGTTACTGATTTTTTTTAAAGGGGGGGGGGGGAGAACATTGATATGAAAGAGAAATATCAATTAGTTGCCTCCCGTATTTACCCCGGCCAGGGATCAAACCTGAAACCTAGGTAAGTGCCCTGACTGGAAATCAAACATTTTGGTGTATGGGATGACACTCCAACCAACTGAGCAACCTGGTCAGGGTAATTAACTGTAATAATTTTATAAGAAGTTGCTTTTCTTAACCTATTATTTGGTTACCCAGTGGTACATTCACACATAAAAAGTGGAATAATTACTTGATTCTTTCCTTTTATTTACTTAGTTTTCAAGAATATAATTTGTTTCTATGCTATCTTGAGAAGGTGATCAATTAGTGTTTTTACTGAATATGAACTTATTTTTTGCCAGTTTTATGAACTCAGGGACTGAAATATATTTCATGAGTTTCAATCAATTGCAGTCATCTTTGTTGTAGCTGAAATGATCTCATCTTCAGGTTGGTTTCCAAGTCCTTTTGGTGTGACCCTGGTGCCTCTGATAGCTTCTTTGTTATCAAGTATGACAAGACATTCCAGGCTCATCTTGTATATTTCCTGCTACTGATCTGCAATCACCAATTTCTCCAAGAGGCCCCTTTATTTTTTAAAATAAAACATGGTACTTCAAGGCTGAAATCTGAGTGTTAGATATGCTCATTGCTACTAGATTACTCATGGTTTCTAGCCCTTTCTAGTGGATAGATCTAGGTATTTTATATATACAGTATATATCAATGTTTATGTGTGTGTATACATACATACACATTGCTCTTAAAAATAAATCATATCTTGCCCTGGCCAGTTTGGCTCAGCGGTTAGAGCGTCGGCCTGCGGTCCAGAGAGACCTGGGTTCGGTTCCCGCTAAGGGCACGTACGGTTGCAGTTTGTCCCTGGCCCTGGTTGGTCGTGCGGGTGGCAGCCACTCGATGTGTCCCTTTCACATCGATGTTTCTCTCTCTCTCTCCCTCCCACTCTATCTGTACAAAAAATGGAAAAATATCCTCAGGTGAGGATAAAAAAAAATAAAAATAAAAATAAATAAATCATATCTTGAATTCATACTGATATTTCCAATGCAGATAGAGCATTGTGGGGCTTTTAATTAATCTCTTTTATATAACATCTGCAGCCACAGAAGATAAAATTGAAAGATTCTGTGATTACTGATTTTCACACAATCTAGCATCTTACAGAAACTGTCATGTCCTTGTGGCTCTCTTGGGTCAGTTCCCATCTTCCTGGGACCTCTTGCCCCGGTGGTAGGGAAAGGAAGAGATTAAGGGCATCTCTTGGATACTGCTTTGGGTTCTGAGTCCTCCTGGACGACAGTATTGCTCTCTCTAGAAATAGTTCAGCGTCCTTACTGTGCCTGAAAGAGGGACCTAGCTCTCGCTCAAAGTCCTCGTTGCACAAAACATATGTTGGCGGGTCTGGGCATTTTTACGGACTAGTCTTAGAGGTTGAGGACTAGTCTTAGAGCCTTTCTCAAGCTACCACTTTCATGAACCCCAAAGCAGAGAAGAATCCTGGAATGCGATTCCCGAAATCTAGGTTTAAAGCCCTTTACTCCATTGATTACCAGTTTCCCTTTCATGAAAAATTCCCATAAATATGAAGATTTAATGAGACAATGAATGGAAAACATCAGGCGCATGGTAGTTTTGTCCTCGGAAAATGGCAGGTTCTTTCGTTCAATCTCTGGGCCTCAGATTCCCCAACTATACCACTTAAACTTGCGGGCAATTCTCCGTCCCTCCCAGCAAACCTCTGCCCACGATCGCGTCCCGCTGCGCGCGGTTCCCACCGCTAGGTGGAGACAAAAGGCCGACACCACCGCGAGGTGTTACACATGCGCACTCAGGGCGGCGCCCGTCTTCGCACGCTTTGCGTACGTCACTTCCGGCGCGAGGGGCCGGGCCGGCCGGGCCGGGAGTGCGGGTCGTTCTGCGCGCGCTGCTGGACGAGGCTCCTGCCGCCGACTGACCCGCGCTCCGCCCCGTAGCCGGGCCGGTGAGTGCCCGCGAGGCCGTCCGTGTGCCCTGGGCGCCGGGGAGAGGGACCTCTGACAGGGAGGGGTAACCGGAAGTGGGGGACCCGGGAGAGAGACCCCAGGAAATGGGGACACCTGGGGAAGGGGTGACAACCGGAAGTGGGGGGCCTCATAAGGCTGCTGACGGGACGTAGGGTCTCTAGGGCTCCAGGAGCGATGGCGTCCTGACCTTGTTTGGGTGGCGTGGGGAGGAAGGTGATGCTCGCAGAATGGTGGACTTCAGGTGAGGAAGATTCGCGGCTCCACCCTAGCGAACGGTGTCTGCACGCTGCCCTGTACCCACCCATCAGGTCCTTCACCACATTGAGCCCTGTCTGTGCTTGACGCTGCTGAGACCCAGGAGATGAAACAGGAAGCCCCAGGTGGAAGGTAGAGCCCAGTGTGGGGCAAGGCAGCCTTGTCTGCCTCACTAGGTGTGTACCTCTGGGCACCGCACTTGACCTGACATCATCCGCTAATAGCTGCTGAGCCCCGTCATGTGCCAGGCACTGGGGTGGCAGTGAACATGCCAGGCAGATTGTCTGCCTGCATGGCATTTACATTCTTGCAATCAGTTTCCTCCTTTGTGAATGGGAACAGGAATAGAGCTGTCAGCAAATACCGTAAAGATGAAATGGGAGACAGATGTAAAGTACTTACCACCATGCTTGATACATGGTAAAATACTCAAATACATATTACCTCTTCATTATCCCACTGTGCGTTTAACTTCCTAAGGCAAAGACCTGTATTGTTCGCTGTTGCGTGCCCAGTGTCTATGAGCCCAGTACCTGACACATAGGGTAAGTGATCAGTAATTATTCGATGATGAATGGATGGCGAAACTGATTCTGAGGAGTGTTCATGTAAATACCCGTAACACTGGACTGTCATTTCTGAAAGAAATAGGTGCTGTGGAATACAAGGGAATCACCCTGGGGGAATCACAGAGGAGGTGACATTGAAGCTGGGTCTGGAAGGTGATGAGTTGTCTGGTTGGGAACAAACAAGGAGAGGAAATTCCAGGCAGAGGTATCAGAAATGCATGAGGCATTCCAAGAATGGTGGGTCATTCGTTTGTTTTGACTGACATTTCATGTGCACTGAGAGGAGAGAGGCTGGGGAGGGACTTTGAGGCTAGCACATGGACATGGACATGACAGCCTTTTTCCTGGGTAAGCATTGAATTGGGACTATAAGCATCTGTTGATGACTCCCATGGAAACAAAGCCCAGGGTGAGTCCTATGAATCTATGATTGTTCCATTCCTTGCTCAGCATACCTTTGCCAAACAGATTAAACCCATTCAACAAATAATTATGGAGCTCAGGCTGTATGCCTGGCACCCTGTTAGGTGCTGGGTGTAAGGTGATGAGCAAGACAGACAGGAATGTTTCCCACAAATTGCCTACAGACAATTACAAGGACTGGGAGAAGTGCTATGTCAAAGAGCTCCTGTGGGGAAGACTCTTAACCTGGCCTGGAGTCAGAGAAGACTTCCTGCTTCAAGCACCATCATCTCTCACCTGGATTATTGCAGTAGCCTTTAAACCAGCGGTTCTCAACCTGTGGATCGCGACCCCTTTGGGAGTCGAACAACCCTTTTACAGGGGTCGCCTAAGACCACCAGAAAACACATATTTCTGATGGTGATTCATAACAGTAGCAAAATTACAGTTATGAAGTAGCAATGAAAATTTTATGGTTGGGGGTCACCACAACATGAGGAACTGTATTAAAGGATCATGGCATTAGGAAAATTGAGAACCACTGCTCTAAATGGTCTCTTCACTTTTTTTTTTTATCCTCACCGGAGGACATTTTTGCATTTATCTTCAGATAGAGCGGGAGAGAGGGAGGAAGAGAGAGAGAAACATCGACGTGAGAGAGACACATGGAGTGGCTGCCACCCACACAACCCCAACCGGGGCTGGGGACAAACTGCAACCGAGGTACATGCCCTTAACGGGAACCGAACCCAGGACTCTGGTCCGCAGGCCGACGCTCTAACCACTAAGCAAACCAGCCAGAGCAGTCTCTTCTCCGGACCGCAGGCCGACACTCTAACCGCTGAGCCAAACCGGCCAGGGCAAGGGCAGTCTCTTCTGTCCTCATCCCCTTACAGTCCATTCTCAAGATAGCAGAGTAATCCATTTAAAATATATCTGTTCATGTCACTGTGCTCAAAACCCTTTGTGGCTCCCTCCAAACTCAAGGTCAAACTTATTGGCTTACAAAGCTCTGTACTAGTGGGTACCTCTCTAAATTCATCTGCTAATACTCTCCACCCTGCTCAGTTAGCTCTAGCCACACTGGTCTCCTCTCTGTTCCTCGAAAAAGCCAGGCATGTTCCTGCCTCAGGCTTTACACTTGTTCCCCCAGATACCTACAGGGCTTGAGCTCCCTTGTCTCCTTTGTCTTTGCTCCATTGTCACTTGGGTGAGGACTTCCCTAACCACCCTATTTACAGTTGCCACTCCTATCCCTAGATACATTCAACCCCCTTCCCGGCTTTATCTCCAGTACTTATGTTCTAGTAGACTATATATTTTGCTTATAGTGCACCTTGCTAGTATCTAAGCTCAATGAAGACAGGATTTTTTATTCACTGCTTTATTCCCAGTGCCCGGAAGTGGGCCTGGTACATAGTAAGTACTCAATGTTGAATGAAGTGACATCTGATTGGAACTTGAGGGTGAATCAGTCAGGTGATACACTGGAGGAAGAGCATGTTAGTTGGAGGAAACAGATATGCACAAGAGAAGAAAATGCACCTCTGGGAGGAAGTGAAGGAAGCTGGGTAGGGCTGGCGGTTAGAATGCAAGGAAGGGAGCTGGCAGACCTAAGACTTGGCGGAAGTGACCTGGTCACAATGGCTGCCGTGCACTTGCAGGTGACTGGCAATGTGCAGAGACCCCTGAGATGGTCCCTGCCTTCCTTGTTGAGCTCCAAGTGGGGGTTCAGTGACAGCCCATGGGCAAGAGCTTGGGCTTTGGAACTGGGCAGCCCTGCCGCTATTCTATTCCTGGAATATCTAAGGCAGCGGTTTTATTTTTGTTTTTCATTTGATGAGTGTGTTGGTTCAGGTCTTCTAAGCAGACACTAGGATGAGATTAGACATGCAAGAAATCTATTGGCAGCAACGCCCATGAAGCATAAAGGGAGGGGAGCCGGCATCTATGAAGGAGGTTTGGGCGGGAAGTCTCAGATACAGTGCAGGTTCATGAAAGGTTTGGCTGGCCAGGCTGATAAGGAGTCTTCGAGCGAGCATTGCCTGTTGGAGGAATCCTGTGTCTCAGTCATTGGCTGGAGGCAGTCTGTGGAAAGTGTGACATCCACTGGCTGGTGGATCCAGAGGGACAGCGGCTGGGTCCATTCATCAGTTATGCTTCACCCCAGCAGGAGACCTTATGAGTTCAGTTTTATGGCCACCATGAAAAGTCACATTGTATATGGTTAAAAATATATATATATATATATCACATGATACAGTAAAAATTCTCTCCTATCCTGAATGTCTAGTTCTCCAGTTTTGTTCCCTGGAAACCATTGGCAACAGTTTCTTATATCCCCTTTCAGAAATTATATGTGCATTCACAAGTGTATGCATGTATATATTTTATAAATACAATTATTTTATGTACACTGTTCTGCTTCCCCCCCTTAACAAGTCAGTTTATAAAGTTCTGCCTGATTTTCATGACAATAGTATTTCATTCATATGGTGATATTATTTAACCAGTTTCCAACTGGTATGTACTGAAAGTACTGTTTCCAGTCTTTTGCCATTCTAATCAATACTAGTGATGGACATCCTTCTGTGCATGTTTTATCCACAATACAAGTAAATATACTGGAAATGGAATGCTGAGGCAAAGGGCGTGCGGTTTTAAATTTTGATAGATATTGACAACTGCCATCTAAAGAGGCCATCTAATTTATTCTCCCAACAGCCAGCATATCAGGGTACCCATTTTGCCTTTTGCCAATCTGAATTTCAGAGTTGTTTTCATTCACATTTCTTGAATTACGACTGAGGTCAAGCACCCGTTCATATACGTGCGAGCAAGGCCGTGGTGTGTGATGAGGAGTGTTTCCTGCCGTAGATGCCTGGTTGCCTCCATGGAGATTCTAACTTCACTCAGTCTGGGTCTGGACCAGATCCAGGTCTCTCCTCCCCACCGGTTGAGACTCCCTGCTCTGAGGTTACCTGGCTTAACAAAAGTGTTTCTGTCCCCTACACCAGCTGCCCTGTGGTGTGAAATGACCAGTTAATAATGCTGCATTTTATTAACATTGCTTGGGGCTTCTGTTTTGACAGGGATCCTGGTGGCTAATGTCAGAAGAAAGTGACTCTCTGAAAACCAGCCCTTCTGCGGCCTCACTTGCTGACAATGAGCTGCCGCCAGCGCCCGAGCCTCCCGGCTATGTGTGCTCACTGACGGGAGAACTGGTCGCCAAGGCCAGGGAAGAGCTGCAGGAGAAGCCGGAATGGAGGCTTCGAGATGTCCAGGCCCTTCGGGACATGGTGCGGAAGGAGTGCCCACACCTGAGAACCTCCCTGGATGATGCCTTCCTGCTGCGCTTCCTCCGAGCCCGAAAGTTTGATTACGACCGGGCCCTGCAGCTCCTCATCAACTACCATAGCTGCAGGAGAAGCTGGCCCGAAGTCTTCAATAACCTGAAGCCGTCGGCCTTAAAAGATGTCCTTGCCTCTGGATTCCTCACCGTGCTGCCCCACACCGACCCCCGGGGCTGCCACATCCTCTGCATCCGCCCAGGTATTGCCCTAGGCTGTCTCGGGCGCGTGTGCACAGCCTCTGTTTGGGATGTGTCTGTCTGTCTGTCCAGCACCCTCTCTCCCTTTCCTTTTCCCTTTTGCCCCCTCCCTGTTTTATATAAATAAATAAATAAAAAGAGCCTTGACTAAAATTAAAATCAATAAAAACATATAATATATTATATATATTATATGTTTTTATTGATTTTTTTCTTTTAGAGCGAGAGATAGAAACATCGATGTGAGAGACACATCCATCAGTAGCCTCCTGCACATCCCCTACTGGGGATGGAGCCTGAAACCCAGGTGTGTGCCCTGACCGGGAATTGAACTGGGACCTCTCAGTCCACAGGATGATGCTCAATCCGTTGAGCCTCACCGGCCGGGCAGTCAAGGCTCTTTTGAGAGAAGATGACAAAACCCTACTCATGTTAAGAAAAAAGAGAGGATTTAGTCTGAGAAGACAGGAGCATCTCACAGAACCAGGTTGCTGAAGGTGCAACTGTTCTTACTAGGCCCTAGAACTCAGAACCAGAATCCAGTTCATTCCCCCTTCAGGAACGAAGCCAGCCATTCTCCCTGTCTTTGCCAGACCATCTGTCTGTGTGTCTCTCTGGCCACACATTTCTGCTGTCCCTTGGATGTCTTCTTCTCTCTTCTCTCTGTGGCCTGGCTTTTGCTGTCTGTACACGTGGCTAGATCCGGCAGCCCGCAGCTCCCAGGTTTGCCTGGCCATCAGACTAAGTTCCTTCAGTGCAGATTTCTAGGGTTGAGGATCTGGCAGGCTGAGAAAGCTGCCCTGGTCATGGGGTGTGAACAGGGCCGCCAGGACCCGCTGCCCCATCCCTCCTTTGTGAGTAGGTGATGTACAGACATCAGCGTGGGCTGAGAAGGTGTCAGTCCACCACATGCCTCCTCCCACCCATCCCTCCTTTCCTCCACTTTGTTAAGCCTTTGAAAGGATTCACTTTTTAACCTTAGCACTTCATGAATCAGGGCACCTTACATTTCTTTGACACGGCAGTGGTTTAATTGGTGGCCCCCTCGCCTCCCCAAAAGCATTTAGAAATGTGTGGGAAGTTTTTAGTTGACACTGTGACTAGGGGATGCTAGAGCTCAAGCCTTTGGATTCTTCCCCCTGTTGTCTTCTGTGACACCAAATGCATCATAAACCCAGGAGTGTTTCCCACCCTCCCCCTGCAGCTGCGACATTTTCCATCAGACCAGAGCTGAGACAAAATTTGAAAGTAAAATTGCAGTGTTTTTCTCAACAAGCCAGAGGAATGAGAACCTGCTGGCAGCCATCTTTGCTCATGCGGACAAACACCTCCTGAAGGGATGGACGTGCGATGGGGAGTGGAGACCTCATGCACCCCCGATGTTGCCATTTCCGTTAGTCATTTACCAAACCCTCTTTGGAGACCAAACCATTCTCTTGAGCCTTTTCTGTGTTCCAGGCATACTGTTAACTAACTGCTTTACCTGCTATTTTAAGTACTTTCCAAATGAGAGGTGTTTATTTTTAAGTTTAAATAAACAACACAGTCGAGATTTCAGGACACCAGGAGACCTAGAAACCCAGTCAAGGGTTTTTCTGCTGCTCCTCTACTCAACCCATAAGAACAGTTGGATATTGTCACACTGAATTCACCTCTTCGTGTGGCTTCAACCCTTTGCTTATGACATGAAGTTTTTTCCCATGTGTCTGGAGCAGATCTAGACCCCTCCCCACCCACTCCACCTTTTAGGAGGAAGCTTACACAGAAGGCTCTGTTCCCACCCGGGGACTGGCTTTGCCTTTTTAGAAGCTCTTTTGGGACATCTGTGGTGGAAAAGGATGACAGCCAGTTATGTAGAAGCAGGTTTAATTGGCAGCAACATTGACTAGCAAGCTGGCACAGTTTTTGGACATAGATTTCCTCCTAGGAATTATTCATCCTGTTGGTGGTGATCACATGGAGTTATCTTTCTAAGAAAGGGTTGCACAGATCTTGGTGGAATTTTCTTTTTATTCATTTTTCAAAATTTATTGATTTTAGAGAGAGGAGGAGGGAGGGAACGAGAGAGAGAAACATCGATTTGTTGTTCCACCTATTTATGCATTCACTGGTTATTTCTTTTATGTACCCTGACCAGGGGTTGAACCCACAACCTTGGTGTATTGGAATGACGCTCTAACCAACTGAGCTAGCCAACTAGGGCCTTGGTGGGATTTTCTTGGGAATAGTGGTTAATGGTCAGAAGTTGTCATTTTCATCTTTTTCCCTAAAAAGGAAAGACCCCTCAACCATGTGGGGAGTATTAAAGGACATCCAGCCTGGAAAGGGAAATTCGCTCAAACTGTGGCATTAGGAAGCGGTCTCCATGTCCATTGTCCTAGGCTTGGGCTTCATTCTCAGACCAGATCTTATCTCATGGGGCCCCTGAATCTCAGCCTTCCATCCTCACCATTCCAAGGAGAAGGAGAGATCTTCTCTTTCCAAAGTCCCCTTGGCTTGCTTGACCAGGTTTGGATCACACACTGTGGCCAGCGGAAAATAAGACCCAGATTGGCCAAGCCCACACCTGGAGCCAAGAGTCAATTCAGTTGTACCCAAAATGCATGGCTAGCATGGGAAGTGGTGGTTCCCCAAGGAAAGTCAGGGTGAGGTTATAAAGATAAGGGGACACATCTGATGGCAGAAGGCACAGATGTCCATTAAGATAAGTACTATTACCCCATCCTACTTATGAAGAGATGTGGGCTCAGAGTAAGGAAGTAACTTGCCCAAGGTCTGATTTCAGAGATCACACTTTTAACGTCAACACTTAATTGTGTTTCCATTTCAGAATATGTTGCTGTTTGGAGTTAAGAAATGTCAGCTACTGCAGAAGGTGTCCGATTTCCTAACCTAAATAGAGCCACGCCAGTAGAATATCATCTTGCTTTTCCATTTTTAAACGAGTTTTAGCACAGAGATAAACCTTAGCCTGTCTGATTGTTTGTATTTGTTTCTGTAACATATGACCATCTCTTATGACCTTAGACAGGTGGATACCCAGCAACTATCCAATTACCGAAAACATCCGAGCCATATACTTAACATTAGAAAAACTCATCCAGGCTGAAGAAACTCAAGTGAATGGAATTGTAATTCTTGCAGACTACAAAGGAGTGAGCTTATCAAAAGCATCTCACTTTGGCCCTTTTATAGCCAAAAAGGTGATTGGTATCCTTCAGGTATGGCCCCCATTTGTCCTGTGCCTGTTCTGTGGTGGTTTTGGTTTTCTCCAGGGCCCTGTCCATTTACCCATGTGATACCCACTTCCCACTCCTACAATCAGAAAAATACAAAAGCATTATGGGAAATGTAAAAGTTCTGTTTACCCCTCATTCCCACAAGGGGCTCCAGTAGGTTCTGAGGTACCTTCATTCTAGGCAAGATCAGCTTTTGGGCAAGAGTCTAAGAAACCAAGGAAATGCTTTCTGCTTTGTTTTGGTCAAGAAGGCAGAGGAGAAATTCTCCTAACAAATAAAACTGAGAAATTGTACTTCTGCCCAAGGTAATAGAACCTCTCCTGCCACCTGTGGGACCTGGGGATGCGAGCACTGTTGGACTGTCTTGGCCAAATGCTGTCACCCCTCAAGTTCTATATGTCAGAACACAAGTCATTGAGAACCATCAAGTTCCTTACACGTCTTCACAGTGTGTAACGGTTTGCAAAGCGCTTGTACAGTCATCAGAACCCACCCAGTCCTTCAGTGAACCCTCCAAGACAGACAAATCAAGAATTATTTTTCCTTTTTGGTAGATGGGGAAACAGACCTAGAGGATGTAGTCTGGCCCAGGTCTCTAACAGGCCTCCTAGTTCATTCTGACCCAGGCCACAGGGTGCTGGCTCTTGTGAGCGTGGGTGTCAGAGATGGAACAGTTCTCCTTAAGTTGCTTGTACCCCTACTGTGCCCTGGGCTAGTTAGTTAAACATCAGTGTCACATTTGGTCATTATCAGAATTCTGAATTCTGGCTTTGAGGCAATGCTCTGGCTTTCCTTAGCTTCCACTCTTCTTTTGATACCTCCTGCTAAATCCTGTGCAGATTCAAAGGTCAGTATTATGAGTTTGGGCCATTGTTTCCTATAAGATGGTCCAGGAGACAGAATTTTGGGATTAAAAGTTTGGGAAATGTGGTAAAACAAGTCCCTCGTGAATGTCACTGTATACATTTGCACTCAAAGCTCCGAACCGTCCTGCAGCTAAGGAACCTACTTGACCATGTTTAGTCCACTTCTCAATCGTACCCGCCTGCCGCGGAACCCTTTTTTGCATCACACCGTATCACATCCTGAGACGTACACTTTGAGCAGCGCTGATTTACAAGGTCTGATACTTAACTAGGGCCATCCACCTAGGCTTAGACCACTTTTTGCCTTCCTGTTTAGCCCCTGCTTGGGTTTCTTTGTGGAAACTGGGAGAATCAGGCCAGACTGGTGTTGGGGCCTAAAATGAAGAAGATTTCACTGGGGGAGGCATGCTATGGTGACAGACAGTTTGCAAATACCCCATATGTTCTAACATCCTCTTCCCTTCCCCCACAGGATGGTTTCCCCATTCGGATAAAAGCAGTCCATGTCGTGAATGAACCTCGAATATTTAAAGGCATTTTTGCCATCATAAAACCATTTCTGAAGGAGAAAATAGCAAACAGAGTAAGTGATGATCCTAATGACTTAAGATACTTTAATTTTTTTTTTTTTTTTGCTTTCTTATTTGTGACATCTATAAATTTAATTGTGACATAAACTTATCTTAGTTTATTATTTTTGCCCTGGGACTGTTAATTTGGAAAGTACAATGAACAATCCCTTCTGTGAGGGAAAGACAAAATTAATAAGAATATAATATTTGACAGTAGAGAGAGCAGAGCCAGGATTGTTATCCTAAGAGCTTCCCTGCTCTGAAATCGTTTAGACTTTGATACCCTGGGCGGGGCATCGTGAACCAACCTTGTATTCATGTAAGAGGACACGGAAGAGGGTAGTCACGGGGCAGGTGGTTAAGAAGAGTCACGGAGATCCCTTAGTACAGCTCCTCGGGTTTCAAACTGCTACTTTAAGCCTTTCTATTTACCTAGTTTGTTGTCTTACTGTATTAAGTATGTGGAATAATTCAAGGTTTATGAGATATGTGAGTTTTTAGCTTAATTCTTATTTAAGAAAGGATGATGGTACTTTAAGTGACGGAAGAGCAACTCATCCTAGCTGTCCCCAGCACTGTGATGGAAATGTGGTGGGTGGTAGTTTTCGCCTTCCCCAGGCCTAGGAACAGGAACATTGTGATCACTCCAAAGACTGGGTCTTGAATTTTATTTTATTTTCAAAGAGGAAGCAAAGAAAGAGAATTTCAAGATTGTAAGGGCGGGAACTTAATAAAATCCAGATCCCCAGGCCTTGTCCCTGAAGGTTTTAACTCATCAGCTCAGGGGTGGAGCCAAACAATGTGCTTTTGAAAAATCCCGTAGGTGATTCTGATGCAGTTAGATTTGAGAACCTCTAACTTAGTGGCCTCCATGCCTGGGTTTGAGCCCCTGTTGGTTTCTGGAGATCCTCCTTGGAAACTGCTTTTCCCCAAACAGCCTTTGGACCAGGTTTTCTTTTTACATCTATGAAATGACCTTATTTATGGCCCACAGTCTTGTTCCTTTGGTTTGTCATATGTTCAGTCATTCGTTCATTCAAAAGTATTGATCAGCTACTACGTGCAAGTATGTTCTATATGAACAAAATAGACCAAAATCTCTGCTCCCAGGAAGCTTACCTTCTTGGGAGACACAGAGCATTAGAATGTGGTAAGTGCAATGGAGAAAAATAAAGCAGGGAAAGGGGATGGTGAGTGTGGTAAGCGGGAACGGGTCACAGTATTCAATAGGGCGGTTAGAGGTGGCATCACTGGCAAGTTGGAATTTGAGCAAAGGCCTGAAGGAGGTGAGGGAGTGAGCCTGGGACAGCAGCAGCCCAGCCCGAGGTGGGAGCCCTGGCGTACTGGAGGAGCTGAGGGAAGTGGGAGGGCTTCAGCACTTAGTCTGAGATGGGAGCACCGAGAGTGTCACGGAGGAGTGACGTGATCTGACATCCCCGGAAGAGTTGAGGTTGTGGTGGGACAAGGGTGCGAGCAGGGAGACCAGGAAGGAGGCTGTTGTGGGAGTCCAGGTGAGACATGATGGTGGCATGGTATCATTAGGGTGGCGGTGAAGTGGTTGGATTCTGGGTATATTTTGAAGGACCAGCCAATGGGCATGGGGCATAAGAAAGAGAGAAGCAGGGATCCTAAGCTTTACGAGGAACTGGAAGGGTAGGGTTGCCATCAACTGTTCCTTTATTCATTCGACAGATGCTTACTTGAGCACACACCATGGAGGAGGTTACTGAGTTGCTGATAAACCTAAGGCCACGTGTGTTTTCCTTTCCTCCCCCTCTAGTTTTTTCTCCACGGGTCTGACCTGAACTCTCTCCACACAAACCTTCCAAGAAGCATTCTCCCCAAGGAGTACGGGGGCACGGCTGGCGAGCTGGACACCACCGCCTGGAATGCCGTACTGCTGGCCTCGGAGGAGGACTTTGTGAGGGAGTTCTGCCAACTTGTCCCCACCTGCGACAGCATCCTGGGCCAGGCCCTGCTGCCCGAGGGGCTGACCTCAGACGCGCAGTGTGATGACTCCATGCGGGCCGTGAAGTCACAGCTGTACTCCTGCTATTAGTCCCTTGCCACCATCTTTAAATCCTTTCCTTTTTCCTTTAGAGAGACACAAGGAGAATTTTAGGTGCCAGGACTCGTTCCTGCTCCTTGTCATTCAGCTGCAGCACGGAGGGCAAGCCGGTAGAGCTCTGCGGGTGAGCCAAGGGCACGCCCTTGGTTACCTGAATGATTCCCTGGAAGACTTGGAAAACATTCCCAGTGATTCCCAAGTGTTGGGAATCCCAGTTTGTGACCATTAATCCACAAGCTGTATCTGGTTCTTACACATCTCAAAGCAAGAAAGATCAGGACCAAAGTCACTTTGATCCCACATCCCAGGAGAAAACAACCTGATTGGCCAGTCAGCACACTCCTATGAAACACTTTGGTCAACCCTGCAAGGTGGCCACACGTGAGACCTTGGGAGTTTGTGTTTTTCACTTGAACCTTAACTCCAGACTTCTGTTGCTCATCAGGAATCTGCAAGTTTGAGGCCCAGGCCCCTGTCACCATCATGGGTTTGGACAGCACCTTATCTGAGTCAGGCCCGTACTGGGACATAAGCAGCACTTCCTGACCAAATTCTGGGGCACCTGTGGGAGTCATCGATCGAATCTTACAATAGAAACTTGTTTTCCCAAATCCATAAAGCCTTAGCCCTGGTTCTCAATAGAATCGTGCAAGGTCCTAGAAGTATGTAATAATTTTACTCAACCTACAATACTGGATGCCAGGCCTGTGTAGCTTAAAGAATTCTGGCCTAAGAAGTAAGAGACCTGAGCTCTAGCCGCAGTTGTGTGGCCATGGAAAAGACCTGGGCTTCTGTGAGCCTCAGTCTCCTCTGTAAAATGAGGCTAAATGAAATGACACCTCGGGCCCTTTGGGCTGCCGGGGTTCTGGGGTTTGATTTAGTTATTGAATGTTAGACATCGCTTTTCTTCCTGGAAAGATGAGCCTCTAGATGCAAGTGGCTGGATCCTGTTCTATTGTGGTTCACCTTGGCCTTTCCAAGAGGGATGTGTCAGTCACCATTTGGCCCGGCCTGTAAAGAAACAAGTATGTATATTCCTGGGACTCGGCGATACCAACTTCCTTTTCAGAGTGAGGGTTAGCTCGGAGAGCTGGCTTTAGTGAGGGCAGGCGGGCGAGGCGACCGGATCTTGTGTGAGTTCCTCCCATCCCTGAGATTCTGGTGGTTTATTGTAAAGCTGGTAGCAGGGAATGGTTGTTACTTGGGATTTTGAAATTTCGGTCCCTGCAAATGAATACAAGGGCAGGTTATTGCTGAGTCACTTCTGGGGCCCCTGCCCTCCCAAACTCGCTTGCGTTTCTCTCTCTTGTGTGGGTGGACGCTTTAGTTTGTCCAGCCAGACTGAATGTTAGTTCTGCATTTCAACCCTTTAGACCCTTCCTGTCAAGAATTTAGCCTTTGCCCAAGCATCAGATTAGGTGGTTCATCTTGTGGCTTTTGACCTATTTCCTTTCCTATTCATTCCGTAAATGATGATGTTAAAAAGTGACAAGGACTATGTGTTGTGTGTGTACCTTCTCTGTGCACTTATCAGGCCGCCAGGCAAGGTGGACAGCTCAGTTAGGAGGAGAACAGTGCACTAAAATTCAAAGGCCAGTCTGTTGCGAATAATCTATTCATCTTTATAGCACTTTTGAAAATGTCTGGAGAAGTTGATGGTGGAAATTACTTACCTCATTAGTGCCAATTCTAGGGAAAGTGCTTTTCACCATGGATACTCACCCTGGATCCTCCAGGGACCTGGCTGAGCCGGAAGTGCCAAACGCACACCCAGAAGTGCCAAACGCACACCTGGCTGCCTCCAGTTTCGCCCAGCGGTGATGGTGTGACCAGCACTGCTGAAAAGATCTAAACGTGACAAGGGGGTGGCTAATGTAGACAGAGCGTTTGGAACCCATCTGCTGGGCGGGAAAATTGGTTAGAAGCTTTCTTAGGTCCCAAAGAGAAGAGAGAGATTAAAAAACAAAACAATGAAAAAAGAAAAATGCATTGCTCAGCCCCACCAAGTTTCCAAGGTTTAAACTCTGCATTGCATTCTTACCTTTGTTTATGGGACCTCACACGGGTGGCCAAGCTCACCTAGAGAAGTAGCTCAGAGACCAGGAGGGATGTTGTTCAGGCCTCTGCAGGTGGAACAAGGAGCTGTTTCTTTCCGCCTCTGAAAGGAGTCAGAGCCAGGGTTTGCTGCCTGCCTCTGGAGCTGCTGCTGTCTGGGCTCCAAAGAGGGAGCCAACAGTTCCAGCATCTCAGGAGTTTGAACCAAGCTGTGAAACCAGGACCTCCCTGGGTGAAAATCAAGGCAGTGCCTGTTCTTCACTAGGCATTTCCATAGTTTCCTCTGCAGGGGACGGAATGCCCAAGCAGCACCCAGGGAGCCTTACTCGCTGGTGGAGGCACACCGACAGCACATGCGGAGTTTTCCTACATTTAGGGAAAAGCTCCAGCCCCTTTCACAGGCACCCGAAAATGCCCTTTTTCCAAAATTCAGGGTGGTGCAGTGTAGGGAAGGGAAAGGAGGAAACCAGGGGAGCCGAGTTCCAGCTGTACCTTGCTTTGTGGCCTTGGGTAAGCCACTGAACACCCCTGAATCGTGCCCTAAAAGGGATCACACCCTGACCCCGAGACCTCTGTTCCTGGCATCAAGCATCAGTCTTCCTGCCTCAGGGACACTGTACTACTCTATCTTATTGGAGGCTCACCCCATCCCCCATCCGGGTTATTCAGGAAATTTAGTTCTGAATGAACTGGCTCCTAAAGCTTCCAAGCGGGTCTTAAGTTTAGATATTATGGGGGTTTCCTCCTTCCCCCGCATACTGCTACACAGCAGTGTGCCTCTTCCTGGAACCCTCTTCTGCCTTCATGGGGAGAGGCCGAAATCTACAGAAACAGCCAGAAGTGTGCATCCCCGGCTTCCTCTCACTAGCTCTTGGCAAAGGTGGCATCAACTCCCTCATACTTCATCCTGCTTCCACAGGGAGCAACCTGTCACTAAGTTTACACACTTCAGCTTATAAGATACATCGTTTGCCAAAAAGCAGCAGGGCAATAGGAGGTATTTCCCTGAGTTCCTGTGAGACGTGGAGCCTTTCAGAATTCTCCCTGGTGGCAGTTTCTTGAAATGCCATCTGATTCTCAGACCAGTGATGGGATTACTTTTCCGTTTGGGTGGGCAAAGCCTGTAGTGCTGCAGCATTCTTGTAATACCTCATTTTCAAGCTTTCCGCTTTTCAAGTTTTCCTTTGAAACCTCTTTTAGTTAGGAAGTAAAATGTTAGGTAATGTGTAAGTGTGGCTGTCCCGTGGCGTGAGAGGGGTGGAGATGCCAAGCAAACATTTCGACTGCTCGGGAATGATGTCAGTTCTCACACCTGTCAGTTTGGGGATCTGTGAATTTTTGTAAACCTATAGTCAGTTTGTTACTGCTCTCCTGACTCTGAAATGGTTTGCTTGAAGTGCAAGGAGCAGGCATCATCAGTCAGATATTCCTCCTCAGTGGAATTTGCCCCCTGGGGAAGCCCAGGATGATTTGTGGATGAAGATGCTAGTGTCGAATTGACTGTTTGCCAATTTGCTGCTTTTCCTTCCATCTCACTGGGCGCTGTGTTCAGTTGGGCAGTCAGCCAGCTGCCCTTGGGGATCCTGGTGGATATGCCTCACCTCTTGCATCTCAGGTGGGACCTGTTACAAGTGGAATATTAGGAACTTCTCTGGGGCCAACAGCCTCTGACACCACTCTGACAGGTGGGAGGTGGGCGAACTTTCTGACCAGATTGGGGCATCATTTCAGCCACTGGTTACATTTCTCACTTCAAACTGAAATTCAGTTTGACTTTGAGTATAGGGGCACACGGTGGTGGATTCATCTATTTCAGTGTATGTTTTGACCAAAAGTTTATTTTTCTAGTGCATTTTCTAAGTCAGAGTGGTGAGAACATAATTTTAGTATGCATGACTGGGTCTCAACAATAAAAATCTCTGTAAGGCTGTGTGTGTAGTCCCTTTGTGACAATGGCAGTGGGTTAAGGTTCCAAAGCTTTTATTCATGGTGTATAGTGGCCTGGGCAGAGCCGCCTGCAGCTGAGACAGGAGGGGCACTGACGGCACAGCGCCCTCTGTAGGTGCAGGGCTGGCTGCGCTGAAGACCCTGTGCAACTAGCAGACACTGTGTAGGGAGGATGGAGCTAGATGCAGTGGTGGAGACAGTATGCACATTTTTCGTTTCTCAGGGTCCAGATGTACTTCATGGACTGGCCCTGAGTCTGTCCAGTGAGAGCGAACAATTCCTGAGAGCTCATGTGGGCTGGGTATCGATGGTGTTCTTCACATAGACAATCTCATTTCATTGTCAAGCACCCTTAGTGAAGCTATATAATTGCTCCTGTGGATAAGTGACGCACAGAAAGGTCGAGCAGTTTGCTCAAGGACACACAGCTAGTCAAGTGGTAGAACTGGGATTCAAAGCAGACAGGCAGACTGGAGCCCACTATTTCTCTTACTGTTAGTCCAGATGGAACATGGAGGGACAGAACGGAGCTGTGAGAGTGAGGAAGCTTCAGTCTAAACACTGGCTTTATTTTAGGGGGGGGAGGGCTTCTTAAAAAATATAAAGCAGAGGTTCTTAACCTTTGACACCAAATTTGTAATGGAACATGTTATTCTAGAAGCACCTAAAAGTAAACCCAGACTCCTTGGAAGGGTAACTAAGGTATGGCTTGATCGACTGGTCCTCTGCATGCTTAGCCATTTCTCTACCTGTCCCGCTTGTTTCTATCTATAGAGGAGCACGCACTCTGCCCAGAGACAAAGCCAGGTCCCCATGGCGGGCCTGCTGTTGGTGATGGCTCAGTTGAGAAATACTCTCATGCAGGATGTCTACACATACTGTTGGCCTCTGATGATTCTACAGGTAAGTACTCACATTGCAACACAGCCCTTCAGGTCAGCCTTCCCCCGGGAAGCTGCGGAGCTTAGACTGCTTCTCACATCTGAAAGAATGGAGCCAATGGCTCCAATCCTCACCTAACGCGTGTTACGAGTATACTTACGAGGCACTTTAATAGCCACTGGATTACTGTCCATGTTATGAGACAGCATTTTCTTGTTTCTTTGCTAAGATATCTTAGTTTTCCCCACTGCCCACTTTTTACATAGTGCTGGTATGACATTCTATAATAAATGGCAGCAAATGTTTTACATTATTGCATTTATAGCTGGTGAGTAATAAAATTAATATGACACTTTACTGGAAAAAAATTTTTCACGAAATGTTCACCCTCTTATCAGATAAAGTGGCAAGCCATTAGGGATTCAGTGACCTAGTAAGATACTAGTTACTGCCTTTAGGGGATTACCAACTTTCCTTTTTGTCAGTGATGGATAGCCTAGAGAGCCGCTGACTCCCCTACATATCTAAGCAGGCTCTGGTTTATGTTGTCTCCTACATCCTATTGGGCCAAGAGACAATGGAGTCTAATTGAAGTAAGGAGATGAAGTGCTGTTCCCATTAGTAAGCATAAGCCTGGTATCTGCCATCAGATCTGCAGAGATCAAATGCATGATTCATATTATTAAATATTCACCTTAGCTTAATGTGTAAAAAGAAAAATACAATCAAGACAAGGTCAAGTAAAGGACAAAAAAACCTGTCCTGGTTTAAATTAAGTCCGAGTTAGGATTTGGTCCAGAACATCAAAAACGAGGTCCATGGTCATTCTTTGGCAGTATCTTTGGTTGTCAAGAGTAAGTTTTATTTCCCAACTAACTGAGAACCTTGTAACAACAACCTAGAAAGGAAACAGCCAGCATGGGCCCACCAGCTTTCTCCCAGATGTAACTAGGTGAAGCAGCAGCCACTGCTATTGCCTTTGATGAAGTCCTACAGCCCAGTGCGGACCTCAAAGCCAGGCCCCTGATCCGCAATCCTGGGAGGCAGACAGGCCTGTTTATGGTGATAAAACACTGGGTGACTCACCTGGAGTAAGATGACACCATGAGGTCTGATGAGTCAAAATACTCCCCTGCTTTATAGTCTGATCCTGGGCTTACTCAAAATGCTGACATTAATGCTTGTCTATAATTCAGCACTCGTGGATAAATTCACTTCAGTCTTGGGTAAACTACTGGGTTTCACATTTAAAACCACGCACAACAGGGACACTGCCCCTATTTTTTAAAGAAAATTTGTTATTTCAAATTAATATCAAAGTTTTATCATCGTAAGAAAAAAATTTACAAACTTTATTACACTTATTTTACAGTTCAGTATTGCTTTTATTTTGTATAACATAAGGGGGGGATATCGTAATGTTTCTGAAGTTTAGGGCCTTTAATGGGTTTAATCTGGCTGGCCCTGCTGTTAAGGAAAGTGAGGTGTCTGCTTTACACTGGAAAAGGGCTAAACCTCCCTGCCCCCCAAGCCTCTTACAGTCTTATTTCTGTACCTAACATAAACCAGTGGTTTAAAATATGGTGGTTCCAACAACCCCCTACACCTCCACCCAACAAAATTGTGCCCTCTATGTTCCCTGTGTTTAATTCTGTAAGAACACTTCAAATCTAGCCTGTGCTAGATTTTGGCTAAAAATCTCTGACCTCTGAATACTGTCCAGTCTCTTTTTAGCCCATATTGAGACTGCCAGGTACTACCAGCGTGCTTAAAATGTGTTAAGCATTTTCCAAAGTAGCTTGACTCTCTAAACAATCTTATGTACTAGGTACTATATTTTGTTCAAACAAAGATAACAAGGAGACTCAGACAGTTATTTGTTCAAGGTCATAAAGCTTAGTATACACTCAGTAAATATTAGCTGCTTGACAGAAAATGGCAAAAATAATGCAAAACCAGTCAGACTTCCAAGCATATGCCCTTAGCCATTCTTTTTTTTAATTTATTTTTAAATCCTCACCCAAGGATATTTTTCCATTTATCTTCAGATACAGTGTAAGGGAGAGAGAGAAAAACATCGATGTGAGAGAGACACATTGATTGGGTGCCTCCCACACGACCCTGACGAGGGCCAGAGACCGAACCATAACTGAAGTACGTGCCCTTGACCAGAATCTAACCCGAGACTCTTTGATCCTCAGGCCGACAGTCTTAACTGCTGAGCCAAACCAGCCAGGGCCCCTTAGCCATTCTTAAGGGACCACACCTCCATCTTTTAAACACACCTTTTTTCTCTTCCTGCCCCTCACCACACAGAGTGAAGCACCATCATCCCAGGTGATGAAACCAGAATCACTCAGGAATCTACTTCTCCCCCAGAGCTAATCATTTACCAATTTTTACATTTTAATTACTAAGTAACTGTGAGCTGTCAAATGCTCTCCATCCTTGCTTTTACTTCTGTTTCAAACCTTACATGGACTACTCTGGTCTTATCTCTCTAAATCCACTCTCTCTATATAAACAGTGACTAAAGACACAATTTATTCATGCCACTATACACATGGTCCCCACTGCCCTCAACAGAAGGCCCTGACCCTTTAGTGTGATTTACAAAGGCCTTCATAACCTAGTCCCGGGCCATTTCTCCCTGTTCCAGCTTCACTAAACAAGTTTTTAAAAAATCTCCCTGTCTTTAACATGAAATTTTGTCTACCCTTCAGCAATGCCATCCCACTTCCCTGTTTCTTGGCTAACTCCTAACAATTCTTGGCTTAGACATCACTTTCTCCAGGAAGCCTACCATGACACCCCCCTGACCCCAGCACTTCTTCTTTGAGTTCCCTGCAGTTCCTAAGTCACAGCACTAATTATACCACATTGTACCACTTGTCAGCTCATTTTCACCCTCCTTGAAACTGTAAGTCCAAGTCGGTAGAGCCGGGGTCTGCTGCTCTTAAAGGTGTCTCCTAGCCCTGGCCGGTTGGGCTCAGCGGTTAGAGCGTCGGCCTGTGGTCCGGAGAGACCTGGTTCAGTTTCCACTAAGGGCACGTACCTCGGTTGCAGTTTGTCCCCGGCCCTGGTTGGGTTGTGCGGGTGGCAGCCACTCGATGTGTCCCTTTCACGTTGATGTTTCTCTCTCTCTCTTTCCCTCCCACTCTACCTGAACAAAAAAGTGGGAAAATGGTCCCAGGTCAGGATTAAAAAAAAAAAAAGTTGTCTCTGAGAACCTGACGTGCTGGTAAAGAACAAAGAGTAGATCTTTGTTGAAAGAACAAACTTCTATCCCTCGTGTGCTGCCTTTTCCTGGAGGGTTCCTGACAGGTCCTGCCCCTGCCTCTCATCTGCCCAAGTGTCTTACCCAGAGAAGATATTTATTAGGACAATTTTTGAATGAGTTCAAGACTTTACTCACCAGCCCTGAGGTTTTAGAAGGAAAAGAGGCATTCTGCTAGATGCCTGATAAATCTGACTGCCCACATAAGTCTCAAAAAATATAGAATGGCTGCTAATTTATAAAAGCTGTTAAAGAAAGGGCCTTAAAAGCATAAGTCTATTTTAATCAAATATCTTATAGTGCAAATATAATAAACTTACATGCATTTTACTTTTACATACTCAAAACAAAATAATTACATGGACTGAAAGTTGTTTTTTCCAAGTGAATCTTCATTTTAACCAAACCTACAAACCATTTATTGAAATGAGTATTCTGGCAAAGCCACAGAATTGAATCAAGCAGCATCAATAGTATAAAACAAAGAAAAATCTCAAGATGCAGAAGCAGCAGCCCTATCAGCAACCCCTCTTCTGGGGAAGGACCACACACATACTCCTTCACCCAAGTACTGTGATGCTACACCTCTTAAGAGTTTAAGAGTGCTCGTTTCACACAAATAAAGACTTTCACAGAGGAAAACTGTCATAGAATACATTACTACTCTTTTTCCTACTCTTTAAGGATACTGCAATAGAAATATATTAACGATGGCCTCAAATATCCAGTATTTTTCTATCTTACATTTTAAATCAAAGTTGTAGGAACCTACAGGTCTTAATAAAGAACTCTCTTCACAGCACAGCTGTTGTTCACTTTACAATGTAAAAATTTTCCCTTTGCACTATATCGTTAAAAATAAACATAATGTACATGTAAATGAAAAGTTCAGATACTGCATCAATCATAATTCAATCTTGCCTTCAGATATAAACCTGGATACAGTCCAATATGCAAAGCATTCACTTATTATTTTAGTTGAAGCGACAGTAAAAGGGCTTTCAGCAAAGGAAACCTTCATGAATTTCAGTGGTGTCCCTGGCACTCAGAGGTTCAGCTGAAGTCTCGATTGGTGAGGACAACTGGAGCCACAAGGGTCCAGACGTAGAGGAGGAGGCAGACCCAGCTGGAGCTCACCTTGACCCACACAGCTGGCCACTTGCTGGTCACATTCTGGAACTCTGCATCAGGGCTAAGAACACAGAAGAGAGTCAGGAAAGGAGCCTGACACCAGCATCGAGCAGCCCCCAGCCAAAGCCAGAAAATTCTCCAGGGAGACTTGGCTAACAGTACTCCCCAGTAAGGTTCTAGAAAGGACTTGAGGACACTGCTATTTTTAGATTTTATGAGCTGGGAACTCAACCTCTAAAACAGCTTTTATCTTCTTGCCAGCATGGAGAACCCCCACTACTCTAATCTTTAGGCAAAGTTCTTCAGAACATCTGGCTGCTCTAGATACCAGTGAAAGTCTAGACTGAAATGGCCTCCCTGAAACTTTCCTTCCTTACCAATCATTACTTTGATCAGAATACTCTATGTGGCCCTCCCTAGACACATAGGAAAATTAGAGAACAAAGGCGGGTCAAATCGCTTTATGTCATGATTTTCTTCTCTCTCAAGCAGTCAAGTTTGGAAGAGCTCCCCATAATCTGCACTGTAATAATCCAACTGAATTTTACATCCAAGAGGAGAAAAAAATCAAAAGTATTTCAGGAAAATGGATGGAGATTTTACAGTCAGCCCAATGGGGCTAAGTGGTCTTCCATCTGTGTTGTGTGTGCCTCCTACCTGTACCAGCCGGTCACGGTCATCATGATGTACAAAGAAGCCAGGCACAGCATCAAGTGGAACATAGAGTAGCTGTACTGAACTCCCTCTTTCTCATTGTCCAAAGCCCGCCGAGGCTGTCCATCTTCTTCATCACCGGCACCACTGGTAGGTGTATCACGGAGGATCACACTTTCACTTCCTGACAGGGTCAGCTTACTTACTTGGCTATTTGTGGAAGTGCGGATGCTAGAAAATGATCCCAAGGAAAACAAATCAGAAATGGGCCATGAAGATGAACTGTTGCCGCTGGCCTATATACATGAAGGTTACTTCTGAACTGCTCCTACTTTGGGGCCTGACTTCAAGTTCTGAAGGGCCCTACTTCAAGTTCTGAACTGTTACGTGCCATCACAAGACAGAGTACTCTTTTTTTTTCCCCTCACCCGAGGACATTTTTCCATATTTTGTTCAGATAGAGTAGGAGGGAGAGAGAGAGAGAGAGAGAGAGAGAGAAGCATCGACGTGAAAGAGACACATCAAGTGGTTGCCACCCGCACGACCCAACCAGGGCCGGGGACAAACTGCAACCGAGGTACGTGCCCTTAGTGGGAACCAAACCCGGGTTTCTCTGGACCGCAGGCCGAAGCTCTAACCGCTGAGCCAAACCGGCCAGGGCTAGAATACTCTTATCAGTTACTACTTGATAGTTTATTTAACTGCTTAGGAGTTTCCCAAAACACACTAAACTCTCAATGTCTACTTCCATGACTTCACAAGTACCTCTTCTATTCTTAGAATGTACCACCCTCCCCTCTCCCAGCTAACTTACTCATTCTTTAATTCTCTGCCATATTTTCTGGGAATCCTTCCCTGATATAATCCAATCACTGGGCTGGATTAAATTCCCACAGCTCTTTATGCTTCCCTCTGCCATAGTACTTATTATTCCTGTCTTTCTTGCTATTCAAAGAACTCCCTAGCAACAATGACTTTAGTTATCTATACTTGTTCTCACTTATATAATAGATGCTCACTAGTTTGTTAAGTGACTCAATAACAAAATACATACAAATAAAGGACAAAAACCACACGATCACCTCAAGAAACATTAAAAAACGCATTTGAGCGCTGGCAGGTTTGGCTCAGCGGTTAAAGTGTTGGCCCATGGACTAGAGAGTCCCGAGTTCGGTTCCTGCTAAAGGCACATGTCTCGGATGCAGTTTGGCCCTGGCCCTGTTGGGGTCGTGTGGGCGGCAACCACTCGATAGGTCTCTTGCACATGGATGTTTCTCTCTCTTTTCCTACCTCTTTCCCTCCCACTCTATCTGAAGATAAGTGCAAAAATGTCATTGGGTGAGTATAAAAAAACAAAAACACAAAAATGCATTTGAAGAAATCTAATACCTTTCAAAATGACAAAAACACTCCAACTAGGAATAGAGGAAAACTTCCTCAAAATAATAAAGGTCATTTATGAAAAACCCAGTGCTAAAATCATACTAAATATTGAAAGACTAAAAGCTTTTCTCCTAGAATCAAGAACAAGACAGCTCAGCCGAAGTGGCTCAATGGATGAATGTCAACCCATGTACTAAGAGGTCACCGGTTCGATTCCCAGTCGGGGCACAAAACTTACTACAAAGCAACAGTAATAGAAAAAGTGGTATTGGCGTAAGAATAGACATATCAATGAAACAGAATTATGAGTCAAGAAAGAAATCATTACATTTATGGCCAACTGATTTTCTACAAAGATGCCAGGAGAAGTCAACAGGGAAAGAGTAGTCTTTTCAACAAATAGTGCTGGGACAACTGGATATCCACATACAACACAATGAAGTTGGGCCCATACCTCCAAACATATACAAAAACAATAAAAACAAATCCGATTTAAAAACAGGCAAAAGGATTAAATAGACATTTCTTCAAGAAAGATTAAAAAAAAAAGGCCAATAAGCACATATAAAAAATGTTTAACAGTCACATTAGGGAAATGTAAATCAAAACCAAAATAAGCCCTGGCCAGTTTTGCTCAGTGGTTAGTGCATCGGTCCATGAACCAAAAATTCTTGGGTTCGATTCCGGGTCAAGGGCACATACCTTGGTTTCAGGTTTGATCCCTGACCCTGGTCAGGGTCATATGGGAAGCAACCAACCAATTGACGTGTCTCTCTTGCATCGATGTTTCTCTCTTTCTCTCTCTCTCATCTCTGTCTCTCTCCCTCCCTACCTCCCACTCTATCTGAAAGAATCAATGAAAAAATATCCTCAGCTGAGGATTCAAAACAAAACAAAACGAAATGCTGCTTCACATCCTCTAGAATTGTTAGGTAATGAAATTAGAACCCTCATAACATTGACAGTGGGATTGTAACATGATGTAGCCACTTTGGAAAATGCTTTGGCAGTTTCTCAAGAAGGTAAACATAGAGGTACCATATAATCCAGCAATTCTTCTCACAGGTATATACCCAAGAGAACTGAAAACTTACACCCACACAAAAAACTTGTACAGCATTTTTCATGATAACCCCACAGTGGAAACATCCAAATATCTATCAAATGATGAATAGATAAATGAAATGTAGTGTATCCACACAACAGAATATTATTTCCAACAACAGAAAGGAATTAAATACTGACATATGCTACAACATGGATGAACCTTGAAAACATTATGCTAAATGAAAGAAGCCAGTCACAAAAGACCATATAGTATATGATTCCATGTATATGAAATGTCTGAATAAGCAAATCTAGAAACAGAAAAGAGATTACTGTCTGCCAGGGGATGGAGGGTAGGGGGAATGCGGAGTGACTGCTAACGAGTATGGGTTTTCTTTCTGGGTAAATAAAATGGTAAAACTGATTGCGGTGATGGTTACAGAACTCTGTGAATATACTAAAAATCCCAGTGATGGGATTATACCAGGGAAGGATTTCCAGAGAATTAAAGAATGAGTAAGTTAGCTGGGAGGGGGGAGAGTGGTATATTCTAAGAATAGAAGAGGTACTTGTGAACTGTACATTTTTTTTTAATATGGTTTTTTAATTCTTTTTTTCTTTATTAACTTTAGAGAGAGAGGAAGTGAGAGGGAGAGAGAGACAGAAACACTGATGAGAGAGAACACTGACTGCCCGCCTCCTGCATGCCCCGCACTGGGGTTGGGGCCCACAACCTGGGCATGTGCCCTGACCAGGAATCGAACCAGCGACCTCATGGTGCATGGGTCAATGTTCATCCACTGAGTCACACTGGCCGAACTGAACTGTACATTTTTTAAAGGGTGATTTTGTGGTATGTGAATTATAGCTCAAAAAAAAAACAAAACAGCTAGGCCAAAAGCAAAACAAACAAAAATAGTCATAGAGAATATGAAAACAAATGAGCATACAGCGGTTAGAGCGTCGGCCTGCGGTCCTGAGAGACCCGGGTTCGGTTTCCGCTAAGGGCATGTACCTCGGTTGCAGTTTGTCCCCGGTCGGTTGTGCGGGTGGCAGCCACTCGATGTGTTCCTTTCACATCGATGTTTCTCTCTCTCTCTCTGTTCCTCTCTCTCCCTCCCACTCTACCTGAACAAAAAATGGAAAAATGTCCTCGGGTGAGGATAAAAAAATAAATAAATAAATAAATAAATAAAAGAAAAGAAAAGAAAATAAAAGAAAACAAATGATCATAGCTGTGTTCCAAAAACTACTTATAATAGGCAGATAGCCCAGGGCTGTCTGTAGTTTGCCAACCCCTATTTTAAGCAACAATTAAAAAAAAAAGGTAAATCTACACATAATGTTATGGAAAGCTGTCCAGATGACATTATTCTTATGCCAGATAAATTCATATTTCAGAACAGCATATGTACTTATATAGCATGCTCCTAATTTATTTTAAAAAGTTATATATCAAGTAATATACATAAAATTGTGTATTTATGCAGGCAGGTGATTGAGTTGTCTTATACAACAAAAAGGCTGCAGGTTCGACTCCTGGTCAGGGCACATATACCTAGGTTGTATGTTCGATCCCTGCTTCTCTCTCACATTGATGTTTCTCTCTCTCTCTCTCTCTCTCCTACCCCCTTCTTCTCTCTCTAAAATCAGTAAACATATCCTTGGGAAAGAATTTTAAAAATTGTGTATTTACACTTATATAAAATAAAAATAATTATACAGATACAGGTAGGTTGATAGTAAGAATAAGCAAAGGAAAAAAGCCTGAAATAATATGTACCATATGTTAACCATGGAAGAGGTATATCTCAAGGGAGGATACTTTCATTTCCTACTTTATGCTTTTCTCACTTATATTATTAGTTTATATAAATATACCCTTACTTACTTTTATTATTATATATTTAGAAATAATTAAAGTAATATAAACTATTACACAGAAAATATCATAAAATGAGTGGGAAGATAAGTGCAAACTGCTACTATAGGTTGTATCTGGATTCTTGGATTTACTAGAGTCTTTAACATTAGATGTGTATAATTATTTAGAATAACCAGGAAATACATTTAAAAAACAAATAAGCCAACCTATTTTCAGAGTCACTATTCTAATTGATCTAGGGTCAGGTGTGGACTTTTTCCTCCTACACAAATAAGACGGTATCCTTTGTAAGGTTGGGAGGAATTCTTTGATGAATTTAATGAACTTTAAGAAATGGGTAACTGAGGGAAGTCAAGGGCTTTTAATAAAGAAGAATTTGGCTGTTTTTAAAAATTCCTCACACTGCTCTTTGAAAGCAAAATAGCTGCTTCACTCTCATGAATCACAAGATTCATGAGAATCTCGTTCTAAGTAGTTTTGAACTTACCTAGAATACAAAAGGCAGAGAACAAAGAGTAACAGCCCAATGAAGTTTCCACTCTCCAGAATGTGCCCACCCTGTGATGGTGGAGCAGAGGTAGGGACCACAGCAGTTGAATTGGCAGGAGCCAAGGTTGGTGCAGTCAGGTGTGTAATGATGCTCCACAGGCTTGGGTTGCAGGAATGATCTGAAAATGGGAAACATTTTATTATCCTTAGTTATAACTCATCTTGTTCCAAGAAAGGATATGACGGGTGCAGTTACTATACAGTCAATCATAACATAAAATGTGGGAATGCTATATTTAAAAGAAACTGAATCTTAGCAGTCAGTAATTTATTTGTGTTGCAATCAGTGGCTTAGATTTACAAAAAAAGAAACATTAATTTGTCAGAAGTCACAACTATCAAGCTTGATTTTACTGGTTTTGAAGTTTAACTGATAAATCTTTTTGGTTCTACAATTATGCAAAGGCTTTGACGCAAGGAGTTTATCCCTAATTTTGTTGTTACAAACTTACATAGGAATATAATAAAAGTAAGTTGAGTCATCATTAGAGGATCTGCAGTAATTATTTTCCTTTCAAAGGAATCCATAGTATACCCTATTGAGAAACAGTCCTATAATAACTACAAAAGGAGATTTCCTACAGCTATTTCTTCTAGAGCCTGTAACACCAAAGTAAAATTCACTTAAAACAATTCTATGAAGGGCCAAATCAATGTTGCCTTGTCTAGCTCTTAACTAGTTTGACTTAGTCTAGGGAAAAGCCTAGAGCAGCAATTTTCAACTGGTGTACTGCAAGAATTTTTAAAACATGCCGTATCTAACTGTTAGGTCAGGGGCACTGACCTTTTTTTCCCTTAGATTGTCAAATAAAAAAATGACAACAACCTGGTATGGCTCAGTGGTTGAGCACTAACCCATGCACCAAGAGGTCACCGGTTCGATTCCTGGTCAGGGCACATGCCCAGGTTGTGGGCCAATTCCCAATGAGGGGTATGCAGGAGGCGGCCAATTGATGTTCTCTCTCATTGATGTTTCCCTCTCTCTCTCCCTCCTTCTCTCTAAATAAGTAAATAAATAAATAAATAACAACAGCCACCTGGCTGTTGTGGCTTAGTGGTTGAGCATCGACCCATGCACCAAGAGGTCGCTGGTTTGATTCCCGTGCCCAGGTTGTGGGCCTGATCCCCAGTGGGGGATATGAAGGAGGCAGCCAATCAATGTTCTCTCTCATCAATGTCTCTATCTCTCTTTCCCTCTCCCTCCCCCCCCCTCTAGTATCAATAAATAAATATATAAATAAAAATTAAATTAAAAAAAAAAAAAAACAGCAGCAGCCAACATAACAATAGCCATACAATATGAATGAATCAAAATTATATACTTTTTTTGGTAAGATAACAGAAAATATATTTTTTGGTGTGCTGCAGAATTTTAGTAATTAGTTTATGCGTGCCATGACATGATAAAGGCTGAAAATCACTGGCCTAGACTAACATAAAGGACTGTGGTCCCTTACACTGTCAAATATGAACAGACATACAGAATAAAACTTGAAAGGTAAATATCTGCAAATAATGAACATTACTCATTTCAGTCAAGTTTTTTGTTTGTTCACTTGTTTGACATCTGCTGTAGCTCTAGTTTTTACTCCACCAAAGGAGTAATTTCCTACTTTTTTTTCATCAAATAAATATGGGCTGTTGCCATTCCCTTACCAGGCTCATTGGTCAGGGCCGACCATGTAAGGTATATGGTGTAGATAGTGATGATAGAGGACTGCAGGAGGCCAGAACGAGGGTGGTGTTCCTATGGAATAAAAAAGAAAACAATGTCATAGGAATTGCAAGGGCTGACTTTCTAAAACCTGGTGTACTTCCCTGGGACCCACTGAATTGTTATTAAGCAAGAACATTCTGATTCTGCTCGACAGCCAAAAGATGACAAGTAACCTTTCAGTTTGAGTTAGCTTGAAAAAGAACCAAGAAAGAGGAAGCATGTGCTCTTAGTTCTCAAGGCATTTCATAATCCTGGAAATTCCTGTTTATCACACAGAGCCTTCGATTTATTAGTCGCAGTGTAGTGGGATCTAACCTCAGCGTTGCCTCTAACTACATGGGTGGCCCATCATCTCTCGAGCTTTACTTTCTCATTTTTAAAAGGAGAGGTGATGTCCGGCCAGTGTGGCTCAGTGGATTGAGCGTTGTTCCATGGACTGAGAGGTCCTGATTCAATTCCAGGTCAGGACATATGTCTGGGGTTATGGGCTCGATCCCCAGTAGGAGTGCAGGAGGCAGCCAATCAATGTTTCTCTTACATCAATGTTTCTCTCTTTCTCTAAAAAATCAATAAATACATTTAAAAAAAAAAAAAAGAATAATAGGTGAGCCCAGCTGGAGTGGCTCAGTGGTTGAGCATCGATCCACGCACCAAGAGGTTGACAGTTCGATTCCCGGTCAGGGCACACGCCCAGGTTGTGGGCCTGATCCCCAGTGGGGGGCATGCAGGAGGCAGCCAATCAATGTTCTCTCATTGATGTTTCTATCTCTCCCCCTCTCCCTTCCTCTCTCTCTAAACTCAATAAAAAAAAAAAATTGCCCTGGCCAGTTTGGCTCAGAAGTTAGAGCGTCGGCCTGCGGTCCGGAGAGACCCGGGTTTGGTTCCCGCTAAGGGCACGTACCTTGGTTGCAGTTTGTCCCCAGCCCTGGTTGGGTCGTGTGGGTGGCAACCACTCGATGTGTCGCTTTCACGTCGATGTTTCTCTCTCTCTCTCTCCCTCTCACTCTATCTGAACAAAATATCGAAAAATGTCCTCGGGTGAGGATAAAAAAAAAAAAAAAAAATTAAAAAGGAGAGATGATGTCTAGTTTTCATATTTCATATATTAGACTCCATGAATTTTTAAAAGTATGGTATTTAGCCCTGGTTGGTTTGGCTCAGCGGTTGAAGCGTCGGACTACAGACTAAAGAGCTGTAGGTTTGATTCCTGGTCAAGGGCATGTAACTCGGTTGCAGGTTCAATCCTTGGCCCCGGTCGGGGTCACGTGGGAGAAAAACAATGTGTCTTTCTCACATCAATGTTTCTCTCTCCCTCTCACTCTATCTAAAAATCAATGGAAAAATATCCTTGAGGGTTAAAAAAACATGGTATTTAAGTGATGAAACTCAGGAGCACGAGTTTTGTTTTTAAGTATTAAAAATCAATTCCTTGCCCTGGCCGGTTTGGCTCAGCGGTTAGAGCATCGGCCTGCGGTCCCGAGAGACCCGGGTTCAGTTCCCGCTAAGGGCACGTACCTCGGTTGCAGTTTGTCCCTGGCCCTGGTTGGTCGTGCGGGTGGCAGCCACTCGATGTGTCCCTTCACGTCGATGTTTCTCTCTCTCTCTCTTCCTCTCTCTCCCTCCCACTCTATCTGAACAAAAAATGTCCTCAGGTGAGGATAAAAAAAAAAAATCAGTAAAAATCAATTCCTTTTTTCTAGTTTAATTCTCCTAAAATGTCCCTGGCCCTGGTTGGGTCGTGCGGGTGGCAACCACTCGATGTGTCCCTTTCATGTCAATGTTTCTCTCTCTCCCTCCCGCTCTGTCTGAACAAAAAATGGAAAAAATGTCCTTGGGTGAGGATAAAAAAAAAATTATAAATTTTCAAGTTACCTAGGCTTTTTTAAATGATAGGGAAATTATTCATTTAATTATAATACTGGCAACTCAATGGAACTTTTGTTTTGTTTTGTTTAATACGTTTTTATTATTTTCAGAGAGAGAAGAAGGGAGAGAGAGATAGAAACATCCACGTGAGAGAGAAACTTCAATTGTCTACCTCCTGCAGGCCCCCTACTGGGGGTCAAGCCTGAAACCCAGCCATGTACCCTGATGGGGAATGGAACCGGGACCTTTCAGTCCTTGGGACGACACTCAATCCACTGAGCCACACTGGCTGGGCTCAATGGCATGTTTTATACACTAAACTATAATTATAGAATTCATCATAACATGGAGAAATGTTTAAGTAGGGTAAAACTTAGACATAAATTCATATAAAAAGTTACCTAAGTTTCAAGTTTAGCATTAATTGAATATCTCACAGGAAGAAGCAAAAAACCACCATACCTGAATTTTTGGATGGATTGATATAATAGAAACCACAACACAAAGGATCAGATTAATACTGATGAAGAACTTGTTTTCTGTGCAGCCATCTGGTCTGGTGTAGTATGCATAAAGCAAACCGACAAAGATGATTGAAAGGGTATACAGGACACTTGTGACAGATAGTAAAACTAAAATTAAAAAAAAGGGAAACCAATATAAATACCCACAATTCTAACAAACTTTTATAATGAAGAACAATTTTCTTCTACACCCCATATGAAAATAGACATTATTTTTTTTCTGGTGGTTACTAATTTACCACCAGAATGAAATGACAGAAGCCCCAAGGTTGAAGTTTCAGACTGAGAACTGGCTCAAGGTTAAATTACAAAATCCACCAAACAACTGAATTCACTTCCTGGATTACTAACTTGATTTCATGGGTTGAAAAGCCAGATATCTAATTCTAGCCAGAGAAAATTCTAACTATATGCTAAATATTGTTCATTATAAGCTTTTCTTAGGAACCTTTAAGACTTCTTGGCCCTCAAAATGGCCCAGTTCACAGCAAGCTGAGTACCAGGGATAGTGTTAGCAGTAGACAACAGAAAGGCATCTTTTATGGCAGTTTTTCCTCTATAGCTGCTGGCTACATAAACCCGTTTCCTATTACAACAAGACCACATCATTGTGGGAAATTGGTCATTTGCTACTTTCAAATATCTAAAGTAATATTCCTTTCTGAATAATAAACAATTAGCTGTGTAACTCTGAGAAATAGAAAACATGAAATAGTATACAGCGTATCACATCAACTGTATTTAATTCAAAGCACAAACTTATTTGAAAAAACTAGTTCCTACTTATCTCAATCTCAATGGATTTTGCATGTTTAAGTGATGTATATGATATTACTATAAAATAATGATGTACATTAAGTTTACTAGCACAGTTTAATTAAAGTTTTTCCATCTGGCCCTGGCCGGTTTGGCTCAGTGGTTAGAGCGTCGGCCTGCGGTCCTGAGAGACTCGGGTTCAGTTCCCGCTAAGGGCGCGTACCTCAGTTGCAGTTTGTCCCCGGCCCTGGTCGGTTGTGCGGGTGGCAGCCACTTGATGTGTTCCTTTCACATCGATGTTTCTCTCTCTCTCTGTTCCTCTCTCTCCCTCCCACTCTACCTACACAAAAAATGGAAAAATGTCCTCAGGTGAGGATAAAAAAAAAAAAAAAAGTTTTTCCATCTGAATATACAAGATTTCTCCTTTAGTTATTCCAAAATATGACAAATCTATAATCTATTATTAAATTTTTCTAGAATTGGAATGATCCAAAATGAATTATACAAAATAGAAATGAATAGGAAATACATAAATAAGTAAATAAATAAATAAATTTTTATTAGAAAGAAGGAGTTTCAGGATTCCCCATCCATAATGACAATTTTTAAAATATTTTTCTGCAATAAACAGACATTAGGAACAAATTAAGTGACCAATAACATGGCAATGGTTAAATGAATCATGGTATACCATGCCATGGAATATCAAGGAATTGTACAGATGGGAATATCATGCAACTCTTTAGTGAATAAGACACGCCTATGTTCACTGATAGAAAAGGATGCTCATCATACAATAAGTGAAAGAGCAAGTCATGGAACAGTATTTAGATTTAAATAAAAAAAACGTGGATGTGCACAAATACATAAAGGTACAGTAATAGTGATTACATCTGGAGAGGTAAGTGAGTTGTTGCAGGTTGGTAGAGTTGCATGTTTTAGTCTTTATAAAATTCTATCATTTGTGCCCAGCCAGTGTGGCTCAGTGGATTGAGCGTCACCCCATGGCCTGAGAAGTCCCAGTTGGATTCCCAGTCAGAGCATATGCCCGGCGTTATGGGCTCCATCCCCAGCAGGGGCGTGCAGAAGGCAGCCAATCGATGTACCTCTCTCACACCAATGTTTTTATCTCTCTTTCCAAAAAAATCAATGAAAACATATTTTAATAAAAATTTAAAAATAAAAACATTTGAAAAAATATAGTATCATTTGTGTTTACAGTCAAAATGGCACAATTTTTTTCTTTTTCAATTTAAAAAGAAGCACCCTAATAAATAAGATGAAAAAAAAACAACTGGATAATTTGATAACATGTATTAAAAGCACATAAAATATCCATACCCTTTGACTCTTCTACTTCTGCGAATTTATTCTAAGGAAATAAATAATCAGAAATGTACTCCAAGATATGTTATTAGGTATTTATTGCTATACTGCAGCCAAACATATTCACAAGCTATTTCTAAGTTTTAAAAAAAGGCCAAACTATAAACTATTTGTATTATACATTTAAAAAGTAAGACATAAACATATTACATATTTTTCAGTGACTTTCTGCATACATAGAAGATACATATGTACACACAGAAAAAAGACTAGACGGATACAGACTAATATGTCGAGAATGAGAAATAATTATTGAGGAGTTAGATTAGGGGGGAATTTTTTTCTTTTGTGATTTTTTGTTTCCAAATTCTTGACACAGAGTATCTATCATTTTATAAATGGCAGGGGATGGGGGTGGGGGTGGGGGTGGGTCAGGGCAAGGAATCTCAACGATTATTTTTAAAACTAAAGTATGGCTGGGACACCACTGCTCCTAAGGTGTACAGGGCTTCAAAGTCCCTCCCCATTATTACAGGCTATAAATCCTGTTCCCAAACTAAAAAATATAAGTACCCTCTTCCCACCAGAAGGATTTTACAAGGGGTGTGGGGTCACACTTTGAATAAAGCAGTAAATACTACTTACCTCCTTCTGTCTATGTTGGCAGATGCCCTATATGTAGAATGTGTCTGAGTCCCCTTGTCCAGGGAAACAAGAAAATCAAAACCAGAACAATGTCACTAAACACAACTTTTTCCCTTATCTAAATATATGTAGTTGCATCCCAAATCTCAAAATAAATGAATTGGGGAAATCTAATGATGTATATATCAGTGCTATTCCCAGTAATGCATATAATTCAGAATTAACTCAAAGGGCAATTATAGTTTTTAAAGTCAGCTCGACCTTGAATTCAATAGAGATTTTACTTGTACACCCTGTTTAATGTAGCATAATGCAGTATGACTCTCATAGATGAGTTTAGATACCTACCAGCATACCAGCACCTTGGGTTTCCTTCTTCCATTCGATTTACACATGATTCATTCAAAGAGTGAGCCAAGTCTACCAACAGCACCAGCTGGATCAGGATGAAGAGGAAGGCCCCAAACATGCCAATACCAAACCAGACTACAAACCAAAAGAACAGTTATTCTTTACCATAGAGTAACATTTCAGAATGTTACTAACATTCTAAAAAGATTTCAATTCAATAAGAGAGCTGTGGTAAAGAAATATTCTGTCTCTGTAACAGCAGTACAGTTTACTCAATTACTCCAGCAAGATTACTGCAATTCCAAACTCAAAGGCATTCTCTGAGAAGTGTTCTGTTGCGTTTCAGACCTTTTAACACTTGTTCTATCTTGTGCCAAGGGGAGCCTAGGAACTGACATTCAAATGCTACTATAAGCCTTTTCCTTTACTTTATAGGAAAAACCACAGTGGAAATCCACATATCACTCGATGCCATGGTAAGAAAGAAGGCTGAGTCAGGGGTGGCAGAGCACATGAGTTACAAGTCCTTATGTTGACCAGCTCTCTGATTAACTTAGTATTGCCAAGTAAGCAGATAAAGTATTAAAATAATGGCAAACAATTAACATATGGTTCCAGAACAGCTGAGAAGTGACCTGAATGCCTTAACATATAAATATTAGTACCAAGTCATATAATTAGACACCACACCTCCTTTAACTGTCAGTTCTGCAAACTCAGTAATGAAAATATAGCTTTAACTCCATCATTTGTAGAGTCTGTATATATTATTATTAACCATCTTAATAGTGAGCCATACCTGTGGTGAAATAGCCCCCAGGAATGTAGAAAGATCCAACCATGATACCAACAATGGCAGCAATTTTGAAGAACCAAAACCTATTAAAATGTTAAAAAATGCATTTATGAAATGCTAATTTTCACCCTTCTAATGAGAGAGTGAATTTCTAAAATGCAAATATAAGCCTTAGTAGCATTTCCAATATGACTGGACTTAGAATTTCATTTGACATGGAGCTACTTCATTCAATACTTCACACAATTTAAGAACAAACAGCACAGAGAACAGATCATTCATATTAAGAAGAACATATATCCTTAGAGTTTCCCTACTTTTAGCACTTAAAGACAGGAATTTTTCTAGAATTCAGAAGTGTTCTAAACTAACAATGTTAGCTAAATACAGAGCAATTAACTATTAGATCTGGGGAAAAGTTATCACCCAATCCTTTTACAACACAGGATATAAGTGCCTTGCTCATAATTAACAGTTCATCACTGGCAAAGCCAAGACCAAACCTGGCTTTTAGTTCTTTAAACCATCTTTAAAGACTCCTATATGGTAGGGTAAAGAGAATCAAGCTTTGGAGCTGAAAAAAACTGAGTTTCAACTTCAGCTCCAACCCTCACTGGCTGAGAGCTCAAGCAATTTACACAACCTTTCTGAAATTCAGTTATTGCATCTATAAAAAGGAGATTATTACTTATAAAGTTTACAAAACTCCCTTCAGTCTTCAATGAGAATTAGGGAAACCTGGGGGCCAGGAATGAGGAGCAACAGAGTATGTAAATCAGTGGTCCAAATATATTCACTGTTTATCTTTCTATATACTGTTTAAATATGTTATGTACATACTTGCCATTTAATAATATAAAGGGAAAAATGTGTGTGGTGTGCCTAGCACAGTGCTTAAACTAGTTCATAGGTGTTCAATAAAAATCTAGAAACTTGAAACAAAAGGTATTTTTTAAAAAGGTTAAGACTCTTCTCATCCCCTCTACCTCCTCCAATGCTACAGGTCTCCAACTGAAAATGACGCTGAAACAACTTCATGGGTACAATAGGTCAGACATACATCTGGGCCACTGATTTACATACTCTACTGCTTCCATCAGAATGGCAACATTAACTGCTAAATAGGAGGATCCACTCTATAATATAACAAGTTAATAATAAATCTTACATACCCATTGTGTATGGCTGCTCTGGGATCTTTACTCGTTTTTACTTTTAACATGAGCAGATAAAAGGCAAAGAAGAAGGTGGCCAAGGCAAAGCTGATCCGATATACAGCTTTATAACCGACCTGCACATTACAATCTTTATCTGCATTTGTATCAGGCAACTTGATTTTAAATCCCCCTTCACAGAATCCAGGAATCTGGAAAAAGTAATTTCAATGTTATAGGAACACCCACATTTAAACAGAGATTCTATCCCACCATAGGAAAACTTGGATTTATAAAACTGACTACTTCAACAACTGTAAGACTATCCTGTGGGATTTTTCTCTGTCTTCCAATTCATTTACAATCTTGTCACTGAATAGTATAAACAACTTGCATTTTGGAAATAAAAGTGAAGTGATCTCTTCTTTGTGCTTTTCTACTGATGAGGTTACCTCCCATTTTCCCATGAATTTTCATGCTTCAACTCCTTCCAAAGGCCTAGTTCAGTTTAAATATTTAAATTTTAAACATACATGGAAAGAAAATGTTTTAGGGCCACCCTTTTAATGTGTTTTCTCTCACTTGTTAGACTAGAACCTGAAGATGTTCACTTTGACTTCCTTTATTTCTGGAAAAGGACTAATACCTTCATATTCTGTGTCTTGACTATACCCCAAATAACAATGAACTTGATCGACTTTCATAAGAGTGAAGAAATAAATAAGAACATTAATCTCAACTAAAATTTTTCAAAATATAAAAATAATCAGTACATTAAGGGTTCTGTTACTTCTACTGACCTTCTTCAACTGACTTTCCATTCCTTCCGTTAGCATGATGCAGGATGAAAGAGTGCCCAGGAAGAGAATAAAAGCATAAATGAGGCGAGTCACAGTGGAATTCTTACTGTTGGGACAGCAACTACACAGCAAACAGGATGCACCACCACAAAGGCATGGAACCTGTAATAAGCATACATGGCCACTTGAGACCTTTCAGTGGACTCCTTCATGACACAGGTAGCACAGAACAGAAAACAAAACTAATCAGGCTTTGACAGTTTTAACAGAGAATTACAACTGGGAGGAAGTGGTTAAAAACATGGGCTCTGGCCCTGGCCAGTTTGACTCAGCAGTTAGAGCATCCACCCCCAGATGAAAGAGTTGCGGGTTCAATTCTGGTCAAGGGCAAGTACCTCGGTTGTGGTTCGGTCCCCGGCCCTGGTTGGGGTCCTGCGGGACATCGATTTTTCTCTCTCCTCCTCCCTCCCACTCTAGTTTAAGATAAATGGAAAAATATCCTCTAATGAGGATTAAAAAAAAAACAAACATGGGTTCTGGGGTCAATATTATTTCTGCCACTTAATCTCAGCAAACCTTTCTCTCCATCTGTAAAACAGACTCAGTAACAGAATCTTCCTCTCTCAGACATTACTCTATTAAATAAGCACTCAACATAGTACCTAAAACATATTAAGAGCCCAATAAGTTTTAAATATATTCACACAGGGATCATTATTATATTTAAAAACAACATATCTTAATATTGAAAAAAATACAAACGTAATTACACCGTTATTTACTGAGAATCCTAGTTACCAAATTCGATATTACAGCAAAAAGCAATATTACATGGAAACCCTTATAAATAATGACAGCAAGAGCCATTTAGCTCCATTCAAGAGTAACCTGGAAATAAAAAAAGAGTAACCTGGAGCCCAACCAGTGTGGCTCAGTGGTTGAGCATCGACCCATGTACAAAGAGGTCATTGGTTCAATTCCCAGTCAAGGCACATGCCCAGGTTGTGGACCCAATCCCCCAGTGGGGGGCATGCAGGAGACGGCCAATCGATGCTCTCTCTCATCGATGTTTTTTTTTTTTTCTCTCTCTCTCCCTCTAAAATCAATAAAGAAAGAAAATTTAAAAAGAGTAATGTGGAGCCCTGGCCAATGTGGCTCAGATGGAGCACCTTCCTGTATACCGAAAGGTGGCAGGTTCAATTCCTGGTTGGGGCACATACCCAGGTTTCAGGTTTGATGCCCGGTCAGGCTGAGTACAGGAGGTAACCGTTTGATGTTTTTTTCTCTCTTTTCCTCCCTTCCTCTCTCTCTAGAATCAATAAAGATAAAAAATTAAAGAGTAACCTGGAGATTCCTCAAAAAGTTAAACATAGAATTGCCAGGTGACCCATAATCCCACTCCTAAATATACACCCAAAAGAACTGAAACAGGAATTCAAATAAAATCCTGTACATGAATGTTCAAAGTAGCACTATTCACAACTGTCAAAATGCAGAATCAACCCAAATGTCTATCAACTGATGAATGGATAATTAAATGTGGTATATCCACATAATAGAATATTATTTAGCCATAAAAATGAATCAAGTACCTACTGTGTAAAGATATTTGATCTGTGGAACAAACCTATCCTACTGTATGCTATGTCACTTCCCTATCTCTAAATGACAACTCTATTCTTCTGGTTGCTTACACCAAACACCCTGAAGCCATCCTTGATACCTTCTCTTTTTCCAAAACCCTCATCTGGTCTGTCTGCACATCAGCTCTATCCTCAGAATATACCCAGAATCTGACCACTTTCATAGCATCCTTAGCTATCATGTTGGTCTAAGCCAATAATATCATCTCTCATCTGGATTAAATGCAATAGCTCATGTTTCACTGCTATAGCAGCCCATTCAGAATCCAGAGTTAGTATAAAAATTATTTTAACATGAAAACATTTGAGATTCAGAACAGAGGCAGAAAAAAATCCTTCTCAGAGCTTTCCTCACCTGACTAAAAGCAGCAACTTCTGGGATGTGAGGCTGTCATAATCTCTCTCCAAGGGAGTTTTATGGCCATGAAGAACATAAAAAGACCTCTGTATCTACCCAAACAAGTTATTATCACAAACTTTATCTCCCATTTGTTCTCCTAAAAGCCCATTTGTCTTTCCTAAGAAATAAACAACTTATTTGTTCTTCCCATAGAAGCCCTTTTCTTCACCTCCTTTTCCCCTATTAAGTCAGAAATAAAAGTCCTATATTCTTTCTAACCACCTCTTTTGAGTTGTTCATCACTGGGCACTCCTGTGTGTGTGTGTGTGTGTTGCACACATAAACTTTTTTCATTTGCTAATGTGCATTTTGTCAGTTTAATCCATAGGTCCCTAACTACTAGCAGAGGGTGAAGAAAAGTTTTTCCTCCCCTACACTGCTTTACCCATTCTTTTCTACCATCTATACTCCACACAGCAACCTTGTTAAAACACAATCCGATCTGATCATTCCTCTTTTCTGTAATGGATCCCCATATCACTTAGGCGTAAAAGCCCAAGTCCTTAAATTGGCCCACAAGACTGGACAATGGGTATCTCCATGATTTGGCTCCCTGCTGCTTTCTGACTTCATTTCCTATTATTCTTCCCCTCACTTATTCCATTCTCTGGTACACTGAACTTGTTGTTCCTATTGAACAAAAGGGATTCATAAAATATGAAAGTGATTTACAGAAATGCTTTGATGACATAAATTCAAATCTTAGCTTTACATCAAAGCCAAAATGTTTCGTGTTATTTGTACAGGAAGAACTTCTTTCTTTCAAATGACCAATTCACTCCTTAATTAATGACCTTCTTAACTATATTTTTTCTACATCTATTTTGCAAATAGTGAGTTTGACTTGCTAGTGGACTGTAAAATTCAACTGACCAGCTCTGGCCGTTTTGGCTCAGCGATTAGATTGTCTGCCTGAGGACCAGACAGACCAGGGTTTGGTTCCACACGTACTTTAGGTGCAGTTTGTCCCCGTTGGGGTTGAGGTTGTGTGGGTGGCAACCAGTCTATGTGTCTCTCACATCATGTTTCTCTCTCTCTCTCTCCCGCTCTCCCTTCCACTCTATCTGAAGATGAATGCAAAAATGTCAAGTGAGGATAAAAAAAAATTCAACTGACCAGGACTCTCTCTCTTTTTTTTTATCTTCACCCCAGGACATTTTTCGATATTTTGTTCAGACAGGGTGGGAGGGAGGAAGGGAGGGAGGGGGAGAGAGAGAGAGAGAAACATTGATGTGAGAGGGGCACATCGAGTGGTCGCCACCCACACGACCCATCCAGGGCTGGGGACAAACTGCAACCGAGGTACGCGCCCTTAGTGGGAACCGAACCAGGTCTCTCCGGACCGCAGGCCGACGCTCTAACCGCTGAGCAAAACTGGCCAGGGCTGATCAGGACTTTTTAAAAATATGGTAGAGAGCCCTGGCTGGTTTGGCTCAGTGGTTAGAGCGTCGGCCTGCGGTCCAGAGAGACCCGGGTTCGGTTTCCGCTAAGGGCACGTACCTCGGTTGCAGTTTGTCCCCGGCCCTGGTCGGTTGTGCGGGTGGCAGCCACTCGATATGTTCCTCTCACGTCGATGTTTCTCTCTCTCTCTCTCTTCCTCTCTCTCCCTCCCACTCTACCTGAACAAAAAAAAAAAGGAAAAATGTCCTCGGGTGAGGATAAAAAAAAAATATGGTAGAGAAATTGTACAGCAGATAAAGGTAAGAACTATTTCATGAAACTTGTGTCTAAATGGATATATTAATTCAACTATATAAAATTTATTTACTTTAGGTCAAAGAAAAAAAAACAATTAAAAATATTTTTTAAAATTGTAAAGCCACTGCTCTCAAAGAACCTGCCCTTTTTATTTAAGATCAACAACCTTAAAGAATAGAAAATACACTGAGTCCCCAAGAAATGGTAGTGGAATGAACTGAGATTAAGTCCTCTGTCAATTAAATCAGTTGGGAATTAGGAAACACGGAAATGATTTCAAGGAACCATGTTCCTCCGAAGTGAGTATATGAGGGAACTCAGCATATTCTACTCCATAGAGTCTAAAAAGTGTTTTAAAATGTGGAGTTTACAACCTACAAAGTGATTCAATCCATTTATTCATTGTATCCCACAACTCCCCAGGGAGGAATGCTGGGGTGATCATCCTCATCTTATGAGACGAGATAAACGACTTGTACGGGGTCCCAAAGTTCAGACCATGGCTTCCCATTTTGAACAATAATCTACAAGGCCTTCTTCCCCTTGCACCACCACTGCAGACAGGCCTCCTTTAAAATCACAGCTCTGCCACATACTCTGTAGCTTCGGCAAGTCCCGTGCTCCGGGATAAAAATACTATTCGAGCTATCCAAATTCAGTGGCGCCACCTTAAGAAGGTGCTTCGAAGTGTACCAGAGAGCGTCTGCCTCAGGAACTCATTCCTTGGTCCCATTCCAGCAGCTGGTGAACTCAGCAGCCGGAAGGCTCGCGGGGGCGGGGCAACAGAAATTGTAAACAATGGCGGCCTGGCCTCCTACGTTCAACAAACCCGGAGAGGGAGCCGCCTGATCCCGATGGCAGATTTTGGCTTGGGCCCCCGGATACTCTCTGCAACTCAGGGCCGGTCCCTCCAACCCCCAGGATTCTGCAGCCGAGGCCCTTTCGGGTCTGGTCTGGGGCTCACTGTCGCCCCCACTCGCCCACACCAAAGGTCTGACGGAGACACCAGACCCGAAACTCACCCAGCTGGCCAGGGAGAAGACACCCAGCACAGCTCCCATGGTTACGCCGGTGATGGAAGTGGCAGATCCGGAGGCTTCTACTGCGGTGGTAACTCTCAGCTTAGGTGTCTCCTCAAAAACGCGACGGTTTTTCAAGCCGGAAACGCGCGGCGTGCGTCATCGCGTGGCCCCGCCCACCGCCCTCGGCCTCTGCCCAGAAGGCACCCGTCATTGGTAGAGGGAAAAGGCGAAGCTAAATCAGCGCCGCGCTGAGGGAGGAGGCGGGGCTAAACCTATCCCAAGTTAGGGAGGGGGCGGAGCTAAGCCAGTCCGGAGCTGGGGGAGAAGGCGGGACTCATCGGCCCGGCTATGCAAGAGCTGTGCAGGCTTCATTTCTTCACCTCATTTGCATTCACTGGGATCCCATTATGTGTTAAGATCTGGGGTACAGAAGTGTACAATAATTTATGGCCTAGTTAAGAGGAGACTGAGAGCGAAATAAATGCACCATGACATATTGTGATGAGTACTATGAAGAAGTATCATAAGGGAATATTTCAGTTAAAGTTTAATTCCCACTAAGGGGAAAGCAATTTAATTGGGGGGAGCGTAGACCTGGAAGGCTTTTCTGAGGAATTTATATTTCATCTAAGAACTGAAAGATAAGTCGAGTTAATCAGGGGGAAATGGGCATTGTTTCCTAAAATGTGGGCTCTGTATATCATTTGGAGTAGATGAAATAAACATGACATTAACTAACATTGAAAGGCCCAGTGAAAAAGTCCTATTTCAAACCAAAGAGAAGGTTTGTTTGAGGCTAGTATGTATTTAACATTTTTCTAACATTTACTTATCTCCCTTCTTAACAGAATGAAGACTTCACATTCCACATCTCTCCAAAGGTAAACCACATCTACAGTTAAATAACGCTGTTTTGTTTTAGGGTTTGTGTGTGAGTGTTTGCAAAAATTATTTCATTTCTACCAAGCAATGCTGGTTTTCATTTACGCAGTGAGGTAAATTTTCTTTTGTAGATATCAGTAAAAATTGAGAGTCGATTGAAAGAAAAAAAAAAACACCTTGACATAACAGTATAGAACAAAGGTGGAACAAAGCGGTGCAGGGTCTCCAGAAGTGCAGGTGTATTGGGAATCAGCCTGCCGGACGACCTCTAAGGAGAGAGTAGCAAGCGGCTTGTACAGACTAGGGATTTTTAAATTTAGGGCTGGGGCGGGGGGTAGTCCTTTAGCCGAGGAGACGTGGTCGTCCTGGATTGGTCGGGTCTGGGGTCTCCCGAGTCCCGATTGGTCGTGGGCTGGGGTCTCCTGAAACTTGTTCCTCTTGTCCAGCCACCATCTGCAGCCTTGGGTGGGTTAGGGTGGCTCCATCATTCTGTTCTGGGACCATCATTCCGTTCTGCCTCACTGGAGTGATGGGTCCCGGCCCTCCAGAATGAGAGGCTTAGGGGAAAGGTCAAATGATAAGAGTGATGGGTTTTAGTTTCCTGGAATGAGAGGCTTAGGGGAAAGGTTAAACGATAAGAGTGATGGGTTTTAGTTTCCTGGAATGAGAGGCTTAGGGCAGTAATATGGAAGTTAAAAGCTAACAATAGGTGGTGACAACAATGATGACAACCTTGTACAAGTGACTAATGTAGGCAATCGTTTACCTGAGAATATAAGACCCTGTAGAGTTTGGAATTCTATAATAATTAGATTGGAAGAAGGCTTCGAAATATACTCAGATTTCTTCTTTTACAGAAATGGAAAAAGGCTCAAAGTTTGCCTAAGGCCACAGGAAGGGTTGATGGCAGATTTAGATACTCAAACTTTCCTAATTCCTGCCTCAGCCTTTCTCCTCCCCTCCCACCCAATACCTGCCCAAATCAGGTTGCTTCAGGACCACTGACTCAACCTTCCAGGTAGCTCTTAAAACCCTGTAATCAAAAGGACTTTTTTAACTTGTTCATTAAGGGAGGATGCACTATGAGGAATCTTGGGAAGAGGGACTTGGGAAGAGTTTATATTAGGATCTGCGTTTGTGCTGGGTATCTAAAGATGGTTTAAGGAAGTGGGGAATTGTTTTGAATTGGACACAGTAAAAAAGCAGGGACAATTTGATGATTATGTATCTTAATTTTTATCTGGGAGGTAGGAAGATTAAATAAAGAAGGGCCAGAATTGTCACTGAAAAAGAAGAAAAAAATTTAAAAAGCAGTACCTACTCATGTTAGTCAGAAGAGGAGGATGTTGAATTTGTTAACTTTAACTTCCATATTACTACCCCCAGCCTTTTATTGTTTAACCTCGCCCCAAACCCCTTATTCCAGGAAACCAAAGCTTATCGCTCCGGCCAGGCAGAACTGTATCCTGAAACCCCCCACCCAAACCTAAACAGCCACTCAGGAGAAGAACAACTCTCGGAAAGACCCCAGCCCCAACCAATCAAGGACTGCAACTCTTTGGCTGGGCAACCACCCACCCCATCCCTAAGTTTAAGAACCCTTAGTCTGTACAAACCGGCTGCTGCGCTCTATTTGGAGGCAGCCCTGCAGGCATTTCCCTCAATAAACCTGCACTTCCTGGTTACTCAGCACCATCCCGTTCTTATAGAATTATAGCCCCTCCCATGTATACGTGTTAACTGTCAAAATTAAGTATGTATTCTGTCCCCTGTAGGGGAGGAAAATTGGTCTACTGTCTTAGGTTCAATGATTAGTTGGCTAGGCCTGCTGGCTTTTATACCAACTGATCAAGTTTAAATTTGTAGAGAAGTGGTAAAACAATGGAAAGGGGTTTAGACTTTTAGGGGGCATGCTGTGAGAAGGCAGGTACATGGCAGAAATTAATGGAAGATAAAGATTGATTTAGCAAGCCCTGGCTGGTTTGGCTCAGAGGTTAGAACTCAGTCCTGTAGACAGAAGGGTCACAGGTTCAATTCCTGGGCACATACCTGGGATGCAAGTTTGATCCCACCCCAGTTGGGGTTGTGTGGGAGGCAACCAATGAAATCTCTCTCTCTCTCTCTTCCTCCCCCTTCCCTCCTTTCCATTCTCTTACTCTAAAAAAAAAAAAAAAAAAAAAAGTGTTTTAGCAAGATTTGTTATGTAGATTCCTCTCATTTGCCTCCAGCAATTAATTTCTGCCCTCCCAGGTAGAGAGGAGGGGGTGGTGGGATCTAAACAAAGGGATATTTATTGAGTGAGGGCAGAGAGTCTTTCTTTGTTTATTTTGGGGTGGCATATTCCGATCCCCTACACTCTTATATATTGTTTGAAAAGATAAGACGTGTACTTGGTTTTTGAAAATACTACATTAAAAAACATACAGTGAAAATGCATTATTTTACCACCCCCATCTCCCAGATTCTTTCCAGGGTTCATTATGCATATGCGAGTTATATGTATTATCTATCACCTCTCTTTTACAAGTCTACATCTAAATTGTATCTATATCTTTATCTTCCTGGGTCTCTTAATTCTTGCTATAGTCCGTTTTATGGATACACCATAATTTATTTACTCAATCCCCTACCGATGGACATTTATACTGGTCTTAATCCTTTTGCTTTTACAAACAGTGGAGCAATGATATCCTTTGGACTCGTGTTCTAGTATCTGCATGATTATTCCAAGAAGTACAATTGCTGGTTACAAAGCATTTCCTATATTGAAATTAAATGTGGTGAGCTAATTCTCACCTTGAGCCCAAAGAAACACATTTATTTATTTTTGCCACACCACTGCTCTGGAGATTAAAGAAAGAAGCATCTGCACCCCTCCCACATCATTCTTCACATCTTTAAATATTCCCAGTGTAGCAAGCTCAGCCTGCGACCGGTCCTCTCGAATGGGCTCCATCACAGGTTACAGAGAGAAACTGAGGCACAGGAAGTGACCTAGGCCCTGAGGCTAAGGTGATTAGATTCCATTCTTATGTAGGCCTCTTGGCTAAGGCATCTAAATAACTCCATTTTTATCATCAATGGACCTTCCTCGCTATTTTTCCGATAAGTTAATTACCCCTAGAAGTAAAGGAATTTTGCCTAAGATTATAGTGGTGCCTCTGTTGGGAGGCATTTGCAGGCACTTGTGAGCCTGGTGAATATAGCTAATTTTGACTTCTGTAATTGCTGTCACACCTACTATTGTACCAGTCCTCAAAGTGGGGGGGGGGGGGAGTGCAAAAGTAGGATAGGGCTTATGTCTTTAAAATCGGACCAGCAAGAAGAATCGGGGCTGCTGATCTGAGGGGAGACTATGCCCTCCACAGCCCACTGGCAAGAATAAAGCAGTCCTTTACAATTTGGCTGTGCATCTCTGGTTATCTTGCTGACACATTATTACAGAAGGATCGGGGGCTCAAGCATTTCCCAGCCTTGCTGTCCCCTTTCCCCCCATCAATCTCTTCCTCTCCCTTCCCTCCGGACCAAGTTCAGCATGCTAAACCCCAGGCGGGTCCCTCACCGCTCTGGGGAGCGATTCCAATCCGCTTTCCTTTCACAGCCCGCTCCCGGGGGCGGAAGGACCAAGGAACCCTCCTGGTCCCCTCCGAGCCGCCGTAGCGTGAGCCTTAGGAGTGCAGCAGCTCTGGTTGCCGAGGCAACGGGTTCGCTGCGCGCTGCGGGCGCCTAGTAGCTCGGGGGAGGTGCTGTGAGTCCACGGCCAGGGCTCGGCGGCTGGACGGCAGGTGAGCTGGCGCCGAATGGGCAGTCGCCGGGAATCGCGCCACCCGGGAGTCGTCGATTCTTGGCAGTGGGCGAGGGGTTGGGTGGCGGGGGATCCCCGGGAAGGAGACTGGGGCCAGACCTTTATACCCTCAGCAGCGCGGGAGCGGCGTCCTCTCGTGCCTTTTAATCCTGCCCGGCGCGGGCTTGGAGTGCGCTTTCGGCTGTTCATTGCTTTTGGGGCCATTGGTTGGCCTGCTCTAAAAAGTTTCTGTAAAAATAGAAAAGCCCTACTTATTTGGGGAACGAGGAATAACTCAAAACTGCAGAAGATGTCTGTCTGTGTGACTCTTCTGGAGCCAGAGGATGGACTTCTTTGTGTATCACTTTTCCTATCTGCAAAATGGGGATAATGATAGCACCTGTGTTATGAGGTTATTACAATGTAAATTTATATTAAAACCCTTGCAAGTAAGTCCCCAATACTTGGGAGCTGTTATTACTACCTACTACAGGCATGCCTCGTTTAATTGCGCTCGGCTTTATCGCGCTCCACAGGTGTTGCGCCTTTTTACAAATTAAAAGCAAGGCCTTCCACCGGCAAAAAGATTACGCTGGGCTTGTTGCGATACTTGTTTTATTGCTGTGGTCTAGAACCCAATCCGCGCTATCTCCACGGTATACCTATATTACAAGGAGGTCCATAATTGACCATGTTTTTGTGTGCCGGGGCCTGGGTCAGTTGTCAAGGGTAGAAAAGTGAATGAGACACCTTGTCCTTAGGGAACGCCACAGTTTTACCAAGTAAAGAGGTATTTGTCGTGATTCGCGCTGTGATTTTGGACACACAGGCGCTACGAATGCACAGAGAAGGCAGTTAACCCAGATTTTAGAGATGAGGTGGGGTAGATGGTCAAAGACAGATTCCAAAAGGGTTAACTCCCAAAATGAGACGTGAATCTGCTTTTGTATTGGTCAAATATGAGGCTGAAGAGTGCACACTGTTCTAGGCAGAGAAAGCATTGTGTGCAAAGCCCTGGGGGGAGAGTGCAGGCTTCTTGGGAATTTTCCGGGATTTCACAGGCTGGCTAGAGTCAGATTCAGACAAGGGAAGTGGTCTGGCTAGATGATGTTTGAGAGAGAAGAGATGCCTGTTCTGAAAGACTTTTCCTTGTAGCGCCCTGCAAGTTTTGAGGAGTTTGGACTTTATCTTGGGGGCATTGGGGAGCCATCAAAGGATTTTGAGCCGTTGGTTGTGTGTGTGTTTGATCGAGGTATGGTTTCAGAAACATAAGGGGTTTTTGTTCTCTTTTGGTGTCATCAACCCTCCAGTCTTTCACATTGCAGCCATTCATTTACGGTGATTTAAAAAATATTTATTGAGCATCTATTACGAGCCGGATATTGTGTAGATAGTAAGGAATTAGGTCCCTGTCCTGATGGCATGTATTCCAGACATGTTCAAAGGTACATTCATAGAGATGAATGCCATCTAGCACAACAAATTTAAATCAGTATATATATTTTTTCTCCTCACCCGAGGGCATTTTTGCATTCATCTTCAGATAGAGCTGGATGGCGAGAGGGAGGAAGAGAGAGAGGGAAACAGACACCAGACACATCGACTGTCTGCCACCCACACGACCCCAACAGGGGCCAGGGACTAACTGCAGCTGAGGTACTTGCCCTTAGAGGGAACCAAACCCGGAACTCTCAGGCCAACGCTCTAACGTTGAGCCAGACTGGCTGGGACTTAAATCAATATTTAAAAGACAAAAGCTGTCCAGTACAACTGGAACTTACTCAGTATTGGAAGAGACCCTCCAGGGAGATTAAGTGAAAGGCCCAGATCATTCAGGGCCACTGCACATTGTTGGGAGAACCATCCACTTAGACAACACCAAGAAGAAATGGCCTGAGAAGGAGGAGGAAACCTAGGATTGTGTAGCTGAAGGAAGAGCTCAGCTTTGCTGGATGCTGCTGTGATTTAAAATTAAATAAATTAAGCATTAAAGTGTCCTTGGATAAATAAATATAGAGGTCTCTGGGGACCTAATTGAGGAGATTTGGTGAAATGGTGGGGGTGGAATCTATAATACCAGCAGCTTCCAAGGATTCAATGTAATATATCAGTGGGATGAGGAGAGAGTGGGATGTGAGAAAGTAAAGATAAAAGTGTAGGCAGCTGAAAGAAATTTGTGAAGGGGAAAAGAGAGAGAAGGCTGGAGAATGGGAGATCAGGTGAAGGCTTTTTAAGCACGAGACACATGAGCAGATTTAAATGTTGATGGCAAAGAGTAGTGACGGAGGGGCTGAGGAAACGCAGAAGATGAAGGGGAAAATCACAGCTTCCCTGAGAAGGGGAGAGTGGATGAGATTCCACAGCACCGATACTTTAAAAAATTTTTGTTTTTCTTTATTGATTTTAGAGAGAGAGGAAGGGAGAGGGGGAGAGAGATAGAAACATCAGTGAGAGAACATCTATTGGCCGCCTCCTGCATGCCCCCCACTGGGGATTGGGCCCACAACCTGGGCATGTGCCGTGACTGGGACTCAAACCGGTGACCTCCTAGTGCTTGGGTCGATGCACTAAGCCAGTGAGCCACACCGGCTGGGCAGCACCGGTACTTTTAAAAGAGTCTGATGGCTTCTACTTTTTTTGGAGCAGTGGGAAGCAAGGTAAATACTGAAAAGGAGTGCCACCACCAGTACAATGCAATAAGAAAAAAATAAAAGCTGTAAATGTGGAAAGTTATATTTTCATTATTGTCAGATAGCAGACATTTATAGAATTAATATTGTTAAGCACTTTTCTTACACTAGTCTCAACATGACCTTTACACAACGCTTCTAGATATAGCCTTTTTATAATTCCCAGCTTATGGATGAAGAAACTGAGGGGAAATGCTTACGCAAGGTCACATAGGATTTGAATCCAGGTCTGCCTGAGCCCAGAGCTTTTAGTCTTAATGACTATTTAGGTGACATAATTATCTGTCTATTATATGATTATCTGCTGAGAAAATTCAACAGAATTAAGTTAAAAATAATCAGATATAGGGTTAAGTGAACAAGCAGCTACAAGATGGACAAAAAGCAATCGAATTATGTAAGCAATAATATCAGAAAATATAATTGTAGGAGAAATGACAGTAGCAATATGAAAAATAAATACCAGAAATAAACTTTAAAATAAATGTGCCCAGGCTAGCCAAACAGAACAAGAGTTGGCTGGAGGGGAGGAGGCAGGGTGCAGGACAGGTGTTTGGATGAAAAGGAGATATTTTTCCCTTGGGAAAATCAGGATATTGATACCCCAAAGGGGTATGTAAAAAACAAACAAACAAACAAAAAACAGATGTCTATAATAAGACAGAATGAGAAAATATGCAAAAATGTTGACTCATGTTTTTATGATATTGAGAAACTGCAAACACAGATTAAATTATGGTACAGTCATGTGATGGGTATGACTAGCCATTAAAAAAGTAATGAAGTGGGAAATTATATATACATATATAAATATGAAAGATGTTTAACATCATACAGTTAGGTATGAAAAGCAGATTACAGTATGTTCCTATTTTTTAAATATATACACACATTTATAGGAAAATGTCTGGAAAGATTAATTCTTTAAAATCTTTTTATTTTTAATTGAGGTAAAATACCCATAACATAAAATTTATCATCTTAATCATTTTTAAGTGTACAGTTTAGTATTGTTAAGGATTTTCATATTGTCATGCAATCAATCTCCGGAATTTTTCCATCTTGCAAAACTGAAACCTTATACCCATTAAACAACAACTTCCCATTTCCATCTCCCCTCCCCCTCACAGCCACCATTCCACTTTCTGTTTGTATGAACTTGATTACTCTAGATACTTCATATAAGTGGAATCGTACAATATTTGTCTCTTTGTGATTATCTTACTTCATTTAGCATAATGTTTTCAAGATTCGTCCGTGTTGTAACGTGTCAGAATTTCCTTCCTTTTTAAGAATGAATACTATTTCAAGACATTTTGTATATATAGTGTATGTATATACACATTTTGTTTATCCATTCCATAGATGGACATTTGTGTTGGTTCTCGATTTGGGCTTTTGTGAATGATGCTGCCATGAACATGAATGTACTAGAAAAGTTCTTTATGTCTGTGTTATGAGATCATGGGGAGAATTTTATTCTTTCCTTATTGCATTCTTTTTCTTTATGAGCATGAATTGCTTTCATAATCAGAAAAAGCAATAAGGATATATTTATCCTGTTTGGGGAGCTGGAGGAGTAAAGGTTAAAACAAAAACAAACAAAAATAAAAGCCTGATCTAGGGCAGTGGCAGCAGGAATGGAATGAAGAGGGCAGGTTTGAGAGACGTTTCAGGAGAATCAACAGGACTTGACAACGAAGAGGTAGGGGAGAGGAGCGGAAGAGGAAGCCTTCCCTCCTAGGTTGAGAGGGAGGCATCAGTCCTGGAGGAGGGTGGAAGGCTGGAGAGCTACCTGAGCCTTTGTTCAGGAGCTTGGACTTTTTCCTGAAAGCAGAGGGAAGCCATTGAATGGAAGGGAAATGACTTAATTGGATTCATGTTATAGAAAGATCTTTCAGGCTCTTCCTCCAACCTATTCTGCAAGCTGAAGCCAGGCCATGCCAAATTTCCCTTTGTGTTTCTGTACTTGAACCTCTGTTAATTTCCTTTTCTTTTGAGATGGAGCATTAATACTGAAAGATACATATCTATTTTTCTAAAGGCACCTGGAATATTTTAAACAAAGTCCTATTTAGATTACATTGATTTCTAATTGTGTTCAGTATTATCTCAACAACACAGTCTCCTGTAAATTTACTTTCTACCTTTAGTAGGGGAAATACAAATAATTGGAAAAGTAAACAAAAAATATACACAACTCAAGTTAGAGAACTTTAATTTATTGCAAATAACTTTGACACTTTCCTTTTGAGAGACAAGGACCAATATAAAATAAAGTGTCATATTAAGGAGTTGCTACAAAACAAAAATTCTTTTGTTTAAAAACGTGTTTTTAGCCCTGGCCAGTTTGGCTCAGCGATTAGAGCATTGGCCTGCGGTCTGGAGAGACCCGGGTTTGGTTCCCACTAAGGGCACGTACCTCGGTTGCAGTTTGTCCCCGGCCCTGGTTGGGTCGTGTGGGAGGCGACCACTTGATGTGTCCCTTTCACGTCGATGTTTCTCTCTCTCCCTCCCACTCTATCTGAACAAAATATTGAAAAATGTCCTCCGGTGAGGATTAAAAAACAAAACAAAACGTGTTTTTATTGATTTTTTTTAGAGAGGAAGGGAGACAGAGATAGAAACATTGATGTGAGAGAGATACATTGACGGGCTGTCTCCTGCACCCCTCACTGGGGATTGTGCTTGCAGCCCAGGCATGTACCCCAGCTGGGAATCAAACCAGGACCTCTCACAGTCCATGGGATGATGCTCACTGCCCTAAGCCACATTGGCTGGGCCAAAACAAAAATTCTTCAGAGTCCAAATGGATTCATTACCATTTCTACTCCCACTAACCTGTAATCTTTCTCTGTTTTCAGAGTGGCGCAGAGAGAGAAAACTAACTATTGTGTTAACATCTGTAGGAGATTTGCAATTTATAAGAGCTGGGTTTCCAAAAGATTTCAACCCATGATCTTATTTATTCCTCAAAACAATTCTGTGAAGTAGGGATTATCATTCCCATTTCAGATGGAAAAAAATGGAAGATCAGAGGATTCAAGAGATCTCCCAGGTCCTACATTTAATGAACCCTGGAGTTTGAATCCAAATTTTCTTTTTGTGTAGCTTCTTCTTATGGAAAATTTTAAACATGTCCTTTCACATTGATGTTTCTCTCTCTCTCTCTCTCTCTCTCTCTCTCCCTCCCCCCCTCTCCCCCCTCCCCCTCCCTCCCCCTCCCCCTCCCTCCCTCTCTCCCTCCCTCCCTCTCTCTCTCTCCCTCCCCCTCCCTCCCTCCCTCCCTCCCTCCCACTTTTATCTGAACAAAAAATGGAAAAATGTCCTCAGGTGAGGATTTAAAAAAAAAAAAAGGGACACATCTAGTGGTTGCCACCTGCACGACCCAACCAAGGCCGGGGACAAACTGCAACCGAGGTACGTGCCCCTAGCGGGAACCAAATCCAGGTCTCTCCGGACCGCAGGCTGACGCTCTAACCGCAGAGCCAAACCGTCCAGGGCTGTGCTATCACATTCTTTATTTGGGGAGCTCAGCTGCCTGGAGAATGACAGTATTTTATACATGTGTCATTTAAAAATAGAGCTTCTGAGTTCTCATAAACAATTGCTATGATAATATTTAGTTATGCATGAGGCAGATTTGGGTGGTAATTTTTTTCAGTGATTCTCCACATCCAGTGTACTTTTAGGACTAGACTGTTTTTGTATCAAAGCTTAGCATTCTGCTTCTTACTGACTGTATTTTTGCAACCTAAGAAAATAAAGACTGTGTGTATTATTTTAAAGTAGTTCATCTGAAACATAGTACTTGTTTCCATGTGTTTTTTAAGTTACTTGAAGCATTAGATCTTTTCACTTTAGGTTACTTTCTTATGGATAATCTAGTAAAGCTGAAGGTACCATGATTAAAAGTAGCTGAAACTTAATTAAAATTATATTTCCAGGGAGGCTATGGCCTGAGGGCCATTGTTCTCTTTTAGCCAATATTTGGAAAGGTCTAGAACTCATAGGAATGCAGAGTTGTATAGTGGGAAGAACTTGGGTTTCAGACAGGTCAGGGTAACGTTGGGCAAGGTATTTTAGTCTCACTTCCCTTATCTGTAAAACGTCTCATGAGGTCCTTTGGGAGTTAACCATTATAAAACTTGGCCAGCCCTGGCCGGTTTGGCTCAGCGGTTACAGCATTGGCCTGAGGTCCGGAGAGACCCGGGTTCGGTTCCCGCTAGGGGCACGTACCTCGGTTGCAGTTTGTCCCCGGCCCTGGTTGGTCGTGCGGGTGGCAGCCACTCGATGTGTCCCTTTCACGTCCATGTTTCTCTCTCTCTCTTCCTCTCTCTCCCTCCCACTCTATCTGAACAAAAAATGGAAAAAAAAAATGTCCTCGGGTGAGGATAAAAAAATAAATAAAACTTGGCCAATAGAAGGGGCTTAATAAATGTGAGTTATTTATTTTTTCTTCCACTCCCAACAAACCTGTCTATTGTGTGCTTCTACTTACCACCAAAAGGAAGCTCAGATGGTCTAATCCTATTTTCCACCTCAGTTAAACATACTTAGTTATAGTCCTCTCTTGTGTACATAGGTTTAACTTAATTCAATGGTTCTTGGTGATCTTTGCAGGTTATTTATGGTACATAGAAATGTGGTGGCCATATTTTCAAATCAGAAAAATTGGGACGTGTGGTTTGATGGTACTTAGTGGGTTAAGAGAATAGAATGTTTTAAAATAGTGTAAAAAAAAAAAGTAAAATAGTGCAGCCTCAGGGAAATCATAGATGTGTTTTCATGTATTCTTTTTTTTTTTTAATCCTCACCTGAGGACATTTTTCCATTTTTTGTTCAGATAGAGTGGGAAGGAGAGAGAGGAAGAGAGCGAGAAAGAGAAACATCGACGTGAAAGGAACACATCAAGTGGCTGCCACCCGCACAACCAACCAGGGCCGGGGCAAACTACAACCAAGGTCTGTGCCCTTAGCGGGGAACCGAACCTGGGTCTCTCTGGACCGCAGGCCGACGCTCTAACCGCTGAGCCAAACCAGCCAGGGCTGTTTTCATGTATTCTAAGGAAGCAGTACAGAGTCATGGTTAAGAGACACTGGAGTCTGATCCCACTTCTAGGAATGTATCCTAAGAAGCCCGAAACACCAATCAGAAAGAATATATGTACCCCCATGTTCATAGCACTATTTACAAATGCTAAGATCTGGAAACAGCCCAAGTGTCCATCAATAGATGAATCGATAAAAAAGCTGTGGTACACTTACACAATGGAACACTATGCAGCTGTAAGAAAGATAGATCTTGTATCCTTTGAGATGACATGGAGGGACCTGGAGAGTATTATGCTTAGCGAAATAAGCCAATCAGAGAAAGACAAATACCACATGATCTCACTTATTTGTGGAATATGATGAACAAAAAAGCTGATGAACAAAATAGACCCAGAGACATAGAAGTAGGGAACAGACTGATAAACCTCAGAGGAGGGGGACGGTGGGGAGGGATGAGATAAACCAAAGAACTTATATGCACGTATGTTTAATCAGTGGACATAGACAACAATACTTGCCAGGTGGGGAGCGGGATAGAGAGGGGGGTGTCTGGGGTGGGGGGAAGGAGAAACATCTGTAACAAAAAAATTAATTAAAAAAAAAAAAGAGGCACTGAATTCTTTCAGGCATGAGTTCAAATCTTGACCCAGGCACTTTCTATGTAAGTTACTTAACCTCTCTAAGTTTCTCCATCTCCTCATTTGCAAAATGAATATAATGAGAATTGCATGAAATAAAGGGTTCATGCAAGGGGGTGAAATTATCTTTAGGCTAGCCAGGAACTGAATTGCATTTCTGTTAGGAAGGATATTTTTCTGTGAGTAGGAGGAAGGAATGCATGCCGAGTAGATTGGTCAGCTAGGAATTGTGTCGGCTGCTGATAGCAGTGTTAACAGGTTATTTTTCTTTAAAAAACAAACATTAAGTCCAAAGTAGGCAGTCTGTTGCTGGGATGGCAGTTCCACAGTGCCATCAGGCTATCTAGATTTTTCTCTCTTTCTACCTTACCGTCCTTATCACGTGACTGGCACTCTCATGTCAACTTGTGGCCACAAGTAGGCTTCCGGATCTCTAGCCAAATTGTTTTTCCTTGAGGCAGGAAGAAGTACAAAAGGGGAGAGTGGAGCATATCCTTTAAAGTACTGGAAGTCCAACCAACCCGTTGAGCTTCCTGTCCATTCTCATCTGTGAGGGAAGCTGGTGAATGTGGTTTTTAGCTAGGCACCTTGTTCTTCCCACCCACGTCGGAATTCTGTCGCTGCGGAAGAAAGGGGAAGTGGCCGCAGGCCTGGCGGTGTGCATTGCCCACCGGAGCGCAGCCGCCGTTGTCCACTGCACCCTCCACTGGAGGAAACCCGCTTTGTACATGTTCACTCTCTTTTTGTCGTGGTTTTTAAATCAAATACTAATGAGATAATATTTTATATAATATTTTATAATTCATATTTTCCATTTAACCATGATATCAGTATCTTTTCATGTCAGTTAATACACAGTAGAAGCTTCTTAACCAGTCTCCATTTAACAGATGCTAGATTAACAGATCCTCTTCCTTCTCATTATAAAACTAGTGTTTAATTCCCATGGCCCTCTGAAAGTTCTTGGCTAGTAAACAACTCTACCGTGCTGCCCATTGGCCACATGTGGCTGTTTACATTTTAATTCACTTAGCCTGGCTGGTGTGGCTCTGTGGATTGAGTGGTCCTGGTTTGATTCCTAGTCAGGGCACATGCCTGGGTTGTGGGCTCAGTCTCTGGTAGGGGTCATGCAGAAGGCAGCAGATCGATGTTTCTCACATCAATGTTACTTTCTCTCTCTAAAAAATCAATAAAAACATAAAATTTTAAGTTAAATTAAAAATTCAGTTTCTCAGTCTCAGTAACCACATATGACCAGTGATTACTGTATTGGGCAGCTGTTTCAGATATAGAACATTTACATCATCGCAGAAACTTCTATTGAACAGCACTGTTCTAGAGCACCTGCCCATTGAATCTCTAACTTGTTTGGTTTTGGGGAGTTTTAGTGTAGTGATTGAAGTCACCAAGTTGGAACCAGTCCACCTGCTTTAGAATTCTCTACCGTTTACTAGTTGTGTGACCTTAGGCAAGTTACTTAACCTCATTGTGCCTCAGTGTCCTTATTTTAAAGTGATGGTCACAGTGGTACCTAGTCTCTGAGGATTAGAGAACTTAATATATGTAGAATGCTTAGAACAGGGCCTCACACATATTAAACATGTTGTAAATATTTGCCATGATGCTGACGATAAAGATGATGAACAAGAGTCAGGTGGGTTTGTTCCCAAGCCTGCTCTACTTGTTATTGAATTACAGAATAACTTAGTGTTAACTAATGAAGTATGAGGACAAAAAGGGGGGAAAAAGACATTGCTTTTGTGAAAAATAAGTTGAACGCATTTAAAAGACCCAATAAAGATAAATGACTTAAAAAAAAAGTTTGTGTCAAATTATAGGTAGATGAAATCTCTGAAAAGACTGAGGACAAAAGTTCATCAAAATGTAGGATTTTGCCTTCAGACTTCATTTCACAAGTGGCTTTCCAATAAAAACTGGAAATCAGCCTTGGCCTGTGTGGCTCAGTGGATAGAGCATTGGCCTATGCACCAAAGGGTCTCAGGTTCAATTCCCAGTCAAGGACATGTACCTGTGTTACAGGTTTCATCCCGACCCAGTCAGGGTGTCTATAGGAGGCAACCAATCAATGTGTCTCTCTCACATCAATGTTTCTCTCTCCCCCTCCCTCCCTCCTTTCCACTCTCTCTACAAAAAAATCAATGGAGCCCTGGCTGGTTTGGCTCAGCGGTTACAGCGTCGGCCTGTGGTCCAGAGTGACCCAGATTCGGTTCCCGCTAAGGGCATGTACTTCGGTTGCAGTTTGTCCCCAGCCCTGGTTGGGTCGTGTGGGTGGCAGCCACTCGATGTGTCCCTTTTACGTTGATGTTTCTTTTTGTCTCTCTCTCTTCCTCCTGCTCTGTCTGAATAAAAAAAAGAGAGAGAGAGAGAGAAAAAAAAAATCAATGGGAAATATATCCTTGGGTGAGAATTAACAAAGTAAAAGAAACAAACACCAAACAAAAAACCCTGGAAATCATAGACATGCATCATGGGTGTGGTTCATGCAGGAACTTTATTTTTTCTTTATTGATTTTTTAGAGAGGGAGAGAGAGAGAGAGACATCCATGAGAGAGAATATCGATTGGCTGCTCCTGCATGCCCCCTACTGGGGATCAGGCCCCAAGCTGGGTATGTGCCCTGACCAGGAATCGAATCGGCCACATCTGAGTGCATGGGTCATTGCTCAACCACTGAGCCACACCAGCCAGGCCATTCAGGAACTTTAATTGCTAGAACATATTCTCAGGAAAAAGCCTTGGTTTCTTATCAGGTATCTGAAAAATGAAGGTACATCTTGAATGATTCCTTTCTTTAACCAGCTATTGATTTTGGTGGTGGTTTTTAATGAATTCTACCATTATTAGTCCTGATCACACCAGGGAAAGAGCTTTTACGTAATTTCTTTTTAAATTGTTATGTATGGATTAGTGTGCATTAATTGACATAAATAATATTACCAGACCCTATTGTTGGACACTTACACGGTCTCTCAGTGTTTAGTGTTATAGATGGTGTTTTAGTGATTTTCTTTCCAGCTAAATCTTCTCTAATAAGTATGTTTTGATCCTAAGACTTCTGAGGGATTTTGCCTCCCTTCACCTAGAAGCTTGGATTTCTGTCTAGAGACCATTATCATACCATACAAGAGGGCTTGTGGGCCGCTCACTGAGCTTAGATAATGTTTAGTGTTTAATACACTAGAAAGTTTGGGTTGTCTCAGAGAGCTACGTGTAACGGAATTTGGCCTGCTGTGACTTCTTTTTCCAATTCACATAGCACTATGTTTGAACTTTTCTTTTTATAGCATTTCTCATAAATAGTCCTCCTCTATAATTACTTTTGCATTTGTTTTGATCTCTACTAAACTCCTAGCTAGTTGAGGACAGAAACTTACATTGGACCTTTATTTATCCTAACATAATGGGTGTTTGTTTTATGTTTGTGTAATAATGTGACTTTCTTCTCTTGTTACATAGCTATCTTCCATAACACTTCTTTTGACTTCATTGTTAGTGGAGGCTAGTCTTCTAGTCTCTTTACTAGGTCAGATTTCACATTAGAGCAAAAAATGTTAAAGGTTTATAAGGCAATTTTCAAACATGAAAGTAGAGAGAATAGTATAAAATCCTTTATTACCCATCACCCAGCTTCAATAATTATCAACATTTTAGAGCCAATTTTGATTTGGGATGGGGCAGAGAAAACATGAGAACTTCGGGGTGTTCATTTTTATTTGTGGGGAAAGAAGCAGGGATATGTGATAGGCAGGGTGGAGAAAGGGAAAGTTGGTGGCCCAAAGACAAACCTGCCTATGTACCGAACAGGGTTGTCATGAAGTTTACATGAGTTGACATGAACTGGGCAAAGAGCAGTGCTCAGCACACAGTGTGACTTCCTTGCTGGCACTGCACCACCGTGACTCTCACTGCCGCAGAGCTTGAGGGAGCTGAGTTTGGGCGCCATGGCACTTACTAACTTGGTGACTTTCACCAGCATTTCTGAGCTGCAGTTTCTTCATCTGAAGAAATGGATTGGTAATAGCATCTTATATACCACATGAGGCAATGAAATAATTCACATACATGTGGTCTGGATCACTTAGCATTAATCAGTTTTCCAGAGTGGTGGTCTGGTCTGGAGAGACTGTGTTTCTGGAGATTGGGAAGTCAAACCTATTCCTTGTATGGACTCTCATTCTGAGACTTCACATTAGTGGGCCCCAGAGTTATTTTTCAGCCTAGAAAATAAACATTGCAGTGCACTAAGCTTTGTTTCCATTTATTTGCAAAATGTTTGTTTCTAAAGTATGGAAATAATTTTGCTTTACATAGCTTGTCCATGTATGCACAAGAAATGAAATACTTATCAACCAAGTTGATAAAGGGATTAAAAATAGTTTCCTAAGGAACTGTTTGCTGGGGATTAGTGTTGGAAAAATTTTGCAGCAGAATCTGTTTCACCATCTTTGAAATATAAACACTATCTTCATTTGTCTATATTTTTCTTACAACATTTTACTCAATTCCTAATTAAAATATCTTTCCCAAAGCCAGAAATTCTCTTTAAAAAGTTCTTTTTTTTTAAAGTGAAGACTAAGTTTTAAACACTTTCTTTTCTCCTCAGCAAAGAATTCTAATTATGCAGAGCATTCGTCCAAACCACACACACACATATCTGTCTAAGATAAGAATTAGTAGATACTGTGGGAAGAGAAGTGAAATATCCCTGATGGTTACAATAAATTTGTGCAGTGTTTGTTTGGACAGGACAATCAGCTGTCACGTCTCCTGGGTAGGGGAGTTATGTAAATCCAGCTCAGAAAGTCAGTGCCCTAAACTTAAATTCTCAGGAAGATTTTCTCTCTTAAATGACCACTTGCCATTAGGTTTGACTTTTTAAAAGTTTGATTTTTGTTATTTTAGTTAGTAAAAATGTGGCCTTCTTTCCATTTGTGATTTATGGCATCTTGTACTTTTATAAACATCTTCAGTTAAACAAATTAAAGCCTCATTCTCTACCCTCAAATAACAAAAACAAATAAGTACAAAGTGCAGTTTTATCTCAAAAAGAGCAATATTCTAATACACCACTCTTTGGCCCCGATGACACATGAACACTCATCTTTATTTGCCAAAGACTATTCTGTTTAAATGTTTTATTACATAGTCTCTTTTCTTGATTATTTTCCCTTGGGATTTCAGTATATTTTGTTAATATTTCTTTTCAACGTCTCTAGCACAAATCATTTCTAGTAGTCACCTAGCCAGTGTTGTATTAGAAGATATGCTACTTCTAATTTAAATTAGAGAGAGTTGACGGGAAAAACTTTGGATTTTTATAATTATGGGAATTTTTTACTTGGATACATATTTATAGCTGAGTAAAAAGGAAGTTAGGGGTCTAAATGTATTTCTTGGTCTTCCTTTTTAATCATTGAGAAGTGAAGTTTGGAACTAATTTTAAGTTCTAAAGGACTTGGGGGATTTTATCTAGTATCTGAAGTGTACCTTATTTTTTTATGTGCTGGAACTTTAGGATCAATTTTTTTCTTTAATTTTGACACATATTGAACATTTACTGTGTGTTTAAATTGTGTTGAGTGTTTTACCTATATTGGTTCACTTACAGAAGCACTGTTAGGTAGATATGATTTCAATACCTAGTTGCTTAAACTAAAAACCTTCCTTGCTCTCTCACTATTCTATTCACACACTGTTCATTTGGTTACATTGCTATAGCAACAAAACACACCCTCCTCCATGATGCAACCTGTGAGCCATCATCCAGTAGCAGCAGCCTCCTCGCAGGTCTCCCTGATTCTTTTCTGGTCCCACTATGAGATTATGGTTGTACATCTAAAACTAATACAGTGTATATTCCTTATATCTCAGTAAAACTGGGGTGGGGGAATGAGTACCAAGAGAAATGAAGGTCAGAGTTAACTGCCATATCAAAGGCCTTAGATAGAACTCTGTAGTTGTGCTGTCTAATATGGTAGGTAGCCATTAGCCACATGCTTTTGAGCACCTGAAATGTGGCTAGTCTAAATTGAGATGTGTTGTGCACACTGGATTTCAAGGACTTAGCACAAAAATAAAGGGTATGTCATAAATCCTTTTTCATATTGATTACATGTTGATAATGTTTTAGAAATACTGCGTTAAGTAAAACATTGAAGTTAAAAAAAGGTTTTATGTATGTATACCTATTATGTATGCGTGCGTTTATGTATGCATATAAATGTCCACATAGCCAGGGTGACTTTTTATTTTTTTTTGGCTTTTTGAGATAATTACAGATTCATATGCAGTTGTAGAAAATAATACAGAAAGATCCCATGTACTATTTACCCAATTTCCCTTAATAATAGATCTCAGTTCAAATATCACCTCCTAAGGGCAGCCTTCCCTGACCACTGTAATGTAGCCTGCTCTCCCCACTTTCATTCACCTGTCCCATTACTCTGTTTCATTTTCTTCACAGAATTTGCTACTTTCTGGAATTATCTTATCTGCTTAATTGCCCTTTGTCCAGTAGAAAGTGAGCTAAAGAGAATGGGAATCTTGTCTATTCTATTCATTACTTTATCTCTAGAGCCTAGAATAGGACATGCATGCACTAGGCACTTGATAAATATTTCCCAAATGACTGAAGTTCATGGATGAGGAAACTGAGTTTCAAAGTGACTGAGATAGTTATTTGTTGTCACACAGCTAATGAGTAGTAAAACTATGACTTAAAGCCATAGGCCAAAGGCTTAAAGTAGAGTTGAGTGTGTCCTGCTCAAAGAGCAGATAGAACCATGATGCTGGAGGCTAGGCAACGCGAGGGAGAGTGGTACAGTCTCAGACTAGAGAAATAGTCCAGGCCTGGGTCCCCTTGAGCTTTCTAGACTGTGATGAGGAGTATGGATTTCATTCTAAGTACAGTGGAAGGTGTTAGAAGGTTCTAAGCAAGAGAACACTATGAACAACATGGTCCAGCTTAACTCACTGGAATCTACTTTAGTACCAGGGTCAAAGTCCCAGTCTGGAATGATACTTTCCTTTTCCTTGCTTTGCTCCCATGTGTATACATTTCTCTTGGCAACCACCTCAGGAAAAGGACTCTGGTACGGTCACCTTTAGCATATCACTCAATTACATTGGTCCTTCTAATAGGAATTCAGGCAGAATGATAGGTTTGCTGGGAGGGGAAGGAAGACATAGCTCATGCTGAGCTTTGGGGCTGTTCAGGAGGAAATATCAGGTGACACCCAGATCAGTACTTTAGTATGTCCTGACCTCTGAATGGGCTGCACTTGTAGCTTGGAATTCTTTGGGACCACCCTGGGCTTTATGTTAGCACAGAAGGTATTTATTGTCAAGCGAAGTGTTCTGTTTGGGGCAAAACCTTTGGGTCAAGTTTTTATCTGAGACATCACTGAAAACAAGGGCAAGTTTCAGACAGCAGATGCAGCTTCCTAAATAAGAAAAAATTTTATAATGAGTCTTTTTCAGTGGGCTGTGAGATGCCTAAGAAAATATATCACAGAGAAAGGCTTTTTAAAGTCTACAAATTGAAAGGTAATTGACACTTTAAGGCAGTCTTATGCTAAGTTTCTGGGAGGACTTCAGAGGAGGACAGCCAAGTGATGGCTGGGTCTGGCAAGGCTCACAAAAGAGCTGGTGTTTGGCCTGTATCCTTAAGGATAGGTAAGAATTAGGAAGGAGGAAGAAGGAAAGGTGTTCAGGTGGGGGTGGGGAGCGGTAGAATAAGATTGAGAGATGTCTGAGAACAAAGAAATGCCCCGAGTGTTAGAAGCTAAGTAGGATATAACTGGCTGGAGCAGATTCAGGAAGGGGGAGAGAGGGAAAGGAGCTGATTGGAAGGAAATAGTGTGAAAACAACTCTTGATCAAGAATTTCCAACCTTGTCCAGCCGGTGTGACTCAGTGGTTGAGCGTCGACCCATGCACCAAGAGGTCGCTGGTTCGATTCCCAGTCAGGACACGTGCCCAGGTTGTGGGCCTGATCCCCAATGGGGGGCATGCAGGAGGCAGCCAATCGATGTTCCCTCTCATTGACGTTTCCATCTCTCTCCCCCTCTCACTTCCTCTCTCTCTAAAATCAATAAAGGAAAAAAAATTAAAAAAAGAATTTCCAACCTTTCTGCTTGTACGGTAACTCAGATGGAGAGATGGGCAGGTATGTGGATGGGTACTGTTTACTGCGGTATGATGATAATAGCTGTGACTTCAATAGTGCATATCTGTGCCAAGCTTTTCTAAGTAGCTTCCATTTATTAACTAATTTAATCCTTATAACAGCTCTATGAGGTAGGTACCACTATCTTCATGTTACAGATGGGGAAATGGGGGCACAAGGAGGGAATGTAACCGGCCTAAAGTCACAGAGCTCTGGAGTCTGTGCTCTTAGCCTCTGTTATTACCTCTCACTTAATGAGGGGCAGATGAAACTTTCCCCAGCTTTTTATTATAAAAAATTTCAAACACAGAAAAAAAATTTAAAGTATGATGAGCATCTACAGATCAAACAGTATTAACATTTTGCTGAATATGTGTGTGTGTGCTTTTCAGTTTTTTTGGAACTATTTGAAAGTATGTTACAGAACTGATAATTTACCCCTAAATATAAAACGGAGCATTGTCCTCCTTTTACATGGTATTTACATCTGTACTTTTTCCATGCAATGTATATTGCCTTTAAAACCAAGCAAAATTACTTTGTAACATGTAAAAAGGAGTTAAGTTCTAGGCTCAGATAATTATAAACAGGTTTTTCACTTACATGAATATTTTGGTATTGGAAAGTCAGGTAGCGTAAAGGCAATTTTTGTTTCTATAAGAATGCCTTATAATTTGCTGGACGTTTAATCTCCTGGGTCCCATCTACTAAGTACCAGGGAGACAATCAAATATTGTGACAACCAAAAATGCCCCCCCCCCAAAGACTAGAGTCCTTGATGTAACTAGTTCCTTAATGAAGGAGCTATAGGTTAATGAGCTATAGCTATAGGTTAATAACCTAAGGAGCTATAGGTTAAATTCAAAGAATATGTGTGCTCAGGGCCCACACAGTTTCCTTTTCTTTCAGCTTTATTTTTCCATGTTTTCCTGGAGGTGCTAAAGTGTTTATCCCATTGTATTGCTCCCTGTACTCCATTGATCTCTTTGTTTTTCACTGTTGCCTGTCAAAGGCCATTTGTCAAGCTTATCTCAAATGCCATGTTCATGGGTCTTCCCCAGAGTCCTGCATCATGATATAATCTAAACTCCCGTGGCACATTCTCTCTTACGACACTAACCACAGATTGCCTTGTATCGCATTTGATTGGGGTTTTCTTTATCTTCCACATATATTTCAGTAATAAGTGCCCAGAAAACTCCTATGTGACAGGCCTTGTTCAAGATTATAGATGTCAAGAAATGAATCTCTTCTAGTAATCCTGTTTTCCTTTCATTTTGCTTCTTGATAATTGGAATTGTCTCATTGCCTTGTATCCCCTGTGGTACCTGGTACATAGTCTTGCATGTGGTGATTCGTATGTGTTTCTGAATTGAGTTTGAGATACAGGGAGACAAGCATTTCCAAGTCAGATCTAAGTTCAAATCATGGCACTACCATTATGCAGCCTTAAGTAAATCACTCACTTAACCTCTGTGAGCTCCAGATTCATTATCGATAAACCGCTGATAATCCCATCTCATAGGATTGTTTAAAGATGAAGTGCCAGGCACTGTTATGGGCACATAGTAGGTACTTATTGTAAGGGAAGCTCAGTCATTTCTTTAGGTCACTTGAGGAAGCAGTAGGAGTATTTAGAGTCTTAATTGTCTTAAAGGAAATGCTTACTTAGTCTTGGGACTTCTCCAAGAAGAAACAGGCCCTGGGGAAGGTCTGGCCCATCTCTGATGAGCTATATTCTTTGCCAAGGCAGTTATCTGGGTCTTTGTTTTGGAACTACTTATATAATAATGTATACCACCTGTTATTTGTGTATTTTTAGCAGCCGGAGTCGGGTAATCCTAATCCTGTCTATAAAAGAGCAAACTGTTTACCAGAAGCAGAGCTTTTTTCTTGATGCTGACTCACACTGACTCATCCTTCTCATTTTCCTTCCAACCCTTCGTAGCAGCCTTGCACAGAGAGAATTTTTAGGGAATTCAGTTGGGTTCCCTTTTTTTTTGCTTTTCAAAGTTGAAAGCTTGAAGGTTGTTGTGTGTCATGTGATTAATTCCATCTCAGGAAAGGCTAAAGTCTCTGCTGCCCTGGAGTGACCAGTGACCAATGCCATGTATCTGAACATCTCACATAAAACCTGTGCAGCCCTGGCCGGTTTGGCTCAGCGGTTAGAGCGTCGGCCCGCGGTCCTGAGAGACCCGGGTTCGGTTCCCGCTAAGGGCATGTACCTCGGTTGCAGTTTGTCCCCGGCCCTGGTCGGTTGTGCGGGTGGCAGCCACTCAATGTGTCCCTTCACATCGATGTTTCTCTCCTCTCTCTCTGTTCCTCTCTCTCCCTCCCACTCTACCTGAACAAAAAATGGAAAAATGTCCTCGGGTGAGGATAAAATAAATAAATAAATAAAAAATAAAAAGTTTATCCAATTCTTTTGGCTGAGAGATTAGACAAGTGGCTGGAATATACAAGTTAATCGACTAAACACACGTTGTCACCTTAACACATTGCGTACTACATAGAATCTCTAAGACACAGACCAGGGACCGCACGTTTTTGGGCAAACTGCACATTAGGTTCTGAGCTGCACTCATTTGAACCAGCAGATATCCATTCCCTAGCTACTTCAAGAATACAGAACGGTGCGCTGGTTTTCGAACTTCGACCCTCAGGGCGAAGAGTCACAAATACAATAATCCTATATTACCCTGAGTTTCAAAAACTGAAATAGCTAACGCAAGTGCAAACCCGAGTTAACTCGTGCGCGGTCCGCAACATTTGGGCAGGAAAACACAAGTTAACTCGTGAGCAGTCAAAAATGTGTTAACTTAATTCTGTTGAACCTAGAATATTTCTTCTAAGTGAAGAAACCTGAGCAGAATTAGAGCCAGAGCTATGATGTCTTAACTGTTGGATTTTATATGACAATCAGAATTCAGGCAGCACGTTAGAGTCACCAAAATGGGGAAGGAAGATTATAGATCAGATGACTAATATCCTTATGCCTTCATTTGGCATTCATTAAACGAATATTTACTGAACATCTGTGATATGCCAGCTGCTAGGGCTGCAACAGTGAATAATGAGGACATGGTGCCTGGAGTCATGGACCTTATAATCTAATGCACGGATGGAATAAGTGCTGTGGTGACAGAAATAGAGGCTAGTGAGGGGAGCAGGAAAGTACCTGGCCTGCACCTGTGAGCACATGCTTGCGTATGAGGATGAAGGGAGGGAGGAAGGCTTCTAGGAGGAAAAGGCACCCAAGCTGAGACTGGCTGGATGAATAGGAGAAGGGGGGTGGGGCGGGGATGGCTGAAGAGATTCCAGGCAGAAAGAGCCACATGTGTGAAGGCCTTGAGGTGGGAAAGAGCTTGCTCATGAAGGAAGTGAAATAAGTTCTGTGTGACCCAAGGATAGTTGAGTGAGGGGAAAGGAAGTTGGGCACAAGGTAAGTTTGTGGAAGTTGGCAGGGCCAGATCATACAGAGCATTGTGGATCAATCTATGAATAAAAAACAAAAACAAAACATTTTTAACAGGTAAATTTTACATACAGTGAAATGGTCATGACAGGTGCATACACCCATGTAACCAACACCCCATTATGAGTAAGGACGTTTAACCTTATACTAAGAGCAATGGGAGAGGTGGTTTTGAGCAGGGCCCGGACTTCCTGGCTAGCTTAGAACCCCGGGGGTGGAGGGTCACCAGTCAGACAGGGCTGGAATAGGTGGTGGTTTGCACGTGGGTGGTAGAACCCAGCTTGGGAATGGACCAGGATCTTGGTTTTCCTAAGACGTTTTTAGCAGAGGACAAACCCCTAAATGCTTTGTAGAATCCAAAGTGTCTACAGTAGACAGACAGAAAACTGGTTTTTCAAGGTCTTCCTGGAAAGACTCTCAGGCCACCTACATTTTGAAGAAAGCCTCCCAAAAGCATGCCTGGCTGCAGAGGCAGTGTTTCTCCTGACTTCATTGACAACACAGGAAAATAATCACCTAACTGATTTATTTTTGTTACCTGCACTACAGATAACATTTGCATGTCTTAGGAGTACGGTATTAAAAACATTTTCAGTTTTGGGTTTTAGGGAGAAGCTTATCTAGTTTAAGTGTTCTATTTCAATATCTGGATTTTTTTTTTTTTTTTTTTTTTGGTACATGCCCCTGGCGGGAACCGAACCCAGGACTCTCTAGTCTGCAGGCCGACGCTCCAACTGCTGAGCCAAACCGGCAAGGGCTCAATATCTGAATTTTTGACATAGTGCTAGAAATTATTTAAGATGTTACTGTGCTGTTTTTGTTGTTCTTAAAGAAAAGATATTATGGATAGGATTATCTTCAGTGTCTATAATTTAAAAATGTTTTTGTTTTTGCCCTGGCCGGTTTGGCTCAGCTGTTAGAGCGTAGGCCTGCGGTCCAGAGAGACCCGGGTTCGGTTTCCGCTGAGGGCATGTACCTCGGTTGCAGTTTGTCCCCGGCCCTGGCTGGTCATGCGGGTAGCAGCCACTCGATGTGTCCCTTTCACGTTGATGTTTCTCTCTCTCCCTCCCACTCTGTCTGAACAAAAAATGGAAAAATGTCCTTGGGTGAGGATAAAAAAAAAAAATGTTTTTTGTTTTTATTAAAAACAAGCAAACAAAAAAATGTATTCGGAGACCCAGATCTATTTTCCACCTCCCTTTTCTTTCCTTTCAGAAAACTAAAGAACAGCCCTGGCATGGTAACTTGGTTGGTTAGAGCACCATCCTGATACCCCAAGGTTTTGTGTTCAGTCCCTGGGTCAGGGCACATACAAGAATCAACCAATGAATGTATAAATAAGTGGAACAACAAATCTCTCTCCCCCCTCCTTCTGCTCTCTCTCTTTTAAATCAATATATAAAAATTAAAATTAAAAAAAAGGAGTTAGCCCTGGCCCATTTCTCAGTGGTTAGAGCGTCAGCCCACAGACCAGAGAGTCAAGGGTTCAGTTCCGGTCAAGGGCACATACCTCAGTTGCGGTTCGATCCCCAGCCCTGGTCAGGCTCATGTAGGAGGCACCAGTTTATGTGTCTCTCTCACATTGATGTTACCCTCCCCCTGTCCCCCTCTCCCTCCCACCCCCCCCTTCCTTCCTCCCACTCTGCCTGAAAAAAAAAAGTCAAGGAAAAAATATTTTCAGTTGAGGATTTTAAAAAAATGGAATTACAAAATAATTCTTTATATGAATTAACAAAGCTATAAAAGTTTTGCAAGTTTGTTGGTTACTAAATCAATATACAAATCAATTATATTTCTATGTACCAGCTACAAATAGCAAATTAAAATTTAAAAGATATTCTTTATGTCTGGCCTGTGTGGTTCAGTGGTTGAGCATCGAACCATGCACCAAGGGATCGCCAGTTCGATTACCAGTCAGGACACATGTCCAGGTTGTGGGCCCTATCCCCAGTGGGGGGGGCATGCAGGAGGTGGCCAGTCGATGTTCTCTCTCATCGATATTTCTCTCTCTCTCCCTCTCACTTCCTCTCTCTCTAAAATCAATAAAGGAAAAAAATTTTTTAAAAGAATGATTATCATTTAAAATAAATAAAAGAGCCCTGGCTAGTTTGGCTCAGCGGTTAGAGCGTCAGCCTGCGGGCAAAAGAGACCTGGGTTCGGTTCCCGCTAAGGGCATGTACTTTGGCTGCAGTTTGTCCCTGGCCCTGGTTGGGTTGTGTGGGTGGTGGCCACTTGATGTGTCCCTTTCACATCGATGTTTCTCTCTCTTCCTCTCTCTCCTTCCTGCTCTATCTGAATAGAAAATGGAAAAATGTCCTCGGGTGAGGATAAAAAAAAATAAAAATAAATAAAATAAAATAAATAAAAGATACTCTTTACAACAGCATCAATAGAGAAAATCATAAAACTTTATTGAGAGATATTAAAAAACACCCAAATAAAAGAGAGATCATGTTACAAATATGAGAACACTCACTGCTGTAAAGATATCAGTCTTTACAAAACATGGGTTTGCTATTCTATATTAGAGGCAAGTTAAGAAATAAACAGTCCAATTCAAAGTGAAGTTCTTGGTTGGATCCTATAGCCAAAAAAAAAAAAGAGAGAGAGAGAAAGTAAAATCTTCCTTCATCCTTACTCTTTAGTTACCCTGGAGAGACCTACCACAGTTTCCAGTTTCTCATGAATCCTTCTAGAGATATTCTATATGTATAAAAGTAAATATGCATATTTTTTCTTATTATAAATTTAGTAGTATACCATTTATATTGTTCCACATCAAGCTTTTAAATATATATATTTTGTATGTTTTTGTATCACTAAATAATTATCATTGTCTATCTAAACTAGTATGCCTACACAGGCTTCTATTGTTTGGAAGAGCCTTGATCTACTTAACCTATCTCTTATTGGTAGATATTTATATTATTTCTAATCTTTTGCTGCAATGCACTCAGTGAATATACATTCACACTTGTGAATGTATGCTTTTATGATAAAATTCCTAAAAGTGAATTTGCCAAGGTAGAGGAGAGGATGTGGGAATGTTTGATTGCCAAATGATGTTATACCAGTGTATGACTACATCAGACATGGATGAGAATCCCTGTTTTCGAACACCAGTGTATTGTCAGGCTTTTTTTTTTTTTTTTTTTTTAATTGATTTTTAGAGAGAGGGAGAGAGAGAGAGAGAGAAACCTCAATGAGAGAGAACATGGATTGGCTGTCTCCTCCTGCATGCCCCCCACTGGGGATCGGGCCCACAATCTTGGCATGTGCCCTGACCAGGGATTGAACCAGTGACTTCCTGGTGCATGGGTCGACGTTCAACCACTGAGCCATACTGGCCGGGCCAGGCTTTTTGATACTATCCAGTGGTAGAGGAAAAATAGAATATCAGCTAAGGTTGACTACTTTCCATATATTCAGAGCTGTACATACTTTCTTTTCTATAAATTCCCTGCTCGTATTCTGACCTTATTGTCCCCTTGGGTTATTGGACTTTGTCTTATCAATTTCTAGAAGCTATTCATGATATGAAATACAACTTTTTAAAAATTTGACATTTGATTTTTATTTTGCTGATCCTGATTTTTGCCATGCAAAATATTTTTACTTATACAAGTAATATAATTATTTATACTTATAATTTATCAGTATTTTCTTTAATGACTTCTGGATTTTATATCATATTCGTAAAGGCTTCCCCTATTGTGAAGTTATAAAATGTTGTATTCTGTATTTTTCTCGTACTTAAGTGGCTTGATATTTTTGCATTTAAATTTGTAGATCCACCTGGAGTTATATTTAGTGCGAGGTATGACTCTACTTATTAACCCACCATCTCAGCTAGATTGAGAGATTAATGTTGACTGTAGGAAAGAAAGGATCTGATAGTCTTGATCATCTTTTAGGGGATGGAATTCCTTTTACTCAAAGTAATTGGTAAAGCTCCAGTTACTGAAGGCAAAGTTGCTCTTCCCCAAGCACAGCAAGTGGGGGAAAAAATCAGTTTTAAACCAAGTCCTTTTTCAATATTCCTTTTCATTTCCCCAAACTTTCTATTACTGCAGTAACATAGGCCTCATGACATGTTATGATTTTTATCCATTTTAAAGCTGCTACTTTCCGATGTCATTAAAGAGCATACCTTCATTTAATTTATAAGCTCTCTCAAAATTTTGATGTAGCATGAGTTATAGTGAATTCTAGCCATTATTCTTATGATCATCAGTTTCAGAAGGCTTGCCTTTCTGGTTTAGTCGCTTGATCCCAAGACCATCTCATCCCGTGATCTTTTTTTTCACTTCCTGCAACTCTCTATCTATTTATTGTAAGAAAAGTTGTGAGCACAGGAGCAAAAACACCTTCCTAATCGTGATTTCACATTCCTATCATTGTTCTGGACATAACTGTACAAACCTTTCGCCTGGCCGGTGTGGCTCAGTGGATTGAGCATCGATCGCCCCATGGACTGAGAGGTCCTAGTTTGATTCCTGGTCCAGGGTTGCGGGCTTGATCCCCAGTAGGGGGCGTGTAGTAGGCAGCCAATTGATGTTTCTATCTATCTCTAAAAAAAATGAACAAAAACATATTTTTAAAAAAATGTACAACCCTTTTAAAGCCTTAAAATTCCCTTTAAACTTACCAATGGAAATAAAGAGAATTAGCAAGCATTTTTCTTCATTAGAACTTGTGGTCTCTGATATGAATACTACTCTGCTACTTGGTCTTGGATGATGTAGACACTTAAGAAAATATAGTAACATAATTTTAAAACTGTCTCACTATTTTAACTAAAACAGTGGTTTTCATGTTTGTGTTATTTTCTATTCTTTGTATTTATCTATAAATAGGTAAATTTAGGTTCTTCCTTTTCCTGGGCATCGTGCTAGGTGCTGGGCTACAGAGCTGAATAAAATACATTCTCCATATGTACAGAAATGTAACAAGTAATCATAATGTACTGAGAACTATAATCGAGGTGCTTATTGGGTATTAGGTAGAATTCTTAGTAGCAAACGACAAAATCCACTCTAGCTGGTGTAAGCAGAAAGGTAGCTTATAGAGTCTCTAGGAAGTTTATAGATCTGGGCTGAAATGTTACACAGATGGAAATAACTTAGTCAGGGACAATGTTCCATGAGAAATTTCCAGCCACATTAAGGGGACTGCTTTATTTATTTATTAAAAAGATTTTTTTTCTTTATTGATGTTATAGAGAGAGGAAGTGGGAGGGGGGGAGAGAGAGAAACATCAATGAGAGAGAATGTCGATTGGCCGAGGGGGACTGTTTTAGAGAAAACACCACTGTAGTCTTGACTCACTTCTTCAGCACAAATGGCATTAGATATTGGATATCAGAAATTATGCCCTAGAAGAGCCCTATAACATGTAATATAACATGTAAAATTATAGCTTGTCATTTTCTTTAAGGTCTCCAGGGCAATTAGATGCAGTTAACCCAATTCATGATCTTTATGTTCCTCGTGGCCTTAGTTGATCTGCAGCAGCAACCACAGAGTTTGCAGTAACTTTGCCTTTGGTATGGACTTGGCCTTAGATGACCATAGATGATTAATTTAAAAACTCTCTTAACACTGCATACCTTTGACTACTAGCATCTCATCCTCTAATGCAGGGATTGGCAAACTATGGTCTGCAGGCCAAATCTGGCCTGTCACATATTTTTATAAATAAAGTTTTATTGAAACACAGCCATGTTAATTTGTTCACACTTTGTCTATGGCTGCTTTTGCACTATAGCCGCAGAGTTGAACAGTTGTAACAGGAGTTACTTGATGTATTAGTTGTGTAAGCTGATCAGTTGTTCAGTAAGCTACTCTTTGTGTAAGAGGGTCCTAAGAGACTGGACTGGCAGTCAGTGCTCAAGGTTCCTTTCATACATTCCAGTCAAAAACCTCAACCAGGGTGCAGCGTTTATTACTACATTCAGTGCTGTGAGCCTGTCTTGATTGTTAGAGTTTGAAGAGCCTATTGGCTCTATTTCTGTAACTATTTTTTTTTTTTGCCTTTGGCTCTGTTAAATGTCCCTTCTAGTCCACAGCTTCACATGATGTTGTCTCCATGTCATAGAGGATCCTGTCATTAGAAGTCTAGTAAATTCTTTGCCATGGCATATGGATAACCTTGAGAAATGGCCAGAAACTAATGGATATGGAAGAATACTTAGAGGATCAGTCTTTCCTGTAAATTAATTAAATCAGAATCATCCCTGCTGTTATTGCAAATACGGAGTTGGTAGTTGGGTGCAAAAGAATTGTAGGGACCATAATTCAGGTATAATGTTCTTCTCTGCTTTGAACCCATATAATACATTCAGTCCAGACTGAAGTCTCCCCATTTTACAAGGCAGTGGCAGCCTGGTTCTCCTACCATGGGATCTGAGGGATAGAGGACTCCCAGTGGTATTGTCCCTTTCCGGATTTTCTTTCTTCACATTCACACTGAGCTTGTTGGTCAGCTTCCTCTAGTTCCTGTAACACGAGAGGCCAGCCTGCTTTTGTTCTCTTTCTGATTTGTTTAAATTTATCTTCAAATATATCATCTTTTCTTTTGTTTTCTTAATTGGGACTTTAACAAACATTTAAAAACTTAAGTATTTACAGCCTTCTTATCTCACTGCCAACAGCCTTTGTCCTGCTTGAGGGGATGGGGAGGATCCCTTTCATCTTTTGCAAGTCAGCTCTTTTAAAGACTGCTCTGCCTCAGGCCTGGAATTTGTTCCTGGCTAATAATTTTCATCTGTGGACACAACAGCCTCTCTCTAGCTTTAATAAATAGACTCTGTTTATTATAAATCATGGCATTGTTACACATTAGTTTGAAGTCACCTTTGGACTATATATGGACTGATAGCCTTATTCTTGATTTAATCTTTCATTGTACTAAAATCCACTGGATATATAATTATCATCAAGCTGCCAGGAGCAATATGATCAGTCATGGGAAATGAGAAGAAAGCTCTGGGGTCCTTTCTCTGTGATTGTCTCATCCGAAGCTTTTGAAGGAGGTCTCTGGCTAAGGAGCTTGGAGGCTGCTCGGAATAGGAAGGTACTGCTTCATCCTCTGTTGTTTCCATCCGACTTTTCTAAAAATCTTCCCTTTTCTTTCATTTTAATTCATTTTCTTTTCCTGGGACCTTCTTTTCTTTTCTTTTCTTTTTCCTCACCCGAGGACATTTTTTGTACAGATAGAGTGGGAGGGAGAGAGGGAGAGAGAGAGAGAGAGAAACATCGATGTGAAAGGGACACATCGAGTGGCTGCCACCCGCATGACCAACCAGGGCCGGGGACAAACTGCAACCGAGGTACGTGCCCTTAGCGGGAACCGAACCCGGGTCCGGGTCTCTCCGGACCGCAGGCCAACGCTCTAACCGCTGAGCCAAACTGGCCAGGGCTTTTTTTTTTTTTTTTTTAAATACAAAATACTATTTTTCCTTTTCCAAATATGAAACCCTACAGTATACAGTACATCTTAACATTAAAATGAGACTGTATTTTTCCTGTCATTAGATATCCTTCTATAGCAGTGGTTCTCAACCTGTGGGTTGTGGCCCCTTTGGGGGTCAAACGGCCCTTTCACAGGGGTCACCTAAGACATAAAAGCACAAGTACAGTTATGAAGTAACAGTGAAAATAATTTTATGGTTGGGGGTCACCACAACATGAGGAACTGTATTAAAGGGTCACGGCGTTAGGAAGGTTGAGAATCTATAGCATCACTTATGACTACATAATATTTCATTCTATAGATATATCAAAGTTTAGCCACTCCCTAATTGTGGACTTCTAGGATTGTTTTCAGTTTTTCACTATTCTAAGCCGTGCTGAAGTGAACAACCTCATCAAGTCTTTGCACACATCTGTAATGACTTCTATAGGATAATTTCTTAGAAGTGAAATGACTGGATCAAAAAACATGTACACTTTTTAAAATTAGTAAACTGCTTTTTAGATAGACCAGTTTTAAGTTCAAGCAAAATTGAGCAGAAAGTACAGAGAGTTCCCATATATGCCCTATGTATGTGCATTTTAAAAAAGATTTCAGTATGATCAAATTGCCTTTTAGGAATGTTGAGTCATTCTCTTTCCATTTTCACCTACATTTTTCCATATCTTTCACAACACTGGGTATTATTATAAAGAAATCTTTGATAAGGCACATTTAAAGCAGAATTTCTATTCTAGTCATAAGACTGGATTTCCTTTCTTCTGAAATTTATATTTACATTATTCATCCCATTACTATTTCTTACTATTTGAGGAGTTTGGGGAGGAAGGTTTTGGGAAATTTCGTCCATCTGTTGGCTGAAATGGCAGTCTTAATCCACTCACTATGTAGCTCTATAAAATTTGAAGAAATTAGCTCCACTTCTCACTGTACCTCCCTACATTTAAATGCAATGGACACTCTTACTTTCTTTAGTTTACAAGTGAAATATCAGAATTCAGAGAGGTTAAGTCATTTGCCTGAGGTCACACAGCTAGGAAGTGGAATATGGAGCCAGGATCTGTCAAGTACATCTGTGTTCACACCCATACTTTAACAGTGCCATATTAATATATTCTCTCCACTTTCTTTCCTTGCTACTACCTCTCCTGGCCTTCCTGTTTCTGTCATCACTGTCATTTCCCCTGTGAGTTTAGGAAAAGGTAGGTCTGTCTATATTCTGATTGTGGCTGTAGCACTTATAAGCTATAAATGACTGTAGGCAAGTCACTTTTGCCCTTCTTTTCCTTCTTTGTTATAAATGGGAATATAAGCATTTACAAAGAGATAATGTATTGCAGAAGAAATGAGATAATCTGTGTGAAAATGCTTCATACAGTGGAAATAGCAGACATCATTATTATTTCAGAGCTCAATAAATATTTGCCGATCTAACAGTGCAAACCAGCAATGTGGACTGCAGGCTTCTGTTAGCATTAGATGAGTTTTTCAGAACATTATTTTAGTTATGTTAATTCCTTTTTCTTAAAGTAGCATTTACAAAATCTATGGTTACTGTTTATTAAAGGAAAGAGCTCTGGTTTTTGTTTTGCTTGTTTTGTTTGAGATATCTTTATGCAGACACACAGAGAAATTAGAAGTCTAGAGGAGCAGCAGGCTGGCTATTTAAAATGGCACCAGTGTCCTGGCCCCTTCTTGCTTTCCTCTACTTGTGCTCAGTATCCATGTCAATCATTTCCACCTGTTGTTTCATTTGTAGTTAGTAAGTCCTGGAGCCCAAAAGGAAGTTGAGGGGTGAGGCTAGTCTGAAATGTACCGCCTGACTTATCCTATCCTATTATAGTGTCGGTTTTCTTATTTCCTTCCCTCAGTTGACCCTAACTCAGTGTACAGTACGGTACAAGGATCATGTCACACTTATCTTTATACCTTCAGGATCTGGTGTATTAGATCTCCAACAAATGTTTATAAATGAATGAATGTTGGCAGTGTTCTAATGCCTTCTGTATAAACTGCAAGGTGGCTTGTGATACCCATTGTCAACAGCAGGCAATGTCCATCAACACTGTTTCCCTAGAGCAGGAGATCTTGAACTTGGTCTGTGGACCTATAGTGGATCCTGAGATAGCCTTCAGGGATTCCACAGACCCCTTGAAATTACACTTATTTGAAGATAACATTTTTTGAAGAACAGCATCTTAGCTTTTTTCATATTCTTAAAGAAATATGTAACCTAAAATGAGTAGGAATCACCACACAAATTGTGAAAATCTTTTCAATGGTGTGGAGTCGTCGAGTCAACTTATTTTCTCACGTATATATCAATTTGTTCATTGATCCCATTTGATAAATAAACTGTGTATAACCCAGATGTGTCAGCACTTTAAGCTCCAGATCAGATTAGCTTGACTCCTTGTTTCACACCCTGTGGAACTTCAGAGTTTCCTGAAGATTCTGGAGATTCCTTGGATGTGAAGGTGTGGCTTATGTTCCCTTGGTCCTCACTGCCTCCTCTTTCTCTATTTCTCAACCTGTCAGCTTAGAATAGAAACTCAGTCCCTTCCTTGGTTTCCATGAAGAACAAAACGCATTTGTAAGTGTTATTGGCAGCGTTGCTGATGATTTGGGAGTCCCAGAAAAGGGTCACATAGAAATTCCAGACCTCTGCCATCTTTCCAGCCCCTCGCTCCTTCCCCTCTTCAATTTCTTACAGATTTTCCCAGGAATTCCAGCTTATCTTTCGTTATTGTGCAGAGCTACTTGGCAGCCTTCAGCTTTTGTTATTTTTTTTGCATGGCCAAACCCAAAAAGGTGATCAGCAGCCAGATGGGCCTTTTATTTGATGAGAGCCTTTCTCTTTAAAAGGCAGATGTGGGCCCTGGCCGGTTTGGCTCAGCGGTTAAAGCATCGGCCTGCGGTCTGGAGAGACCCGGGTTCGGTTCCCGCTGAGGGCATGTGCCTCGGTTGCAGTTTGTCCCCGGCCCTGGTCGGTTGTGCGGGTGGCAGCCACTCGATGTGTCCCTTTCACGTCGATGTTTCTCCCTCTCTCTCTCCCTCCCACTCTACCTGAACAAAAAATGGAAAAATGTCCTCAGGTGAGGATTAAAAAAAAAGGCAGATGTGGTTATAAAGATGTATGTTAACATCTTAAATTTTATGAAGCCATCAGTATATTCTGCAGGTCTATATTCTTATTAAGAATCTCCTTTACCCTGACCAGTATTGCCCAGTGATTAGAGCGTTGACCCATACAGCGAAGGGTCGCGGGTTCAATTCCTGGTCAAGGCCACATACCTGGGTTGCAGGTCCAATCCCCCGCCCAGTTGGGGCATGTTCAGGAAGCAACCAATTGATGTGTCTCTCTCACATTGATGTTTCTCTCTCTTTCTCTACTCCCCAATCCCTCCTGTCACTCTCTCTAAAAAGGAAAAAATATCCTTGAGGTGAGGATTAACAACAACAAAAAAAATAGAATCTCCTTCACTTCACTGTGAATGTGGACTCTTTCAATAAGATAAGACCTTCAAGCACACTGCTAAACAAGTTTCCCTCACTACCCCATAAACTGAGTTTCCTCCTCTGTTTGTTTATTTTCAATCCTTACCCAAAGACATGCTTATTAATTTTTTTTTGAAAGAGAGAAATATCGATTGGTTGCCTTCCATATGCGCCCTAACTGGAGATTGAACCCACAACCTAGGTATGTGCCCTGACCAGCAGTTGAACCCTCAGACTTTCAGTATTTGAGACAATGCTCCAACCAACTGACCCACAGTTCCTCCAGTTAGATTTGCTTCATCCTTCTTTTTTTTTTTTTTTTATCCTCACCAGAGGACAGTTTTGCATTTATCTTCAGATAGAGAGGGAGGAAGAGAGAGAGAGACACACACACATCGACTGGCCACCACTCACATGACCCAAATGGGGCCAGGGACGAATTGCAACCTAGGTATGTGCCCCAAGCAGGAACCGAACCAGGGACTCTCTGGTCCGTGGGCCGACACTCTTAACTGCTGAGCCAAACCGGCCAGGGCTCATCCTCTTTTTAAAAAAAAAAAAAAAGTAATATGTTTATTTTTTATAAAGATAACATTAATGTGCATTCTACTTTATTTATTTATTTAAAATATGTTTATATTGATTTTTTTAGAGAAAGAAGGGAGAAAGAGATGGAAATATCAACCAGCTGCCTCCTGCACGCCCCCTACCAGTGATCGAGCCCACAACCCCACGCATGTACCCTGACCGGGAATTGAGCCGGGACCTCTCAGTCCATGGAACGATGCTCAATCCCCTGAGCCACACCGGCGGGGCTTAATATACATTTTATAAAAATTATCAAAAATGGAAGTATACAATCTAGTTCATGAGACCCTTCTTATAATTCTGCTATCCAGGGATAGCCTCTATTAACAATTAGAGATATTTATATCCTTTTAGAGATTTAAATACATAGAGTGACAACAAAAACACTAACTTCGAACCAGGTACTGTGTATTGTCTCATTAAATTTTCAGAGTCTCAGATGTGGGCCTCTGTTTATCAAAAAATAAACTTGAGGCTTATAACTAACTGGTGACTTGCCTGAACGTATTTCCAATATTTACTACTATAAGCAATCTGCAGTAAATAAAGATGTATTTAACAGTATATTCCTGTCTGATTATCTCCAAGTGATAAATTTCCAAAACTAGAATTGCTTGGTCAAAAAGTATACATGTTGAAACTTTGGGTTCATTTTGAGAGAGGTAGCTTTGTAATCATACTCACCAGTGTTCATATTTTCATTGCCACTTACTGGTTGCTCACTAGACTTCAACTGTGCCTCAGTTTGCTCATCTTTAAAATGGAACGAGAGCCCTGGCCGGTTTGGCTCAGCGGTTAACGCATTGGTCTGCGGACCAGGGAGTCCCAGGTTCGATTTCGGCCAAGGGCATGTACCTAGGTTTTGGTTTGTCCCCAGCCCCAGTTGGGGTTGTGTGGGTGGCAACCAATCGATGTGTCTCTCTCACGTTTCTCTCTCTCTCTCCCTCCCTCCCTCCCACTCTGTCTGAAAATAAATGTAAAAATATCCTCGAGTGAGGATTAAAAAAAATAAAATAGAATGGGATGATAACAGTAACAAAAATAAATTAATAAATTTTAAAAATTGCAGAAACTTAATAAAGAGTTGGGAATGTTTGAAAGATATTATCTTGGACTACTGATAATTATAATCATAGTCGGTTTTCAGTTGTACAACCAGAAGCTTGTATAAAACAAGATATTAGAACTGAGGAAAAATTTAGAATACAGAGCTGTTTTGAAGACCATAAATTATTTTGTTCATCATTGTATCTCAGGCATAATAATATGTCTAGTAGATTGTGAGACTCCATAAATATTTGTGAAATAAAGAATAAATGAAAGAAAAATAAAATAAAATGGAATGATAACAGAAACCTCATATGGCTATGAGATTTAAATGAGATGATCATGTAAAGTCCTTGGCTAGTAACCAACACATACAAAGAACAGTGTGTTAGACCAGGTTGTTGCTCTTACAAAGCTGACATTTTGTTGAGGTCGGGAGGTAGCAGTGAAAGACAGGCAAGTAAATAGATTTAGTGAACAAGAAAAATAGCAGTGCTGTGCAGACAGTTAAAGGAAAGTGATGGCCCTGGCCGTTTTTCTCAGCGGTTAGAGTGTCGGCCTGCGGTCCAGAGAGACCCGGGTTCGGTTCCCGCTAAGGGCACGTACATCAGTTGCAGTTTGTCCCCGGCCCTGGTTGTGTTGTGAGGGTGGCAACCACTCGATGTGTCCCTTTCACATCGATGATTCTCCCTCCCTCCCTCCCTCCCTCCCTCTCTGAACAAAATATGGAAAAATGTCTTCGGGTGAGGATAAAAAAAGAAAGTGGTGGATAAATAGATGGATGGTTATCTTAAGTTGTGGGTGGGGGGAGCCTGAAGAGATGACATTTTAGCTAAAGTCCTGAATGATGAGGTTATTCTTTAAATTCCTAGAAGTAGAATCATGGGACCAAAGATTACATGCATTAAAACATTTGGTTAATATAGTGTTGACAAGTTGACCTGCAAGATTTTTCTAAAAGAATTCACATTTCCACTGTGTATAGACATACTTCTTTTCTTTACCCTTACCAGCACTTTCCTCCTGATCTGAAAAAGGGGGGTTATTGAAAGCTTATCTTAGAGACCTTTCTGTTTGCCTTCTAATGAGCTTCCTTAGCAGAGGGAAAAGAAAACAAGTTAGTCCCTTCTGTTCCCTCTCCCTAAATTAACTGTCCAGCATCACCCTCCACACTATAAACCTTTCTTCTCACTTACTGCTTTTTTTATCTCTGTTGGTTCCTGCCTGCATTGTTTGACAGGGCTGGAAGCTGCCAACATTTTAGCCAGTATAGTACATGATGATTAACAACCACTTTTTCCCTTTGGAATTAGACAGTGCCTGACTCAGGGGCTATGGCTGATCAGCATTGCTTTTGCTATAAAAACAAGGCAGCTTTTAGAGGTAGGCTGGTTTTTCCAAACAAATTTGTTGGCAAGGGTATATGTAACACCTTCTGTGAGTGAGTTAAAACTGTGCAGAAGGCTGCGCACATCTTTTCATTGTAGTCAAACCTCTCCTGTTTGGAATGCAGTGGGGGAGGGGACGCTGCTGATCAAGGAACAATATAACTGCTTCTGCCTCAGAATTGGTCATTAAGACAGCTTTTGTTTGTTTGGAATGTGTATGCGATTATATATTGTTTGTGGATCTGTTCTGTAAACCCTTTTATCATCCTACATATACTGTGTCATAAACATTCCTTTTGTAGGTCTTGAGCAGAGCTCAGCATCATTACAACAATGTAGTACATGTTAAAATAGAGACCTCACTCAGGTGCTGTTTTCATTTCAGTTGTATTTCTTTTATAGAATACACATATATCAGAGGTTAATCTCTGATTCAAGCCTTAACAAAAATGATACTATGTAGTTTAAACTCAGACAAATGGATTAAAAGTCAGTTGTTCTTGCCCTGGGTGGGTGGCTAAGTTGGAGTGTCGTCCTGTGCACCCAAAGGTTGTGGCTTTGATTCCCACTCAGGGCACGTACCTAGGTTACAGGTTCGATCCCCGGTCAGGGAGCAACCAGTTGAAGTTTCTCACATGGATGTTTCCCCCTCTCTCTTCCTCTCTCTCTAAAATCAATAAAAATATATCCTTGAATGAGGATTTTTAAAAAGTCAGTTATTCTTAAAATGTATTTCCTTTTTATAATCATTTAAAACTCGTCAACTTAAATAAAACATCCTGAGGGCAACATGTGTTAGGGAGCAGGTATTGGGTGGTGTGGGGAGGGAATGTGTTTGGTGAAATTGCCCAGGAGCAAAGCACTGCTCACTTGAAGCTCCGAGATGAGAGATGTGTCATCCAAATACGTGCAGATTGCTGGTGCTAGAAATTGTTCCAACTTAAGTAAACAGCTTCTTCCCTCTGGTTGCTGCCTGGCCTTTGCTGAGATGCCAGAACAACCTGGGGAGCAGCATCTCACACCAGGCTCATGGCAATTGTGCCCAACTCTTGGGCTGCTTCTCTGCCAGGCAGAGCCGTCAGCTACCCAAGGCTTGAGAGGACCAGATATCCAGGCCCCTTAATTCCCCCACTTTTGGCTTCAGCCCCACACAGTCTGTTTTACTGCTTTACCAGCTTGCACTGATCTAAGATTCCTGGCAACTATAAAAAGCCTTGGGCCACATGGCCTTGACTAAAGTAGATTTAGGAGATAGACATTCTCTTTTCAGGGCAGAAGCACGCAAGGCTCATTCCTTTCTTTTGAAGCCAAGAGAGTGGCACTGGTTCTTGGAACTGGTGCGAGCTGCCTGCGCCAGCAGCTGATCTGCTGTATGCCAGGCGGGCAGGCAGCTGACATTTTGAGAGCCCCTTTGAGGACTCAAGCAAAACGCTGACATTAGAGCAGCTGAGGACATTCCATGGTTTATTACTAGATTTCCTTTGGAGAAAATAAGTCTCTCTCTTTTTTTAAATTCCTCCTTCAGCAGCATTCATTTACAGTGACTCTTATGTCAAATGCCCGTGAGGAGGATGAATAACTTGACATTTTATTGTTGAGGAGACAGATGATAAGGGATGGAAGACAGTACTACTGGATTCTTAGGCACGTTACCTAATTTTTCTTAGCTTTAGTTTCTTCATATGTCAAATGAGAATAATCTTGTCTCCTGTTTCATGGAATTTATGTAAAAATACATCTGGACTATACCCAACTAGTGGAATGTAAGGAGAGGTAAGGTGATGGAACTTTTCCCTCAAGCAAATGGTTAATGTCTCTCAGCCTCAATCTTTTCATCTGTAAAGTGGGAATATCAATACCTGCCTTGCAGTCGTGTTACAAAGATTAGAAATAACAAAAGCAAAACACAGACAAATGGTAGACAATAGTTAAGTGGCAGTAATAGTTATTATTACATTTAATGTGGAGATATTAACTGGGTAGTTTAGGATTCTTCATCTGGAGAAATAGATTCAGTTTGTAGATGTCAGGATTAGCAAAAGGCCCTGCTAAAAACTGACAGTAATAACCGATGATATCATAGAAAACATTTTTATTTATTTTCTTTTATTGATTTTAGAGAGAGAGGAAGGTAGAGGCAGAAACAGAAATGTCAATGATAAAGAACATTGATTGGCCACCTTCTGCACTGGGGATCTGGCCACAACCTGGGCATGTGCCCTGACTGGGAAACAAACCAGTGACCTCCTGGTCCGTGGGTCGATGCTCAACCACTGAGCCACACCAGCCGGGCTAGATAACATTTTTAAAAAGTGAAAGTAATACATGAACATCGTTAAAAGAGTTCATATATCCATCATTATCCTGCTTACCCCCTCACAATGAGACAACCATTTAACTTTTCTGGTCTTAATTCGTATGGTGTTTACCTCCATTTCTCTAAATATTATCTCCCTTCTTTTCTTTCTTTTTTTTTAAATCCTCACCCGAGGATATTTTTCCATCTATCTTCAGGTAGAGTGGGAGGGAGGGAGGGAGAGGGGGAGGGGAGAGAGGGAGAGAGATGTGAGAGAGACACATCGATTGGTTGCCTCCCGCAGGACCCCAACCAGAGCTGGGGACCGAACTGCAACCCAGGTATGTGCCCTTGACCGGAATCAAAGCTGAGACTCTTTGGTCCATGGGCTGACGCTCTAACCACTGAGAAAAACTGGCCAGGGCTACTTCCATTTCTTTTTAAAAATTAATTCTGTTTTTGTCAAAATGGCACATGCACATAGTTTTGCTTTGTTCTTTTTAAGGTCAGATATCATTAAAAATTTACACTAAAAAACAGCTATCCCCTGCCATCCTCCCTCTATTCCACTCTCTCCTATTCTCTTCCCAAGAACATATACTGTTGATTCTATTAGCTGTTTGTTCTAGTATTTTTAAAATTTATCTTAAATAATATACTTATAAAGCTAGCTCTTTAAACATTTTCTTATTGTGGAAATTTTCAAACACATACAAAACTAAAGAGAACAGTATAATGAGCCCTCATGTACCATTCATTACCCAGTTGCAAGAATCAAGACCAGTTTTATTTCATCTATGCCTACAGCCAATTTCTCCCTGCTACTAAATATGTCATTTCACCATTAACTACTTTAGCATGTATCTCTGAGAAAATAAGGACTCAACACAGACACACAGCCATAATCACACATAAAATAATTAATACCCCCTTATTATCAAGGAAGATCTCCAGTTAACTCAAGTGTTTTGTTGTTCAAATCAGCTCCAAACCAGGACCAGACACTGCCATACTGCTCTTTCTTTATTCATCAGTTTTAGATGTTACTCGTTGACCAGCATGTGAGTCTTTAGCTTTTCTGTAAACACCACAGCCCCACTCATACTTCTTCTCCTTATCCTTTTCTCCCAATGTCACATTTTTATTAAATCAGTATTGTGGCATGGCAAATGTTTACCACCGAATCAGTAACAGTCTAATCATTTTTCCTTTCTGTATGACTGTTTCCTGGACTTCATAATAATTGCTTCTTTAATATGCTCAGGGTTTTGTTGTTGTATTTTGCTAAGTCTTTCCACACTTTCCTGTAGCCTTTCAATACAGTTTTCAGCAAACCTATGAAGGAATCCATCAGTTCTGTTGTCTAGAGCCTTCTTCTACTCTCCTCCTGTAGTCGGACAGGCGCTCTAGCCGGGGCCTGTGAGTCCGCCGAGGCCCCGGAGCTAGCTAGCATACTGGCCCTTCCTTTCGCCTCGCCTGTTAGATCCCTGTTTTCCAAATCTCACTTAGTTTAAACCCTCGTTTAGGTGAAGTATGTTCTCTAGGAGTTTACTAAGAAAACGGTGCATGAGAGATAAATTGTTCTAAGTCCTAGCATGTGTGAAAATGTCTTTATTGCCTAGCCAAGTATAAATTCTAGGTTCCAAATCGTTTTTCTTTAGAACTTTTCTGTCAGAAAGCAGTGCCCCATTGTCTTCAGGCACCCAGTGTTGCTGATCAGAAGTCTGATAGCAGTCTTGAAACAGTCTGTTTGTCTCTCCAGAAACTTTTTGGATTTTTTCCCTTTTGAATTCTGGAAGATTAGGATACTGTGTCTGGCTATGGTTCCTTTTCATTCTTCTCAACACTTTTTAACTTTTCAGTTAGAAGATGCAGTCTTCTTTCAGCTTTGGGAATTTTTCCTTATGATTTCTTAGATAATTTCCTATTGTACTTTTTACCATTTTTGTCCTTTATATGGAATTCCTGTTTTGTCAGATGGTAAATTTCCTGGATTGTTGTTCTATGGAGATCCTTTTTTTTATCTTGTGAATATTTTTTCCTATATTTAGAAAGATTTCCATTTTTTATTTTCCAGTCCTTCTACTAAATTGTTAATTTTAGTATTCATGTTGTTAATTTCCAAGAGCCCAGTATTATCTGTTTATTTCATGTTTTATGGACATAGTATCTCTCTGAAGACATAAGAATTTTTTTAAGCTTCTCATATGTTCAAATGTCCTTTTTCATTATAGGGTACAGCTTTTCTTTTTTTTTTAACTTTTTTTTTTTAATCCTCAACCAAGGATATTTTTCCATTTATTTTCAGACAGAGTGGGCGGGAGGGAGAAAGAAAGGGGGAGAGAGAGAGAGAGAGAGAGAGAGAGAGAGAGAGAGAGAGAAAGAGAGAGAGAAAGAGAAACATTGATGTGAGAGAGACACATTGACTAGTTGCCTCCCACACGACCCCAACCAGGGCCAGGGACCGAACCACAACTCAGGCACATGCCCTTCACCAGAATGGAACCCGTGTCTCTTTGGTCTGCGGGCTGACGCTCTAACCACTGAACAAAACCAGCCAGGGCAGGGTCCAGTTTCGGGGTGTTTTTTTTGTTTTTGTTTTTGTTTTTGTTTTATGGTACATGCCCCTAGCGGGAACTGAACCCAGGACTCTCTGGTCCACAAGCTGATGCTCTAACCGCTGAGCCAAACCGGCCGGGCTGGTTTTTTTTGTTTGTTTGTTTTCCTCAGATGCCTTGTCCATTTGTAATTAATAGTAAAAGATTCCTCTTAAGAGGTAGGCTTTGGTTTTCTCTGGAATTGGTTGTCTGTTTGCCACCATTGGCCTTGCCTCTGCCTCAGAAGCTACTGGCACCACATTGAATGGGTGTGCTTTGCGTTAGGGCACTTGAGAGGCAGTTAGACTCGGGGCTCTTCAAAGGTCAGAGTAAGGATGCCTGATCTCTTCCTAGAAGCCCTGAATGGCCCCAGACAGGTCCTTCAGTTTACTTCAAGAGCCCTCTTATCTTTGCCTGGAGTTCTGCAGAGCTTCCTGACCCACTGTGCTGCAGGAATGGGTAGGGAGCTAACTATGGGTATGCGAGAGCGATAGCCTGGTTTGCAGTTTCTTTCTTTCTTTCTTTTTTTAATCCTCACCTGAGGACATTTTTCCATTTTTTGTTCAGATAGAGTGGGAGGCGGGGAGAGAGAGAAAGAAAGAGAGAAACATCGACATGAAAGGGACACATCGAGTGGTTGCCACGCGTACAACCAACCAGGGCCGGGGACAAACTGCAACCAAGGTATGTGCCCTTAGCGGGAACCGAACCCGGGTCTCTCTGGACCGCAGGCCGACGCTCTAACCGCTGAGCCAAACCGGCCAGGGCTGGTTTGCAGTTTCAAAGATGTGATACTTTTTTTTTTTAATCCTCACCTGAAGATATGTTTTATTAGTTTTATAGAGAGGGAGGGAGTGGGGTGGGATGGGGGGGCATCAGTGTGAGAGAGAAACATCTATCAGTTTACCTCCTGTACATTCCCCTTCCAGGGATCAAACCCACAACCTAGGTATGTGCCCTGACCGGGAATCAAACCCACAACATTTTGGTGCACAGGACAACACTCCGACCAACTGAGCCACCCGGCCAGGGCACGTGATACTTTTTTTAAAAGTACGTTATTGCTTTCTTGAGAGCTTGTTTGGAGGTTCTAGCAGGGGAGCGCAGCTACTCGTATACCCTTGACCGAAGACCGGTCCTCTCCTCTGGGGGGAAGGTCGTCCTCTTCCACCGAGCGCGCAGCTTCGGGAGGGACGAACATGGATCGGTTGAGGGAGGAGGGGGACACCCGCCTAGCCAGTCAGATCAGCCGAATCAACCCTGGCGATCAATGGGGTGACAGATGTCGCAGCCAGATCGCCCTCACATCCCGTTATTGCTTTCTTTACCTCAAGCCTGGACTATCCAAGGTGGGTGTGGATGTGTGTGTTTAGGAAATATTTATTGAGTTTCCTATTCTATACCAATGAACAAGGAAGACATGTTGTTGATCTCATGGCATTTACAGTCTGGCAAGGAAAAACATATAACATGTACTTACAATAACACGTTTGAAGGGTTATGAGAGGAGAAATGGAGGATGTCATAGGACCCATACAGAAGGGGGAGTTAACTTGGCTCAGAGGGAAGTGACATTTAATCTGACATCTGATGGTTGAGTAGGATTTCAAAGTGCACTGGCAAGTGGCAAAGAGAAGTGGGAAAGGAGAGCCTGGAATCTATAGAAGAACGTCCTACTGTTAGAGCACCAGGCTGTGCAGAGTCTGGAAATCTGCCTTCTCTGGGCTTGGCATCCTCACCTTGAACATGTGGTGATCATATGCCCTTTTCAGCTGTAAATATAACAAGGCTAAGATTGTTTAAAATGTACTCAAGAGTGAAAATCCATCTGTCCCATAACTGCCCCAGTTTGAAACCTATCTTTAGCTGGTGGGAAGCGGATCATAAGAAAGATGAAAAAGGCAGGGAGGGGCAGTGTGGTGGTATCCTGCAAACTCCTACCCATTTTTTTTCTTTTCTTTTTTTTTTTAACGTATCTTTATTGTTGAATGTATTACAGATGTTCCTCCTTTTTCCCCTATTGACCCCCTCTTCCCTGCTCCCAGTCCCCCCTCCCCGCCTTTCCCCATGCTGTTGTCTATGTCCATTGGTTATGCATATATGCATATAAGTTCTTTAGTTTATTCCCCCCCCCCCCTTTTTTTTAATCCTCACCCAAGGACATTTTTGCATTCATCTTCAGATAGATTGGGAGGGAGTGGGGGAGAGAAACATCGATGGGAGAGAGACACATCGAGTGGTTGCTGCCCACATGACCCCACCCAGGGCTGAGGATAAACTGCAACCGAGGTACGTGCCCTTAGTGGGAACCGAACCCGGTACTCTCTGGATCTGTGGGCCAACTCTCTAACCACTGAGCAAAACTGGCCAGGACTGTAAATTATTCCTTATTTCAGTTAGTGCCTCCATTTCTGACTGGTACTTTTTTATGCTCTTGAGGCCCTCACTAAGTTCATTAAAGTTCTCACTAAGTTCATTGAGCATCCTTATAAGCAGTGTTTTGAACTCTGCATCTGTTAGATTGCTTATCTCCATTTCGCTTAGTTCTTTTCCTGGAGTTTTATTCTGTTTTTTCATTTGGGACCTGTTTCTTTGTCTCCTCATTTTGGCTGCCTCCTTGTGTTTGTTTCTGTGTTTTAGGTAGAGTTGCTATGTCTCCTGGGCTTCCCAGGGTGGCCTATTGTAGTAGGTATTCTGTAGGCACAGACTCCCTGGTCTCCCAGCCAGGCCCTCGAGGTGCACCCCTCATGTGGACTTTATACCATTCTGTTGTAATTGAGTTTTGATTGCTGTTGGCACATCAATGAGAGGGTTTTTTTTGGTTGTTGTTTTTTTATCTTCACCTGAGGATTTTTTTTTTTGTTCAGCTAGAGTGGGAGGGAAAGAGAGGAAGAGAGAGAGAGAGAAACATTGACATGAAAGGGACACATCAAGTGGTTGCCACCCGCATGACCCAACCAGGGCTGGGGACAAACTGCAACCGAGGTACATGCCCTTAGTGGGAACTGAACCTGGGTCTCTCTGGACCGCAGGCCAACACTCTAACCGCTGAGCCAAACTGGCCAGGGCAATGAGAGGGTTTTACTCAGCTGATAAGCTGCAAGGACTGGCTGTGCCCACTATCCATCAATCTCTGACTACCTTGGATGATCAGCTATGCAGGGGCCCAGCACACAGAGCAAGACTTACTTCAGCAGGGCTCTGGTACCCACTGAGTCCATTCCTTAAGTGTGTCACTTGTGGAGGTGGTTGGGTGGTAGTGTTTAGATGTGGTCTGAAGCTGTCCACTTGGTGTGCTGGCTCTGGGGCAAGGTCAGCCACTGCCTGTGTTCTACCTGGGGCCACTAGGCATTAGCTACAAAGCAGTGTGCAGATGACGTCTTCATGTACTGGGTTTGGAGGTGCCCAGGCAAAGCCAAGTTGTGAACCAAAGCTGGCTGCTCCTAGTGCCAGGCCTGGGGCCACTTAATGAGAAGTATGGGGCTCGCTGAGACCAGGTGCTGCTTGTGTGAGAGAATTTAGGAAAATCTGAAATAGGATCCAAGACAGGCCATTCCTATGATAAAGCAACTGGGAACAGCTTGGTTGGGCCTGAAAGTTGGGTGGGGCAGGGCCTCAGGGAATCACCAGGGTGGGGCTACCAGTGTGAGCCAGGTTGCTGGAGTCCCAGATATGGCCGCTGTTTGCCAGCCTCCTGGGATAAGGGCTCACCAAAGGACAGCACGTCTGTCCAGAACGAAGCTGCCTCTCCAGCCCTTGCCCAGTGCCATACTATTCAGCTCTTTCCCGTATGTCTCTGGTGCCTTTTGAGCTGCCTCCCCTCCCTGCTGGAGCTCAGAGGGAGCGGGTTCCAGTAAGTCCGTGAGCGGGCCCTTTAAGAGGAGCTGCCTGGGGCTCCAGCAGCCTCAGCCTCCCTCAGTTCCCGCTGGTTTTTCCAGCCATAAGTAATGGGGATTCTCTTCCTGGCACTGGAACCCTGAGCTGGCAGCCTGGTGTGGGACGGGGACCCCTCACTCCTCAGGGAGGACCTTCCCAGCCCGGTGTCCCTCCTGATTTTTATCCGCCACACACGAGGTGTGGGACCAGCCCGTCCCCTCCGCCCCTCCTACCAGTCTCGATGTGGCTTCTTTCATTCTGTAGTTGTGGGACTTCATTCAGCTCGATTTCAGGCGGTTCTGAATGATAGTTGTTCTGTAGTTTCGTTGTAATTTTGATGTGGTTGTGGGAGGAGGTGATACCGCGCTTACCTACGCCGCCGTCCTGACCGGAAGTCCCTTCATTTTCCAGATGCTTCCCTTCCGCCAGCTCTCCATCAGCAGTGTCTGATGGGACGAGGAGGTGGAGCCTCGGAACAGCAAACCCTGTATAAAAACAACCAAGTGTACTCCCTGACGAACAAACAAATTGAACATTTCTTTGTCACCTTTTGTGGGGTTGACTTCTCCCCCCAGGAATCACTTAAGTGATTTAAAAACATTGTCTTGAGTTTAGGTGTGATTCTTTCTGTGTTCTGTACCCCAGAAGGATAACTGGTTATTTCTGGGTGATAGGATGATGGTGATGATTTTCCACCCTTTTTTTTCCTGTTCTATATTTTGCTATTTTTTTTTATAATAAGCAATTATGATTATGTTAGAGTATTATCTGGCACATGGTAAACATCAATAAAAGTTTTTGTTTTTGTTGTTTATGGATGTTTTATTTTAATAAGTGTCTCATACTATGTACAAAATGCTCATGAATTAGACATGGATCTTTTCTTTATGAAACTCAAATTCTAGCAGAGGAATAGGATCTGCCCAGAAATAAATATGCCTCAAAAGAGAAAAAGAAAAGTTTCTTAAGAGAGAAATAGAGTACTAAGGAAGTTCAGAGGAGGGAGAGACCCCTTCCAGACTAGGGGTGAGGGGGTGAGAATTAAGGGCAGCTTTGTGGCAAAGGGGCTGTCTGAGCCCTTCAGGCCAGCTCTGCACTATGCAGCAGCCTAAGTTTCCTTTATCCTCAAATGGAGCCGATAGTGCTGGCTCTGAAGAACAGCCAAGTTTCCTGCAGGGAAGCCCTTTAAGAGGCATTAGAGTCAGGGACTTAAAAATAAATACAGGCCTGGCCCCAGACAGCCTGGCTTGAAGAATGGGTTCTGTCACTTATCCCAGTGAACCTTTGTAGATTGCTCAGTGTCTGCACATGTCAGTTTCCACATTTGTAAGATGAGAATAGTAATAGTACCTCATGCACCTGATTATTGTAAGGATGACATAAAGTGGTATTTATAGAATGCTCAGCACCAAGCATGGCCCCAATCGACAAAGTACAACTGCCATTGTCAGAAGACAAAATGAGTGTGCTGGTGTTGTCACGGTCCTCTCTTCATGGATTGTCACAGATGTATATATAGTTAGTCTGTAAGGCAAGTGTTCCAAAATACATGTTGTAGAAGAAAACTGTGTCTTTGTTTTTATGAATGGGCTCCTTACTATTATTTTTGTTCAAGTAACAAAACATGTTTCAAAGCACTGAGGGTGATGTCAGTAAACTGACCTGTCAAGATCCCAGCCTCGTTTCCTGACGCCACTGGGGCTTCTGGAATAAAGGCACAGCCAGATAGCGGCCCAGCGTCCAGGCCCTCCAAGCTGAGTGTTGCTGCTGCGAGCACTCCCAACAGCTCTCGGCAGGCTTATTGTTCCTTATTCATCCTGGAGTTCTGGAGAAATACTGGGCTGTTTGTCTGGCTTCCCAACACGCTTGACGTATTCATTCATTGTCACATCATCCTCAGGGCAGAAGATGGTGAAACTGAGTCAGAATTAGAAAATAATGTCTTTTCTATTACGATGCTACAGCTTATTTTTGCAAATGTTTTTCAACTCATAGTATGTGCCAGGCACTTATTCTCATAAGAACCTTGCAGGATAAATGCCATTTTTAATTATTGTTTTACATTGGGAGACCAAGGCACATACACAGCTAGGTCAAAGTCATACGCAGCTCGGAACAGGGAACCCAGGTCTGAGCCGTTAACTGCTGTTCTCCGTGCGTTACCAGGCTGATGTTTCGTTCCACTGCAGCCCCATACCAGCTTCTGGGAAAGCCTTCAGGTGGGCAGACTGCCTCCTCATACAGCGTGGGGCAAGAGGAGGTTTACAGTTGTGAGTACACGAAATAGTTTATTCCTGTATTATTATGTATGTATTATTGTATTCTTCATACGAACAACTGTAAACCTCCTTTTGCCCCACCTTTCTTGACGAGCATCAAAATTTTCTGAGAACTAATTAAAATTCTGGTTAAGTTACAAACTACCACAGCCTTACCCCCCTTGCCCCTCATAAATGGCTTCCTTTCTCTCAATAAAGTTCCAACCCCAACTTCCCATCCAAGTAGCTTTAAGACAAGTCAGATTTGCCTTTTTGGGGTAGAGGTGATTGAAGCCCAGACTTTTTTCAGGCCACACAGTATTTTGGTAGTAAAACAAGTAAGCACCACCTCTTACCTAGTGGCCCCAAATATTTTCTTTAAGCAACAGATTGACTAGCTCTTCCCATCCCTGGCCTGGCTGAACCCAGGGAAACTCTCCCTCCCACCCCTTGCCCATTTGCTTTAATAAGCTTACCTGATTTTTCTTTCTTTTTTATTTATTTTATTTTTTTTGATATGTGCCCCTAGTGGGAACTGAACCCGGGACTCTCTGGTCCACAGGCCAGTGCTCCAACCACTGAACCAAACTGGCCAGGGCTTGCTTTCTTTTTTAAAAATCCTCACTCAAGGACATTTTCCCATTTATCTTTAGATAGAATGGGAGGAGAGAGAGAGACGGACAGAGAGAGAGAGACAGAGACAGACAGACATCAACTAGTCGGCTCCCGCATGACCCCGACCAGGGCCGGGGATTGAACCACACCGAGATACATGCCCTTGACTGGAATCAAACCCATGATTCTTTGGTCCAAGGGCCGACGTTCCAATCACTGAGCCAAACTGGCCAAGGCTTACCTCATTTTTCTTAAGAGCAGATGATCCCATTTTTAAGGGCCAGGCTTAGTGAAATAACCATTTTGAGACGTAGCATTGGCATGTGCATGGCACGTGCGCTGGCCTAATTAAGACTCATTTGCCAAGTCTGGCCCTTTCATCTTGAGCTGTGTGACCTTAGGCATGTTACTTAACTTCTCTGTGTTTCATTTTCCTATTCAGGAAAAGGAGATTAATAATGTAGCCCTTGGGTACTTAATTCTAATAAAATGAGAATCAAATGAGATTATGTACTATAACAATGAGAGAGCTACCATCCTTCAACACTTAGTATGTGTCAAATACTTATAATTCCCTGGCATGTTACTTAATTGTCACAGTCTTAAAATGGAGCTCCTAGCATTTCATTTTCCGGTTTTTGTTTTTGTTTTTTTTTTTTTTTTTTTTTTTTTACTAGTGAGATTCATTTTCATTTTATTTATTTATTTTTTTTTTTAATCCTCACCCGAGGACATTTTTCCATTTCTTGTACAGACAGAGTGGAAGGGAGAGAGAGGAAGAGAGAGAGAGGGAAACATCGATGTGAAAGGGACACATCGAGTGGCCGCCACCCCCACGACCAACCAGGGCCGGGGACAAACTGCAACCGAGGTACGTGCCCTTAGCGGGAACCGAACCCGGGTCTCTCCGGACCGCAGGCGGACGCTCTAACCGCTGAGCCAAACTGGCCAGGGCTGTTTTTGTTTTTTTAAAAAAAACCTGAAGTTCAGAGAAGTTAAGTCACACAGGACTCATATCCACATCTCTGGCTCCTAAATTGATGCTCATAGTCACTATACATGTCACATCACCTTCTATTGTACACAGAAGTAGAGAGGTTTGTGTCTTCCCCATCAAGCACTCTACATATGCAAGTGATTATTATTCTCTCTCGGAACCACTGCTCTTAGTCCCTAAGGACAGTTACATTCTCTTGCTTCTTTATCTTATCTAGCAGTTTAATGCTGCCTCTTTCAGTGTCCCCCAGGGCTTAGTTAGTGAATTCTTTCGGGTTTTCTCCCAGAGAAACAGTTCAGCTCCAAAATAAAGGGGGTCGAAGGAGCTAGGCCTGACCTCTTGAGCAGTGTCCTGTGACCCTTCCTGGGCTCTTCCCTCCCTCAAGCATGTAGTCAGTCAGTTTGTAGTAAGATTCCTTATGTTGCATTTGTTAATCTCCTCAGCCACTGAATTGCAGAAGGGGAAGACATCAAAGCCATTATTTTATTGATGGGAAAACTGCCGTTCAGAGAGGGGGGGTGACTTGCTTAAGGCCATTCTTTCAGGTACAGGACCAAGATTGGAATCCAGTTCCCCAGGTTACAGCCTTTCATGTGGGCATGTGTCATTTCCCCTAAGTGAAGGACAAGCTCTCGCTCGCACTGTGCCCAGTATGTACCCAGAAAACTTAATGGAGAAATGAAACAGCTTGGAAAACTGAGCGTGAAAAAAGAAATGGAGGAGGGGTGGGGTGGGGTGGGGTGGAGTGGGGCGGGGTGGGGTGGAGTGGGGCGGGGTGGGGTGGGGTGGGGCGGGGTGGGGTGAAGTGGGGCGGGGTGGGGCGGGGTGGGGTGGAGTGGGGTGGGGAAGCAGATCTCCACTTAGCCAAGTGTATCATACACCAAAGAAGTGAATTAAAACTGCAAAGCAAACTAGACAGCCCACAGTTGGCAGTGACTGCGAGGCAGAGGGATTTATGCCGGGAGCCCTGGCCCAGTCAGTGGATAGGAAGCCTGTTGTCAGTAAGGCTACAGTGTTGAAAATTGAAGGAAGGATGTTAGGCAAATGTGCCGACGGCTCGGGATGCGGTTACAGCCCCCTGGCTCATTGTCCAAAGGAAATGGATCTCTCTTGTGGACGGAGAGGTGGAAACTGAGCAAGGGAGCTGAGTGGTTGACATCATCAGGCTGAGCATTGGATTACAACAAATGGGGACTTTCTTGGCCAGAGGCGTGGGAAACACCCACTAAAACCTCGAAGTGCATTTCATTTAGGAGACACTGAGAGAGGGAGAGAGAAGGGGTATGAGAGAATCCTGCCTGGTCTGCTAATCTGATTTACCCTCAAAAGGGAGGCGTTTTGAATCCTGGTTTCTTAAATTTTACCTTCACTTCTGACTGACGACCCCTGGACTTTGAAGAAACTCTTTGCTCTTGTAAGTAGAACTTCATTCTCCCACTCCTAGGGAGAGGCAGAGCTTTTTGGAGAGCTTGCTTTTGTTGGTCACAAAGTGTCTGTTTTTATATTATGATACGTTATTGCTCTGAAAATTATGGCTTAGTTTGAAACTGCTTAGGGCTAGAGTCTGAGCCTCAGGTCTCACAAATGGGCTCCTTTCAAATGCTCTTTCACTTTTTTTTTTTTTTTTAACCTAAGAACTTTGACAGAGTATCTAGAGCTTTAAAAGCAGCTCCTCTTGCCAAATATAGGTGAAGAAATCCTCCCTTAGACATTGGTGTTTGTAAAACCTGTATATGCTTCTCTCTGATTACAAAGGTGGTACAAACATTTTAAACACTCCAGAGAGAAATGTCTCTCAAAGTGAAAGTTCCCTACCGTCTTTCCTTCATATAGTGGAGACTTACCCTTAGACATAAGATTGATATTTTAAATTTAAGATACAGCTGTGATTCAGTTTCATCACGTACACCCCGGTGCTACCGTGGCTGTGTGGAGAACTCCAAGATGGAAAGAAGCATTGGAAATCTTGAACTTCGGCTTTGTGATCTTCTTATTGCTGTGTTTTAGAAATTTGCTGTTTATGCCTAGAAAGTAAACAGAACATGTAAGCCCATGGGCATTTTATTCGTCTGGTCTGTTTTCAGGGTTTTAACCCTACGAAGCCACTCTGAACCCAGTGGGTGCCTGAATGGAGGGTTCTCAAGGGGCTTGAGAGACATGCCTTGTAGCTGTGCGTCACCCACTCCCCTGCTTGCAGGTAGAAGTAGTTGCACCACATTTAAAGAGACCACAACAAACAAAAAAGTCACCATATAATAGAAGGACCACCCAAGGGAACTGTGTGACCCTGGGCAAGTGTTTCACATTCTCTGGGCTTCAGTTTCCTCATTTGTATGTAAATGAGGGGCGAATCTGCCTGATCACTATAGTTCCAAATTCAGCTTGAAATGAACCATCAATATTTCTTCCCCCTTTGAGGAGAACCCTTAGGGCTAGAGAAGCAAAGTGCCTTTGGTGTCCAGTATCCCAGAATGCCTGCAAACGGATGCCTCCAGGAGAATTAAAAGAGGAGATAAAACAGGCAACATTAAATTACTGGAGTTTTTATGGTTTAGTCAGGTTGGGTGTTCCTGGAGAAAGAAAGTTTCAGTGTGATGACACGTGTGTGTGCGCATGCGTGCACACACCGTGGAGGGGGAGGAGAAAAAAGAATGAACATTATTGAGCAACCCCAAGTATCAGCCTCCATGTTATGCTCATTCTTTTCTATGACATGAGGTGGTCAGTATCAGTCCCTGACTCCACTGACTGAGGGTAAGTCTCCACTGTATGTTTTACAGTGTCCGGAACTCTTTTCGCATGTTGACCTGAATTGTGTTTATGGAAGTACTGACATAACTTCAGGTCCCTCTGTTTCTGCTAGACCGTATACACCCTGTCTGTGAGTCTGCCTTATCCACCTCTGAACCCCACTGCCTGGTGGGAAGCTGACCCAGAGGTACAGAGGAGATACAGCATGCTAAAATTTAACTTAAAGCCCACCAGTCTAGTTCCTAGCTTAGCAAAAGAGAGAGAAAAGGAGGGGAAATGCCTGTATTTGCTTACTTCCCCCTGCATCTCACCTAGACACGGCCACCATGCTGCTGGGAAGGCTGGCCAGAGCCAAAGCGTAGAGAAAAGCAAAAGAAGTTGTCAATTTTGAGTCTCCAAGCTTCCAGGTCTTGGTAATTTAAGGGATTTTTATCTTTTTTTTTTTTTTTAAATATGTTTTTGATTCTTTTTTTTTAGAGAGAGAGAGACAGAAACATTGATGTGAGAGAAAAACATCGATTGCCTACCTCTCCCGCACTCCCCCTACCGGGGATGGAACCCACAACCCCAGGCATGTGCCCCAACCAGGAATCGAACCAGGACCTCTCAGTCCAGGGGCATCTCTTAATCCACTAAGCCACACCCGCCAGGCAGGATTTTTATCTTTAAAACCATCAGAGACCCTAACCTTCAGGAAGATGTGGCATTTTAAAACTATTTGCTAGAATTAAGATCTGGGTTGCCAGGAGAGTTCTCAGAGCCCCTTGGCACATCTGGAACTGTGGTCTTCCCCAGTAGCTCAGCCCTTAGCAGGTGGACGGTTGCTGCCATGGAACTCCCCATGGGCAGGTCCCCTCTGCAGCCCCCCTGGGTCTCAAGACTGGATCACTTAAAAAGTCATCTCTCTTCCTAAGGTCGTGGTGAGGAGGTAATACTCTGGAAGTACCTGCCTGGTCCAGTGGTCCTGCCTGGGGAGGGGAGTGGACATGTGGTGGGATGCCTCCCACCCCGCAGTCCAGGCCTTCGGAAACCAGATGAGGGTGGCTTTAGTTTCTTGTTCTGAGCTGGGAGAGCCAACACTGTGTTCGGTGTGCTCTTCCTCATATATTCCACCTGCCCCCACAGGAAGTTTAGGGCATTTTAGGAGAGGAGGTGGGTTGTCGAAGAGACTGTTATGTCCCAAGTTCTTGCTTGGCATTTTTTTTTTTAATCTTCGCCCAAGGACTTTTTTTCCATTTTTGTTCAGACAGAGTGGGAGGGGGAGAGAGGAAGAGAGAGAGAGACATTGACACAAAAGGAACACATCGAGTGGCCGCCTCCCACACGACCCCAACCAGGCCCTGGAACAAACTGCAACCAAGATACGTGCCCTTAGCAGGAACCGAACCCAGGGTCTCCGGACCGCAGGCTGACGCTCTAACCGCTGAGCCAAACTGGCCAGGGCGCTATATGTATAGATACATATACATATACATATACATATACATATACATATACATATACATATACATATACATATACACACATGTGTGTATATATATATTATTCTTTTTTTTTTTTTTAATTAGAGGAAATGGACGAGAAACATAGATTTGTTATTACTTAGTCACACATTCATTGGTTGATTCGTCAATGTGCCCTGACCTAAGGGATCAAACCTGCAACCTCAGGGTACTGAGAGGGTGCTCTAACCAACTGAGCTACCTGGCCAGTGCTGCAATAATTAATAAATAATAATACAAGAATAAACTGTTTCACATACTCACAGCTGTAAACCTACTTTTGCCCCATCCTGTGCATTGATTCCTTTTAATCTTCACAACAGCGATGTGAAGCAGAGATTATTTTCATTTTGCACATGAAGGAGGCACAGAGGTGAAGTGACTTGCCCAAGGCCTGTCAGCTAACAGGTACTAGAGCTGCATTTCCTCATGAGAACTGGCTCTCCCGAAGCCCTTGAACTCTCCACCACACTGTACCGACTTGTCCATCTACTTTCCGAATCTCAGTCTCTCTCTTATGAAATGAGGAAGCATGAACTAGAGTCAGAAGTCAGAGTGGTTTGGGTTTTTATTTAAATTTGAATGCCTTTAGGTGTGTGTGTTCTCTCATTTATTACCATCTGTGCCATTCCCTTGCCCAGTCTTTTGCTCTCTCTGGTCTCTTGCCTTTCCCTTGGCCTGCCTTTTCCACCCCTGGCCTGGTTGGTGTCCACAGTTCCTGTTACTTTAGACAGTTTCTGGTTCAATGAGAAGCTGCGAGGGTAGCAGTAAGAGCTCTCCCTCACCGCCTCACCGCTAAGACGTCTCGGACAGGTCACCTCCCTCACAGAGCCTGCTTCTCTCCTGTAAAGGGTGTGGGGCGGAGGTCCACAATCATACCTCCTCAAAGGGGTACCATGAGGATGAAATAGGATAGAGCTCATAATGACCTTCATTGGTGCATAAACACATGCTCAGGTTAGCTGCTGTATGGTTTCCAGAGAGAATGTTAGCCATTGTACACAGGCACCTGCCCCCTCTGCCATACGATGGCATTTGTATGAGGAATTTGAAGTCATCTTCAACCTCAGCATTGTTGAAACCCCCAGTGATGGGCCCTGGAGCTGTCACTTTGGCTTTTCAAACCAAGCCTCAGTGCTACTTCTTGTCACCCAGTCAGGTGCTGAGGCCAAAAGCAGAAGTAGGTGCTGTTCTCCTAGGACCAGGCTACGCTGGCCCAGCCTCTTGAGGAAGAAGCTGGTGGCAGGTGTTACTTTCTGAGTGTGACAAGAAGCCAAGCTTCCCAGTTAATTATGCCATTTTGACAGAGGGGCCAGAAGTGATTCCTAAGTGGAGACAGACATGGAAAATCTAAAATTTTTGGAAACAAGTCATTAATCATGACCCAAAGCTGAGCTCATTACCTCCTGGAAGTCACACATGCCTTATGAAAACTTGGAGTTTTCAAAGAGTGATTTCTTTTTCTTTCTTTTTTTAAATATGTTTTTATTGATTTATATTTATTTATTTATTTTTTAGAAAGAAAGGAAGGGAGAGAGAAACATTAATGGGCTGCCTCCTGCACACCCCCTACTGGGGATCAAGCCTGCAACCTGGCATGTGCCCTGATCTGGAATCAAACCAGGACCTCTCAGTGCATGAGAGGACCCTCAGTCCACTGAGCCACACTGGCCGGGCATTTCTTTGGAAGTTGCAGTCAGCTGTGATTCTGAATTAAATGCATTTAAATGCATCTGCTTTTACTGGAGGAAGCCAGCATTCCTCCCGTTATTTAAAAGGAGTTTCTTTAATCTTCCAAGAAATTACTGGTCTCTAACTTGTCTTTTTGAAACTGAATAATGGACCTTCAGGGAACTTAAGAAATGAAGTATTTGGTAGCTAATGAGTGTTTATTATGTCCCAGGGACCTAGGTTAGTCATTATGTTTAGAACTTTGTGGGTGTGGTCTCTAAGATTCAATAAACTGTGTGGAGGGCAGATAGTACTAAGCGGGAGGCTAGAGCATAGACTGATTGAGAGACAGCCTCTGCTCTTGTGGAGTTCTCAGTGCAGCAGGGAAGATGGGCAGGCGAGTGAATCATTACAGGATAGAGGTCCTGACCTTGAGCTGAGTTGATTACGCGCAAGGTTTCCCTCCATTTCCTTACTCCCAGAGCGTTGCCAACATTTGCATTAGGGAGAAATGAGAGCTCCCCCAGTGGAAGTTTCGCTCCTGGCACCTTCCTGTCCCACAGGCTTCAGACAAAGAAAGGAAGTCTTCACAAAACGCAGGGGCCCCCCGCCATAGAGGATCCTAACCTAAACCTGCAGTCCCAAGTTTAGTAAGGAAACAGGGATTGGGTGATTTTGCAGTTTAAAATCACCACTGGATTTTCTGTTGGCTCCTTTTTATAGCATTTATTGTGTGGGTTTTTGTTTTGTTTTCAGATTATAAAATTAGAACATGTTCATGGAAGGAAAGCTAGACAGTTCAGAGAAACATACTTAAATCATCACCCACTGATTACACTTCTCTGATTTTTAAAATTAGGTGTGGCAAGGTCAAAGGGCATGAACTTTTTTAGATATCTGATACAAATTTCCAGTTTGGCACCAGAAAGTTTCTGCCTGTATAAGCTCCGGTTAGCATGCCTTTCCTCCTCATCCTCTCACCAGTGCATGTTGGGTTTAAGTCTCCCCAAGCAGAGTCTCTTTGCAAATCTCAAAGGTGCTCTGTTGTCAGGCGCTCCGGCCTCTGGGCAGGAGGAGCCACCATCTGTGGTTCGTTAGAGGCTGCAGCCTTCGTTTGTACTTTCCTGTATATATACATTAATTCATTCGCCCTTGTGTTAGGCATTATGCAAGGTACTCTGGGAAATACCTAGGTAAGTAAGACTTATAAGTAGCTCAGAGGCCTATAGGCAAAGAAGAGTCAGGTAATTCTAACACATGTGATTATGTGCTCAAGAGAGAGACAGTGCTGTGCCTGAAAAACTGGAGGGACAGTAGCATTTGAGATGAACCTTCAGCTCACTTCAGTACATTTTCATGTATTCATCCAATATTTATTGAGCATCTAATATCTTCCAGGCACTGGGCAAGTTGATAGGTGGACAGGGTTACATTAAACAGGCCTGCTCCTTCCTCACATGAAGCTCACAAGGACGAGTAGTGGTGTTAATAAATAAACAGTGTGAGTGATGGATGAGGAGGGGAGTGGGGTCAGGGCAGGCTGCCTTGAAGAGATGGTGTTTAAACCGAGATGAGAAGTCAGTTCTGCCAAGAGCTAAGGCGAGAGGTGGGGTGGGGGTGGGGGTGTGGGACACGTGGAGTGGAAAAGAATAATCCAGGCGGAGAGAGACACATGTGAAAGGGCCAAGGCAGGAAAGCTATGGAATGTCGGAGAGACTGAATGGAGGCCAGCGTGGCTAAAGGGAAGAGAGAAACGAATGCAGGTTAAGATTAGGAGAAGGTTAGGAGAATTGGGGAGGAGGTCCTAGTGATGCTGGAGATTTTCCCTCCCTTATTCAGCAGCTGTATTGTAGTCCAGTGTATAAGCAAGGGTTCTCTCTAATGTGGCATAGACTATTCCTCCTAGTTTAGAACTTGTTCATAAGGTGCAGGAAGAATCTGTTCCTCCCAAGGGCCTGTTTTTATTCATTGTCTTACCTGTGGTTCCTCTTTCTGTCTGTAATGTCGACCTTTAGCTCCCTGCAGGACTTGAGGTTTGGAGACCTGGATTTGTATTGCAGCTTTGTTATCAACTGCTGTGTGACCAAAAAGATCCTTAACTTTACTGGGCCTCATTTTTATCTATAAATGGGAATGATACTGATCTGATCCCATGGTCCTTGTAAAGATCAAGTAAGATATGAAGTGTGAGGTATCATTATTTTAGCAAAATATTTATTACCAATGAACTAAAATAACAAAAGTTAAAAGCAGAACATTCAGCCGGGGGAGGGCAGAGTGTACCTTCCAGGTTACTGAAATGGCAGATTCAGCATAGGTAGCTCTCCTTCAAGAGCTTGTTATAAATGCGATTCCTCTTCTTTTTTTCTTTATTTCATCCACTGGGCTAAACCATTTCTTCTCCTTTCTCATTCCATCAAAAATGGTTTGCAAAACAATCCATTTCACTTTTCTAGATTCTAGGACCCATTTGATATAGGAGCCAGAGCATCTTCTTGGAGACCAAGAGAGCCTTGTGAGCAGAGATGCTGGGTTTTCAGGGCTTTGGTTCCCAGCACAGTACACTCACTCCCAGAGTGTATTTGATTGGGTTTGGGGAGGAAAGGCAGTTAAGGGCACTGAGCTGCTGGAAACAGTCACCAGCACAGAACCAGCCCACACACCACCTACACAGGGCAGCTTCCAGCCAAAGCTTTAGGCTTGCTTTTGGATTTTTTACAAAATGGGTTTTATACAAGCACAGATTGTTTTTTAATTTTTTTAAAAAAATTATTTATTGATTTTAGAGAGAGTAAGGGGGATAGAGAGAGAGAAACATTGATTTTTGTTGTTGCTCCACTTATTTATGCATTCATTGGTTGATTCTTGTATGTTCCCTGACTGGGGATTGAACCCCAAACCTTAGTGTATCGGGACAGTACTTTAACCAACTGAGCTTCCTGGCCAGGGCTTTCTTTGGGATTTTTTAAAAATAAGATTTTATTGATTTTTTTTTTTTTTTTAATCCTCACCCGAGGACATTTTCCCATTTTTTTGTTCAGGTAGAGTGGGAGGGAGGGAGAGGAACAGAGAGAGAGAGAAACATCGATGTGAAAGGAACACATGGAGTGGCTGCCACCCGGGGACAAACTGCAACCGAGGTACGCGCCCTTAGCGGGAACCGAACCCGGGTCTCTCAGGACCGCAGGTCAACACTCTAACCGCTGAGCCAAACCGGCCAGAGCTTATTGATTTTTTTTTAGAGAGATAGGAAGGGGGAGAAAGAAACATCTCTGTGAGGGAGCTACATCTATTGTCTGCCTCTTGCACGCCCCCTACTGGGGATTGAGCCCGCAATTGGGGCATGTGCCCTGACCAGGAACCAAACTGGGACCTCTCAGTCCATGGGTCGATGCTCAGTCCACTGAACCACACCAGCCAGACTCCTTTGGATTTTAAAGGGAGAAATTATTCTTTCTTTTTCTTTTTTAATTTAGATGGTCTTCATTTTTTAAATTAATTTTTTATTGTTGAAAGTATTACAGATGTCCCCTTTTTTTCCCCATTAACCCCTCCTTCCCATTCTCACTCCCTTCCTGCTTTCCTCAGCCTAGTGTCTGTGTTGATTGGTTGTACATTCTTTCTTTTTCTTAAAAATAATTTTTCCTTTTAAAGTAAGAGGCATACGCCCTAGCCGGTTTGCTCAGTGGTTAGCGTATCAGCCTGTGGTCCAGAGAGACCCAGGTTTGGTTCCCACTAAGGGCACGTACCTCAGTTGCAGTTTGTCCCCAGTCCTAGTTGGGTTGTGCGGGTGGCAGCCACTCGATGTGTCCCTTTCACGTCGATGTTTCTCTCTCTCTCTTTCTCTCCCTCCCTCCCGCTTTATCTGAACAAAAAAAAAAATGGAAAAATATCCTCGGGTGAGGATAAAAAAACAAATAAATAAATAAAAATAATAAAGTAAGAGACATAAACGCTTAGGAAATAAAGTGCACTTCCCCCCCTTCCATAGAATTGTTTTTTAAAATGTTTTTATTGATTTTAGAGAGACAGAAAGGGCCAGGGGGAGGAGAGAGAGAAACATTGATTAGAAATAAATGTCAACATTGATTAGATCGAACCCGCAACCCGGGCATGTGCCCTGACTGGGAATCGAACCAGTGACCTCTTGGTGCAAGGGTTAATATTCAAACACTGAGCCACACCTTCTGGGCCTTGGAGTTTTTAAAAAAATTGTTCTCTTTTGACCAAAAAAGAAAGTGACAGTAAGTGCAATTAATCTTATCCCATGTAAAGATATATAGGTAGTTGCCCTGGCCAGTTTGATTCGATGGTTAGAACATCAGCCTGCAGACCAAAGGGTCACAAGTTTGATTCGCCAGGTGGTTCGGGAGACAACCAATTGATGTGTGTGTCTCTCCCCCCCCCCCCCCTTATCTAAAAATCAATGAAAAAATATCCTTGGGGGAGGATTAACCAAAAAAAAAAAAAGATAAATGGGTAGTGTGTAACATAGTTTACTAGTGTTCTTTCTCTGATCTCATATTTTTTTTGTTGTTTGTTTTAGTTTCTTCATTATTTTTCCCTAAAAGTAATACATGTGCTCATTGTAAAACTAATCAAGCAATTGGAAGATATGTAAAGAAAAAGTTATAATCTCTCTCTTCCTTCTAGTTCCCTTTTCTACTGTTTGAGATAACCAGTGTTATCAATTATGTATATATCCATCCATGCCTTCTCCAGGCTCCTATATAAATGGATATGGTATGGGTGGGCAGGGGTGTGTGTGTGTGTGTATGTATGTTTGTCAAAGTGGGATCATACTTTATTATTTTGCGATTTATTTTCCCCAGTAGATGATACATTACAGGCGGGTATAACTCTAATTCATTCTTTTAATTTATTTCAGAGCTGTAGATCTAGAGGTACCACAATATATTCAGCCATTTCATCTTTGACACATATTCAAGTTGTTATCCATTGTGTTTTTTTCCTACTAGAAATATTGTTGCATTAAATGTCTTTACATCCAAATCCTCTGCTGGTGCTTTTATTTTTACAGGTAACATTTTCAAAAATAGTACTTCTGGGTTAAAAGGTATATGTATTTAACATTTTAATAGATAATGCCATCCTACTTTACAAAGAGGTCTTAATTTATATTCTCCCCAGAAATATATGAGTAGTACTTCCATTTCCCTAAATCTTTACCGATATTATATATTCTTTCCCTTCTCGTCTACCCTCCTTCCTCCCCCTCTTCCCTCCCTCCATCTTTATTGTTTTATTTTGTGACCAAGATGATGGGGTTTGGGGAGATGGTGTCTCATAGTTGATTACTTTGTATATTTTTTACTACTAGTGAGACTGAATCTTGCTTCATGTTAATTGGCCATTTTATTTTCTTCTGTGAGTTTTTTTCACCCATATTTCTTATGAATTGTTTGCCTTTTTCTCAAGTTGTAGAAACCATTCATATATATATATATCAAGATTCCATATATGTTGCAAATATTTTCCTACTCTATTATCTGTTTATTAAATTTTTTCTACTAAATTTATAGAAAATTTTTAATTTTTTTATTGTAAACGGTCTATTTTTTATTTTCTCTTGATAGTGTCTGGATTTCTCATGTGTTTAAGAATAATTTCTTCACCTCAAAGTTATATAAATATTTTCGTAAATGTTCTAATACTTTTATGGTTTTAATTCTGAACCTTCAATCCGTTTGGAATTTATGTTTATACATAGTGAGAGGTAGTAGTCAAGTTTTGTCCTAGTTATGCTACTATAATTTATTAAATAAGTCATCTTTCCTAATTTGCATTGAAATCCTGTCCTTGTCATAAATAAGGTCCTTTATTCTGTCTATTTCTAGATTTGCTGTTCTGGTTTACAGACCTTTTTGTCTGTTATTTGTGTTAATACCTTCTCTTTTTATTATAATGTTTTGTTTTGTTTTATCCTCACCCGAGGACATTTTTCCATTTTTTGTTCAGATAGAGTGGGAGGGAGAGAGAGGAAGAGAGAGAGAGAGAAATATCGACAGGAAAGGACACGCGGAGTGGCTGCCACCTGCACGACCAATCAGGGCCGGGGACAAACTGCAACTGAGGTACATGCTCTTAGCGGGAACCGAACCCGGGTCTCTCTGGACTGCAGGCCAACACTCTAACCGCTGAGCCAAACTGGCCAGGGCTATTATAATGTTTTTATGGTAACTTTTTTTTTTTTTTTTTATCCTCACCTGAGGATATTTTCCCATTTTTTTTTGTACAGATAGAATGGGAGGGAGAGAGAGGAAGGGAGAGAGAGTGAGAAACATCGACGTGAAGGGACACATCGAGTGGTTGCCACCCGCACGACCAACCAGGGCCGGGGACAAACTGCAACCGAAGTACGTGCCCTTAGCGGGAACCGAACCCGGGTCTCTCCAGACCGCAGGCCGACGCTCTAACCGCTGAGCCAAACTGGCCAGGGCTTTTATGGTAACTTTTAATTTTCTCATAAAACAAATTCCCTAAATATTTATTTTTTATAATTTCTTTCCTATTTTTTGGCTAATTTTTTTGGATAGTTAGTATTCCACAAGTAATTTTATCCATTCCCCCCTCCAAAAAAATTATTAGTATTTTTATTGAAATGTAATTAAAATTATATAGTAATTTTGGAAGGATTGACATTTTTGGATAATTAATTAGCCCTTTCTACCCAGAAGCATGCTAGCTGATTTGGAATATATGCATCCTATTTGTATATTTTGTTATTTTACCTTTAAAATTTCAATAGGCATTATGGATATTTTATCCAAAGTAAAACAATTTTCTGTGTTTGTCCAAGTCTCTGAATGGTAAACTTGCTCAGTCTGTCTGGAAAAGTTGTTTGCACTTACTCCTGCGAGTTTAGAATTTTAGATAGCATGTGTGATGGTTATGAAAGTTGTGTATGCCTCGAAAAGTTTTCAGCCAAAACAGACCTTGTTAATGTAAAAAGTGAAAGTCTTTCATTCCTCTACCCCCAGTATCTGAGTCTCAGAAAGAGCCACAGTTTATAGTTTGCTGTTTGCCTTTTTCTATGTAGATACTAAAATTATACACAAATGCTGTGCTTTTTTCCTGAGCGTAAACAATCGTGTTTATACTTTTTAACAATTTAGCATGTACATCTTTCCATGTCAGTACAACAAAATCTCCCTCTCTTTGTAATGGCTGCATAGTTTCTCGCTGTATTGATACTCCATAATTTAACTCTTTTCCTATTAACATTTAAGTTGTTTCCTCTTTTTTTGCTTTTATACAATATATTTTACTGAATGTTTTTTTATTCATGTGACCCTATCTGTAGTATCAATTACTAGATGTTTGACTGACCCAAAGGAGGAGCACATTTAACATGTTCATAGATATTGTTCACTTGTCTTCCCAAAAGATTGTTTCAGTTTACAACCCTCGAGTATGACTGGCTCTCTGTTTTTTTCTTCTTCTGGTTCCTTAGAATTTCCACACTGATTAGTCAACAGTGGAAAATCTGAAGAAATGCGAGCAGGAAAAGGAAACTAAACCAGGTGGGTAGTCACATTGTTTACACCCCTCTACTATGGCATCCTGAGTGTTTGCCTAAAAACCTTTATTTCTGTTTGAAGAAATAAAAGATGGAGGTTCCGAGTGAAATCAGACAGGAATTTTGGCCCCAAGAAGAAAAGGCAGGATGGCCCTTTTCAGAAGTCATATGACATCACACTGCATTTACAGACCATTCATAGCATCAGACAGACAAGTTACCTCTGGTGGATTAAAAGAGAGTGGTTTCCTTAGCCATCTGCTTAAGCAGATGGAATCATGCACAGTTTTTAACAAATTTGGGTATGATGTCAACTTTTCTGTCTACCAGTTGTTTGCTGTAAAGCTATTTTCACAAAGACTAGGGTATACTGTGGTCATTTTAATACTGTGATAGAGGAGCAAAAGCAAGCAAAACCCAGCTCAAAGGAATGAGCACAGCCCAGTGGACTCGGGAGGAGAGATGGTTCAGGTGTCTTCCAGTTGGAAGAAAAATGCAGTTCACAGAACATGAATGGCCTGGAAGTGTGGCCACCTTGGGTCAGTGTTTGTATTTTTATGGTATCTAAATGTTTCTGGTATAAGTTAATAGTTTTTTTGTTGTTGTTTTTTTATCCTCACCCGAGGATATTTCTCCATTTTTTGTACAGATAGAGTGGGAGGGAGAAAGAGGAAGGGAGAGAGAGAGAGAGAGAAACATCGACGTGAAGGAACACATCGAGTGGCTGCCACCCGCACGACCAACCAGGGCCGGGGACAAACTGCAACCGAATTACGTGCCCTTAGCGGGAACCGAACCCGGGTCTCTCCGGACCGCAGGCCGACGCTCTAACCGCTGAGCCAAACTGGCCAGGGCAAATTAATAGTTTTTAACAGCTTGTGACCCATGCTTCAGCCACCTCCTCTATACCCCAACCTGCCCACTGCCTTTTAGCAGTCTCCTTGCAGTTAGGGTAGAATCTTCAGCCTTTGTTTCTCTGTTCAAGTCCTAGTATTCCTGGGAGTTTGGGGGATTTCCAGCTCCTCTGAATTCGCCCTCATGGCCTCGCCTTCCTACTGCACCTCCCCTGAATCCTCCTCTCTGTTGGCAGAGCAGGAGTCTTGTCTGGCGCGCAGCTGCCCTGCAGTTGGAACTCCCCAGCTGCTTATCAGCAGTGCTTCTGGGCCTTGCCCTGCAGTAGCTCCCCAAACCACTAGGCTTGTGTCCTGTTCTCACTCTGCCCTGGATGCAGCCGTTTGCAGTAGTTAGGATGCGGCAGTCTGCTCCCAGGGCTGTTCACCTGGCCAAGGCCAACGTAGGAGGGCAGGCCTCCAAAGGGCCTCTGTTCCAGCTGCGGGAACAGAGCGGCAGAGGTTAGAGCCTCCAGACCTTGAGAGTGCTGGGGAAGTATGAAGGCTAGAGCTGGGCTGTTTAACCAGGGCTTTATGGATTTAGGAGCCCCCTGTAACCATGGATACAATTTTGTATGTACTTATTGTTCTTATTGTGTCTGTGACCTCTGAATTTTAGGAACCATTGGTCTAGAGAGAGCATAAAGTGTGTGGACTACTGTGTATCCTTGGGCACCAGCCTATCATATACCAGGATCATGGGAGACCTAACCAGGCCTTTAGGTTTTTCTGTTCAGGGGTGAACTAGGACAAACTGCCTAATATTACTGAAGCTCAGAGCCATCCCATGGATGTCCCAAAGTTCAGTCATGACATTGTGTCCCCAACCCTGTTCTATTTCACTGAGCACACCAGGTGTGCTGAGTATACTATGTGGGTTTTGGGTTTGGGGTCCAGACAGCTACACTGACAGCATCAAGAACAGCGGTGATAGCTAAAGTTCAGTCTGGCTTACCACTGCCAAGAACAGCCGTAAATGCTTTATGCACATTGTCTTATGTAACCTCACAGTCCTCTGGTGAGGTTGGTTCTGTTATTTTACACATGGAGAAAGATCTAGTACTTCTCCAGAGATCACACAGCCAGTGCGTGATCATACTGACTTCAGTAAGTGATGTATGACCCAAGCACGTGAGCTTACCACCAAACTTTAAATTAAAACTAAAGGGCATTGTTAGAAGAAAATAAAGTAAGCGGGAAAAATATGGGACTGTGTAGTGTAGGGCAAACAGACCTATATATTACAATACTGAGAACATTGCTGTGTTATACCAGATTCTAAAAGCTGTGCTCACAGCAGTGATCTTAAACCATTACCAAAGGTTAGGGGAGGTAGAAGGGGGCCAAGGCGGGTAAATGGTGACAGAAGGAGGCTTGACTCTGGGTTGTAAAGCGCACGATGCAGCAGACAGAAGATGTATTATAGAGTTGTATACTTAAGCCCTGGCCGGTTTGGCTCAGCAGTTAGAGCGTCGGCCTGCGGTCCAGAGAGACCCGGGTTCGGTTCCCGCTAAGGGCACGTACCTCGGTTGCAGTTTGTCCCCGGCCCTGGATGGGTCGTGCGGGTGGCAGCCACTCGATGTGTCTCTTTCACATCGATGTTTCTCTCTCTCCCTCTCTCTTCCTCTCTCTCCTTCCCACTCTATCTGAACAAAAAACAAAAAAATGTCCTTGGGTGAGGATTAAAAAAAAAAAAAAAGAATTGTACACTTAAAACTTATATAATTTTATTAACCAGTGTCACCCCAATTAATTCAATAGACAAAATTAGCGGGTAATATATTAATGCATTAGTGCAATACATGAGGAGGATTTCTATTTGTTCTAATTCAAATGAGGTGTTTTTTTTACAGATTTATTGAGATATAATTTACATACTATACAGTTCACCCATTTATTTATTTTTAATCCTCACCCAAGGGTATTTTTCTATTTATCTTCAGATGGAGTGGAAGGGAGAGAGAGAGAAACATCCATGTGAGAGAGAGACATCGACTGGCTGCCTCCTGCTTGACCCCGACCAGGGCTGGGGACAAACTGCCGACAAAGTTCCTTTGACCGGAATTGAACCTGCAACTCATTGGTCCGCCTGTGGGCCGATACCGTAACTACTGAGCCCAACCAGCCAGGGCACAATTTCACCCATTTAAAGTGTACAATTTAGTGGCCTTCAGTATATTCTGAGTTGTACATCCATCACTGTAATCAGTGTGAGCACATTTATTACCCCAAAAGAAACCCCACACACTTTAATCCTCACCTTCCCATCCCCCCAACCCTCCCCAGCCCTACACAACCACGAATCTACTTTCACCAGATAAAGTTTTGATATTTAAAAAGAGTAACAGTGTGGGAATCTTGGTGATCTGGAGTGAGTCACTCCCTAAGGACGAATTAGACAAACGAAATTTGACTCAACTTATTTTATAAATGGTTTTATTAGCTAAGAAGCTACAAGCTTGAATTTGGGGTTGACGTAGGCAAGAGAAGTTTTTTCTGAGTAATTCCACTTGTCAACCTCGCCTGTCTCAGTGACCGTCTGTAAATCGACGATGTTCTCGTGGGCATGAGTCAGAACCACTGGTGGTTCAGCACAGGATCTTTTTTGCCATCTGAATCGCTGGCTTGGTTTCTCTGTCCACCTTGCTGTGGTTGTTGCTGTGAAGGGCGCTCATGTAGATGCCTGTCACTCTGAGATTCAGGAGGCAGCACACACGGTCCCACCAGGTACTCGGAGGGTGTGTAACTGCACGCTCTCTTGTTAGCAGACTCAGTGTATCTCCTGATTCATTCATTCGTTTGTGCATTCTTTTTTTTTAATTCTTTTTTTTTTTTTTATTGATTTTAGAGAGAGAGCAAGGCTAAGGAGGGAGAGAGAGAGAGAGAACCGGCGACCTCTTGATGCATGGATTGATGCTCAGCCACTGAGCCACACTGGTCAGGCTGTTTATTTATTTAGAACACATTTATTAGGTCTGTGCAGCAGGCACTGTGGTAGGTGCTCAGTAAATCACTCTGAAAGCCCGTCACCCCTATCGTTGCAGTATGTGACCTGCTGTGACCCAGGTGGGGATAGCCTTTTGAGCTGAGAAAAGCCAGAGAAGCAGGGAGTTTGCTCACAGAACAGTTCTCTGAGGGGACTGAGACAGATGCTGTATCATCCACATCAGGGCAGAGCCGTTGCCAGGTGTACCATCCCAAAGAATGTGTACCGACAGGAATGAGAAAATGCAGGTTCAAGTTCCGATTCAGTCACGAACTGGTTGGAGGACCTTGGTGACTCCACTACTTCTCTGAGCTATGGGCTCTCTGTTGGGAGAGTTAAATACTGCAGTGCCTGTAAAAGTACCAGCCCTGGCCGGTTGGCTCAGCGATTAGAGCGTCGGCCTGCGGTCCAGAGAGACCCGGGTTCGGTTCCCGCTAAGGGCACGTACCTCGGTTGCAGTTTGTCCCCGGCCCTGGTTGGATCGTGCAGGTGGCAGCCACTCGATGTGTCCCTTTCACATCAATGTTTCTCTCTCTCTTTCCCACTCTATCTGAACAAAAAATGGAAAAGTGTCCTCGGGTGAGGATTAAAAAAAAAGTACCGTTAGTGTCATTGCTGGAAAGAGTTGGTGTTTGTCAGAACTGAGAGGATGGCAGGAGGGAAGGAACATGCTGGAGTACAGCTCCAGCAGGCCCGACGAGAGGTGGAGGCAGGTGTGCATGAGGACAGAGGAGAACCTCCCTTGCTCCTCCACCTGCCACTTCAGCCCCAAAGCTCGCCTTTTCTAGGGTCCCCTCATCCTCTGCTTCCGAGCCAGAGAGGTGCCAGGTCTTGAACCTAGGAGCCAGTCGTGGGTGTGAATCCAGGGTCCAGTGTGTCCTCGCTTTGTGTACAAGGGATTAGTTATGCTGGGCTACTGAGAAGCATAAATAAGACGATACATGGAAAGCACTGTCACCATGTCTGATACATACTATATAAAACCCATAAATGGTAGGCGTTTTTCTTTTGTCATTACTGTTATTTTTTATTTGGTCAAGAGCCAGAACTCAAATGGTTATTTTGATCATTGGCTTGAGAGGGTGGATACTCTTAAGTTCCTATTTTGTCTGTCCGTTCATTAATTCATTCATATGCATTTATTTCTTCTGCATCTTCTGTGTATCAGGAACTGTGCTGGGGATACAGGGACAAACGAGAGCCAGGGTACCTACCCTCTCGGAACCAGTCAGGAAGCAAATATTGAACAAATGTATCAGTACCTGCGTCATGCGTGGCCCATGGGAGACTTCAGTACATATTGTCTGACTACTGAATGCATTACAAGTGCAGAGATTATTAAGGAGGAGAAGTCGAAGTGCTGCAAGTGGCAAAACAAGGAGATCTTATCTCTTCTGCTGAGTCAGAGAAGAAGGTATTCAGGCTGATGGATCTCCGCCCTGGGCCACTAGGAGTTACACAGGACACTGGGCTGGGGCTGGCCGTCCCATGAAGACTCCGTGCCTGGAGGTGGGGCATGGAGGGCTGGAATACTGAACCAGGGGGTTGGGAATCTTGTGTACAGTGTGTTAATGTGGGTTCCCTCAAGGGCACAGTGGTGCTTTACTGTTTTTGTATCCATGGCATCTAGTCCCAAGCCCGGTACACACTGAGGGATCAGTTAAATTTTGTTGCCTGAATGAATGGAGTAGTTTATTAATATTATGAAGATAAGATCTTCTTTTCATTCTTCTCTGTGGATTTTGGCCATGCTTTTTATAGAATTCTGGAGGAACTAGAGAAGGCCCCCAGACCTGGTTCTCCATTCCTGCATAGCACATCACCTTCAGTACCTCTTAGTTGAAAACAACAGCAGTCACTATCTTTCATGGTTTCTGTGGGCAGGAGTTTGGCAACAGCTTGGCTAGACAATTCTGGCTCGGATCTCTCGTGCAATTGCAATTAGACAGCGGCTGGTGCTGGCGCAGCTGGGGGCCGGTGCAGCTGGGGGCTGCCGGCCTCGTCTCCGTCTGTGCTGTGCCAGGATGTGGTCACTTTGTGGGGCTGGTTTGGGCTTCCTCGCAGCATGGCAGCTCAGGCATCCTAGATGCAGCTCAGCGCTCCAAAGAAGCATCCCGAGAGAGCCAGGTGGAAGCTGTGTCACCATTCTAACCTCATCTTGGAAGTCACACAGTGTCACTTCTGTTGTATTCTCTTAGAAGTAAGTCACCAAGGCCAGCTCATTCAGTCACCTCTTTTTTTTTTTTTATCCTCACCCAAGGACATTTTTTCATTTTTTGTTTAGATAGAGTGGGAAGAAGAGAGAGAGGGAGAGAGAGAGAGAGAGAGAGAAACATTGACGTAAAAGAGACACGTGGCTGCCTCCCACACGACCCAACCAGGGCCGGGGACAAACTGCAACCAAGGTACGTGCTCTTAGCGGGAACCGAACCCGGGTCTCTCTGGACCGCAGGCCGACGCTCTAACCGCTGAACCAAACCCGCCAGGGTCAAAGTCACCTCTTGATAGGAAGAATGTCAGGGAATTTGAGACACGTATCAGAGCGACAGAAATGCCCAGTTTACCCCTTCATTCCACACTCCAAACCCCCGAGGTTTGCGGGGAAGAACCTCGGAGGTGCCCAGCCTGGCATCAGCAGAGCTGGAGCTCGGTCCAGTCCCTGAACTTTGGCTGGCCCGCTCGGAAATGACCTCTCCTTCCTTCCTGCCCCTCCCTCCAGGCTGATGGGGACTGCCAGTCTCTGGGAACCTTGCTTTCTAGCTGAGCCCGAACCAAGTTTATATAATGTGTAAACAGCAGAAGGCCAGGGAGACCCAGCGTGGTCTCTGAGCAGTAATTCAGCTGGACTGCTCTGCCTGCTTCCAAAAACCTGCACAGAAGCACCGGCTTCCGGGGACTGAAGAGTCTGTAGCACTGTCCCAGCCCACAGCCCCGCCCCACGTGAAGTGCTCACGCTGCCCGCCACAGCGTGAGATCCAGCCATTGGAGTGGGAAGGGTGGTAAAGTTTGTACCCCAAAGTTATTATTTTACCACTGCTACGAAGTTAGATAACAAAAAATAGAATTTGGTGACAGAATTCAGAGAATCAACCCAGTATCACTAAAAAGATTCTGAAGATTTTTTCCTCTGGCTGAACATTCTAAACAGGATGTTGCTTAAGCCAAGGGTAAAGTACATCTGGGTACATGTTTCTGCCAGCATTATCGAATGTCTTCTAGGGACTTGCTTGCTTTTCCTTCAGGAATGTCTTCCTATAAGGTTGGGGGTAGAGGAGAAAGAAGGGGAGGAAAGGGAATGGGCACTTTTTAAAAGACCCTTACTGTGTACCAGGCATGGTACTAATTCATTTCCATGCTTCCAAGACTAATAGTACAGGCTCGACCCTGTCCACACTCGGTGGGTATGTGACCTTAGGCAAGCCACTGAACCTCGCTACGCCTCAGCTTCCTCTTCTGTAGAACAGGAATAATGCTTCCTACTTCATACAGTTGCTGTCAAGTTAAATGAAATAATGCCTGTGAGATGCTTAGCACAGTCGGGCATGCAGTAAGGACTCCATAAACGCTGGCTCCGGTTAATTCCCACAACCTCCGTTCAAGGCAGGTGTAACACCCCCATTTCATAGAAGAGGAATCTGCGGTCAGGTGAGTGCCTCACCTGTGGGAGCAGAAGCTGAGGTGACCCCAACAGTCTGCTGTGTCCACTGCACCACCCAAGACTCCAGCCAGGCTTTCTCAACAGCAGCAGTGGTGGGCGGAGGCCTCGCCCCTGCAGCTTCCCCATGTCAGGGTCCTAGAGCAGGGACATTTGAAAAGGCAGGGCCTGGAATCCACGCATGGGACTTTGTAAAGAGCAGAGTGACAGAGAAGGTTCCAGACTTGGGGGATGGTCTTGTGGAGACCCTGAGGTCAGGAAGAGCTCAGCTGGTTTGAGAAATTAGAGAGACCGGCGTGGTCAGAGCAAAGTGGGCCCAGAAGAGAGAGGGAAGAGGACAAAAGGTCCCGTAGAAAGGCAGGGCCAGACCCACGCACGGTTCAGGGCTGGTGTAGAGTTTAGATTTTGCCAGATGTAGAATGGAAGAGCATCAGAGGGTGAATGGAGCAAGGGCATCACATGACCCGATGCCTGGTCTGAGAACATTACCCTGACTGCTTGTGTAGAGAAGAGACCTTGGGCAAAGGCCAGGGTGGAACAGGGATGCCATGAGGGGTGCTGGTGGAAAATGGTGGAGACCAGGCGCATGGGGGTGGGGGAGGTGGGCCAATCGAGGCTCTGTTTTGCAAGTAGAAGTGACAGGACCTGGGACAGGCTGTACGTGAGTGGTGGAGGAGGAGGAGGAGGAGTCCACGGTGACTCCGGGTTTGCAGCTTGAGCAGTGTGGACAGGCAGTGCCCTGACGGCTGGGGAGGGCTGGAAGGAGCAGGCTTGCGATTTGACATGAGAACTTTGAGATGCTGGTAAGATAGCAGAGGGACATGCTGACTTGGCAGTTAGATTCAGTCATCTTGAGCTCGTAAGACAGGCCAGGGGCTTTTTGGGAATTGTCATCACATAGTATTTAGGGGAAAGTTAAGAAACCCAAGGGAGTAAATAAGCCTAGTCCTCGAGCCTCTAGCACAAAGGTCCCTAATAGAGGAGGCGGTTGTGTGGAGGCCCAGAGGGTATAGTGTCTGGAAGCCCCGGAGGACAGAATGGTGTCCATGGGGATGGCAATCTGGCAGTAACAGGACCTTCCAGCACCCTGCCCTTATCACTTCACGGTGAGGACTCCCACAGCCTGTCTCTCCACTGCCTGCCCTGGGGCAGCATGGTCGGGCCCTCCAGAGGCCAAGCCCTCCAGAGGCCAAGCCCTCCAGAGGCCAAGCCCCTGCCTGACTGCCGTCCCTCGGCCTGCCGGGACCGGTGCAGTCGTAATGAACCGACAACCACACGCAAGAGAGCAAGAACTCCTGAACTCTGGACGCCGTCCTGTTCATTTTCAGATTGGTGTCCGCAGGTGAAAATCATTTTCTTGAAGCCAATAGTAGATCACAAACCCTTATTTTCACCCAATACACCTGGGTGAGCCAGGTCCTGTCCCCCCCCCCCCCCCCCCCGACTGCCTCCAAACCAAACCTCACCAAGGGGCCACTCTGAATGGGCAGTAGGCACTGCCTGGTCAGGAGACTGGCTCCTCTCTGGTGACTCCCAGCTAGATGTGCCCCTAGGCTCTCAGACAGAGTGTGATGCCAGTCCCCAGCAGGCTTCACACAGCCAGAACCAGCCACCCTGCCCTTTCCCAGGGTCTGCTGAGCTCGCTCTGGGGCCCTGACTTTTCTGCTCGCCTCAGTGCCTCTCGGGTTCCGTGCCCATCACAGAGAAGCCGCTCCCTTGAAGGTGAGGGGTGCCAGCTCAGTGGGCCGGGTGTGCTGGTCAGCTGTGCACAGCCCTTCCTGCCCTCAGGAGATTTAGAGAGCCTGTGCCCCGCCCCCAGGAGGGTCCCGCGGGACCTAGTCTGCTCTGCGTCCCCTGCAAAACTGTCTGCTTGCTTTTTATATGGTCTCTGCAAATATTTAATTTTTTAAAAGAAAAAACAGGAAATGACCTTTCTGGTATATTTGGAAAACAATTTGGAGCTGTAATGGAATCTGCCTGAGCACTGAGGACTAATAGCTGCAGACTTGGAACAGACTGTGTAGCTTTTGGCAGAGTCCGTGGCCTCTTCAGTTTATAAAGCTGGGGGAGATGAAAAGCCGGGGAGGAGGCAGCTTCCTGTGGGGAAACCTGACAGTACCCAGAGCAAGCACCTGTAGGCACCATAACCTCTGACCCTGGGCCGCCGAGGGAGAGTCTGAGAAGCTGAGTAGAAGGCGCCTCTCTTTTGACCTGGGCATTCAGGGTCAGTCAAATGCCTTACAAGCATCCAGACCCTAGGAACACACCAAAACCTCTTGAGCACCCGATAGGGCTCCATCTGAGACGGGAGATTTGGATCCCCGAGGACCCAGATTGTCTGTCAGCTCTGTCTGGGTCACCGTCCGTCGAGCTTTATTGTAGCTCTCAGCCCAGGGTCCCTTCTCCAGGAGGTTGCCCCGGACCATATGCCTTTTGACTGAACCATCCCCCCACAGAGAACCTGTTCTCTTCTTCCTAGCATGTGTCACACCCTGTGATGATAGACTTGTTTACCTGGTCAGTGCCTTTTCTCTTTTCAGATTGTGTCTTTTTAGGTTTCATTGTATACCCCATACCTGACACAGTGCCTGGCATATAGAAGGTGGTTTGTAAACACTGAATGAATGAATGAACGAATGAATGAATGAATGCACGAACGAATGGAAGGAAGGAAGGAAGGAAGGTCGGAAGGTCGGTCAGGACTAAAGAGACTTAGAGATTATACTTCAGCCTTCGTTATTCAGATGGGGAAATGAAGCTGGACTCATCAGGGGTCACTGTCATGTGTGGAGATGGAGCCAGGCCTTTGGCCATCGTTATGATTCAGGGCTGCACACCCCTGGCTCTTTCTGCCCTGGAATCTAGAATATCACTCACTCATCAAACATTCATTGAGCTTCAACTAAGTACTAGGCCTCAGATACAGCAGCGCACATGCCAGCCAGTTCGCCACTTTTGTGGAACTTACATTACACTCGGCACCAGCAGGCACAAAAGAAGGAAGTGTAAGTTTTGGCCATCTATGCACCATTAAACAGTAAAAACAAAGGAATTGAACAAAAATGTCAAAAGGACAGTTTTACTGATACCACCCAACAAACATGGACCATGCTAACGCTTTGTTAATTGATACGATCAGCGCTGCAATGGTTTCGGGGTGGTCTGAAATTGTTGCCAGGATATATTTATAAATGAAAAAAGCAAGACAGAAAACAGCTTTCTGTTTTAAGTAAGAAAAAGGAAGGGAGGGAGGATGGGTGAGGGAACATGTATACGGCACAGAGTATCTGTGAAAGGACACACAGCGCTCGCCTTGGGGAGGGTTCCCTGAGAACGCACCGTGCTCACTCGTTTTCCTTGTGTGGTCTTTTACGTTCTACACCACATGCACACATACTCAGAAATTAACTAATTTTAAAAGAAAGTGAATTCTATCACTGTAAAATTTAGAAAATACAAAAGTATTTAACTCACTCGTAATTGAACTTAATAATATCACTATATGTGATCATGTCATTGAGATTCTTCTTCACTCACCAGTATATGTGAACATTTCCCCATGTCTTTTTTGAAAAATATTTTTTCTGTATTGAATTTTAGAGAGAGAGGAAGGGAAAGGGATAGATGGAAACATTGATCAGAGAGAACATTGATTGGCTGCCTCCTGCATGCCCCCCACTGGGGATCGGGCCCACAACCTGGGCACGTGCCCTGACCGGGAATCGAACTGGCGACCTCTTGGTGCATGGGTTGATGCTCAACCACTGAGTGACACCAGCTGGACAAGCTGAGGTTTCTTGATAATATCTTGTCAAGTCACTCCCCAGAGAGTTCCTGACAGTTTACTGTCTCATGAACAGTCTGAGAATGACCATTTTCTGATAAGATTTCCAACTCTGAAGATTCTTTATTTCTACTTTTGCTGTTGACTTTTAAGAGCAGAGTCAGGGAAGAATGCAAATGTTGAGGAAAAATGAAACTGTGTGCTTGCTCTGGGGGGCAGAGAGCTCCCTAGACAGAAACCCCAGGCTCTGGAACCCATTCTCTGAGGCAGGGGGTGAGGGGGCAGCCGGAGCTGGTTGGCTTGGATGGTTTCAGGATTGGGCTTTAAGCTTGTCATACTCCCTCTCTGAGCCAGGAGGGTCAGCTTCCTGCACTGGGCGTCTTGTAAAGTCAGCTGGGCCGAGGCGGGAGCCAAAAAGCCCAGAGTGTCTGTTCCTTTTAGATGGAGCCTGTAACTCCATCCCATGGTGTCAGATCCTAGTGATACCGGACAAGAATATCAGCACAGCAGCCTACAGTGGACACAGCCTTTTGTAATAGTACTTAGGAGTCACTTTATTGTGCCCACAGATAGGAAAAGGGGGGTGGTGGAAGGTAGACAGGTTCCTATTTAATTTGAGAAGTATCACTGAGTGTCCGCTGTATGTGCTGGCGGAGACTCTGAGGATGGAGCAGCAGAGCATGTGGCTTGGCTGCCAGGATTAGGCCTTTCAGTCTGGCATGGTGAACATCCAAATAAAACCCTCATCACTCTCGTGGAGCCAACGTTCTAGTTGGACGAAAAGAGCTTGGGGAGATGGTGTTGCCTGCACAGGTTCTGTTCCTTCCCGTAGGCAACAGGTATCATGTGGAGGGTGAGCCTGGGCCTAGCTGGAGGGGTTTGCCTGGGATCTGTGAGTCGTGGTTATACATTGACCTCACTGACCTCGCAGAGCTGTTGTGACAATTAAGTGAGGGATGGAAAACATAATGACTTGGTATGTTACCTTTACTTATTGTAAGAATTATAAGTTTTGTTCTGTTATTACTGCTATTGCAACAGGCTATTCCCATTCTGAAGCTTTAAGCATTTACCCAGAGGCAGAGTGCAGGACTGACTCTTCTGGGACTTCAGAGCGGTGGTGGTGGTTTGTTTCTTGCTGAGGAGGAGCCAAAGCACAACTAGGGCAACTTCTTTCTCCCAAGGTAGCCAAGAAAAAGACAGTCTGGGCGCGCCCTCTGCTGGAGCTTTGGGGGATAATCTTAGAATTCGGCCCCGCCTTTATTGAACAGATGTGTGACCCAGGCCCAGAGAGGGGCAGAGTCTTGTCCTAAGTCTGGTGGCAGAACCAGGTTCATAACACAGGGTCACACTCTTTTCCCTATTACTGGACACCTCCCTGTTTCCCATGCCTGATCTTTGAGTGGCCATAACTTATTCTTCAGATATCTCTTCTGAGCTAGGCATTGTGAGATGTGATTCCAGCCCTCCATACTGGCCAGCCCATCCTCTCTCACACACACATCCCCAGAGCACTTACCGAGCCCCATCCTGGGCACTTTGGGGCACATACTGCCAACATCACTTAACTTCTGAAAGTATTACACAATAACTGAGCATATAATAACTTATATCTTTACAAAAATAGAGTCTTGGAAGTGAAAGTTCCCCTTAGTCCCAAAGAATCACACTTGACAGGTGTTTTTGGTTTTGCTCTTTCCTCACAGAAACTGGGTTTTTAGTTGTTGTTTTGCTACCTACATTTTGCAGTTAACAGTTTCTCTCAGGACCCTTGCTATGTCAGTACAGGTCCATGTGGCACATTTGATAATTCATGTAATGCCTCGCCTCCTGCCAGACATTCAGGTGGCTCCCTGTGGCTCGCTGTTCTGACCACGTGCAGTAAACATCCTCACACCACAGAGGACACTGGCATTTTGCCCACGGGTGTCTAGAACGGGTTTGCTGGGCCCACCTCCCCTAGGAGGACTCCCCTCCCACTTCCCAAAGTAGGCTCTGCCAAATAGCCAGAGTCCAGGCGGTGGCCATGATTTGATTGCCTTTAGAAAAATCATAGGTGTTCACTGAGATACTCGTAGCCTCCTGAGCAGATTGTTTTTCCTATAACTGCAGATGTTGGCAAGGGTACAGATTAATGGACAATCTTATACAGTAATGAATTTATAAAGTTTTTCTCTCATTTTTTTCTTTTGTCATTAGCAGTTGACTCGTGAACAATGTGGGTTTGAACTGCCTGGGTCCACTTACGTGCGGAGTTTTTTCAGCCGATTCACGCATTTCAAACCTGAATTGTTCAGGGTCGGCTGGCAGTTGGGAATTGAGTATGCGGAGGGCCAGCTTCAGTTATACGCAGGTTATTGGCCCACGGGCATCAGCGCCCTTAACTGGACTGCTGTGCCCTTTAGGAAGGCAACTTGGAAATGTGTCAGAACAGTATGTTTTAAAATTATTTCATCCTTCTGTTTAGCCCAGCAGTTCTACTGCTGAGAACATACTCTATATAAGGGTTTACATAAAGACCCTGTGGTGTCTGTAGTGGTGTAAAATTGGAAAGTACCTCTGTGTTCATTTCTGAGGGACAGATCAAATCATCTATAGTGAATCTTAATGACACATTCTAGAGTGTTGCCAAAAGTAGGCTATAAAATACAATGTATAATATGATCCCCAAATAATTTAAAAAAAATTTTTTTTGGTTAATCTCACCCGAGGATATTTTTCCCCATTGATTTTTAGAGAGTGGAAGGGGCAGGGGGAGTGGGGGAGAGAGAGACATTGGCGAGAGAGACATATCGATTGGTCGCCTCCTGCATGCGCTCCAAGGCCAGGAATTGAACCTGCGACCCAGATACGTGCCCTTGACCAGCAGTCAAACCCACAACCCTTTGGTACACGGGCCAGTGCTGTAACCACTGAGGAACAACCACCAGGGCCCAAGTAATTTTTAAGATGTATATGGTTCTTTAGGCTATATGATCAACCACCAGGGTTGTTAACCACCATCTCTGTAGCATTAACTTCTAATTTCTTATCTTTCCTCCCCCTATCATACCCCATCTCTTTTCTAAGGGCCAGCCCCTGTCTCTTGTACCTACTCCCCTTGGAGGACTCACAAGCATCAAGGTAACGTGGTCAAATAGAACTCTTAGTCTTCACCCACCATCACTCCCCAAATGATTTCTCCTCTGCTACTCCCCATCTCAGGAAACCACACTTCTGTCCACCTACCTATTCATATCTGAGAGCTCACTTCCCCAACATTCAAATACCACATCCTGTTGATTCGTCCTCCAAATTACATTTTGTCAAAAGACAGTGCTGCCCGGCCGGTGTGGCAAAGTGGTTGAGCGTCGACCCCTGCACCAAGTGGTCACCAGTTTGATTCCCGGTCAGGGCACATGCCCAGGTTGTGGGCCTGATCCCCAGGGGGGGGGGCATGCAGGAGGCGGCCAATTAATGTTTCTCTCTCTCTCTCCCTCTTCTTTCCTCTCTCTCTAAGATTAATAAAGAAAACAAATTTGTTTTAAAAGACCTCAGTGCTGGGGACAGAGCTGTGTCTTCCCTGCAGGATGCACCTGGACTCGCTGCTGCCTTGTCCCCACAGGTCTGAAGAACAATGCGACAGGCGTGATGGAGGTCGAGTCCTCCTACTCGGACTTCATCTCCTGTGACCGGACAGGCCGCCGGAACGCAGTCCCTGACATCCAGGGCGACTCCGAGGCCGTGAGCGTGAGGAAGCTGGCTGGAGACATGGGCGAGCTGGCCCTGGAGGGGGCAGGTCAGGACCCTTCAGCTTGTGTTTGTCTCCCGTTTCCTCTGCGAGAGCAGCCGCCACCCAGCCCTGTGGCTGCCGCCTCCTGACCCAGCGGGTACCCGGTGCTCAAGGGGCTTTCCTGACAGCTGTCATTGGTCCTCCTGGTCACATGAGCTCCGGGAGAGCAGGGCCCGCTGTTCTGCTGGCAGTAGCAGGTGTTTGGAAACCACAGGCGGAATGAGTGAACAGAGGACACAGCATTTGCTGTCCTCTATGTGGGGCCTGTTCCCCTCCTCCTTCCTCCGAGTACAGGACAGAGACGACTGTGGAGGCACGGACCCAGCCCTGCGTGTGTTTTATCTGCATAAATAGGCCCAGAGCAGTTGGGTAGCGTGTTCACGGTCACCAGCAAATTAACATGGTTAGAATGAGAACCTGGCTGCCCCCGCCCAAGGAACCACAACCCACACCCCTTTTCTGTTCTGTCATCCCTCCCTTATCATGTGGCCCAGACTCCCTACCCAGGCCCATGAACCTCCATGGGTCTCACCCTGCTCACCTCGCCATCCTCAGCTCATCTTTCTCCCTCGGTGTCTCTGATCCAGCCAGAGGAAGGTACTTATTTCTTAAAAGACCCTTGTGGCTGCACACACTGCTCCCTCTGTCCGGTTCTTCCTGCCCTCCCTTGCCTGCTTTCTCATTCTCATAAACCCAGACTGAGAGGCCTTCCCTGGCCACATCCCCCTCCCTCCTCGGTGGGTGCGGGGCACCTTCTCCCTGCTTCTGCGTGGCACTTAGCACAGCGCCCTGCTCTGGCCTGCGTTTCTCCCGCACGGGATCTGTCTCGTGCAGCATTTGGAACATGATGGAGGTGGGTAGTCAGTGGCTGTTCACTGTCCAAGTGGATGACCCACTGCCCCCTGGACTGCTGCCGGGCGCTTGTACTCAGGGCTCCTGCGTGCTCAGCTCTGGGAACTGTTTCAGTCTCCCTCTGCCGCAGCAGCCACTCAGCCATGGACCCAGTCCCTTCTAATACCTGTTTCCCCTCCAATTTGAAATCTCTGAAGTGTCTGGGTCCAGCAGGTGTGTGACATTTTCCTTCCAGGGTGACAGGCATTAAAAGGGGGACCTGAGGAAGGAACAGTGCTCACTGCAAGAAGTGAGGCCCTCGTGGCGGAGTGCAGGCTAGACTGGCTGAGGAGCCCCCTCCCGTAGGCCCTGCACCGAGCGGCTTCCTCAGGCAGGGCTGCAGCCGTGCTCGGTCCGCAGAATCACCGAGCGGGTAGGGATCCAAGAGTCCGATCCTGCCGGCCTGCCTGAGAAGTTTTGCTCTGAGCTTCCCAGGAGACTGGTGGCGTACGCAAACCGGTCTTGCCTGTATTTCCTTATGTGGGGAGCACAGACCTTTCCTTACTTGGCCCTATAATGAGATAAACAGACAAGGCCTGAAGAAATGAATACGCTGCCCGGCATTGTGTGGCCGTGACACATTTTCTTTATGATTTCAGAGAGAGAAGAAGGGAGAGGGAGAAATATCGATGAGAGAGAACATTGGCCACCTCCTGCATGCCCCTCACTGGGGATCAGGCCCACAACCTGGGCATGTGCCCTGGCCGGGAATCTAACCAGCGACCTCATGGTGCATGGGTCAACACTCAACCACTGAGCCAGTGCCACATTTTCAAATGATGTTCTAAAACTGGCCCCCAAAGAGCGCTGGTTGGCAAGGGAAGTGCTCAAGGACCTTCTCAGATCCGGAGAGCTGGGACTGGCACAGAGGAAGTGTTAACCATTGGCTGAGACAGTCCCATGTGTCAAGTGGCCACACCTCCCTCGTGAACAGGCAGAGGTGTCACCATCCTCACTTTATGGATCAGGAAGCAGAGGCTCGGAGCCAAGTAGGACAGCACCAGCTGGGAAATTTGCCTAAAGTGCCATCTAGTTTGTCAGGCTCTGGAGGGCCCGACGGACCCTCTGGGAACAAGCCTTTGCTACGGGCACCACCGAGGAGAGGAGGTAGCCTGACGTCCAGCTTCCGCCTGCACCACTTGCTATTAACACCCGCTTCCCAGTTCTGCAAGGGCAAAATGAGACAGTGTCGGTGATGCCAGGCCTTTACCAACCCCCGAGAATGCTGCTTGGTAGGAGTTGAATTTTCTGGAAAGGACACTGGCTTCCTCTATCACTTGATCTCAGGCAGATCAGTTCCTCTCTGAGCCTCTGTTTTCTCACCATATCACGCCCCTAATCCTCCAGGCTGCTGCATGGATTGCATAGCGCTTGGGACAGGGTAGTGGTTTTTAGTCATGTGAAAAGCTTAGCACAAGAATGCAAAGACAGGCTAGAGAGGGAGGCCTGGTGAGGACACAGCACAATGAGACAGTCGCAGGCCACACGCTGCTGCTCCCCCGAGCTGGCCTCGGCTGATGCCCTTCTCTGTCTTCTAAGAACTACCATTCCTTGAGCACCTGTTACATGCTGGGCCCTCCCATCTGCCCTCTGCTTCTTGAGAATCTGCACTAGTATCTTGACTCTCAGTAGCCCTTCACCTATTGCTTTTAGCATCCATCTAGGATCCTGGCCTTTAATTATACTAGTAATACTGCATGCCTTTTCTTTGTAAGCATTGAAATGTTAGAGACCCAGTTCATGTTCCCTTTGGTTACCACCACCTCTAATCCAGTTCCTGCCCTATGCCCCAGGGCTCGTCCAGTTACCACTTTGGCTGGGCCCTTCTAAAACCCTTCTGTGCTTCGTGTTCATGTACATGTTGTTCTTCCTCTTCTCCCCAGAAGGACAGGCAGAGGCAGGCACTACAGACAAGGAGGCTGGCAACCAGCCCGAGAGCAGCAGTGGGGCCGTCTCGTCGTGAGGCTGACCTTGCCGAGGAGGCTGGAAGAGACCTGCTGTCCCCGCCCGGACCGGGACCCTGGCGCTGGCCCAACAGCCTCTTCTCTGAGCCCCGTGTGCCAGGCAAGCAAGGCCAGACTGAAAGGCACCCCCAGAGGCTGCAGTGGCCCTTACCCTGGAAGGCCCTCTGCCCACACCCACAGGCTCCACGCTGCCACCACCTCACCGTGCCCAGGTACACTTTTAAGACACTAACCACAGGATGTTATTTATTCATTGGACACTGGGCCTCGGGGGCTGGGCCCTGCCCGCCTGGGTGAGCAGCTCGCCTAAGAGGGCTCCTGGGCGCCCAGGGCAGGGACCACATCCCGGCTTTGCCCCGTCTTCTCCAAAACCAACCATTTAAGTCAAGACCTTCTGATCCCTTTTTTAAGAAACACTTTTAAACTTTTAAAAAGTTTTAAACCTTTTTTAGCAGAGAGGGAAGGAGCTGACAATCAATCCACTTTTGTTTTGGAAGCTATTTTGATCTAAACTCAGAGCATCTGTGCAGCTCTGAGGTTCCCTGTGGAGCGTCACAGATCGTTTTAGGGAAGGGATTTTCGTGCTCAGAACCACCTGATCAACTCTGCCCTTTCTTTCTACCAAGTAACGTCTGGGACCCAGGAAATAAATGCTGGTGATTTGTGTGACTGGTTTAAGATGATTATTTCTCCTTTAAACAGCAAAAGCAGGGACTGGGCCCCGTCGTCCAGTTCGCTGGGATCCGTTGCTGCCCAGGCTTCCCCAGAACCAAGTACCTCGGAAGGTGCGGGGGCCAGTCCCACTCCTTGGTCCGAGGAGTGTTCTCCCATCTCACCCTCTCACCTCAGTCCACAGCTTCAGGAAACCAAAAGGAAGTTTTCCCCTTAAAACCCAGCAGAGGAGGGGCTGAGAGTTCAGGGAGCATGTCCGCAGACAGTTCAAGAGAAACCCGGTTTCTTCTGGAGGAAGGACAGCCGTGGACCCCCTCACCCCAGCATGGGGAGACTTGGCTTCCCGGTCACAGCGCCCACTGGGCAAGCTGCCCAAGTCTAGGAGCCCCAGAAGCCTCTTCCTCTTACCCTGCCCAAGACCACACATCACATGCTGCATGTCACCAGCCATTGGTTTCTTTATTGAGCACCAGCTTCCCAGCATAGATCACCGCAGGAGGAGGGCTTCAGGGACAGCAGTAGCTGACTGGAAGTCATGTCTTCGCAGGAGTGAAGGTCAGTGTCTTTCAAGCCCTGAGCTGTGAAGTCTCCACAAGGCGAGGGCTCAGAGGCGGCTGCGATGCCATCACCTTGGCTGCCCTGCTGGCCAGGTCAGAGAAGCAGAAAGATTAGAGCCAGAGAAGAGGCCCCTGGGAAGACTGAGGCTTAGAGCAAGGGGCGCTTTGCCAAGGCCATGCAGGAAGGAGAACACAGCTAAGGTCTGGGCAGCCATTCAGGTGCCCCAAGAGGCCCAGACCTTCAGAAAGTCTCCTCCTCAGACCAGCCTCAAGACAGCGTCATACAGAAAATAGCCCGAGGCAAAGGCTGCCACCAGCCAGGGAGTAATCACATGTCCTTGGTGCTACCCAAGAGGGAAGACGTTTTACTGGGGGTCCCACGGAATGCTAGGCTAGAGCCAGGGCAGCTCAGTGGCCCAGAAGCTGACAGGAACATACCTGCAGAGGCCAAAGGTGGCATCCCATAGGCTTTACGGAGCAGTTCCACCAGCTCCCTCTTCTCATCTTCTGGGAGGAAACTGGACTTGGCTGCATTGATGTTCTGGAAGGGCCAGAATGGCAGACAACATGGAACCAGATAGTATGGAAGGGAGCTCTTGGCGATCTAGTGCTAGTCTACTCTCTTCTTTGAATATTGGCAGCTGATTAAGCTCAGAGGGGAAGGGACTTGTCCAAGGTCACACAGCAACTGCCAGACAGACGGGAGGTTCTGTGTTCTGAAAGTGGCGCTCCGTGATACAGCAATGTGAGAACAAACTGGAGAAACTGAGGGGCAGAGTAGGATGTAGGGGCCAGAGTCCTGCGGAGACAGGCTTGGGGAGTTGTAACACCTAAAACACGTGCTCAACCTGGGATCCATGAACAGCCTGAAAGTGCAAAATTTATAGCTGACCACACTTTTTGGGAGAGGGTGGATGGCTTTCATCAGAGTCTTTGAGGGCAAGCAAAAGACAGAACACCTGGTCCTCGGTCAGTATGTCACTCTGGGAGGCGTGTGATGCCAGGTCTGGCCTGGCCTAGGGAGGCCAACTCACTCCTCGTCCCCAGGCCGCGCACACGCCCAGGGCCCACACCTACTCACCAGTCTCTTAAACTCCTCTTCAGTAAAGCCCATCTTCTGTTTAATCATCTGGTAATCCGTGTCCAGGGTGGACTTGAAGATGAGCGGGTCATCTGAGTTTATCGAGTAGTTGGCCTGGTCGTTTCTGAATCTGGATGTGGGGAAAGAGCCTCCCTTTAACTCTTGTGAACAGTCACTGCGTATCGACCTCCACCTTCCTTGAGCCTCGCAGCGTCCTTAAGCACACCTGGAAGTCTTTCTTCCTCCACACGAGGAGAGCTAAGAACATGGGGGGCTTGCCCAAAGCCACATAACTGGGAGCTGAAGACTCGAACTATCTGATCGGGCAAAGGCCGAGAGGCCCACAAGCAGGGCCCTCCCCCAGGTACCGGCCTCTCCAGCCTCCTCCACAGCCCACGTCCGTCCCCAGCCTCGGTCCCACTGGGCTCTGTCCTCCAGCACCACAGGAACGGCTCGTGGCACTGCCCCTCCCGTCCAGGTAGGTCCACTGGGCCTTTTCTCGCTCACTGCACTGGACCTGGGTACAGTTTTACACCGCTGACCGTTCACAGGCCCCGCCCTCCTTGTCTCAGACACCACGCTGGCTTTCTGCCTACCTGCCCATGCATGTCCCTTCCTTCTGGGTTCTCTCCTGAGGCCATTACTTCTCCCTTCAACCACCGTGTCTGGGTGGATGACTCCTGAGTTTCTCTCCAGCCCACAGGCTGGGTGCCATGTGCCTCGAACCTCACCTGGACAAGCCACAGGTGCTGCACGCACACTCCCCTGTCCTAAAGGGGCCCTCAGGAGCTCCTCTCCTGCACATAAGTTTGGCAGACAGACCAGTGCTGGCTTTAATGAGCACCCCAAGTTCTTGCTGTCCTCCTCCTGTATCAGGGAAAGGCGGCTTTGCCCTCCTGCGGCCACGCCCAGAGCTCGTCACAGGACAGCCCCCAGACGGGCGAGGCCTCTGCATCAGGTGGGAGCGGGCAGGAGGGACAGACCCTCCAGGGGAAAGCTTCGAGATGGTTCATGGGGCAATGCCCAGAGCTGCCAGGAGCAGAGACCTTGTGAGCAGGAGGGACTCGTCTTCCTGGCCCCTAGGAGGCAGAATCTAGAGTGTCCAAGTTTCTCCTGGGGCAGCAGGACATTCTGCTACAGCTCAATAAGCTGCAGGGGCTCGGCTCGGCTCCTTAGTCAGGTGAAAGCACATCCGAGCTTTGGAGTCATTTGTAATGCCTGTTTCCCAAGAATTGGGACAGGTTTTATATCAAGAGACCCAGTCCCTGCATTTTCTCCCACCCCGGGCTCTCCCGGAACAAGACTAAATGGGCCCCAGGGGAGTGAGCCTCACCGAACCACCGGGTGCACCGTGTCCGGCTTCCAGGAGCCCGTGAGGTAGCTGGACCAGGGGCAGACCTGGAAGAGCAAGTGTGTGGCTGCAGACATTTCCAGACCGTGCGGACCCCCCAAAGCTCTGGGGCTGGAGCCCCCTATCCTGGCCATGGTCACACTGGCCTCCCTGTTGCCGACTCCCACGAGCCATCGTCCCAGTCTCCCTCCGCCACCTGGCAACCTGAGTGGCTCCCCCCCCCCCCGGCTTTCCACCTCTGTCCTCCCTCCCGGGCACCTCGAAGTGCATGTTCTCCTCCCGCAGCCTCTTGTAAAGGGCCTCATCGTCCAGGGTGTGGTAGCCATGTCCCACTCGCTCTGCCTTGAGCCTGTCCACAGCCTGCGGAGAAGCGGACAGGACCCAGTGAGGGGTGCAGTGGAGCTAGGGGGGAGGGTCGCACAGCCCACTGGTCTCACCTCTTTGACCACCTCTGCGGAGCCAGCCTCCCCGGCATGGACGGTGCGGTGAATGCCACTCTTCACAGCCTCCTGGAAGGACAAGAGCCGGGTCATGGGTGGTCCTGGAGACACCCCAGCAGGCTCAGGAGACTTAAGGAAGATGACCAAGGTCAAACAGCTCGGAAGTGGGAAGCCAAGCTCTGTACCTGGGCAGTGGTTCTCCGGAGCCCCCACTCAACCCCATGCTTCACACCTTGCACAGAAGGCCCAGAGGAGAGACGGTCTTGCCCAAGGTCATGGCAAATCACAGGCAGAAACAGCTCACACACAGACTCCCAGTAACAGGTGGGGGACTTCCTTTATACCAAATTCACAATTTCTAGAGCCACCAGGCCAAACCAGGAGGCCTCTCCCTCAGTCTCGAGACTTCTCCCAAGGCCCTCCAGTGCCAGGTTCTCCCCGCCTGCTTCCCGCGGGACCCACCTCATAGGCCTGCAGGTGTCCAGGGAAGAGGCTGCTTCCTGCGATGGTCTCATCTCCAGCCAGATCAATGGCCACCACGGTCTGCGTTTGGTATTTCTTACACAGTTCCACCACCTCAGGGGACCAGGCTGTGGGCAAGGTGCCCACCAGGCCTGTCAGCAGTAGCAGTGGGAGGTCCTTCCAGAATGCTTGCTTGCTGACCTCCCCCCTACCCGAGGCCAGCGTAAGACAGGGGGCCCAGTGTCCTGTCGTCAAATCCTGACTGCCACAGCCTAACCACACAGCCTTCGGCAAACTGCTCCACCCAGTGCCTCAGTTTCCTCTCCTCTCAGAGGGCGGCACCGGCTACTGCACAGGGTCACGGCCAGGCTCTGCCAAGATCCTGTGTGTGACACTGAGGGCAGGGCCGGGCTCAGTGCACGACTGTCCCTTCTCATCCGCACAGCAGCTCTCGAGGTGGGCTCATCCCACTTTGACGAGGAGGGAGGCCCACACAGTTCAACATTTAAACCTAAACATGGCTCACCTGGCATGACTTAACATACTGCTAACATGCTGTAGACTCAACCAATAAAGTCATTAAACGTTTAAAAAGGAACCCTGGCCTGGCCGGTGTGGCTCAGTGGTTGAGCATCGACCCATGCACCAGGAGGTTGCTGGTTCGATTCCCGGTCGGAGCACATGCCCGGGTTGTGGGCCTGGCCCTCAGTGAGGGGCCTGCAGGATCTCATCCATGTTTCTCTCTCTCCCTCTCCAATTCTTTCTCTAAAATCAATAAAGGGGGAGGGGGGGAAGGACCCTGGCCGGTGTGGCTCAGTTGGTTGAGTGTCGTCCTACGCACTGAAAGGTCACTAGTTCGATTCCTGATCAGGGCACATGCCCAGGTGGCGGGTTTGACCTCCAGTTGGGGTATGTATGAGAGACAGCCAGTCGAGGTTTCTCACATCGATGTTTCTCTCCCTCTCTCTTCCCCTCTCAAATCAATACAAAAAAGTTTTTTTAAAAAGAATGAAAAGGTCACAGGCTTTGGAAGCAGATGGCCCCGGGTCCAGATCTGAGCTTTTCGCCTTCCTGACTGAGGAGCAAGAGACCGCCCCTCTCTGCCTTAGTTTCCTTATCCCAAATAGGGTACACAGTGGCAGCTCCCACAGGCTGCCACAAGGATTGGAGAAAATCCAGGTAAGTCACTCCGTGTGATGGGCCGACAGGTTGGCATTGACCTTTGCTGTCATCCTCGCTGCTCCTTCCAGTGGAGGATGAGGTAAGCACCACCGCCTCCTAGAAGTGTGATTGCCGAAGATCACACGGTGAGGCTCGGCACCCTGGAAGTTCCAGCCCTGGAGAGCTGAGTGTTAGTTATAAGGGAAACCCCTCAGGCCCCAGAGATCAGACCTCAGGTTGTACGGCTGCACCATAGGAGGCCTGGCCCGAAGGGTCTCAAGGGAGAACTGGGGGCTGATCAGAGCCTGGCTTAGACTGTTTCCTATGGTTCAGGATCCTTTGGTTTTGAATCTCCTGCAGGTCGGGTGGCTATAAGGCCTGGTGTCCCTTGGGAGAAAAGTCTGTTGCCAGGAAGTGCTGAGCCTGCCCGGGAGGACTCTGATGACTTCTGGAATCCCTGAGATCCAGCTGATAGGCTCAGGGGATGGCAGGGAGCACAGGGGACATGAGATACCAGGCGGGGCCAGGCCATACTCACTGGGCTCGTGGCGCATGCAGCACAGGATGGACCGCACCTTCACCCCGAAGTCTCGCTCTCCCTCCTGCAGGCCCTGGCTCACCAGGTGCACCACCTCATCTGGGGTGAGGTCCCCTCTGTGTGGAGAGAGGGGTGGGCATGGACCTGGGACAAAGGAAGGTCTGAAGGACAGCCCCGGGACTGGGACAGAGGAAGGAGAGGAGGGAGTTGAGGGAGGGAGGAGAGGAAGAGGAATCTTCCAGAAGCCCCCTCTCCCCACCAACCCACTGCCTCTGAGGGAAGACTGGGGAGACGGCCCAACTAGCACACCCACTTCCGGCTTCCTTGGAACTGCCTGGGCACTTCCAGATGGGGGGCGGGGCTCCAGACATAGCCCCGCCCCCAGGCAGAGAGCACTGCTAAGCTCACCTGGTCTGCTTCCCACCTGTTCACGTGTCAGAGTCATGGCTAGAAGGGGGCAAAGTGGTTGGGTGATACCACGTAGAGGTCCCTGGGGGTCCAGGCAGTGGGGAGCAGAATGGGCCAGACTCACTCCAGTTACAGGGTCAGAGCAGGACCCCTGGAAGTCACTGGATAGGCAGTTTCTCTCCACTGCAGGCCCGTGTCTAGGACTAGGGGTGATGAGACACAGCCGAACGCTTTCTCCCAACATAAAATCACAGGCCCAGGGAGGGATGGGAACCAGGTCTCATGACAGTTACACCCCTGTTTCTGAGCCCACAGACCAGATGGGGGGGGGCAAGATCAAAGCCTTGCCTGGGTCAGGGCCTCCCAACAGTCTGGCCCTCGGGGCCAGGGTGGGCCACCTTGCCACAGCCTTGACGCGGCCACTCACTCGGTCTGGTTCCAGGGGATGGGCTTCACTTTAGAGTTGGCCAGCAGGTGTGGGCTGTAACGCACCTCCACGTACACCACGCCCTCCTTGGCCTTCATCTCAACGAACTCATAGGCAATCCTTTTGATGGCCTCCCGGCAGCCCCTGGGAAGGGAAGAGAGCACTTGGGACAGCCTTCTCCAGTGTCCCTTCAGAGCTCCAGGAACAAGACTGTCCTTACCCCTTGGCAGATCAAACCCACTTCCGGTCCCCAGGCCCTTACCCTCCAGTGCCAAGCTCTGGGCATCTGCTAGAAAAGATCCTAGAAGCCCAGCAGTCCTGTCGGCTCCCCTTCACCCTGGCCTCACCACCTCGTCTCTAATGGCCTCCCTGCTCCATGCTTCCCTGGAACTGTCCTCGCAGCAGCCAGAGCGATCTTTCACACAGCGAAGCCTACTGTTCCCTGCTCTGAGCCCTGATGGCTTCTGTCGCGTAGAATGAAGTCCCAGCCTGTATGATCCGCTTGCTGCCAACCTCCCCAGCACCTTCCCTCACACGTTCCAGGAGCCCAGCAGAGGCTCGCTCTGTCTACGGGACAGTCGGGTTTGTTCCACGTCTGAGCCTTTGTTTGCAGTTCCCCAGCCTACATGCTTTCCCCCAGATGGTCCTGTGCGCCCTCCCCATCTCCATTTAGACCCCAGCGAGGCCGTCCTGGGCCACTTTCTCTTAAACTGCCATTCTCCACCCCTTCCCCTGGACTGGTTTTCCCCACGGCCCTTGTTGCCACCCAGCATTACATGTCACATGGTCTAATAGCCAATTCTCATCTCCCCTACTGGAATGTAGTTGCCATGGGACAAGGACTCCTCCATCTGTCGCATCACTGCTATGATTCCTCAGCCGAGGGCAGAACCTAGGACATGTGTTTGTTGAGTGATAGATGTAGTCCAGCAAGGAAGAGAAGAGAAAAGGACAGAGGCCACATGGGCAAAAATAGACAGTGGAATTGCCTCAGACTGAAAAGTCTTCTGCACAGCAAAGGAAACCGCCAACAGGGGAAAGAACCTACGGAATGGGCGAACAGACGGCCACCACACACCTGCTAAGGGGCTAAGATCCAAGATACAAAGGAACCCTATAACTCAACTGCAAAATAACCAGACAACCCAATTTAAAAACAGGCAAAGGACCCGAAAAGACATTTCTCAAAAGACGGCATACAAACGGCCAACCAGGTATGTGAAAAGGTGTCCAACATCACTGATCGTCAGGGGAATACAAATCAAAAGTGCAGTGATATCACCTCACACCTGTTAGGATGGCTGCCATCAAAAAGAGACGCCAAGACATAACAGGTGTTGGCAAGAAAACAGAACCCTTGTGCATTGTCATTGGGAATGGAAATCGGTGTAGCCATTAACAGAAAACATGAAATTTCCTCAAAAAATTAAAAATAGAACTACCAGATAATCCAGCAATCCTACTTCTGTGTATATATCCAAAGGAAATGAAGCCAGTTTCTCAAAGAGATATATGCATCCCCATGTTCATTCATTATTGATAATAGCCAAGACTTGGAAACAACCCAAATATCCATCTACAAATGAATGGATAAAATGTCTCACACACAGAGGAATATTATCCAGCCTTAAAGAAGGAAATCCTGCCATTTGCAACATGAACGAATCTGGAGGACATTGTGTTAACCGAAATTAGCCAGACACAGAAGGACAAATACTGCATGATCTCACGTATATGTGGAATCTAAAATAGAAGAACTCATAAAAGCAGAAAGTAGAATGGTAGTTGGCCGGGACAGGAGGGCGGTGGGGAGATGTCGGTCAAAGGGTACAAAGTTTCAGTTACGTAAGATGAGTACATTCTGGAGATCTATTGTACAACACAATGTGACTATGTAATACTGTACTGGACACTTGGAATTTGCTAAGAGGGTAGATCTTAAGTGTTCTTACCACACACAAAAAAAGGCAACTATATGAGGTGATGGATATGTTAACTAGCTTTAGTAATTATGTCACAGTGTGTGTGGTTTGTGTGTGTGTGTGTGTGTGTGTATATATATATATCTCAAAACATCGAGTTGTATACCTTAAATACCTTACAAATTTCTATTTGTAAATTATACTCCAATAAAACTAAAAGAGAGAGAGAGACAAGGGCACAGATGGACAAACCCAGAGGGAACTCTGGCATGGGGCAGATACCTGGGACTCAGACCTGAATCCTGGTGCCCACGCTTATCTCCTGGGTGACCCCAGTTAGTCACCTTCTCTGAGACCTCCATCAAAGGGTTATTATGAGAACAAATGAGTTCAACCTCAAAAAGCTCACTTGGAGCAGAACAGACACATGCTCCAAGTGTTTTAGCTGTTACCAGAAGCAAGGCACAAATTAACCAGCAGGGGCTACTGAGTGTTGATCGGATGACAGTGGACCTGCTTTAGCTGGAAGTTTCCACCAGGAAGCGTGAAAAAGGAACGGTTACTAGAAAGCAGAATATGTGAGAGAGGTGTCCGGGGAAATGGGCCACTCCCAGGAGGAAGGTCATGGAGGGACCTGTGCCTTTCAGAACCTGGATGAGGATGGGCACTCCTGTGGGAGATCCACGGGGTGGGGTCCACCCTGGGAGGTCACCGGCCTCGCAGGGAGAGATGTCCTTCTTTCCCCCACGGCTGTGGGACTCATTCCACGCTGACTGACACTGTCCCGGGCACGGATATAGCAAACAAAGTGGACAAAAATCCCTGCCCTCACAGAGCCTACAGCCTAGCAAGAGAGACAGGAAAGTAAATAAGTAAAATATATAATATATTCTAGCCCTGGCCAGTTTGGCTCAGCAGTTAGAGTGTCGGCCTGCAGACCAATGCGTCGCAGGTTCGATTCCGGTCAAGGGCACGTACCTTAGTTGCGGTTTGTTCCCGGCCCTGGTCGGGTCGTGTGGGAGGCAGCCGCTCGATGTGTCCCTCTCATGTCGATGTTTCTCCCTCTCTCCTCTCTCCCTCCCACTCTGTCTGATGATAAAGAGAAAAATATCCTCGGGTGAGAATTAAAATAAAAATATATTCTAGATCAGAGGGAGACAAGTTTTACGAGTACACGTAAAGCAGGGGAGGAGTGTATGGAATGGTGAAGAGGAGGGGACGGCCATGTTCAGCAGTATGATCAGGGAAGGCCTCGCTGAGAAAGTGACATCTGAGCAGAGACACAAAGGAGGCGAGGAAGTGAGCCATAGGGCATCTAAGGGAACAGCATTCCAGGCAGCGGGAACGGCGGCCACAGAGGACCCGAGGTGCTGCAGGAGGCCAATGTGGCTGGAGAGGGGTGAACCAGGGGTGAGTGGCAGGCCACGAGGGCTTTCATCTGACACCTGTGCATGCTGGCAAGAGGGCGGACAGTCAGTCTCATGGGCTTTGGCCCCAAACAGCCAGGTATCTCTGCAGGAGGTGATGTCTAACAGCCTGGGTGGGTTGGCCTTCAGGGGCTGGGCCTCTGTCACGCGCCATGGGAGAGGTGCCTGGCCTGCCCATACGTTCTCGCGTGATGGTGTCCTGGGAAATGCGGCAGGTGCCTCCAGGGAGACCACACGTGTCTGCTTCCCAGAGGCAAGGACTGGGACGGTTAGTGCCCTCCAGGCTGAGCCCAGAAGCTTCCAGCAAGAACTCAGCCCTGGCCGGTTTTGCTCAGTGGTTAGCGTGTCGGCCCTCGGACCCGAGAGTTGTGGGTTTGATTCCCAGTCTAGGGCATGTACCTGAGTTGCAGGTTCGATCCCTGGCCTCAGTTGGGGTCTTGTGGGAGGAAAACAATCGATGTCTCTCTCACATTGATGACACCTTCCCCCCCCACCGCACTCAATGGAAAAATATCCTCCAGTGAGGGTTAAAAAAACAAACAGCTCAGCCACATTGCTACACATCTTCCTTCCCTAGAACTCTTATCTGTTTGCCACTCACCCAGCCAATGCCTCCGTCCACCTCACCCATCATCTCTGCTGATCCTCCAAGCCTTTCCTCGGGCCTATTCCTCGAGAATATCACGGCCTCTGCATCCCAAGGCCAGGCCCATACTTCCTCCTCCAGGCAGCCCTCCCTGGCTGCCCCAGCCCCTTTGCCTCTCTCCCTCCTGAGCTCCAGCAGCACCAACCACCAAGGCTGATTCTCGCCTGCTTGGGAAGCTCTGCCTCTTGCCAGGAAGCTCAAGGCGGGCAAGAGTGAGAATCTGGGCTTTATCCCTGCCAGCCGTGGAGTCCTGGGCACGCCCTGCACTCCCTGAGCCTTCATGCCCTCCTCTGGAGAGGAGTAGCCTCCCCGGCAGACGACCAAAGCAAGCAGAGTTCTGTGAGCTGTGCGTGTACATGCCTACGTCCGAGATAGTCCGCTATGAAAACGTGCAAGGGGTGCAGCGAGCACCAGTGGCTGGCTGTCAGGAAAGGTGGCAACTGTCTCCACAGTGAGAGGGACTTGCTGAGGACAGTATTGTGTCCAGTCCCAACTCCAGCCCTAGGAGCTAGGCGGGGTCACAAGGCTCCCTGTCTAAATGAGAGGACAGGCCCAGAGATGTGCCCACATTATTTCACGGAAGAGTCAGACTAGGCTCTGTTCCTAACCCCACATCCTGGCACTTCTCTGTGGAAGTTGGATTCCAGTCCATCACACCCACGTGCAGAGGGAAAGCCAAGGCCCAGAGGCATGGAGGAGTCCAGCAAGTCCACACAGTGATGAGGGCAGAGCTGGGGCCTCCACCCCCAGGCTGCGGCTCCTCCAGGCACAGGCATGGGCGCAGCCCGGGGCCCGAGGATGGGACTCACGCGATGGCAGGCATGTAGTAGTTGAACTTGACCAGGAATTCTGGGAGTGTGAGCGGCTTGTCCATGCCAATGATGTTCTGCAGCCCCTCGACTGTGTCAGCAGGGAGGGTGACACCCCTTTTCCTAGGGATAAAACATGAGGGTGACGGACTACCCCTGGGGAGGACCTGGCCGACTCCCCAGGGGGCCACAGCAGGAAACCTGAGGTTCTCTCCATCCAACTCCACACATTGGACAGACCGGAAAACAGGTCCAGGGGACACAGAACCAGGACCAGAGTCCTTGCAGCACCTCCTGTCCCCAAGGCCATGACCAGCTAGCGATTCCAGGGGAGCAGTCGGGGTTAGTCTGTTTGTGTGCATGGACACACATGTGCCTGGGGACAGGGAATGTGCCAGGGCAGCAAGCCCACAACTTCCGCCTCAGCCCCAGGAGTGGGTACAGCCAACTGGCCCTATGCCAGCTCAGGGGTTATCAGAGGCAATGACAGCAGGGCCAGGGCCAGCACTGGCCGCCTTCCTCTGCTCTGTCCGGGGACGGAGAGGCTTGCTGGCCCAGTGTGCTGGAGAGGCCCGGGCGAGCTGGCCGCCCCTCGGAGTCCCCCCCGCCCCTCGGAGAGCCCCCTCACGGGTGGACCACACCGCCACCACTCAGTAAGGCCTTGCTGAGCACGGCCCTCCAGGCCTGAGCCTCCTTGCCCGCAGCACCTCCGCCTCGCAGCCAGGGCGCAGGGCGAGGCTGGGCTGGCTCCCACCCTCTGACCCCCCAGCCCCTCTGCCCTTCCTGGCTCTGCCCCTCTCCCAGGTCACCCTGGGCTGCAGTTTTCCACTAGTAAGATAAGAGACAAAGAACCCCAGAGCCTCAAGAAACGCTTCTACCACGAGGGATACGAGAAACCAAAGGAACTCTGAGGACACGAAAGGTTCAGAAAACAGAAGAAAACATAAACCCTAAAAGGAACATCCTCCAGGAGATGAAAGGGTGGCACACGCTTGAAACAAGAACGTCGCTTTTTAAAAGGGGCCATTTCGAGGGTAGGAAGGGCCGCGGGAAGTGTCAAGGATGCAAAACAAGGCGAGAAGACTCTCCAGCACGTAGAGCTAAAGACAAGATGACTTTTTTTAGAAAGTGGTGCAAATAGTAAAGAAAAGTAGATGATCGAGTCAGGAGGTTCAAGCCTCCGGTTACCCACAAAGCAAGATGATAGGAGGGAATCGCCCAAGAAATGCAAGTTTGACACAGAAGAGTGTTTAAGTCCTTTAATGGCTTCTGTTATTCAAATATTAAAATGTTTTCCTACCTAAATACGCTAAGGCTCCTAAATATGCCCTCCTCCCCTGTGGGTGGCCAGTGGGTATCACCAGAGGTCACCCTGGTGCCACCACCAGCCTGCCAGGCAGCCCACCATGCCTGCCCACTGGCCCACGTCCCTGCCAGATGCCGGGATGAAGGCAGAGGAGGGCGCTAAGGCTCTGGCTTCCGTACTGGCGGGTGCCGTGGCCACGTTTGCCTTGGACCCCGCCACTTCCTGTTGGGGTGCTGCCTCCCGACCCTTCCCTTCGGATCTCCTTTCACAGATGTCAACTTGGGGTCCAGAAATCCAGGTTCCAACTCTCTACACGCCCCTGAGAGCCTATGGTGTGCCGGGCAGTGTGTGGACAGCAGTGACCACGACAGACCCATGCATCTGACTGCCCCTGGGAGGCAGCCAGCTCATGACCACCCCCCCGCCCTGCCCCCTCCCAGGCTCCACATTCCCAAGTATGGCTCCTCCATTAACCACCAAACCAGAGGCGAGCGCCTTCTCCAAACGCCATCTCCCTGGCCTCCCGCCACAGTGGGCGCCGCACCAGAGAGCCCAGTGAGGAGGAGGAGCTCAGGCTGTGGAGCTCAAGCCTGTGCCCTCCCTGTATGTGCCCCACCACCCTGGGTAGGAGCTGTCCCACTGAGGGCCTCCCTGTTCTTGCCAGTAAAAGTCCGAGTATTTTCTCTACAGTTACAAAGAACACATGGAGCTACTTATGTGTCCCGGGAAACACAGCAGACTCTGAAGCCAGAGGCCTGGGTCGGAATCCCAGCTCTGTTATAAAGGGTGTGTGACCTTGGGCAAGTGACCCACCCTCTCTGTGTTTACCAGGCCGGGCATGTTTGAGAAACACCCAGCGAGGACTGAGCAAGGAGAAGCAGAAGAGGTCAGCGATCTCCCTCGGGCTTTGCAGAACATCAGAGGCCCGTGAGGAGGCTGTGGCTTCGACCCTGAGGAAGGGGCGTGAGCTGATCAGACCGTGTTTTAAGACAAGTGCTCTGACCACAGTACTGTGGGGACGGCAGACGGGGGAGGCCAGTCAGGAGGCCACGGCACTAGTCTGCGTGAGGGGTTGGTGGTGGCACACCTGGGTGGTGACAGGGAAGAGAGAACAGCGGATTCAGAACGGGCCTTGGAGAAAGAGTGGATGGGGTCATGAAGGAGACTGAGGAAGAGTCAGGAGAAGGCCCTGGAGCGGACGGACTCAAAGGGAGAAGAAACGGGCGAAAACAGAATCAATGGAGGCTCCGATCAGGGGCAGAAAAGGAGCCATTGGACTTGGCCTGGGAGGGTAGGTCACAGGCCAGACCCTCCTCCTCTTCTCCGCCCTGGTCCACCCCCACCAGGGAGTCCTCCAGGGATGCCCACATCGGAGTCTGACTGACTCCCTGCACCCTTGACTGCGGACCTAGAGATCAAACTCCACCTGGCACCCGCACCCCCTCTCCAGGGCCAAGACTGTTCCGGAGACACGTAGGCGACATGGGAAATGGAAAACCCAAGCAGCCACCCAACCCTGGCGACTCCTTTCCCTCCACCCCACCCTGGCACTCCCACCTCCTTGCTGCGATATTGAGTGCTCTATGACCCGTTAATGAGCACCCCGATTAGATCCCATCTTGGCCCCTGATTACCCACCCTAACAGCCTCATCAAGGCCCCGTGGCAAGGGCTGGCACTCAACATAGGCAAAGAACGGGCAGAGATAAGCTGAGCACTTTACCCCACTTAGCAGAGCCCACGGTTATGATCAGTGACACTGTCCTCATTAAGTGCCTTACTAAGCCCTGACGAAGCGTTTTCCCTGCTGTACGTGGCCTAGACCTCTAGCAGCAAGGGTACCATAGGTCAGGGGGACCATAGGTCAGGGGCAGGGCCCTGGTCAGAGCTGTGCTTACTAGACAAGTCATTCAGCTATCATGACTCAGTTTCCTCTCTACCACGCATAGGGACATTGATAGTACCTACGTGGCCAGCTGTCGTGAGGAATCAGTCAGTTGACCCAGGTGCGTGGCCACACAGCAAATGCGAACACACCCAGTTAAATAACAGTGACATCAGCGGTGGCTTCCTAGAGCAGGCTCACTGGACGTGGGACAAGACGGAGGCAAGTGTTCTTGCCAGAGCTCACTCGGGGACGAGAGATGCTCCCGAGAGTTGGGGGCGAATGTCAAGAGCAGCAGCTGTCCTGCAAGGAGCAGTGAGGGCCAGATGGAGTCCTTCCAGCTCCAACAGAATGAGTGTGAAGAGCACAGTCTGCCGAGGGAGGGGCAGGTGGCAGGAGGGCCCCTGTCTCCCAGACAGCTCTGGAGGAAGGCCCTCTTCGTCCCCTCAACCCGCAGAGGCCAAGGTCACAGATCCACTTGGCTCAAAGTCCCACAGAGGGGCCACCATGGGCCCTTGGGGGGGTGCACAGGGGACCCTTCGGCCCACCAGCATCCATGAGAGCTGAGACAGCAGGTGGGTTCTCACTTGGAAGATGCCGAGAGTTGGGACCTACTCTCCCAGTAGGTTATTTCTGTGGCAAGAGCTTTGGGGATCCGCTGGCCCTGTCAACTTTCGACTGTACCATGTACTTGCTGTGTGACCTTGGGCAACTGCCTTCACTTCTCTGAACCAGCTGGCTCCTCAGTGAGATGGGAATAGTGACACCCTCCTCCCATGTGGGTGTGTCACCTGCCACCAGTTAGTTCTCTGCCAAAAAATAGTAACTGGTTCAGCCTGGGAACTGTGTGCATGCGGGTGGGCGTGTGTCCCCGTGTGTCCGTGTGTCCGGTGGGGCCTGCTCCCCTGGAAGCAGGAAGGTGAGAGTCAAAGGCACCGAAGGCATAAGACAGGGGCTGTAGATTCCCAGCACAGAGACCCCTTCTGGCCAGGGGCTGGCTCCATCCCACAGGGATATGGAGCAGCAACCGTGCGATTCTCTCGAGTCCTCAAACCAGGGCCCCTGCCCAAATCCTGGGGAGGAAGTTCTCTTATCCGCCGACTTACCTGCCATAGTATAAGATGGTTTCGGGCTTGATGGCTCCATCCAGGTGGACGTGCAGTTCTACCTGCAAGGGGCAGAGGGAAGAGAGAGCACCCATGAATGCCTGAAGGCTTTTCAGAGTCATTATTAACATCAGCCGTGGCAACCATGACCGCCTGCCGGACACACTCTGCTCAACTCTGCACACCCTCTCGTTTAATCCTCACCTGGCGGTGGGTTTGTTTCTCTCTCTCACGCTGAGAATACTGAGATCAGAGAGGTTAAATAACTTGTCCAAGGCCACACAGCAAGCCAGTGATGGAAGCAGGAACGCAACCCAGTGTCTTTGTGGCTTAACCCCAACCAGTTAAGTGGCAGAACCAGAAGGCTCACGAAGCCCAGTCCTGAGGCTGGCGCTCCTATGCACGAGGCAGCGCCGTCCGGAAGGAGGTGCCGAGCCCGGCACCGCACAGGCAGATCCTGCTGCCAGACGACTCACTAAACAAACTCCAACTCTCACGAAAAGTGTTGATCACAGGCTCCTGGATGAGTGAATCACATGCTGCATTTTAGAATCAGGCTCCGTTTTCAAAAGCAGATGTTACTTGAGCAGAGCCTCTAAGGAATCGATACTAAAGCTACGCCACATCTTTCCAGGGCTCCAGAAAGGACACTAGACACTTGGCCATCTAGGTGACCGTCTTCTACATGCACGGCCCCGTGAGCATGCTCTGCACATAAAGCCAGGGGTTCAAGGACAGGTGCTTGGGACACAGCCTGTCAGGCCTGACCCCCAGCTCTGCCCCTTCCTCTATGTGACTTAGACGAGACACTCGCTCTCTGAGCCTCAGTTTCAACTGAAAAACAGCAGGATATGACTGCCTCCCTGTCCAAGGACAATGTAAGGATTCAGAAAGACAGTGTAGGTGGATACGCATGGGCCACAGGAACAGCCCGTCTCGCGGGGGGTTTCCCTCTGCGGCTGAGAGGAGCCCAGCGGGGAAATGCCTTTGTTATCTGCTGTTTCGGGTCACGGAGGCCGGGGGGCCCAGAAAACTCTGACATCTCCACCAGGGTGGGACCTTCTCTGGAACTTAGGGACGTGGACAAGAAAGTGGCTGCCTTGGCTGGGGAGGCGGCTGAGCGTGTCTTGAACATCCACGTGAGCTGCCTCCTGTGGAGGAATCCAGCCCAGGCCTCGGGGCCAGCAGGGCCAGAGCCGGCAGGCCCGCCTATTAGGACATCGGGTCACCAGATTGCTCAGGAGTTGTCCAGCCAGCATAGGACCCAGCGGCACTCACACCCAGGCTCAGGGTCCACTGAGTCACTGGATTCCCTGACAAAATGAGCTCAGTGCCCACTCAGCCAAATGTTTACTGGGTTCCCAAAAATGCTCAGCATCGGGAACACTGATGCTTCCAGTCCAGGGGCCTGCCAACCATGTGTGATTTTGGACAGGCGACCTCGCCTCTCTGAGCCTCCCGCTGGCTATGGTGAGGATCCAGCTAGAGAGGCAGGGGATCCTTGTGGTTAGAGCTGGGATCCCAGCTCCTCTACTTGCTCCCGGGGTGACCTGGGGGTCCCCATCTGTCCAACAGGGAAGATAGCATGCCTTTCTCCTAGGGTGCATGAGCAAGAACCCCGTTATCGCATGCAGTGCCCTCAGCACAGAGCAAATGCGAAATAATCCTCAACTAAGAGTCCTCCATCCACCAGAGGCCCTGCTGGGTGCTGGGAGAGGAGAAGTTACTGAAGGGGCAGAGGCCTGCTCCCGTGAAGCTTACAGCCCAGTAGGGAGAGAGACATGGGGTGTCACCTTAAAAAATGTCCAATCAAAGCCATGGCAACCTCTGGGGAAGCACAAACAGTGGACAGAGAGGTGTCGAGGGTAACGCTTCAGGTTGGGCCCAGGTGGGAAGCGATTTCCACACTTTGAGACCGAGAGCCCCGGAAGAAGACCAAGTGCTAAGCGGGTAAAGTGGGCAGGGGGTGGGGAGAGAGGCACGGTCCATTTGATCTGTTACGTTAAACTGGGAAACGTTTGCGTTTCCAAGTATAAATGGACGAAGCCCCCCGGATATGAGGGTCTGGCGTTCTCAGAGAGACGGAGGCTGCAGATGTCAGAGGGAACCCAGGTAACGGAAGCTGTGGTCTTGAGTGAGCTCACCCAGGGAGACAGCATGGAGGAAAGGGCCCAGGTGAAGCCTTGAGGAGCACCAGCACCCCGGGGCTTTACAGAAGAGGGTGGGCTTGGAGGAGAGCCCCGGAGAGCTGGGAGGGAGCGGGGCTGTGGTGTGCAGATGGCAAGAACGCTCAGATGTCGAGGAGGAGGAGTGGCCCACCTGGTCAGAGTCGAGGGCTGAATGGTAGCCCCCCAAAATATGTGTATCCTAATCCCCAGGATCCACATGCCCTTATATGGCAGGGATGCACTTATTAAACATCTTGGAAGAAGGTTTTGTCCTGGACTATCTGGATGGCCCCTGATGCAATCACGTGTCTCCTTACAAGAAAGACACACCCAAGAGGAAACAGTGATGTGACCACTGAGACAGAGGTTGTGACCAAGGAATGCCTGGGGCCACTGGAAGAGGGCAAAGGAATGGCTGCTCCCCTGGGGCCCGGGGCGGGGGTGCAGCCCTGCTGGCGCACTGATTTTGGACTTCTGACCTCCGGGACAGGGAGAAAATTGACTTCTGCTGCGTTCAGTGACGCAGTGCATGGTATTTGTTACAGCAGCCATGGGAAACCGATACAGGAAACTGATACAGACAGGTCCTCCCAGCGATCAAGGAGGGGGAGAGCAGACACATGTCCCGGAGACGGAACGCAGGGCCCAGGGCCCAGGAGTGGTTCTCAACCCTGGCTTCCCGTTAGGAGCCCCGGGGAAGCTTGGCAAAGTTACGGGTGCCTGGGTCCAGTCACGTCAATTAAATCACAATCCTTCGGGTTTTTATTTTGTTTTTTAACATACGGCCAAGGCTGAGCAGCACTGCCCTGAAAGAACCATTCCAGAGCCCTGGGTGGCAGAATCCACACTGCAGCAGGGTCAGAGAACAGAGGTAAGAAAATGGAGAAAATTTAGGTGGATGTGGGTCAAGAGAACTGCTTCTCTCTTGCGTGGGCATGGCGTGGGCGTGTCTGAATGGTGACGGAGCAGACAAGTAGCGAGGAGAGTGGCACCAGGTTCCAGAAGGTAGGAGAGGTGAGGGCGAACACCAGAGCACCTCGAGTTACACGTCAGCAGCAAATCCGAGGCGACTGGGGCTGTGGGCCCCCTTCTGGGCGGGCGGGCCTGCGAGGCTACTCTTGGCCCTGGCACCCCGATGCTGGCGCAGAACTCCCCAGAGCCCTCTCTTCACTCCGGCACAGCGGCGGTAAATGTCCCAGCTGGTCACCGCCCATCTGCCTGCGTCCCTGCCATGAGCAGACTGTGACGGACGTGTAATGGGAGCAAGAACGACCGACACCTCTGCCACTTTGGATCCCTCAGATCTGGGGGATACCGGTTACCGCAGGCAGTAGTCCTGCCTGAGCAGACACACCTTTCAGACCCATTGTTACCAACTGTGATGAAAAATGAACCAAATGTGTGGAAAAGCAAAACACACAGGAAAGGGGGCGGGAGGAACAACTCAGAAAGTGTCCAGAAAAGATCCCTTTGTGTGGGGGGCGCTAGCGGGGGAGGGGCGGAGGCAGGACAGCCGGTCCAGCAGAGGACCGCACGTGCTGAGTGTCCCAATCAGGAAGCAGGGAACTGTTCCACTGCAGAGAGCGAGGTCTGGTGAGAGACGAGGCAGGGAAAGGCAGGGGCTGGAAGGCAGGGGGATTCCACAGCTCACGGTTAAGGGATCCACTGAAGAGTTTTAAACAGGGGAGCGATCTTTTGAAACCTTTTGGGCTGCAGTGTGGGAGCAGGCTGGAGGGAGGCAGAGCAGGAGACAGCCGGCCAGGAGTCCTGAGGGGGATGAGCGGTGCCTGCAGCTCAGATGCCCTCGGTGCTCAGTGAGCGCGCGGTGCCTGCAGCTCAGATGCACTCGGTGCTCAGTGAGCGCGCGGTGCCTGCAGCTCAGATGCACTCGGTGCTCAGTGAGCACGCGCGTGCCTGGCAGGAAGGGCTCAGAGCCGCGGGCAGGAGGCAAGAGCGCCCCTGGGGGACAGAAGGCAGAGCCCGCCTACCCACCATGTCCTGCAGGTGCCACCCTCCTTGGGGCTCCTGGGGAGCTGCCTAGACATGGGTCAGGGTAGAAGCAGAGGCAGAAGCCACCTCCACAAGTAGCACAAGCTCAGGCAGGCCTCCCATTGAACTTTCTGGAAAACTGTGACTACCCATGGAGGTGTCAGCCCACCCCAGATGGGGTGCAAGTAGGGGAGACTGCGCTGGGAACCCGGCTCCACTGAGCCCACTCAGGGAAAAGGAACAGCAGCAGTCTCTGACTGATCGACCAGGGGCCAGACCATCTACATGAGTGATCTTATTTCATCCTTCCAACCAGGAAGGTTGGGACTTCACTCCCACTTTACAGATGGGGAAACTGAGGTTCAACGAAGTCTCTAAGGACACAGAGTCAGTCAGTGATGGAGTCAGGACTTGAACCCAGGCCCGAGTCTTGAGCTCCCACAGGCCTAGGCTCAGATATAAATAATACAACAATAGCAGCTGCCTATTATCAGACCCTTTCTTTCATTTCATCTTAACCCCTCGGCACAGGCACGCATTAGCCCCATCTGGACTTGCCAAGTAAACGGAGAAACCCAGTGACCTGCCCAGGGTTACCTAGATCTGTAGTGGCAGCGTCGGGCTGGAACCCAAGTCTCTCCAGTTCTGCCCAAGCCCTGCCAGGGCCACACCACCTTCCTGGCGCCACACCAGGCCTGGAGAGGAACCTCACGCTCCTGCCTGTGCACTCGCTCTCTGTGAGGCTGACTCACAATCAGAACTGCAGGAAATCCTCCCAGATCTGAGCCGGAAGCATGCCTGTTACCAACACACCCTTCTAACAGACACCTTGGGGGCACGGGGAAACCGGAGTCCTTGCTCTCAGGAGACGCCAGCCAGGTGAGCGAGGCCCGGGAGGTGCATTCTCTTGCCCAGGGTCACCCAAGGTGGCATAGCAGACCCCGGATGAGGACCCAGGTCTTGCATTCCTGGACTGGACCCTCCCAGATCTGACTCCCCACTTACTTCCGAAGGGCAGGCAGGACTGTCCTCCCCCAGGGCCTACCCCAGCCAGACCCCCAAACACATCACGGTTTTGTTTCCATGCCACCAATTTTAAATTCCCATACCACATCTGTCTCCCCACTATCAGCTCCCTGAAGGCAGAGACCGTCTGTCCTCATGCTGTACGCTTAGCACGGAGGACGGGGTCCGGCACCACAGAAATGCTCAGGAGGTGTTGAACGACCCAGTGACGGTTTTCTCTTCTCCCTGTCCTAGGTCAGCGGAGCGTGTCCTCTCCCTGCCTCCAGGGGCTGACCTACCCCCTTTGTCCTGGCAGAGAACCTAGACAGGGCAGAGTAGCCGGGATCGCCTGACCAGCCCTCAGAACCTGGATGAGCCACGGTGCCCGCTGCGGGGCAGACATCCCCTCCCTTCCTAGCCCTGCTCTTGGCAACAAGCTGGGCAGTGCCAGGGGTCCCTGCCACCACAGCCTCCCAGAGGACATTTAGGGTAAGACAAGGAAGCAGCAGTCCTGGGGCTGACACGTTGTTTCAGCCGCAGATCCTCCAGGAAGCCCTCCCTGCTCAGCCCCATCCGGGCTCCTGCAGCCCTGAGCTGCAGCGGGCAGAGCGGCAGGGGCCGTCCCTTAGTGCCGCTTCTGACTTGGAGCCCGAACCAGCCCTGCTGCTGCTGTGAGCGTCCCCAGAGGTTTCGCGGAAGGAAGGTGTATCTTCGGCCAGGGGACATCTGGTAGGGCAACAGCCTCGGAACTCAGCAGAGTCATCATTTTATAGATGAGAAAACCGAGGCTTGGAGAAATTAAGGCATTTGCCTTAGGTCACAGCCAGGAAGTTGTTTGCCTCCTGCTGGAAGTCACACCGCCACCCTCACCCTGCATTTCGGTGCTGACGCCATCAGAACTGCTCAGTTAATAATCATGACAAGGACGACTGACAATCAATAGCAGCTAGCACTGTCCTCCCCACCCCACAGCCAGGCCTGTACTTGGAGTGGTTTTTTAATTTTTTTTTCTTTATTCATGTTAGAGAGAGAGGAAGGGAGAGGGAGAGATGGAAACATCCATGAGAGAGAACATCGATTGGCCACCTCCTATATGCCCCCCGTTGGGGATCAGGCCCACAACCAGGGAATGTGCCCTGACCTGGAATCGAACCAGTGACCTCTTGGTGCATGGGTTGATGCCTAACCACTGCGCCACACCAGCCAGGACTTGGTGTTTTATGCAGAGTGGATAAAAGGATGATTCCCATTTTAACATGGGCGAACTGAGGCACAGAGAAGCAACTCACTCAAGCCCCCATAATTAATTCGGGTGGAAATCACCACCCAGATCCAGCTGCGATCCAAGTTTAAAATCCTTCCTGGTCTCACTCTGTGGTCAAAACCACCCCAGAGGCTGTTTCCTCTCAACCCTACCGTTCTGGGGCCTCAGAACCCTAAAGAATAGAGGTAAGCCTGCCCCCAACACGCTGGGTGAACATAGATTCGAACCTCACTTTGGCCTCCCTGGCTTACTCTTCTCCCCTGTTCAAAGCCAGGGGACACTCCCTAGGACAACTGGGCAGGTGGACAGGTTCTCCCAGGCCAAGCCCACCTGAGGTCAGACACAGAATTGCGAGGCCAGCCTCCCCTACCTTGCTGTGTGACCAGACACTCTTTGTCCTTGCTTCTTCCTCTGTCAAACAGAAGTTTCCATGAAACCCATTCTGTTCCCCTCCCTCCCAACTGCCACGTGGTAAGTTTGTAACGGGCAAAGCGGGCTCTTGGGTGGGGGCAGGAGCATTTTGTTTTAACAGATGGCTCTGGTAACCCAAAAAGTGCTGAGAGCCCAAAGCAGTGCTGACGGTGGGCTTTGTGGCAGAAGAGACATGGCAGACGGAGAGGCTTCCGAGTCCAGGGCGGGCTGCGTGCCAGCCGGGCACTTCACAAGTGCCAATCAGCAGATCAGTTTCCCCCAAGGGCCCCATGATCTTGGTGTTATAGCCCATTTTAGAGAAGGAAGCTGGGGTTCAGGAAACTGTCTCTCTGAGCTTTGTAGCTGATAAGTGTCAAGGTGGGATCCCACTCCAGTAGATCTGAAGTCTAAGGTCACCCTAATTCTAACTCCTGCCCCAGAGTGGGGTGGCAGGTTAACAAAGCAGTTTCAGGTAGATCTGGGTTCAAGTGTGGCTCCTCTGCTTTATAACTGTGTGACTTTGGCAAGTTCCTTCTCCTCTCTGAGCCTCAGTTTCCTCACATATAAATGAGAATAAGAGGACCTACCTCAGGAGGGCAGTTGTGAGCGTTAAATGAGTTAATACATGCAAATATGCAAATGAGAACAGTGCCCGATTTGGAGTCAACATTCAAATAAGAAAAAGGTACGTTAGAAATTTAGCCCCAATTCCCCTGTCTCAACAAGAAAAGAAAACTGCTGTTCCAACTTGGCCTGCCTGCTCAGCCCTGATTTTGCGTAGCCTTGGGCAAGTCACTTCACCTCTTCAGCCCTCAGCCTCATCTATCAGTGGGGATGAAGACATGTGCCTCGGTGGCCGAGGGGCTGCAGCGGCCCAGGATGGACAAGCTGCAGAAGGTGCCGAGCACGCCGGACCCTGGGACCGGGCAGCCTGGCTGTGGTGGTTGAGACACCTTCATTAAGCTGGAATACCAGAATACAAGGCTTCATATTGTCTTGTGAAAAGAATTCTCTGCTCACTGCTGGGTACTCTGCTGCTCTGGGTGCAGAGGAAGGGGCTGGACGTCTTTGCCGTCTGCCCACCTTTGGTAACATCCCATCCATGGGGAGCCCCGCCTTCCTCATGGGACCAATAGACAGCTGGAGAGAACGTTCCAGCCCACGCATTTGATATAACTATCACGGTGCTGTTGGTGCTACTGAGTTTTGCGCTCACCCTGTGTTCTGCCTTTGGGTCGCATAACAAGGAGCTTGCCCTCATTCTCTGCATTTTGCAAGCTTTGGCCCTGCGGTAGCCTTTCCTTCCTACCATTTGCAAGGGACGCTGTGAAGAAGTGTTTTCCTGCGTGTCTTGCAGAACACGCAGCCAGTTTCACAAAGCTTTGGGAGGCACTGTGGACGGACACCTCACCCTCTTGCTCACAGACATGGTCCTTTCCTCTTACCGTAATGGGTTCACGCGACCCATTAACACAAGAGGAGGGGCGGGGTCTGTACCTTCCAGAGAGGACTCTTCCTCATCACCCCTTTCCTCTTTGGGTGTTGTTCTCCTGAATTCTCAGAAATAAAAACCACATCAAGCAGCAAAAAAAGAGAAAACATCTGCCTTGTCAAGTTGTCCTGAGGATTCTGTGAGATAAATCATGGAAGGTACCCGACATCCACAAATATTCAAATGACAGCAGTTATTTTTAAATTAAGTTAAAATACCAGGCATGTGAGCAGCATTGTCCTCCCTGACAAAGAACTCCAAGTGCCATGGCTTTTTCTAGCCTTGCTCCCATGGAAATAGATAAGGGCCACCCCTCCATCCCCTTTGTACCTCTTCCAGTGTCCAACAGGTGTTCAGGAAGCATCTGTTGGAATGACATAGTCAAACCAGGCAGGCAGCTGCCTAGGGTCTTGCTACCTCAAGTGTGGTCCATGGACCAGCCGAATTAGCATCACCTGGGAGCTAACCGGAAGCATAGCATCTCAGGCCCCACCCTAGACCCCCTGGTTCAGAGTCTGTTAACAAACGTTAGGTGAGTTGAGTACATATTCAAGCTTGGAAAGCTCTGCTCTGGCTTCTTGAAACTGGCCTCACCTGGAGGTAGGCATGAGCAGCCAGAGAGGCCTGCCCCTGGGGCACTGGCACCTCCACCCCCAAAGGCTTCTGCAGAGGCAGGTCAGGAAAGCTGGTTAGGGCACAGGACTGTGAAGCCAGTACCCTGGACTCTAACCCTAGCTTGGCTGCTGTGACCTTCTTAATCTAGTTCATCTCTGTGCCTCTATTTATTCATCTATAAAACAGGATGACATCAGCTACCTCACAGAGTCACAGTCAGAATGAAATGAATTAATGCAGGTAATGAAATGGCACGAGCTACCTCGCAGAGCCACAGTCAGAGTGAAATTAATTACTGCAGGTAACACGTGCAGAAAGGTGTCTGGCACAGGGCAGTAACACTCAGTAAGCACAAGCTGCTCATACTAGTAGTTAATTATCTCCTCCATTCCTCTGTGCACACTTAGGAGTCTCACCAACACTTGTGACATCTGCCATCATCACTTACACCTGTTTCTCAGATGGAGCGGTTGAGGCTGACTGAAACTCACACCTTCTCCAGTGGACTCAAATCCCACCAGCTGCAGATTCACTCGGCTGGGCGGACTTTTGGGTGGTTCCCCTGCCTGGATGAATCTCCGCTCTGAATCACACCAAGTGGGCCTGGACGCTCCTTGACCCCACCATTCCCAAGACACCACAGCTGGCGGGAGGAGGGATGAGAGTCCTCCCTTGGGGCCAGTGGCCCGCTGAATCTTACCAGAGCCCAAGGCCTAAGGCCCCCCAAACCCTCTGCCCCTATCTCTGGCATGGCTCATGGTTCTTCCCACCAGCACATCCACAAAGGGACTCGTTGGTGTGGACAAAACAGTCACGGTGTTCGAGTCTAAAGCTGTTTACATTAACAGAGCGCCCAGTACGCACCGTACCCAACTCTAGATGCTTATCGTTGTAGACACGGCGCCCCAGGCCCCACTTTACCGCTGAGTTTCAGAGAGATCAAGCCCTCTGCCCAGGCTCACAAGCTGCTCGGCGCCTGCGGTGCTAAAATGTCCATTAGACAGAGGGTGAAACTGAGACCCAGAGGGGCCAAGTTAGCGTCAGAAGCAGAACTCGGAGGCCAGCCAGGGGCGCCTCCAGATTCATTCCCTCACTAAACAGCCTAGAGGCGGACAAGGGCCTCAGCGGAGGGAAGAAAGCGCCTGCAGGGGCCCGTTCGCTCCCGTGGTGTGGAAGCCCCTAAGCCCTCCAACCAGACTAGGAGCCAGAACCCGGACCCCGAGCCCCGGCTCACTTTGGGCATGTTGAAGGCGGGTGTCTGGGTCATGGTGCCAAGCGCGCGCCCCGGCGCTGCTGCCTCCTCCGCTGAATCCCGGTGGCCTACGGCTGATTGAGACCGGTCGGTTTCCCCCGGGCCCCGCAGTAACCGCGGCCCGCCTCTCCCTTCTTAACCGGGCCGGCTCCGCCCCGCCCCGCCCCCTGCTCGCCCCATCCCGCTCCAGGCCCCGCCCCACCCCGCTCCAGGCCCCGCCCCACCGTCCCTAGTCGCTCTTTTCCTGGAATTCAGCAGTGGGAACAAACACAAGTTCCCTCAGCGCCTTAACCCGCCCAAAAATTGGCCCTGGGACTTGGGGTGGCAGCCACCTGTGGGCTCAGGCTCCTGCCGCCGGGCCGTCTCTGTGGCCTGGGCGCTTACAGTGTGCCAGGCCCGAGCTGGAATCTGGGAACCTGTGAGCATCACAGACTTTGTGAGACTTGCTGTCTACCAGGGCTAGACCAACGCTCATCACATCATCGCGCTCGTCACATAATTGCACAACGTACATGTGTAATTAGGAAGTTTTCATGGGGACCCACTGTGGCCTGCAGGTCGGGAGGCTTGTCTGAGGACCTGAAGGAATGTGCCAAGTGAGAGGAGAGGAGAGGAAAGGGCACGCGGAGTGTTCACACGCTGGCAATGCAAAAATACTGCAAACACTCCGACGTCCATCCACAGGCAGGTGGGCAAATCAACTGTGAAGTGTGTGGGTTCTTGACTTCATGCCTGAGAATGTTCACAGCACCTGTCCCGGCGATTTGTGTAAGGAGGTGGAAGGTGGCGGTGCAGGGTCTCCCGAAGTGCAGGTGTATTGGGAATCAGGCTGCTGGGCGACCTCTAAGGAGAGAGTAGCAAGCAGCTTGTACAGACTAGGGATTTTTAAATTTAGCGCTGGGGGGGTAGGGGAGGGAGAGTTCCTTCAGCCGAGGAGACGTGGTCGTCTTTGATTGGACGGTCCTGGGGTCTCCTGAAACTTGTTTTTCTTGTGGAGCAACTGTTTGCAGTTTGGGGTGGGTTAGGTAGTTCCATCATTCCGTTCCTCCTGACTGGAGTGATGGGTTTTCGTTTTCTGGAATGAGAGTTTTAGGGCAGTAATATGGAAGTTAAGAGCTGACGATTTGGAGAGTTCTTTTATTAAAGCTGGGGTCAGTGAAGCAAAGGGGGGCTTAGAGTGGACAAAGCAACAGGAGAGAAGCTAGGCCGTGCTCTGCGGGGCTCCCTGGAAACATGTACGAAAGAAGCAGGCCCCCCTGGGCTGTGTGAATTTGCTGAGAAGTAAAAGTCACAGAGATAGATGTGAGCCGGGGAAGGGCTGCTCTTGGCTCATCTAAAGTCAGAGAAAAGGGGGCCTTGGGCACGGGTTCGGGGGTTAGCCCATATGAGCTGCTGCTGCCCATTGCCCCCTGGCTGGGAGTCTCATGGGGACCCTCAGAGGAGAGAAAAGGTGCAGGCCTGGAAGGGAAGAGAGGCGTGGGTCTTGTCTTGAGGGTTCTTGTCTGTTTTCTAAAGGCAGAGCTTCAGGGGAGGATCTCAATAGAATAGTTATCAACTTTATGCTGATGTGCCAAAATGGGATTTATTCCCGACTTCATCTGTCATTGGGTGTGGTTGGCACAACTGTCGCTAATTGGATTTTCGTGACCTATCTCCCTGACTGGAGTGATTTAAGCTCTTTACCCTTTGGTTGGGGAGAAGTGCAAACCATTTACTCTTAAATGTCCTTGGTTAGGGAAGATAAGATTTTAAGACTTACTAGATGGCTGTAAACTGCTTGGCTGTTTAACTGTCTGTCTCAGTTTCCCTATTCCACTTGTCCTGGCTTACTAGCCTGTCTCAGCTGCAGTGAGGGGGGGCATTGCAGAGGGGCCAGAGCAAGTCTGGAGACCAGGAAGGAGGCAACTGCAGTAGCCCCAGGGAGATGCTGGGGACGGTGGGGGACGGTGGGGGAAGATGGGGAAAATCTGATTCAAGCTACATTTAGGGGCAAAATCAGCTGAACGTGGGGTGGAGGGTGTGTGGCAGTGAGGCAGAGAGCCGGTCAAAATGATTCTTCGGATGCATTGTGGAAACCACACGCGTGGTTTTGTAAGACCCTCTCCTGGCTCTCTGGGCCACTCAGGATAAATCATAGCAGCTCTACTTTTCGGGACATACTTGGAGCAGGTACTCTGAGAAGCGCTTTAAAAGCACCGTCTCATTTAATGTTTACAGAGATACTGCAAAGTAGGAAGTGATCTCCTCGCTTTACAGGTGAGAACACTAAGGCCCAGAGAAAGAACAGCCTGCTTGGCACATGTGTTGTGAGTGGCGGAGCTGGGACTTTAACTTGAACCTGACCCCAAAACCTTCACTCTCTACCTTATTATTGCCTCCGCAGCTCCTCTCCAACATCGGTCCCATCACTTGCTAGTCCTCAAACACTAGCCAACCTGGATGACTTGCTGGTCATTAAAGGTGGCACATGTTCTTGGCAAATCCTCCCACTGTGTGATGGAGTCTAAATTCCTCCTTTGTATCTGGGCTGGACTGAGTAACCCATTTGCCTGATAGGATGTGGTGAAGGTGACATTCCTGGACTTTGAGTCCAGGTCATAAGAAGCCTTGGGGCTTCCACGGGGGCCTCTCGCACATTCGCTCTGGGAAGCCTGAGTCGCAACGTAGGAAATCCACACCGGAGAACCCGCGTGCAGGCCCCTCCACTCGGCTGTCCAGCTGAGGGCAGCCTTTGCACCACGCCCACCGAGAGACCAGACACATTAGTGAAGCCATGTTGGAGCAGAACCTCTGCTAACTGAACATGTGACATATGCCATATGGAAAGAAGAATGACTCAACTGACCCCACTCGCATTTGTGACCTGCAGGTATATAATGAATGGTTGTTAATTGAGGTCATTAAGTGTTGGGACAGGTTGTTACGCAGCAGTAGATAACAGGAATATTGGTTCCTACCCGCCCCATTCACCTCCACCCCAAATTACTTTTGTTTGTTCAAATTTCCTGAAACTTCGGTGGGTACAGAAACCACAAACTGATCAACAGAGAAAAGAGGGACAGAAATAACTGGAATCTTGGGGCCAGTTCCCCTTCCTCCACAGGTTTCTTCTTCTCCCAACAGCTTGGTCCAAAGCCTGCTGGGAATTTGCTACTAAGATGTGCCCAGGCAGGGACCCTGACCCCACACGCATTTGGATCAGGCCTTCACAGACCCTCAGCTAGAAGCACTTGAAGGCAGAAAAACAAGGTGGAAACACAGAAAAACCCCAAATCCCAGATAGGGCGATGATGAGGAGAGATACCCAGCAAGGGGGCCTCAGTAGCCTGCCTGATCCTGGCAGTAGAGGGGGGTACTCCAGGGCCTTCCCTGGGCTTGGGCAGTCACCAGTTGACCCTAGAGCCCCGTCAGCCACTGGGTCTTGTGGGCAGTACTTGGGGTCATATATCTGTCAGTCCAGGCCAAAGACCTGGCCACTCTGGTTGGCACCCTCCATGTAGCACACCTGCAGAGACTTGGAGGAGTTGTCACACTTGTTGGTCCCCAGTTTGGTGTCATAAATGTTCCCGTGGATCCTGGGAGCCATCATGCCCACCTGGCTGGCACACTTGTTGGTACCCATTTGCAGGCTGATGGTTGAGTGGTCCATGGGTGGCAGGACATGGTTCTTGGGGTCATACAGATGCCTTCTTGTGCCATATGCTGTCATGCCTGACTGTCTGGCATACATATTGGTGCCCTTCTGGAGCCCAGTGACTCCGTGGCCCGCCTTCATGGTGGCGTCATCAAAGTTCCACTCCTGCTTCTCCAAGTACTTGATGCCAAGGTCCACGCCACCCTGCAGCCCCTTTGTCTTGGCCTTCCCTGCCCCGGTCAGGAGCAAACCACTAGAGAGTATCATGTTCCCATCTCAAACAGGTCCGCAGAGTGCATGCCATAGCTGCCCATGGCCTTGATGAAATTTGAGAGGTCTTGTCAATGGTGCCAGTTTTGCATGGAGCAGTTGGTCTTGGGGACCGCGCCGGGACCCTCTGGAAGTCAGGACAAATAGGCCCGTGAGTCTCTCTCCATCCAGCTGCAGAGCCCCGCCTCCTTCTGAGGGCTATATTTGGACAGGAGCCAGTTCTTGACTCGGCAGAAAGCCCCTCTGAGGGCCCTTGTTGAACTGCGTGGAACTCAACTACAGTGTGATGATCTGATACGTGTCTACAGTGTGAAAGGATTCCCCAGGGTTCATTAACATACCCATCACCTCACATATTTACGTCTTTTTTTTTTTAGTGAAAACATTTCAGTTCTACTCCTTTAGCAAATTTTAGTTATACAGTAGTGTTATCAACCAATGATAGTCACCATGTGATACTTGAGATCCTCAGATCTTATTCATTTGATAACTACAAATAATTCCTTTATTCAATTCTCCTTAATTACTCAGAGCGTGTCGTGTCCCTGGTTCCCACCAGGACCCTGGGTGACACAGGCTGGTCTTGAACTTCTCCACGTCAGTACATAGTAGACCAATGTCTACAGAGTTGGAGGAGGATCGGAGAGAGATGCTTTTCCCCAAAAATGCATCAACCACACAGCATTTCACATGTAAGACGAGAGAGATACATTCTCAAACACGTAGGAACTCTAACTCTCACACATCCTTCCTGAAAAAATCTAAAGTCATCATCTCCGTGTGTTGGAGAGGCATGTGACCTTGTCTAACCCCACCAGTCAGGTAGATGGTCTTCGAAGGTAAGATAGGTTCAAATTCTCCCGGGTCTCTAGTCCTGGTGGAGAGCAGGAGCTTGTTATGTTGGTGGGATGGAGGAATATAATGGAGCAGTTTGGGTCATTGTTCCCAAGCCCCTGAGGTATATGGGAAGCCCTCACCTCAGCATGATTTGTATTCAGTCCTCTGCAGGGCTCAGGCTACCTTGGGTTAAGGGAGGGCAAGTCAATGCCTAAGAAAAAGAATTTCAAGACATAGACAAATTGCCCTGGCCGGTTTGGCTCAGTGGTTAGAGCGTCGGCCTGCGGTCCCGAGAGACCCAGGTTTGGTTCCCGCTAAGGGCACGTACTTCGGTTGCAGTTTTCCCCCGGCCTTGGTTGGTCATGCGGGTGGCAGCCACTCGATGTGTCCCTTTCACGTCTATGTTTCTCTCTCTCTCTCTCTGTTCCTCTCTCTCCCTCCCACTCTACCTGAACAAAAAATGCAAAAATGTCCTCGGGTGAGGGTAAAAAATACATAAATAAAAAAGACATAGCCCTGGCCGGTTTGGCTCAGCGGTTAGAGCATCAGCCTGCGGTCCTGAGAGACCCGGGTTCGGTTCCCGCTAAGGGCATGTGCCTTGGTTGCAGTTTGTCCCCGGCCCTGGTCGGTCGTGCGGGTGGCAGCCACTCGATGTGTCCCTTCACATCGATGTTTCTCTCTCTCTCTCTCTTCCTCTCTCTCCCTCCCACTCTACCTGAACAAAAAAAAAAAATGTCCTCGGGTGAGGATAAAAAAAAAAGACAGACAAATTAATCCATCCCCACCCCATACCACTCATACAAAATATGTGTCACAATATTAGCTATTATTTCGCAAGTTGGTCACCATGTGAAGGCATTGCATGATCTCACCTAATCCTCCCAGCCAACGCTGTGACGTTGGCACCATGATTAAGGCTCAAAGTAGTCACAGCTAGTGAGAGATGAAGCTAGAATCTGGGTGTGAATATGCTAGACCTCAGAGCCTGTGCTCTTGACCTCTGTCAGTGTCCAGGAGAAAGCAGGGTATGTTGGACGGCAGCCAGGTCTGGGGGCAGAGCCCTGGGCAGGCAAGCACCCTGAGTTTGCACCCCTGTTCTGCCATCCTGCTGAGTGTGGCTGAGAGTGGGCCACTTCATTCATTCAGCACGCAGTTCCCTAGGCTGGCCCTGCACCAAGTGCTGAGGATCCGGAGAAAAAACCTACTCTCTAGTGGTTTGCTCAGTGTTGCAGGAATGCCAACACCGTGGATTTGTTACAATATGACAAGGGTCATTAAGTATTTCTTCTCCTCGGTTCTATTGTTTTCCTCTGTGAACTTCCGGCAAGTGGTTGGGAAATCAAGGCTTGCTAACGCAAATGCTGACAGGACAAGCATGGAATGCGGTTTGATGTCTAACTCGAGACAAGTTCTCTCTGAGTCTCAAATTCCTCACCTGTTGAGTGGAGATAACACATATAATACCTAATTCATAAGATAATCCACATGTATACCTAACTCATAGGATAACCCATATACATACACATAGCTTAGGGGATAACCCACATCCACACCTAGTGCATAGAACAACCTGTATATGCATGTGTGGGCCATATTTTGCCCCTGGCCCTGTGGACTCCATAATAACTAAGGTCTCTGCTGATTCTGATCTTCTAGGGTATCTGAATAGGAAAGAGGACAAGGGAGGGATGTCCCCAGTTCAGATTTATCAGACAGGCTTAGGATCAGTTGCACACAACACAAAATCCTAAAATAATAGTAGTGAAAAACATTAAAGAAGTTTATTTCTCTGTCATGTAAAAGAAGTCCAGAGATGGCCAATGCATGGCTGGCACAGCAACTCCATAAATATGGTTTCTTCTATCTCTCTGCTCTGTCATCCCTTGCATATTGCCCTTACCCTCATAGCACAGTATGGCTGCGAGAGCACTGGCCATTACATCAGCTGTCCAGAGAGCAGAGTAGAAGAGCTTTTTTCTTTTAAAGAGACTTCCTGCTTTCCTCACAACAAATTTCATGTATATAGTCACATGGCCGCACTTCATTACAAAGGAGGCTGGGAAACGCCTTGAGGCTGGAAAGCAAGGTAGCGAGCAAAACCTTTTTAGCTAGCTGGAAGAAGTGGACAGTCAATATTGGAAGGGAACTAGCCATTTCTGCCCCATCAAATAGCCTGGCTTGTGAGAAGGTTGTGTGGATCATTGGAGGGATGTTACCAGGCAGCCAGACTCTGTCATCCACATCTTCTCTTCTGCCTCATAACTTTCCAACCAAGAAGTGAAGAGAACAAGACAGAAAAAGGTCATCTGAATATAATAATGGCAACAACAACTGACCAAGGACCTGCTCTACCCCAGGCCCTGAGCTGAGCCTGGGGTGAACATTATCTCAGATTTTCATCTCCCAGACTCCCAGGAGTGAGTCTCCTGTAGTGGTGAGGAGGGGTCACGTCCTGCCTGTGCCAGCTGCGGCAGGAGACCTCAAAGCCCACTGTCCCCCAGATGGATAACCAACCAGCCCTTCCATGTTCAGTCCTGCTCTGAGCCCCCGTCTCGGGAGATTCCTGGTCTCTCCAATCCCTGAGCCTTTCTAAGGATCTTACATTGTCCTGTGCCCTGATGGCTCCCCGTGAGCAGTCAGGCTACAACTTTCTGGGTTTCTCAAATCAGTCCTCATTCGCCATCTGTTTCCCAGCTTCCACAATTTGATTGACTCCTTTTATCTGATGTTATTTCTTCATGTTCTCTTTGTCTTTGTGGATGGGAGTGCACTTTTTTTTTAAATGCCTTTACGTCATTTAACTGAAATTTTAGAGAACAGTGGAGGAAAATAAGTGTGTTCAGTTGGCCCTGTGAAAATGGTAGCCTCCCACCTGCGTTTGTTTTTTTTGTTTTTTCAAAACAAATATGTTTTTATTGATTTTAGAGAGAAAGGAAGGGAGAAAGAGAGATAGAAACATTGATCGGCTGCCTTCTGCATGCCCCCCACTGGGGATGGAGCCCACAACCCTGGCATGTGCCCTGACCGGGAATCGAACTGGCGACCTCTCGGTGCATGGGACAGCGCTCAACCACTGAGCCATACTGACCAGGCTGCCTGCATTCTTGATGTGGGGAGCTATGTGAATTGTATGGCATTAGCATCCTGGCCCCCTCCTTCCCATCCATCTCAGGAGCCCCTGGCCCCTCAGCACACGGGGCTCTGTTTCTCCCTCTCTGAGCCCAGGCATGTCTGTCCTGACTCCGCAGCCCAGCCCTGCCTCATGCTTCCTTGTCACAGACCGGGCAGGCTGTGGCGGATAACTGAGTCCCTGGTGCGGGTCATTCCTGAGAAGTCAGGTGTGTGGTGTGGGGCTTGAATGAGTTAAAATGTACAGTTGGGGATGAAAGCCAGACCTTTCTAAGTGGGAAGACCAGAGTGAATCCCCCACACGAATATTCCCACTGTGTTTACAATGGAGTCCAAAGTCAATGCTCAAGGGCAAAGCCTCAGACGGTCACATTGGCCTTGCAAACCCCTTAAGCAGGGACACAGACGCACCTCTCCAGGGGCTGTGACACAGCCAGCACTTCCTCCCGTGCCTTGGTTAAGTGCCTGCACCAGATCTTGGCGTTGAGAAGCCCTCTTGTGTGAACAATATGTTTCTTCAGAATCCCCCCAGGGGGCTGTGATGCTCGCGAGGTCACAGGGGGAGAGGCACATGGCCCCAAGGTCTAGCTGACCAACCATCTGGTGTGGTGGGAATGAGGAGTTGCTGGGATACAGGACTTTCTGTGCTAAAACCAGGACAGTCCCAGGGCAAATCGGGCTGGTCTCCCTATGAGAACACCTGTCGCAGCAGGCTGGCTTCTCACATACCCTCCTGGGCTTGTCCTTGTTGCAAAGGCAGCTTAAAATGGTAATTCTGTGCTGTTTAACCCCCACCCCACCACCCCCACCTCACTTAGCAAGACAGATGGTGGATGGTTCAGAGGTAGGCTCTGGAAGCAAGGTGTCTGGGTCTGAACCCCAGCTCCCACACCCACCCGCTGTGAAGCAAGTCACTTCACCTCTTTCTGCCTCAGTTTCCTTATCGATCAAATGGGAGGAAGAATAATAAATTCTAACCCATAGGGTTATTGCAAGGATTGAGTTAACAGATGTAAAGCACTTCGAATATATGCAGACTGTGATCCCCTATATAAACCCTGAGGTCTCAGGGCCCTCATGACTCGTGGGGTTTTGAGAGTTTGGGGGTTTAAGAAAGCACAGGTTATAGGTTAAATAACACAGCAGTGGTGTCTGGGTGAGCTTCCCACAACGAGACGCATTCCTATTTCTGCAGAGAACAGTGTCTGAATGTTCATACACCTGTTCAAGTTAGGTTTGGGCCACCAGATGGGTTTCGGTGCTCAGACTGAAATGATTTTGTTCAGAACGCTTCGGCCTCGGAAGCGCGGGGCAGTGTTGTCAACCTGTGTGCGGGTTGGCTGTTGTTATCACTTCTTGCGCATCTGGTGTTAGCTGCCATGGAACCACTCCTTTGTTGTTTCATTGTGAGAGTACATCTGTTAAAGCTGGTACAGTAAACAAGGAAGGGTCAGGACAGAAGAAGCAACAGGAGAGGGCCTGGGCGGGGCTGCTCTGGCTCCTAGAAATGTTACAGGGAAGAAGTGAGCCTGGGCGGGGCTGCTACTGGCTCACTGAAGAGTCAGAGGAAAGGGGGCCTTGGAGACAGGGCAGGGGGTTAGCCTGGCTGAGCTGCCCCTGCCCACTGCCCCCCTGGCTGCAAGTCTCCTGAGGACCCTTCAGCTTAGGAGATGCACACCCAACAGGCCTGGGCGGGCTCCTGGGAGGGGAGGCACCTGGAGACACTTCCTGAGGACCACTCAGTACTGCGGTGCCCAAGGCCCTGTGGTTGCCTGGAGTTTTCTAGTGGGGCCTTTCTTACCAACAGCTCTGAACAGCCTCTGAAGACTGAGGAGACGCTGTCTTTTATTTATTTATTTATTTATTTAATTTATTTATTTATCCTCATCCGAGGACACTCTTGTATTTATCTTCAGACAGAGCGGGAGGGAGAGAGAGAGAGGAAGAGAGAGAGAAACATGGATGTGAGAGAGACACATCGATTGGTTGCCACCCACACAACCCCAACCAGGTGGGGACAAACTGCAACCGAGGTACGTGCCCTTAGCGGGAACCAAACCCCCGCCTCTCTGGTCTGTGGGCTGACACTCCAACCACTGAGCCAAACAGGCCAGGGTGACAACGTCTTCTTCTTTCTCCATGCAGGCCTTCAGTTTAGTGATATCTTTCTGTGCCTTTCTATGTGGTGATGGTGGTGGTGGGTAGTGGTTGGGAGAGGGGTGATTGCAGATTCAAGTCTCCAGGAGTCTTTCCCAGTCTGGGCTGGGGGAGCCAGCGACCCCCAGTGGGGGAGGGGACAGAAGGTGTGGAGAAGGGACGAGCAAGCTGTGTTTCTGGTCAAGTTGCTGAGTTGCAGGCAGTGGTCTGGTCTGGGCAGATGAGATGGTGGAGCCAACGAGGGGTTCCCACAGGAGTCCCCGGCAGCCACAAGCATGCTGCACTACGGGAAAGTGTGCAGAGGGGAGAGTGGATGCCTCCTCGGTCGGAGTGCGTATCTTCTGAGCTGTCAGGAATCGCATGGTGGCGGCTGGAGGTATTCAGGCGTCTTAGTGGCTGTGCGAGGGGGAGGAGAAGCTCCGCAGCCCAGCCACAGGGAGCGGGCTCACCTAGAACCTGCTTCCACACCTCCCAGAGCTCCGTCCAGTCCTCCCACAGGGACATTCCTGCTGCAGTGACTTCGTCATGGGGTTGTTTTGCAAGTGCATTTTTTTCCTCAGGATTTGATCGTCTGGGAGGGAAACTTGGTTCCTGTTTTTTTGCCAGTGGAATTTTGCAATCAAGGGGGAGAGTGAGGAGGAGGACTAGGGCCAGGTTTGCACACACAGGTGTGCCTTGGAGTGGGGGCCTTAGGTCGCCTGTTGGGCATTTCTAAGCCTTACGCAAACTATGGAGTCTGAGAGGAGTCAAGGCTTCCCCGCCTCTGCTGTTCACCCTTCACCATTGGGGCGCCCTTCTTCTCCTTTTGGCCACTTAGCTTCCCCTTCACCCCAAAAGAGCCCTAGACACTGAAAGCTCCCTCTTTCTCTTACTAATCAAACCTCCTCTCTGCTCACAGGTCAGACAGTTCTGAGAAGGAACACTGGCTTGGAGTTAGGAGGCTCCAGTCCAAGTTTCAGTTCTGCCCCCCACACACTGTGCCCTGGAGCTGGCCCCTTGTCCTCTCTGTGCCTCGATTTCCCCATATATTTGAGGGAAAGATAGAATGCGATCAGGAGCTGCAAAGTCAGGCAGATTGAGGTCAGAGGTCAGGTGAACTAGTGAATGCCAGCCAGGCTACAGGGGTAGCAGTTAAACACTACAGCTCAGGCACATCCGGTCAAGACGGCGGGTAGGTACAAAGTTACAACTGAACTATAGAACAACCATCATTCAAAACCACCTGAAATCCAGCTGAATGGAAGTCCTACAACTATGGAATTAAAGCAGCAGCCTCATACAGACTGGTAGGAGGAGTGGAGGGGACGGGCTGGTCCCACACCCACGTGTGGCGGATAAAAATCAGGAGGACACCTCGGCTGGGAAGGTCCTCCCTGAGGACTGAGGGGTCCCCGTCCCACACCAGGTGCCCCACTCAGGGTTCCAGTGCCAGGAAGAGAATCCCCATAACTTCTGGCTGGAAAAACCAGCGGGAACTGAGGCTCAGGGAGGCTGAGGCGGCTGGAGCCCCAGGCAGCTCCTTAAAGGGCCCGCGCACGGACTTATCGGACTCTCTCCCTCTAAGCATGGAGGGGAGGCAGCTCGAGGGGCGCCAGAGACATACAGGGAAGAACTGAGCTGTTTGGCACTGGAGCAAGGGCTAGAGAGGGGGCTTTCTCCGGGACAGACGTGCTGTCGGAGGCCTTTGTTCCTTTGGTGAGCCCTTCCCTGGGGCGGCAGACAGCAACCATATCTGGGACTCCAGCAACCTGGCTCACACTGGTAGCCCCACCCTGGTGACTCCCTGAGGCCCCGCCCCACCCAACTTTCAGGCCCACCCAAGCTGTTGCCAGTTGCTTAACCATAGGATTGGCCTGTCTTGGATCCTGCTTCATATTTTCCTGAATTCTTTCAAACAAGCAGCGTGTGGTCTCAGCTAGCCCCATACCTCTCGTTAAGCAATACACAGAAACAAACATAGGGAGGCAGCCAAAATGAGGAGACAAAGAAACAGGTCCCAAGTGAAAGAACAGAACAAAACCCCAGGAAAAGAACTAAGCGAAATGGAGATAAGCAACCTAACAGATGCTGAGTTCAAAACACTGCTTATAAGGATGCTCAATGAACTTAGTGAGAACCTCAGTGAACTTAGTGAGGGCCTCAAGACCATAAAAAAGGACCAGTCAGAAATGAAGGAGACACTAACTGAAATAAAGAATAATTTACACAGATTCAATAGTAGAGTAGGTAAAGCCAAGAAGCAAACCATCAATTTGGAATATAAGGAAGCAAAAAACACCCAATCAGAACAGCAAAAAGAAAAAAGAATCCAAAAAAATGAGGATAGTGGAAGGAGCCTTGAGGACAACTTCAAGCATGCCAACATTCGCATCTTGGGGGTGCCAGAAGGAGAAGAGAGAGAACAAGAAATCCAAAACCTATTTGAAACAATAATGACAGAAAACTTCCCTAACTTGGTGAAGAAAACAGACATACAAGTCCAGGAAGCACAGAGAGTCCCAAACAAAAGGCCCACACCAAGACACGTCATCATCAAAATGCAAAAGGTTCAAGACAAAGAGAGAATCTTAGAAGCAGCAAGAGAAGAGCAGTTAGTTACCTACAAGGGAGTCCCCATAAGGCTGTCAGCTGAGTTCTCAAAAGAAACTTTGCAGGCCAGAAGGGAGTGGCAAGAAATATGCATAGTGATGAAGAGCAAGAACCTACAACCAAGATTACTCTATCCTGCAAAGTTGTCATTTAGAATCAATGGCCATATAAAGAGTTTCCCAGACAAGAAAAAGTTAAAGGAGTCCATCACCACCAAACCGTTATTATATGAAATGTTGAAGGGTCTTTTTGAGGAAAAAGATAAAATATATGCACAAACAAAATGACAATGAATACATATCTATCGACAATGGAATCTACAAACAAAATGAACAGGTAGAACAGAAATATTCTCATAGATACAGAGAACATTTTGTTGGTTGCCAGATGGAGGAGGGTTGGGGGAATGGGTGAAAAAGGTGAAGGGATTAAGAAGTACAGATTGGTTGCTAGACTGACAAACCTCAAAGGGAAGGGGGTTGGAGGGGTGGGAAGAAATAATCCGAAGAATTTGTATGCATATATTCATAACCAATGGACACAGACAACAGTGTGGGAAAAGGCACACAGAGAGTGGGAGGAGGGGGTCAATGGGGGAAAAATGAGGAACATCTGTAATACATTCAACAATAAAGATTAAAAAAAAGATTAAAAAACAAAACAGCCCTGGCTGGTTTGGCTCAGCGGTTGGAACATCGGCCTGTGGACCAGAGAGTCCCGGGTTCGGTTCCCGCCAGGGGCACGTACCAAAAAATAAATAAATAAATAAATAAAAATAAAAAAGTTTAAGCCCTGGCCGGTTTGGCTCAGCGGTTAGAGCGTCCGCCTGCGGTACAGAGAGACCCGGGTTCGGTTCCCGCTAAGGGCACGTACCTCGGTTGCAGTTTGTCCCCGGCCCTGGTTGGTCGTGTGGGTGGCAGCCACTCGATGTGTCCCTTTCACATCGATGTTTCCCTCTCTCTCTCTTCCTCTCTCTCCCTCCCACTATGTCTGTACAAAAAATGGAAAAATGTCCTCGGGTGAGGATAAAAAAAAAACAACAAAAAAAAAAACCAAAAAAACAAAACAAAACTACAACTCATTGTTGCCACGTGGAAAACTGAGCCTAGTCTTACCAGATTTCTGATTCTCCAAGAGAAGCTGTATCTGTCAGGACAGGTTGCTGTAACAAACAGCCCAGAAGCTCAGGCCCTTAATATGGCAAAGTTACACTTCCTGTTCCTGCCATAGTCCATGTGGGCTAGCAGGCGGCTCCACACCACCAATGATGGCTGCTCCTTCCATTTTGTAGCTCTGCCATCTCCCAGGGCCTAGGAGTCCTCCCCTGACCTTCTGCATCTGGCCCCATACAAGGAAGAGAGTGTGGAGGGTTGAAGGGACCAGGCAGGAAGTGGTGCAAATTACTTCTTTGCACGTTTCACTGGCTAGAATGTGGTCATGTGGTCCCAGTTAACTGCAAAGGAGGCTAGAAAATATAGTTGAACTGGGCCCTGGCTGGGTATCTCGGTTGGAGCATCGTCCCAATACATCAAGTTTGCCAGTTCGGTCCCAGTCAGGGCACATAAAAGAATCAATCAATGAATGCATACATAAGCGGAATAACAAATCGATTGTTTTTCTTGCTCTCTCAAATCAATTTTATATATATATATATATATAGAGAGAGAGAGAGAGAGAGAGAGAGAGAAACTGTTTCAGGAAGAAAAGGATGTGGTTTTGGTGAAAGGTAGACTTGACAGTTTCTGCCACAAGCTAGAAGCCTAGATTTTATGTGAAACCTTCTAATTTTGAAATAATGGCAAGTAATTAACAATTTAAAAAGACACTGTATGGATTAAACAAAACCTTCTTAGGTTAGATGGTCTCATCTTGCCCAGAGGAGCGATGATTCTACAGGGGCAGGCGGAGGACGGCCCGATGGCGCATCTGCAGTCATCCTACCCATCTGTTGAAGCCCGGCCCCTCTCAGGCCCTGTGCTAGGCGGCAAGGATGTGGGCAAAGCAAAGGCAAAAGACCCCCATCTCTTCCCCTGAAGAGCTCACAGTTATTTTTATCCCTGGGTTGAAAATAGTGCTCGATTTTTAAAACTGAATTTGAGAATCATTTGCCGTTGTGTTACATCTGAACAGAAGAGAATTCCTTCATGAAAAGAACGACTTCGTAGGCGGGGGGGGGGGGGAATTCGGGGCATGAGGACTAATCAGAAGAGCAGTGGACAGAGTCAGGAGCCCCTCCAAGCTTTACCATTCAGTGTGTGGGTGGGCTCAGGTTTGTCCTGGCCGAGCCTCAGTCTCCACCTCCATGAAATGGGGATAATGGTTCCCAGTTCACAGGGCTGTAGGAAACAACAGAAGCATGTAGGAAAGCCGACCACAGTGCCTGGCACCCAGTACACACACAATCCCTTGCTCCCCTTGTTCTTGTGGGTATGAGGCTGACCCTTGCTTGGCTCAAGATAAAGGTATGCCCCTCACCCCCTTAAAGCCAGGGGCCGGAAGGAGAAGTGCAAGCTCATTCCAGAGTTCCTTTACCATACAAAGCCGGTTAGTTCTTGTTTGACAGCAAAGACACGTGAGCCCAGGGGACTGGGGTGGGGATGGGGGTTTAGACAGGCTCAGACTGCAGAGAAGAAAAGGCTCTGCTTAGGCCCAGTTCACAAGACGACACCGCCAGGGTACTTCCTCTGATCCAACACTATCTTCAGTCCCCTAACCCTGCTGTGGGGGAGGTGCAGTCACACACCCATTTCACAGATGATGACGTCCAAGTGCAGAGAAACAGTGTGAACTTTCCCAACGCTACACAGCTGCTAAGGAGCGGCCTGAGATTCAAGCCCAGGCCCAGCTTCTTTTCTATGCTTCACAACAAGAGAGGGAGGTGTCTGCAGCAGGGCTCAGAAAACCTCCTCAGGGGTCCCCATCAGCTGTTGGGATGGAAGAAGGGGAGCAGGCCAGCTGGGGCTCTGAAGGGTCTGGCAAGAAGTGAACGCTGCCCTGGCCGGTTTGGCTCAGCGGTTAGAGCGTCGGCCTGCGGTACAGAGAGACCCGGGTTCAGTTCCCGCTAAGGGCACGTACCTCGGTTGCAGTTTGTCCCTGGCTCTGGTTGGTCGTGCAGGTGGCAACCACTCGATGTGTCCCTTCACATCGATGTTTCTCTCTCTCTCTCTCTTCCTCTCTCTCCCTCCCGCTCTGTCTGAACAAAAAATGCAAAAATGTCCTCGGGTGAGGATTAAAAAAAAAAAAAGAAGTGAACGCTGTCTGAGGCCTGCAGCCTCAGGGCAGCTAGAGTCCCTAAGTCCCTTCCTCCCTTGTTGATTCCTGGCTCTGGCCCCTACTGTCCTACTGTCGAGGTGACCTTGGCAGGCACTTCAGCCTTCCGAGCCTATGATCCTACTATGCACAGGCACTGCTCAAAGTGTACTGGAGGTGCAGACATGGCCCCAGCCTCATGGCAGCTAACCCACTGTGGAGGCCTCCCGGGAGAAGTGATGCTTGCATGGAGGGGGACAACATGAGGACCTGTCCACCACATTCTCGAGGGGCAGGGCAGGGGGCCAGCGCAGGGATTTTGTTCTGGGGGAAGGCAAAAGTGGATGATCAGACTGCTGCAGCTTTGCTATAGAGCCCCTTGCTGGCCCGGGCTTTCCGGTGACCTGGGGAGGGGGCGGGGCTAGCAATGCCTACTCAGGATCACGTGCTGCGGAGGGTTTGCCCACATCAGCTGTTTTAACTGCCCTTCCTCTCCAGCTTAGCCCTTGGTCAGGTTCCTCTAATTTCGGGTGTCACTGTGTGTGGCTGTGGGCTTTGGGGGAGTACATTGCAACCAACTGGTTAATAGGTGGCACCAAGTCAAAAACTTTTGATGAGTCATCAAGGAAACCTGAAATCTTACAGCTCCTATAGGAAAGAAACTTGTAGAGGGTTTTCTAAATTTGACAACAATCATAAGATTTTATGACACTATCCATAATAAGTTGTGAAATTGAAATAAACTTTTCTAAATTATCAACAATAAAAAACTTTTGGGCCCTGGCCGGTTTGGCTCAGCGGTTAGAGCGTCGGCCTGCGGTCCTGAGAGACCCGGGTTCGGTTCCCGCTAAGGGCACGTACCTTGGTTGCAGTTTGTCCCTGGCCCTGGTTGGGTCGTGTGGGAGGCAGCCACTCGATGTGTCCCTTTCACGTAAATGTTTTTCTCTCTCTCTCCTTCTTCCTCTCTTTTCCTCCCACTCTATCTGAACAAAAAATGGAAAAATGTCCTTGGGTGAGGATAAAAAAAACAACAACTTTTGGTCGACTGTGCTAGAAAACAGACTAAATTGTCTTACCAAAGAACTTATATGCATTTAGGCACAACCCACGGGCATAGACCACAGGACAGCAAATGCCTGGGGTGGATCGGGAGCCGGTGGGGGGGGCAATGGGAGAAAAATGGGGGACATTTGTAGTACTCTCAACAATAAAGACACATTTTTTAGAAAAAGAAAATGACATGACAAAAATCAATGTCATATGAAGAGCTTATCCTAGAGGTATATAACCAAAATGAAAAAGTAAAAATATTATAGCGGTATTATCAGGTGGTAAATGTAAACATTATTTTTCTGAAGTTTGTATGGTGTTTATCAACTTTTAAAATTTCATTGTGGTTTTGTTTCTCATTCTAAATATTCACATTCTTATCTGATTTTGTATTCTTTTGTCTTAAACGTCTCCCAGCTTCATAAGTTTCAGGTATATAAAATCTGAATGCACCTCTATGGAGAAGATGTGGCATGTGCAAAGGCCCAGTGTTCTTGGGGTGGGAGCTTGGCTGTGTTCAATGAACAGAAAAGCACAGAGAGGACAATCGGGGGGGGGGGGGTATTGTCCATAATCCTGACTTGACCTGTCACTGGCTGTGTGACCAAACAGGGAAAGGGATCTTGGGACCCTTATCCAGAGAAACCAAAGCCAAAGAAAGGACCTTGTAAGTCATTTCCTCAACCTCCCACCAGTGTAGAAATTCTCTCCCTGCTATCCGTCCACTGAGCCTTGGCTCTGCACACCTCCGGGGATGGGTAAACACACACACACACACACACACACACACACACTTGACCTGTGAATAACACGGCTTTGAACTGGTGGGTCCATTTATTAGCAGATTTTTTCCCCAATAAATACTGTAAATGTATTTTCTCTTCCTTATGATTTTCTTAATAACATTTTCTTTTCTCTAGCTTACTATATTCTAAGATACTGTATAAAATACATATACAAAATGCGTGTTAATCGACTGTTTATGTCATCGGGAAAGCTTTCTGTTCACGGTAGGCTATCAGGAGTTAGGTTTCTGCGGAGTCAAACGTTATACGTGAATTCTCAACTGTGCAGGGGGTCAGCTCCCCTAACCTCCATGTTGTTCAAGGGTCATCTGCACATTTTTCACTGGTTCTGTTCTCGGGAGGACCCTGACGGATACCAGGGTCTGCCCCCCAACCTCTAGCCTGCACGTATCTTAGTAAGTACTTCTCCATCACCAAGTCCTAGCAGCACGATGCTATCGATACATTGGACCAACCTGACACTTGTGGGATGGTGAAATGGTACGCAGAGTGGGAGGGCTGCCTAGTCTTGAAGGAAGACAGTGACAGTGAACTGCTGTCCCTGCCGATGACACCAAGCGACCCCAGTGCAGGAGGAAGAGTTATTTTGCTAACTGTATGGCACTGGGTAAGTCTCTTTCCTTCTCCGGACCTGTCTTCTCATCTGTCACATGAGAGGGTTATAAGATAGCCTCCGAACACCCTGTGATTCCCTCTAGTCCTGAACTTCTGCGAACAATCAGAAGTCTGTCTTGCCCGCTGTGGGATACGGACCAGTCTGTTCGTCTCTCATCCTCAGTTCTCTCTTGAGAAATACGGCGAATAGCCTACCTCTTAGCGTGGCTGTGCGGCTGAGATGCCACAGGGGCAGGACGCACCATGATCAAGGTCACTGGCCTCAGCTGCCGGTCGTACTTGACTTTGAGCTCCACTGCTCAGTCACGTGACCACCTTGAGCAACTCACTTCAGCTCTCTCGGCCTCAGTTTCCTTTCTTTTCTCTATCCTCACCCAAGGACATTTTTTTGCATTTATCTTTAGATAGAGCGGGAGGGAAAGAGGGGGGAAGAGAGAGAGAAACATCGATGCAAGAGAGACACATCGACTGGTTGCCACCCACACGACCCCAACTGGGGCCAGGGGACAAACTGCAACCGAGGTAGGTGCCGTTAGCGGGAATCGAACCCAGGACTCTCTGGTCCGTGGGCCGGCGCTCTAACTGCTGAGCCAAACCGGGCCAGGGCAGCCTCAGTTTCTTTACCTGCTAAATGAAGACAAACACAACTGCCGTGAGGATTCAGTGAAGTCCTGGTTGTAAAGTACTGATCACACCTTAGGTCTCTGATGAGTGTCTTAGCCTCTTTCCTCTCTGAATCCACATGGTCACGGTTTTTCAAAGCTTTAGTTTTCTCGTATGTCAAAAGGGGATAAAAGCCCTACTCATTCCAGTCTTAACCTCACATAGCGCTTTAATTCACTGAACGCCACCTGCTAGACAAACATAAAGGTCCGTGATCGTCTTTTCTGCCAGGGAAACAGGCCCGAAAGGCTTCTGGAAGGAGCGGATGAGTCTGGGTGGAGGGCACACACTCCACTCCCGCAAGCACCGTGGGCAGGACCGGGCCCGGAGAGCAGAGGGCGCACCCAGGAATGGATTATTTGGAGTCTCTAGCACCCTATTTCTCTCTGGGGCTCCTTGTGGGAGGAGAGGAGTCAACGTTCGTGACCAAGAGACCCTCACAGTGGGAAAGATGCCAGGGTGGTGGTGCCCTGCAGCCTCCCCAGGCCCTCCTGGCGCAGGGAGGGAAGAACCAGCGGATACCAGATACTGACCTCAGCTGGGCCCTGCAGGCCAGCCTGCAGCCTGGGACAAAATGGGACCCGGCCTGCCTTTGTGTTCCCTCCTCCCCTGCCCCTGCCCATCCTGATCCATCAGGAAGCTGGGCCCCAGCTCTCAGCCCTTGTAAGAATGACAATTCACACGTGCTCTGCCCTGCACAGTTCACCGGGGCTCTACCCCTGGGCTTCATGAGAACCTGGTAATGGCCTGCAAGGGAGGGAGGGAGAGGGGAGGGAGGGAGAGAGACTGGGTCGATGACCCCCTCCATCTTACAGGTAAAGAAACCAGGACCTGGAGGAGGGCCCCTTTATGTGTCTGCCTCCTGCACTGGGCTATGAGGAACTTGAGGCAAAGGAGTCGTCTTGATCATTCGGTCATTCATTCCAGGCAGAGGAAACAGCAAATGCAAAGGTCCTGGGGCAGGAATGCAATGGGCATGTTGGAGAAGCATCTAGGTCCGTGAGCACAGGGAGTGGGAATCATGGAGATGAGCCGACGAAGTGGGCACCAGCCAGATCACGGAAGGCCTTGTGGAACGGGGAAAGGAGTCTGGCTTGTGTTCCGGTTGCCACGGGGGGCACTGGAAGGTGTCTACTCCGAGAGCAGATACTGAGACGACAACAGCCAGTAAGATGGGTCTGTCCACATCTGTCAAATCTAGGAGGCAGACAGTTAGATGACTAGTCGCAGGGAGTGTGGCCTGTGCCATGGTGGTGGAGCTACGGGGCTGCAAGAACACCCTGTCTGGTCCAGCCCAAGGGCCGGAAATCACTTCCTGGGGAGGAGATATTTCCGCTGAGACCTGAAGGCTGAACCAGAGGCAGCCAACTGGAAACTAAGTGCAAAGAAAGGGGTGGAGCGGCCCTGCAGACGGAGGGAGCAGCGAGCGCAAATGCCTGAGGGAGAGTTCAGTGCGCGGGGTGGTAGGATGCAGGCAGGGGTGGCCGGTGGGGTGGGGTCCTGGGGGTGGCCTGCGGGCTCTGCTTCCCTCAGTGTGCTGTGAGCCTTTCCTACTCGGTTAGATTCGTGTCCTGCAGGAGTTCGAAGGGACGCCCTGTCTTCTCTCGCTGCACATCTTACCGCAGGGTAACCAGCCCCCAGGGCGGGGCGCTCAGGTTCTTTCTGGGGTTTCCCTGTTATAAACAATGCTGTGCCTGGCCGGTGTGGCTCAGTGGACCGAGTGTCGTCCCATGGACTGAGAGGTTCGGGTTCGATTCCCTGACCAGGGCACATGCCCGGGTTGTGGGCTCGATCCCCAGGAGGGGATCCGATAGATATTTTCTCTCATTGATGTTTCTTTCTCTCTCTCCCTTCTTCTCTTTAAAAAAAACAAAAAACAAAAAAAACTCAATAAAAACATATTTAAAGAAAAAGCAATTTTGTGATGGAAACCTTTGCCCACACACCTTGCGCACACATATCATTATTTCTGTATAGCAAAGATGGGAAGTCTTGGGGGCTGCCCAGTGGACTGGCTGGAGCCCTGCCTGAGAGGGGCCTGAGCCAGGCCTCTTGGGGAGCCCTCTGCTGGGCGTCTACGTAAGGGGCCCTGAACAGGGAGATGCTGGGAAAAGGCCTGAGGGCCCGATAAAGAGCCCTGACCGTGAGCTGCGGCTGCGCAAGCCAGATAAAGGGCAGGGGATCCTGGGCCCTGATCCTGGGCCCCCAGCCGACCTGGTGCACCAGCACTTGAGGTACCAGATGCGGGGCTCGAGCCCTTGCTCCTCAGGGAGAAGCCCAGGGCTTTGAGTCCCCTCCTCATCTACACGATGGGGAAAATAACCTCACAGGGTTACTGTGAAAGTCGAGTGACATTAATATGTGCTTGGCCCGTAGCCCATGTTCCCAATAAATGATGATGTATATGTTCATTGTCATCGTGGGTCTCCATTCTTTTTTTAAAAATAATTATTCTAACAGCTTGAGATAAAATTCACATGCCGTAGGATTTACCCATCTAACGTATACAACTCAATGGTTTTTACTAGGTTTATCACAATCAGTTTTGGAAATTTCTCATCATCCCCTCCAAAAGGCCTGTACCTATTGGCAGTAATTCACCGACTCCTCTGCTGATCTCCTCCCCTCACAGCACACGGCAATCACCTGGTCACTTTCTGTCTCTAGGGACTTGCCTATTCAAACATTTCATGGAATGGAATCAAACAAATTGGAAATCATATGAAGTCTTTTGTGACTGGCTTATATCACTTAGTCAAATGTCAAGGTCCATCCATGTTGTAGCAGGAATCAGTACTTTATTCCTTTTTCATTGCCAAGTAATGTTTCCTTGTATGGGCATACCACATTTAATATATCCCTTGAATGATTGGTGGACATTTAGGTTGTTTCCATCTTTTGGCTGTTATGAATAACACTGCTATGAACATTTGTGTGTGGACATCTATTTTCATTTGTCTTGGGTATCTATCTAGGAGTAGAATTGCTGGGTCGCAGAGCAACTCTATTTTTAACCTTTTGAGGAACTGCCAGATTGTTTCCCAAAGCAGCTGCACCATTTTACAATCCCACCAGCAATGTATGAGGGTTCCCCTTTCTCCACATCCTCACCAACACTTGGGCTCATCTGTCTTTTTTTTAATCGCCATCCTTGTGGGTGTATAGCAATAGCTCACTATAGTTTTGAGCTGCATTTCCTTGAAGGCTCATGTCTTCATCTTTTTCAGCAGGATCATTTTATGTCCAGGGACAGATAAATCCTGGGACACCCAAACCCCAAGATGGAAACACTAACTTGTCCCAAAGAGAGACAAGAATCTTATATGGGGAAAGATGCCCACCACTTTTGGCTCTTCCGCAGGCAAATGAACTATTTCCCAGTTTGGGGGAACTGAGAAGTTTCCAGTTTTCTTCTAGCATCTCTGATAAATATAGACCGGTTGTCACATGGAAAATGCCCATGATAAGTAAACAAAAGTAGGATTTAAAAAATACTCAGTTTAGTCATCAAAGGTGAAAAAAGTATGTTAACCGGTTCAGCTGAGTGTTGAGCACGGCCCCGTGCTAGCCCTGTGCCTGCTCCCTCATGGACAGCTTCTAGAAAAGGCTCTGGGTGACAGACACCCCACCCTTCCCTACCTCTAGTTCCCAAACTCTCTCAGTCGTTGTTATGTTCCTTGGCAATGATAAAACGAGGGAGAGAAGGAAAATCATCGATCTAAGGATGACAGAAGAAACTATTTTGAGACAGACCCTCAAAGCTGTCATTTCATAGAATCTCCACACCCCCCCTGGGAGGGGAATCGTGCTAATATTGTGGCACTTATTGTGTGTCTCGCACTGTTTCACCAGCTAGATACCATTATTGTCCCCATTTTACAGAGGAGGAAACAGGCTGGGCAAGGAGATGCCCTGCCGATTTGGTGGTCTGTCTTTCCACGTCACTCACACATGCGCAGAGCTGTACATGAGCTCGTGTTCACACTCAGATCCACATCTGCATCCTTGGACACACACGGGAACACATATGGCACAGCCAGACACACGTGCACTTACATCCAGGACTGCTCGTTTCCACACAGGTGTGCATGGAAACACGTGTGTCCACGTGGGCTACATGCACATATATACCCATGTGCCCACAGGCCATACACTCTGGGACATAATCTAAGAGTGAGGACAAGGGTACGGATAAAGGGGGAAAGTCTACTCTTGCCTCCTCCCTGCACCCTCAAAGCACTATGTGTATAGGACTGGGTGGGTCGTGGACACGTGGTTTTAGGCTCAGAGGGCAGAGATGACCTTGTACTAAAAACCTGGGGCACCCACTAACTTCCAAACGGGGCAACAGCAACTAAGGGGCCTCATCTGCTGGGCAAACCCCCAGCTGGAGGGCCTGAACGAAGTGCCTACAGCACCCCACTCTGCGCCAGGGGCTTCAGGGGCTGTTCAAAAGAAGGCATGATCCAGGCCCCCCAGGGGCACCTGGGGTAAGAGAGATTCACACCCAGCAGCCCCTCGGGGTGACAGAATAGCATAATGGCCAACGGCAAGCGTTTTCGTGATAGACTCCCTGGATTAGAATCCCGGTTCTACCATTTACTCTGTGTGATCTGGGCAAGTTAGTTAACTGATCGGAGCGGCAGTTTACCCATCTGTGAAATGGGGAAATTTCTAACACCTTCCTCTTAGGGTTGCTGCTTAACAAATACTACTTAAGTATGTATTTGTAAAATAAGCTGCTTTGGGCAAAGGGGGTGTGAGGCTGTGGGGAGGAGGGACAGGCACTGAGTAGAAAAAAATGTCCTCAGGACCCTGGTCCTACATCCCACTAGTTGGATAACCCTGGTCAAGTCACACAATCTCTCTGAACCTCAGTTCCTTATTTGTAAAACTTTGCACAAATCATTCTTGATCACAAAGAAGTATCTGTTGAGGACCTACTATGTGGCCGCCATGGTCGTAGGCACGGAGAACACAGCAGTGAGTAAGCCAGCTGGTCCCTGCTTGCATGGAGCCCAGAGTGAAAGGAAGGAGAAGTGATGCATCTGATACATAGTAGGTGCCCAATTACTGTTCTTCCCTTTGTTCCTTTTCCACCATTGTAAAGTCGGTGCATCAATATTACAGAGAGAATGGGGGGAGGGCTGAAGCGGGGGTATCTACCACCCAGAATCCCACCATCCCTAACAGAAGCACTAGCTTCATTTTTGCCAGTCTCATAAGCCAGCTCAGGGCTAGCCTCATGGTGAGGCGCTCAACAAAACATTTCAACTAATCAATAAGTTACATTTGTGATCAGCAGAAAAAAAGCTAATTACACTTTAGCACATCCACTCGATGGAAAGCAACACAAGCAACCGTGGCCATCCCTCTGCAGATAGAAGCTTTTTTCTTCTTTGAAACCATTAACTTTTCTGTTTTATGGAAAAGCAAACAGGCTCAGAGAGGTCGTGCAGACAGAAATGCGAAGAGCTAGCTCCTGAAGGCAGACCTCTTTTGCTCCCTCTTTTGGGCTGTGGGTTGGATGCACGGAGGGATGATCCGTGGAGCTTTGGGAATGATGACCCGGCTGCTTTCTATTCGTTGCAGCCTGCCCCCGCCACTGACAGCCAGGCCTAGGAACACAGGATACCTACTAGGCTCTTGGCTTGCCTTGGTGGGATCCCTTTTGAGTCCCAGAAACCCCTCATTCCTATCCTGGGGAGCTTGGGAAGTCTGCTTCTCCAGGGTGCAGAGCACTGGACGTCAAGTTGGTGATTTCTGGTGCCCTCTAGTGGGCAAAAAGAGAAGAACCTCTAGATCAGTGGTTCTCAACCTGTGGGTCGCGACCCCTTTGGGGGTTGAATAACCTTTTTACAGGGGTTGCCTAAGACCATGGGAAAACACATATTTCTGATAATCTCAGGAACTAAGACACTTCTCCTCTATCCATCTCCAGGCAGGTCCACCCACATGCAGATACACCCACATATAGATACACCCACATATGAGTACCCGGCATGATGACATCATCGCGCCAACCCCATCACATACACCCTGTACAAATACAGGTGTATGTGACAGGGTTGGCTCAATAATGTACTTATGTGAACCAGTCGCACGTGTAGAGAGCAGCTACTGTGTAGAAAGCAGCTACTCTGTTAAAAGCAGCTACTGTGTTGAAAGTAGCAGTATTGGAGGTAAAACGACACTTCATGAATTATAATTACTGGGTAAATGTAAAATCATGTACTGTAAAGTCATCAACTACTGAAAAAAAAATATATATATATATACACACACACACCATGGGAACTTAATCTGGATGTTGATTGGTCTTTTTATATTCAGTTGTGGTTGATGTGACTACTGTCCCTTGTGATAGTAACAGGTATGTAAAAAAAAACAGAGAATGGTAAATCATAGGAAACTTTAATGAACTGTATTGACTAAACTATGTCATGTATTATCTTTTGTATTATTAAAGCTATTGTTATATATTATTTTCGTTAGCAAATGATCCCATTACAATGGATCGTGTAGAGAAAAACATTAAGAAAATATAGTGAGGATTTTTTACAGTATGATTTTACCTCAATAATTACAGCAGGAATTGAGAAACCGCAATGTGTTATTTGTTGTAAAGTTCTATCAGCCGAATCTATGAAGCCAAACAAACTAAAATGCCATTTTGATAGCAAGCATCTGAGCTTTGCTGGCAAGGGTACCAACTATTTTAGAAGCAAAGTTGATGAACTCAAGAAAGCCAGACTTGACACTGGTGGCAAGTACCACAAACAAAACATAGCAGCTGTTGAAGCTTCATATTTGGTGGCACTCAGAATTGCCAGAGCTATGAAACTTCACACCATTGCTGAGGATTTACTGTTGCCAGTGGCCAAAGACATTGTTCTAATTATGATCAGAGATGAGTTTGTTATAAAACTGAATGCAATTTCCTCTGGACCGCAGACCGACGCTCTAACCGCTGAACCAAACTGGCCAGGGCAATGCAATTTCCTTATCTAATAACACTGTCTGCAGAAAAATAGATGACATGTCTGCTGATATTCTTGATCAGGTAATCCAGGAAACTAAATCTGCTCTACTTCCAATATTTAGCATCCAGCTTGATGAATCTACAGATGTTGCTAACTGTTCACAGTTACTGGTTTACGTGAGGTATATTAATGATGGCGACTTTAAAGATGAGTTTTTTTTGCAAACCTCTTGAAATGACAACTACTGCATGAAATGTTTTTGACACAGTTAGTTCATTTCTGAAAGAACATAAGCTCTCTTGGGAAAAGGTTTGTGGTGTTTGCACAGATGGTGCTCCAGCTATGCTAGGATGTCGATCTGGATTTCAACATTTGATACTGAATGAGTCACCAAAAGTCGTCGAACTCACTGTATGATTCATCGGCAAATATTAGCAATGAAGACACTGCCACAAGAGTTACAAAAAGTAATGAAAAGCATCATAAGTTCTGTCAATTTTGTAAAGGCGAGCACTTTAAATAGTTGACTGTTTTTGCAACTGTGCAACGAGTTGGATGCGCCGAAAAATGCTCTGCTATTTCACACTAAAGTGAGATGGCTGTCGACAGGAAAAGTTTTAAAACATGTTTTTGAGCCTCGTGATGAACTCAAAACGTTTTTTAATCAAAAAGCAAGACTGCAGTTTGAAGCACTTTTCAGTGATAAAAGTGAACTGCAGAAAATAGCTTACTTGGTTGACACCTTTGCCATCTTGAATGAGTTAAATTTATCACTGCAAGGACCAAATGCAACATGCCTCAATTTGTCTGAAAAGATCCGATCATTCCAAATGAAACTTCAGCTTTGGCAAAAAAAAAATTGCATGAAAATAAAATTTACATGTTGCCTACCTTATCTGCTTTCTTTGAGGAACATGACATTGAACCAGAGAGAAGGATTAAGATAATTTCTGTGAAAAAACACTTACACATGCTTGCAGACGAAATTTCATCGTACTTTTCAAATCTACCTGACACCCCATTTGCACTTGCCAGAAGCCCATTCACAGTCAAAGTTGAAGATGTTCCTGAGACAGCACAAGAGGAGTTCATTGAATGTATTAACAGCGATGCAGCGAGAACTGATTTCTCTTCAATGCCAGTTACAAAATTCTGGATCAAGTGTTTGCAGTCATATCCTCTTCTGTCTGAGACTGTGCTGTGCCTTCTTCTTCCATTTCCAACAACATATCTTTGTGAAACAGGGTTTTCCAGCTTGTTGGTTATCAAGTCTAAATACAGAAGTAGACTTGTGGAAGATGATCTTCGTTGTGCTCTTGCAAAGACTGCCCCGAGAATTTCTGATCTGGTGAGAAAGAAGCAATCTCAACCTTCGACTGACTTGGCTTTTTACGCAAACTGTCGGAAAATGTAGCAATGTGATTTACCGTTGTTATATTAAGACTGTTACCCATGCTACACCATGCTTCGAGACAACATTTTATTTGTAATTAGAAATAAATATTTCACAATATATAATTACATATTGTTTTTGTGCTTAATCACTGTGCTTTAATTCTGCTTAATTTGTAACAACGAAAATATATCCTGCATATCAGATATTTACATTTCAATGCATAACAGTAGCAAAATTACAGTTATGAAGTAGCAACGAAAATAATTGTATGGTTGGGGGTCACCACAACATGAGGAGCTGTATGAAGGGGTCGCGGCCTTAGGAAGGTTGAGAACCACTGCTCCGGATCCTCAGGGAGCAGGGAGCCAGGGTCGAAGTCGGCAGCTCCCGCTGCTAATGAGGGCTGCCAATCCACGGGCGCTTACCACGTGCAGACACCTGTACACCTAATCTAATCTAATTCCTGCATTTTGATCCCCAGAAACCCCATTCTTACCCTGGGGAGCTTGGGAAGCCTGCTTCTCCTCGGTACAGAGCACTGGACGTCGTTTGTGATTTCTGGTGCCCTCTAGTGGGCAAATCTAATGTAATTCCCGCACTAAATCCCTCAAGGTAGGAATCATTGTTACCACTTGATAAAAAATAATCTGGGAGACTCGAGAAAATGACTTTCCACGGCAGAGCCAGGAGTCAAGCCCTTGGAGCTGGGAGGAGGAAGCCAGCATCATCAAGGAAGGCTTCCTGCCCGGGAGCCGGACCTGCACGGTGGGACACAAAGTTGGATTTACCCCGAGGTTAATGCAGCTCAGGATACTCACTTGCATGTCCCCATCCAAGACTTTTGGAAGGGCCCTATAATGCACTCCGTGGTTATATGTTTTATAAAATTTACAAATTAAGACATTTTAGTTAAGATCACTGTCTCTACTCCAGGGTCATAGAGTGGGTGATGAATATGTATTAAAAAATAAATGATGTGCTTAATAAACTGTGTTACATGAATAGACGATAGAGACATGAATGAATGAAGTGGCACTTAGTTCAATCTGAAGGAAGGGCAGGATTTTAGTGAATGCTTCTTGTGCAGTCTAGGAGTGCCCTCCACAGACAGATCAAACTTAGGCCATGGATGGTCTTGAATGCCAGGGTGAGACATCTGAACTTATTTGGCAGGCAATGGGGAGCCATAGATGGTTTTAGAGCAGAGGAAGGATTCGCATGTAATTGTCAATTAAGCAAGAGCTGAATGTCAGATAAGAGGATAGGGCTCCACGGCACAGGTACCAGACTGGCTCAGATAAAACTGTCCTCACCCAGCACCACCAAGGAGCTGATGCTTGGGTGATGCCATCATATGGGCACCCTCCACTGGGGTGCTCTTGGGAAGAAATGTCTCTAAAAATCCCCTGCCAGGGTGTCCACAGGTCCCTGGGAGAGAGAGTCCAGGCTGGCAGGGTCCAAATGCCTCAGTGGGTGTTCAGCCTGGATTTGCTCAACACTCCTGTGAACCCAGCCCCATGTGGGGGAGAGGCTGGGCCCTGCCCAGGTTAGGCAGGGGGTCAGACGGACGTGAGAGTCCAAGGCATTGCAGTGCGTCCCAGCGCCCCGCTGTGAAGTGAGGTGGCTGGTCCACAGAGGACGACATTGAAGCTGGCTAGGCAGTGATGGGCCCGTGAAAACCCAGCTGCACCCCTGCCTCTTTTCCTAGGCTTCAAGCCAGGCTTCCTCTCTCTTCCCTGGGTCCAAACACCCCACTACCGTTTATTTAGCTCTTGTTTTGCGCTATAACCACTATTAAGCACCCGCATGTCTTGTCCTCATCATTCCTCCAGCAACTCCGTGAGAGGAATGGCTACTATTTTTATGTACAGATGAGGGGGTAGAGAGCCCAGAGAGGTGGAGTTACTTACCCAAGGTCACACAGCAGTAAATGGTGGCAGAGAGATCAAACCCAGACTCCACAGGCAGCCCCCTTAGTCCGGAGGGGCCGGGCCTCCTCTTCAGGCCCAGGTTGGACGGAGACGCTCAGCCTGGCCAGCAGAGGGAGGTGTGCCCTTGGAGGTAAGTCCGCTTCCCAGAGCTCTGCCTGCACATTCTCCTGCTGGGAAGAGCCCGCTACCACTGCCGCCTGCTTCTGAAAGATCTGCCTCAGTCCCAGGACCTGGTGGGGCCTGGGGGGCGCGGAGAGGTGTGCAGAGAAATAAACACAGCCCTCAGATGAAGTGAGCTGATGGGTCACAGGAAAGGAACCGCAATGGATTTACATAAGGAAGGAGCTCACTCCTCCTAAGAGAACCTAAGGCACTTTTTAACCTACCAAATGGGCAGTTATACAGGCCAGAGTACGGGGAAACCCACCCTCCTACATTGCTGGCGGGATTAAAACTTGTGTTGACAACTGTGGGAGGTCATCCGGTAAAACCTAAGAAAATGACGACGCACGGGCCTCCGGCAGACGTGTGCGGTGCGCCAATCGGAAGACTAGACCTGCTCTGTTTAAGACAAAAGCCACGAGCGACGCGTGGCCACTGGGCACTTGATATGTGGCCAGTCCGGGCTGAGATGTGCTAAGTGTAACATACACACCGGATTTTGTTAGTGTGAAAGAAAAAAAGCAAAATAACCCCTTAATAACTTTTTTTATATCAATGATATGTTGAAATAATAATATTTGTGATCAATTAGGTTAAATAAGTTTAAAAGTTCATCCACCCTGGCCAGTTTGGCTCAGTGGTTAGAGCGTTGGTCTGTGGACCAAAGAGGGTTTGGTTCTGGTCAAGGGCACGGACCTCGGTTGTGATTCATTCCCGGCCCTGGTTGGGTTGTGCGACAGGCAACCAGTGATGAGTCTCTCTCACATTGATGTCTCTCTCTCTCCTCTCCCTACCTCCCCACCCCACTCCCCTCAATTTCAGGCTTGAGACCACTGTCTCTGCAGCCTCTGAAGATAAATGGAAAAACATCCTCGGGTGAGTATTTAAAAAAAAAATACAATTAAAAATAAATAAAAAGTTTGTTCCACCTGTTTCTTTTTACTTTTTAAAATGTGTCTGCTAAGCAATTTAACATTACATGTATGGTTTGCATTTGTGGCTTGTATTATATTTTTTATTGTGGTAAAACACAGGGCATCAAATTTATCACTGTGCAGTAACCACGTTTAACTGCACAGATCGGTGGCATGAAGCACATTCCCTTGGCTGTGCCCCAGGACTTCCCATCACCCCAACCTGAAACGGCCCACTCAGCCAGAGCCCCCATCCATCTTCTGTCTCTCCTGTGCTCGGTCTCCCCAAAGAGCCGGGCTCCCTCGCAAGGGAGGCTGGGAAATGCTGGCTAGCTGTGTGTCCAGGGAGCAGAGGAAAGGGTGGCCCGTCTCTGCCACACTTGCCCAGACCCCCGCACATGGCCATGTGGGCACATGCCTACTGTGTGCTCAGCCAAGCAGGGCAGCTGAGCGAGAGCAAGGACCTTGGGTAGAGACCCTGACTCCCCAGCTGTGAGACCACCTGCGTGCGCTCGCAGGCCCTCGGTGTTCTCATCCGTAAAATGGGAACCTGACGATCATAATCTCTTCCTGTTGATGTGGCGGTGATGGAAGCCTCGACTTTGCAAAGAAATAGATGATGCTGCCCCTACCCTCAGAAGCGTTCAGAACTAGGGGAAAGGGGAACTCAAGACAGAAGCCCAACCTGGGGAGATTGTGAGGGTTGTGTTCCCGGGGGCGGGGGAGCGATCAGAGGGGCTGCCAGGGGAGAGGGCCCTGTGGCCACCGGACAGAAGATGAGCAGAACCAGAACACGCCCAGGAGCTAGGGTGTGGCGCAGCGGGGACAAGAAACAGCACGGGCCAAGGTGTGGCGGCCAGAAAACATGTGGTATATTGAAGGGTCCTGTACCCCAGGATTTAAAGCAGAAATTCCCCAAAGATGGGATGTTGGCTGAGCTGGGAGCTAACACACACTAACATGCTTGTAACTTAGCAGAACGGATTTGAAAAAGAAAGGAAAAAGAATGAGAGATTGTAAACAGATTATTGGGGAGAAAAACATTTCAGGCTCGAGACAACCGTCTGCAGCCCCTGGCTCCCTTCCCACCCATTCCCCAGCCCTGATGCAAGGCTGGCTGGGAAAGGTATTTCTCCAGGGATGGAAGGTATTTCTTCAAGCCGAGGGCCTGGCTGGCAGGAGCCTGCCCCATTCCTGCCTGAGTGCCAAACTCTACGCGAGGCTCAGCTATACCCACCGCCTTGACAGCAAGCCTTGAGCCATGCTAATTCTCTGCTCCTTGAATTCTCCCCTCAAGATACATTCTGTTATTGTCCCCATTTCCCAGATAAGTAAACTGAGGCTCAGGGAGGTTACCTGGCTTGCCCACAGCCACATAGTCGGCCAGGGATGAACCTGACTGATTTCATTGCCTTAATCTGGGTCTGGGGTGTAGACAAAGTAGGCAGAGGTTTAGGACAGCAGAGAAGAATGTTCCTGAGGGGACGAGGTATAGAGTGAGAGATGGCATGGTGCAGTGGTCACCTGCCTGACTCAGGAGTCAGCCTTTGTGGATGTTTGTTACAGCACCATGACCCAGCCTGCATCCCACTGATCTAAATCACAGTAAACTAAGTCACACACCCTTAAAAAAGCCAGGACTTACCATCTTCCTCTGAGAAGCAGCCCTTAAACTTTTTTTTTTTTACTTTTTAAATTTTGGCAAAATACACATAACATAAAAGTTGCTGTCTTAAGATTTTTCAATATACAGTTCAGTGACATTGGGACATTCATTCACATCATTGCCTAGCGTCACCAACATCCATCCACAGAATTCTTTTCATCTTGCTAAACTGAAATCCTGGACCCAGTAAACAACTCCCAGCCCCAGGCCCTGACAACCCCCTTCTACTTTCTGTCTGCATCTGGCTTATTTCACTCAGCACACTGTCCTCCAGGTTCATCCACGGGTAGCGGGTACCAGAATCCCCTTCCTCTTTAAGTCTGAACAATAGCCCGTTGAATACGTACAAGCACCACACTGTGCTGAGCCAGTCATCTGCCCGTGGACCCTGGGGCTGCGTCCACCTTTTGGCTGCTGAGAACCCGGCGTTCAGATACCCAGAGTGACATTTGTAAACAAGTTGTCGGAGGGAAAGGCTCTGACCCAGAAGCCAGGGACCAGGTCTCCAGACTCGACCACTGACTCCTGGGTAGCTTTGGGCACATCGCTTTCTGCGCGGGACTCGAACTCTTCTCCATCTCTGCGGACCTCTCACTGTGCAACGAGGCCACGTGAGACCGCGGCTTTGAGCGCTCAGCAAAGAGAAGCCACGAGGGCTTGTTATTGTTATTACTCAGCGGGGCGAGGGCAACCGTTTCCCAAAGGCATGAGTCACTAATGGTGAAATTCCAGGCATCAGGAGAGGCCGTTCTGGGCAGCAGGGACCAGATCCCACACAGAGCGGCGACCCTGACTCTGAGCCCCCTCCCCGGGGAGCCGCACCCTCTCTCCTCGGCCTCTGGCTGCTGTGAGGAGGGAGTCAGTGAAGGTCATAGGCAGGTGGGTCCTTAGAGTGCAGCCTGCAGTCCCATTGCCTCCCACGATTGGTAAGGGGGCTCAGAAAGGGCGATGCACTTGCCCAGGGTCACACAGCTGGACTGGAATGTGAAGCTTGACTCCCAGCCCCCGCGTCACACTGCCTCCCACATGGTTCCGGTTCTAGGAAGAGGGTATCATCTCGGGGCAGGGGGCATCAGGAAACCCAAATGGCCTCAAGGTGAAGTGAAACTTTGCTCTTGGCATCTCACAGAGATCAACCCAAGAACCTTTCAACTCAGAGCCCTCCCTATATTTCCAAAATCTTCAGACTGTGGTGATCCTAACAATTGCTCCTATTTCCCGAACCCTTTCTGAGGTGCAGGCTTCGACTCAGCTCTTCACAGCCTGGTCACATTTCACCCCTCCTACGAGCTAGGAACCAGTGCCATGTCCTTTGAAAGCCCGCAAACCTCAATTCAATGACATTTTCAAGGTCACAAAATGAGTAGAGGCCCAAACTGGATTTGAACCCAGGGCAGGGTGGCTGAGAAATCTGTCTGCTGAAGCACAAAGATCTGCGGCTTCTACTGAATTCTGCTACGACTCTGTGAGGTAGGGGTGGGGGACCGATTGAGCCCATTGTGCAGGTAGAAACACTGAGGCCTGGAGCAGACCAGTGGCCTGCTGGGGAGAGGAGGAGCCGGGGCAGACTTCTGTCCAGTATGTCTGCTCTGGGAAAGAGGAATCCAGGAGTACAGAGCCCCCCACCCCCACCCCGAGCCTAAGCTTGGAGACGTGGGACGGGGCGGGAGTGGAGACAGAATCTAAACGGGTCCCCCTCTGCCAGCGATAACTTCAGAAGCACTCAATGGGGTCAAGGCCCTCGGCTTAACGCTCTGTGTTGCTTCTTTCATTCCACCTTCACCCATGTTGAAGGGATCAGTGTTCCTCCCCCATGTTGCAGATAAAAACACTTCGGTTCGAGGAGGTGAGCTCACCTGTTCACTGACCAGGTTAGAAAGTTGTGGACTTGAGATGCTGAGGCCTGACCTCTCATGGAGCATGCAAATCTCCCTCCCCAAGGAGAGGAGGGAGAGAGGCCTGGACAACCCTGCACGCCAGCAGGCCCCAGGGCCCTCGGCTCCCCAGGGTCCCGTGCTGAGAGTCCCGCACACATGCTGCTAAGAGCCTCAGATTCCTCGAGTGGGGCCACCATACGTTATGACTCAAGAGTTGCCCAATTCTCCACCACCAGAGGATGATACATGAGGTGTGGTCCAGAGGGCTGAGCTAACAGGCCCTGGGTGCCCAGAGGGACTGGGGACCGCACTGACAGCTGTCTACTGTCTAGGGAAGCCTTTCCCCTTCCTGTATGCGACCCTCTTACCCCGCCTCAGGGAGCTCAGCTGTCTCCCTAAACCTCCTCCTCCAGGGGCCTTCGATCCAGCTCAGGCTCCATCCCATTGCTCCCCCTCCTCCCCCCTCCCCCCCTCCCCCCTCCCTATAGCCCCCTGTGCTGCGGGCACAAGGGAGGGCAACGTGCTGGGGAAGAACTCTCTTCCCCAGCCCCAGGGCCTAAGCCCTCGGAGGTTCTCCGACCCCTGGGCTGGTTTGGGGGATGGAGTGCGTACTGGCTGGTTTGGGGAATGGAGTGCGTACTGGCTGGGTTCAGTCTTGCTAGCTGCTCACAGACACCGCCAGCATTTCCCTGCTGTTACAGCGCAGGGGTTTGGTCTTTCTCACATTGCAGCACAAGAAGGTAGTCAAGGGGCCCTTCTCTGTGTCGCCTTTCGGGGACCGAGACTCTTCCCATCTCGTGACTGCCTTCCTGGTCCTCAGAGTCCTCTCCATTGAGCAGGCAGAGAGAGAGCAAGAATCTTGGGTGGGAGGTTTTTATAGGTCAGACCTGAAAACGGTGCGATTAATTTTGCTCACATTCAGGTGGCCAGAACTCAGTCACGGGCCACATCTAACTGCAAAGGAGGCCGGGCCATGCCGCCCAGCTGTGTGCCCAGGAGGACAGGACGGGAGGGCACCAGCAGTCTTCCAGGGGGTGCGAGCTGGTTCTGGCCAAGGAGACGTGCAGTCTGCCGGGGTCTGAGAGCACTTGCCTTGGTTAAAAAGCTATGCTGGGTCGCCCTGGCCGGCTTGGCTCAGTGGTTAGAGCGTCAGCCTGTGGACCAAAAAGTTGCAGGTTTGATTCTAGTCAAGGGCACGTACCTCAGTTGCAGTTTGATCCCCGGCCCTGGTCAGGGTCATGTGGGAGGCAGCCAATTGATGTGTCTCCCTCACATTGATGTACCCCCCCACCCCCACCCCACTCTATCTGAAAATCAATGGAAAAATATCTCTCGAGTGAGAATTTAAAAAAAAAAAAAAAAAGCTGTGCTGGGATAGTCCCCTCTTCTTCCCCTTTAAGTGGTTAAGTAGTTGTGTGAAGATGTGATGTTTGGAACTTGCAGCCATGTTGAGATCATGAGGTGGCCAAGCCTGAGGGCTGAAGCCAACACACTGAAGATGCTGGAGCTGCAATCTGGGTCCTGGATGGCATCACTGAGCCTCTGAATCAACCAATTCTAGAGCCACCCAACCTCCGGGTTTCTTGAGCACAAAGGTCCTTATTGTTAAAGTCGGGACTATCAGGGTACTCTGTTCCTTGCAGCCTGAAACCTCCTGACTGACTGACTGACAGTCGGGAATGAATGCTGGAAATAGCCAAGGCAAGCCTACTTTGTGCTCATTTGGGGGAGGGGGAGCAGGGGAACGTGCAGCCGTTCAAACACAAAATGAGCACCTACTATGTGACATAGTGTCTATGTGGGGGCGAAATACCGGAATTCAAATCTTGGCTCCATCACCTCACCTGCCCTGTGACCTTGGGCAAGTCACTCAACCTTTCTCTGCCCCAGTTTCTCCATTACTAGCAATGGGGTGCCTATAAATATTGTACCTAATAGGTAGAGGATGAAATGTCCAATTCGGGTAAAGAGTTTAGCTCATTATCAGTAAACATGAGCTTAAAAAGTCCCGACCAGACCCCGTGGGACATGAGTAATGGTAACCCCCCACCCCCAAAAGGGGGGGGAGTCTGAGGTTCGAGAAAATAAGGCCCAAGGACATACAAACAATGAGAGATGGCCTGGATTTGAACCCAGGTCTAGCTGAGCACCTACTATGTGCCGGGCACTGTGTCGGGTATTTAGTTACATTTTCCCATTGGATTTGCACAGCAGTCCCGCACAGGAGGTGTCATTGTTGTTGTTATTCCTACTGGACAGATGGGAAAACTATGGCTCAGAGACAAGACTTGCCTCCAGGCAGGGTCAAGATGGCAGCGATTGAACCCAGGCCTGAGTCCGAGCCCTTATTTTTCCCCACTATTTATAAGGCTCCCTAATGGGGATCCAGAGACTGTTAACGGTGGTGTTGCGTCTAGCAGAGTAATAATGCATTTGGCCCCTGGGGCTGTTCAGAGTCACCTGGCTGTCGGTTCAGCCTCTCTCCAGGTGCTGGCTGCACCCTGCTCTCCCAGGACAAACCTGGAGTGGAAGGTCCCGAGAGAGAAGCTCGGCTCCCTGGATGGAGCAGAACTGTTGAAGGATTCGATCTGATCCCTCGTGGTGGAAGCTGCCTGGTGGGTGATGAGCTCCGTGTGTGGTACAAGCCAAGGCTCGGCCACCTGTGAAGAAGGCACCAGAGGCATCTCCTGCTTGGGAGGTGCACTGGGTTCCAAGCCCTTTTGATGTGGGAAAGCGTGACTGTCAGAGTCTCCCCCTTTCCTCGGCTCTAGCCTGAGACTGCAGGACATTCACACCCAGGAACCCGAGCCTGCCTGTGTCCCCCTGTAATTTCTGTTCCCGATCCAGACAGGTAGACCGGAGAGCATCTACTGACTCATGGAAGGCGTGTTTCAATAAAAGCAGAGAACACATTTTTAGGTTTCAAAAGCCCTGTTTCATTCCAACTAAAAGCTTATTCTGGAAGAGACTTGGGGCATATTAATTCCTAATGAATCGGAGAAAGGCGTGATTCGATGCTTTTTCTGTGCCCCTGCCGTACAGATCAGGTGGCAGCCACTCCAGCAGCCTGGATGCCGGGGTGAGGAGACACAGACGGGGCGCAGCTGACCTCACGTGCGTCAGGAGTGACGGAGGAGCAAGGGTCGGGGGTGGTTGCTGCTGCACCCTAACCTGGCTAACCCTGACCGGTGCACATCTCTGCACCCCCCCTTCCTCCCAAATAAAAAGGCTGGGAAGAAAGCCAGACAAAAAGCTACGAGTGAACACATTTTTAATTCTGTGGGTCACTGTGACCCTGAGAGCTTTGAAGAATCCAAAAGTCGGGGAGGGGGGTGTCAGGGAGGACTCAAGAGATGAAATGGTCACGCCATGTGTCCAAGCCAGGAGGGCCTAAGGCAACCTTACACTTAGACACAACCACAGAGAGTGTGTGTGTGAGTGTGTGTGTGTGTGTGTGTGTGTGTGTGTGTGATGGGGGAAAACAACCAAACTGATCAAGATTAATTTTCTTCCCACATAGGAAGTGGAGTATCATAATAAAAATTAATTCAAAATAGGTTACCTTCTCCAATCATCTAAATTTTGAACTGGAATTTGTACCCACCACACATAATTCTAATATTTCACCATGATCCCAGGAGTCTTGGATTTGGGACTTTTGCCATGGCTCCCTGGGTAGAAGGTTGGACATGGACCCTGGGACCACCCAGGCCCAGAAACCAGGAGATCTGAGCCCTGCTCTCCAGGTGGCCTTCCCAGGGAGCTTTCCTTGACCACTGGGTTTAAAATGGAACTCCCCCCTCCCCCTGGGCATTTGTGAGTCCTCTTCTGTCTCTCTCCAAAGCACTTAGCTTCAACGGACTCACTTCCCTCATACACTGCTCACTTCCCTCATTTGTTTATTGTCTATTCCCTCACTTGCACATTTCCAAAGAGCAAAGATTCCTTCCTTCCCTCCTGCCTTCCTCTCCTCCTCCCTCCCTCCCTCCTTCCTTCCTTCCCCCTCACTTCTCTCTTTCTTCCTTCTTCCTTTCATTTAGAAACCATTTCAAACATACAGAAAAGCATAGAAAACACATAATGAACAACCATTTGCCCATTCCCTCGACTTAACAACTGTTAACAACTGACTACATTTGTTTCCAATTTTTGGTGCCAGCAGTTTCTGAAGTAAACAGTATCCGTCGCAATATTCCTCTTTTAAAACTTGAAGGTAGTGAGTTCTGCCTCTTTTACTTACTGCCTGGAAGCTGGTAGGCCTTCGATAAATAGCTGGCAAATGAATGGATCTCATGTAATCCTCATGCAACCCTATGCAATAGGTATTATTATTATCCCTATTTTACAGAAGTAGAAACTGAGGCACACAAAGGTAGAGTGACTTGCCCAAGGCCACACAGCTAGGAGGTGTTGAGAGGGGAATTTGATCCAGGCCCGTGCATTACTGAACTAGGACTCTGTAGGGGCCCCTTCTGCTATGTTCATCTCTCTCTCTCTCTCTCTACCTGTCCAATCCAGACACCACCCACAGAGGGGGCCCAGAGGAGAAAGAGGGGTTCACTGGCTGGCCAGAAGCAGGTCATCCCTGTCTGGGCAGCAGGGTGGTCTCCATAAAGGCAGGGGCCCTCTCTCCTGTCTTGGGGTGGAGATAGAACGCTCCTTCCCAGATGGGTGACCTTTGGGGTTTGTTATGAATAGAGATTCCTTCTGGGGAACGTGACGGCTGATGCCGGAAGCCTGGGTCCCCAGACTTAACCCCCAGGAATGTAGGGAAAAATCGCCAGGCCTCCGCCCTGCAGGCCAGTTCTCCCAGCAGCCTGGGCCAATCAGAGAAGAGGGCGGTTCTAGGCAGCTTTCCCGCTTGCTGCGCCTTGTAGGAAGGTGGACTGGGACCTTCTATCCCCAGGCTGGGAGGCAGGTCCTCAGGGTAAAAACAGCTCCAGGCTTCAAAATCAAAGAAACCAAGGGTCTGCCTCTTCCTTCCTAGCTATGTGACATTGGACAGGTGCCCAATCTGGTGAAGCCTCGGTCTTCACGTCTATCAAATGGGGATAATAATTATTATCTCAACCTCCCGGCAGATCTGGGATTAGGGTGCAGCAAGCCAGGTGCCCAGGGCACGACCTTGCAGGCGGTGCTGGCTCTCAGATACTGACCCTACATTTGCAGGAGCCTGAGGGTGAGCGCCTCCTTAAATTATATACCCAGTCACCTTGCTAAACCCAGTCACCCTGCCGCACCCTAGTCCCAGTCCTGCTCCTGGGTTGTCCTGGGAAGGAAACGAGACATTCCGAGCAAACACGTTAGCACAGAGCCTAGTACCTCTTCATGCTCACTCTTTGAGAAATGCTGTTATTGCTACAATTATCCTTACTGACCGCGTTTCACAAGTAGGCTGGGCCCTGACTCCGGGTCTCAGTGGCCTCTATCATTTCCTCTACTGGTGCACACTGCACCCTTGTCATCCTTTGTCCCCTTCTCACAGTGTTCACTGACCCGGACTCCGTTTCTTCCCTTGTCCTGGGGCTCCTGCTCTCTGCCGCGGCGGCGTTCAACCCGATCGCTGGCACTGACCGTGTGCGAGCCACGCGCGCACTGAGCTGGCACCGCGCCAGCTCCCATGTCACCTTCACCCTGGCCCTGGGAGGTAGGCGCTACGATGATGCCAACTTTGCAAATGAGGAGACCGAGGCCCTGAAACATTAAGTATCTTGTCCAAGGACACGCTGTTAGGGAGGCTGGAGTGCGGGGCAGATCAAGGTGGTCTAACCCCACAACCCACGCCTCTGCCTTTTGCCATCCTTTGCCCAAGGGGCGCACACAGATGGCTCCATGCCAGGGCAGACTGCCTTCCCTCAGCTGTGTCAGGTCCCAGGCACCTGGGGACAGGGGGTTGGCTCTGATGCCCTCTGGACAGTTCCAGGCCACAGCAAGTGGTTTCTGAGTTCTTCCCTGGCCGAAAGTGGCTTCTGCCTCCGGGCTGCGGTTGCGATGACACTGAGCTCGTATTGTCCAGCGTTCACCCTGAACCAGCGTTGCAGTCCGGGCTTCACATTCCAGAGCTCGACCAAGCCTCACAATAGCCCTCGCATGAATTACTGTTTCTAGGTTATGAATGAAGGAGACCTCACGGCCAGGGTCACAGCCCAAGTATACGGCAGGTCCAAGATCTGGTCTCCCGTTTCTGAATCCTAGGTGAGCTGGGGGGTGAAGGCCTGGCTGCTGAGAACCTTGTGGGCACCTGACCTCTCCCACTATTACCTTCTGTACCCCCTCCCAGGGCTGGCAGCTGCTGTGGCCAAAATGGGGTGAACCAACAAGGAGGTCTTTGCAGGGGCAGGGCTGGGGTTGGGGTGGGGAGGAAGGTACATGTCTAGGCTCCAAGGATTCTAAGTCTGGCTACCCCATGCTCAGGCCCCTGTGCCCCAAACACACACACACACACACACTGCTTTGGATGAAGTAGAATGCAGGGCAGGTAAGTTTTGCTTTGGGGGGAGATAGCTCATCACCAGTAATGACACTGAGGTTTGCTATTTGTACACATTAGTATTTTTCCTGCCTCCTACCTCCTTCCTTTGTCTGCGTTTTCCATCCTGGCCACCAGAATGGTCACACATCTGGCCACAGGCAGGCTCTGCTCAGGACTGTTCCGGGGCCCTCACCCACAGGATGGTTTAAACCTTTTCCTGGCACTCAAGGCTGTCTGCAGATGCCCCTCAGCCTTGCCTCCTGTTGCTCCACCATTCACACACCTCAGCCCCGGACACTACAGTCTTTGCCATGTACAAACAGGTCATGTTGCAGAGATTAGGCCAATGGGCTGGCCTTGCCTCTTTGCTGTCTCCAGATGGGTCCCTCTGCCTTGGATGTCCTCCCTCCCCAAGATCCTTCTGGATCTTCTCGGGCTGGGCTGGGCACAACTCTGAACTCCCAGGCCTGAGGGCAGCTGTGCAGTAGCTTAGTGTAAGAAATGCAGCCTTTGAACTTGGACAGATGTGGATTCAGTCCCAGCCCTGCCACTTACCAGCTGTGAAACCTTGGGCCGGCCCTGTGAGCCTCAGTTTGCTTCTCTGAACATAGAAAGAATGAAATGACCTACTCCATTGGGGGTTCTGAGGGACAGGAGGGAAGCCCTGCACACGAAGCTCTGGGCTCAGTGTCTGCAACACAGCCAGGTCTCAGAAAGTACCAGGTATTCACCTGCTTGTTCTAGCGCTGGGTTTAAACACCCACTTGGGTCCAGCCTCCGTGCTGGGCTCCAGGACAGAGCAGAGAAGGGACTCGTGTGGCCCAGAGAGACTGGAGTGGCAGACGTTTACCTATTAGTTGTCACTGTGACTGTAGTTAGGTAGATCACCCCCACACCTCTAGTTATGGCAGGAATCTTGACTTTGAAGCTTCCGGGGGCAGAATCTAAATCTAATTTATCTCCATAAGCTCAGCTCCTCAGTGATGGCCTGGGTGTTCAGTTGAAAACATTCCTGGCCCTGCAGGTGTGGCTCAGCGGATTGATTGTCATCCCATGAACTGAGAGGTCCCGGTTCGATTCCTGGTCAGGGCACATGCCTGGGTTATAGGCTTGATCCCCAGTAGGGGGCGTGCAGGAGGCAGCTGATTAATGTGTCTCTCATATCAATGTCTCTCTCTCCCTTCCTCTCTGTCTCTAAAAGTTCAATAAAAACATATTAAAAACAGAAGAAGAAAAAAAAAGAAAACATTTCTGTAACAAACATTTAACACACTTATTATGCAATAGTGGCTATTCTAAGTATTTTACAAATACGAAATCATTTAGTTATATCAATATCCCTGTGAAGTATATGCTATTATCACCATTCGCATTTTGCACATGGGGAAATAGAGGAACAGAACAGTTAAGCAGATTTCCCAGTTGCATAGCCAGCGAGGGGCACAGCCAGAATTTAAACCACGGCCACGTGGCTCCAGACTCCACTTGATCCGGGCCTCTCCTGAGTTCACGCCACTTTCCAGGGGTGTCCAGAAAGGGCTTGGTCCCCTGGCTCCAGAGGCTCGGGCCTGGCATGAAGACCTGGCCCATCTGCAATGCCCCTGACCTCTGGACTCCTCCTTCCATTCCCCAGGTGGGCAGTGGAGGAAAACAAGGCCCAGCTGCAGCCCCTGCCGGCCCCTGCCAAGCTGGCACTCTGAGGCTGGGGGGTGCCTCAGGGGATCCCAGCCCAGCAGCTGGGCGGGCTCCAGGGCCAGCATTTACGTAAACACCCAGTGAGCCAGCCTCTTGTGGCAAGTCCCCAGGCCGCTGGCCTCAAGGGCAGAGGTTTGGCTGACCCTGTGCAGTTTCCTCTAACACGGTCACTTCCACCCCCTCTGCCTGGCTGGGCTCCCAGTAACGAAGTATTTTCTCTGGGCCGGTGGGGCTGGTGAGGTGGGTCCCTGGGGCCTCCCCGGCCCATTTGTCCTGACTTGGGCCCCTGAAAGCCGGCCGAGAAGCCCCTCACTGCGGCCTGGACAGCCCGCAGGCCTGCCAGGTGTCTGAGGGTACACTGGCCCAAAGGGGCAGGGCTTAGGCTCGGAGCCCAGAGGGCGGGTGTGGCTGGACCGACCCTGTTGCTCCTTTCTGCGAGGTTGCAGGGTTAGCCAAACAACTGGCGACAGAGCCAGACAGCTTGGGGATGGAAGGGGATGTCACCTCCTTCCCACTCAAAGAGAGTGGCTGCAAGGGGCCATGGGGTGGGAGGCATCGAAGAAGTATCAGCCATGGTGGGTGTACCATCTCCTGAATGCAACTGGGCCCCAGCCATTTAATTCTCACAACCACCCTGCTTGGAAACTGAGGCCCAGAAAGGTAGAGTGACTTGCCCAAGGTCACACAGTGAGTGACAGAGCCAGGATATGACCGAGTCTCTCCCTTCCCGCTGCACTAGTTCTATCTTACGGCCTGGGATCCAGACAGTAGGAAGTGGAAGGTGTTTGCAGGCCATTATCTAAGAGGCAATGTAGACTATAGCGCAGTGGGTAGGAGCAGGGATTCAGGGACCAGCTGCCTGGGTTCGAATTCCAGCTCTGCCTCCTATTGGCTACGTGACTTTAGGCAAGCTATTTCATTTCTTGGTGCCTCGATTTCCCCAGCTGTGAAACGAGGAGAATAACGATACAGTATGGTACATGGTAAGCCGTCCGTGGATACTACTTATTTCTAGTCTCTCACCAGCCTTCCCACTGCAGAGCTGGGGAGACACAGGCCCAGAGGTGGAGGCAAAGCCTGCTGGGTCCTAACGGGCATAGCATGGCTTCAGCCCGTGTCTCTCACGGCGCCACAGAGAAGCTGTGCTGTGTCTAAGTTGTCACTGGACACACGGCTTCCTCTGCGGGTGGGGGGGGGGGGGCGGGGAGGCCCTGCAGGGCCGGGAAGGGCAGCGCCAGAGCCAGGAGTAGCTCGCTGTGTGACCTCAGCCCGGCCCCTCTCCCTCAGGGTCTCCATCCCGCCTCCGGAGGGGTGAGGGCATTTGGACTATCGGACCCAAAGTGGCTCCTTAGGGACTCGGGTTGGGGAGAGCCAGAGTCCCAGCCAGGGGTCCCCACCTTCTGCCTCACCCTGAACAATTTTCCTTGGGCCTTTTTATTTGTTTATTTTAAAATATATTTTTATTGATTATTTAGAGAGAGGAAGGGAGAGAGAGATAGAAACATTGACGAGAGAGAAACATCGATCAGCTGCCTCCTTACAGGGGATGGAGCCTGCAACCCGGCATGTGCTCTGACCGGGAATTGAACCAGGACCTGCAACCCGGCATGTGCTCTGACCGGGAATTGAACCAGGACCTCTCGGTCCATGGGACGATGCTCAACCCACTGAGCCACAGTGGCTGGGCCCTTGGGCCTTTTCAAATATTAGAGTTTTATATGGGATTTTGTTCTGAATGAGGGTCTGCTGTCTTGAGAGGAACCTGTGGGACAGTGAGGAGCACATGTGGGGCTCCCCTCCTCCCACCTGGGGACCCTGGGCCCCAAGCTGATGACTGGCTGGTGACTCACTCCCTTCTCAGAACTTCCTGCCATCCCATGACTGGGAGCCTCACGGGGGCGGCCCCTGAGCAGGGTTCCCTAACCAATGCCCCCCCAACACACATGGGGACTGGGAACAATTAGCTCCCTCCTCAAGCCAGGCCAGATGTTCACGTGGGTATGGGTTTTGCTGACCACATGTGACTCAGAGACTCCCTCAGAGCTAGAAGGGTCCCTAGAGGCCACCGAGGTCAACCCTGTCAAATCATAGCGGGGGAACTAAGCCCAAAGAGGTGAGGTGACTTGCCTGAGGTCACTCAGGGACAGAGGGGAAGAAGGAAGCTGGCATGCTGATGCCTGACCCAGAGCTTTGCATCTCCAGATGGTCCCTGGACCTTCCAAGGCCTCTGTCCCTATTCCCGCCCCAGCCACGCACGTCCTCCCCGGCCCGGGCTCTCCAGCCTCATCTCCCCCACTCCCACCCGGCTCTGCAGGCTGCACTGGACTCGGCCACTCTCCCCGAGCAGCCCCTGCCCTCTTGCTGTCTTCAGGCTTTGTTCTCTGTCCCTCTGTTTTAAGTGCCTTTCTGCCTGGACAACTCCTACTTTTGCTTCAAGACCCAACTCAGATGTCATCTCCTCCAGTCAGACTTCCAAAGCCACCCCTCCATCCTCCCAGGCTGGGTTCGGTCCTCTTCTGTCAGCGCCCCCAGCACCTGATCATTGCCACTAATCATCTCTTTGCTTGTCTCTATCTTCCCCTCTAGTCTGTGAGCTCGGTGCGGGCAGAGGCCCTATTTTTGATTCCTTACTTTTATTTTTATTTACATTTTTTTTTTCTTTATTGATTTTAGACCGAGAGGAAGGGAGAAGGAGAGAGAGATGGAAACATTGATGAGAGAGAACATCGATTGGTGGCCTCCTGCATGCCCCCTACTGGGGATTTGGCCCACAATCTGGGCATGTCCCCTGATCAGGAGTCAAACCAGCGACCTCTTAGTGCATGGGTAAACGCTCAGTTACTGAACCACACCAGCTGGGCTTGATTCCTTATTTAATAGTAGGGCATGGCCCACTACATTCAGTGTTTGTTGAATGAATGAATGAATTTATGGACATGCAGATGGATGAATCAGTGGATGAATGGATGAATGGATAAACACATGGATCAAAGGGCGGACAGATGGATTGATAGACAACTGGATGGATAGATTCCATAAATAATAGCATCTGTAGGGACTCAGACAGTACCTGGCTATCCTGACCAATGGAGGGGCTCTTGGCTGGGGAAGCAGTAACCTAACTTGTTATTTGCCTTCTCTAAGGGATATCTGGCAAGAGCACAGCTATCTCTGCCCAGGTGCCTGGTCCCTCTTGACCAAATAAATGATTACAACTCAGTGAGTCTCTTGAACTCTGATAACTAGTCAGACATCAGAGAGTCTGTAGGAGCCGCCTTTGCCTCGGATGTGCCAGAACTGTGCTCCTGAGGGCCCTCCTCCATGCTTCCTCTGGGTTAGGGCTGCCACTCTAGCAATGCTTCCAGGCACAGAAACAGATTCCTAGAGCCAAGAGACCCTAGAAAATACGGCATTCATCCCTCTCCCATTTTACAGATGAGGAAACTGTGGCTAAGCGAGACCACAGAACTTGCCTAAGAATATATAGTGATAAAGCTGGGATTAGACCTTGGGTCCCCCAATTCATTCATTCATTCATGCATGCATGCATGCATGCATGCATGCAACAGATATGTACCTAGCACCAAACATATGTCAGGCTCGGTGCCTTTTCCAGGCATATTAAGCCAATTTCATGCCAATTTCATGCCAATTTCAAAGCCTTTTCCATGTCCCATTATGATTTCTTCCAGCTCCCCAGTAGCCTTATCTATGCCTCACCAGCTGCACCCTTGGCACAGCCCCTGTGCCAACCCCCTTACCCAGAAAATGAGGACAAATTCATTGCCAGGAACTCCCAGCTCACACTGGTATGTGGACCGTGTGCAGAACTGGTCACATGCGTGGGCTGAGAGCTCTACAGTGCACCCTCCCTCATGGGGGCCACATGGGTCCCTGCGCACGAACCTCACCAGCTCAGGCTGAAGCTGAGGGTTAACTGTTCAAGCCCCACTGCTGTCCTGGTGCGGGAGGGGGGCTCATCATGGCACCTGGGATCGCAGGGCCAGGAGCAGATCCCTAACTCCTACCCAGACTGGGGGATGTGTGGAAGAAGGGGCCGCAGAGGGATGCTTGGGGCTGGGTATCTGCAGGCCAGATGAGCAGGCAGCAGGCAGCAATCTGCCCCCCACCAGCCCCTCCCAGCATGGCTCTAGGCAGGGCAGAGCAGCGGCAGAGAGAGGGAGCCTTGCATCAGGGGAGATGCCCAGACCAGGCCAAGCCAGGGCCATTCGCTGGCCCCTTCTATGGACCTTCCTGATGGAGGTGACCTCGCTGACGAAGTGGAACAACTCAGTACTTTAAGGGCCAAAATAAGGCTCAGCTGTTCATAAGAGAAAAATGTCTGAGAACAAAGAACTACAGAAGCAAAGAAGAATGAACGAGCAACAGAACCAAAGCTGCTTCTAGGACCAAATTAACGCAGGACAGGCTCCTTCTACGACTGATCATGACGAGAGAGAACGATGGGATGAGATGAAATACAGAGTGAGCAAGGAGAAGGACATGGGTGCAACAGGGACCGAAAGTAATTTAGGAACCATTGTGAACAGTTATGTACATTTGAAAGCTTAGGGGAAATGGGTGAATTTATAGAAAGTTATAAGATGCCAAAAGATTGTTGGCCCAGGAAGAAATGGAGAATTTAAACAGGTCAATCAGTAGTATTGAAACTGAAACGATGGTCAAGCCCCTCGACCCACCAAAATCAGACCCACACATTCTCACAGGTGAGTTCTGTTGAATTTTTATTAAAACAGGTAATGCTTATTCCATACAAGTAGCTAAAAATAATTGAAGGCACCCTGGCTTATTTTATGAGACAAGTGTCATCTTGATTGCAAAACCTGGATAAGACAATATAATAAAAGAAAATTATAAGCCCATTTTACTTATGAACTTAGGGTGGCAAAACACTAAACTGAATACAGTATCAACCAACTGGATAGTGGGTTAAAATACTGATAATACCTCACCATCGGGAAGCGCTTATCTCAGAAATGCATCATCGTCAGAAAATTACCGGTATAATTCGCTATACTGTTAGATCAAAGGGAAAAAAAGAAACCACAAACCAATGCTTTTGAAAAAGCTCTTGCTAAGAGTCTTAGGTATTTATGATATTTTTTTAAATCCTGAACAAACTAGGAACATAAGAAAATTCCTTAATTTGGTTGCGATGTTAACATCAAAAACCTATGGAAAATGTTATTCCTAGTGGAGAAACTTTGTATGAATGTCAGTATCAGTAACAAACCACGAACACCCATTATCCTGCTACTGTGCAACAGAGCGACAGAGACCAGGGCTAAGGCTGTAAGGAAAGAAAATAAGAGGTGTGAGGATGGGCAGGGAAGGGACAGGGCTGTCATTGCAGATGGCATGATCACCTACCTTAAAAAACTACCAAATAAGCTGACCAAGTATTAGAACAAATGAGAAAGTTCAAGCAAGTCACCACATATATAATCAACACGAGTTAATAACTTTTACACCAGTAATAACCAGAAAAACTCAAAATAGTGGTGGCTTAAACAAGAGGGTATACACACATATATTGTGTATATAGAGAGAATAATATATATTATTAGTATAGTAATATATTAGTATTCTTACATCAGTCTTATACTATTATATATAATACATGTATACTGTTTTTAACTATGTGAATGAAATCTATAGGTTGAGTCCAGGATGCACCTGGCAGCTCCAGGTGCCATCAGGAATCCAGGCTCCTTCTTTATTTCTCCTCTTCCCTGTCTGCACAAGAGGACCATCCTCAAGGTGCCCTCATGGTCCAGGATGGCTGCCAAGCTTTGCCATCACGTCTGCATCCCTGACTGGGAGCAGGAGGAGGCAAGGCGTGGCGGCGGTGGGACCAAAGGAAGGCCCTGCCTTCAAGGAGCCGTCCCAGAATATCACACACTTCTGCTTAGACGTCATCGCTGGAACCGGGTCACATGGCCGTGCCTCGCGTGCAGCTGAGGGCATTGCTACCCCAAATAACATCAGGGTTCGGTTATGGAGGAAGGAGGGGAGAAAGATATTGGCTTGAGATCCGTCAGGCTCTGCCACAGATCCCAGTTTCCAGAAGAGGAAAGTGAGGCCCAGAGAGGCGAGGAACTTACACCTGGCCATGAAGCAGTAAGTGGCCGAGTTGGGATTCTCATGGGAATGGTTCTTGATCTTCCCATGGCACAGGTGTCCCTTCAATGGTATGTCCAGCCACTGGAACGCTGACCCTGCTCACTCCTGCTCGGGTCAGGGCCTGTTTTGGGTCCTCACCAAATGTCACCACTGCGAGTTCCCTGGCATCAGGGGTCTTATTCCCCGAGCTCGCCAGCATCCAGCACGGGGCTCAGCGTGGCGTGGGTGTGCAAGGAACAAGGCAAACTGAATGGCTGAAACCGACCCCATCCTCTTTCTCGTGGCTTTTGTACGCTGTGCCCTAGGTGTGTGTCACAAGTTTCACTTTTCAGATGCATTTCCTAGATCTTAAAGTGTTCGGCCTGGCCCAGGTCTGAAAGAACATAGAGGCCACCTCAGAACAAAACAAGACAGAGAAAGCGAGGGCCAGAGAAGCCACAGTATGTGTCCCAGATCCCAAGATACTGTGGCAAAGAATATGGCACGCATCCCTCACTGGTTCCTTTTCGGGGCACCCACAGAAAGATTGCATTTCCCAGCCTCCCTTGCAGTTAAGCTGAGGACATGTGACCCAGCCTCCCTTGCAGTTAAGCTGAGGACATGTGACTAGCTCTGGCCAATAAAATCTGAGCCTAAGTCATGAGCATTGCCTCCGGTCTGAGGCAGGAAGGGCCAGTGTGTCTTCTCCACCCCTCTCCCCAAGGGGACCTTGAAGACCACTGGTCTAGACCAGTGTTTCACACACTGTAATGCGCACAAATCCCTGGGGGGATCTTATTAAAATGCAGATTCTGATTCACTTCAAACAAGCAGCCACGTGCTGCTGAGAGCCTCGGAGCAGACGTCTGAGGAGTGAGGGGCCCGAGGGCACAGCCCCGAAACCGAGAAGACCACCTTCACCGGACCCTTCCTGAGCAAGAGGAGGCCTTCGGTGGGTTAAACCATTGCGATCTGGGGGTGTATTTGTGACCTCAGCATAGCCTAATGTACCCCAATGAATACATTGCACTAGGAAACTGTCACTCAGTCATTCAACCAATATTTATTGAGTTCCTGCCATGAACTCACCTTGTGCCCTGGGTGCCTCATTCTTAAGGAGACGCTCACTCTCAGGGTCAGGCAGGGGCAAGGTCAGCACCAGAGAGCGAGAGTGCCCCACATTTTGCTCCCTGGGTGCCCCTCTTATTCCCCCCTCCAGCCTGTGGGGAGCCAGGATTTGAACCAGGACCCTTTTGACTTAAGAACCTGAATTTGTTTCCAGCAAGGCAAAGGGCAGCTGTGCTCATTCTGGGGTCTGATTTGGGGGCTGTAGCAGCAGCCAAAAGATGCTCATGTTCCCTGGACTGTCACATCCCTCTAGTGCCAAGCTTGGTGGCTGGGGGGAACCAATTCCGGCCGCAGTCCTTCGACACCTCGGACTGGTGTGTTCAGTGCCAGATGCCCTTGGTGCCAGCCTCGTGCTTCCTGCCCTGGCCGGGCCCAGGGCCTGCCACTGTCCACATGGCCCATCCTGTTACTAGAGAGAACAAATTCCAAGCAAACATCCACCCTGACTCCCAGAGGCCCCTCCAGGCGGGTGGCAGCACTTCAACTTACCTCTGGTCACCTCCTTGGGCTGCTGGCCCTCCTCCCTTCCTCGCTGTCTGCGGAGCGGTTCCTGTGACAGGCGGTGCAGGTGTTACGGGGCGGTGCAGGTGTTACCGGGCAGTGCAGGTGTTACCGGGCGGCGCAGGTGTTACCGGGCGGCGCAGGTGTTACCGGGCGGCGCAGGTGTTACCGGGCGGCGCAGGTGTTACCGGGCGGCGCAGGTGTTACCGGGCGGTGCTGGTGTTACCGGGCGGCGCTGGTGTTACCCGGCAGTGTGCCTCTTCCCTACTCCTCCTCACACCTCCTTTCTCTCCCGTCTTTCTTTCTTTCTTTTTAAAGATTTTTTCAGAGTTTTAGAGAGGGAAGGAAGGAGGAGGGGGGAGAGAGAGAAGCATCGATGTGAGAGAGAAACATCAGCTGCCTCCTGCACACCGCGAATCCAGCCAGCAACCTGGCATGTGCCTTGATCGGGAATCCAAGGGCAACCTTCTGGTGCACGGGGAGGATGCCCCAACCAACTGAGCCACCCGGCCAGGGCCCACCGTCCTTCTTGCCTCAGAGAAAGAAGTGCTTCCAAACTGTTCCTCCCAGAAAGAACTAATCAACAGTGACAGAAGTCCAAAAAGTGAGTACCTGGAGGGCAGAATTATAGTCTTAGAAGGGGCATGAGGAACCTTCTGGAAATATCCCTGGAGCTGGGGTAGTTACATGGGTGTGTATATGTGTGAAGAGTGGTTGAGCTGTACATTAACATTAATGCATTTTAAGCCCTCAATTTAAAAGGTAGATGCCACAGAAAGCTCTAAAAGCAGAAGCAAAATAAAGGACAAAGACAAAAACTGCAACAAAAGTTTGGAGTCATAGGGACCTGCCTGAAAATCTGGCTGTTTTCGAGCTCTGTGACCTTAGGTGAGTTACTTAAACTCTCTGAACTTCTTTCTTTCTTTCTTTCTCTTTCTTTCTCTTTCTTTCTTTCTTTCTTTCTTTCTTTCTTTCTTTCTTTCTTTCTTTCTTCTCTCTCTCTCTCTCTCTCTCTCTCTCTCTCTCTCTCACTCTCTCTCTCTCCTCACCTGAGGATATACATTAATCTTCAAATAGAGCTGGAGGGAGGGAGGGAGGGAGGGAGGGAGAGGGAGAGAGAGAGAGAGACAGACATCGATGTGAGAGAGACACATTGACTGGGCCACATGCATGACCCCCAACCAGGGCTGGGGACGAACTGCAACCGAGGTATGTGCCCTTGGCCGGAATCGAACCCGCGACTCATTGGTCTGTGGGTGACGCTCTTACCACTGAGCCAAACCGGCCAGAACTGAACTTCACCTTTCTTATTGAGATGTGGACTGTGAGGATTAGAAACACTGCTTTTTATAAAAAGTATTTGGCATAGGCTGGCTCCCACTGGGTACTCAATACATACTCATTTTCATTATTATTACAACCAGTTGGCCCTACAAGGACAGATGTGGGAGTGGTCTTCCCTGAGTGCAGGCAATAAAAGGAGCGTGTTGTCTACAGAAAATGTAAAGATAAAATAAAACTGAGGTGGAGTCATTCTGCTTTCTGTTATCACCATGCACTGGCAAATCTAAATGATGTCAGTCATGATGTGCTGTTCCGAAAAAATCTTTTTTTGCTCTAAGTTCTAGACAACTGATATGGTAACTATTGAATATTATTAATGTATATGTAAGCTTAGAATTAGCATGTTTTAATTTCTTGTCCTTTAATAAACATATTCTACATGGAGGTTAATTTGGAGAATTTCTAAGAGTATGGTTGCCCCCAGCCCACATGAACTCAGGAACACATTCTTTGAGAAAGTTCCTAATGGTTTGGAACTCGTTGTGCTTGCTTTAAGGACAGTTCCTGTCCCCAGGACCATGGTGTTACATATTTCTGCCTCTCAGCAGCAGATCCAAAGAAACAATGACCGTAGAGTAATGGCAAAGACGAAGAAACGGGTTTTTCAATCCTATCATTCTCTGTGATTAGCTGGTGTTCTGACTGGTGTTTAAAATGTAAAACAATGAGCCCTGGCCAGTTTGGCTCAGCGGTTAGAGCGTTGGCCTGTGGTCCGGAGAGACCCGGGTTCGGTTCCCGCTAAGGGCACGTACTTCGGTTGCAGTTTGTCCCCCGCCCTGGTTGGTCGTGCGGGTGGCAGCCACTTGATGTGTCCCTTCACGTCGATGTTTCTCTCTCTCTCTCCTTCCTCTCTCTCCCTCCCACTCTATCTGTACAAAAAATGGAAAAATATCCTCAGGTGAGGATAAAAATAAATAAATAAATAAATAAAATGTAAAACAATGAGAAAGTATGAACTGTGGAGACGGAGGACTGTGTTCAGTAAGTGTAGATTCTAGTTTACACGTGAAATACATTTGTTTCATCTCATGATTGTTACTGAAAATAGTTTTGTTGTATAAAGAAGGGCGAGGGTGCTAAAAAGTGATCTACTTCTGGGTATAAAATACCCTAGGCATATCTCTGACGGAAATGTAAGAATTTATCAGTCAATCGTTAATCAACCAGTCAGTCATTGATCTCTTCGTGCCTCCAAGTCTATGGACTTCCTACCCCTAGTCACTTCCTCTAGCCATAAATGGGCAAGTCCTGCATTTTCATCTTCATCCTTGTGAACTCGAGAGAAAAAGACACATACTAAAATGGGCCCCTGGTGGCTAACTGGGCTCAAATAAATGTAACAAACAAACAAAAACTAAAAGACCTAGCAGCCATTTCTGCACAGGGGCCTCTCCCACATTTCAGAAAGCTGCTCTGTACTGCCTGCCTCTGCACCATGTTTCTGAGCCAGCCCCTACAAAGGGGTTCCTGGCATCCTCTTTCAACCACCAGGACGGAGGCTTTTCCCATCCAATCGGAGCTGTGCAGCTCCAGCCAGTCAGAGTGGTTCTATTCTAACCAATCAAGACAGTGACTTTTGGACCAATCAAACTGCAAGGATTTGGAGTCTTCATTTGCATGAGGACAAACCAATCAGGGACCAGGGGTAGGGACTCCTGTCCATGTAATCCAGCTCTCCTCCAACTCAGAGAGTGTAATTTCCCTTTCTACCAAAGAATGAAGACCAGCTCTTCCTGGCTGAGCTGAAACACCCAGGATGTCTTCCCGGAGCAGGGAGAAGCAGGAGCTGTCTAGCCGAAGAGAAGCCTGGCCCCCCTGGGCTGCTGGGCCCAGGGCTAGTCCTGCTGAGTTGCAATTGAGCTGCTTTGCACTGAATAAAGTTCCTTTCTTCACTGCACCCCAAATTGGGGGTTTCTGTTGGCATGGAATTGGCGCCACAGCCATCAGTTAACATCCTCCATCCTCATCATCTTCTTCTCCTAAGTCAGCCACCAGCACGGTATCTCCCATCTGCTGAACACTCCCTCAGTCTGACACCTACATCAAGTCCCTTTTCTTTCTCACTAGCTGCCCATTCTGGAACCCTCTGCTGTTCAGCTCCCTCCCTTTGAGGTTTGGGGTACTGATGGAGATTTTGGGGACCAATGGCTTCCCCAGCCACTCCTTGAAATCACCTCTATGATCTTTGCCAGCCCTGGCCAGTTTGGCTCAGCGGTTAGATCGTCAGCCCACGGACCAAAGAGTTGCAGGTTCGATTCTGGTCAAGGGCACTTACCTCAGTTAGAGTTCGGTCCCCAGCCCCAGTTGGGGTCGTGCGGGAGGCAACCAGTGGATGTGTCTCTCTCACATCGATGTTTTTCTCTCTCTCTCCCCTCCCACTCTGTCTGAAAATAAATGGAAAAATTTCCTCGAATGAGGATTAAAAAAAAAAAAAAAATACGATCTTTGCCAAAGTCTAGGGTCAAAGCTCATGTCTTGACATCCCCCACCCCAGTGGCTGGAATGTTGTTGATTTCCCCCCAAATACTGACGGCTTGAGTCGGGGCCTCTTTCGCAGTAGGTACACCACCACTCCGTCCTCCCAGGCAGCTCGGGCACCTCTGGCTCCCAGCGTGGGCAGAGCTGTCATGCTCTCGCCCACCTCTCGGCATATGCACGTGCTGTTCCCCTGCCTGGAACACTCTGCCCTCTGACCCCATCTCTCCTTGGCCCCCTGAAAAGGCACCTTCTTCAGAAAGCTGCCCTGCACCCCGAGTCTTAACAAGGACCCCTCCTCAGGGTGCCCAGAAACTGCGCCTGTTTTCTCACTGTCATCCCTGCTCTGGCTTTGCCCTGAAGTGGCCTGTGCGTCCATCCCCTGCAGGGCCCTCAGAGCCGGCCGGGCGACGTGAACTGGATTCGGCTCTTCCAGATCCCCTGGCGGTGCCAGCGAGCGCCGGCACGCAGTAGGTCCGCCTGTGTGGGCTCATCCGCCGGCCGCCTCCGGGGCCCAGAAAGCAAGCCCCGGGGAGGCCTCTTGTTGCCAAAAGCAAACAGGCCGCCAGGGAAGTTTTGCTCTGGGTCACACCCGCCTCTGGGTGGCTGCCAGTCCTCCTGCCAGAAACCGCAGGCCCTCCGAAGCTGCCCAGAGACCGGGCCACAGGGCTTAGGAGGACTCGGGTCAGCTCTGCTAAGGGGGTGTCTGCCCAGTACTTCCTGGATCCGCAGCCCCCCGGGGTTGGGCAGGGGGTCTGGGCAGGGCTGCAGCAGCTACAGCCAAGGCTTGGGAAGGCCCTCTCGGGCTGGGAGGAGCTACCAAGGCCGCTGCCAGCCTGTCACAGGCTCTCAGTGCTGACATTGGCTCTGGCTTTCACACACACACACACACACACACTGGCAGGCACCCCCTTGGTGGCCTCCACGGTCTCACCTTCAGGTAAATGGGCTCATCGGTGGGAGGCTGAGGAAGGGGAGAGGAGCAAGGAATGCAAAGACCAGTGTGCATGTGAATGTACGTGAGTGTGTGTGTGAGTGTGAGTGCATGTGTGTGTGTGTGTGCCTGGGAGTGACCTCACAGCCTCCGGAACATAAAGACTTACAGGTCCTGCCTCCCAGGCTCAAAGCTGGCTCCGTGGGGGACACAGTGACATGAGAGGCATACCACAGACCCACCTCCTGGCCTTCTCCTTCCTCTGCCTCCTCTCAAAGGTAAGGGGGTCCCTGGGGCCCCGAAACATACTGCTGGCTTCCATGCTGCTGGGGGAGGTGTGAAATCACTGACAAGGACCCCTGGAAGGATCTCTGCAGGGTCCCTGTGTTGGGCACAGCCAGGTTTCCCTCCTTGGTGCCCAGACAGCTGTCTCTGGCCAGCTCTGCTATGTGACCTCAGGCCAGTCCCTTCTCCTCTCTGAGCCTCAGCTCCTTCCTTGGTTAAATGGGCACAATGTCCATGAGGTCTTTGTGAAGATCCTTTCTGTTCTGGCACATGGCAGAAGTCCAAAAGAGGCCTTTTCTGAGTCTTGCCAATCCCCACAACCCTCTACAAGGCAGAAGTGGGTATCCTTACAAATGAGACTCAAGATATGACCTGGTTTGCCTAACTCTGAGCTGGGATTGGAATGGATGTTGGTGTCTAATTCACTGGAAAGTTCATGCTGCAAGGGCATCCATGCTGTCGGGCCCTCAGGCAGTGAGTTACCTGCTAACCTTAGCTAGAGGGGACAGGGAGACACCTCCATAATGACCTTCTCTTATGGAACATTTTTCAAAGGGCTTGTGGAATGTCTACCTTGTTTAACATGCCCAGCAACCATATCAGGTATTCTTAGCCAATCTTCAGTCAAGTAAGGCTCAGAGAGGGTAAGCAAGTTGCCCAAAGCCACACAGTAAAGAAACATCAGAGCAATAGAGGAGGTGGAGCCCAGGATAGGCCTGCGTGTGTGGAGCTGGGGCTGGGACTTCAGTTTGTACCTCTCCACTTCCAACCTGGACCATGGACAGTTGCTGGGCCCTGTCATCCCCGTAGCAAATGTTGAGTTCCCAGTCCCATGGGGATGGGCCCCGCCCTAAGCCACGATCTCACTGTATTTTCATGGTCCTTTGAGGAGCCTCAGCAGGAGTTTCTCCCTCCTGATCTCAAGCAGTAGTGCAGGGAAGGCCGAGAACCCTGCTAGCACCCGAGTCCTGCTGGCGGTTCTGCCAAAGGGAATGGGCAGCGCACCATGCCAGGGTGGGTGGCTGGGGTCGTTGGAGCAGGGGACTTGGGTTTGGGGCCCAGGATTAAATGAAAGAGCAAAATGAAGCCGCCCTCGACTTGCTGTTCTGCCGTCATTCTTCCCGGGTCCCAGGGAGCCAGGCAGCGTCCTGCACAGAACCCCGGGACTTTGTCGTCACCAACATGGAAAGCCACCACAGTCCTCAGAGACAGAATGCCATGTCCTCCGGGCAGGTGGGCTCCTGGGCTCAGGGCTCTGGTCAGAGGTCAGGGGCAGAGACCTGGAAACAAGCAGTCACATTGACCGAGAGCTGGCCACGACCTCACTACTCCACGAGAGGTGGTCTCCTCCCCATTTTACTGAGGAGGAAACAGCTCCGTCCCCACCGAGCAGTTCAGTGAAGTGCTCAAAGTCACACAGCAAGCCAGTGGTAGAACTTAGAGTTCAACTCTTGCCCAGAAGATTCCATGTCCAGGGCTCTTACCACAGAGCCTTGCCCCCTGGTGGCCACAGCAAGGGTCTGAGGAAACAGTGGGTGTGATGGGGCAACTTGAACAGAGGGATGGGTGGTAAGGAGGGTGTGGAGATTGAGGGACACCACGGAGGGCACATCTCTCCTTGGCTATGCGGAAATGCCCTCCCCAACTCGTCATTATCCCTCTTGAATAAATGAATAAACTGAGGCAGCGGCTAAGCTGGCACCCCAGCCCCCAGAGAAGAAGAGGTGAGCATGGCAATTAGGAGCCTGGGCCTTGAATTCCCAGGAAGCTGGATTCCAGTCCTGGCTCTGCTTCTTACTGGAGCTGTTGCTACATGGCCTTGGGCTTCGGTTTTGTCATCTTTAAATTTTTTAAAATTGATTTTTAGAGAATGAGGAAGGGAGAGGGAGAGAGAGAAATATCCATCGGCTGCCTCCTGCACAGCCCCACTGGGGATGGAGCGCACAACCCGGGCGTGTGCCCTGACCGAGAATCGAACCGGCAACCTTTCGGTGCATGGGATGCCGCTCAAGCAACTGAGCCACACCAGCCAGGGCAGTTTCCTCATCTTTCAAATGGACATAATGACAGTACCTGACATTAGAGGGTTAAACTAGACAATACATTAAAGGGCTTAGCACCTGGTACGCCCATGGTAAACACTAGCCATAATCATTGACATCATTAGTAGCCTCTCCTGGGTATCAGGACCTACAGTCCAGTCCCTGCCAAACTTGCCTGATAGAAAGAGCCCAGAATGGGAAGCCAGGTGCAAAGCAGAAGGCCTGTGTCCTGGCACCCCTGCTTTTAGGTGGGAGGAATCCAAGAGCCAGTTCTGGAGGCAGAGTCCCCCACTTCCCTCAAGAGGCCCCAGCACACAGCTGCACACTTGTATCCATTACCAGTGTCATTTTAGATGGCAGCTCTGTGAGGGCCTCCTGCTCGGAGACCTCATCAGAAGCTGGTCTGTTTGGGGATCCCCTCGTGGCCAGGGTGGGAACTGCAAGCCACAGGAGGCATGTTTGCAGACTTGGGGATCCTAGGGATGGAACTAGGTGGGAATCGGGGCAATGAGTTGTTATTGCCTGCTTGGGGCCACAGAGAGGATATGAGGGCATTGGCTTCATCTTCCTAGACTGCAAGGCTTCTATCCACTAGATAAAACCCCCAGTCCCGCAAGTCCTCCACGGATGGCGCCAGTGGGGATATCTTGAATTATGCCTACCTCTTGGTCCCCACCTCCAACTGGACATACAGGGGGCCGGTGGCATCTGGTTTCTGGTTTGGTTGTTTCTCTGTTCTGAGCGGGGAGGGGCAGTCAGGACATTTGAGCTGATACCTTGACTCTGCCCCCAGGGCGTGGGTGCCTGGCTCAGATTTCCCCCTATTACAGGAAACATCAACCCCTCGCCCGGGACCCTGGGTCCTCAGTGCAGAAGCAGGCGCCCAGCTCTGTAGCTAACACACTGTGGCTTCTGGCGAGTCCCTTCCCATCTCTGATGCTCAGGTGCCCCATCTGTACATGGGGGGGGGGGGGGCTTGTACTGGAGCAGAGGTGCAAAGACCTGACTGTGCATCAGAAGCCCCTGAACAGCCTGTTAAACATTCAGACCCAGGGCCCTGCCTCTGGACGTTCTGATTTGGTAAGTGTCAGAGGAGGCCTACAGGCCCGTATTCTACCACGTTTCCTGGTTGACTCGATACTCATCCAGAAACATATTCCGAATTGTTCTAAAGATCATAAATCTCCATGATACTGTTTGATTTATTCAGCCCTCAAGATAAGTATCTACAGTCCACCTGCTGGAAAATGTATAGGACCCTGTGGTTTTAATCCTTCATTTTGCTGCTTTTGCCTTTTATAAGCTCCCAGAGGACAGGGCCAAAGCCCTTACTGTAGTTTGCAATGATGATCATCACAGCTAAATGCATTGAGCATCGGCTGCACCCCAGGCTGTGCTAAGGGTTTAACACGCATCATTTCATGTGCTACCCAAGACAGTGCTCTGAATTAGATACTGCTGTTACCCACCCACCCCCGCCTTTATAAAAGCATTTATTTATTATATATTTTTTAATCCTCACCCGAGGATATTTTCCCATTGATTTTTAGATAGAGTGGGTGTGAGAGAGACACATTGTTTGTTTGCCTCCCGCACAACCTGACCAGGGTTGGGGATCAAACCTGCAACCCAGGTATGTGCCCTTGACTGGAAATTGAACCTGTGCCCTTCAGTCCTTGGGCCGACACTCTAACCACTGTGCTGACCATCCAGGACCTATTGGCCCCTTTTTACAAATGAGGATATTGAGGCTCAGAGAGCTTAAGTAACTTGCCCAAAGTCACTCAGCTAATAAGGGACAGAGTTAGGGCTGGAACTCTAGTCCAGAGTCCCTGCTCTTGACCACAGTGACTACCATGGGACTGCCAGGGTTCAAGGCTAGGTATGTGCGATCCTGGGGCCAAGGTGTGGACTCTACACTGCCCAGCCCGGCAGAGAGGTGGCCCACTGGGAGGGTCTCACTGCCCACCTTGAATGACCATGGCTGAGTGAGGTCTCTGTCTCTGCAGGTGTGTGCCCAGCTGTGCCCAACACCGTGTGCCTGCCCCTGGCCACCACCCCAATGCCCAGTGGGGGTGCCCCTGGTGCTGGACGGCTGCAACTGCTGCCGGGTATGTGCACGGCGGCTCGGGGAGCCCTGCGACCATCTCCACGTCTGTGACCCCAGCCAGGACCTGGTCTGCCAGCTCGGGGCGGGCCCTGGTGGCCAGGGGTCCGTGTGCCTCTGTAAGCAGGTTTGCGGGACCGATGGAGGGTGTGGTTGGAGGGGAGGGGTGGGCAAGGCCTTGGTGTCCTCAGTCAAAGGTAAGCCCTTCTCTACCTTTTACACTCACTTCAGGTACATCATTCATTTCAGCTAAACCTGGCGACCCTGCTTCTCCCTCCTGTGTTTACTATGACCATGCCACCATCCGAACAGCCTTTCCCCGATCCTATCTGTCCAAATCATAGCCAACTTGCAAAGCCAAACTCAACACCTCCTCCAAGGAGCCCTCCAAGATTCTTCTAACCAGAAGTTATCACTCCCTTCTCGGGACCCTCACAGTACTTTTGGGAAAATAAAAGTGCAATTCCTTATTTAGGGCCTAGTATATGGTAGTCACTGTACTTAGCATTTACTCCATAAATCACATAATCCTATGAGGTAAGTGCTTTCAGACCCATTCATAGATCAGGAAACTGAGGCTCATAGATATAACTGACATGTTTTATATCCCACAGCTCGGAACCTGGTCCAACAGGCTCTGAAGCAACATTCTGTCCGTCTTCCTCCTTGATCCAGAGCCCATAGTTCTGAGTTTGCATTTACCAGACCTGAGCATCTTCCATCATCCACCGCCACTCTTTAGGCCTCGGGGCTTTAGATCAGGTCCTCTCGGGACCTTTGGGACCAGATCATTCTTGTTGTGGGGGCTGTGCTGTGCTTGGAAGGACATTTAGCAGTGTCCCTGGTTCCTACCCACTAGATGCCAGTGGTACCCTCACCCCCAAGTTATGACAGTCTGTCCTCAGATGTTGCTGAATGTCCCCTGGGGAGAAAATCATCTTCAATTGAGAACCACTATTTTAGAGAAATAGACAAAAACAAGGAAGTGTTCTTTCCTCCCTCCCTTTCTCTCCTCCCTCCTTCTCTCTCTTTTTCTTTCTAATGCTAAGCCTCCTAGAGCACTTACCTCTTTCATCTACGTGCATGTCACACGTATATTTTTTTTAATCCTCACCCAAGGATATTTTTTCCCTTTTATTTTTAGATATAGGGGGAGGGAAGGAGGGGGAGGGGGGAGAGAGGGCGAGAGACAGAGAGAGAGAAAGAGAAACATTGATGTGAGAGACACATTGATTGGTTGCCTCCTGCATGACCCCGACCAGGGCTGGGGACGAACCGCAACCGAGGTATGTGCCCTTGGCCAGAATCGAACCCATGACTCTTTGGTCCATGGGCCGGCGCTCTAACCGCTGAGCCAAACCAGCCAGGGCCGTGTCACACTTTTATAAACATAAGAACAAGAGGCCCTGGCTGGGTAGCTCAGTTGGTTGGAGCATTGTCCCATACACCAAAAAGTTGCAGGTTCAACCTCTGTTTGGGGCACGTATGGGAGGCAACCGATCAATGTTTCTCTCTCACATCGATGTTTCTCTCTCTTTCTCAAAAAGGTCAAATCCTCGGGAGAGGATTAAAAAAAAAAAGACAATGAATCCATCTATAGGAAAAACCCTGTTAACAAGTAAAACAACACAAATGAGAGACAGAGAGCATTCCTTAGTAAAGCCTTGTTAAATATTTTATTTGCTCAGAGGAGTATGGTAATAAGAAAGGGGGCGGTTTGTTAGATAAACTCATAGATGGTTGCTAATAAAAATGTGCCTAAAGAAAGAAATGAGATAAGTCGCCTATAAGGCTGATGCTGAGATTAGCCATCACACGTGACAAGCACTTGGCAGAGTTTATTTACTGACGCTGTATAGCATGTGCCAGGTGCTAAGGGTTCACAAATATTACCTCATTAATCTCACGACAACCACATGAGGTAGGTATTGATGCTATCTGTATTTAATAAATGGAAAAAGGAGGCACGGAGAGGTTAAGCTACTTGCCCAAAGTCACATAGCTCCTAAGTAGCTGAGCTGGGATTTGAACTCAGGAAGCTGGCTCCACAGTCTCAGTTTCCATCGCTCTACTGCCTGACTCTCAGCATATGCTTGGTACCTACTGGCTGCTATTGCGAATAACTTCATTAAGGGGCTTTTAAAAGTCCATCTTGATTCAGACTCAAATACCTGGAGGCCCAGGATGGCCCTTGGTCCTTCCTGCAACTCCCAGCCCCGGTCAGGCAACATGCTGAGTGCTCGTGAGTGTTTAATGATTTGAACTGAATTTGGAAGCTGGGAGCTGGTGAACCCCACAGGTGGTCCAGAGCCAGCTAAGACCTCACAGGGGCTGAACTAGGTCCTGGCTCTGGGGGGACACCAAGCCCCTGATCTCCCACACCTTACACATACAGCTTCTGCAGCTCCATCCTTCCCCTGGCTCAGGTTCAAAACCTTGGAGTCCCTCTTGACGTCTATTTTTTACATCCCACATACAAGCCGCCAGCAAGTTCTTCACAAGATTCCAGAACCTGACACTTCTCAGTCCCTCCACTGCTCCCACCCTGGTCTCAGCCCATCGTCCCTTGTCTGGATTGGGCAGTAGCCCCATAAGTCTCCCTGCTTCTGTCCCTAGCCTATTCTCCACATAGTAGCCCCACGGCCCCTTGTAATACATAAGTCAGATCATGTCCTTCCTCTTGTTTCCTCGGAGTAAAAGGCCAAGTCCTCTTAGTGACCGACAAAGCCCCACAGGGTCCTGATGCTGTTTGCTCTCTTATTTCACTCCTCTCCCTTCTGTTCTCTGCTCCAGCCACACTGGCCGCTTTGCTGTTCCTTAAATACCCCAGGCACGTTCCCACCTCAGGGCCTTTGCACTGGCTGTTTCCTGTACTGTGTTCTTTGCCCTAGATGATAAGTTCCCTCACCTCCTTCACATCTTGGCTCAAACATCACCTTCTCAAAGAGGCCTTCCCTGATCACCACATGTAACAATTACAGTCCTGCCCCACTCCTCAGCTCTGCACTCCTTTATTTTTCCAGCACTAATCTGACATCATAAACTCTATGTACTTGTTTCTTGTGTTTATTTCCACTAGAGCAGAATCTCCACTAAGGGCAGGGTTTTGCCTGTTGTAGTCATTGCTGTATCACCAGGGCCTAGAACAGTGCCTGGTGCATAGTAAGCACTCAATAAAGGATTGTTGAATGAATGAGTGAATGAATACATAATAACAATAGTTCTAGTGGGCTAGCAGTAGCAGCCCCCATTTATTGAGCATGTACTGTGAGAAGGCCCTTTACCAGGTCATCTCAGCAACCAAGAGGGCCGGGCCAGGCGGGGGCGAGGGATGAAGGTGCAACTATCCTGCGGTTCCTAGGAAACCAGTGGCCACGTGGTTCAGGCCTAAAGGTTGGGCTTGAAGCCAAAGGGCTGTGGCCTGGAAGGAGCAAGGAGAGAGCTGATGCTGGTCCTGTCCCCCCAGAGGAAGAATCATCTCCCATTTACTGAGCATCTGCTGTGTTCCAGGCTTGGGGCAAAATGCTTTAAGTGCACTAGCTCATTTAATCCTCTGGTGGCCTGTGAGCTGGGCACCACGGCTCAAAGAGGTGAAGTAACTTGCCCCAGGACCCTCAGCTTGCAAGTGGAGAACTGGGGTTTGAACCCAAGTCTACATGGTTCCAAAATTTCTCCATGTACATGGACCTATTTGAGGTTTTTCTCTGAAGACCTGGGCAAACCTGTTTGCCAACAAGTCCTTTTCCCCAGACCTGCTGAACTGCCACCCACGTCTCCAGGAAGCCCTCCGGGCTGCTCCTTTCTGTGCACTTCCAGCCGCTCCACGCACCTCTCCAGGGCAATTGACCGTATGTCGGAGATGATGACTTCCACATCTGTCCCCCCACTGGCCCGAGTCTCTTCAGGCAAGGACTGTGTCTCAGTCCTATCTAGGAACACAGTGCTTGGCACACAGAAGGGGCACAATATTTATCTCTGGAATTATAAGGAGTCAGAACTATGTCATCAGTGTCTCCTACGTGCTGGGCCCCGTGCCAGGCATTCATTCAAAGGACATGGATGTGTCCCATTCATGCTGTGAACCTGTGCAGGGAATGCCCAGATGAACACTCGCAGGCCCAGCCTTCAAGGAGTTCATGTCTAGCAGAGGAAGTGGTATTAACACCCATATCTTGAGGGCTTCATTCAAAGAGTGTTTCCTGAGCACTTACTATATGCCTAGCCCTGTGCTAGATACTATGTACCAATGATCTGATGTCACTGAAGGTAGAGATTACTGTTCTCATCACTGCTATTGTTAAGGTGACTCAGAGAAGTTAAATAGCTTACCTCAAGTCACACCGCCAACAAGTGAAGCCCCGACCTGACAGCAATGACTTCAACAAATGGACAATGGAAGTTTGTTGCATGAAATCTCAGTGTATGTATCAGTTACCCATTATTAATCTATCGTAATTATACAAATAACAACAGAGCCCTAGTGACTGTCTCCTTTAGGTTGTACTCGTCACATATATCATTTTGTTTAGTCTATGCCACACCCCTATGAAATACGGGGTGGGGTAAAAGTAGGTGTACAGCTGTGATTATGTGAAACAGTTTGTGCATTGTTATTTATTAATGATTGTACCGTTTACCTTACAACTGTAAATCTACTTTTGCCAACCCCTGTAAGTGCATTTATAACCCATTTTGCAGGAGAGGAAACTGAGGCAAGAAGTGAAATCACTTGGCCAAGGTCGGTAGCTAAGAAAGGGGCTCACACCAGGCCAGTCTCTGGCAAACCCTGTGCCAGGAGCCAGGGCAGGCTGGCCAGGGGACGGGTGTGTAGGGCAGGGCTCACGCCCCTTGGCAGTGCTCGGGGGCTTCAAGGGCACTGCTCCCGCCCTGGGACCTGGGCCAGCTCTGCAGACAGAGCCCCAGCCTTGCCCAGGGAAAGCTGGGGGTCAGCGCTGGGGGCCCTCTTTCTCCTCCACAGGGGCAGCGGATGACGGGGGCTGTGAGCTGAACGGCCGCGTGTTCCGGGACGGGGAGACCTTCCAGCCCCACTGCAGGATCCGCTGCCGCTGCGAGGACGGCGGCTTCACCTGCGTGCCCCTGTGCAGCGAGGACGTCCGGCTGCCCAGCTGGGACTGCCCCCGCCCCAGGAGGGCTGAGGTGCCCGGCAGGTGCTGCCCTGAGTGGGTGTGCGACCAGGCAGGGGGCTTGGCGGCCCAGCCTCTCCTCGGCCAAGGTGAGTGCGGAGCTGGCCCAGGCAGGGGCGGGGTCACCTGGAGGGGCGGGCCCTCCGAGGTGCAGACTCCTGGGCGCATCAGAGGGAAGGTTTTCCGGGCAGAAGCAGGGAGGGGGCGGGGCTGAGGAGCCGAGTCGGAAAGTGTAGAGAATCACAGGCCTCTTTAAAACTGACAAAACAAGAAGTAGTGGTGTCCTTTTAAGCATGTCCTTTTAAATCATAAATAAGTAAAAGTCAAAATTGGTGGCAGAGTGAAGAAGGGGAAGGAACGTTAGACTACTCGAACCAAATTCTCACATTTCATCGCAAAGTGTACTATTACAATATGTGTTATTATTATACTTATATTGATACATATTACTAATATGTTTATATAACAACAAATATGCGTAAAATATAATATGATATATTATTATTTGGGCTTATCAAGAGAGGAACAAATTCAAAACTGAACGTAGTTACATGGTTGCCTCTGGGACGTGGGCCTAGGGGTGGGAAGAGGTGGAGAAAAGACAGTTACCTCCTGCTAGAAACACTTAGTTTTAGAGACATTGTTGTTGACATGTTGTGGGTTTTAAAAAATTATTACTCTATGAATGTGATTTTTTTTACAAAACGAAACTGAAAAGAGAGCGTTGCTTCCGTAGATGACGCAGTAGAGCGTGGTGGGTTAAACTTGAAGTCGGCCCAGGATTCTAAGGCCGGTTCTACCACGTCTAGCTGTGTGATTCTGAGAACATCGCCTAACCTCTCTGTGTCTCAGGCCCTTCAACTGTAAAATAAGAGCATCCATCTCATAGAGTTATTGCAAGGACTGGATAAGGTTATCCAAGTAAAGCAGTTATGACAGTCCCTGGCGCACAGCACGCCACTGGTAGGAACTGTTATCCCTAGTGGGGACTGTGACACATTGTTTAAATCCATAGCAGAATGGATTGGAATTTAAAAATGCAATCGCCTTATGTGTAAAAAGCAGGATAGGACACCATGTATGCAATTTTATCTATATTATGTGTGTGCATGTGTGTGTGTGTGTGTGTGCAAGTATATGTACACGTACACATCATATGTGCTGCACACATGTGCATATTACACAGGGTTTCTCAACCTCGGTACTATTGACATTTGGGCCGGGTAATTCTTCACTGAGGGGCCGTCGTGTGCATCATAGGATGTTTAGCAGCAACCCTGGTCTCTACCCACTAGATCCCAGTAGCAACCTCCCTCAATCGTGACAACCAAGAATGTGTCCAGACACTGCCAAGTGATCCCTGGAGGACAAAATCGTCCCTGGCTGAGAATCACTCATATAAAGAACCAGAGGGAAGGACAGCAAAATATTAGCAGAGAAGAACAGGAGTTGGGAAGGAGGAAAAGCTAGACCCTCGTGAACCTGCCATTCTGTTCCAGGCTGCAGCCTCCTTGTAAAATGAGACACCCACCGACTGCTGGGGCAGGGTCATGTCAGCGCCATCAGAGCTGCGCAATAACCGCAATATGTTAAGTACTTCGCCTCCTCCATTATTGTCTTCAGTCCTAACAATCAACTGTTAGGATATTTACACAAGAAGAAACAGGTTCAGCGAGGTGACGCAACATGACCAAGATTGTAACACAACCCAGTGGGTTGATTTGGCTGCCAAGTGCTGACCCTTCTTTCTTCCCCCCCAGGACTCCAACCTTCTGGCCTTGTTGCTCCCCCTGTTCCTGCGGTCCCTTGCCCAGAATGGAGCACAGCTTGGGGCCCTTGCTCGACCACCTGTGGACTAGGTGTGACTAGCCGGGTATCCAACCAGAATCCCTTCTGCCGACTGGAGACGCAGCGCCGCCTGTGCCTGCCTGGGCCCTGCCCACCTGCCAGGGGCCACCACCCACCACGCAGTTCCTTTTAGAGCCGGGCCCAGCAGGCAGTCCAGCTCCGGTCTGCCACCTGGGCCCTGGAGGACAAGAATGGTCCCAAGGGCCTGGTCCGTGTGGACCGAGGCAGAGCAGGGATGCATGCATTAGTCCTGTTCTCTCTAACTCCCAGCCTGGGGCGGACCAGATTTCTAGGGTCTCCTGGTCCATTCCAGTCTCCACACAGCCTTTATCAAACATGCGCGTGGGCTAGCTTCCCAGGAGATGGGGCAGCCATCTCTCCTTAACCATTAGGCTCAGGCAGGTACTGGGCTGGACTGGGTATTTTTCTGGGGGTGTGGTGAAGAGGGGCACAGACCTGAATCTCCTGCATCCTTTGCTGTGGCAATGTAAAAACAGCCCTGAACACGTGCCTATGCGTTACCTTGGGTGTCAGGCGAGGTCTGAGAAAACCCTCCCCACCCTGGGCAGAATTCCGGGGCTGAGTGCTTTGTGAAAATCACAAGATGAAATCACTTCTTGAAGAAAGTCAGAAAACAGGCCTTCACGTGATCTGTTAAACTCCACTTTTAGAAGTAAGAATTACCCTTTTTTGAGCACCTGCAATGTGCCCGGCACTGAGCTGGACACTTTATAGAGATCAGTGCTTTGCAGTATTTTGGACTCGGAAAAGCAGGGGAGAATGTCCTCTGGGGACTGGGGAACATGGTCTGAAATAAACGAGCCCACGTGTGAAGTTCTATTCGAAGTCTCATGTTTTATTATTTAAAGAAAACCTTTCCTATAAATTTATATCCTCCTCCTCTGTGACCTACTGTGTTTGTTTAAAAATAAAAACTGTGTTTTCTTCACGATTCAGTGAGGAAAGTAGAAAACACACAGTTAAACCCACAGGTCTTAAGCGTACGGTTGAACTTGTCTTTATAATGTTTTCACCTATGTGGTGCACACCTCAATCAAGGTATAAAATATTTCCACCATCTCAGAAAGTGTCCTCTGGCTCCTTCCTGCTCATCCCCTCCACTCCTGAGACCTGGTTAGAAATGCAGACACCTTGTGGCCCGTTCCAGACTCATAGAAACCCTGAGGGTGGAGCCCACAAGTCTGTGTTTTAATAAACCCTCCACCTCGCCCTGGCCGGTTTGGCTCAGCGGTTGGAGCGTCGGCCTGCGGTCCGGAGAGACCCGGGTTCGGTTCCCGCTAAGGGCACGTACTTCGGTTGCAGTTTGTCCCCGGCCCTGGTTGGTCGTGTGGTGGCAGCCACTCGATGTGTCCCTTCACGTCGATGTTTCTCTCACTCTCTCTCTCTTCCTCTCTCTCCCTCCCACTCTATCTGTACAAAAAATGGAAAAATGTCCTCGGGTGAGGATAAAAAAAATAAAAATAAAAATAAACCCTCCACCTCATTAAAATCTATGTCAGACTAATTGTGGTTTCAGACAAGAGACTGAAGGAAACGGCGGGGTGCTGCTGCCCCCTTGTGGCAGTTCAGTGCATGAACGCAGAGAGGCCTCCGGTGGGGAGGAGCCCTCAGACTCGGGGGTCCAGCTGCCTCCTCCTGTGTCCAAGGTGGAGACGCTGAGTCTCGGCGAAGGGAGGCACTTTGCCCAGGGTCTCAGAGTTAGGCAGTGATAGAACTAGATATAGAATTCTTTCCTATTTGTGACCAATGCAGCAGCTTTCTTTTCTCAAAATATTACTTAAACAGATGCCCGCAAGGGCCCCTGCTGGGCCCTGAGCCAGGGCGCCTCCATCTGTCCCCTGGCTGACTCCCTGGTCCCTCTGCCCACAGTCCAGCTCCCTCCTCCCATCGGTCCCACTGCGCAGCCAGAAGGATCTTTCTAGAGCACAATTATGGTTATGTCACTCTGCCTGAACCCCACCGAGGCTCAGCTTTGCCCTCTGGGTTCAGTCCAGACTCCTTCCATGACTCACAGGCCTGCTGTGCCTTCCAGAGTCTTCTGTTCTCCAGCCACACTGTCCAGCTCAGAGGGCTGCCCACTCCGGGCCAGGCCTTTCCCCAAGCTGGGCCTTCTGCCTCGGACACTCTTTCCCCACGGCCTGGGAGACCCCTGATCATTCTGCATTAGTCACACTTTCCATGCAACCTGAGGCCGGCCCTCCCCAGTGCCTGGGCTCCCATCCCCTCACCTGCCTGGGTGCCTACCCCTGCCACATCTTCCATTTCTCCCTTTCTTCCAGATCATTCCCATGGATATACACACATACTGGTCCTTTATCTACTGCTGTAACGGGTGCAGCCCACCAGCCCATGCCCATCCTGGCTACTCTGGGAATAAGAGGTGGAGTGCCCTCTTCATGGGACAACTCCAGCAGCCCCACTGGGGGTACCTGAGAAAGTAAGACCATATGGCCACCGTCTGTGATGTGCCATCAAAAAATCCACCTGGCACTCCATGGCTGAAATGTGGTCTGGGGTCTGGGGCACATTCTCAGCAACGAGGTGGTGATTTAGCTAATTCCTGAGAACTCATCTTTTCCCTCTTCTACCGCAGTTGGTTATAATATTGGGAGAGCCCAAGGGCAAGAGCATAGGATACCGTGAGGTTGGCCAAGAAGCCTAGTTGTAAGGGGCCCTTACACTGGTTTGTTTCTTGTCCATGGCCCATCCACTGGTTTCTGGTCCCTCGCCATTAGCTTTCATAAATATGTTTCCAATCCCATCACTGGGCTGGGCCTTTCCGTCCACTCTCTGTTGGGTGGCAACACTTCGCAGGAGCTTCTTCAGGGCTTCTCTCCAGCCGTGAAGCCAGCAGGCAGCAAACACAAGCGGTGGATTTTGACTTTCATGCCCTTCTCACCTCAAGGACTGGACCCCATGTTCTGATTACCCTCCTGCATCCTTCCGTCTCTGAGACTTCCCATTCCTGTCCTGTCCCCCTCTCTTCCTCTCTGGATTCCTGCCTGCTCTGTGCTCCATTCTCAATCCCTTTAAAGTCTAAGGTTTTAGAACCTTGTGACAGCCACACTACCTCCACTATTCCAGGGTCGCACTGTGACCCCTGTGCAATGTAATGTCCCCCTGGATCCTTTCGCCAGCTCAGTCAGATTTCTCAGGCACTTGAATTTTATCTCCAAAAGAAATACAAATGTATTTTAAAATTTCATGCCAACAATCACATCTGTAATGTTTCCTTAATCATTGTGGGGTTTGAGCTGCTGGATCCAGCCATGCCTGAAGCCATGAATTCCTATTTGTTTTTTAGTTACATGACTCAATAAATTCTCTTTATTACTTAAACTAGTTGGAGTTGGGTTCCTATCGCTTGAACTAAAAGAGTCCCAAAAAATATAACTGTACACAGTGATGTAATTACCTGTCCATTCTTGGCTTTTATGTTGGGCTTTGCACCCTGGAAGTTGAGTGGGTCTGTGGTTCGTTCCTATGTTCCTGAAGCCCAGCACAGGACCCAGTACATGGTAGGTATTTACTACATGCCTGCTGAATGGTGACTGAGGCCCGGGTTCCAGCCTTGACTCTGCCTCTAGTTTGTAACCTTGAGCATCTGATTCTCCCTTCCGAGCCCAGGTTCCTACTCTGCACAGTGGAGATGATCCTCTTTGCCCTGCCCTGCTTGAGAGCTGTGGTGAGGGCCAGATGAGCCCCAGCTTAGGAAAGTACTTGGCCAACGCTCAAGTTCCGCATGCACAGGAACTATAATTATATTTTCAAGGGTGTACATTTTGTCCTAATGTCATCAGCCACCCCCCAACAGACTGTGGGTTCTTGGGGGCACAAGCAGACAGCATGTTGGAACAGCAGAAAGACCTGAGAAGAGTCGCTTCAGCTGCCCAGCACTGCCTCCATGCACCACCGGACTGCGTCTGATGAACTGAGCCAGATGATGGGTCCCTGGTGGCCCGCACCTGCCTCCTGCTAGAACTCAGTAAGACAAGGGGTCTGGGTGTCTCCTTAAATTTGAGTCATTGCAAATGGCGTGATAATGGGGCAGAGGCTGGATGATTGCTCTCTAAACTATCTCCTTTCTCCTGGGCACCCAGAGAGAGACCACATCTCTCAGCCAGGTGACTGAGGTCTGGCCAGGGGACATGACTCCAGATCTGGACCATCAACACCCCTCACAACCCTCTGTATTCACTCTCTGCCCTCATCCACTGGTCCCCTGCAGAGGGCCCCATGGGGGACTCCAAGGTTTTCCAACATGATTCTTAACTTTTCTTTCTCGCTCTCTCTTTTTTTAAAAAATATGTTTATTATTGATATTAGAGAGAGAGGAAGGGAGAGAGAGAAAGAGAAACATGGGTCGGCCGCCTCCTGCACGCCCCCCACTAGGGACTGAGCCCGAAACCCGGATATGTGCCCTGCCCGGGAATTGAACCGGTGACCTTTCATGCATGGGACAATGCTCAACCAACTTTCAAGTCTCAGGAATCCCTGAAATCCATCCACAGATCCCTTGGGGATCTGTTTTCTCTGGGATAAGAATCTCTGCTTTAGGGCATGACAAAGCCACGAGAAAGAAGGAGCCTGGGTCCTTAGGTGACCACACAGAGCAGAGGCCCCTCCAACACTTCCTCAAACCAGAGGAAAAGACTATAGTAAGTCCTCACCTAACATCGTGGGTAGGTTCTTGGAAACTTCCAATTTAAGCGAGATGACAAAACCAATTAGACCGCAAGTTCATGGACAGAAACAGGAGTTAAGTTCCTACAGCATATTTCGGGTCACAAAAACCTCACCAAACACTTCTGCTGTTAAACATTGAAATAGATGTGAGCTAAACATACCTTTAAGAAACACGAGTCAGCCCTGGCCGGTTTGGCTCAGCGGTTAGAGCGTCGGCCTGCGGTCCAGAGAGTCCCGGGTTCGGTTCCCGCTAAGGGCATGTACCTCGGTTGCAGTTTGTCCCCGGCCCTGGTTGGTTGTGTGGGTGGCGACCACTCGATGTGTCCCTTTCACATCGATGTTTCTCTCTCTCTCTGTTCCTCTCTCTCCCTCCAACTCTACCTGAACAAAAAAAAGGAAAAATGTCCTTGGTGAGGATGATTTAAAAAAAAAAAAAAAGAAACACGTGTCAAAACAAGAAACATCGTTATTTTCTAACCTGCTTCCTCCAGGTCAGGGTCCTGGTGGCCGGAGCCTGTCCCAGCAGCCTGTCCCAGCACCCTGGACAGGACGCATTTCCACCGCAGGGCGCACTCACATGCACCTAGGCTCACTCAGACCCGCACGTCGTAGACACTAATTCACCTCTGTGCGCATCCTCCGCATCCTCCGGAGAACCCACAGACTTGGGAGCGCGTGCGCCCTAGACCGGAATCAATTTTTTTCCTCTCTCATCAACATTACAACGAAAAGACATTGAACAAACGAGGTATTTGAGAACCTGCTGTCTTTTGTTCTAGGAGCATGAAACTCTGGGGCCAGGTCTGATTGCTCGCTCCAGGTGGGTGATCTTAAGCAAGCCACCTAACCTCTCTGAACCTCGACATCCTCATTTTAAAAACGCAGACAATGAATCCGTCTCGCAGGGCAGTCATGAGGATTAAAGGGATAATAGCTCTAAATGCTTGCAAACTCTCTGGAGTGTATAGCTGAGATCTTCAGACGTGGGTCAGGGACCTGAGACTGAAATAAGGGCGACCCGGTAAAATCTCACCAAGGTAAGTGGACTCCCTCTGTACCGCTGCCCTTCACTCTGAACTCACGACCTTCCTCATGAGAGGGGTTACAAACTCCTTCTTTTATAAAATGAGGATGATTATAAATAGCGCTTGCGGATTTTTCCCCTTGTCCTTACTTTGCAAACAGAGCTGGCAATCCTATTTGAATTCACAAATATTTTATGAGATGTGGTGGTTTTATGAAGACCAAGAAGTATGAGAATCGCTGCTTTATACCACCACAAAAATAGCCATCCTCAGGCTGGCTCCAAACTAATAAAGCTTAGAGAGGATTTCATTCCAGACCTGGCATGAGTTTGAAAGATACTTAACATGCACTGAGGGTTTTACTGAGACCCAAACGGATCGAAACACTTCCCATGTGTAGCTGGTTTACTGAATAATGAGTTTGGTGAAGGACATGCCCAGATGGGCTTCGTATTTCTCCAGCCATTGCCTTTGGACACGGTCAGGCAAGTCTCCTCTTGCCCAGGCCTCTCAGTCCAGTTGGAAGAGGGAATCATGTTCTGTTCAACATTTCCTCTAAATCGGCGGTTCTCAACCTTCCTAATGCCGCAACCCTTAATACAGTTCCTCGTGTTGTGATGACCCCCAACCATAAAATTATTTTTGTTGCTACTTCGTAACTGTAATTTTGCTACTGTTATGAATCGCCATCGGAAATATGTTTTCCAATGGTCTTAGACGACCCCTGTGAAAGGGTCGTTTGACCCCCAAAGGGTCGCCACCCCCAGGTTGAGAACCACTGCTCTAAATCAAGCTTGGCCCTTCACCTCACGAATGCATTGTTATTTAATTTAGCAAACTGGTAAATAGCCTAACGAGGGGAAGCTTATGATGCCTTGCATCTTACAGATACGAAGGCCCAGAGAGGTGAGGTAGCTTACCCAAGGTCACACAGCTAATAAGTTATAGACACAGGATTCTGAACCAGGCTGTCTGGCTCCAGGAATCTGCCCTTAATCTCTGCATGACAGTCTTCTAGGGCACTGAGAGCAGCGAAGGTCCTCCCCATCCCCCACACCTTCTAAGTTCTAGCTTTTCCTGTTTACCAGGACAGGGGACAAAAATGTAGCTGGTGTGTTTTCAAGTCCTCTCGGAAAGATGGATTCCTTCTGTGTGGCAAGTGTCCGAAGGCTAGCTTTCCCGGGCCACGAGTAGCTGGTTCAGGAGTCCCTGATTGGTCTCCTGGCTGTTGAGGGGCATCTGGGACTCCCTGACTCCATCCCCAGAAGTACGGTTCACAGTCTCTTTCTGTTGTGTCCTCTTTCCTGGAAAGCAAAAGGATCATCTCTTTGGGGCAGGGGGCCGAGCAGATGGCCTGGCACCCACATGGCCCAGGAAAAGCTCACCCAAATGGTGGGTGCGCAGATACCCCGCCCTCCATCTCTCTGAGCACTTTCTCCCCACACCAAGGGCACCGACGCACGCCTGCAAGCCCGCCCGACAAGCAGAGCATCAGCTGCCACTCACCAGGAACCCCAATTCTCTACAAGTGTCAGAACAGGGGGAGTACCCTTTGTTCTTCCCCCAAGAGAGCAGAAAAGGTATATCATTTCTCCCTATTCTAGAAAATCATTCTCAAATTCTAGCCTTCTGATTATGGAGGCTGAGGGGTGGGGACAGGTAAGGTATGACATCCCCAAGAGAGTCCTACAGGTGTGCCTGTGGCCTTCTGGAATCTGTGGGTATTCAGCACCTTGTGTCCTTGCTTTAAGTGAAAATATGAGACAAAGGGAAAGTCCCATTTAAGTCTGTTACTCGTATGTCCTCTTAGTTTAATCCTCACAACAGTCCTATTAGGTAAATGCATTCACAAGGGTAATGGTAGCTGCTATAACAAGCCCCAGAATTCAGAGGCCTGACACAATAGACATTTATTTCTTACCCACATGGTATTCCAAGGCAGGTGTCCCGGCTGGAGGTGGCAGTCCTTCCTGTAGCGAGCCAGGTGACCTACATGTTGCAGCTCCACCATCCCCTCGGGCCTCGGGCGTCCTGCGTCTCCATTGCAGACTGATAGGGAAACACCTGCTTCCTAAAGGCCCCACCTGGAAGAGACACTCACCACTCCCACTCTCTTTTTATGGGTGGAGACTAGTCCTCCTAGGACGCAAAGGAGGCTGGGAATGTAGTCTCTGACGGGACAGGTGTCTTCCAGAGATAACTCCACGGTACAATCTGTGTAATCGATTCTCCGGGCTAAGCGGCGCTCCCCATTCCACCTGAATTGCCCACTCCCGCCACAGACATAACGGATGCTCCCCACCGGCAGGCCACTCTGGCATCCTGGCCCCCTTCGGCACCCTCCCCCTGAACGGTGTTATGGGCTGAAAGCTGAAAGTTTGTACCCCTTCAAAATGTACATGTTGAAATCCTCACCCCCAAGGTGGTGGTATTAGAACGTGCAGCTTTGGGGAGGTGGTTCGGCCATGAGGGTGGAGCCCTAATGAATGAAATGAGGTGCCTTTATAGGGCGAGGTATGAGAGAGTTGCTCCCTCTCTCTGTTTTCTGCCATGTGACCTGCAGATGTGAAGCCAGCTGCCTGTGAACCAGGGAGAGGGCTGTCACCAGGAACCTGACCATGCTGGCACCTAGATCTCAGACCTCCAGCCTCCGGAACTATGAGAATTAACATGTGTCGTGTAAGCCACCCGGTCTATGGTATTCTGTCATCACAGCCCCCGCTAAGACAAAGGGCACATTTGCCAAGAGTCTGCTGGGTTTCTTCCCACCCAGATTGTACCAGCCACATTTATTATCCTGATGTAATTTTATTACAGGCCATAAGCTGATGAAATATGAGTGCAAAAGGGAGGAGATTTGTTTTTGTGGAAACTCAATAAAGATGAGTTGCTAAGAAGTATTGTCAAATTAGGCATGAAAGAGACAACGACAAATGATCTGGAAACAATTACCGTGAGAATCTAGGGGGATTCTGCACTCAGACGGCTACACCAGTGTCTTCAAATCCGTATTCCACTTAAAAGAACCCCAACCGGAAATCAGGAGATAGATTCTGGTTGTAGTCTCTGTCAGGGGGGCAGTGTGAAAAGTCAATTAGCTTCACACTCAAAGAACACATGTTCAAGCTGCATGTCATTCACGTTGACTCCCTGCTTCTTTCATTAACTGACTAACCCCTGGTCCAGTTAAGCTGGACCCGTAGGCTTCTACGGGATTATTACCTCATTTTATAGGTAAATAAACTGAGGCCCAGGCTAGCAGCAGGTAAGGGGGGAGCCACAATTCAAAAGCAGCCAGTCTGATGGCAAAGACCACTCTTTTTTGTTATTATTATTATTTTGTAATCCTCACCCGAAGAGATGTTTATTGATTTTTAGATAGGGAGAGAGAGAAAAAACATCAATATCAGAGAGAAACATTCATTGGTCACCTCCTGTACATGCCCCAACCTGGAATCGAACCCACAACCTAGGTATGTGCTCTGATCGGGAATCAAACCCACTGCAACCTTTTTGGTGTACAGATGACACTCCAACCAAATGAGCCACCCGGCCAGGGTGCAAAGTCCACTCAATGCCAGCCGTGTCCAGTGGAACTTTCCGTGACGATGGAGCGGCCCCATTGCGGCCACTGATGCGTGAGCACTTGGAATCCATCTGGGGGACTGCATAACTGATTTAAAACTTAATTTAATTCAAGTTAATTTAAATATAAATGGCCACCTGCGGCTAGTTGCTACCAAACCAGCCGGCAGCTCTGGGCTACACTAATGTTAGCACGTGCCTTGCTCAGTGTCTCCGGTGCTTGTATTTCTGTTCTTTGACCCTTTGCAGCCATGACGTCTTCAGAAATGCAAACTCCCAGCTCCCTGAATGGAGAGATTCAGACTGCTCTTGATCCAATCCATGATGTTGCCCGGAGAAGGGGACCGGCTGGTCAGCAATGGCTGAGCTCCAGTTGCCAGATGCCAGCACGCTGCTAAGCTGCTGGGGTCAGGGAAGTGTGGCCCTAGGAGCCAGAGCTCGGCAACAGGACAGGACCGCTCCCTCCCCCCTGACAGTGTGACTTCAAGCCAATCATCACAACCCTTTGAACCTTGGCTTCCTCCTCTGCGGAGTGGGATTAAAAGTGCCCTGCTCTATGCTGGCCCAGCTGGTGTGGCTCAGCGGATTGCGGGTCGTCCCGTGGACTGAGAGGTCCCGGTTTGGTTCCCTGTCAGGGCACATGCCTGGGTTGTGGGCTCAATCCCCAGCAGGAGGCGTGCAGGAGTGGCCGATTGATGTTTCTCACATCGATATTTCTCTCTCTCTCCCCCTTCCTATCTCTCTGAAAAGTCAATAAAAACATATTTTTTAAAAAGTGCCTGGTGCTGTGAGGGCTACATCATGTGAGGCCTGCTGAGCACCTAGCTCGCTGCTTGATCAGTCACATCTTACTCAGTGACTGTCCTTCAGATGCACCCCAACCCTCAGCGTCTCCCTCCCGCTCAGACCAAAGGAGCAGCAGGAAAAGAAGCGGGGGCAAAAATTCCCAATCATAAATAAGAGTAGAGAGATTTTTTTTAATCCTCACCTGAAGATATTTTTCCATTGATTTTCAGATAGAGTGGGAGGGAGAATGGGAGGGAGGGGGGAGAGAGAGAGAGCGAGAACGAGAGAGACACACACAGAGAAACATTGACGTGAGAGAGACACATTGACTGGTTGCCTCCTGCACGACCCTGACCAGGGCTGGGGACCAAACCACATCCGAGGTACATGCCCTTGACCATGCCCTTGACCGGAATCAAAACTGCAACTCTATGGTCCGCAGTGAGGAGTGAGTTATACTCCAACTGCTGAGCCAAACCTGCCAGGGCTAAAGAGAATGTTTTAATAACCCTCCCATACTCCTATCACTTAGGTTTTGAAATTATTAACCAGAGTAAAGGTTTCAATATCTCCATTAACCCAATGATATCCATCCTGAGCAGGCTAAAGAACAAACTCTCAGGGGGTTCCAACTAAATGGCCACAAACACATGTCAGGAATTTTCTGAGCATCCCTGGCTGGTCCCAACAGTCAGAGACAGGGTCATCCTCACACGATTGTCATTTGTCCCCCAAATAATATCCTCATCATCCTGAGAACAATGGGGCCCCGCCACGCTGAGCATGGCTATGGTGTTTCCCTGACGGTACCCCAGGTTCCATCCCTCTGGGTGCCCCAAACCACATGGCTTGTCTTCCAGCGCCTGGAAGATTCTGGGAGACCCCAAAATCCTACCAATAACATTCTTTAAGTTAGCACAGGGCACCTTTTAATTTCTTGCCACATCCCTACACGATACTCAGGCTGCCAAAAGGCCACAGCTGCCATCTCCAAGGAGCTGGTACCTATTGTTCCCTGAGGTCAAGACAATCGGTACTTTTAGGAGAGAGACTTTATTGGGGAAAACTGCCCAGCCCTCTGGTCAGGGTCATGCGGGAGGCAACCAATCAATGTGTCTCTTTCACATCGATGTTTCTGTCTCACCCCCTCCCTCCCTTCCACTCTATCTAAAAACCAACGGGAAAATATCCTCGGGTGAGGATTAACAACAACCACAAGAAATCAATGCCTAAGATTCCAGTGAGTCCTGGCCTGTGTGGTTCAACTGGTTGGAGCGTCATCCCGTACACCAAAAGGTGACGGGTTTGACTCCCAGTCAGGGCACATACCCAGGTTGCGGGTTCGATCCCCAGTTGGGGCCCGGGTGGGAGGCAGCTGATGGATGTTTCTCACCCTACCTTCATTTTTATAAACTAAACAACAACAACAAACAGATTCCAGTGCGCCTGGGGAATAAGTAGTGTGGAAAAGGAAACGGAGAAATTGCTGGGCAGGGCGGCATGCTGACATTCACTGACACCGACTCCGTGGCGAGCGCTCCACGCACTTCCGTCCAGTCCTCACAGGAACACTGTTGGGCAGATATTTTTACCCCAGTGTCACAGACGAGGAAACTGAGACGCAGAAAGGTGAAACCACTCACCGAGATAGCACTGAGGTCTGGCTCACTGAGCCACTGCTTCCGTGTGCCACCTCAGATGACAGTCCTCTCTCTCTGAGCCTGTTTCCTCTCCCCGATGTGGGGACGGCAAAGCCTGCCCGGCTCACGCAGCTTCCAGAAGGATGCAGACTCGCAGGGAGGCAAAGTGCTTTAAAGGCGCCCAGGGCCCAGCTGGGGACTGGGGTCACCTGTCCCCTTGTCCTCAAAGCCAACAACCTTGGAGCTGGGCAAGAAGATCCAAGGCCTCGTGGAAAGGGCACGGGTGTGCCTCCGGCATGCACGCCAGAGGAAAATCACTAGGTCCTCTCAGGTTCCCGAAGGAGGAAGAAGGGGAGGAGGCAGAGGGAGGGGGAGCTGCAGGGGTGCCTTGGGGTGTTGCTGTTTTTGGTGCCTGCACAGCTGATGGTTTTCCAAGCTGAGAAACACACATACACAAACTCCAACCTCCTCTGGCTTAAAATAGAGCCACTGCACTGAAAATGCCAAGCACAGGCAGAGTCACCTGCCTGCCAGGGCCAGACAGCTCCCCCATGGCCCCAATAATACCATCCCCGGAGGGCACATTTGACAAAGCACCTCTCAGCTGCGTGTCACAAGGTCCCCACAACCGTGTGTGTGTGGTGGCGGGGTTGGAGGGGGCGGGAGGCCAGCCAGCACTCCTCAGTCCCATCTTAGAGATGGGGAAAGTGAGGTCCAGAGAGGGACCAGGAAGGTGATAAAGCCAGCGGCATCTTGCTTGAGGGGGCTGTGTATGGGAAGGATCGTGACTGTGGTGGCCAGACAGCCGAACTCAGGGCTGTCTGGCCACCACAGTCACGATCCTTCCCATACACAGCCCCCTCGAGCAAGATGCCGCTGGCTTTCTTGCTGTGAGGACTCGGCAAGCGGGGCCTCTTCTCCCCTGTGCCTCTGCTTGCTGAGCTGGGAAGTGGGGGCTCCAGTACGTCTGCAGAGGCCGTGCACACACAGGTGTCACTGTTGTAGCTTTGCCCCTGCTTCTGGAAAAGAATTCTTGCCATCTGCAGCAGACATTGTAAAATGGGTGTGGGGAGGGAGTGACTACTTGCTACCAGGCACCTGGAATGTGCTAACTATATATATACTTTAAGGCATTATATATATTTTATTTAACAGAAATTTAGTTACTCCAAACAATGAAAAGAAAAAAGAAATTATTTTATTCAAACCTACAACTTAAATTGATCAAATGAAATCTCTGCAAGCTCATATTCTTTCCTTTTTTTTTAAATCCTCACCCGAGGACATTTTTGCATTTATCTTCAGATAGAGCGGGGGGGGGGGGCGGGGAGAGAGAGAAGAGAGAGAAGCATCAATGTGAGAGAGACACATCGACTGGTTGCCACCCACACGACCCCAACCAGGGCTGGGGACAAACTGCAACCGAGGTTCGTGCCCTTAGCGGGAACTAAACCTGGGTCTCTCTGGTCCACAGGCCGATGCTCTAACTGCTGAGCCAAACCAGCCAGGGCTCATATTCTTTATTTAAAAAAATTTAAATGTTGATTAACAATGAGAACAAAACATTTATTCACGTCAAATTTACCACTCAGAAATAACTATTACAATTCTGGCTTTCCCACCAGAAGATCAAGAAAGTTATATTAATGAAGTCAACAAGCTGGTTGAGAAAAATAAGACCTCTGGAGTTTGATTGTTTTTATTGGTGAAAATCCTGGAACATGGCATCAAAACCTTCTGACTTCATAAACCGTTTCTGGTAAAATGTGATTCACTTCAAAAAAGTGATTACAACATTCCACTGGATAAACATTTACCAAATTATTTTAAATGAAGAAAGAAACAAGAGTATATATATATTCAGTCTAGGTATTTTTTAACTTCAATAGTCAAGTCTGTCTTTGTCCACTAAGGCAAAACACATAGGGTTTCAATTTTTTTTTATCCTCACCCGAGGACATTTTTCCATTTTTTATTCAGATAGAGAGGGAGGGAGAGAGAGGAAGAGAGAGAATGAGAGAAACATCGATGTGAAAGGGACACATTGAGTGGCTGCCACCCGCATGACCAACCAGGGCCAGAGACAAACTGCAACTGAGGTACGTGCCCTTAGCAGGAACCGAACCCGGGTCTCTCTGGACTTCAGGCCTACACTCCAACCGCTGAGCCAAACCGGCCAAGGCGGGTTTCAATTTTTAAAAATTAACAAGATGTCATTTGCACACAGAACACAAGCCACCACTAGACCTATAACACAGGTTTAATCAACAATAGCTAGTATTCAATAAAATGTGACTAACAATATTTTATATAATCCTTGACATGGTCCTATGAATTAGGCATCATTATCACCCCATTTCTCAGATGGGAAAACCAAGGCACAAAAATTGGAAGTGCTCTATCCGCAGACACCTACCTAGAAAGTGGAGGAGCTGGAATTTGAACCCAGGCCTCGCTGACTCCCAGCGATATTCATGATCAGGACCTCAATAACTGTCCCCGGTGTAGGCCTGGTCCTTCTCCTAAGAACAAGCCTTCCCCACCCCCACACTGTCCCAACAAGCTCTTCTCAAGTCCTTCTGGGGCGGTAGGTCCCTGGTGCCCCAGCCACCCCCATCTGAGACTGTAGCCCAGGTTTTGGCTCCTCTGAAGTCTGGAAAAGAATCAGAAAATCAAACTTGCTGATGCCATTGCTAAAAATAAGGCTGAGGTAGCAGTGCCAGCTCCCAGCTTCTGGGCCACTGGGCTGCAGTCCAGCTTCTAGGGGACACAGAGGTCCAGGCCCCTTGCCCCTAAGCACTGGGCCCCAATTCTGCCCAAGAACAGAGTCGGGGCAGGTTCTGGGGCCCAGGCTCTGCTCAGGTGTGATATTGGTGATAGTGGCTAATACTTCTAGACAAGTCCTCGGGGCTGGATGCTGCTCAGAGCCTCACATCTACGGGCTCATTTCATTCTCACAACCACCGTAGCAGTTCTGTTGCTGCTGTGACGGATTATCACAAACTTAGATTAAACGACATCAATGTATTATCCTCCAGTTCTGTAGGGTGGTCACCCCAGGTCACATTGGGCTAAAATCAAGTAGGACTGCGGTCCTTTCTGGCGGCTCTAGAAAGAAGGGATCCTTCCCTTTTCCAGATTCTAAAAGTTGTCTGCTCTCCTTGGCTCATGCCTCCTTCCTCAGTCTTCAAAGCTGAGTCCTTCTCATTTTGCATCTCTCTGGTTCTCCCTCTTCTGCCTTCTTCCAGTTATAAGGACCCTTGTGATTACATTAGGTCCACACAGATAATCTAGGACCATCTCCTAGCTCAAGGTCAGCTGTTTAGAAACCTTAATTCCATCTGCAACCTTAATTCGCCTTCGAGATGTAACCTAACATATTCGCAAGTCCCAAGGACTGGACATGAGCATCTTTAAGGGGAGGTCATTATTCTGCTGACCACAGCACCTATACCCCATTTTACTGGTGGAGAAACTGAGGCATCCAATTTCAAACAGCGAGCAAACAACAGAAGTGGGATATGAACCCAGGCAGTCGAGGTGCACCATCCACGCTCAGGCTCTACATGCTGTGGTTGCTCCTTTGTCCACAGTCACTGGTGTGTTCTTTGTGTCAGGTGCTGTGGACGCAGAGGTGACCAAGATAGATCCCTGTCTTCAGAGGGGACACAGATATGGAATGCAAGAATCACAATGCAGTGCGAGGGATGCAAAATGGCAGGAGGCAGAGGCCACTGGCAGCAGGAGGGCCCCCTGGGGAGGGCTCCAGAAGGGAGATGTCCAAGTAAACTGAGAGCAGGAGGATGAGTAGGGTGTGAGGCAGCCGCACCTACAGCACAAGGAGACTGTGATGATTAAATGCATTAATCCTTGTAAAGTGATTCAACCGGTGTCTGGCCCCTGGCAGGCATTCAATAAATGCTGGCTGTTGCGTGGATGGGGAGAGGACAATTCCAAGCAGAGTAAGAGCTTAGTGCAGAGGATGCTTCGGAGAGAGAAGCTGGATCAGTAATGGGAAACAGGTGACACATGCCAAAGCTGCAGCTGAGACCAGGAGATGCAGGTGCTCCAGTCAGCTGCAGGAGAGGTTGCCAGGTGCTCTGCCCAGAATCCCTAAGAAGACCCACCCATACTCTGAAATGAATGTCACTTTTGTGCTGGGGGGCTGGAGTGGATTCTTTGGAAAGTGAGTTAGGTCAATGGAAGGCTTCACAAGCACCCACCTGTTTAGGTCAAAGTCCTGGGGGTCATATTTGAGTCCCATCTGCCCTCCACATCCAAGCTATCAGCAAGTTCTGTTGCTTTGAGCAGCAGATTAACACTGGCTTCGGTAACAGATCGACCCCTTTTGGCAGAGGCATAATGCAACAGAAGTTCAAAATAGGTGTTCCTGGTGGGAGACAGCTTTGCAATACGTCATTCAGGCACCCAGGCTCCTTCCACCCCCTGGCTCTGCCCTCTTCTAAAGATTCTGCATTCTGCATGGGGGTGGGGTGGGGGTTGTTGAAGCATGGCTTGTGGGAGAGTTTTATGGACCAAGCCTGCAAGTGGCATAGGTCACTTCTGCTCACATTCCAGTGGCTGCAGGTTCTAAGTGCAAGGGAAGGGGGGAAATGTGGCCGGCTGTGTGTCCCCCATCTCCCCCTAATATATCTCAGGTCCCTCCACTTCTCTGTCTCCAGTGGCCCCTAGTCCAGGCCAGCCTCAGCACACATTTGGACTACAAGAGTCTCCTCTTAGCCATCATTCCTTTTCCACATGACAGCAAGAATTCTCTTTTTAAAAAATGTCAATCATGCCCGGCGGTGTGTGGATCGTCTTCCCATGGACGGAGAGGTCCGGGTTCCATTCCCGGTCAGGGCACATTGCGCGGGTTTCCGGCTCTATCCCCAGTAGGGGGCGTGCAGGAGGCAGCGGATCAATGATCAGCGTTCGCTGTTTCTCTCTAAAAAATCAATTTTAAAAATGTCAATTAGATCATTGGTGTATTTGTTTTCCTTTCCGATCGTACTGAAGAATAAACTCATATAAGAGTCTGTAAGACCCTGTGTGAGTCGCCTCTCTGTCTTCCTTCGGCTCCCGCCTCCTCCATCCCCCTAGCGCCCCAATTCTCCTGGCTTCAGCCTCTTTTCCCAAAGGTCTTGCACTTTCTGCCTGGGTGCTCTCTCCCCACTGATTCCCCAGGGAGGTCTGCACCCCACCACCTGAGCGAGAGGTACTTTCGCAGACCTGGCTCTGGCGCTTTGCTGCAGATGTCACTGTTTGCAGACACATTAGCCACGGGGCGCCAGCGGGTAAACAAAGGCAGGTGTGCGACTGGGGCTGAGAGGCAGCAGGCAGCCCGGGAACCCTCCCTGCCCTCCTCGCTCCCCCGCGCCCCGAGGCCCCGCCTCTGGCGGGCGCAGCCTGGGCTCCTGCCGCGCGGGTCGCGGGCGCTGGCTGGGGCGGGGCGGGCACCGGCGGCCGTCGGGGCGCCTGGCCCGGGCCGGGGACGCGGCGGGCGCGGCGCAGAGCGGAGCCGCGTGGCTCGGGGCGCCGCCATGAGGCAGCAGAGCGTGCGCACCGCCGTGCTGGTCCTGTGCATCCTGTCCTACCTGCTGGTGGGCGCCGCCGTCTTCGACGCGCTCGAGTCCGAGGCGGAGAGCGGCCGCCAGCGGCTGCTGGCCCAGAAGCGGAGCGAGCTGCGGAGGAAGTACGGCTTTTCGGCCGAGGACTACCGCGAGCTGGAGCGCCTGGCGCTGCAGGCCGAGCCGCACCGCGCCGGCCGCCAGTGGAAGTTCGCCGGCTCCTTCTACTTCGCCATCACCGTCATCACGACCATCGGTGAGCGCTCCGGACCCCTCGGCGCTCGCTCGGTCCCGCGTCCCCCGCGGTGCCCCCGGGTTTGAATCCCACCTCTGTCCCTGCCCAGAGGGACTTTGGACGAGTCATTGCAGCTCACCGAGCCTCACTTGCCTCCCTGTGCTGAATGGGCTATCATTCCACTCAGGCTGGGCTGGGAGGAGACAGTAGGTCAAATTTGCCAAGAGGCTGGCACCCAAGAGTGCCCAGAAAATGCTGCAGGGGCTGGGAGGCAGATCAAGTGGGACTTATAAACCTAAGTGGCTGAAGTTGCTTCATTGGCTGCATCGCACTAGCTGTGCGACCTGAGACAAGTTGCATAACCTCTCTGAGCCTCACTTTTCTCCTCTTTAAAGTAGGGGTGCTAATCGGCCCTCTCTCAGGCTGTGGTGAGATCATTATCACCAAGGAAATAATATATGCAGAAAGTTTCAGCACAGGGCCTGACACACAGAAAGCACTAAAAATAGAAATTGATTTTTGTACTATAATTATTATTCTGTTACCCCATAAGAACAGGACCCAGTCTGTCTTAGTCACTGCAGTGTGGCCAGTCCTGGTGCATAGTAGACACTCAATGAATAGTTGTTAAAGGAATGACTGATTACCACAAGCTTTGGACCTCACCCTGGGGGGTCCAGAGCACTTTCTCTGCAGCATCTGGACTACCAGCGGTTGCCATGGCCACCGTCTGGCTGGTACCTGTGGAGCCTAAGCCTGGGGAAGCAGGAAAGGAGAGAAGCAGGCTCTGCAAGGCTCCTAGCTGGGTGCCAGCCACTCCTGGGCTCCAGCTATGAATGTCCAGGTGCCCCCTTGGGCTTAAACTACCATCCTGGAAGCCCATGCCTTGGAAGAAATGTCTCCATAATGCTCTTGCAAGTGAATGTGAGCTTGTGGGTTTAGCAGTGGAGTTAAAAGCCCGCGTTCTGCAATTACATAGAACAGAGTTGTGTTCTCATCTCGATGGCCTCCTGCCTCTCTGGTAATTGTACCTCTCTGAGCCCTGGTTTTCTCAACTTCAAAATGCAATTGTTCCTACCTCACTAGGTGGTTGCCAGGTTTAAATGAGGTCAAGCATGCAAAATGTTTGGCACAGTGCCTGAGGCTAAATAGGCACTATTAATTGTTAATAATGACAATTCATTATTTGCCAACTGTGGGCCAGCTCCCATTCAGCGCTTATGCCCCCTTCTGTCAACATAGGCACCCCTGTTTCTCTATCTTGGCTCAGCCTAAGACCCTCCCTGTTCCTGTGCCCTGTGGTGTGGGATCTCATCCATCTCTTGTGTTTTCCCTCGAATTCTTTGGAGGTCTCCCAGCTGGGTTAGGCCGTCCATCCTGACTGTTCTCCCCCTACTCCCCCCGCCCCTACCCCGCCCCCCATGTATCTGGGAGCCTGGGGAAGGGACTAAGAGGGAAAACAGGAGTTTTGTCTTTTCGGCCACTTGGGGGCGCTAGCACGTGCTGTGTGGTGCGGGCTGCAAAAACCAGCCTTGCAGACAGCCCAGAACCCAGGAGCATGAGCACTGCATGGACTGAGGAGAGGCACTGAGAAGCTATGGCGGGTAGTGGTTAATAGTTCAGGCCTGGTGACCTTTGGGCAGTTTCATCCTAATCTCTTACCTGTAAAATGGGGACAATATGATCCTGTACAGTCATAGAAAGGGTTAAATAATATAATCCTTATAAAGTACCCAGGATGTTTAGTTATCATTATTCATTTCACTCTCTGCCAAAAACCTGACATAGCCCCAAACATCTCGAAACAGCACTGCCTGGCCTCTTATTCCTAAAGAGGCTCCTCTGTCTCAGCACCCCCTTCAATTTGATTTGATCATTATTAATATTGATTATTAAATTTCCATTGACCCCTTAGTCTGTGCCAGGATCTGTAAAAGGCACTGGTGACTAGGGACACAGAGAAGTGAGTGGCATGGTTTGACCTCAAGGAGCTCACAGTCTGGTTGTGAGCCCTCACCGCCCAATAACAGGGCCATGTAGTAGAAAAGTATAAGTGGAGCCTTAGGCCTTTAAACACATATATTGTGTTGATATTTTGAATAAGTTAATATGTACATAGTACACACTTCACATGGTCCAAAAGGGTATAGAATGAAAAGGAAGTCTCCCTCTTACCCTGTCTCTCAGCCCATAAATTCCTTTCCTGGGATCAAATAGTTACCAGTTTCTTGTGTATCCTCCTACAAATATTCTCTGCCTGTATATTCTTTTAAAACACACACATTGTATAGACATATTATACACACTGTTTTGTCTCTTGCTTTTTAAAAACTTACATAGAGAGTGGGGCAAAAGAAGGTTTACAGTTGTTTGTATGGAAAATAATGCAATAATTAACAATTATATAAGAATAAACTCTGTTTTGCACGCTCACAACTATAGTCCTACTTTTGCCCCACCCTGTATTTTGGTGATGTTTTTATATCAGCCCCTAAAGAACTGTATCAGCTTCTTCGTGGCTATATAGCAGCTCTTCTCAACCTTGGCGCAACTGACATTTTGAACTAAAGAATTTTGTTGTGGGGGTTGTCCTGTGCATGGCCGGATGCTTACCAGTACCCTCGCCCCTGCCCACTAGATGCCAGTAGCACACAGCCACAGCCTCCCAATTGTGACAACCAAAAATGTCTCCAGACATTGCCAAATGTCCCCTCAGGAGCAAAATCACCCCCAGTTGGAACCTGCTATGTAATATTCCATCATTTGGATGGCACCATGATTTATTTAACCAGGCCCCTATTGATGGACACTTGGGTTGTCTCAAATTTTCTCTGTGAGCAACAGTGTTTCAATGGTAACCCACTTAACTATATCCCTTTGCACATGTGTGTTTTGGAGGACTAACTTTCTAACTGTGCAACTGCATAGGTCAAAGGGTCTGGGTATTTTACATTTCGGCTGGTGGGGCCAGCTTGCTAGAGGAGGCACATCCTGTCGGGGAAGGTCTACCTCACTTTTCCTGAGTCATGGGACCCTTTGAAAATACCCTGAAGGCTTTTGCTGTCATCTCCTGGAAAAGATACGTATCCACTTACATTTAGGTCCCATATAACAGCTGAGGGACTGAGTGAAAATCACTACAGCGGACTAAAGAGGTGTGTCGTGACAGCTGACTTGGAGCGGGAAGCATGGACCCGGGCAGGGCAGACAGCGGTGTGGTGAGGGCACGAGAAAGGGCATGTACAGGTGGGACAGGCTGGTTGAGGAAACAACTTGGGGGCCTGGAGAGGTGGGGGAGATTCAGATCCCGAAGGAACTCAGACACCATGTGAAAACTAATTCTTTACCCTGTGGGTACTGGGAGCCATGGAAGATTTTGCCTTTAAAAAAAGAATCAAAACAATTTACACACAGTAAAACTCACCATTTTTTCAGTGCACACTTTTGCAGGTTTTGACAAATGAAGACTGGTGGTGTAACAGCAGCCAAGATCAAGACACAGAATAGCTTGTCACCCTCCAAAGTTGTGTCACACCCCTTTTTAGTTAACCCCTCCTCCAGTCTCAATGACTGGCAACCATAAATCTGCTCTGTCCCCACAGTCTTTTGCCATCATGTCATTTAACTGGAACCATGCAGTTTGTACCTTTTGAGCTTGGCTTCAGCATAGTACACGTGATATTCGTCTTTTGTTGCTGCAGACAACCACAGTCCATTCCTTTCTATTGCTCCAAAGAATTCCATTATATGGATGTACCTCAGGTTATTTATCCGTTTTCCAATTGAGAGACATTTGGGTTTATTACAATTTGGAGTGGTTATGGATAACTCTGCAAGGTTTTAAAGCCAGAGAATGACCTAGATAGACAGAAGTAGCATTTTAAAGATGCTCGGTGTGCTCTGTGTAATGGGAGACAGGGCAGACAGGCCAAGGGTGACAGTGTTGTTAGATGGCACTGGGTACTCACCCACCCTTCCCTCCACTCTCCCTTCAGGATATGGCCACGCCGCACCAGGTACGGACTCTGGCAAGGTCTTCTGCATGTTCTATGCGCTCCTAGGCATCCCCCTGACATTGGTCACCTTCCAGAGCCTGGGCGAGCGGCTGAACGCACTGGTGCGACACCTTCTGCTGGCGGCCAAGCGCTGCCTGGGCCTGCGGCGGCCGCGAGTGTCCACGGAGAACATGGTGGTGGCTGGGCTGCTGGTGTGCGCAGCCACCCTGGCTCTTGGGGCCGCCGCCTTCGCGCACTTCGAGGGATGGACCTTCTTCCACGCCTACTACTACTGCTTCATCACCCTCACCACCATCGGCTTCGGCGACTTCGTGGCTCTGCAGAGCGACGAGGCGCTGCAGAGGAAGCCGCCCTACGTGGCCTTTAGCTTTCTCTACATCCTTTTGGGGCTCACGGTCATCGGCGCCTTCCTCAATCTGGTGGTCCTGCGCTTTCTGGCGGCCAGCACCGACGCACCGGAGCGCGCTGCCCGCAGCGCCAGCCCGCTCCACCTGAGGGCACCCGAGAGCCGAGGACCCTCCCTGCCCCGCCGCCCCGAGCGCTCCGGGGGCTCCTCCGTCTCCTACCGCATCCACCAGATGGAGATGTGGGCCCGTGACAACCTGGGCTTCTCGCCCCCCGCGAGCCCTGGGGCTCTGGGTGGCAGCTGCGGGGCAGGCAGACCCCTGGCCCCGGCCCGGCGGAAGTCCATCTGACAGCCCTACCCCTTTGGGGGTCGATCCTGGAATAGAGGGTCTGGGTTCACCTATCACTGCACCCTTCTCCCCAGAGCTTGGAGAGGGGCCAGGGACCACGGCTGCAATGCCATCTTCTGCCACAGACAGGTCATCATTCCCTTCTTAGGCTAGCCCCTTTCTCCTCTCCAAAAATATACAAAAGTCACATCGTAAGCTCAATTATGACTCTCAAGTCACGCAGTAGGTGCAAATCCCTATGGTCCAAATTATTTTTAGGAAGGCGTGGCCACCTAGGAGAGACTCTTGACATGCCCCTGTCACTATCTGGCCCTCTGGAATGTAAACAGGTGGCTATTCTCCTGTGCGAGAAGAGGATGGTTTTCTGTGTTGCAGGGAAAATGCATGCTTTTCAGCACTGGAATCCTACCCATGAGGCCAGCTGCTCACACCATGAGACGCACAGGACAGGAACGAACTGATGGGAACCATCTACTGCCCAGTGCGGACCAGTGGGTGAACCACTGCACTATTTAAACGATCACATTCTCTTGCTCAGCGTGTAGAGAGGAATTGGCCTGTGTGGGATGCAGCACACTCTCTCCCAACCCAAACTGATGCTCTTTGTCCTTGGCCAGCCCCACTTCAGGATGAGGGGGTCTTGCTGACATCCACCATGTCGCTGGGACCACCTGGATGCAGCGAGACACGCTTTTGTCTGGGAGTTGTGAAATCTGGGTCCTGCTAGTCACCCGAAAGGTGACTTTGATGAACCTCACTCCCTACCTGGTCCTCCGTTAAATCTCATCTGTAACATGACTGGATTCACCTAGAATCCTGCTCCCTCTGTGCACCTCTAGAAGGATCCCCGAACAGGACCATGAGGGGACATTACAAAAGCCCGTGGTGGCCATGCTGGCATCCCAAAGCTCTCAGTCCTTCAAACAGCTGCCCTTAGCTTCCCAGATAGAACTGCCCCAACACAAAGCAGAGCAAGACAAGTTAGAAAAGCCAAAAACTTTAATTTTCAACATGAGCTACATGGTTATGAACACAATGCAACGTGACCCACTCCAACCCAGGGGCTGGGGAAACGCTCCCTCCCCAAAGGCTCGGTGGCTCCTGCTCCTAGAGAGGGAATGAAGGGAAGGTGGGTGGATGGAGAGGCCTCAGCCTGAGGATCTGGGGTCCTGCCTTCCTGCCACCCTCTCAGGAGGCAGCTGAAGAGTGAAAGGCCCTGGGTTCAAGTCTCCACTTTGCTCTCACAGAAGCTATGAGTAAATGGGCACGATCAGCATCCCTACAGGGGTTGTGAGTCAGATGAGCTCGTGGACATGAAAGCTTCCCATCACGGAGGTGCCGCCATACAGACACGGGCCCCTCCCAGAGGGCTGGGGAGTCACTCCAGGGGAACGGGGGTGGCTCATTTCCCTGGGCCTAGCACAACGCTGCCGCTCAATAAATAAACACAGGTGGCTCTGCATGACGCAACAGCTGTGCTCCAAGGGGAAAGGGGCTCAGTGCTGTTCTGAACATCCAAGTGTGCCCGGGGGCCCCTGGTTTAAGGACCTGGATGGTGAATCAGCTTGTAAAGTGCATAACTGCCCCTCAGCTGCTTACGTGCCCGGTGCAGGAGAGAGTTCTGAGCCGTTGGAGAACCGAGCTCTCGTCCAGGCCTGGCCGCCAACTCCAATGGGACCCTGGCAGGCACCTTTCCCTCCCAGGGCCTCAGCTTCCCCTTTAAAATGGGGCTAAGGGGCCCCCACCTACTGCCCAGGGGCTCCTGGGTACACTCAAGGTAAAAGCACTTTGAAAACAAAAAGTTTGAAAAGTACAACAGGGAGATCACTTATTACATCTGAAGGTTTTGTGAGGATCTCCTTAAAATGAGGTACCAGAGCAACCCCATACCCACGAAGCCCAGGCAGGAACCAGGGCTGCTTACCTCCCTCAAGTTGGTCCTAGAGGGTTATGGCCCCTCGATGGGAGCCCCCACCCAATCACCAAGCTGGGCCAGACCCTCGGGAGAGCTAGTTCTCTATAGCAAACCCTCTTCCCCAAACCCAGGCCCAGAAAAATTGCTGGCCCATGGAGATGCAACCAAGCAGGGCTGGATGGCCCAGGGCTTAAAGGCCACAGTACTTATCACAGCAGACAGGCCCTGGAGCTATGGTCTCCGGTCTGGGAAGGAAGGAAGCTCACCTGCCGAGGGTCTTGGACAAGTCACTTCCTGATTCTGGGCCTCAGCTTCCTCACCTCTCAGATGGGCTACGGTTGGCCCAGCCCATCTTTTCAGGGCCACTGGGAGGCTCCACCGAGACGGAAGGAGGGAGGGTGGTGAGAAATGGCGGCCCCACTCATCCTGCCCTGGCTCCTGCTCAGCCTCGGGTAGGAGGAGGAGGCCCAGGCTGGGGGTGCCCTTGAACTGGACCTCAGATGCAGCCATTCCTGCACTGGCCTCAGTCTCCTCATCTGTAAAACGGAAATGACTTTACTAAAGGTCCCTTTCCCTTTAGTATGAGAAGTGGATTCTGGAGAAGGAAAGAAGAGACAACTCCCTCCCACGCTACCTCTGCAGGTGACCTTTGGACCAGAGACTGAAAAATAAAGTCATCCCCTAGAGACCCCAGCCCCTCCCCACCCCAATTCCCCAACTCCACCCTCTCTGATCCTCTCCCAATGGTGGAGCTTGAGCTGCAAAGGATCTGCCACCAGTGGGGACAGACTGAATAATGAGAATAGTCACCCCTTCCCCAGGCCCCTATCCCTGGGTGAGGACAGACGATGGTTCCCACGCCAAATGGCCAGAGCCCCTTGGAAGGGGGCATGTGCTCACAATGATGATACAAAGAAAAAGGGCTCCAGCCCCCACCCACCCCAGTAGGTGAGCTGAGATTTCACAGAACAAACAAGAAAGTCAGTGAGGGGGCCCTCAGGGACCACCCCCAGAATGTTGTTATTGCTTTGGAGCTCTCTCTCTTTATAAAGGCTGTGCAGACACCCGAGGGTGGGCTCAGGGTGGGGGGCACCGAGCCCCTCCCACCCTGGTTGGGACAGCCAGGCTCTGCCCCGTCTTTGAAAACTACCCCTGTACAACCAGAGCGGTGACGGCTGCAGAGAGAGAAGGTGCTCTCCTGGCTCAAAATATTCCAAATGGCAAGTAAATAAACGAACAGCAAAGAAATCACACTGGTGAAACAAACAAGCGGTGAGGGGCTGATTCTGGGCCTCAGATGGGAGTCCATCCAGAACCCGCTGCCTCCAGCCCGTCTTGGGGTTCCACCCCCACCGACCCTGGGAGCTCTGAAGGCCTCCTGGAGGAGGGGCCTCTCCATTGCCCCTTCCCAATGCAGTGTGAGGCTCCATGGAGGCAAATGAACTCAACCAGACTTAAGGATGCCCAGGGCTCAAGCAGGCTGGCGGGGGTGCGGGGGGGGGGGGGGGGAGTGAGGAATTCCAGGTGAAGGAATCACCTAGTCAGTAGCCTATAGTGGAACCAGGGACAAGGTGGGACTGGACACAGCAGGTGATCTCAGTGGAAAATGACCCCCTCCAATAGCATCCAGGCCCCCTCCACCAAGGCCCACATTCTCAGGAAGGCTTCATAAATAAAACCAGTACCAAGGATAATAAGTCAGAACATCTGAGTATAGTGGGCAGCTCCAGCTACAACCCTACAGGGGAGGGGAAGGCAGGGGGAGAAGGAGGGCTGGCCTCCTGACCCAAGGCCCAGGCCAGCAAGGAGACAGTGGTCTCCTGGAATGTACTGTGTCTCCTCTCCGCCCATCCTGGGGCTCTGTGAGAACTATGTGCGAGCTAAGGACACGCCCCAGGGCTTAGAACACTAATCTACCCAGCTAACCTGGACTACGCCCTACACAGCAGGGACTGGGTAATGAGGGGTGGTGGGCTGCTGGGTACCTCCCAGGGGAGGTGGCAGAAATGTGCTTCTATAAAGAGGGGCCGGCCCCAGCCTCCCAGCATGCAGAAGGGCTTCCCTAGGCCCCGGGGAGGGCTGGGCCGGAAGGCAGCTGCCCAGGCCTGCTTGAGAAGGATCCCACAGTTCGTAGACTCACCTGCTCCCTCCTTCTCTCCTCGAGCCAAGGTAATTGAGGCCAGAGCAGTGGTTTCTGCCCTTAGTACACATGTTTGTTTAAAATTACTAAAATAGGGGAGATCGGTTGCTTCTCCAGACCCCTAGCCTGGAGGCAGAAGGATGGAAAGATGACCTTTGACCTCATCCAATAAGAAGAGATTCTCCTATTTGAGAAATCATCACCTTGGCACCACCAGTCCCAACCCCAGCTTTTCCTAGACTCCCTCTCCAATCCAGCACCCCTAAATGCAGAGACAGAGCTCTCTGGGCTTGGGGTTCTGAAAAGTCAGGGTCCCGCATCTCCTCCACCAAAACCCATATGACAGAATCCTTTCCAGTCCCCCAGTTTCCAAAGCAACTTGTTTCAATCCCACAGAGCAAGGCACCCTGGGGGGTCTGTGCCAGGCCTGGGCACCTCCTCCTGTCCTTTGGTCCCAGCTGGACCCCAATTCCACTAGAAGAGAGGCAGGCAGGAGAGGACAGACAGATGGACTTGGACAGGCTGCGGCAAAGCTCCTTCCACAGGCAGGCGGAGGGAGGCCGGAGCTCCTCTTCAAGTGGGCGGTTCTGGGCCCCCCAGAGCTGGCTCCGGATCCTTGCAAAGCTGCCCCATCAGCTGTGGGGCAGGTGTAGCTGCCTGAACCCGGTGCCGCAGGAAAGACACTTGCTGGTAATTGGCACCATGGAGATGGCCGCTGGGTTCTGGACTTGGCTCCAGGGAACGAGCTTCCAAAGGACGCAAAAATGGGGAGCAGTCGGACAGTGTCTGGGGCAGGAGAATGGTTTGCTCTGCCACCTCAGTCTTTCCCTTCTCTGGATTGCAGCCACATCCACCAGGTCAAGAACCGGCCAAGTCAAAGTGCAGCCAATCCCGCTGGGAGAGGAAAGATCTCAGGGGATAGGAGGCAAAGAAGGGGTGAGGAGGGTCCCAAGGGGGCAGGTCTCCCCGTTCTTCTTCCCCACTGTGGGGGAGAGCCCCATCCTCTGCTGTTCAAGGTGCCTCTGGGCCTGGGGTCCCAGGTTGGGGCTGGGTGGTCTCCAGGCCATCTCAGGGAGCCCCTCCCCATCCCTGGCACTAAGATTGCTCACCGCAGGGCCCCACGGTGCTCTCAAGGGACAACTGGGATGCCTGCCGGAGCAGGGGGCCTGTGGCTGGATCCACCATGGAGGAGGTGGGGAAGAGCTTGTACCAGCCCACGGCCAGGGTGGTCAAGTCCAGCTCCTCCAGCAGCACGCGGGCCACACCCATGAACTGCTTCCGCTCCATCCGTCCATAGTTCCCCCACACAATCACCTGGGGGCAAGAAACACAGTGGTTCCAATCATCCAGACCCTGGGCTCACCCCCACACCCAATTCACCTCTGAGTCCTGTTGATCTGACCACCTTAAGATCACTGTCCAGTCCGACCCTATCATCCTGGCTCCAGTGCTCACCTCCACGGCTGGCTTTCTCCCTCCAGCCCTGCCCTCCCCATTCCACTCGTCCTCCACATGCCCCACCTCTGAGTCCAAGTCCTGAGGGCTCACCCCACATCATGAGTTCCCCACTTGCTTCCCCCAGGGGCCTTCTTCTTCCAGAGTCGCAGAACCTCCCTTATGTAACAAAATTTTAAAAAGAGGCAGGTAAAGGCACCGTATCTGGATGGTCTTCTGGTTGTGAAAAATTGTATTTGAACAGTTTCTGTAAACTTTTTGGACAGGGGTCATCCTCACCCATGCACACATGGGCCTCACTACTGAAGCAAGTGTCCCACCAAGGACTGACCTATGGGTGAGAAATGCTCTCTCTCCTGTCCATTCCATTGAAAAACAGTGCTGAGACCAGCGAAGTTGATTTCACAACTGACATAGGTCTCAACCCACAGGCTGGAAAGCTCTGTCCTGGACAGGACCTGAGCCGCCCAGTTTAGCAAAAGTCCCCCTCCCTTGGCAGTTGTATCACCTTGGTCCCACCCTCCTTTGCTTTGCCTGCCCAGGTGAGGAGCAGATGTTAGGCACATGCCGGAAGTGCCCAAAAGACAGCTCCGAGGGGAACCTGGGCTCTGCCTGTACCCACAGCAGAAGCTGTTTCTAGTTCCAGGTTTGAGTCACTACTGGGATTCTCCTAGCAGCCAGAGGGCCAAACACCTTCCTGACTGCTCAAAAAGGTCCAGTTTATTATCAGTGTGCTTCAGGCCAAGCCCCTGGCCTCCAGAGGGTGATGATGATGTAATGATGATAGTGATGATGGAAGCCATCATAGAGTGCTTATAACAGGCCAAGCTTGTAAATACTCTTCTTGCACAAAGCACACCTTTCACGGTTACTGTCGCTGTTATCAGTAGGTACTATTACTGTCCCCATTTTACAGATGAAGAAGCTGAGGCTCAGAAAGAAACTCGTTCGAAGTTGCACAGCAAGCCCTGGCCGGTTTGGCTCAGCGGTTAGAGCGTTGGCCTGCGGTCCAGAGAGACCCGGGTTCGGTTCCCGCTAAGGGCACGTACCTCGGTTGCAGTTTGTCCCTGGCCCTGGTTGGTCGTGCGGGTGGCAGCCACTCGATGTGTCCCTTCACATCGATGTTTCTCTCTCTCTCTCTTCCTCTTTCTCCCTCCCACTCTATCTGAACAAAAAAGTGGAAAAATGTCCTCGGGTGAGGATAAAAAAACAAAGTTGCTCAGCAAGCCGTGGAGCTCCGACCAACCACAGCACTCCACCTCCTCCAGGCCAGGCCTCCCCAGGGGCGCCCCTCCCTCTAATACTTCCAGCCCAGCGCAAGCCCCTCACCTGCAGCACTTTGCCCTGGGGACTCTCAGGAAACAGCAGCACCTGGTTATACAGCGGGTCCAGTGACTTGCGAGCGACTTTGGTCTTCTTCTTGGCAATGCAGACGCCATTCTCCAGCAGGTAGGCCTTGATATAGGCGGCTGGGGACAAAGGCCAGCAGGGTAGGTTCTGGTGTGGGCCTCGAATGGTGGGCAAGGGGCACAGCAGAGGGAGGCTGCCCACCACTGATGGGGATCACAGTGCCCCCCTTGGGTCTGGGCAGGAGACGAGAGGGCCAAGCCAGGTGGTGGGTGCGGGTGGTAGGTGCAACCAGGGTTGGTGGGGCCTACTCCACCCCATCCGCTGTCCTGCACGCCTCCCCGCTCCCTTGCTCACTGTGCACTCACCTTCCCTTTCTCTGTCTCTGACTCACCCACCCATTACACATTCATTGCTACTCATTCACTGAACAAATGTTTTCTGACCACCCACTTCATGCCAGGCACCCTACCAGGCTCTGGGGTATAACCATAAACAGGAAAGATTGTCCCTGCCCTCCAGGAGCTCTGTCCAATGCTGACAAGGTCAGCCAACAACCTCAACTGGGTCCCCAGAACAGACTGAATCACCAGTTCTTTGTGAATCACTAGAGCTGGGACAAAGGAGTCCTCCACAGTGGGGTTCCATTTTCTCTCCTAGACCCACAGATCCCTCCAGACAGGCTCCCGAACCTCCACCCCCTTGCAGGGGGAAAGGCACACCGCACCTGGCAGTGTCTTGGAGCCTGGCTTGGCCGTCAGTCCCCGAGCCTGGATGATGTCCACTTCGAGCTGACCATTCCGCTCCTGCAAGCCAATCTCCACGTCCCCTGCAAGAGGCCTCGGCAGATGAGACTGGGAAGTGGCTTCAAAGCTCAATTCTCAGGTCGCCCTGGCCAGTGTTGCTCAGTGGTTAGAGCATCAGCCCATGGACCAATGAGTTGTGGGTTCGATTCTGGTCAAGGGCATGTACCTCGGGTGAGGTTCATCCCCGGCCCTGGTTGGGGTCATGCAGGAGGCAACCGGTTGATGTGTCTCTCTCATCAGTGTTTCTCTCTCTCTCTCTTCCTCTCCCTCCCTCCCACTCTATCTGAAGATAAATGGAAAAATATCCTCAGATGAGGATTAAAAAAAAAGGTCTCAGATCTTCCTCTCTGCTTAGGGTTAAACCCCCTCCCCTTGCTCCCAGCCCCAAATAGACCAGAACCAACTCCCACACCCATGCCCAGGCTCTGCTGAGGGCTTGGCCCGGCGGCACATGCAGCGAGGCAGGAGGGGAGAAGGGGGAGACGCAGGGCTCCTGGTGGGACTGCCCTTCGGAAGAGGTCTTGGCACTCACCCATCGGTGTGGTGGCCAGGGTCTGGCGGCCCACAAACTGCGCTGGCCCCATGCTGCCCAGGAAGTCACTGAACTGCGCATCCGATGCCAAGCAGACTCCCCCGTAGTTGAGGCTGTAAGAAGAAAGGAAGAGATAAAAACCAATGTTCCCAGGGGCCGACCAAGGACTCAGATGACTCAGGCAGTCAACTCCAGAACGTCCCTCATGCCACAACGATTCTGTCCACATCCATCACCCAGCCTCAGACAAACTCATGTCTGGTCTCTCCCTCCTTTCTATCTTCGTGGCCCTAAAACCTCCTGTACCATCTTCCTCTCTCTCCTGGCCAAGCCTTAGCTTCTACCTCCAAGAAATGGATAAGGTGACATCTGCCTCTTGAGGAGGCTGTAGGGATCACAGGAAATGATGCTCGTTGGTGCCTGGCTCCTATGGTCTAATGCCGTGATACTCACAGTGTGGTCCAGGGACCAGCATCGCCCTAGAGCTCATTAGAAACAGAACTGCACCCCACCCCCAGCTGCTGAATCAGAATCTGCCTTTTAACATGATCCCAGAAGAGTCATTTGTACCTGACAGACTGTGTGATGCATGGGACCAGTGGCTCAACCTTGGAGGTCTGCCTTTCTTGCTGCCGTGGGCTGTCCAATGTCTACCGGATTCCTTTGGGAACAAGATCTCAAATCTCCTTTGGGGAGCTCCCTCCCCAGATATTAATGCCCACAGGGTGGAGGAGACCTGGCTCCAGAGGCTGGTGTGAGCTCAGCCTGGCCTTCCCTTGGCCAGTGATTGGCTCAAAGAAGTGTGGCCCAGTTCAGCCCACAGGAATCTGGTTGGAAGGCTTTCTTTGAACTGTAGGGAGTGAGAAGCTCTCTTTTCCCACCAGACTTGAATGTGAAACAGACTGGAGTCTCTGGCAGCTATCTTGCTACCATCTGGAGTCCATGAATAAAGTCATCAAACTGGTGGCATTGTGTGAGCTCCTGGATCAAGCTCTGCCTGAAGCAAGAACTTCATCTGTGTGTGTGTGTGTGTGTGTGTGTGTTTTAGTTACACAACTCAACAACAACAATAATTATAATAAATACTTTGCATAAGCCAATTTTAGTTTTCTCTTTCACATCTCTGAAGTGGGAATAATAAAGTTCCCATCTCCTAGGCCTGAGCCATGTGAATGGCTTATCCTTCCAAAGAGCCTCAAACTACTAGCTACCCAGTCCTGGCTGCTCAGCTGTCCCTGAACATGTGAGACACCCCAGCACCGTTCTAATACATTCTGTTTTTACTTGAGTTGCCGGCAGTCACTGGCAGGATAATAATTTGACATTTTCGCCTGTGTGCTTCTCATTTTCATGGTTTCCTACCACCCACCCCCTGCCACCCTTTCCCCATCCAGGCAGTAGCCAGGGAACAAGACAGTTGGATTCCTGGCTTTGAGCTTCAAATCTAAGAAGAAACAGACTTAGAAGGATAGGTGCAAAATTAGGCTTCCCTCCTCCAAATAAACAAGCAAACAAAAAATCCCAGCCTGGGAGAGCAGAGGATGCCAGGGCGGGTGGGGAGGGGCGGGGAGGCTGGAAGATCCTGGAGTAAGGCCTGGGCCCCCAGCTGGGCTGGGGTGCTGAAGGCCCCCAGCTGGGCTGGGGCAGCTGAAAGCAGGGAGGGCCGTGCTCATCCTTACTGGGCGGGGCTGAGTAAATAAAGGGCATGATGCTTTGCAGCAGTGGCTGCCGGGGGTCTTGTGAAGTGAACCTGTGAGACTGTGAGGCTCTGCTGTCCCTTCATGCCCAGAGCAGTGTCTGTCCCTGCTGCGCGCAAGAGAAGACCAAGCCAAGACAGAGGCAGAGCGGTATTTGAATCCAAGCAGTCGGGGTCCCGAATATCTTAGCTCAACAGTTATGCAACAACGTCACGGAGAAGGTACGGGAGAAATAACTTATCTGGGGTAGAAATGAGTACCCGTTGTTCTTGCAAACTCAAAGACCCTTCATGAACAGCACCACAGCTAAGACCCAGACTCTCACACCCGTCTCTTCTCCACCCAAACCTCCTGGCCATCTGGGGGAGGGTCTGCGGACTCCAAAAGCCCAAAAATGTCGGTGCCATTTGCATTCCAAGTCGCTGAAGGGGCCTGGCCTCCCAAGCCGAGCCCGGCCTTCTGCAGTCTGAAATTGAAAGTTTCCTCCAACACCGTCATTGTCTGCTCCTCGGTTCCTGGTGGGATTGCGAGCAGACAATGAGGAACTGGCAGGCCTGGTAATTAGCGGTAATTGTTTATAATATCTGGGCGGCTGCCTGATTTTCCATCCCAGGGTGCCTCGCCGGCTGCCAAGGAACCAGGCAGACGCCCCGGAAAGCCTGAACAGGTTATCACACCCTCTGTGGGGCTGGAGGAAGAATACAGTGGTGGCAGGTCCCTGCTGGCCAGAGGACCAATGGCATCGGAGACCCCACTCCACCTCGGGGTCTTCTCAGGAGTAGGTGCCAAGTCAGAGCTGCTCCTATGCCTCACAGTTAAATACGGGCCAGCTGCTGGTGTCTCTGCACTCGAATCTTCTTACCTGCAAACAAGACCACAAACATGACCACACTACCTCACGGACAGTGTGCAGCCATTCCAGGAGCGGGTGCCTGTGCTGTACCAGCTTTAAACGTACCAGGAGCCCTGGCCGGTTTGGCTCAGCGGTTAGAGCGTCAGGCTGCGGTCCAGAGAGACCCGGGTTCGGTTCCCGCTAAGGGCATGTACCTCGGTTGCAGTTTGTCCCCAGCCCTGGTTGGGTCGTGTGGGTGGCAACCACTCGATGTGTCCCTTTCACGTCGATGTTTCTCTCTCTCTCTCTTCCTCTCTTTCCCTCCCACTCTATCTGAACAAAAAATGGAAAAGTGTCCTCGGGTGAGGATAAAAAATAAAAAAATAAACGCACCAGAAATTGGATCCATTTGCAAAGGGGTAGGAAAGAGCTTGCTGAATTATTACCACGTACACGCTGCTGCATAGACCATGCCTCGTATGCAGCAGGAACTCAGTCCAAGTCCACTGCCAAACCTTCAGCTGGGAAAATACAGTGGTTAAGACTGGACCCTGGCACAATGCAGACCATGAATTCCAGTGCTGTGCCACCTGGGGCAGACTTGTGCCCTCTCTGAGCTGCTGTGTCCTCATGTATACAATGGGAATGAGTTGTCATCGCCCTGCTGGGTAGCTGGGGAGGGCCAGTGAGATGATTCCGACCTGTCAGGAAGTGCAGCACCTGGATGCCTGAGACCGGGCCATGGCAGGGTGGGGGTGGGGTGGGGGTGCAGCAGGAGGCTGCCTGAGGCCCTCGCCTCCAGAGGCCTAAAATAGAATTACAACCCTGTTTCCTGCTGGCCTTTCATTTTGTGTTAATGATGAAACGAGATTATCAGCATTTCAAATCCTGTTAGTTTTGTTTTAGGAGCCTAAAGCCATTTGTCTTTCATGATTAATCTTCAAGTGAGGTTTGGCCCTGTCTTTCCACACTCTCCATGGTTAAAGAAGTAGCTGAGTTATTGGCGGGGGGGAGGGTTGACTCTATTCTCATTTCCAGACGGATCACCTGTCCCAACTGCACCCGAGACTGAAAGGTTGCCCAGCCCTCCTGGTGATCACGGGTCCGTGGTTCTGAAAGGCTTTAGTAGTTGGTGAGCCCTCCGTCCATCCAGTAACCACCTGCCCCACATCCACTCATCCGTCCACCTGCCCACAGGCTTGCTGAACCCACCGTCGTCAGTTCTGCTGTAACACAAAACACACATTCCTAAAAATGACTCTGCATGCAAAATGCTGCCATCAAAATCACGGAGCTTGTGGGGGAAACGGGCTCAGGGCCCAAAACCCAGATATGTCAGTATCACATCCAAACAAAGACAAACAAAGGCAGGGACATAGTAAAAATGGTAGCACGGTCTCACACATGTTAAATGGTTAAGAAATGCATAAATGTTACAATAAATATGGGGCTTTACCTTGAAGATGCCCTGAAGTTTGCCTGTGGAAATGCCTGTCAGAAGGGCTGCAGCCTGTGAGTTACTGGGAAGGGGGGAGGAGGGCTGTCGAAAGGGGACAGAAAGTTGTAACACCCGGTGTGGACGGGATAACGCACAGCAGCTGAGGGAGCAGGTTATGTTGGAGGGGTGTGTGTGTATTTTGTGTTTTCCTGTGTGGGTGCAAATTTGCTGTGTTCACCTAGTGTTTGTCGTGGGTGAAATCGTATCTGAGCAAAGGCAAAAATGTGTGCTGTGCTCAAATCATTCCCTGATACTTCCATCGTGTTGGAACAAATTCGCGTTTTGAAAGCAAATGCTGTAGCAGAACTGACTAGATGCCAGCACACAGCATCGCACAGTCCTGACTCCAGCTCCTCCAGCATCCAAGACGTTTCCACACCTGCCCTCCCCCGCCTCTCCCCGCCTGCCCCGAGTGTGGCTCACGGGCATGAGGCCAAGGATTTGATTTATTCGATCAAAAACTCATCATGAGCCAAGCACGGATAGTACTAGGTTATCAATATGAACTCAATTTAATTGGTACATGTTACCAATACCCATGTTACAGAAGGGGAAACCAAGGCACAGAAATCTCAAGTAACCCAACCAAGATCACCCTGCTAGCAAGTGGCAGACCTGGGTTTGAAGCCCTGAAGTCTGGTCTAGAGTCCATCTTCTCAGTCTGTTACTGTCTGTGTGCCCTGAGGGGACCAGAGCCTTGCCCAGAGCAGAGCACAGGACTTACAGTCCAAGCCCTGGGGTCCTGGGGTCCTGGGGTCGGGGGGCCTGGACGCGAATCCTGACTCCCCACTCACTGGTTGTGAAGGCACATTCTTCACCTCTCAGAGCCTGGATTGACTTTTCTGCAAAGTAGGAATAAACAATGATAGCACACCTCGCCTGCGCTGTTGTGAATATTAAATGAGATCAACTTCTCAGAGCAGAACCTGACCCAGTCAAATGCTCATCAAACACGAGTGCTTATAAACCTGTCTCCTAGCCCACAGCCACTTCCATCCTGGTTTGTCCTTCGGGCATGATGACTGTGCTAACAGCAGAGGTGGGGGAGGGGTTCTGACAACCCACTCAGCCTCCTGGGCCTTTGGTGATTAGCAAACAGCCTGGGCAGGAATGAGACCCCAGCGAGGGGCCCAGGTGGCCCAGCCATCAGCTCACACTCTGCTTTCTACAGCCTTGGGCACAGTGACCCAGACACCCAGGGAGCTGGAGGCTGGTGACCCAGACACCTCAGGATGAAGGGGAGCAGAAGGGGCACTGGTAGCCAGCTCTTGGGTTTGCAGAGAGGATGCTGAGGCCCCAGTACTGTGTGATGAAGGAGACTGGAAAGGAGTGGGGGAAAGTGGAATTTGTACATGCTTTTGCTCATGGTACCTGCCCCTTAGTCAACAACATTTGCAGAGCATCATCTGTGGGCCAGGCCCCATGGTGGGACAGACAGACACACATGTGATAATTACTACAGGACGGAAGGTGCTGTGATGGGGGGAGAATGAACTGGAAGCTGCTGATACAGTCAGAGGAATGGCAGACCGTGCGTTCCACTTCCCCTGCCCACGCCCAGGGCAGACATTGCTAATCAACCTCAGCACTCCTGCCAAGCCTGGACTGGACTCCAGAATCCTTCTCAACACAGTGCTCCAGGGAGCCATTATCATTAAGTAGAGCTGGCACGGGAGAGGGAGCTGATGTGCCAGTTCTTAGCTGAGGTCTGAAGGAGGAATGAGTCAGAGGATGCAGCGGGAGTTGGGGTAGGAAGGGGTGCCAGGAGGAGGGAGCAACGAACGGAAGACCTGGAGGTGAGACAGGGAAGTGTAAGAGTTCAGGGTGCCGGAATGGAGGCAAAGGGCTGGGGACTGGGGAGGCTGGCAGAGGCCGGAGGAAATAAGTGCTGAGCAGCAGACGGTGGAGTTCAGACCAAAGGGAGACTTGCACGTATCTGGGCAGGAGTGATAGGTAGCTGCTCCAAAGGGGCAGAGATGGGGAGAAATGGATCAAGTCATGAGAGAATTAGGAGCCTGGCCAGTGTGGTTCAGTTGGTTGAACATTGTCCCGTGCACCAAAAGGTCTCTGGTTTGATTACCGGTCAGGGCACTTGCCCAGGTTGTGGGCATGCAGGAGGCAACCAACTGATGTCTCTCTCTCCCCCTCTCTCCCTTCCTCTCGCTCTCAAAAAAAAAAAATCAATAAAACATTTTTTAAAAAGAGAGATAAGTAGCCCTGGCTGGTTTGGCTCAGCAGTTAGAGCGTCAGCCTGCGGTCCAGAGAGACCCGGGTTCAGTTCCCGCTAAGGGCATGTACCTCGGTTGCAGTTTGTCCCTGGCCCTGGTTGGTCATGCGGGTGGCAACCACTCGATGTGTCCCTTTCACGTCGATGTTTCTCTCTCTCTCTCTCTCTCTCTCTCTCTCTCTCTCTCCCTCCCTTCCGCTCTATCTGAACAAAAAATGTCCTTGGGTGAGGATAAAAAAAAGAGAGAGAGAATTAGGAGTGGAAGAGTAGAGGCCAATTGTGGATTGGATCTGGAGTGTGAGAGGGGGAGCCACCTGGGATCACCCCAGGCTTCTGTGTGGGCAGCTCCCTGGTGCTATGCACTCAGACAGGGGAGCAGACTGCTGGCCCCACCCCTGGTATCTCCTGACTCGCCACATACACTGACTTCTAACGGTGAGCACATGCACTCCTCTGGCCCCTAAGGAACGCCTCTGGCCCCCCAGAGCCCTGTGTGCCGCAGGAAGGACAGGGGGTGAACTGATGAGGTCAGAGCACAAAGCCTGCAGCTCCCTCACTCCCAGATGGAGCTCAGGCACACGCTCCACGCTGGCTCCCGGTCCCCGTCAGGACTGAACTCTGGTTGCCCACAGTGGCAGCCGGCTTCTCACGGCACACGTCACTCCCTGCCCCATCTCTCTCCTGTGCTCCCCCGCCAGGGCCATCATGGTTATCTGGGATCACCTCTCATGACCTGCCCGTACTCGAATCCATGTCTCCGGTCAGGTTCTGAGGAACGCACACTAAAGCAGTCACCAGGGAGTATCTCAGGATTCAGGGGGGCCTGGGGAGATACTGTCCTCGTGGCCCTTTTTCAGGGGGCTTAACCCTGCCCTTTGTCTGGGGGAGATGGGCCCATGGGTGGGGGGAGTTGGGCTGGTTGCCAAACCCACAGCTATTCCCTTCCATCCTTGACATTCAGAACCCCAATTTTCCATCAGGTGGAAAAGGGCTCAGGGAAAGCCCTTCCCCAGCTTCAGTGGATAAACCAGGATCAGTCCAACATACTGAGGCCTATGGAGGAAACAGATGGAGAGACGCAGGGCCCTTGATGGCACAACTTAACCATAAACCATCCTGGAATCATCTACCTCCAGAAATAGATGCAGTCATTAAAAGAGGGAAAGAGTCTAATGTAATGGTTAAGGGCAGACTTCCAATGCATTTGAATCCCAGCATTGGAAGCCACTTACTGGCTGTGTAACCTGGGGCAAGTTAATTAACCTCTCTTGGCTTCCAGTTTCTTGTCTGTAAAGTGGGGATAGTGACAGTTCCAGCATCATCAGGTTGCTCCGAGAATTAGGTGAGGCAACCTGTGTGAAAGCACGTAGCACAGTGTCTGCCCACAGCCGGTGCTCAGCAAGTGTGAGCGCGGGAACATTACTGTTGAGCCAGGGCTGCCCAACCTTAGTGTGCACGTGAGCCACCGGCAGACTGATACAGAGGGTCTGGGATGGAGCCTGAGGTACTGCATTTCCACCCAGCTCCCAGGGGCTACCATGGCTGCTGGACCCCAGCCCGAACGGCGAGGGCTGAAGCCACTGTAACCTGGTCTAGTATAACCTGGAGCCCAAGGATCTTCACTGACAGAATGGCCCCAACCCAATGCACCCACTCCCAGCCCCAAGCCCGGGGCAGGACGCAACATGTCCCAAGTCCTCTGTGCTTGTCCTTCACAGCTCTTACCACTGCTGGTTGCTGGTTGCTTCATCAGAAGAAGGCAGGGTCCCAAGGTGCCCAGCCCAATTGTCTGGTATACTGTAGGTGCTCAATCCCATTTGCTGAAATAAAGATCCACATGGGAGCACACCCATGCCCTCTTTCAGGAATCTACATGCCCGGTGATCCAGTGCCCGGGGCAGACAGACCCAGAAGCATCCAGGGCCGCAGGCTGGTGGGAGCTGCTCAAGCGTGCAGGCTCCCTATAAGCCTCCGCTGGGCTGGCAGGAGCCAGGAGGAGGATGGTCACACCCCCTTCTGTTTCGGAGCCTGGCATCTAGGTCCTGTCAGTGCCCAAAATACCTCCGGAACAAAGAGGAGGCCAACCACAGCTCAAGGTCACTACCTGTCCCTTCACCTTCCTTGCCTTGCCCAGGTGTTGAACAGGGTGGTAGCACCTGGCTGAGCTCAGCCCCTCTCAGGAGGGCAAGACTCTGCCCTCTGCTGAACCCTGCACCCTCCAACCCTCCCAATCCTCCTTCAACTGGGCTCAAGACATCCCCCCAAAACCTTTTAACTATTGTAAAGCCAACATTTATCCTGTGCTTACTATGTGCTAAGCACTTTGTAGACAGAATAGTATTTAGGGGGCTCAATGAATCCATTAAGATGCAATTGACCTCAAGGAGCAAACTAACCAAATAACAAAGGCTAAGTCAACAACAAACCACAATCATCACAGTGCATAATGATGGTGCTTGCTATGTGCCAGTCACTATTCTGAGCGCTTTCACATATATTAACTCACTTAGTCCTCACAACTTTATTACCCCCCTGTGCTGCTCCCCTTGGAGAAAGTTGTGGCATCTCCTGTTCTATAAAATGGGGATATGGGTTTGCTTCCCGTTGCTGCTCACTGCACCACACTGCCCTCCCATGACCTGGTCCCCTGACCTGCCTGGGAACCAACAGAAGAGATCTTTGCTGGCTTTCTGATGCTTAGACGGGTCAAGGAACATGCCCAGGGCCACTCGGGGTCAGTGGCAGAGCCAGGACTAGGACTCAAACTTCCTGACCCCCTGAAGCTCAGCAAGGACCCACTAGTACCCAGATGCCCAGAATATCTTCCTTCAAATTTTGCTGCCTTGCCAAGTTTCTCAGGTTAAAGAAAACATTTGTTCCCTTCCTCCTCGTCCTCCTCCTCTTCCTCCTCTTCCTTCCCCTGGTCCTCCTCCTCTCCTCACCCTCCGGAAAGTCTCCCTAGGAGGTGGGTGGACGGCAGTACCAGCCAAGGCAGGCCATTCAGAGGCCAGAGATGCCCAGTTCAGGAGGGTCGGGGGTGAGGAGGCTTTCAACCAGCAGAAGCCCTCAGCTGCAAGGCAGGGCCCGAGATGGGGGTGAGCCAAGGCGGAGGCCAAGCGCTGCCCTGTGCTTTTTATACAAATGAACCCATTTAGTCCTCGTAACACTCCATGAGGTTAGTATTTATCCTCATTTTACAGATGAGGAAACAGGCACAGAGCGACGAGCTGACCGAGGTCACACCGCTGGTGAGTGGTGGAGCCAGGATTCCAGTTAGGCAGTCAGACTCCAGGGCCGGTTCTCCTCCGCCTTCCTCAGAGCTCCCTGCTTCCTCACCTCTTCTGAAGACGGGGGAACTCAGGAACTCTCAGCCCATCCCCTCAAAGTCTGAGGTCCTCCCGCCCCTGCCAGGAAGACCAAGAGCCCAGAGGCTGTGGGCAGGCCCGCTCCACACTCACTTGCCCTCCGAGCCGTAGCTGTTCATGCTGTCCTCGATGGACTCGTGGCTGGTCTGGCGCAGCGTCCGGCTGGGCATCTCCACTGCCAGGCCTGTCTCCGTGCTCCTCTGAATGGCCCCCTTCAGCCTCCGGCTGTCCCCTTCTTGGCAGAAAGGCCAGAGAGATGGTGAGAGAGACACAGGGTGGGAGGGGACAGAAAGGTGAGACATCTGGTTAGCATTTCAGTGGCTGGTGGCGGTCCAGGTTTAGCCCCCACCCTCAATCCTTGAACCTCCTCCTACCACCAGCCTCACCTGCACCCACCCTCCCCAGGGCAGTGTGCCATTCATACCCACCCCAAACACAGGATCACATGTTCTCTTAACTAGCGGATTCATTTACATGGACTGTCTCTCCCCTGTGGACTGGCGCTCACTTCTCCCTTGCAGCCTTCTCCCAATCCTTTCTCCTCCTCCTCTTCAACTCTGTCAAGTGCTCTGCAGGGTTTCTCAACCCCAGCACAACTGGCAGTTTGGATGGGATACTGCTTCGTTGTCATGGTGTCCTGTGCATTGTAAAGGTCTAACGGCAACCCTGGCCTCCACCCAGGAAATGCTGGTAGCACCCTTCAATCCAGTGTGGCAATCAAAAATGTCTCCAGACAGTACCAAATATTCACTGGGGGCAAAAGTCGCCCCTGATTAAGGACCACTGATTTAGACCATTGGCTCTGAAACCAGACTGCCCAGGTTCAAATCCTGGATCTCTTTCTCATTGGCTGTGAGGCTTTGGGCAAATTACTCAGCCTCTCTGTTCCTTCATTTCCCCAACTGTAAAATGGAAGAACGACACGGTTTTTAATTTATTATTTATGTATTTATTTATGTTTTTATTGATATTCTTAGAGAGAAAGAAAGGGAGAGAGACAGAAACACAGATGTGAGAGAGGAACATCAATCAGCTGCCTCCTGCACGCCCCCTACTGGGGATCAAACCCACAACCGGGCATGTACCCTGACCAGGAATTGAACCAGGACCTCTCAGTCCATGGTACCACACTCAATCCACTGTGCCACACTGGCCGGGCAGAACAACACAGTTTTTATGAAGACAAATGGCCCTCTGCCCTTGCTATTCCCTCCCCTTGAACCACCCCTCCCCCACAGCAGCTCGATCCATCGCTTCCACTCTGTGGTCACTGTCACCCTGTTCAAGACCTTCCTGGACCACTCCCTGGCCCTCCCACTCCCTGCCCCTCTCTGATCTACTGTCTTACTGTGGCTTTTTTCCTAACTTCCACCTGATGCAGGGTACATTCTTGGTTTATTGACCAACTTTCTCAACAAATAAGGTAAACCTGTAGGGACACAGAACTTTGTTTTGTTCACTGTTAAAGCCCCTGGGCCAAGAACAGGTATAGTAGGTGTTCAATTAAAACCTGCTGGAGCCCTGGCTGGTTTGGCTCAGCAGTTAGAGCATCAGCCAGTGGTCCGGAGAGACCCGGGTTTGGTTCCCGCTAAGGGCACGTACCTCGGTTGCAGTTTGTCCCCAGCCCTGGTTGGGTCATGTGGGTGGTAACCACTCGATGTGTCTCTTTTGCGTCGATGTTTCTTTCTCTCTCTCTCTCTCCCCCTCCCACTCTATCTGAACAAAATATCAAAAAAAAATGTCCTCAGGTGAGGATAAAAAAACAAAAAAACCCTGCTGGATGAAGGAGCATCTGCCCTGAGTGGTCCTAACCCTCCCAGCACCCATGAGGTGATGCTCCTGCTTTAACTCCGAGCACACGAAGTACAGAGGATGAGTGACACCTTCACATGTGGAGAGCTGGAAAGGGGGGAGCCAGGATTTGACCCCGGGAGGGTCTCTTCACTCCATGCTCCACAGCCTGGTAAGTTTTACATCACAGTAAGCTTTACATCTGCTACTACCCTGTAGGGGCTGTGGCTTTGATGGAGGCGGGGTGGACCCTTAGTGGGATTTTCCCCACAAAGTCTGGGATGAGCTGGCATACGTCAGGGGCTTCGCCAGTGCTTGCTAACCCCCTGGGGGAAAGCAGTGCCACCCAAACCCCATCGTCCTGCATGGCAAGAGGACAGGGAGCTAGATCTGTGTGCCAGGAGACAGTGAGGCCAGGATGCCTGCCCTGGCCTTCTCCCAGCCCCGCTCCTCCCAGCTCAACACTGACACCCCTTCCTCCTGACTTTAGGACACAGAGATATAGACCCTCTGTGTGCTTCTCAGTGTACTCATGGTTGTCCCCCACACATATCTGTGTTATTCAGATTCAGGTGCCCATATACTCAGAAAAACACACAGTAAACACACACATACACAGGGAGAGATGCACACAGACACGGTGTGTTTATGTATGTCTGAGCAACCACATTCGTGTTCTCATGGGTCTCCACAGACCTCTCATGCTGTGTTTCTGAGGCCAGTCACACACACAGACACACATCCATATACAAGGTATACATCAACCCACTCAAGGAAGCTCACGGAAAAATGGACACTGTGCATTTCTGTGTGTGTCACCCTGTTTCTGAACCTGTGGGGGAACTGCATCCCTGCATCTGCGTTCCCGTCATTCTGCAGCACCCCCCACCCCATGGCATTTCCGTTTCTCTGTGGACAGTGGTAGAGGCACAGAGAAAGAGTCCGAAACGCACATGTGCTCACTCAGAAACAGACGTCCCTTCTCCACTCACACATACAAGCACAGTCATCTCTGGGGATGTTTAAACACCAGACCCTTGCCTGGGATTTCTACCTCCCCACTGAGCCTCGCTCTGGAGCCCCCCACCAGCTCACCCCACCCACTAGGGTCCTGCACATTTCTCCTGGAAAAGGGCAGGACTGAGACCTGACAAGCCAGTCCCCACGGGTGGCTTTGGAGGGCAGCTCCACATCTGTGAGCACTCTACAGCCCCGAAGCACCCCACGTCCAGTACCCTGTGTGGGTCCCAGTATAGGCACGAGTCAGCACACGGGTGAGCCTGCCTTTGTAATTGGCCCCGAGCAGTCACAGGCAAGCTGACCTTGGGCAAATTGGGTAGCGTCTGCCCCATGGAGCTGCTGAGAGGGTTAAATGATAGAACATTTACCACAGTGCCTGGCACGTAGTAGGTGCCAAACAAAAGCAGCCATAGCTGCTGCAGAGAAAGACCTCCCAGGGCTCCCCAAATCTGCCTAAGCCAACTCTCTTGCATGTTCCCCTTGACATGCCACCTTCCCCACCTCATGAGTCCCCAATCTAGGACCACAGTCGTGCCCAGCATCTAACCTGTCCATTGGTCATCTCTTGCTCAAGCACTCACAGTCCCCAAAAAGACTGCCCCAATGCCTTCCCACTCCCCAGCCCATAGCCCCATCCCGCCCAACAGACAACCTTTCTCCCACTTGTCTGAAAAGATGTTTCTCTGACTTGCTTTCTCACTTCCAAATTTCACCATCTTCAGACCTGCCAACCTGCCCCTCGACCCTCCCCTCCTTGGAGAGGGAGAGGTGACCTCCTTGCTGAAGCCAAGCTGCCATCTGTCCTCCCCATCCCACCTCCTCTCACCGTCACCAGAAACTCCTCCCACCCCGCCTTTCTGGATCTTGAATCTGCCACCTCTCTGTCTTCTGGCTCTTTCCACTCCTCCTGCAAGTCTGTTCAAGGCTTCACTTCTTCCACCACCTCCTTCAACCAACACATTTCCTCAGAGAACAGCCTCTCTCCCCATGTCACTGACCACGCACTCCCATCTCTCACCGCGTGGCTTCCACTCGGTGCACACGGCTTGCTGAACTGGTCTAACAACAGCTCTGAGCACGCTCCAGGGCCTTATCTCAGCCCCCAACACCTGAACCGTGGCATTTTCCTTCACTCAAGAAACATCCACCGAGTGCCTTCCTGTTCTGTGGGGATCCCTCATGAAGATGTTAAATGCACTTCTAAGTCTGGTCTCCACTGATAAGAGAGGCTTCATCATCCCTGGTTATCATAATGTTCCACTGCCGAGGCCCAGAGTAGAGTCCCGTAAGCTCTGGGTACCCACTGTGGCTGACCACTGTGACATACAAATAAACGGAGTTTGAATGACCCATTTTTGTCCACCCACTCACACTTGCTGCACTCAACACTCAAACTGTGCAGCTTGAATCTTCTCCTGCAGGATCCTAAGTCCCTCTTCTCCCAACTTGTGCAGAGTAGTGTGTGGGTTTAGGGAGAGAGAGGGTGTGTGGACGGCCGGAGTCCTGCAGGAGGCAGCAGACACTTAGGGAACCAATAGCACTGTGTACCAAACACCATTCCTGATGCTGGAGACCAAGAGGAGAGTGGTGTGGTCCCTACCTCCATGAGCTCACGGTGCAGAGAGGGAGGCAGGCATCAAGCAGATGATCACATGGATTAATCACAAGTGCATTAAGTGCTTTGAAGAACAAGTACAAGACGTAATGATAACACCCACTGTGGGGGGGTGCGGAGGGAGGGGTTTATAGGCTACTGATTACTTCATCCTTTGAACAGTAGTCACTTCAGACCCCTCCTTCTTTGGCCTCTGTGATATGAATTTCAGCAGATTTCCCTGTGTCTTTGACCATTACTGCCATTCCTGTATGTTAGGGCCTCACCATTTAGTCTTAGGATTCTTTCTCTCCTCTAGATCCTCTCCTTTGCTGGTTTAATTCCCTTCCAACAACACGAGGACCACCCTAGGTGAATCCTATGCCTCAATCTATAGCCCTGAACTCTGTCTAGAGCAATACTTCCAACTGCATTCGGGACATCACCACCTGGATGATGAGCAGGCTCCTTATATGCAAGTTGGCCACAGCCATACCCATCCCTGCCCCCACTTTCCCCAATCAACTCCTTCTGACTTGTGTCCCAACCTTCCCAGTCACCTAGATTCATAACCGCCAGGACCTCTTTGACTTTTCCCCCTCTCCCATCAATGCCAAGTCATATAGTCTTTGCCCTTAATATCTCATCGCTTTCCCTTGTTACCCCTTTTCACATCCAACCACCCTCATTACCTCAATTCTAAACTATTTTAACAGCCTCCTAACTGGTTTCCCTGCTTCCACCCACCAAACAAGCCATTAACAGATTAACTATCTTAAGTTACCACTTCAGACCAAGATATTCCACCCCTACTAATTCATTCTACACAAATAAAGTACACAGAGATATGCATTAAGAGGTTCCCCACAGTATCATTTACACCAATAAAATGCTGGAATTAACTGGCCATCAACAGGGGACCAGTTTACAAAATGACATATCCCACTGTAGAATACTGTGCAATTGTTGAAAAAGAACCACGGAGATTATGCATACAGTAGCACAGAAAGACTGCCTCAGCCTACTAAGCTAAAAAAGCACGTTGTAGGATGGTATGTAAAACATAATACTGGTTTTGTAAAGCTATAGATTATGCATATCTTTATCTTTATCTTTGTGCATAGACAAAGAACAATCTGGGAGGATATGAACCAAACTGCTACTGGGGAACAACTGCAGGGAGAAAGGTTTTTGGAGGAGGTATGTGGAAGCCATTTTATAACCTTTTCATCCAAGTATACGACGTGTAGAGAAAAGTACACAAACCTTAATTGTATAGGTTGGTGAATTTTCACAAACTAAACATCCCCATGGAACCAGCACCCTGGTGAAGAATCGGAGCTTTCCTAGGATCCCCTAAGCCCACTTGTGCTGTCTTCCAGTCTCTGTCTTGCTCCACAAGGGTAGCTACCGTCCGAGTCTCTAACACTGGACGTTAGTTTTGCCTGGTTTTGAACTTTATATACAGAGCATGGCCTTTTTTAGGGGGAGGGGTACTTCTGCTCAATATTATGTTGATTGTATGAGATCCATCCATATTGTTATATGTAGTTGTAAATAGCTTATCACCACTGCTATGTAGTATTCCACTATGTGAATATACCACACTCTATTTATACATTGTACTGTTGATGGGCATTTAATTTTTTTTTCCAGTTTTGGGCTACTAAGAATAATGCTGCTATAATTACTTTAGTGCATGGCCTTGTGAACATTTGTACCCAGGTCTCTTAGAAATATACCTAGGAGCAGAAATGCCGGGCAGGCATTCGTTCAGCTTTAGCACACATAGCCAAATCATTTTCCAAAGTAATTATACTAATTTATACTCCAACCAGCACACTGGGGAGATGATATTCTCTTTTGTATGCTTCTATGTCTCTTGAATTTTTACAGATAATGGACTAATTCTATAATGTAAATGAAGGTAAAATACAAATTCATAAATAAGTCACGCTGTCAATCATGCTATAATCCTATTTAAAGCCTTAGAATGGCTCCCCACTGCCTGCCAAATTAGGTTCAATTTTTGCACCCAAGCATTTAACACTCCCCATTACCTGATTTCCTCCCCATATGCTCCTGGTCTCCCTCAGTCTCCCACACCTCAGCCCAGCTAGGCACCAGCTCACATACATCCTCAATAACTTCCGCATCCTGGTTTTTGCTCCTTTATTTTCCTCCCTCCCTCAGCTTCCTTATCAAAATTCTAACCACCCTCCAGAGTTAAGCTTTAAATAACACTTATAATTTATTGAGCACTCACCAAACTCTTAGGGCTTTTGTGAGGATTAAATACAACAATAAGGTAATGTAATAATATAATAACATTTAATCCTCAGGACATCCAATGAAGGTGGTGGTACGTAGTAAGCACTCAACAAAGGTGGCTATTATTACAATTGTTATTATCATTTTGCCAGATGCTATGCCAAGTGTTTGACATAAGCATCATCTCATTTAATTCTCACAATAAGTCATGAGATAACTACTACCTGTTTTTGCAGGATAATAAAATGAGGATCAAGAAAGCTAAGTAACTTTCTTAAGGACATACACAGTTATGAATGGCAGAGTTGGAATTCAAGCCCAGGTCTTTCTGGCTCCAATAATCATGTTTTTATGGAATCGTTAATTGACTTTGTTCTACCACAAAATTCAAATGCCATCTCTTCCACAAAGACTCTTCTGATAAAACTCCTTGAGCCCTAGGGGCCCTTTATCTTCATCTCTAGTGGGGTCTGTTTCTTCTTTACTTAGATTCAGCACCAAGGACAGCACTCAACATTGCCCATACAACTAACAGGGTGTTTAGTGAATTGGCTTCCTTCTTAGGATGTGTCCCCAAGAAATATGCAAATTCTCACTCAGTTGTTTATAATTGAATATGAATGAATTATCTTCTCCCAAAAGCAACTGTTCATAAGGAACAGGATAATAAGATGATGACAATTATAAGTTATTAGAATAGACAACATTAATATGAGCATTTACCCTGCACCAGACATATATATATAATATATATTATACATAACATTATTTATATATTACACATATTATTTAGAATTTACACTGTACCAGGCATATGTGTTATATATACATATGTGTGTGTGTATGTGTATACATAGGTATATATATTTATAATTTAACCATAACTCTGAGAGTTAATTACTGTTATCCTAATTTTACAAAAAGAAAACAGGCTCAGAGAAGTCCAGCAATTTGTCCAAGGTTACACCAGACTTGACAGAGCTAAGTTTTAAACCTAGGTCTGTTTGTACAAAGTGTACTCATTTATGGAACCAGCACTCAGATCAAGAAACAGACTATTATCAGTGTTCCCAGAAGCCCCTCATGAGTAGCAGTTATTTCCCTTCCAAAAGTAGCATTGTCCTGACTTCTAACAGCACAGATTGACTTTGCCTAATTTGCACTTTTATATACATAGACTCACCCAGTATACATTCTTTAGCATCTGACTTCTCTCACTCAGCATTATGCTTGTGAGGTTCATCCATGTGGATTGTTTCACTGCAGTTCATTCATCCTCACGGCTTTACTGACTTATACTGGGTGAATATATCAAAACTGTTTTCATCCTTTTCATTGTTGATGAGCATTTGGGTAGTTTCCAATTTGGGGATATTACAAACAGCTCTGTCAAACACACTCTTGTATGTGTCTGTTGGTGACCAGTGGTGCACATTTCTGCTGAGTGCATACCTAGGAGTGAAACGGTTGGGTCACAGGCTATGCCTTTGAAGTGCTTTTTAAATGAGTTAAGCATGATGTGGACTGAAAAGGTGCTTTTTAAATGAGTTAAGCATGATGTGGACACATTAGATTTCTTTCAGTAGGAAGCAATGTTCTGAAGAAATGAGGTTCAGGCCTGGAATATGTGAGGAAGAAGGATGGTGGGAAAACAGTTAATGAACTGTCTATCTGACTTACATTTATCTTCCCAAAATGTAACATTTGTTAAGTGGATATATAGGGGGCAGAGAGAACCCAGAACAGGAGAGAAAAGAGTGAAAAAGGCCTAGAATACAGTAGGCATTCAATAAATGCTGGCTATTATAACTAACCTGTTCAATGGTCAACTGCTCACTGATACTCTCTCTCATAATTTGTCATCATTTCATTGATTCTAGGACATACATTTTCAACATCTCTAAAATTAAGATATAAATGACAGCCGATGGCATATCAGAGGTAAGTTCTGACATGTTTTATTTCTCTTGGTGTTATATACAATAAAGCTATCACTTGAGAATGAATGCAGCTTAGATGCCAGTAAGTGCAGTAAGCCACACAGCCAGGCAGAAGCTGAGGGGGAACTGTCCGTGGTGCTGAACAGGAACGGAGGCCTAGGCTTGCCTGGGGCAAACGTGGCAGCTCACAGGGAAAGGAGATCCCAAAACAACTAGGCAACCCCATCTGGTGCTTGTTATTAAACCACTGGCCTGCTGATGCCTCAAAGTCCACCGTTACTTACTGAGTAAGGAACTTCCACTTGCTGAGCTCAAGCAGAGCTTATGGTAGGTAGGTGCTCAATTTATATTACTTCATTTAATCCTCACAACCACTATTGCCTCCATTTTCAGAAGAGAACACTGACTCAGGGTGGCCAATGAGCCTGCCCATTATGGCAAAGCTGCTAAGTGGGAGCATGAACTTGATTCAGAGCAGAACAGAGTACAATTTGCCCTTTAGACTGCTTTACATTGGGGAGGTGGGGTGAATTCCTCAGACCTTCTTCCAAGATGATTTAAAGGGTAAAAAGGGAGAGATCATAAAGACACAAAAATTAAATGAGTGGGAGCAAGGGAAGCAGAGCCCATGATAAGGATTTAAGAACACTAGACAGGGAGAACCTGAAGATTTTGAGAGGCTCAACTGGGTGACGTATACGAATGTACTTTGCATCTCTGCCCCTGGAATAAAATGCATTCTCACTTATCCAATGAAATAGACATTTATTGAGCTCATTTCCCATGCCATGCTTTTCTTGGCATTGGGGATTCTAATAAGACACAGTCATTGTCTGTAAGGAGCTTATAGTTAGTGGAGGGGGAGGGGAGATGAAACAGATAAATAATTATCATGCATTCAACAAACTCTTACTAAGTATCTTTTCAAAGCCTGTGCTGGAGACTCCTAACACAGTTGAATTAAACCCAGACCTTGCTGAAACTCCAGGAGAGTTTCCAGGAGAGAGACAAGTAAAGGGGCGATTATAACACAAGGTGTTATAATTACAACACAGTATGGTTCAAAGGCAGAAATATACACAGCATTGTAAGAGTAATAAGAAGAGCAATTAATACAGCACTGGAAGTAAAAGGAGAGTCTAAGTTGTAAGTAGAGTTATTTCAATACTGAATTAAATTTGATTGCAAATAAAATTTTAGTAAGATTTTATTACAGAGGCAAGTACTACCTTCTGGAAGTTTACCACTGAGAACTCTACTGATAAGTGCAAAATATGTAGGGAGAAGGCAAAAATGTGGAACCAAAATATAAACAGAGCACACAGAGTTCCAAATGCCGAGCAAATGCATTTGGGGGAGGGAGAGGTCCTACGCCTAGAAGGGATGGTCAGAGGAAAGGCATTCACTCTATTCCAGCTAGCGTGGGAAGACTTTCTGAAAAAGGGGCCTCTCAGTAATCATTGGAAGGATGACCATTCAGTCCCTACAAGTGGCAGCCTTTCCCAGGAGCCAGTCCCACCTGCACTTGGGGAAAGCTGAGCAAGCTCTGGAAGAAGTTGAGCTGTGGGCCAACGTAGAGTCTATAGGCACAGCACTCAAGGCTTTCGGGGTCTGCCCCAAGCTTATACTACAAGTCTGATGCCATGTACATACCAGGTGTTCCATCCACACTGGGCTACGTATCATCCACCAAGCACAGCCCACACACTTCCATCTTCCTTTTTTAAGATTTTAAAAAATTGATTATTTAGACAGAGAGGAAGAAAGGGAGAGAGAGAAAACATGTGAGAGCAAAACACTAATCGACCACCTCCTGCACGCCCATTGGGGATCAAGCCCATGACCCGGGCACGTGCCCTGACTGGGAATCAAACCAGCAACCTTTCGGTGCACAGGACATTGCCCAACCAACTGAGGCACACTGGCCAGGGCTACTTTGTCTTCTTAAGAACACAGTCTCTGGAGCCAGAATAACTTGGAATGTCCCTCTGCTACTTTCTGAGTAAACTAAAGAAAGTTACTGAACTTCTCTGAGCCTCAGTTCCCTCACAAAATAGAAATAATAATGATAGTACCAACCTCATACACTATTATAATAATTAAATGTATTGGTCAGGTCTCACTAGGTTATGCTACAGTAACAAGTGACCCCCAAATCTCTGGTTTACAGAACAAAGGTGCCTGGCACTCAGCAAATACTCTATACCAGTCAAGAAAAGCAACACCTGCTATGCTTCCAGATTCCAGCTCTGTGCTTCTCAAACTTCAGTGTGCAAATGAAGCATCCAGGGATCTTGTTAAAATACAAATTCAGATTCAGTAGGTGCAGGTGGACTTGAAAGTCTGCATTTCTAACAACTCCTAGGTGAGGCCCATGCAGCCGGTCTGGGGCCCATTTTGTGTAGCAAGACTTCGGCACATTTCACGCACTCTCCCCCTTTCCCCAAATCCCGATTCCTTTGCCTTTCTTGATTGTTCAGGGAACCTCTTGAGACGCTGATGAAACCTTAGAAAACCACCTGCCAGCCCATACACACAATATGTTACATAAAATGTTGAGGCTTGCAGCCCATGAGTTAAAAACCTTTCTTCTGGACAGTTCTCATGAAAAAGAGGATGCAGTAGAGAAGAGTTGGATGGAGCCTCATCAGAGAGTTAGGGCTCCTGGGTCTGGTCCCTGCTTCACTGTGGACTTCCTATGTGACATCAGAGGTTTCTGCCCTTCTCTGGGCTTATTTCCCTACCATGAGGGGGACTGGACTAAATCATGATGATAAATACATTTTCTCAGTCTTGCCAACTCTGGTAGCTGTTACCTAAAATACTCCATGTTAAGAATTCTTAGACTGTCTAGACTTGGCAGAAAAGGGTGCCGTGATTGATTAGTGATTCCTGCCATGGTCCCAGGGAATGGGGGTGGGGCTTAATTAATTGATGTCTGCCAAGGTCCCAGGCCTGGAGGGCCCTTGGAGCAGTGACATTCCATAGCTCATTTAGAGTCATCCCAGACTCAGGGAAGAGAAGTCTGTGCTTCTCCTCAAGGGGGCAGGAAGAGATAATTCTTTAAGCTGCTGGCTTCTCAAACCTGCTACCCTGCAGCCCCCTTCGAGACCAGGTAGCAGAATCCCTGCTCCATGGCAGAGAAGGACAGCATGTCCTTGTGCTCCCATCCTTGGCTATTTTTAACTCCAAGGACAAGCTCAGGCAGAAGCTGAAATACAGAAGGGCTGCCACAGGCCACCACCCTTCCTTCATTCATAAGTTGCTCCACTGTTGGCCAAGTGGGAGTCAAGGCACACTTCCAAGGGACAGAACAAGGTTTCTCACTTCACTCCCCATATGAGTTCCTCCACACCTCTGCCCCACCTTTCCCCAGGCTGGCCAGTGCCCCTCCTTGATACAACCACAGACCCTATGCCAGTCCTTACCCATCCTGCTGCACCGGTACCTGTCCATTCATGCATCTGGCCCACATACATGTGCTGGGCCTCATGTTAGTGCTGAGGACACAGCATTGAGTGAGACAGATGGGGGTCTTTGTCCACTGAGCCCTTCCAGGCTGGAGTACAAGAAAGATGGCAAACAGGACGGACACAGTTCCGTAGTTACAACTGCAGTAAGTGCTTGGAAGAGAATGCACTGCGGTCACTCACATGGCTGTGAGTTCCTCACCTTTCTGTCTCCAAAACCTAAGACCTGACAGAGGAGGGTCTCAGGTATATTTGTTGATTAAAAATTCATGAGACATTTCCTGGAGTTTCAGGATCCTACAGGAGCCTATCTCAGACTAAATGAGATCCATTCATTCATTCACTCCCTCACCACGCCTTTTCTTGAGCATCTTCTATATGTTAAGTACTGTTCTAGGCACTGGAGCTAAAGCAGAAAACAAAATAAGGGAAACAGAGTACCTTCCTGAAGCTTCAAGCTAGAAGAGGCAAGTCAACCTTAAACCACACAAACACATACAGATATAGAGGGTGCTAGACAGTGAGTGGAGGGACGGGTGTTTCATTTTTAAACAAAGATTAGAGAGACCTCTCTTGGAGATATGGGTAAAGATCTGAAGGAGGTAAAGGAACAAGCCAGGTGGATATCTGGGGGGAAAGTGCTCCCAGCATAGAGACTGCAAACAGACAGACCCTGAGACGGACTTACGTCTGTATGTTTGACAAACAAGCAAGCTCAGAGAAAGGCTCATAGGAAGAAAGCCTAAGTCTTGTATCTTGTACAGGATAAAAGACATGAGAGTCACTGGCTTGGGGCCTACCTCACCAGCAATGACCACGCCTGTGTATCTGCAGAGACCTCTTCTAGCTACACTTCTCATTCCCTCATTGATGTGTGTGGTTTCTTCAGGGGACAGGGCCTTTCAACCAGTGGAGAGAGATCAGGCTGAAAGGCAGTCCCCTGGGAGAGAGAACTCAGTGGCCAAAACTCCTGCTCACTTCCCTAGGACAGCAAGGGGACCAAGAGCAGGGGGCATTCTATAACCAGCAAGGGCCAGCCTGGGACCAACCAATCGAGTGGGGCCTGGACTCGAAAGCCACACTGTGGGCACTGGACAGTGACTCAGGTGGAGTGGGGCTGCAGACAGTGGACAAGGTGTTGGCTGCACCTGTAGCTGCCAGAACACATCTGATGACCCAGACCACTCAGGCTGCAAACCCAACCCAGGCCAGTTGGCTGAGCTGCCAGGCCACACAGTGCTCCCCGAGGACTCCTTTATGCCTGAAAAATGCTCAGACATCAGAACTGGATTTCTCTGCTGTAATATTGTGGAGGGAGAGAAGAAAGGACCACAGAGCTGCCCCAACATTGCCTGGCACAGAGGAAACCATGGAGTCCCTTAACCCTATGCGTAACCCCCCCCCCCCACTTCCTTCCTTCACATATGGTCAATTGCAAAAGGCTCTCAGAAGGTGGGAGAAAAGAAGAGTATTAGATGGAAGAGAGATTAAATTCCTTCCCATCTCTGACCAGCTTAGCGGGCTTTAGAAACCCCCTAACCCTCTGAACTTCATTTTCCTATCAGTAAAAGATGGGTGGTTTTATACTTACTCCAGCAGCTCTGTGTGGCTCAAATAATACCAATAATACTGATGATGACAACGGCCATTTAGTAAAAACTTTTTCATGATGTGCCTCATCACCTACAGTAAAGCTGGGCATTCATTCAGTACTCAATAAAAACCTCTAGAATGTTGAATTTACCAAGTCAATGTTTTATGTAATAGTAGTGATAATAATAATAAATTACTATGAAGTGAGTATCTATGAAGTGAGTATCTTACTACTCCCATATAACACACATTACTCAATCCTTCCAGCAACCTGAGAGGTATGTATTATTATTATCTCCATTTAGGACATGAGGACACTGAGACACTGCAAGGCTAAGTCATTGTTTCAGGTCACAGCGAACAGGGTAGGACAAGAAAGGGGGAGTGGCTTAAATGCCAGTCTGCCTGATTTTAAAACCTGTGTAGGTTTTGCCTTCAAATTAAATAAGTATTTTGTAGACAACAAAGGACTGTACAAATTTGATTTGCAGTATCATCACTGTGTTAGGATTAATGGTGAAGGTGACTCTGGGCACAAGGGAAGAAGGACTTTCTGCGGTTGAGCTGTCTGTCAATGGAAGGAACTGCCCTGAAAGGCTATAGGCTCTCTTCACTGTCATTCAAGAGAGACTGGACTGGGGACCAAGGCACGGTCCCCAGATGAGAGACTGGATGGGCACCGTGAATCCCAAATGTGTATGTTCGGACATCAGAATCACCTGGGGAGTTTGTGAAGCAACAATTTCCAGGTCCATTCGAGATTGTTAATTGAGTTATCTGAGTTGGAGCTCCGGATTCTGGGTTGGAGCTCAAGAATCTGGGTTGGAGCTCAGTATTCTGGTTCCGAATGAGAAGGCATTTGCAGAGCACGTTAAGAATCGCCGGACAAGTGAAATACCGAGCACTCTCCTTAGCCAATATTGTTGGATTCTAGAAGCCACAGGAGCCACCAAAGCAACCCAGGACACGCCCACCAAAAGCATGTGATCACAGTAATAGCAAAACCTTGCTCTGTCTCAAGCATTACACTCCTGGTCCCATCGACACCTTCTCCCAGGCCACTTCCTCCCCAGCCGTCCCCTTCTTCCCTTTTCAGCTCCAGCATCCCCTCCTCCAGGAAGCCTTTCCTGACTCCCAGACCTAGGGACCCTTCTTTGGGATTGCTCAATGACAAGATTTTCATTTGCAGACATCTGTGTCTACGTCTACCCCACCACCCAGGTTGTGATGGAGCTGGTGGCTCACTCAAGTCCGTGTGCCCAGCGTCCAGGCCCAGTGTAGGTGCTCAATGAACATTTAGAGGGACTTGCTTTGCTCCATGAAGGATGGGCAGAGGGGGCAGCGAGGAAAGCAGACGCTGCAGGAAGGAAGTAATCCAGGTCACCAGGTTGGGAGGAAACAGAACCTACAAATTCTCCCAGCCACCGTTCAGAAGCAGCCTGGGCTATTTATAGCTCACAAGCCTTCTGCTGCTTGCATTTAAATGCAGGGCCAGGCATGGAATAAAATCCTGAGTAGGTCTGTCAGTTTAAAAAATTTTTACACGAACAGGAGCCGAAAGCTGGGAGAAAAATGAAGCATGGTTATCAGAGTGAGCTGCTTTTTGCCGTCCCAGGGCCTGGCTTGGCAAGTCTGTGGTCTGCAGATGAATCGTACGCAGCTCCAGACCTGATCCTAGAAATTGGTGTACCTGTGGAGAGCAGCCTGTGAAGGTCCTTTTAAGGTGATTTTTAAATAGTGGCTTCAGTTTACAAAGCAGTATCACAGCCTGACCCTGCCTTGGTTTAAACATGCATTCCTGCACACGTGCACACATCTACACATACACGCACACACATGCACACATGTACGTGTGCACACACATACACGCAACTGAAAAGAAACGGCCCCAGTGGTTAAATATTCTGCTTTTAGATTACAGAACTGGAATCACTTTTATTTTCTTTTTTAGTCTTTTCTCTGCATTTCCCCAAAATTTCCACCTTGGGTACACACAGCATAGACTGCGGACATTAGACACAAGGAAAGTGGCTTTGTCAGTTGCTGGTATTTGACCTTGAGGGGAGTTCCTTAATTTCCTCATCTATAAAATGGGAACAGCAAGATGACTTTCCTCAGAGGTTCGCTCTGAGGACTATACAAGGTCACATGCATGAAATCTTAGCACGGCATCTAGAACATGTATGTGCGTAGGAAACGCCAGCTAGTACAACCCTACACATGTCTGCAACTTGTGAAAGCACAATATTATTCTAAAGAATTAAAACGATAGTGACTCTCCCACTCCCAGTATAGACCATAACGTGGGAGGGCCAGAGGCCTGAATTCCACATCCAACCTGGCTGAAAATGCACCAAATGACCTTTTTTCCCCCTCGCAAATCTCACTTTTCAGACTTTGAAAAAGATGATGGTGGTGGTGGAGAGGCCCGAGATGACGGCACAGCTCTGATCTCCAAGAAGGGCTGAGCCCTGGGACATGGCATGAGGGCCTTTCCTAACCCATCTGCACCTCTTTCCTGGCCCACTTCCTCCCTGTGCCCTTTTCCTAATGCACCTACCTTGTCCCCACGAGGCATAATTAAACCACAGGAAGCTCCTCCCTGACCACACAGGATGCCCAGGAGACTGAAGCACCTTCCCTGGGTCCAGCCTGGTAAACAGCTTTTCCTCTTCAGGTCGCACTCAGCACCCACCTGCTCAATGGGATCACCCAGGTATGTGCTCTGCTTATCTTTCCTCCTCGGCTGAGGGAGGCCCCTTCCTCTCCTGCTCCATACCTTCAATACCCAGCACCTTAGGACAGGGGTTAGTAAATACATTAACTGCATAAAGAATGCTTTTTAAAATGATAAATGGCAGTACAGAGCAATGGTCAGGCTAACAGACTCAATACCAGCAGGCCTGTGTTTGACCTTATTATTGAATGACCCTGGGCCAAAGATGAGCCTATCCTCTCTGAGCCTCTGTTTCCTTGTTTGTACAATGGGTAGGACAAGTGTACTCCCCTAACGTTCTGATGTTTACTGAGGTAAAGTGCTCAGGGTAGCTAGCATGCCTAAAACACAAGCATTAGCTATCATGATGAGGGTGACTACTAAAAGTGCAGGATGTGATAGACAAATGGATAAAAATGTGGTGCGTACATACAATGGAACATTAGCCATAAAAAAGAATGAAATCTGGCCATTTGTGACAGCATGGATGGACCTAGAGGGCATTATACTGAAATAAGTCAGACAGAGAAAGTCAAATACCATATGATTTCACTTACTTGTGAAATCTAAAAAACAAAACAAAAAAAGTGCAGGACTCAATGATTATGCCGAGAGCCCAGGGTGTCAGCACCTTCCCTTCGGTCTTGCCCGTGGCTCCTCTCTGGTTCAGGTCGATGGGGCCCTGTGAACTACTGAGCAGGTTGCAACCTGAGCAAAGGTGCAAATTGACAATGGTCACGGGGCTGAAATCCAGCCTGTTTTCACTTGCCAAACTGTGCACCCCGCTGGTACTAGAGAAGGGGGAGCCTTTTTCTAATTCATCCTCCTGCAGGAGGTACTGTTTTTCATGTAATCACCTGGGTTGGAGGTAAGGGGAAGAAGTGTCTTCCTCTAATTTGCACAAAGGTGCCATACAAACCATCTGTCTGCACAGGGGCCAAGACACGGGATCATGAGGGGAAGGGCCATCCCTGGGTTGCTCTCTCTCTCTCAGTTCAAAGGATGATGCAGGGCCCGCAATTGAGGCCCTCATACTTATTCTAAATATTTAAAAGTTATAAATCAGGCTATTAAATAAAATATGTCCTACCTTTCCACTTTGACAAATATGCCTTCATAATGACCTTGAAGGCCAGGACAGGTTCAAACTTAGAATCCTCAGATTCCAAGGCTGAATAATGAGTGAGGAAGGAGCTGGCCCTCATCTGCAGCCTGCCCCTTCCCTTCATCATCCTCTCCCCATTGCTACACCTACCCCCACATATCAAGGGGCCCACTCTGCATATCTATGTTCTGTTCTCACTTCCACAAATTGCCACTTATGAGCCACCTATCAGGACATCAGCCACGGACAAAGTCCACCGTGGACAGACCTAGGGAAGTGGTCTCAACAGACTCTGGAAGCTGACTCAACACACTTTGGACAGGGAATTCCAGGGTCTCACATACCTAGAAAACAGCCCGAAAAGAGGGTACAAGGTGGGCATATCCCCATCTGCCCCAAAGAGGAAGGCTGGAGAACAACCCAATAGTGACCCCAAATCAAGGCCTTTCTTCCCAGTCTGAAGGCAGCAATGATACAGCCCACAGTTCTACCAGCAGCCAGGTCTACCACTCCCCAAACAGCTGGTGAGAAAACTCATGAGAGCCAGACATGGCTGGATGCTTTTGGGGATTGTGACCCAGTTTTCACCAAACCTTTTCCCCAACCTACAGATTTGCCAACCACTTGGGGGTGATGTCAGCACAAGGCCTCTCTCACCTTAATTCCCTAGCAAGGCCCAGATTTAGGGGTTTAAATTTCCTGGGCAGCCCCAGACATCCGTAGGCCCAGTCCCACTCTGAGCCCCTCTGGGGCTGGAGACATACAGACCCTGCTCCCAATTCATGGCCAGGATTAGGGTCATAAACAACCCCAACCTTTAACTAAAGAGTTGCAAACTCAACCTTTAACTAAAGAGTGGTTTTCCTTTATTTTTTTAGTTTAATTTTTGAAGACATAGACGGTCCCCTCTGGAAAGAGATTATGGGTTTCCAGAGTTCTTGAAAAAGAGCTTCATTCCAGAAATGTAAAGCCGGCATTTTAAATTCGGTTCTTATTCACTGCTGGAAAGTATTAGAATGAAGATTACAAATTTAATAATGTAACGTGGCAGGAACTGGCCCGGCCTCGTCTCCAGGAGAGTAATTTGTTCCTGCCTTCACACTGGCACTTCCTAGCCTCCCGCATCAGCGGACCAGCCTGGTGACACGCTCCTGACCTTTCTGTGTCTGGTGCTCCGGCCCACGCAGCCAGTCCAGACACCAGATCACCACCATCACCGTGGTCTATGGATTCAACGCCAGAATGGACGGACTCATTTGGGGACAGTCACTAGAACCAAAAGGAGCTATCCTTGGGCCTCTTGGCTCCATTCTTTCTGCCTGCAGCCAGAGGTTTTTGCAAACCCTAGATCTTGAATCTGTCACTTTGCTGCTAAAAAGCCAACAGGAGTTCCACTGTCCTCAAGCTGAAGTCCAAGAATCTGGACTGTAAAGACCTAGTGTGATCCAGTCCTGCTATTTCCCCAACCACATGCTCTCTCCCCTGGGCTTTCAAAACACTGTGTGCCCACCAGGGCCTCTGCTGAGCTGCTAATAACGAGAACTAAATTAATAGCGCACTGCCTGTGTGCCAGGCACGGTTCTCCCCTCCACCTTGCCAGGTAGGGAGTAGAGCCCAGTGATTAAGCTCAGATTCTGGAGTCAGACAGCTGGTTTGAATCCTGCCTCTGACCCATACTGGCTGTGTAATCTTGGGCAATGTACATAGCCTGTTTCCTCACCTATAAACAGGGACAGCGGTAGTTCCTACCTAGGGAGAAGCTGTGAGGCTTGAACAAGTGAGTGGAGGTGAAGCGTCAGAACATGATGGGCGCCGTATGTTAATCATCATTATTTCCGTTTTACAGCCAGAGAAATGGAAGCACTGAGTGATTAAACAACGTGGTTACGGTCACACAACTACCAGTGGGAGTGTGATCTCCAGACTCTGAAGCCCTCAGTTTTCACCATGACACATCCATTGTAAAAAATTCAGAAAACATAGCCCTGGCCAGTTTGGCTCAGTGGTTAGAGCGTCAGCCCGCAGACCAGAGAGTCCCAGGTTCGGTTCCCACTAAGGGCACGTGACTTGGTTGCAGTTTGTCCCCGGCCTCAGTTGGGGTTGTGTGGGTGGCAACCAGTCGATGTGTCTCTCTCACACCAATGCTTCTCTCTCTTCTCTCTTTCTCTCTCTCTTCCTCCCTCTCTCCCTCCCGCTCTCTCTGAAGATAGATGCAAAAAAAAAAAAAAGTCCTCGAGTGAGAATAAAAAAAAAATTTTGGAAAATATAAAAAAAGCACAAACCAGAAAGCAAAAACTACCCATAATTCTGCCATGCAGAAGCAATTACAGTTAATATTTCCATCGTGTGCATGCAAGTGTATGTGTGTCTGAGAGAGGAAGAAAGAGAGCGCAGAGGGAAAGGGGAAACAGCCACACAGCTGAGAGTATTCAGGATTCGAACTCCGCCCCCCATAATGAACTCCCAAGTCCATGTTCTCAGCATTATGGCATCTGGTCCCACTCCCCTGCCTTCACTTGGCCAACTCCACTCACCCCTGAGGTCCCAGCTTAGCTGTCCCTTTCCCTGCTCGGGCCCCCAGACAGGTCAGTTCTCCCAGCTCCAGCCTCTCTGGCTCCCTGCAGTTGTCTTACATGACACGCATCACAGCAGAGATCAAGTTATTCGTTGTTCCTTTGAGTTACTGAATGTTTAACCCCATCCCACCCCCCACCACTAGACTGAGAGTTCCAGAAGGGCAAAGACTGGGCTCACCTTGGCCACCATCATCTAGAATAGGGCCTGGCCACCAGCAACTCCTGAAGGAAGAAAGGGAAAAATGGAGGGGGGAGGAGAATGGGAGGGAGGAAGAATGGGAAGGAGAGAGATGTTTGGGATTCAGCTCCACCTTTTAGCTCCAAACTGTTCTCTGGGTGAAATGCAGACAAGAATCACACAATCCCTGACCTGGAGTGGCTGACAGTGTGGCAGTGGAAAAGTGATAGAAGCCAGACTGTGCAAGTGCTGGATAGAAAGCAGCACGAGGCACCACGTGGGCGCCCAGGAGACATGTTGAACTCCACCAGAGAGAAGAGAGGTGTACTTCCTGGAGGAGGTGGCACTGGAGCCCTAAAGGCATCCAGACCAAGGAATCACCCAAACAGAGGCATGGAGGTAGAAGACGCAAGGAAGAACACCAAGAACGGGGGAGCCAATTTTTGCCTGGAAATAACGAAATAGCTGGAAATATGAAGCGCAATAGTCTGGCCCTACCCAAAACTTGTTTTCCTGTCCATCCCGCCACCTCTCCAGGACACTCTCCAAACACAGCCTCATCCCTGAGCTGTCAGTCCCCTGCCCCACATCCTTCGTCTTCACCATTCCAGTGACTGCTGGCCCCACCTCCTGTTACCATCACCTATTTCTTGGCCTGAAGGCTACTGCCTGTGACACGCTGGAAGTGATGGCAACAAATAACTCTCCAGCCCAGCCTCTGTGGTCCTCAACCAATGACTGATGGAAGCTGGTATATAAATACCCCCATGCCCTCACTCCCGGGATAATGGAGGTGCATGTTATACTGCAGGGTCTGGAAACTATGGCCCACGAGCTAAATCCAGCTCACTGCCTACTTTTGTAAATAAGGTTTTATTAGAACACAGTCTCATCTAGCAGTTACATATCCTCTAAGGCTGTTCTTGCGCTCCAACTGCATAATTGAGCAGTTGCAAAAGAGACCGTCTGGCCTTCAAAGACTAAAGTACCCACTGGCTAGCCCTTCACAGAAGTTTTCTGAGTCTGGTCCTACAGTCTCCCAGAAGCTCCCAGCAAGACACAACTTGGCTGCCCTCAGTCAAATTGGCAGAAATGGGGTCTCAAACACAGCCCTTCTTATGACCAATTCAGGGCTCCTTCCATGACAGATCAGCTACCCCTTAAACATTTCACCTCAGGCAGCCTGCCAGGGTCCCTGCCCACCTCTTTAAAATAGGGCATGAGGACCAAGTGACAGGAAATAAGCAGAAGTGTTCTGTCAGACCCAAAGGGCTTTATGTTTGCAAGGTGCAAAGTAGAAAATCAAGATAGATACCCTTCAAAGAAGTACTTTGAAAAAAGCCCACTGGGAAGCACAAAATACACACATTTATGCATGAAAAAAAAATAAATGCAGTACAGAATGTTGGAGAGCCCACAAGCGTTGGAGGCAGACCTGGGTTTGAAGCCCATTTCTAGCCCCACTGGCCGGGTGACAATGGCCAAGTCTAGAGTCCATCCGGACACTCTGTTCTTCCAGCCCACCAAATGCGATGACACCTATACCTCATGGAACTGAGCAGAGGGCAGCCCGAAATAGGGGTGGATACTGCTCAGCATAAAGGGGGCCGCATCTGCTCTCCCCAGGATCCAGACAGCAGGTGGGTGGGCCCCAGCCCATCCAGATCCCCTTTACTAAGTATCTGTGAGTATCTGTTGTGAGCAGCTGCGGGTTCTGGTTGGCAGTTGCCCCTTCTTTGGGGAGCTGCCTTGTCCCTAAAGTTATGACCCCATCCCCAACCCAGGGGACTGCCCAGAACCAATGACTGACTGGTACAGGAGTTCCGAAGGCCGGTCAACTCCGTAATGCCATCCGCTCTCTAGACCTTCCCATGGGTCAGGCTGAGGTGAGCCTACGGCTGAGTACCCATCTTTAGCTATTTCTTTCCCTGCCCATCCTGTGTCCCTCCCATGGGTCTCACCTGAGAGCATTTATCATAGCATATCACCTCACAGAATCCGTGTCTCAGGCTGAGATGGTGGGGACAGGAGGGAAGAGTTCTCCCATCTTCTATACTCTTTTGAGCATAAAGACCGATGGGAGGAGTCTAAGAACACTATAAAGGCGTACCTCAGAGATAATGTGGGTTAGGTTCTAGATCACCACAATTAATCAGGATTCACAACAAAGCGAGTCATAATCTTTTCGCTGATGGAGGGCCTGCAATTTAAAAAAAAAATATGCCACATCTCTGAGGCGCGCAGTAAGGCAAAGCGCAATAAAATGAGGTATGTCTGTACATGTTTATGTCACCCCCCATTGGCAGCACCTGCCCCCCCAATTCCCAGCAGGGCCAGGCTGCTCAATTTGGGGGTCCCTCTCCCTGCACTCAGCATACCCAACACAAGCTGGGCAGAAGTGGCAGCTTTCTGGAGTCAGATGACTTGCATATAGGTTGGCCCAGAGGCACCCGGTCCAGTCTTGGTGTTGGGCCCAGACAGATGAAAGATGTTTCTCAAGGCATTTGCTTGAAGAACTAATTAATCTCCATTACAGTCCCCAATTAGTGACACATCCTCCCACCCACTCCCAAGGCGAATCCAGGTGGCATTTTCCAGGGACACCAAGTGCTGGAAATGAAGGGTGTGGACTCGAAGCCTCAGGTGTTGACAGGGTCCCGGGGGGGGGGGGGGGCCCTTGGGACACCTCAAGGAAGAGAAAAAGGCCCTGGCAGGGAGTCCAGAAACATGGATTCTATTTTTGGCTTGACCAGAGACCTGCTGTGAGGCTTTGGAAAACCGTGCAATCCTCCTTTGGGCTTGGTGAAGACGAGTGGATGACCTCAGAGAGACTTTGCCTTGAAGGCGCAAAGATAGTAATAGCTAACACCTCTGACACACAAAGCACTTCACAAATATTTACTCGCATAATCCCCATGACACTCTCAAGGCAGGGAGGGACCATTATTAGCCCATTTTACAATTGAGGAAACTGAGGCTCAGAGAAGTTAAGTAACTTGTTCAAGATCACGCAGCCAGTAAGTGGCAAAGCCAGGATTCAAAGGCAAGCCATCTGGCCGTGGAGTTTGTATCGTAACCACCACTAGGCCAAACTGCCTAATATAACCAGACTATTCTCAAACCCTCAGTGTATGACACAGGGCCGGGCACCACCACAAGTGCTTAATAAGAATTTGATAACCGGGGTGAAAAAAACAAACAAAGTGGTAGCATAAAAAGACCAGTGGTGGTTTGAGGGAGCGGGGCTGGTGGCTGAGGTGGGAGGGAGGCTGCGTTTCCTTGGGTGCCCTTCGGTGTTCTTCAGCTTTTTAACCAGGTAACACTGTCTACAGCAGCCACATACAGGGTTGTGAGAGCAGTGTCTGTCCTGGCCAGGGGGACAGGAGAGTCAGAGGATGGAGGTGCCTGGGACACTTTTTACTGGGTATCTTTTGTGCTTTTAAAATATTGTACCATCTGCATATACTACCTAATCCAAATCATACTTATTCTTTTAAAAATTATTCCATGACCAATCAGCCAAGGATCAGCTAGAGAGAAACTTTAGCAGGAGGGGACGCTTTGGGAATGAAAGTGACTGTGAAGAGGCTACAGCAGAGTGGGAGAGGACTCCAGAGGAGAAGCTATGGGGCCTGGACAAGTGTCCCCTGATTTCTGGGACCCTCTGTATCTAAACCAAACACACCAGACCCTTGCTCTGCAGATAGAGGTTCTGAGGCCTAAAAGGCAAAGGGAAGGGGCCAGAGGAGACGCTGAGGTTTGGCAGTTGTGCAGAGACCTATTCTCCTGACTCCTAACGCGGCCTCTCGGGCTCCACCAGGCACACAGTGAACACCGAGTATGCAGACCAGAGCCAGGCGATCAACCCCAGGCAGTGCACTCCCATCGCCCCACCCTTCCGGCACCCAGAAAGTCCGCAGCTTCCATTTCCCGGATGTCTTCTAATTCTCACAAGATAGGAGTTACTCACTCCACTTTGCGAAGGGCAAGGCCGAGGCCCAGAACAGTTACACACCATAGTCAAGAGACACGGCCAGCACTGGGCAGACTCAGACCGAGGTTTGGGGCCTCCCAAGTTCGTGCTCTTTTGCTACCCGAGTCAACCCTTTTGGAGAGTTACTTCCCATTAGCTCAGGATGAGTCCCACCTGTAAACTATTTGTCAATGCCTTTGTCTTACGGGACTGGATAGGAGTCTTATCACATCATAAGGTTTGTCCCCACTGCCTCCAACCTGAGCCAAATCTCAACAGAAAATTACCAGTGACCCCTTTCTGAGAAACATGCACATGAACTGACTCAGTCAACTCCCCTGGTAGCATTTCTCAGCATTTTGCCCTTTTACATGGATAATTCCTTGATTCCTCTGATTTACTTCTTCCCAGCAGAGGCTTGTCCTCAAATGAACCTCCTGGTTTTCACACACAGCCCTGCCTTTCCCCAAAGCAGGAAAGGAGCCATGTCCTGTTCCCTCCGGTACAAGGTGCCAGACCTGAACCCCACAGCATCCTCAGAGCTGTCTAAGTCTGTATCCCACAAAAGGATATTATGGCCTGATGTGTTATTCATGTCTACCCATTTATCATTTCTACAGACGAAGATTTCCAAAAGGAGTTTTGAGGTCCTACGCATTCAACTCGGTGCAAAGCAGGGCAGCAGCTGAGGCTCATCTGATCTGAGACTATGTGATAAAAACAGGAGTGCCTGAAGACTATACATGGGTAATGAATTTGGTACCCAATGTCCCAGCATCTAAAACACAGGTAGCCAGGAGACATCCCAACTTGAGAAGAACCTTCATTTCTTTCCAGCTCTTTTCTCTAACCCAGTGGTTTTCAATAAGGCCCCTGGGCCAGCAGCATCAGTGTCAGAATCACCAGGGAACTTGTTAAAATGGGATTTCCAGGTCCCACTCCAAACTAAATGAGACACTCTGTGGGTCCAGCAATCTGTGTTTTTTTTTTTTTATTTTTTTTTTTTTTATCCTCACCCGAGGATATTTTCCATTTTTTGTACAGATAGAGTGGGAGGGAGAGAGAGGAAGGAGAGAGAGAGTGAAACATCGACGTGAAGGGACACATCGAGTGGCTGCCACCCGCACGACCAACCAGGGCCGGGGACAAACTGCAACCGAAGTACGTGCCCTTAGCGGGAACCGAACCCGGGTCTCTCCAGACCGCAGGCCGACGCTCTAACCGCTGAGCCAAACTGGCCAGGGCCAGCAATCTGTGTTTTAATAAGCCCCCCAGATGATTCTGTCCCATTAAAACTGATAATAATAACCACAACTGCAGCAGCTACCACTAACTGAGCATCTACTATGTGCCCAGCATTAACCCCAATTGCATTAGTCCTCATAACTGAGGAAATCTTCATTCCACATGCCTGGCTCTGGGCTAGGTACATTTTGTGCATTATGTCACGTATTCCTCCCAATAACTCTTTGAAGAACTTACTATTATCATGCTCCCATTTTACAGGTGAGAAAATTGAGCCCCAGAGAGTTAAAGCCACTTGCTCAAGGTCACACGATTCAGAAGTGGCCGAGGCAAGATGAAACTTCAGATCTGTTGGATTCCAAACCCATGTTCTTTCAGTTCCACCACGGCAGCTTCCCAGGGTCTTTCACAGCTATGTCAGCCCGAGAAGCTATAAAGCTGGGTCAGGTGAGATTCGAGGAGAGGGGCAGGCAAGGTGGGCCCTGCCCAGACCTTCACAGTACCATTCCAGCTACAATGTGAAAGGAAGTCGTGTAGTACATTTAAAAGAACAGCCATCTCTAAGGAACAAAAAAGACAGGGGCTCAGGAGGCTTGGTCTCAGCCTCTCTCTGACTTCACCCAGCTTGGGGTGGGGTGGCTTTTCTCTTCCCACTCTGGACCTCAGTTTTCCCACCTATTATTATTGTCTCCAAGGCTGAGTGATCTGTCCCCAGTTTATTTCTCTGACCTTGTCTCCCCTCACCTACTCTGTTTAACTATGCTGGTCTGCTTTCTGTTCCCTAAACACCCCAAGTCACACTGACCTCAGGGCCTTTGCACCAGCTAGCTCCCTCTGCCTGGATCGCTCTACCCCCTCATACTTCCACTGCTGTGTGTCATTTAGGCCTCAACTCAAATGTCACCTCAGCGAGCCTTCCCCAACTACTTCAATGTTATTCCTATCCCATTAACCTGTTTTATTTTCATTCCACATAACACAATCTGAAATTATTTATTAATTGCTTATATGTTGATTGCCTGTCTCCCCCACCCCAGAACATCACTCCATGAGCGCAGAAACTGTGTCTGCCTTGTTCCCCGATATATCTCCAGCACCTGTTTGGCACTGAGCAGCTAATTAAATATTAGTTCAATGAATAAACACCAAAGGAGAAAACCCAGACTCAGAGGCCAGAGTCCTGGATCCTTAACATGTAACCCTGGCAAGCCAGTTGGCCTCTCTGAGCCTCAGTTTCCCTCCTTGCCTAACGAGGGAAATGAACTAGATGCTCTCTAAGTGTCCTTCCCAGACTGCCAGTCTTGGAGAGCCAGGCCTGGAACCTGCCCAGTTGGTCCATCCAGTAGAGGAAGCTGGCCAGGGTCCCTGCAGCAGCTGCCCCCTCCCCATGTCCCTGCCCAGCCACACAGTCCTCTCACTCCTTCTTCACAGAAACTGTTAATGAAGTGCGCACTGCTAAATGCAGTTACAATTATGGGGGCTAAGAATAAGAATAAGGCGCTGACATCAGCCTCTCAGTTTCCGAGTGAATCAGAAGGGGAGGGGGAGGAAGGAGAAGAGGGAAGGGGGCATGGCGCTCTGGAGCTGTCAAGTGGAAATAGCACAGCGTTAAATATAATCCAGCACTGGCCTACATTGGCCTGGAGAAGCAGGTGATGGCTGGCCCCCAGGGCCAGGGCAGACAGCTGGATTCTTCAAGGAGGCCAGGCAGCCCCGTGATGGGGATGGATCATCCAGGAAGGTACTCTAACAGGCTGAGGCAAGCTGTAGTGGGATGGCAGACCCTAAAGGGTGCATGTGAATGTGAATAGGCCCCCATGCCACAGCCATTGTCACCTGCTGTTTTGATAGCACAAGCATGACCCCAGGACTTACACAGCCCTTTCCCACTGGAATCTCGGTTCATGCCAAGATGCAGAGGGTGGCCTCTGAAGTCAAACACATCGGGCTCTGAATCACTACCTGCAACCCTAGAGAGTCGTTAAACTACTCCAAGCTGCCTGGCTTTTCCTCATCTGCAAAATGGGTACATCTGCATGGTAGCTACCTTCTGGTTGCTCTAGGACTCAGTGAGATCATGGAAAGCACTGAGCACAGCCAAGTAGCCTTTCATTCGTTTTATTTTTACAACCCCAAGAGTTGCTCAGACTAGGAGAATTAACCTTCCCCCTGGAATAAGGAAACTGAGGCTTCAGAGCCAAAGAGAAGTCAAATCTAAACTCTAGGGATTAAACTGGGCTGGGGAGGGAGAGAACTCCCGTGCAGCTGATTGGTCATTCCAGGTGCCTGGAGGGTGGAAGCTGGAGTCCTGACAGTAAAACAGTGAGACTGACTATAGCCCTGGAAGGGGGGGGGGGGGGGCAGAGAACAGATTACAGTGGGGGAGATGTTTGCACCTTTTTGAGCACTTCCTCCAAAATTGGCACCTTTCTTACAATTCTTAAAAGACATGCTGAAGTGCAGGTTGTTAAGGCCATAATGAAAAGACGCTAGAGGAGGCAAACTAAAAGAAAGGCCTGAGACAGGAGAGGTCAGCTGACATGGACGCTCTCTTACATCCTGGCTCTCCTCCCCTCCTCTGCCCGCCCTCACTCAGCCTTCAGCTAGAACTGCCTCTGCCTCTGGGATGGAGGTGGGTGGGGAGTGAGGCAGCAGCACCCTCAAAGGAAGACAAGGTGGATGGAGCCCTCCTTCCCCCTTCCCACCACACAGAGCCAGGTGGCCTCTGGCCACTGCAAAGGCAAGGAAGCTGGAGCCATGAGTCTGGCAGCTTGGGGATGGGGAAAGGAGGTGCCAGAAGAAGAGAGAATGTAAGAGAAGAGCTCTGCCCTAGCCAGGTGGCTCGGTTAGTTGGAACGTCCTCCTGTACACCAAAAGGCTGCCGGTTCAATACCCATTCAGGGCATCTACCTACCTAGGTTGTGGTTCAATCTCCGATCAGGGTGCATTCAGGAGGCAACCCATTGATGTTTCTCTCTCTCTCTCAAAATCAATTTTTTGAAGAAAGAAAGGAGCTCTAACAACATCAGAGCAGATCCTCATGCCAGCGATCTGTGTAATGGGGGAAGGGGTGAATCCCCACACACCCGATTTTTCTGAGAGACTTCTTTCAGGGTAGTTGGATTAAGATAAAATAGTTTGGGTCCATATTCTCTCCCCATCCCACAACTCGAACTATAGGAATAATTGTTAACCATGTCTCGGTTATCCAAATCTAGAAGGGTTCTGCCAAACTCCCAACACACAAAGATTACTGCCCTTGGTAAACTGGGGAAGGTGAGAGGGGGACAGGAAGTGGCCCGCCCTACGGATGAGAGGAGGAATGGAGACTTCAAATCCTCAACCTCCCACCCTCAAGTGGCCCTGACCTCAAAGGATATTTTAAGGCCTCCCCCTCCCCATTCCCCCTCACCCATCCAGCCCCCCTCTAGGGCGAAGCACTCTGTTCCCACCATCACAGGGGGAAGGGGTGGAACAGCAGGACATTTTGTTTCCCAGAAAAAGCTCAGGTCAAATTTCAAGGACAAAAGTTAGCACTTGGTCTGGGAAAGAGAACTATGCCAAATGGGGTAAATGAGGGTGGAGGGATTGGAGCTCCGATTTCCTCTGCCGGGATCTGTCTGGCCGGATATGGGTATCTCCGCCCCGCAGCAGCCCGGGAGAAGTAACTCAGGCAACCTCCTTCCATTTCTGCTCCGTCCAAAAAGAAGGGTAGTGGGCTTTGGTACTTGTTTGTGGGACCCATCCACCATGCCACCCCACCCACCAGATATGGCCTGAACAGAAGAGAGAGATGCCATAAAGGGCTTTCTAGCCCAGAGATGTTGCCCAAACTGCTAGGAGAGGGACCGGTAGCCAGCCGGTGTTGCCATGGCAACTTCCTCCCTGCGCTGGATCAAAGCATCCTATAGGCAAATCAGAGCTGGCTGCTTCAGCTTCTCCGCCCTTCTCCTGGGCGGGGGAGAACTGGACGCCAAAACCACTTGGTCAGACTCAGGAACACCATCCTCAAGTCCAGCCCCTGATGTAACAACCCTCTTTGGTATTTGCTAAAAGCTGGAGACACCTCTGCTCCCCAGCTGTGCCCCAAGGCAGAGTGGCAGGGCTAGACTGTAGATGTGATGAAAATTAACTGTTCGGCAAGAACAGAAACATGGGGAGCTGGACTGCTCCTGGCCCCCTTGTTCCGCATGCAAGTCCCCCAAATCCCCATCTTTAAATCAATTCCAAGAAGGAGGGCCCAACTCTGCCTTAATAGCTGTAACAATGCAACAAAATTAGCTTATTAAAAAATTATAAAAGCTAACATTTTTGAGAATCAGATATTCCGCAAATCCACAGCTTCCTTTTCACAGTCATGCTCAGAAACAAGTCTTGGTAATAAGACAGATAATAGCTAACAGGTATTGTGAGACTACCTGGTGCCAGGTACTGACTGTACTAAGCCCTCTGCATAACACAAACAGCATAATAATCAAAAGCAGCACAGACGCTTGAGTCAGATTGTTCAAGTTCAAATCCTAACTCCCTCACTTCCTGGCCGAGTGACCTTGAACGAATACTCTCTCTGTGCCTTGATTTTCTCATCTGAAAATGGGGATGTCAAATGTTGATTTTATAAAGTTGCTATGAGGAAGGAATTAAAATAATACATTTAAAGTGCCTAGGAGGATGCCTAGTCAAAGGTAATCATTTTCTAAATGTTGACCTTATGTGGTTCATGCTATTATTTTCTTTCTCATACAGACGAGAAAGCCTAGGTCCCGGGTCTAACTGCCCCCCACCCCCTTTCCAAATTACAAACCCAGTGTCCAGCAAGGCTGAACAATGGAGACACAGACACAAAAATGTCCCCACATTCAGTCCTCCCTAAAACCCCAGAATCTTTATGAAAAGGGGCAAAAACAGAGTTGAGGAGTTCTGGGTGTCCAACGGAAGAGGCTCCTTGAGAGGAATGCTAGGACTCTGCAATGACCAGCATCCCAAGCCCCAGCCGGCTAGAAAGGGGTGGGAGGAAGGGGCAGCTTCCTTTGCCCACAAAATGTCCAAAGCTCCCAAGCCCCAGAGAGGAAAGTGCTCTGGCCCAGTTATAGCTAATGAAATAGTCTCCTCCTCACACGGTTTCTCAGGAAACCAGCTAAAGGGTGGCAGGTAAGCCCTGAGGACGGCTGTGGCTCCATCTGCTTGATGGAAAGATGCCTTCGACAGGAGTCGAAAGCAGCAAAAAGCAGCGGCACCTAGATGAGCCAGAGGCCCTTCAGGGACACACTTCTGAGCCATTAAGGGGACGTGGGGAAGGAATGAAGAAGATGATGGAGTGAAGCCGGTTCTGACAGCCCTCCTCCTGAAGCCGCTCTGTCCAGGATCTGAGAGATTATTCAAGCTGCTTTAGAAATTAGTTCAGTAAGATGCTGTTCTAAAAGAATAAATCCAAAAGGCTCTTTTTTTTTTTTTTTTTTTTAGGAGAAAATTAATGACTTTGAGGAGAACAAGAGAAATTAAGCACCAAGACAACGATCCCTATTTCCGATTTTCACCAGACACTCATTAGTCTTCCGGAAATAAAACTTGATTTTCTCCCTCCCCCTCCCAAACTCGAGCATCCCTTAAGATGAACAGACAGTGAGTATGAGATGCCCAAACCAAACTCTTGGCTGTCAGCTGCTGCCTGGGGCCTCCTCACCTGGGAACCATTTTCTACGCAGTGAGAGTTGGCTTTTTAAAAATCTTCTTGCAGAGTGAGGGCTAGTGGTTTAATAGAAAGAGAACCTGATTTTAGTGTCTGCCCACTGGGTGACCTTGGGTTACACACACCAGGACTACAGTCTCTCACATACATACATCCCTGCCCACCCCCCACCCCCCGGTGCATTTGGGGGCAAAAAGGGGGGAGCGGTGGACAAGATGATTTCTAGGTCTTTTCCAAGTGAAAAACTTAAGAATTTGAAGAAACCCACTGGAAAAAAAATCAGGTGGACTTTTAAAACCTCTCTAATATTACATGAAGTTACCTATTCTGACTTAAGTAAAACCAGAACAAGCTATCTGCATCCAGCAGTAATCACCAAGGCACCTGACCCATGACATGGAGCATGACTTTGGAGAAAAACCTAACTGTCCCTGCCACAGAAGTGCCTACACACCTATGCTCTTGCCCAGCCTGGCTCTCGAGACCCAAGTGGCCTGATGAACTTCAGGAGAGTCCCTGACCATCAAGTGAGGGGTGGGGGAGCCAACTCACCTGATTTCTTCTCTCTGATTTTGCTCCAATGTTGGCCACTATGTTAGACAGCCCCTCCACCCCACCTGACTTTGCCTGGTCCAGAATAATACAACCTCCCTCAGCTACACCAAGGGGGAAGTTAAGCCTCCGAGCCTCAGTTATTTTTTTCTGTAAAATAGATCTGCAGTAACCACCTTTACCCCACCCCCATCTCTAGGTCAACAGCAAGACAGGTCAGCTCAGCATCTGTCTCTCTCACCCACACACACCCCATTCACTCACTTGGCCAACAAATTCTTCTTGAGAACCTTCTCCCCCTTTCCTTACCTGCTTCCTACTCCAACAAAAAGATGTGAGCCCCCATCACCCACGGCTCCATCCCATGGTTTATCAGACAACAGGTTAACCATACAAGGATCCCTGCAGGCAGGGAGTCTTAAGCAGGGCCCATGAACTCCCTAAGACTATGGACAAATTCCTGTGGATGTGCGCATGTGTTTTTTTGTTGGTTGGTTGGTTGGTTGTGTTTTTTTGTTGGTTGGTTTGTTTGTTTGTTTGTTTGTTTGTTTTTGAGAAATAGTCCATTTTTGTATCAGGTTCTCAAAAGTGTCCATGAAGCCATTTTGCTCCTCTCCACCACATACACCCCTCTTCCCTTTTGTCCGGATTGAATTTAAATACTCTCAGATTTTCAGTTTATAAAACACTTTTAACTCCACCCCTGTGTCTGAGGCAATGTCATCCCATTTTTCAGATGCGGATATTGAGGCTAGGGGTGGCATGGCTTGCCCAAGGTCACAGGCAATAAGTAGAGAAGCAAACCTAGAACCTGTTTCTGACTCCCAAACTGGCACTCTGGGGAATTCTCATCCAAGCCCTCTAGCTACCCCACCTGTTGGTGAATTTGCTTCCACAGGGCAGAACCTGATCCAGAGCCCTCATGTTCCCTCTGCCTGGTCCCAGGGCCGCAAAGAGCAGGTTTCCCTACATTTCCCCGCCCCTCGGGCTCTGGCTGAGGTTGCGCGCAGGCCAGGGTGCCAGAGGTTCGGGTCACTGGATGATGCCCCGGTTTAGCCCACCCAAAAGGACAAGAGCACCCGGGCTCAGGGGCACACTCCAGAGGGCGCGAAGGTGTAGAGTTGGCACCGCCCTACGCCCTTTCGGAACCAGCGGGCTGGAAGGAGTGGATAGGCCGTCATCTGGCCAATTACCCCTACTCTACCCCGGGGGTCCGCTCCAGTCTGATAAGAACCAGGAGTCTGGAGACCCCGCCTCTAGGAGCAGCAGAGGAGAGCCGATTAGGGTGCTACAGGCCTTGGCCGCAGGGCCAGGGGGTCTCGGGCAGGGAGCCTCTGGATGCAGCCAAGACAAAGATGGAGAGTTAAGGTCTGCGCGCCACCTCCAATGGCGGGGGGGGGGGGGGGGCGTCGGAGCCCCAGGGGTGAGGCAGCCCAAGCTCCGGGGTTTGAGGAGTGGGTGCACACACACGAGGTTCAGGACAGTGGTAGGTCCGACCCAGGAACAAACGGGGGGAGGGGGGCACCCGGTGGGCGCAGGTGAGTAGAGAAAACGGCCCAGGCGACCTAAAGGGCCCACCTGCGGGAAAGGGGGGAATGCAGAAGATCTAGGGGTCCCTAGGGGGCCACGGGAGGCTGGAAGACACCGCCTCCTAGAGACCCAGGGTGGGGAAGGAGACCCTGGGGCGCATCCCCGAGCGGAGCTGGGGGTGGGGCGGAGAGAGAAGCCTCCCCTAAGGGCGCCCTGGGTCCGGGAGGGGGCCTCGGGCTCGGGCTCCCGGGACAGCCGGGGTCGGGGCGGGCGGCGCGCTTACCCGCGTCCTCATCGTCGAAGGAGTTCATGCACGGGAAGTAGATGGCGAGCGCCTCGAAGGAGGCTGACAGGCTGAGGCGGCTCTGCGAGCGCTCCATGCCCGCGCCGGCGCCGGGCGCCTCGGCCGAGGCGGCGGCGGGCGGCTTGGGCAGCTTGGCCGCCCCATTCTTGACGCGGAGTACGGCGCGCGGCGTGGTGGCGGCGGCCCGGGGCCAGGCTGGGCTCCGCGGCGGGCTGGCGGGCGCGGCGGGCGCGGCGGGCGCGGCGGGCCCGGAGCTGGCGGTGCGCGGAGCCCGAGGTGCGCTGGGCTCCGGGCGGCGGCGGCGGCGGCGGTGCTGGCGGTGGCGGCGGTGGCGGCGCAGCGCACTCTGGCCCGCGGCGCCCCCCGCCGGCCGCGCGGGGCGGGCTCGGAGCCGCGCCGCAGCCAATGGGCGCCGCCCGGGGGAGGGGGCGCCGAGCGCCGGGGCGTGGGAGCCCGGAGGGGCGGGAGGGGCCTTGTCGCCTCCCCGAGCCCGGCAGGTGTGAGCCGAGAGGAAAAGCGTGCCGGGCTGTGTGCGACCCCGTCCTGTGGCTGTGCCCACCCTCACATGCTGCCCTCAGACTGGCCCCATACAGGCATCCAGTCACCCACGGAGACAGGCCTCACCCAGGGACATAGACCGGCTCAGAAGGGACACGCTAGGAGTAGCCAACACGCATGACCATCAGATTCACACATGAACCCACGGAGGAGCTCAAACAGGCACCCACTCTACTGCATTCACTCTGCAAAATACACCACAGCCATCCTCACACTCGCACGCACACCTGAGAAATTCACCCAGATTCGCTCACTCATAGAGACACTTGTGAACCAACCAGACTCCAGACACCCAGAGACCCACACAGTTAGATACACCCAGAGACACCCTCGGACTCTCACACAGACCCACACAGGTAGCTACACCTATGGACACACAGACTCACATTCAGAGACTTACAGACACACACAGAGCGACAAGCATGGACAGCTGTGGCCACAGTGAGACCCTCAGATCTCACACAAACCCACAGAGTTCAGACAGGCGCACACACTCTCATGCACCCACACTACTTACAGACACTAAAATTCACACACACACGGGCACTCAGACTCAGGTGACACACTCTCAGACCTGCACACAGAGATGGTCAGCCCTCCACCCCCACCCGCAGTGATGGCTTCTTCAGCACTGATTCACACATACAAACATTGGCAAACACTGTCAGATTCACACACAGTCACCCTTAGATACAGACCCTCAGAGGGAGACACTCAGACACACTTTAGTGGGCACACACATGCTCACACTAAGACACAGCCACACACAGACTTAGTCACTCCCAGTGACAGATACATTCTGATGCACAGACATGCTCAGGCTCACACACAATGAAACACACTCTGGCAAGCTCACAAACTCACACAGACACTCCCACATATACACCTTCAGGGACTGATACACACAAGCTCAGATATTCAGAGCCTCTGAGATGAACACAGTCACAATCGGAAATTGGAACTCCATTCCCTGGCCTTGACCAGGACCTAAGGTCCCCATCAGTCAGGCCCCAAATGTCTAACCTCTGCTGGCTGCTCTGACACCCTCTCTATGAAGCAGCCTGGTGAGATGGCAAGATTCCAGAGTTTCACTCCCAACTCTGGCACTATCTTGTATAACCCAGGGAAGAGCCTCCGCTACCTGTTCCCTCATCTGTACAATGGGGACGGGACTCTCCATTTTGGATGGTTGTGAGGATTAAGTAAAATAAATTTCTATTGCTGCGTAACAAACTACAAGGCTTAAAAACAACACCCATTTATTAATTTATAAGTCCATAGGCCCTGGCCAGTTTGGCTCAGCGGTTGGAGCATTGGCCTGCGGTCCAGAGAGACCCAGGTCTCAGTTGCAGTTTGTCCCCGGCCCTGGTAGGGTTGTGCAGGTGGCAGCCACTCGATGTGTCCCTTTCACGTCAATGTCTCTCTCTCTCTCCCTCCCTCCCTCCCACTCTATCTGAACAAAAAATGGAAAAATGTCCTCAGGTGAGGATAAAATTTAAAAAAAATTTTTAATTTTAACTCCATAGGTCAGAAGTCTGAACAGGCTCAACTGGGTTCTTTGCTTAGGCCTCACACATCAGCAAGCTAGAGGCTCTGGAGAAGAATCTGTCTCCAAGCTCACTGGGGCTGTTGGCAGCATTTGGTTCCTTGTGGTTGTAGGACTGAGGCCCCTGTTTCCCTGCTGGCCACTGGCTGGAGTCACTCTCAGCTCCCAGAACTGGTTCTCTGGTCTTTGCACATGGTCTTCTCCATCTTCAAGGTCATCATCAGGATGTCAAACACTTCTCATCCTTTGACTCTCTAACTTCCCTTCTGCTTACTAACTTGAGAAACTTTACTTTTAAAGTGCTCTTGTGGTTAAATGAAGTCCACCGGGATAATCTCCCTTTGAACTATGATATGAAATAATCACAGTAGGATATCCCGTTATATCCATAGGGTTCACCCATACTCAAACAGGAAGGGTTTATACCAGGACCAGAATCTTTGGGGTCATTCTTACAATTCTGCCTACCACAATATGTGAAGCACCTAGCACAGTGTCTGGCACAGGCAAATGCTCATGATCCTTCCCCTCTTCTCAGGAACCAGACTTAGCTTGAAAGCAGCCTGGTGTGATGATAATGAGTTAACTGCCACCCCAATCATCCCCATCTTGGTAATTGGTAGCTCCATTTTTTCCCCCACTATTCGGGCTATAAACCTTGGAGTCATCTCTGATTCCTCTTCTCTCACCTTCCGCATTCAATGCATCAGCAATTCCTATCAATTCCACACCCAAAATGTATCCAGAATCTAACAATTTGTCCCCACCACCCGCCTATTTTTTTTTTTTTTTTTGTATGTGCCCCTAGCAGGAACCAAACCCAAGACTCTCTGGTCCACAGGCCAACGCTCCAACAGCTAAGCCAAACCAGCCAGGGCATCCACCTGCCTATTAACCACCCTGAGCTAAGCTCCTGTCACCTCTCACCAGGAATCTTGCAGCAACCTCCTCTCTGGCCTTCATGCACCTTCCCTTGGCCCCTATAGCTCATCTGCACCCAGCAGCCAGAGACCCTGTGAAAACTGAAGCCAGAAGCTGCTTCTCCTTTGCCCAAAACCCTCCTGTGAGACCCATGAGGAATATCTGAGAGACCAGGAATGAGCCAGCCTTTGGAGGTTCAAATTCCAGCTTTCCCACTTATCAGCTGAGTCCCTGTGGTGGTTTTAAAACATGTGTGCACATTCTTCATCCTCCCATTGAGAGGTCAAGTGTACGTTCCCGTCCCTTAAACTGGGTCACGTTTAGTGGCTGGCTTATAACCAGTAGAATGCAAAGGCAATGGTATGCAAACTTCTGAAGCTAGGTCAGAAAGCGTCTTGCAGCTTCTGTCTAGCTCACTGGGTCACCCACTCTGCAGAAAGCCAGCCTCCACATGAGAAGCCTGACCACCCTGGGAGGTTGTGTTGGAGAGGCCACAGTAAGCCCTGCTGACCTCCCAGCCGACAGCCAGCTTTAACTAGCAGGCACGAGAGTGAGTGAGCTGGGGTGTCCTTTGATGCAGCCCCTGTTGATGTCTGATGGCAACTGCATGAGACACGTTCAAGCAAGAACTGCTCAGCTGAGCCCTCCTCAAATTCCTGACCCACAGAATAAATGGTTGTGGTTTTACTCAACTAAGTTTTGGGATAATATTACATTCCATAATGGAAGAGTAACCTTGAGCAAGTGAACTAACCTCTCTGGCCCTCAGTTTCTTCGACTGTAAAATGAGGACAGTGCCTCACAGTATGTCGTCATCAACTGAGGAATAAACGTGGAGTCCTTAGAACAGTGCTCAGACACAGTAAGGGCTCTGCAAGTGTGAGCTCCTGCTACTAAGGACAGGACAGCCCCATCCGTCAGAGGCAGACATCCTGTGCTGGAAGGATCTGAAAGGTCATCCAACTCCGGCTTCTGGGAGAGAGGGAAACTGAGGCTCAGAAGGTGCAAGAGCCGGTCTCAAGCCGCACAGCACATTGGGTCAAAGCTATTACCAGGACGAAGTTCCTGATGTGAGCCAGAGCTTTCCCTACTGGGCTCCAGGTGGCCGACTCACCTGGCAGGAGTGGCAGGGGGTCCCCGAGGCTGACAGTGGAGGAGGAAAAGCAGCTAAGGAAGCCAACGATATAGGCAGTGGACTCCTGGTGCGATCTCTCCTTTCTTGGTCAGCTCCTGCCTAAGGTTCCCCCAGGAGGGTTTGCACCCAAAAGCTTCAATCTCTGATCTCTTGTAAATACGCGGTTTCCCCGTGGGAAGTGTAAGTTGTCCACCATTTGCTCCTGCGTATAAATAATGTGTTCTAAGAAGCTGGAGATGGCGGGTGGGGGAAATGGTGAGTGCACAAGGGAGAAGGGTGAGAAATCAGAGAGATGCCAAGGGCTACAGAGCTGGGTGGAGTGGCGCTGAAGACCTACTGCCTGCCTTGGGCGTGTCTGTCCTTATTTTAGCCATGTGACCTTGGGGAGGTCCCTCAAGATTCTCATTAAAAAAAAATGAGTATAATTACCATATGATTTCACTTATATGTGGAATCTAAAGAACAAGATAAATGAACAAACAAAATAGAACGGACTCACAGATGCAAAGAACAGACTGATAGTTGCTTGATGGGAGTGGGGTGGGAGGGCGGGCGAAAAAGGTGAATGGATTAAGATGTACAAATCGGTCCATACGAAATACTCACGGGGTTGTGAAGTACAGCATAGGGAATATAGTCAATAATATTATAATAACTATGTATGGGGCCAGGTGGGTGTTCAGATTATCAGGGGGATCACTTTGTAAATCATATAATTCTCTAACTACTATGGTCTATACCTGAAACTAATATAAAATGATATCGAATATCAACTGTAATAGAAAAATTTAAAACAAAATTTTAAATGCGTATAATTAACACTCACTTTGCAAACTCGTGATGAAGATTAGAGTCTGTATAGTGCTTGGCACATAGTAGGTACACTCATTAAATAAAAGTTTCGAGTACCACCCTCTGCCAGTCATTGTATGCAGCGCTAAGAACACAGAGGTGAATAAAACAGACTTGGTCTCTGAATTCATGGACTTTACAGTCTAGCAAAATTAAGCAACTAAGTATGCCAATGATCATTTAATGACAACATTTATAACAGTTTAATTACACTAATAATTGTTATTACAGTTGTGCTATGTCATACAAGATCTATGTTATGTACTTTATAGTGCATGTGCGTGCCCACCCCCCCATCTAACCCAGCCTGAGGGAGTCTAGGAAGGCTTCCCTGAGGAGGTGACATTTAAGCCAAAAATGGTACCTGCTGTGTGCCTGGCACTGTTCTTGGCCCTGAGGAGACACACACACACACACACACACACACACACACTAAAGTCATGGCCCTTGCATGTGCATTTTGAAATAATTCTTGTGCTGCTCTGGGAGGAATGTATTAGAGTAAATTCAGAGAGTCGCCTTCTGTCTTCTCTTCAGTGAGTCCTGATTTGAACCAGAAAGCCCCTGATTGTTTTTCAAATGGGAAAGGCAGGCAGGCTGAGAGAGAATGCCCCACAGAAGGTGAGGTGGTCGAGGTGGGGGACCCTGGGTCCCAAGGCCAGATGGAAGGCTGTGGGACTTGGGAGGGAGGCAACAAGAGCCACCGCTGAGGAGAGGGCAGGAAGGGCTGAGCCTGAGAAAGTTCCAGAGATAGCTTGAGCAGGATTAAGAGACAGACTGGACGGGTGAGGATCAGGAAGGAAAAGGAGGGTCAGAGACACCACCAAGCTTTGGAGCATCCAGAGAAAACGGCACACGTGGATGGTACTCCTCCTCTTCAGCATCTCTCCTCTCAGATGAAGCGCAGAGGAAAATACATTTTACATATTTAACAAAGACCCACGCAAATGCCTTTCCAGAGAAGGTGAGAAGTGGCTGGAATGTAGCTAAACCTAACAGGATCCGGTTTGCTGCTTTGTCAGAGAGAGAAAGACTGAACCTGTCTGTGTTCTGCTGGGGTAGAGGTGTGTGTGTGTGTGTGTGTGTGTGTGTGTGTGTGTGTGTGTGTGTGTGTAAAACATCTCTGTGTGTGTGTGCATGTCTCTGACTAGATGGGCGTTTCTGTGTACCTGTATCCTTGTCTGTGAATGACCTTGTCTCTGAGCATGTCCTTGCAAAGTGTGTGTTCTTGCATGGAGTCCAGTCTGGCTTTAAATGCAGCGTGCAGCCTGGTGTTTGCATGTACTGGGGTGTGTGTTTGAGAGAGAGAAGGGGTGGGGGACAGAGAGACAGAGATCAAGAGAGGACTTGTCCAGTCTCTGTGCATATGGCCCGTGTGCCCCAGGCTTTGTGTGGGTCTGCAGCTGCTTGAGCGGGGACCTGCTGGTGTCTTCCATTGCTAGTGTGTCCTTCTTTGTGTCTGCCTGGCCTCCAAGTGCATTAGTGGGTACGTGTGTGTGAAAGAGAGGGACTGGGTTGTGTTGGTTATATTTGTATCAGTGTAAGAGTTCTGTTCTTAACCATCCTAAGAACTTTATTCTTCCATCCATCCATCCATCCATCCATCCACCCACCCATTTATCTCAGTTGCATTGACATTTACTAACTATGTATTTATTTGTCTTAGGCAAATTTTTCAATTACTCTTGTGTCTCAGTTTTCTCATCTATAAAATGCGGATGATACAGACATCTATCTGATAGGGCTGGAGGTGGGGGTGGGAGAGAATTAAGTGAGATATTGCATATAAGGCACTTAGCATGTTGCATAGCACATAGTCAGTGCTTACCATATTAACTATCATCATCATCATCATCATCATTGTGGTGGCCAGTATATTTCAGCAAATGCCATCAACACTTTACTAAGAGCCACCCACCCCTGAGCTAGAAGCCGGTAAGGCTCTACCTACAGTAGAGGCCATTAAATGTTTCGGCCACCACCTTTTTCTGTGACCTTGGTAAAGCCTATGCCCTGTCTGTACCAACAGAATGGATAGAGCATCCTTGCCCCGCCTCCCCATGGAGATTCTGAATGCACCTGTTCTTCAAACACTGCAAAGGCTGTGCACAGTTATGTGGCAGACCAGGGGTCATCCCAAAGCCTCCGAACGGCAGGGGCCTGTCCTGTGTCGTCTGGAGGGTCAGGCAGAGCTGGGGCAAAGCCGGGACCTACGGCTTAGTCCACTGCTTCCTTCCTACCACATCTGGTCTGTTTTCCTTCCGTAAAAGCATCTATGTGCTCTAGTGGTGGGGAGCAAGCATGTGGGGGGCCAGGAAGCAAAGAGGGCAAGAAACCCACCTTTTTCTCCACAAACAGCACCTTCACTTACTATTTGAGGGGCTTCTGGTAAAAAGAAAAAAAAGGAAGAAAGAGAGGGGGGAAGGGAAGGAGGGAGGAAAGAAGGAAGAAAGGAAATTGTACAGGGTTGTGATTTCTGCTTCAATAAACCACCACTTTGGACAAGAGACAGAGAAAGAAGGAAACAAAGGGTAGAAAGAGACAGAGATTAGAAAAGAAACAGGAACACAGCAACAGAGAGACACAACAGACAGAAAACAAGAGGCAGAGGCAGAAACGAGGAGAGAAAGGGAGGTAACTGGCAACAGGAAGACAGAGGGAATGGTGGGGCTTTAATGCAGACCTGAGTCGGGCTGCCCCCAAGCAAGGCTGCACTGTCACAGCCCCTACATCAAGGCTGCCATTCTTCTTGGGTCATCCTTCACACACGCACACGCACACGCACACACACACTTACCCAAATTGGACAGTGATGTAAGCAAGAAATGAAATTTTAGCCTGGCTGGTGTGGCTCAGTGGATTAGAGCATCATCCCATGGACTGAGAGGTCCTGGTTCGATTCCCTGGCAGGGCACATGCCTGGGTTTCCGGCTCAATCCCCAGTAGGGGGCGTGCAGGATGTTTCTCTCTCACATCAATATTTCTTTCTCTCACTTCCTTCCTCTCTCTCTCTAGAAAATCAATTTTAAAAATTTGTTTTAAAGAAATACATTTTTATTCTTTGAAGTCACTGAGATGTCAGGCTTGTTTGTTACAGCAATTGGCCTATCCTGGCTAGCACATTTACTAGGGGTACTTGTACCTGAACTGGGAGGAGAAATTAAGATGAGGCTAAAGAAGCCCTGTCTGGGTCACAGGCCACGTGGGACAAAGAAAGCCAGATGCAGGAGAGAGGGAGGAAAAACTCTGCAGAGATGAACAGAGAAAATTAGCCTTGGTGCCTGATATTTCGGTTCCCAGTTAGTTCCATTCCTTCTTGAAGTCCTCTGAAGCATACTTGGTGGGTTGCCTACCCAAATCCATCTTCCTCCCCTTCCTGTTTTCATTTGGGTGATTCATCCTCCACTACACAGCCATTCCTCTTGCCAGTGTTTGGTGTACGTCTGTGACTCAATTCTGACCAATGTGATGGGAGTGAAATTTGGGGGGCAACCATCTACTTGAAAAGGTTCCCTCCCTCTTGATAAAGACATGTACAGATAAACATTACCAGTTCCATTGCTGGACAAATACTCATTGCAACCAGGAGGGAAACTAAATTAGGACAAAACCCAAACACTGTTTGGCAAAGCAGGTGAAAGAAAGAACCCAGATCCTTAACGACGTCACTGAGCCACCGAATTACCCAAGCTCGGAGCTGTCCTACTTAGTGTCTTAGTGTCATTGTTAGCATCTACGTTTCATTATTGTTTAATACATATTACTTTGGGCTGTTTTTCGTCACAGAAAGCATCCCAATGGATACAATCACCTGATGGCATTTCCTGCCAATGACCTCTTTGATATTCCCCTGCCTCCCTTCAATAAAACCTCTTCCTTGATTTGTTTCTCGAAACCAAGTAACCCCAGACTCAGCCAGACCCACTCCCAGAAACCTCTAAATGTAGTTTACTGGCAGGTGCCTTTGTGTCCGATTCAGGGAGGAAAGGGCAGACTGGAGGCTGGATGCAGGCCTCACGTTATCGTGCTATGCATTTTGTTCTATCGCCCCTTTTTGTTCAACTGATACTGTTTTTAAGATCTGTGTTAACTTATGTAACCCTAATTTATTTATTTGAACTACTGTTCAATGTTTGTCTTTATTTTATTTTTATCCTCACCCGAGGACATTTTTTGTTGTTGCATTTATCTTCAGATAGAGCGGGAGGGAGAGAGGGGGGAAGAGAGAAACACAGATGTGATCAACTGGTCACACCCACAAGATCCCAACCAGGGCAGGGGACAAATTGCAACCGAAGTACATGCCCTTAGCAGGAACCAAACCTGGACTCTCTGGTCTGCAGGCTGACACTAACCATTGAGACAAACCGGCCAGGGCAGTTTGTCTTTATTTTTAAAATTCATTTTTGGACTGCCCAGCCAGTGTGGCTCAGTGGTTGAGCATCAACCCATGCAGCAAGAGGTCACCGGTTCAATTCCTGGTCAGGGCACATGCCCAGGTTGTGGGCCTGATCCACAGTGGGAGGCATGCAGAAGGTGGCCAGTCGATGTCCTCTCTCATCGATGTTTCTATCTCTCTCCCTCTCCCTTCTTCCCTCTCTAAAATCAATTTTAAAAAAATTTTTAATAAATAAATAAAATTCATTTTCAGACTGATGTAACTGGTTGCCATCTCTCTGCTATTATAAACAATGCTGTGGTGAATATCTTCATACCTATCGCTTTATCTTTGCTAGAGTTTCTGTGTAGAAGTGGGATTGCTGGGTGGTAGGGTTACCAGTGTCTTTCAAACTTATTTGACTGTGACCCACAATAAGAATTATATTTTACATTATAATTTGGTAAGGCCCCCTCTGCACACATAAGTAGAACAAATTTGTGTGAAATAACACTTACCCTTATTATGAGAAAAGCATTCTGATGTGTTTTATTCTACTTAATTCAACTTCCTTTTGAAAATGTTGCTCACAGCTTACTAAACTGATTTGATAGCATATTAATGAGCCATAACCCACAATTTGAAAAAATGGATTAAAACATATTTAGTTTGGCCCTGGCTGGTTTGGCTCAGAGGTTAGAGCGTCAGCCTGCGGTCCAGAGAGACCCAGGTTCGATTCCCACTAAGGGCGCGTACCTCAGTTGCAGTTTGTCCCCGGCCCTGGATGGGTCGTGCGGGTGGCGGCCACTCGATGTGTCCCTTTCACATTGATATTTCTCTCTCTCCCTCCCACTCTATCTGAACAAAAAATGGAAAAATGTCCTCGGGTGAGGATAAAAAAACAAAAACAAAAACATATTCAGTTTGACTAAATATTTTGAAATTTGTCTTCCGAGTGGCTACACTAATTTACAAAGCAAAGGTCCTCATTTCGCTCCATCCTGGCCAGCACTTGATTATCACCTTTTTTCTTTTTGCCAGTCTGATGAAGGAAGAGCAGTATGTCATTGTTGTTTCAATCGTTCATTTTTTTTTTTTTTAAGAGAAAGAGGAAGGGAGAGGGAGAGAGAGATAGAAATATTGATAAGAGTAAACATCAACTGGCCGCCTCCCCCATGCCCCACACTGGGATTCGGACCTACAACCTGGGCATGTGCCCCGACCAGGAATCGAACCAGTGACCTCGTGGTACACGGGTCGATGGTCAACCATTGAGCTACACCGGCTGGGCGTTTCAATTGTTCTCTCTCCGGTTACTAATAAGTTGCGTCGCTCTTCGTATGCTTATTCACTATTTGAGTTCCTCTGAGAGTAAGTTTGCCCATTTTTCTATTAGGCTGCCAGATTTTTTTTTCTTGCTGATTTACAGCTGAGTTTCTTGTGTGATTTACATTTTAATCCTTTACTGATTGTTGTTGCAAATACCTTTTCCCAATCTGTCAAGCATTCATTAGTTTTGTATGAGATGTTATTTATTGAACAGACATCCTTCAATCATTTTCTTTATGGTTTGGATGCTTTGTATCTTATTTCAGAAATGAAAATCATAAAGATAAAGATATCCCTAATTCAATATCAGAAAGATTTACCTTTTAATATTTTATAGCTTCTTAAACCATCTGAAGTTTGTCTTTATGTGGTGTGGACAGGATATCATTTCATTTTCTCTGCATACTGGAGTCACTTCTCCCACACATTCAAACAATCCATCCTTCCCAATGATTGATGCTACCACCTGTCACACACCAAACAGCCATGTACATGGGTCTGCCTCTGGATTCTTCTCTTCTGTCCCGTTGGTCTATAGCTGTTGCACTGACAGCATGCCTTGTCAAATTAGAGTTTACAGTGTGCCCCAATGCCTGGTTAGGTGAGATCCCACCTCTGCTTGTATTTTGTAGAATACTTGTCCTAGCTACTTGTGGAAACCCATTCTTCTTGCAGATTTTAGAATTAGTTTATCCAGTTTCTCTCCTACAGATCTTTAGTTCAAAATACATGAATTGACATCGTTACAATGCTATGCCTAATCTGCCACAAACAGGCAATTTCTCCATTTATCGAGGTCCTCTATTTATCCAGAGATTAAAAAAAAAAAATCTTTTAATAGTTTTGGGTTTTTTTGTTTGTTTGTTTGTTTCTGGAATGCTTGGTTAAATTAATTACTAGATAATTCAATTTATTTCCTTCTCTCTCTCTCCCTTTAAAAAATATTCTCCTGCCCTGGCCAATTTGACTCAGCGGTTAGAGCATCGGCCCATGGGCCAATGAGTTGCAAGTTCGATTCTGGCCAAGGGCACGTACTTCGGTTGCAGTTCATCCCCAGCCCTGGTCAGGGTCGCGCAGGAGGCAACCCGTAAATGTGTCCCTCTCACATAGATATTTCTCTCTCTCACTCCCACCCACTATATTTGAAGATAAATAGAAAAATATCCTCAGGTGATAATTTTTTTAAAATTCTCCAATCTATTAGATGAGAACGGTGTCTTTTGTCAAGACAACCAGCTTTTCTGTACATTTCCATCATGACCTTTCCTCCTGGATCACCTCTTTGGCAAAGGATGACCCCCAAAGATCTCAGAAATCCAGGCAGAACCAGTAAGGCACTATTCAGATGGACATTTACCAATAGTGCCAATCTATGGAAGATGCCAAGCATCTCTGGGGCTCTAAAACAACTTAGAGATAAAATGAAACGGAGAGAACTGTACTGAGCTGAATTCCTCTCAAGGGTGTCACTATGCCCATTTAAAGATGGTAGCCCTGGTCAGTTTGGCTCAGCGGTTAGAGCATCTGCCGAGGGACCAAAGAGACGTGGGGTGGATTCCAATCAAGGGTACCTACCTCCTCCTTGGCCCTGGTCAGGGTTGTGCGCGAAGCAACCAGTCATTTCTTTCTCTCTCTCTTTCTCTCTCCATCTGAAGATAAATGGAAAAATATCCTCGGGTGAGGATTAAAAAAGAAAGAAAGAATTTCTGTTTAAAAAAAAAAAAAAAAAAGATGATACTTTACAAAACAGTATGGGGTATAGGGGAATGGGGGAGATGATTGGACTGTCAAACAGCCTTCTAAGGAAGATGGATCTGCCTAACTGCAGGGCTCTAGTTTCATTAAGCCAGTTATGCAAGTTTGGGGCCAGAGCTGAATTGCTTGTTGCCACAAGGGGTCTTGCTTCTCAACTTCACTTCATGCATCACCCAGTCTCTCTTCTAAATAAATGTGGAACATGTACTTAAAGGGAACAAGAGACACTAAATTATTAGTTGCTCTGGGAACCTACACATCTCAGGCTGTCAAGGTGTGGTGAAAAGAGATAGATAGCAAGGGGTCCTGGCAAGAATCGGAACCAGGAAATCAGGTAGACCACCAAGGTGGGGACTTGGGAATGAGGACCAAGCCCTCTTATAGGAAATGCCACCCAAGCAGGATAGAACAGGACTTCTTGAACTGGGTAGTGGTCCAGTTATTGAAACACCAGCACATGTCCCAATAGAAAATAATAATAATAATAATAATAATAACAAAACACCTGACCAGGCAAATTTCCAAATGAAGGAAAACAAATGTACAATATTTTTTTTAAAAAAGTTCAACCTCACTAGAAAGCAAACCAACAATCACAACCCTTCCTCTTTTTTCTGTTTTTTTATGCTGATTCTCAGTATTGAGCGAATAATGAAAGGACACCTCCAATGCTAGCATTTTTCTGGACTTTTCCTCACACAGCTGGTAGTTCTGTGAGTTGGCACAGCTTCTCTGGAGGGCAATTTGGCAGACTGTGTTAAAAAAAAAAAAAAAAAAAAAAAACCTAAAGACAAGCATTCTTTTTGATCCAGCAATTCTACTTCTAGGAATTTTCCCTAAGAAAATAATTAGAAGTAAACATGGAGATGAATAATAGCAGCTGAACATTTACTGGGTGTTCACTCTGCCAGGAAATACGCTGCGTACTTTTCGCTTCACTCATTTATCCCTTCCAGCAACACACGATGAGATGAGCGTTATTGCGTCCGTTTTCAGGTGGGGAAACTGAGGCTCAAAGAGATTGCAAAAGTTCAAGCAACTGGTAAGTGACAGGCTGGGGCTCAAACCCTGGGCTCTTTAAATCCAAACCCATGCTCTGAATCACCTTGCTACCCTACCCTCTGGAAAACTCTGTGCTATTTTAATACCGTTTAAAACAGCAAAAATTCAGAAAAAACTACAATGTGCAAAAATTGAGGGATGATTACACAAATCACATAGAATCATATGATAAAATACATAGCCACGAAAAAGAAATTTTGAAAGAATAATGACACGGGGAAATAGTCATGATATATTAATTGGGAAAAAAAAACATGATGTAAAACAGTTATGTCTCATTTTAATTTTAAAATGCATCTCTGCCATTTCTATAAAGTTCAAGATTAGGAAAGACTAGTCTTTGGGCCCTGGCCGGTTTGGCTCAGCGGTTAGAGCGTCGGCCTGCGGTCCGGAGAGACCCGGGTTCGGTTCCCGCTAAGGGCACGTACTTCGGTTGCAGTTTGTCCCCGGCCCTGGTTGGTCGTGCGGGTGGCAGCCACTCGATGTGTCTCTCTCACATCGATGCTTCTCTCTCTCTCTCTTCCTCTCTCCCCCTCCTACTCTACCTGAACAAAGAATGGAAAAATGTCCAAAAAAAAAAGACTAGTCTTTGGTGATCAAGATTTAGTGGAGGGGTCATTAATCGGGAAGCCTACGGGGAATGTTCTAGATTTGGATCTGGGTTGTGTTCACATCAGTGTATTCATTCATAAAAATTTATCTGGTTGTGTAGTTAAAATTTGTGTGCTTTATATAAATTTATATAAGTATAGGTCACTTAAAAATGCATTGAAAAAGTCCTGGAGGAAAAGACCAGAAAAATGTTAGCAGTGATTTTTGCTGAGTATAATTTTTATTTTATTCTCCATACTATTCTCTCTACTTTTACAATGAGCCCATGTTATTTTCATAATTGGGGAACATAATGTCAAGTTCATTATTGGAGGGGGGTGGGAGAGGGGAACACACACATGAGAGCTGGTGTTAGTCCAGACCTGGAATTCTGGGAGTGGGGGTGGGCAGAGCTGTTCAAGGGTCTGCAGTCCTGGGCACCCATCTGAGTCTGGTCGTGCGGGCAGGACTCCGCAGTTCCAAGAATAGGGGAATGAAGGAGAGAAGCCAGTGTCCAGCCCTGCGTGGAAAGAAAAGCTGAGAGGCTCTGAGGTGCCTCGGATGAACTAGAAGCAACATCTTTAAGACAAATTCCTCCAACTGTAAAATCCTTCTGGGCGGGTGTTACACAAAGCCACCCCAGACAATTCATCCAACTGCTGCCAGTCAGATGCCAGGACTCCAGGAGCACAGTGGCTGCCACAAGCCATTTCTGATGGAGGTGAGCCACCTCTGTCTCCTCTCTTTCAGGGACAGCTTCTGCCTGGTGAAGGGAAGCAGGTTTGGGCACCTTGACCCTTTCTTTCCATTTAGAGTCTGATTCCAAGGCAGTGGAGAAATTAGGGAGATTCAAGGCAGGTTCTTATGGGTGCTTCCTGAGATCCCAGCCTCAGCTCACCCCAACAATGAAATCCTGCCAACCAAGAGGTGCATCAAAAGAAAGAATTCAAGTATAAAGAAGAGTTGGTATATAAGATTACCTGTAAATATGAAATATAACTGTGAGAATTAATAGTTCTTCTTTTCTTCTTTACTAAGAAATACCAGTTTTACTAGGGCCACCAAAGGTGCCTAGTAAAAAATCCCACATCTCCTAGCCTTTGTTGCAGCTAGAGGTTGCAATAACTCAGCTATGACCAATGAGATACAGAATAAGAATTTGTGCAAAGCTTTCCTTTCTTGAGCGAATTATTTTCTATGTATTCCTTGGTGGAACAAGAACATGATGGCTGGAGTAGCAGCAGCTGTTTTGCAACCATGAGGAAAATTGCAGAAGAACTGCAAAGAACCCAGTTCTGACATCTTTGAGGCACTGAACTAGTGACAGCAACTGCCTGACTCTTCACTATTTATTTAAACTACTGTTTGCTTAGGTTTCCATAACCAAAAACAGTCTTTAACAGATTCACTCAACAATGTAAAAATATCATTATAACTAATATAAAACAGGAAGTTTAGGGAGAGAAGATGGGAAAAAGTATAACAATGCCAATGTTTCACTGCAATATCCAGCAGCTAAAATTGAAATATTGAATGCCAACTGGAATTGAAAACAAAATTAAAAAAAAAAAAAAAGATGCTGACTACAAACTTTGATGTTTTCCAAAGGGATCTTTGAGGAGCTATTATCTCTTTGATGGAAAGATATCTATTTAAAGTTCAAAAATTCATCTTTCCTTTCATTTAAAGATTCTGTTAAATCCAAGTAAAATGAATATCTTTCAACATTTGAGAAGAATATTATAATATGAAATAATTAAAGTTATTTCTGATTATCGGTATATATGTATTGAAAGATGTTTGCTACAATGTTCATCTTATCTGAATTATGTGAATTCCAGGCTTTTTTGTTTGTTTCTGTTTATAAACTTTTAATATTGAAATGACTGTAGATTTACAGAAAAGTTGATAGTACATAAAGTACTATCCCATTTGCCCGTCATCCAACTTCCTCTAATGTTAACATTCCTCTAATGTCACATAAGCATGGAACATTTATCAACATTAAGAAATTAACTTGGGCCCTGGCTGGTTTGACTCAGCGGTTAGAGCATCAATTCGCAGACCAAAGGGTCATGGGTTTGATTCCTGGTCAAGGGAACATATTTGGGTTGCAGGTTCAATCCCCAGCCCCAGTCAGGGTCGTATGGGAGGCAACCAATCAATGTGTCTCTCTCACATCGATGTTTCTCTCTCTCTCCCCCTTCCACTCTCTCTAAAAATCAATGGAAAAATATTCTCAAGTGAGGAATAACAAACAAACAAACAAAAAAACCCTACACACACTCACACACACACACACAAAGAAAAGAAATTAACTTGGTAATTGGTATGATACTATTAACTACACTACAAACTTTATTCATATTTTCCAATTTTACCACTGATGTCCTTTTTCTGTCCCCGTCTCCAAGCAGGATACGTTACATTTAGCTGTCCTGTCTCCTTAATCTCCTCTGGCCTATGCCAGTTTCTCAGTCTTTTCTTGTCTTTCATGGCCTTGACATTTGCCAAGAGTAGTAGTCACATATTTTGTAGCATGTCTCTCAGTTTTGGCTTGTTTGATGTTTTCTCCTGATTGGACTGCGGTTAGACATTTTGGGGAAGAAGACCACAGAAGTGATGTGCTCTTCTCATCACATCCTATCAGGGGCACATGCTCTCAACCTGACAACACTGGTGATGTTGACCTGGATCACTTGACTTTTTTTACTTTCTTGTGTGTACTTTTCCATAGTGCTTGAATTTCTATAATAAGTACATGAAAACAGGGAATCTGGAAGTGTCTCTTAAACCAAAGAACTCCACAAATGTGAGAGTTAATTTTTTCTTTCTTATTTGAAAGAGAGAATTGATGTCCAAGTCTTGGCTGGAAGAAGGAGGAGAAGATAAGTATAGCTACAACATCAATGTTTAATTGGCCTGGAGGCTCGCCAGGGTGGCAGGGAAAGAGAGAGATGACTTTGGGATTTATGTAACTGCCTTACCCAGCTATTTTTAATATAATTGATTTCCCTTTACCCTACAGCCCGGGGTAAGAGTGGAGGCCACCTCACTAGTCAAGTTGGAGATGACGTAACAGGAGAGCTGATTCTCCAGGAAAAGTGAGTGGGTAGGGGAACTAACATTGACTAAGTACCATCCATGTCCCAGGTGCTTCATCTCATTCATTTAATCTTCATGACTCTGCTTAGCGGATGGTGATGATCACCTCCATGTTCTAGGTAGGAAATTGAGACTTACAGTGAAGTGACGTGCCCAAAGCCACACTGTCAGTTAACCATCAACTATCTCTCAGGCTATGTACAGGGTAGGCACGGAAGAGCCTCTGTTTGAATCTAGATCTCTGTGACATCAAACCCACGCTATGTCTCTTTCACTTCAAACCACTGGCTGCCGAGGAGTAAGTACAGGAATTCAGTCATGAGGAAAGAAGATGAGCTTTTGGCAATGATACCCTACCCATAAGATATTTTTTATCCTCACCCGAGGACATTTTTGCATTTATCTTCAGATAGAGTGAGAGGGAGAGAGGGAGGAAGAGAGAGAATCATCGATGTGAGAGAGACGCATAGACTGGTTGCCACCCACACAACTACAACCAGGGCCAGGGACAAACTGCAACCGAGGTACGTGCCCTTAGCGGGAACTGAACCCGGGCCTCTCTGGTCCTCAGGCTGATGCTCTAACTGCTGAGCCAAACTGGCCAGGGCCATAAGATTTTTTATATCTTCATAATCTTTCTGTCTCCTCGTTGATCAGAGAGTCACCTGGCATGAATCCTTGGGTCCAGGATTGCGATGCTCTCTGGATGCCTTGGACTACTACCCTCTGTGATCAGATGAGGCCAAGGGCCCAGGGAAGCTGGGACAGCCTTCCCCTAACCCCTCCTTGGCAAGATGTCAATATGCAGAGAGAAACAAAGACATGGAGAGAGGTGAAAAGGGAGAGGAGAGGGAAAGAGAGAGAGAGAGCTGCTTGCTTTTGGATTCTAGACTCTTCTTCCAGTCAGTCCTAAAGCCCGCCCATTTTGCCCCACCTAAGGATGGGTTTGAACCAATGAAGAACTCTTTTTTGATTGAAGCTAGTTCAAGTCTGGTTGAAAGCAAAGTATCCTGATGAGCACATTCTACTTGCTCTAGTTTCTCCTCCCTTATAACATTCTGCCTGTGGTTTTTGCCTGTTTAGGCCCCCAAATCCATTTCATGAGTGGTTATGACTACAGGCTCTGGAGTCCAAAGATGGAGGGTGGAATCCCAGTTTCTCCACCAACAAGTGATGTGGCCTTGAGCGAGCATTTTACCTCCTTGAACTTGTTCAATCTAATAAAAGGGTCTGGTAATATTCCTCAAGGGGTATTAGAAGAATTACACAAGATAATGCATGCAACACAAATGCTTAGTACAACACAAATTTAGCTTAGCATTCAATAAATGATAGCTATGATTTATCATTATTCAACTCTTCTTGCCAACTGACCATACTTTATTGATTTCTCGATACCATGAGACATCTGCTGGCCTAAGCCATTTTGTCTCACCAGGCCACATAACGTATGCACTACTGGTGATCTGTGGATAAGTCTCCCCAGGGATAGGAGTCTATCTCAGACCCTGAAGTTTAACTTCGGATTGGAATTTCAACAAAGGTTTGGAATTGCACGGTGGCCTGTGCGTAGTGGTATGCCAGTCATATGTAACAATCAGCACTCCAACACAAGCAAACAACAACAAAACTGTTTTTGCCAACTTCCATGGTGTCAATACTCCCACCGTGACTGATTTCAAGCTACCAATGTGATGTCACTGAATGCAGAGCTGAGAAGAATGTGTGCAATGGGCCCTCATGAGCTAGAACTGGACAACTCCAGCACACCCCTGCCTGTGCAGGGAGAATTTCTCCAAGAAGGGATTACGGACAAGAAACACATTCTGAAACCTGTCTCCTGGAGCACTGACTAAAGTGGCAGTATTGTGACTTAGGTTGGGTTCTCTTGCAGCAAAGTCTGAAGTGGGATTCTTGTAGAAGTGATTTATTGAGAGAAATCTCAAGGTGACACCTGTTAAGGGATGAGGGAAGCAGATCCGGACCAGAGAAGTTAGGCAAAAATTGTGGGTTTCGCTGAGGTCTATCCTCAGCCTGGTCCCACAGAGAGCTCTGGAGCATGGAGATTATCACAGAGTTGTCCCAGCATGAGGCAAGGGGTCAGGGGATTTATACATCCCAGGTAGTCGGTCACTGGGTGCAGGCTGTCTTCGGGAGTGGGACTTCCCAGGCATTTCCTTGTGAGGAAGTTCTGTGGGCTGAGAGGAATTCTCAGGGGAAGGGAGTAGCTGTGACCTGTGAGTCACCAACTCTCACAGCAGCTAGGGGACGAGTGTACCAACCTGATGAAGGGCATCCAGGTGGGGCTCCAGTATCATTTGTTTTGTAGTGATAACAATGCTGATGATAATTTTCAAGGTGAAGATGATGGAAATGCTAGAAGTGGTCATGGTGGTGATGGTGGTGGTGGTTTCATGGCTGTTGGCAACATTGGGCTTGGTTGGGTTGGTGGTGGTGTTCATAGTACTTGGTGACCTGGTGGCGATGGTGGCAATAATGGTGGTGTGACAGTAGTGTGAGAAATCATGTGGTGATGGGGATGTTTCTGAGGCTGACAATGACTATGACAAGGATGCTGGTTTTTGAGGGACCAAGGATACCAAAAATCCCTAGTCTTCAAGATTTGTCTCTCTGTTTTCTGCTTTGTATTTCTACAATGGCCCTGGGAAAAGAAACACCTTAGAATTCCATCTTGTTAAGACTAACAGATAAAAACATGCCTGACGGAGTTGAAATACAGTTATTTCGCCAGCGACGTCCTCCTGTGTGTTTTTAAGCAACGAGCACTTTCCCCAGGGCTGCGGTTTACTCTGTGTGCCACTGTAGGTCATGGTTCACCGGGACGGGGTGACTTCAGACTTCTTGACCCGGCAAAGCAGTTTAACACCCGTCATTATATCAGGAAGTTTCTGGGATTGCTGGAAGGGATCCATCCTGCACTGAACATGGGACTGTGGTTTTCAGCCGAAGAGCCTTGTTTGGGAGGCGAGGGCAGACGACTGTGATGTGCGTACACAGGGCAGCGTGCTGGCGAGGGGTGTGTCAGGACGAGTCCGGAGGGTGGAGTCTTTATCTATCTCAGAACCTGCCTAGATCTCGCCCTCTCTTACCTTCTCCCTCCCCAGAGTGAGGTGGTGAGGCAGGAGTGGGTATTCACTTTCCACTCCAAGCACCTGTTGCATTATCTTTTCTGGGACACGTATACAGTTCGTTCAATCATTCAATAAATATGTATTGAGCTTCACTATGAGCCATGCCCTAGCTAGGTTCAGGGGCCATAACAGTGGGGGAAAGACAAAAGACCTTGTCCTCAACAGCTTACATTCTCCTGGTTGTAAACAGGTCTCATTCTCGTCACTCACAGAGGAGGAAATGGATTTGACCAAGGACAGATAGTAAAGGGCAGAGCTAAGATTTTCTTTTTTTTTATCCTCACCCAAGGACATTTTTCCATTTTTTGTTCAGAAAGAGTGGGAGGGAGGGAGAGGAAGAGAGAGAGAGAGAGAGAAAGAAAGATCGACATAAAAGGGACACATCCAGTGGCCGCCACCCGCACAACCCAACCAGGGTTGGGGACAAACTGCATCCAAGGTACGTGCCCTTAGCCGGAACTGAACCCGGGTCTCTCTGGACCGCAGGCCAGTGCTCTAACCGCTGACCCAAACCGGCCAGGGCCAGAGCTAAGATTTTAGCCAAGGCCAGCCTGTTCCCCAAACTGAAACCCTTGACCGATTCTATACTATCTGCAGTGGACATTTTGTTGTTTTTACTATTCAGCATCGTCTTGCCAGTCTCCACGTGCTGAAATTTTGGGGTTGCTTCAGGAAAGCCACTCTTTCCAATACCGTCTAGAAAGACTGCCATTCAAGGCGTCCTGCCCTCTAACTGAGTAGTGGGCTCACGACCTAACTACGTCATCCCAACGCTGGTTTCTGCTACCCAGACCTCCTGGGACTATGGCTCCCTTTGTGTTCAAGTTGGTGTTTCAGCCTTGCCTGCAATTCTGTGAGTCATCCCATATTCTTCCCCCACCCCCTTTTTTCCTCCAGTTATAGAGTTCACTTCTTTTGCATGCAACCAAATAACAGGACTGATACATGGTCACCCTGCCTTCAGGACCTCAAGCAAGTAATGTTGTCTGCTAGGTAGGAGGTATAATATCCACCTTGCAGGAAGCAGAAGGGGAGGTCTTATTTCCTTGAACCAGGCCTTGCCAACAACCCTGGTTTCTAGTGCCTTCTTCAGACCCTGCGCACAATTCCCTTCTCCCAGGAGAAGCTTCCCCATCCTTTATTGGGGCTGCCAGACATACAGATGCTGCGCACTCAGCAAAAGCCATGCAGGAGCCTGAGCTATATTTGAGCTTCTCTGAGAACACAGACGCAGCCTGGGTGGCCGAGGAGAGTGTAATTAATGGTACTCTTCTTCAGAGCATGGATGGAACAGGTGATGGCTCAGCAAGTTCAGAATCACAGTCACGGCCAATCCCTCCTCCCCCAGGTCTATTTTTGGATCACCACAGGTGCTTATTAAGGCCACATGTCAGGGCTACTGGGCAGAGGAGAGAATTTTCTTAGAGAACTTGTCAGTTAGAATTGCATGGAGTTGCATGTAACCAAATAAAACTTTATTTTTCTCCTGTAACAAGAATTCAAGGGGTGAGCAGTCCAGGCTGGCATAGAGGCTCAAAGAAATCATTAAGGACTGAAGCTATTTCTATCTTCTTGCTCTGTTATTCTCAGTAAGTGGCTCACACCCTCATAGTCACAAGATGGCTGCTCCACTCCCAGAAATCTCACCTATATCCCAGGCAAGAATGAAAGCAAAGGCAGTGAGAAAGAGCCTGTACCTACTGAGTTTTCCCACCCCTTTGTTTGAGGAAGACAACAGATTCTCAGGAAGCCCCATCCAAATTTCCACTTACATCTCATTGGTCAGAACTGGGTCAGAGGACCACCCCTAGCGGCAAGAGATGTGGAGAGTTCTTTTCAACGGGGCACATTGGAAAGGGAGAATAGATACTGTTTAAGCAACTGGTAGTGTCTGTCGCCAAAGGTGGGATGGGGACTGGATCATCATGTGGGAGGCCTCTAAGGGACTGAGTCAGAGCTTCTCAGAAACACAAGAAATGGGCCAGTTTTCAGAGCCCAAAGGTGGAAAGTTAGTGAAGGCTGAAGGGTGGCCTTGGGGCTCTTAACAGCCCCTTCGTCATTCTCTTTAGGGCCTATAGTGAAAACCGGAAACAGCATAGATACGTCCTTTAAAGATGGAATTGACCTCCAAAAGATGTGCAAGTTAGACAGGCTAATCAAAAGGTCAACCAGCCCTGTTTTTACATCTCACCTCTGCCAAATACTGACTGTGTGACCTCGGGCAAGTCATGTAAGCCCTTTGAACTTCTCAACTTTTTTAACTATAAAATGGGGGTGACATTTTGTACAGTTTTTACTTGAACCGTTTGTACAGGTTCAAACAAGGCCATATGTATAAATTGTACATTGTAGGTATCCAACAAATGGGAGTTATTATTGGTTGAATTCCCTCGTCTTCTAAATGGTAAAGATGAAGCCCAGAGAGGGGAAGCAAGATGACCTAAGTGACACAGCCAGACAGGCAGAGCCAGGACCAGGGCTTGGCCTTTCTGACTTCCAACCTGGCGTGTGTTCCATTTCATCATTGCCCCTCCCTGTCAAAAACCTATTAACGTTCATCCGGGTATGCAGTTAGGCCTAGGTAGTGGAACAAAGTAGCTGGTTCAGAATTTTATTTTATTTTTATTTAATTTTTTAAATCCTCACCTGAGGATATTTTTCTATTTACCTTCAGATAGAGTAGGAGGCAGAGAGAGAGAGAGACATTGATATGAGACAGACACATCAATTGATTGCCTCTCGCAGGACCCCAACTGGGGCCAGGAACCAAACTGCAACCGAGGTACATGCCCTTGATGGGAATCGAACCCACGACTCTTTGGTCCACAGGCCAACACTCTAACCGCTGAGTCAAACTGGCCAGGGCAGAATTTTATTTTTAAAGACAGTGAACAAAGTGGTTTCAGATGCTAAAGGATGCCAAAAAATGAAGCAGAAAAGGTAGAGGCATCCTGGTGTGCCCCTTCTGGTGAATTCTATGCTTTGTCATTTCTGTTGTGATTGGTGTTTACTTAGCACTCTAACCAGGGGTCTGATATAAAGCTGAAGGCATCCCTAACGGCAAGAACTAACATTTATCGAGCACTGTTAGTTTCCCATCGCTGCTCTAAAAATTAACGCACACTTAGCACTTGGAACAACACAAATGTATTCTCTCAGCCCTGGAGGTCCGAACATCAAGGTGTCAGCAGGTCTGTGCTCTTTTTGGAGGCTCCAGGGGAGAATCCATTTCCTTGACATTTCCAGCTCCTAGGGACCACCTGCATGCCTTGGCATGTGGCCCCTTCATCTGCAAGCCTGCAACGAGGAGCCAAGTCCTTCTCACATCACCTCACTCTGACCCCTTTTCTGTGGTCACATCTCTCTGCATCTCCCATTCTGACTCCCTCTTCCACTTTTAAGGGCCCTAGTGTTCCTATTGGACACACCTAGAAAACACAGTCTACTGATCTTAAAGTCACCTGACTAGCAACCTTAATTTCATCTGCAACCCTAATTCCCTCTTGCCATGTAACCTAGCACAGGCACAGGTCCAGGATCGGGATGCTGACATTTGCAAGGGGTTGGGGGAGGGCATTATAATGCCTACCACACACACCAAGGGCCCAGAGAGGATAAGTAATTTGCCCGAGGTTGTACGGCTGGAAAAAACAGCAGAGCCAGACTCTGAATGCAGGCTGTCTGGCTCCAACACCCATGCTGTTAACCATTGCACTACACTTCCCTACCTCCTTTTCCCTTCCCAGGTAGGTAATATTACGATTAGTATATACATCTTGTAGATGGGTGACATATGACACCTAGGGATGATGTGACTTGCCCAAAATCCACACAGCTAGTGGAAAGCAGAGGAGCCAGGTTTGCCAGACTCAGCTAAGAGATGCACCCAAAACAAAAGAAAGAAAGCAACTAGATGATATGACGTTGGGACTATCATCCTTAAACCAAGAGTTCAGATATTTCTGTTCGCCAGCTCTTCCCCAGATAGCCACCAGCTCCAAGCTCACTCCCTCATTTTCCTCAGGCATTTTTCTCAAATGTCAGCTACTCAGGGACACCCTGCCCACTCTATCCACAATAGCAGCTCTCAGCTCCTTCTACTTCTTGTCTCACTTTCATTCTCTTATTGCTTGACATACTCATGTCGGGTTTTGTTTATCTATGGCTTCTGCGCTAGAAGGAATGCTCTGTGAGAGCAGGGGCTAGGTCCGTGTGGTGCACGGCTGTAGTACCAGGGCCTGGCCCACTGCAGAGCCCTCAGGACATATTTTTATCACTATAAGTTAATGCAGGCATGCACGAGTGATTCCAATCGCAATAGCCTCATCAATGGACTTTAGAATAAATAAATGTTATTAACTTATGTGTAGGTCTTGGGGCTCTTGATGATCTTTCAGTTGAACAAAAGGCTTTCCTAGATATGAAGGTTGAACACTGTGGGATCCACCAGGGTTCCTAGACTTGACTGGTCATCAGAATTGTCAGGAAGCTTGTTCAAAATGCCAGTAGTCAGTGCCTACCCTCTGAGATTCTCGTTCAGTTGATCCGGGGAAGAGTCTAGACATCAGTGTTTTTTGAAGTTCTTTAGGTGACACTAATGTGTCTCCAAGGTTGGAATGCACAGCCCTGGACCTCCTAAAATGGAGTCTCTGGGACAATGGTTCTCCACCCTGACAGTTTTGGAAAATACTGAGGTTTCGGCCCCACACCCAGAAATTTTGATGTAATTAGAGCTGGGTGAGACATAGGCATCAGATTTTTTCATTTGTTATTTTACATTACAGCACCAGGATTTCTATTTAGTTCCTATCCCATCATCTTTATCTCTTTTGATATAATATCTCTTTTGATAGAATGCTGATATTCTCATTCTGCTTATACATTGTTTTTCTGATTTTTTTTTTATCCTCACTCGAGGACATTTTTGCATTTATCTTCAGATAGAGCAGGAGGGGGAAAGGGAGGAAGAGAGAGAGAGAAACATGGACGAGAGAGAGACACATCAACTGATTGTCACCCACACAACCACAACTGGGGCAGGGGATGAACCGCAACCAAGGTACGTGCCCTTAGCGGGAACCAAACCCGGGTTTCTCTGGTCTGCGGGCCGACTCTCTAACCGCTGAGCCAAACCAGCCAGGGCTCTGATTTCTTTTAATTCTTTTTTTCTTTTTTATTCTCACCTGAGAACTTTTTTTTGTATTTATCTTCAGATAGAGAAGAAAGGAGAGATCTTGTTGACTTCCGGTCCAGACAGCGTCCTCCCACAACCACATCAAAGTTACAACTAAACTACAGAACAACCATCATTCAAAACCGCCTGAAATCGCGCTGAATGGAAGTCCTACAGCTACGGAATTAAAGCAGCAGCCACATGGAGACTAGTAGGAGGGTGGAGGGGACGGGCTGGGCCCACACCCACGTGTGGCGGATAAAAATCAGGAGGACACCTCGGCTGGGAAGGTCCTCCCTGAGGACTGAGGGGTCTCCGTCCCACACCAGGTGCCCCGCTCAGGGTTCCAGTGCCAGGAAGAGAATCCCCATCACTTCTGGCTGGAAAAACCAGCAGGAACTGAGGCTCAGGGAGGCTGAAGCGGCTGGAGCCCCAGGCAGCTCCTTAAAGGGCCCGCGCACGGACTTATCGGACTCTCTCCCTCTAAGCTCGGAGGGGAGGCAGCTCGAGGGGCGCCAGAGACATACAGGGAAGAACTGAGCTGTTTGGCACTGGAGCGAGGGCTGGAGAGGGGGCTTTCTCTGGGACAGACGTGCTGTTGGAGGCCTTTGTTCCTTTGGTGAACCCTTCCCTGGGGTGGCAGACAGTCGCCATTTCTGGGACTCCAGCAACCTGGCTCACACTGGTAGCCCCGCCCTGTGACTCCCTGAGGCCCCGCCCCACCCAACTTTCAGGCCCACCCAAGCTGTTGCCAGATGCTTAACCATAGGATTGGCCTGTCTTGGATCCTGCTTCAGGTTTTCCTAAGTCCTTTCAAACAAGCAGCATCTGGTCTCAGCTAGCCCCATACCTCTCATTAAGTTAATACACAGAAACAAACACAGAGAGGCAGCCAAAATGAGGAGACAAAGAAACAGGTCCCAAATGAAAGAACAGAACAAAACTCTAGGAAAAGAACTAAGCGAAATGGAGATAAGCAACCTAACAGAAGCTGAGTTCAAAATACTACTTATAAGGATGCTCAATAAACTTAGTGAGGGCCTCAAGAGCATTAAAAAAGACCAGTCAGAAATGAAGGAGGCATAGTCAGAATTGAAGAATAAAGAATAATTTACACAGATTCAACAGTAGAGTAGGTAAAGCCAAGAAGCAAACCATTGATTTGGAATATAAGGAAGCAGAAAACACCCAATCAGAACAGCAAAAAGAAAAAAGAATCCAAAAAAATGAGGATAGTGTATGGAGCCTCTGGGACAACTTCAAGCGTGCCAACATTCGCATCTTGGGGGGCCAGAAGGAGAAGAGAGAGAACAAAAGTCAAAAACCTATTTGAAACAATAATGGCAGAAAACTTCCCTAACTTGGTGAAGGAAACAGACATACAAGTCCAGGAAGCACAGAGAGTCCCAAACAAGATGAACCCCAAGAGGCCCACACCAAGACACATCATCATCAAAATGCAAAAGGTTCTAGACAAAGAGAAAATCTTAAAAGCAGCAAGAGAAGAGCAGTTAGTTACCTACAAGGGAGTTCCCATAAGACTGTCAGCTGATTTCTCAAAAGAAACTTTGCAGGCCAGAAGGGACTGGCAAGAAATATTTAGAGTGATGAAAAGCAAGAACCTACAACCAAGATTACTCTATCCTGCAAAGCTGTCATTCAGAATCGATGGCCATATAAAGAGTTTCCCAGACAAGAAAAAGTTAAAGGAGTTCATTACCGCCAAACCGTTATTATATGAAATGTTGAAGGGTCTTTTTCAAGAAAAAGATAAAATACATGAACAAACAAAATGGCAATGAATACATATCTATCAGCAATGGAATCTACAAACAAAATGAACATGCAGAACAGAAACATTCTCATAGATACAGAGAACATTTTGTTGGTTGCCAGATGGGAGGGGTGTTGGGGAAATGGGTGAAAAAGGTGAAGGGATTAAGAAGAACAAATTGGTTGCTAGACTGACAAATAAAGAGAAGGGGATTGGGGGGTGGGGAGAAATAAACCAAAGAACTTATATGCATAACCAATGGACACAGACAACAGTGTGGGGAAAAGGCGGGAGGGAAGGGGGAGTGGGGAGGAGGGGGTCAATGGGGGAAAAATGAGGAACATCTGTAATACATTCAACAATAAAGATAAAAAAGAAAGGAGAGAGGAAGGGAGAGAGAGAGAGACATCAATGTGAGAGAGACACATCATTGACTGGTTGCCACCCACATGACCGCAACCGGGGCTAGGAACAAACCACAACTGAGGTACATGCCCTTAGCAGGAACCAAACCGGGACTGTGGTCCGCAGGCCAACGCTCTAACCACTGAGCCAAACCGGCCGGGGCTGATTTCTTTTCATTCTTTGTCTATAGTTTCCTTTGGTTTATTGAGACTATTTAAGAAAGTTGATTCAAAGTCTTTGGCTAGCAAGTCCAATGTCGAGGCTTCCTCAGGGATACTTTCTGTCATTTTATTTTGTTACTTTGACTAGACTATACTTTCTGTTTCTTTGTATGCCTTGTGATTTTTTTCTCCTGAGAAATGAACATTTGAATATTATAAACTCTCCTTCCCCAGGGTTGGCTGATCTTGATTGCTGAGGGCTGCAGTCATCCACTTGTTTAGTGATTTTTCCAAACTCTTTTACAAAGACTGCATTCTTTGTCATATGCACTCACTGAAGTCTCTGTTCCTCTAGCTTATGTTCAACTAGTGCCTTGAATACCAGCAACTAAAAACAAACAAACAAACACACGTCTCAGGAATGGCAGATTGGCTTCAACACTTCAACACAGCCATGCTATTTATAATTCTGCCTGAGATTGCTTGCCCTGGGCTGTTTTAAAGTTGTTGTTTTTTCCTTGACTGAGCATTCACTTGGTTGCTGTAAACCTTGATAGTTTTCCAGAGTTCTGATAAAGTTGGTTCTGGCAGTTCCTGCTCATCTTTTCGACTTTTCTGTGGAGGAACTTGGAGTACCTTGCCTTAGCAGCAGTTCGGGCTGCTATGACTGAATACCATAATACCATAGACTGGGTGTCTTGTAAACAACAGAAAGTTATTTCTCATAGTTCTGGGGGTTGGAAGTCCTGGATCAGCGAGCCAGCAGGTCAGGTTCTGGTAGGAGTGCTCTTCCAGGCTGCAGATCACTGTCTTCCTGTTGTGTCCTCACGTGGTGGAGAGCAAGAAGAGGAACCAAGCTCTCCTGTGACTCTTATTGATTTCTTTTAGAGAGAGAAAAAGGGAGAGAGAGATAGAAACATCAATCAGCTGCCTCCTGCATGCCCCCTACTGGGGACCTAGCCTGCAACCCAGGCATGTGCCCTGACAGGGAATCAAAACTGGACCTCTGAGTCCTTGGGATGATGCTCAATCCACTGAGCCACACCGATCTGGCTCTCCTGTGACTCTTACAAGGGAACTAATCCCATTCATGAGGGCTTCACCCTCATGACCTCATTTTAACCCGAATTACCTCCCAAAGGCCTCAGCCCCTAATGTTATTACATGGATAGGGGTAAGATTTCAACATATGAACTTTGGGAGGACACAAATATCCAGTCCTTAACACACCTACTCTGCTATTTCTTTCTTTTTTTTTTTTTATCATCCTCACCGAGGACATTTTTCCATTTTTTTGTTCAGGTAGAGTGGGAGGGAGAGAGAGGAACAGAGAGAGAGAGAAACATCGATGCGAAAGGGACACATCGAGTGGCTGCCACCCGCACAACCAACCAGGGCCGGGGACAAACTGCAACCGAGGTACATGCCCTTAGCGGGTACCGAACCTGGGTCTCTCTGGACCGCAGGTCGACGCTCTAACCGCTGAGCCAAACCGGCCAGGCCTGCTATTTCATTTTTAAAAGCTTCCCTGATGTTACTAATGTGTGGCCAAAGTTGACACCCACCAATCTGGGAGCAAAACTTTGGTACCACTCCTTCAATAAGTTCCTCGGGTGATTCTAATGTAGCCAATCCAAGCTTTGGGATCCTGCAGATTAAATAAACCCTGACACTGACCTTAGTAAGTCTACCTTCTCTCATTTTCCTCCAGTTCCTGGGATCCAGACAGCAGGAAGAGGTCAGCCTTTGCGTGAATGGCTCTCCACTGCCACACGTGGTGCCCACAGAGACACCTAGTGGTGAGTTGCTGCATCTGGGTTAAGGAGAGGAATTGGCTCAATGATCCCATTTGCTTCACAGAGGAATCAAAACAGAAATAAAGCAAGGAGCCCAGATGCGCCAGATTCCTGTCTCTGAGTGTGAGTGTTAAATTGAAGTTTTTCAGCAGTAGGTCTCTGTTGAGACTTGCCATATAGGTCCCTGCACTCGAGGGAGAAGCCCCTGAAATCACGAAACCTTCCAGCTATACTATAAGGTTAGAAGCTCTCAGGTAAACACAACTGACAAGAGGACATCTCGGTCCAGCTGAACTCTAGGGTTGCCCCTCACAGAGATGAGGTCCTTGAAGAGTAAGTAGTTCTGGGATGACCAAGAGATTTCTTCCTCTCTGAGCATGTGTAATTATGGACAAGGCTTTAATGATCTGAGTCTCAGTTTCCTTACCTGTATGGTAAGAATAATTACTCGCCTCATTCTATCATTGCTAAGGAAAATAAATGCAACATGTTATGTAGTAAAAGAATACAAAATAAAGTAATAATACTAAATGTGTAGTTTGATCCTGTTTTTGTTAAAAATTATGTATATATCTTTTTTTTTTAATCCTTACCCAAGGACATTTTTGCATTTATCTTCAGATAGAGCGGGAGAGAGAAATGGAGGAAGAGAGAGAGAGAAACATCGATGTGAGAGAGACACATCGACTGGTTGCCACCCCCACGACCCAAACCAGGCCTGGGGACAAACTGCAACCGAGGTACATGCCCTTAGTGGGAACTGAACCCAGGTCTCTCTGGTCCACAGGCTGACACTCTAACAGTTGAGCCAAACCGGCCAGGGCTATGTATATATCTTTATACATGTCATTATCATTATGTAAGTTTGTGTGTATATGTATATTTATGGGTACGCCCCTACAGTGCTGTCTAGGAATCACAACGCTCATCAAACAGGTAATGCAATTGGAGGTGATTTTTGCTGTCCTCTTTGTACTCGTCTAACTTGTTCATGATGTGCATGTACCATTTTTACAAAAGAAAGCTGAGCCCTGACTGGTTGCTCAGTAGTTAGAGCATTGGCCTGCGGACCGGAGAGTCCCAGGTTCGGTTCCCGCGGCTAAGGGCACATACCTCGGTTGCAGTTTGTCCCCAGCCCCAGTTGGGGTGGTGTGGGTGTCAGCCACTTGATGTGTCTCTCTCACACCGATGTTTCTCTCTCTCTCCCTCCCAGTTTTGTCCTCAAGTGAGGATAACAGAAAGAAAGAAAGCTGACCTCTCAGGTCAAGAGGGCTGATTAAACACATCTGTGTATCTCTCCTCCCTCCAAACATCCCATTGAAATGACAAAAGGCGCATTTCAAAGTACTAATGAAAGCTATCAAAATAATAATAAGACCTACTCTTAGAATTATGAGGCCTAAAATCTGGCACATAGTGCTTGACGATTATTGTTTCCATTCCTCATCCACTTGTAACTCTCGAGAGAACATTAATACAGGGGCTTTTAACCCTCTGGGGCCACGGACACCTTTGCTATCTGATAAAGTCTGTGGTCTGCTTCTCAATATAATACAGGGGTGAGCAAAGTAAGTTTACAGTTGTGAGTACGCGAAACACAGACTTTATTTTTGTATTAATATTTATTAATTATTGTATTATGTATTTATATTATAACTGTAAACCTACTTTTGCCCACCCCTGTACTTTTATTTTGTATTTGTTTTTTGGTACGTGCCCCTAGCGGGAACCAAACCTGGGACTCTCTGGTCCACAGGCCAACGTTCCAACCGCTGAGCCAAACCAGCCAGGGCTCACCCCTGTACTTTTAAATGAACAGACTTCCATACATAGGATTTCAAAGGAAATCATTTATATTGAAATGCAGTTATCAAAATATTTAAAAAACAAATCTGTCATACAGTAACATATGTGCTTCTATATTAGAAGATTTAGCAGTGTGTCTAATAGCTACTGTCATTTCCAAGTCACGAGGAGCATAAATGATATTTTGAGATAACTTCCACCATGACATTATGATAGGAAAATATCTGGCTCCTCCTGGTGATGAAGCCACAGGAACTGCTAATACAACTATGGTTTGTTGCTACTGTTCATAAGTGAAGGAAAGGCTGGATTTAAGTCGACTTTAGTGAAAATTGAGACCATTTTTCTCATCCAACTTCATGGTCCTCCAAATTTAATTAGATGTGTTCCCATGGATCTTTGTTTAAGTCTGTTTATTTGTGTGTCTGGTCTCTTTCTCGTTTCTATCCTTCCTCGAATGTGTGATGATCCTGGGCTGTCACACAGAGCGAAGGGTGGGACCCAGATCCCAGGCTGTCTTCTCAGAGCAAAGGGTGGGACCCGGACTAAAGTTCAGTGGGAGCCCGGGGCACGTGAGGAGCCCTTATTAACTCCGAGATTTGGTGAGACTCTCCATTAGGGAGAATCTTCAGATCTTTCCTCCTGAGCTGGTCAAATTCTCCAGAGAAGCCTCTTCTAGCTTCTTTCTAGGAGAGTATAAGCCTCCCTGCCAGCATCTTGGAATCTACGTTGGGACAGAAGCCTGAGAGTAGGAGGCTGGGCAGGGCATAAGTCTTCCATAGGTAAACTTTCACCGAATCCCTCTGCTTTGGGGGCAAGGCCTCGTCTTCCACAATGCCTGGTGTCTCCTGTTATTTCTACAGCTACCTCTGCCACAAGCGGCTATTTATATTTAAATGCATTAAACTGAAACAATATTTATTTACTAATGAAATTTTCAGGTCCTCAGCCGCACTAGCCATAGTTGAAGTGTCCAGTAGCCACCTGGAGCTAGTGGCCGGCTACTGTACTGGACAACGCATGACATTTTCATCCTTGCCGAAAGTGCCATCAGACATTGCTGCTGAGAGCTGGGATTGGCACATTTTTCCGGACAGGGCCAGAGAGTAAATATTTTTGGCTTTGCGTGCCATATGGTCACCATTGCATCTACTCAACTATGTCATTGTAGCGTGAAAACAGCCATAGGCGACACATGGAACACGCATTAGAACGCATGGCTATGTTCCAAGTAAACTTTATCTGACACAGATATCTAAATTTCATATAATTTTCATGTGTCACAAATATTATTTTTCTTTTGATTTTGTTTGTCCAACCATGTGGGGAAGCAAACCTGTTCTCAGCTTACAGGCAGTGTAGAGACAGGCAACGAGTTAGATTTGACCTTGGGCCACAGTGTGCCCACTGCTGTCTTATAGCTTTGCCTTTTCAAAAATATCTCTGTGCTGATATTTCAGTAGGTCCAGAGAGGAAGCAAGGGCTAAGGTGAGTTTTGTTTTGTTTTTACCTAGAAGTCTCATTATCTGTTCAGGGCTTGTCTTCTCCCTGCACCTTAGGGTTCGTGAACACAGAACCCATCTCTCATTCACTATTCTCTACTGAGCATTTAGCACAAGGCTTGATGTGTCAAAGGCACTTAGTCAATAGAACTGAGTGATCAAATGCTCACCAAGCCACCTTCGCTGTATGATTTGACTTTTCACTTAGATAGGCCTTCAGGAAAGAATGTGCTGGTCATGCTGATGAGAATATTCCAGTCTGCTCACCAATTACTTTTCTTGTTATCAGTGAATACATGGACATACGGTTTTCCACGTCAGTCCCACGAGCTTGGGAAACGTCATTCCACCTCTGAGAGAAGACATCAGCCCCTGAGCCTGCGTAAAATCAAACAACCTTGGTCACAGAAGTGTAGGTCTCAGTCGGATGTGATAAGAAGAGTTGTAGAGATAGGGGAAGTGCCCTGGTGGATAGAAGTAGTTAGAGATTTTAAATGTTCCTCAGCAAGATAAGGGAGAAGGTTATAGAATGTTCACATTGCAGTGAAAGTAAGAGGACAATATGACAAGGGCATTGTTGGAAAACCAATCGGATGGGGCAAAAGCCACAGGTTAGATTAAAACTGTACATATTCCTGCCCTGGCCGGTTTGGCTCAGCAGTTAGAGCATCGGCCCGCAGATCAGAGAGTCCCGAGTTCGGTTCCCGCTAAGGGCACAAACCTCGGTTGCAGTTTGTCCCCGGCCCTGGTTGGGATTGTGCTGGTGGCAGCCACTTGATGTGTCTTTCTCACATTGATACTTCTCTCTCCCCCCCCCCCCCCCCCCCCGCTCTATCTGAAGTTAAATGCAAAAATGTCCTCGGGTGAGGATAAAAATAAATAAATAAATAAATAAATAAATAAATAAATAAATAAATAAATAAATAAATGTACATGCCCCAAACTCCCAGCAGATAACTGGAAAAAACCTTGGGCATGGTGATGACTTTTTAGATATAACACCAAAGGCATGATCCATGAAAGAAATCATTCATAAGCTGGACTTCATTAACATTGAAAACTTCTGCATAAGATAGTGTGAAGCGAATAAGAAACCAAGCTACAGACTGGGAGAAAATATTTGCAAAAGACACATCTGATAAAAAAAAAAAGGACTGTTAATGCAAAGTATACAAAGAACTCTTATAACTCAAAACAAGAAAACAATCTGATTTTAAAAAATGGGTCAAACACCTCTCAAAAGAGAGGTATAGATGAAAATATGTTCCCCCTTTTGTGTCTCATTGCAAATTCAATGCAATGAGATACCCCGAAACAGCCAAGCTCCGAAGCACCAACACCAAAAGCTGGTGAGGATGTGGAATAACAGGAATTCTTATTTGTCGTCAAATACGGGGCCTGAAGAACATGTTCCTCTCCTCCTTAGTAGCTTTCCACCCCCAAGTCTGCCCCAGCCAGACCTTATCACTATGGGTTCTCTGATTAATTTATTATACCACCTATTTTTATGTTACAAATCTACCAGATGTAAGATAAGTGTGTGAAAGTGACTTAAGGTACAATGAGCCACATGTTGTATAGCACGCACATTCTAAGCCCAATTCCAGGCGGGTGTAAGTGGCCTGGTCTTAGCCACAGCTGCACAAGGAGTCAGTCCTCAGAACCTGGACAAGAACGGGCTCCTGACTTCCAGCCCAGGGCCCTGCTGGCTGCACCTGAGGATCGTAACTGCCCTTGGCTCTGGACAGAGAGGAGAGAGAGAGAGAGCCATCTGGGAAGAATTGAAACATTTCCTCCTATGCAAATTGTTTCTTTTTGTGCCAGGCAAGTCCAAGGTGTTCTGACAAAGGTCAAAGTATTTATTTTCTTTAATACTCTAAGGAGAAGAGGGAGACACAGATGTGGGGGAGGTGGAGGTGGGGGGAGAAAGAGACTCATTGCCAACTTTGATAGCTGAAAGGACCTCTTTTTATCACAGAAATTGGTTGTTTGGGGGCACAGAAACAACCTCCGTTTTTTGCTATCAAAAACAACAGAAATTACAAAGAAGGAATATTAAGATATGGTTTTACAAACAGATGATGTGATCGAGGCCACTGTCTATCTGGCCCTCCCCACCCCCATCTGACACCTGAGCTTTGCCAGTCTGCTGGGTTCCTGCCCACTGAGCTCCCTACTGTTCTCTGGGACTGGACTGCCCGACCCAGTTTCTTGGCCTGCTAAGTCCTCCTCTAGGAGGTGTCATCTCCTCCTCAAAGACTCCCCCCGCCCCATCTCTGCTTCTGGGCAGCCAGCACTTCCCGTCTCTCCATCTTCGAATTCATCAGGCTGGATTGAAATCTTCCACATGCCCGTCTGTCTCTCTCACTGGACTGGAGGTCAACCACTGGACCCTGGGCGCAGGTGTGCATTCACACAGACTCTATGCTTTATTTGGTTCTGCACCGCTTGGGCCCACATGGTGTTTTTAAAAGGTTTTGTATTCATTGCCACATATTAAAAACCAAGAGATTTCACATAAAATCCAGATTTCTGGCTTCCCTAGACAAATTAGAAATCCAGCAACATGAGTGTACTTCTCCACCCTTGTGGCAGCTGTCCGCTTTGGAGAGAGCCCGGCTTCTCCGTGTCTCCACGGTCCACACATGTATTAACTCCTTTCATCTTCTAAGCCACACCTTGAGAAAGGTCTTAGTATTATTTCTACATCACAGATGGAGAAACTTGGGTACTGAGATTTCAATAATTTTACTACAGTTATCAGGCTAATAAGGCACTATATATTTCCTTCCCAGTATCTGAACCCCCTTCCTTTGTTTAAAGGAATTGCCTACTTAATTAGACTCTTTGGGACCCAGAGTTCAGTTCCCACTGAGGAGGCAGCTCCTTTGCATCTCGGACATGAGCACGTGGTGTAGGCTCTGCCTCCTAGTTTGCAGCTCAAGATAACCCATGTTAACAACTGATGAGTATATTTGCAGACTTTTCTCCAAGTCAAGATGATCACACACATACACACACACACACACACACACACACCCCTATATAGAAACCCTGCTCTTAACTCCTGAAATATGCATTTTAAGAGACACTGCATCACTAATGGTGGCATTTTGGAAACCAGAGATCACTTGTTGAGGGAGAGAGGGATTTCACCCATGGAGGGAGCCCTGTTTGGCACCCCCAACTTTTCACTGCTGAAGTGACCTTCAGAGAAGCTCATTCCCCCACAGTTCTGGAGTGGGTGTGAGAAGGTGGGGTGGGCACTCTCATCACCACCATAGAAGTCGATCTCAGCTGGGCCCTAGGCCTGTGGCTCCCAGGAATGCCCACTGGCCTGCCTGCAAAGCTGAAGGACCTGCTGTCATTTTTGCCTGGAGCTCCTGATCCAGGTCAGCTGACCTCACCTCCCCCACAAGCCCTTCAACACTTCCTTGATGGGTTTTTTTCTCCTTTTTTCTACTTGGCAATTTAATCAGCCTGGGGACCAGTTGCTCTGCCTCAGATCAATAGCCCTTGGGAAGGACTGTGAATGGTCCCTAGGGAAGAACCTTGGCTTTCTTTCTGACTCAGTTTCAGTCAATTAAGCTCCTTCCACTTTATTAAAGCAGCCTCCTTCAAGAACACGAGTTGGCACCAACGCAGAACCGGTGGCTGAAACTTATCTTTTTATCTCATAATCCAACTTTCCAACAGAGGCTTGACATTTTATTTACTTTATTTCTCTCTCTCTCTCTCTCTCTCTTTTTTTTTTGTAATAGTGTTGTTTCTTAGCCATCATCGTGTTTTAGAAGGGATTTAAAGCTGTCCTTTGGCTGGAGGAAGTGCTCAGTAAGCATTTGTTGAAGAAGGGATGAAAGAATAAATGATAGACTAGTCAGCACTTGGTAAATGGTTTGAAGAAGAATCAAATGAGATGATGCATGTGAAACTGATGTGTAATCTGTAGCAAAAATTGTAAGGGAGCTGAACAGCGTTTCAGCCTTATCCACTGGCGTCATCTGCTGGAAAGAAGTTAGTACAACAGGTCTGCTTCAGTGAGACCTGAGGACAACGGCTTCTGGAAATGCCTGCAAGGAGCTGAGGGCAAAGGGGTGCTAAGTGCTTCACATGCATATACTCTTCATTATCACTGTAACTAGAAGAGACAAATACTATCATCATTGAATCTCTAGACATTAAAACTCTGTGACTTACAAAGACTTCTAGTGGATTTACGATGTCTAAGGCCACATACAAAGCTAGAACATATTTGGGATAACTCAAACTGAGTTCTGTCTAATATGGGTTGGGCTCCCCAGGAATCAGACTCCAACATGAAGGTGTGCATGCAGGAAGTTTACTGTGGGGTGCTCTCAGAATCTCAGGTAGAAGAGAAAACAAACTGCCATGCAGCCAGGCATTTTTCTCAGCATCTGTGGCAGAGACCGCTAAATCCCCCCTAATAAATGTCTCCCTTTCCTCTACAAAGCAACAAGAAACTCCAAGATCCCCAAACTATCAGGAAACAGGGCTATAAAATCTATATAATCCCATAAAATGTGACACTAATGTCTATTAGATATGGCCTTAAGGATACTGGACAAGGAAGAGTCTCCCTGAGGGAAGAGCCAGAGATCACAGATGTTACAGGACAGGGACACTCCTCCTAGAAAGGAGAACCAACTCACCTACCAGATACAGATGTCTGTCCAATTCTGGACTTTGAATAGTATATAAAGGTCATCTCCCTTGTGCCTAGGCAGATGGTCCTCCAAATCATTGCTAATTTTTCCAATCTCCCTTATGGCCAAGTATGACTATGTAACTGTCTTCTGCCCAACAGGATGTAACTCAGATAATCACATAGCAGATTCTAGAACATTTTGTTAAGAGACAACTGGGTTGCCCCCAATACCTCCATCCCCCACCCCCGATCTCTTTCTCCTTTCTGGCTTGGATGCAGATATAATGGCAGGAGTTGGAGCAGCCATTTTGGACCATGAGGTGAGCTTGGAAATATCAGCTATATAGAACGGAGCAACAAGATCCAAGGAGCCTAGTCCCAGAAGACTTTATGCACAAAATCACCAAATCAACCCCAAACTTCCTATCTACAACTTTAACAGAAAAAGGGGAATAGAATAACTTTTAATTTGTTAAGGTCACTGATATCTGGCATTTTTGTCCTAACCCTAGCTGATACAGCATCCAACTATTGATAATTCATAGTCTCTACATTTATTATTATTTTTTTATCCTCACCCAAGAACATTTTTGCATTCATCTTCAGATAGAGTGGGAGGGAGAGAGGGAGGAAGAGAGAGAGAGAAATATCAACATAAGAGAGACACATCCACTGGCTGCCACCCACACAACCTCAACCAGGGCCAGGGACAAACTGCAACCGAGATACGTGCCCTTAGTGGGAACCAAACCCGGGTCTCTCTGGTCCGCAGGCTGACGCTTTATCCGCTGAGCCACACTGGCCAGGTCCAGAGTCCCTATATTTAATTAAAGAAAGGAGATTTTTCATTTGTTGTTTCTATTAGTAGAAACAATAACATTCTAAAATTTTATGTCTGGAAGTGGTTGGGTGTGCTAAAAAAAAAAAAAAAAAAGACTTGGCTGGAGTTAGAAGACTCAAGTTCTAGACCCAGTACTGTTGCTAATGAACTGCGTGACCCTTGCCATATTCCCTCACTAGTAAAATGGGATGGAGAGGAGGGGCTGGAAGAGGAAGCAGAATCATCAATAAACAGGAAAAGAGGCTTACCTTCACCTTCACTAGTAATAAGAGAAATGCAAATTAAAACAAGCTGTTAAAACTTCACACCAATCAGAGTGGTAGAATAAAAAAGCCAGGTATTGATGTGGATATGGGGGAAATAGGAGTTTTCTTACAATGTTGGTGGAAATGTAAATTGGCACAACCAGTGTAAATTAACCATTAGTGTAAAGCTGGAAAATGTGCGTATCTTGTGATCCAGCAGTTCAGCTTCTAAATATATACTAGAGATAGTCTTGCTAGTATGTCCCATGATTTGTTCTGAGATGTTTATTGCAGCATAAAGAAAACAACCTATAATCTCAATGTATATTATAGAAATAAATTAAGTTCACTGTGGCATATTCAGGCAACGGAGTAGATCGGAACAGTGAAAATGAACCACATTTGTGAGTATGAGCATGTTTAGGTCTCGAAAACCTAATGCTGAGTGATAAAAGCAAAATATTGCAATGATACATTCACAAGGTGGCATTCATACAAAATTTTTAAAAATTTTGCCCTGGCCAGTTTGGCTCAGCAGTTGGAGCGTCGGCCTGCGGACCAGAGAGTCCCGGGTTCAGTTCCCGCTAGGGGCACGGACCAAAAAATGATAAATAAATAAATAAATATTTTAAAAAATTTAATATGTTTTTATTGAATTTTTTTCTTTTTTTCAATCCTCACCCAAGGATATTTTTATATTTATCATCAGATAGAGTGGGAGGGAGGAAGGGAGAGAGAGGAAAAGAGAGAAACATCAATGTGAGAGACACATTGACTGGTTGCCTTCCACATGACCTGACCAGGGCCGGGGATGAACCACAACCGAGGTACGTGTCCTTGATGGGAACTAAACCCACAACTCTGGTCCGCGGGTTGACGCTCTAACCGCTGAGCCAAACCAGCCAGGGCCATATAAAAATGTTTAACCCATAAAGCAATTCTATGTGCTATTTATGGATATATACATATGTGGTTAAAATATTAAAATATGATAGGAAAGATATATAAGCAAATTCATGATGGTATTTCTCCCTGGGAGAATGAACTAGGGAAGAGTATAAAAGTGATTTCAACTTTATTTACAATGTTCTCTTATTTTTACTATTTACAATTAGAAGCAAAAATGAAAAGAGATTTGTTACCTTACTCTCTCATATTTTTGTATGTTTAACTTTTGAACATATAAATTAAAAAATGAGAGGGTTGGAATAGAATAGTATCTAAGGCCTCATTCAGCCCTAAATTTATATATACAATACATATACAAAGCCTGGTATGAGATAAAGAATGTGGTTCAAACTTCAGACCAGTTAGAGTCCTTTTTGTAATGAGTGATCAGCACACACACTCATCATCATCATCATCATCATCATCATCATCATCATCATGACCAACAAAACTGTCTAAAACAAAAGGGAATTCATTGGCTTCTGTTACTAAACAGTTATTAGTAGCTTCAGGTAAGGCTTGATCCAGGACATAAAAGATGCCCCCAGATCTATTTCTTGGTTCTTCCTCTTCACTGGTCCCCAGTATGACTACACAGTGCTGAAGCAGTATCTGGCTTTACATCTTCTCAACACTGTGTCCCTGTGTTATCTGCTGAAGTACTCGCTAATAATTAGAGTAATGCAAATTTAAAATGCACTGAAGTACTATTTTTTTGTTTATGATATTGCAAACAGTTAAGTCATTTCCTGGACTGTGGGCGGGAAAGTGGTGCTCCTCCAGATTGGCTCTCTCCTCTCCACCTCCTCTGTGTCCCAGGAGGCAGGCCTGCATGGGCCACATCAACAGACTCCTTGGCACTCTGACATCTGGTTGAGGTCAGCCCAGTAGGAGAATGGAGAGAAAAGAGTGATTTGAGACATTTATTCCCTTGGCTCCTTCCAATGGGGGCACATTGGGCTGGCTTCACCCATCCCTTTCCACATGACTCTCCTCTGTGTTCTACTAACTGTTCTCTTTTCTTGCTCCTTCAGGCCCAGGGGTAGTGACAGCCCCAGAGTACCAGGCCTGGGGTACTGCGCTACACTTTGTAAACAGTCCTGTTACTAAACTCTCTGTGAGTTTCCTTATGAGTGTGCCACATTAGGGTACAGAGAGAAAACTGGCAGTTCCTTTGGAGAGCTATTCACCAGTAATTCCACTCCTCTTCCCACCCTAGAGAAACGCTTGCTCATATGCACAAGGGGCAAGTAAAGGAAATTTGCTACACCCTTGTTTACAATAATGAAAAACGAGAAGCAATTTAAATGTCTTCAAATAGGGAACTAGCTCAACTATAGTACATCCATCCATGCTATGGCATACTGTGTGGTTGTTTAGAAAGGAGATGGATCTATTTGTATGACATGGAAAGACTTCTAAGACACTTTTTGCATGAAGTAAGTAAGGTTCAGTACCATAATCAATTATATAAAAATCATACCTATTTCCATAGTTTCTATACTCTATGAAACTTTGGGGAAATGATCACTGCCCCTCCCTACTCACAAATTATACATCTGTACCCCCTGGAGTCAGGCTGGGCCATATTATTTGCTTTGATCAAGGAGATATGTGTGAGAGTGATATGAGACTTCAAGGGGATGCTTTAAGAGTCTCTACCGTTCTTTTCCCTCCGCCATGAGATTAGCATATCTCAGCTGCTTCTTCAACCCATATCCAGAGATACATCTAAAGCCAACCCATGACAAACATGTAAGGATCAAGAAATAAATCTCTGTGGTTGTAAGGAACTGAGCTTTTGAGGATGTTTGTTATTGCAGCATAACCTAACCTACTGTGACTGATGCACACTGCTATATAATTGATACTTGGTTACTTTCTGGGGAGGAGAAATGGCGTGGGGCGGGGGGCGGCGATCATAGAGGACTCTAGCTTTTATTCTTAATATTTTCATTTCCATATAATGAAAATATACTCATGCATCACCATGTAATAAAAATACATTAGTTAAAAGGAATACAGCAGGTGTTTTCTCACTTTAAATTAAATGTTAAAAAATATCATTCTTAAAATACACACACAAACACCCAATAAAGTAATGGCTCTTTTTGCCCAGCTGGCACTCTGAAGAAAGAGACTGGAGGCGGGTAGCTCTGTGAACTTCCAAGGCTGGAGGAAGCACTGGAGCGTGAGGATGCCCTGTCACTTTCTCTGCAGGTAGAAATCTGCAAATTCTAGAACTGCTGTGAAACTGATTTCTGGTTCAGCTTTCATGGAATAGAAATACAGATTCATAGTCATTTTTTTTTTTTTTTTTACATTAATGATGCCTACCTTTCCAGTGACCTCATTTCTATGAAAGCAAAGACGATTGTATCACCAAAATTCAATTCAGTGAGTTTGGAGAGTTCTGGTCTCCTGGACACAGCCTACCCTTGTCTGGCAAAGTTAGTGAGAGCTATGGAAGTTCTGTTTCTGATTATACCTATAGATCTCTCAGAGTCGGGCTTTCAGCCTTTGTTCCATTAAAACGAGAGCCAAAATTGGCTGGATGGATATCAAAGACCTCATGCACATTGGCATGGCGTAAACTACCCTGCAATTTTTTATTTTATTTATCCTCACCCGAGGATATATATTTTTCCATTTTTTGTACAGATAGAGTGGGAGGGAGAGAGAGAGAGAGAAACATCGATGTGAAGGGACACATCGAGTGGCTGCCACCCGCACGACCAACCAGGGCCAGGGACAAACTGCAACCGAAGCACGTGCCCCTAGCGGGAACCGAACCCGGGTCTCTCCGGACCGCAGGCCAACACTCTAACCGCTGAGCCAAACTGGCCAGGGCACTACCCTGCAATTTAAACTTCTTATTCAAGCCAAACAACAACAGTCCTCTTGTCTTTGAACTTTACTGTTGAGCCAAATGTCAGTGGCCAGACTCCCCAATCCAGTGCCTGGTCCCCAGCTTCATGTGATAGGACCGTCATGATGGCAGCAGTTGGAGTAGCAGTAGCAACCCCGCCCTCTCACTCACAGCTGTGGTGACTTTAAAACACCCGCCCCCCACTCCAAGCCCCACTTAGAATAGTAAGCTACAGCTGGGTGATGAGTACATGGAGTTTACTGTACTATTTTATCTACTTTTGTGTTTGTTTGAAAATTGTCATAATAAAAAGTGAAAGAAAGAGAGGAAAAGAGAAAAGGAAGAAAAGGGAAAGGAGGGGAGGGGAAAAGGAAGGAAGGGAAGGAAGAAAAGAAGGAAAGAAGGCTGGGTGGAGGGGGAAGGAGAGGAAATGGCAGACATCTGCAATACTGTCAAAAATAAAATCTTTTTTTTTTTTTAAAGAAGGAAAGGGAAGAAAGGGATCCATTGGCTGTCTCAAGTCCATTAATCATGAAATTTCAGAATATTGGGAACAAAGAGACTTTTGGAGAGACAAACCAGGTTCTTACATTACACATTTATGTAAAAATGGCTGAAACAAGACAAAACAAACCAATACTTGACAACACCACATGCTGGCATGGATATGGAGCACCAGCAACTCCCCTTCAGTGCTGGTGGAAATGCTGAATGGTACGGCCACTGTGGAAGACACTTTGGCAGTTTCTTACAAAGCTAAACATATTTTTAACACACGATCCAGTAATCATGCTCCCAGGTACTTACCCAACTAAGTTGAAAACTATGTTCACACAAAAACCTGCACACAGATGTTTACAGCAGCTTTATTCATCAAAAGCTGACTCAAGCCCTGGCCGGTTTGGCTCAACGGTTAGAGCGTCGGCCTGTGGTCCGGAGAGACCCGGGTTCGGTTCCCGCTAAGGGCACGTACTTCGGTTGCAGTTTGTCCCCGGCCCTGGTTGGTCATGCGGGTGGCAGCCACTCGATGTGTCCCTTCACATCGACGTTTCTGTCTCTCTCTCCCTTCCTCTCTCTCCCTCCCACTCTATCTGAACAAAAAATGGAAAAATATCCTCGGGTGAGGATAAAAAAAAAAAAAAAGCTGACTCAAGATGCCCCGTCCCTCAGGAGGTGTATCAGTTTCCTAGGGCTGCTGTAAGGAAGCACTACAAACCAGATGGTTTAAAACAACCAAACGTAATCTCTCACAGGTCTGGAGGCAGAAGTTTGAAATCAAAGTTTTAGCAGGGCCATGCCCCTCTGAGACTCTGGTAGAATCCTTTCTTGCCTCGTCCTAGTTCCTGGTGGTGGCTATGGATCCTTGGCATTCTTTGGTACTTGTAGCTGCATCACTTTAGTCACTGCCTCTGTCACCTGGTGGCCCTCTCCCCTGTGTATTTCCTCAGGGCATTTTCTTCTTTTTATAAAGACATCAATCATATGGGATTAGAGTCCACCCTAATGACCTTGTCTTATGGTGATTACATGTGCTCTTTTCCAAATAAGGTTATATTCACAGGTACCATGGATTATGACTTCAATATATCTTTTCAGAGGAGGTGAGTCAATCCAAAACAGTAGGTAAATGGAGAAACTGGAATGTTCATACAATGGAATATATTCAGTGATAAAAAGCAATGAGCTGTTAAGCCATGAAAAGATATGAAAGAATTACATTGCTTAATGAAAAAACCATCAGTAAAGGTTATGCAGTGCATGATTCCAACTATATGACATCTGGAAAAGGCAAAACTAAAGAGTATAAGAGAAGTTATTGCCAAGAGTTGGGGTGAAAGAAGGGGTGAGGTTTAAATAGTGAAGCACAGGGATTTTTATGACAGTGAATCTGTTCTATATGATACTGTCATGGTAAATGCCTGATATTATGCATTTGTCAAAATCCATAGAACTATAAAACAAAAAGAATGAATCTTAATGTAAACTATAGACTTTAATTATTAACAATGTATCAGTATTGGTTCATCAGTTGTAACTAATGTGCCATGTAATGTGAGATTTTGAAACGGGAAACTGTGGGTGGCAGACATTGGGTATATGGGAACTCCATTCTCTGGTTAATTTTCCTATAAACCTAAAGCTGCTCTGAAAAAATGAAGTCTACAAATTAAAAAAAAAAATTTTTCATTATGGACTCTAAGGCTCCAGTATCATTTCTTTCAGGAAGTCTTTCCTACTCTTCCATCACATTTCCAAGATGGGTTGGATGACTTTCTCCCCGGCTCCAGTAATACCCTGGGCATATATATTCTGATGGCTGCATCCGCCACATTATATTAGAATTTGTTTGTGTCTCTGTCAGTTAATAACTGTGGTTTTTTGACCCTTGGCCTAGAAGCAGAGATGGTGAAAGCAGCAAATCCATGCAACACTTTAGCAGGCACCCAGGGATGCCTGGTAAAGGGCACTTCTGTTCCCTCGATGCACTGATGATGTTATTTGTGGTGTAATCATTATGAGGCCTGTGACCCACTAGGCTATTTTTTAGATCAGGGCATAAGGCATTCATATCACATTAAGGCTGATTTCAACCTGAGCAGTCTCTGGATATGCCCATGGGGAAGCTTTTGCCCTGTGAAACTTCTCTGGGGTTCAAATCCTGTGGTTTTGATGTAAAATCCATGCTGTTTTCATTACATAACACTCTCCTTCAATCTTGCTCAAGTTAAAAGGTGGTATGAGGGGTGACTGGCACAAATGCCTATATGACAGGTAACATGAATGAGGAAAGCAGACTTGGTCTGGAGGGGACCTTATGAAAAGTCCCTGCCTGATCTAGGGTGGGCAGCCACTCCATGGCTTCAGGCAACTGTTGCCACACAGAAATGTGGATACAGTGTTACCAGACAAGGCAGAGATGCAGATTTTTGTTCACAGAAATCTCATCTTTAAAAACTGTTGGCACGGAACACAAATGGTTTAGAAATACTGGAGCTAGCTTATTAGGAGGAGAAAGAATCATCCAATTGAATTGGGGTTTTATGATCCCAGAGAAATAGCAGAGAACGGCAAAAGGGTAAGGACAGCTTCTGGAGAACCTTGTCACACTAGAGGTGCTTTTCAATTGTCTTCTGGGTCTGAGTAACCACCAAAGGATTTAAGCAAGAAAGGGACATGATTAGAATGGCATTTGTAAAGGATCACTTTGGCAGCTGATGGGGGTAGGGCTGGGAGTAGGGTGATGAGTTAGAAGTCTGTCATTAAGCTGAGTCAGGGTAAAGGAGATGACAAAGACCTATCCACCTTGTCCTTTCTCCTCCCAGACTGCACACCCCAAGACAGAAGGGCCTCCTCTGCTCTTGCTGTCTCCAACACTAGGCTCAAAGACTGCTCAGGACATATTTGTTGAAAGAATGGATAAAAGGAAGTGGAGGTGAGAGGCATTTTGAAGAATTGTGTGAGTCAACTGCTTTCACCTGAAACCTATATAATTTTATGAACCAATGTCACCCCAATAAATTCAATTTAAAAAAAAAAAAAAGAGTGAACTGCCTTGGGAGGCACAGAAAGCTGTTAATGGAGAGGGCAGTCGGGGCAGTGGGGGCCAGTTTCCTCTCCTTGCGTTTCCGCTAAGAGCTTGGGAAGGAGGGTATTCAATCCATTAATAAATCATAGCCACACACCTCAAAAAAACCCTCCATCGGTTCAATTCCCTTAAGGACTGAAGAGAGGATTGGAGGGAAATGTAGGGGTAAGCAATTTCTGTCCTTCCTCAGGTCCAGTATTCCCAAAGGACACAGCGAAAGGGGCCTCACCCTCCGAGCCCTGGGCGGTTAGTTCGGGTGGGGTAGGGGCCGGTGACCTCGGACTCACTCGGCCTGGCCCTGGCGAGCTCCAAGCCTAAGCAGAGGCGCCAGGCCCGCCCAACCCCAGCCTCGCCCGGTCCTTGTTCCCCCACGTCCCGGTCCTTGACCCTCCCCCGACACACTGCCCCTCTCCTCCCACCTCCTCTTTCCGCTCCCCCGCCCCCATTTCCGTCCCCTCCGCCCCCCGCCTGCCCCTCCCGGCCCGGGCCCTCCGCCCTCCCGCGTTCGCCGCATCCCGGCCCTCCGCCCGGCTTCCTCCGCCCTCCGTCGGCGCCCCTCTCGGGCGGCCGGGGCAACCCCGTGCCCCGCTCGCCCAATGAGGAGACGGCGCAGGGGCGGGGCGGGGCTCGGGCCGGAGCGGAAGTGGTGACCGGAGCGGAAGTGGAGCTGCCGCCACCGCCGCCGCCGATTCCGGAGCCGGGGTAGCTGCCGTGCCGCCGCTGCAGCCGCCGCCGCCGCTGCTCCTGCTGCCTGAGGAGTGGGCTTGGGAAGGAAGCGGTCACCGCGCTCGGAGCTCTGCTCGCCATCGTCTTTGCCCCCTGCCGACCTCCCACGGTGAGTGCGGCGCGGGGTCCGCCCGGGGCCCCCGGGGGCCCCAGCCCGAAGCTCCCCCCGGCGACGGTGGCGGCGGCGACCAGGGCGACCCCCGGGTGGGCTCCAGGGGGAGCGGCGCGCGCCCTCCTCGGCCCCGCGCGGCCGCCTGCGGCACGGGCCCGGCCTCGCCGCGGCCCCTCCCTGTTTCCGGGGCCGGGCCCTCTGCTCCTGGAGAGGCCCGGCCGCCCTCGCCGCCTGCGGCCCTGCCGGGCCGGCTGGGTGCGGCTCCGGGCCGGGCCGGAGGGAAAATCGAGCCGCGCACCTCGGACCCTCCCTCACTGCCCAGTTTCGGTCCCCGCGCGACCCTTCCCTGCGCCTGGGGCGTCGAGATCCGACCTTTTCAGCCCTGTCACCCCTGCTTCTTGCTTTCCGGTTCCCCAAAATTAAAATTGAACCAGATGTGGGCGAGTTCTCGAGCCCCAGTGCCCCTGCTGGACTCCCCAGGATGGGCAAGGGGTTTAACCTTGGGAGAGAACAGAGAGCAAACCCCCTCCCACTTTGCAGTAAAGCCATTTCATCATCGGCCGCTGGTTCTGGAGCCTGGCAGGACCCGAGAGCCCCTGGGAAGCACAGGGTTGAGGTTGGAGTCAAGAAAATGCATTTGTTGGAACCGGTTAACGAGTCAGGCCGGATCCTCGGGGGGGAAAAATGCCAGAGACTGAGAATCGAGTCTTTTCCCACGGTATTTACCGTCTTAATGCCAGAGTCTTTTGTATCCTCGCCCAAAATTCCCCCATACTGTGTGTTAGCATGTTTTTAGCACTGAGATTTGCCTGATGGCCTCCCTGGTGGTAGGGAAGGGTGGGAGTGATTTGGGGCCCTTTTCTTCATAAGATGAGCACATCTTTGTCTGCTGCAAATGGAGAACTCGCGTGTAAAGGGGTTTTCAAAGGTGGCAGTATTGGTAAGACAGTTTGCCAACCTTTCTGTACGAACCCATCCATGTCTCTTGTCCTAGCCTCACTGCTTTTCTCCTTGGAAGGCTAGATAGCATCAGGCTCTGGTTTTGCTTGCCCTGTGTAGGAGATGGAATTTGGCAAGATGATGTTATGAACACACGTGTGTGTGTATATATATATAAAGGCTGCCACAGGAGCCCCAAAAGAAAGATGAAGCACTTGTAAAGATACAAAAATTGCATTTCTCGCTCTGTCTCAATTGTTCGTATGAAACCATACACATGTGCAGTTTATAGAACAGGACACGTGGCTACTCAGCTTTGCATTTTCCTGTTAGAAGTTAAAATGTATAAATATGACTTGGTTCATAGTGATTTTCTTCTTGAACACTTCCATTGCACCCCATTCTTTATTTGTGGGTATGTGTCTCAGTTACCTGAGCCCTCATTTTTCTCGGATCTATGTCCTTAGCAGCATACAGGATGGTAAGGGTAAAATCTGTCAGTTTTCTGGACCCACATTTTAGGTGTGGTCTTCAAAATGGAAGGCTAATCATTCAGTAACAACTGCTGAATTATTTTCCTAGCTCCTCCTTTCAAAGAGATAAGAAACCATTCACCCATCTTACAGATGGAGTCTTTATGAGAAGTGAGGTGATTTGGCCTAGACCACATACCTGGTTTTCAGATTGAATATCTGCATTCATCAGTAGTAAATATTTATGGACTGTCAGCCCCTGGGGTATGGCTCCTACCCTATAATCTTCTGTACATTTCCCATCATGCTGTGCTTGTGTTATGTTGAAGCCATTTTAGAATTGGAGCTCTATAGCAGGGAGGCAGCCTCCATAAAACCAGGCTGAGCACATTCCCATGATGCCAGTTCCCAAGGCAGAGTCTCCAGATTTTGGGGCCACTGCAAAAAGTGCATTTTACCCATTTGGCTGTGGATATAGAAGCAGAAAGAACACTAGACTTGGAGTCAGAACAATTCGATTCAGGTCTTGCCTGCAGCATTTTCTAGCTGTGTGATTTTCAGCGTGCTGCTTAATCTCTGGTTCTTGGTTTCTGTAGCTCCAAAGTTGTCATGAGGTCTTCCATAAAATGTAGATTGTTAAATATAAGCGGTTGGTTTTGTTTTCTAATCACAGAGTTTACTGTTAATGGTTTTTTCCCCTCCAGTTGCATTCTGATGAGACCCAACCTTTTTATACATGCTGCTTTAAAAAATAGACATAGTGTTGCAGAATCTTATTTTGTGTCTAGCATCTCCAATCTTTTGAGCACATTTTCTCATCAGTATAATGCAAACGGTGATAGCCTTTAATGTGTTATTGTGACGAACTCAGTAATTAAGGATCTGGGATATAGTAGATATTCAGTACATGTTTTTGACCATGTAAATGAATATACACATATATAAGATTAGATGTGTATATACTATAAAGCGCAGGCACATGCAGAGTTCACTCATTTGTGATTTATTCACCAACTGATGAGGTAGCATCAAACAATCCGTCTGTAATAATAATAACTACTAATTGTTTAGCTTACTATGTGCCAAGCTTTGTCTAAGCATTTTACACATTCACTAATCCTTCATAACAGCCAATGGTAGGTAAGCACTGTTAGCCTCATTTTACAGATGAAGAAACTGAAGCACAGAGAACTTAAATAATTTTCCTAGGGATGTACACACAAAGCACAAGGTAAGTAAGTGTTGGAGCCAGGAATCAAACCCAAGTAGTCTGGCTCTACACAGTATATCTTTTGTGTGTATACTGTTTCACCTTAATTTTTCTTTACATGTGCCTTTTTAAAATAATTGTGTTTAAACAGAAATTTTAGCTATTTTTGAAAATAAATACAATGTAATTGGGAGGGGATATACACATTCTGGACTGAAGGGATGATACTGCTTGTGAAAGACCATTTTTCCTAGTATTTGCTTCATACTAGAGAGAAAGTTCATCAGTTACTTTGTGGCACACTGATTTAGCCAGTCGTAGGTTCTTCATCTAATTGAATTTAGTCAGGATCACCTTTATTAATTTTTCTTTATCATACTACCTTTTTTTTTTAAGTCCTCACCTGAGGATATTTTCCCTTTGATTTTTTTTTTTTTTTTAAGATAGAGAGGGGAAAGGGAGAGAAACATCAGTGTGAGAGAGACACATCACTTAGTTGCCTCCTGCACAACCTCGACTCTTTGGTCCATGGGCCAGACACTCAAACTGCTCAGACCGGCCAGGACCATACTATTCTACCTTTCTATAGAGTTTTAGATTTTTCCATACTTTGTTGGGGGGGGGGGGGATGAGGAATACATCTACATAAGTAGAGAGAAAATTCTAAATTATAACATCCTGTTAGAATGCCTGCTCTTTCAGTGGCATCAGACTAAGCAGTTTTTCTTTTAATGAGGATGGATACCTTAGAGAATAAACTAAAATACATTTGTAAAGAAACTTTGTTTCTGAGTGTCTAGAGGTGACAGTTCACTAGCTAGGGAGCAAGAAATTAATTGTATAATAACAGCTTTTAAGATTTGGAATCATCTTGGTCTCATTATGAATCACTTCTGTGTGGTGATGGAGAAACTAATAGACAAACTAACAGAGTTGGATTCTGAGGGAATTTTTCTAAGCGGAATATTTAGGAAGGAAATATAGACCAATGCACTTTCCATTTTGTGATGTGTATGCTAAAATCCTATTATCTTGCTGCTTTCTCTGCTAAAAAATCTAATATAGGCAGCGTTTTGTATTTGTGTAATGAGATGAAATTGATTCATGGCCTCAAGAGAACAAATCATTCCCAGCAGACTGAGTGAGATGACCTTTTAAAAATCTGGCCATTTCTCTATTATGTAAGTTTATTTCATTGTTTTCCCCAAGACCCCCAACAATAAAGTTATTTCTGAATGGCCTTGACCAGGACAGAGATTGAGGGCAACAATAAAGTACATGTGCGCCCTGGCTGTTATTGTTTGTCCACAAACCTTACCTTAAAGCTTCTTGAACAGTCGGTGAGTTTCAAGCATACGCTGTTTTTAACTGCTTAATTTGATTTTGGCTTTTAAAGCTAGATAAATTAAGGTCAGTTCTCAAACCTCACTGGAATAACTTTAAGAATCTTCGAAATATTGTTCATTCTCTTTTCATTAAGCAAGCATTGAGAATCATAATTGATCGTCAGGAAGAGTGCTGTATAGAGGAAAGAGCAGGTACCAGATTTACCTGTGTGGCCCTGGGCGGGTAACTCTTGGCATCTGTAAAAGGGACAGTGACACCTACCTCTTAGGATTCTCAGGGTTAAATGAGTTGATATAAAATAAACTCTTAGTGCTTTGAACATTTAGGCAGACCATAATTAATGGGTTTGTTTGTTTGTTACTTTTCCATTTAGATGGTATGGCTTTTGTTATAGCTAACTGATTGGACTTTTGAATAGATGAGGTGGACAGAAAGTATTCCAAGGATTGTTGAAGCTCAGTTTCAATCTGTAAATATAATAGTTGGTAGCTAAGGAACAGTCAAAAAGTGTAGTATTATTTCTTATAGGAGCTGAAGTGGCTCTTTTAAAAAATAAAAAGAACAACAAACAAACTCACAGACACAGGTAATAGTGTGGTGGTTACTACAGGGGAAGGGGGTGGGGGATGCTGAAGAGACTAAAGGGGGTTTAAATGTTTGGTGATAGGAGACTAGATTTGGGGTGGTAAGCGCACAGTGCAGTATACAGATGATATATCATAAAATTGTACCCTGAAACTTAATAATGTTATTAGCCTAGGTTACCCGATAAATTTCATTTAAAAAAAAAAAAAAAAGAATAAAAGTAGTCTAAGACAGTATAAATATGTCTGTATTTTATAGGTCAGATGTGGTCTGCCTGCCTCTGTCTATGTAGGAAATAGCAGCCCTTTCACTTCCTTAAAAAAGTGCATCAATTGATCAAAAGGTTTCATATTCAGCTTGACAGGCATTGTGCTATGTGTTGGGCACCCAAGATAAAAGTCTGGGCTCCTACCTGAAGCTCACAATCCAGTGTGGGAGCCAACAAAGACGTTTACAGTAAACTATAACTGCTATTTTAGAACTAGGCATGGGTAAGTTACCGTGTGCCTTTCTTTGTAAAAATCTTTGAAGAAAGCAGTCTGAATTTAAAAGAATAAGGCATGTGTAAGTGTCCCTTCACCAGGTGACCATTTGTTAGACTTTTGTGTAGACTCTACTGTGTCTGACATTTGCGTGCTTACAATGTGCAGAGACTGTGCTAAATGCTTTGCATTGGGAACAAATGTACTCCTTACAGAGCCCTATTAAGTAGGTTTGCCTATTTAAGGCATGAGAAAGACTCAGAGGTCTGGTAACCTATGGAGTATGTATGTGGTACTGGTCAATGGACTGGGTCACTCCCCATTTTGTTGTTGGGCCCAAAGCTTTTGAACAAGAATTAGCATATTGTCTTTTTAGATTGATTACTTTAAAGCCAGGAGATCAATTGATTGTCTTATCTGCTACTGATTCACATTGTGTAATTTTGGGCATATCACTTAGTTTAATTTTGGCTAATTGGACACAATTAACAATGATATTCAACCACTGATGTGAGAGAGGGAAGGGATTTTCAAATAGAAGTGCAGCTTCCTTCCACAATTCTGTGTTCTCTGGACATCGTGCTAATGACTTTGTGTTTCAGCCATGCCGTGTTTCATTTTCTAACAAAGAGCCCGCAAACGTTTGAATGGAATTAAATTTATTACAGGACTCTGAATTTTGTGTGTAGAATGGCATGCAAGCATTTTTAGGGTGGGCGTTTTTCAGTGAGTAGTTTTCTTTAAGAGTCAGGAATACTTTTTCTGGGTGACACCCACTAACCACCTGGTCCCACTGACTTCCTCAGTCCGTCCTGCAGGAGCTTGGCATGTTCTTTCAACAGAATGGCTCCAGAGCTGTCTCTTTGTGGTACTCCGGGTGTTCTATCTGAAATGGTACATCTGTGAAAGTTTGTCAGAATTTACTGTCAGTTCCTTACCCCTTGCAAACTTTTGAGCCTAGATTGTTAAAATGTTCTGGCAGTTTCCTCTCTCCAGATTGATAACTGTTCTCATTTCTGTATCTACCTTGGCCTTTGATTTCTCATTCATCTAGAAAAACAAAATGCTGTTTACTCATACATCTGTGTTTTTGATCCCTGTTAGGAGTTCCCTTTTTCTCTTCTGTGTAAAACCCCACACCCACCCCCCCAACCCATAAAGCCAAGTCAGGACCCAGTCATGTTTAAACTAAACCTGTTCCCTCTCATTCTAACCTGGTTTATTCTCCAAGAAGCAGCTTTATTATCCTTAAATATGTGCTGTCTTTTAACATTCCTACCAAAGAACTCCTCAGTGAATAATCAAGAGTTTTTGGAAATACTGGTAGTTTTTTCATTATGTACATTACATCTTTGTGAAGTATTTTAAGAATTTTTGCTTTGACCAGAATTATCTAAGCATTTTATGTACATCATCTTGTTTGTTAGCTATTAATGTCTCCTTTTAACATTTAAGTTATTTTTTAAATCACCTCATTTCTTTTAGAAGCTCTGATTTGTTGTATGTAGGGCTTTCCATTGTGATGTGCCCAAGGTCACGCAATGTGAATCAGGTCCGCTCATATTTGTTTCAGAGCTGCGGTAATCCTGACATAATAATAGATATACAATTCTCATTTTAAACTTCTGACAAATTATTAAACTCAATTAAATTAAGGATGTTCTTTCCTTTGGAAAGAAAACATAAGTCCAGCTGGGGTGACCAGTTTGATTCCTGGTCAAGACACATGCCCAGGTTGTGGCCCCAATCCCCAGTGAGGGGTATGCAGAAAGTAGCCAGTCGATGTTCTCTCTCTTCCATGTTTCTTTCTCTCTCTCCCTCTCACTTCCTCTCTCTCAAATCAATAAAGGACAAGAAAAAAAATTTTTTTAAGAAAACATAGGTGATAGTTAATATTTCCAAAAGCCACTGCCGTCATTTTCAACTCTTGTTTTTTGCAGTGCTTAAAAATATATATATGGATTAACAATGGATAGATAGCCCTTTATTTTTTACTTCCTATCTTTGGATATCCGCTTCTGACCACTGGGAAATCACCTCTCAGTATTCTAACCCTGGCTGGAAAAATAATTCCTTGAGCAAAGAATGGAGATAGGGGGCCTAGGTTGATTCATAGATGCACTCTTGTTTCAGAATTTACAGTCCGATTTAGGGTTTCATTTATTTGAAGAAAATCCTATTATTTCATGGGCACCTGTAGAATTATTCTTCATCATGTTCTTTACGAGGTATTTTACAAAGATGAAATGTTGTGGTGCAGCTTTACCCTCCCTTCTTTATACCTCTTTAAAAAGTATTTCTGTGGCATTAGATCCATTCTTTTAATGGCCATGTAATCTTGTAACATTTATCTCTTTTTGAACCACTCCCCTTTGGGATATTTAGATTATCCTCTGAAGTGCCGCATCTCGTGGCTTTGAACAGCCCGACAGCCGTTGTCATTTTGTGGCTGTGCCTGAGAAATCCTGTTCTGGAGCTTGTCGGTGTCTTGATCTGTGCAGCACAAGGAACCCTCTTGGCTCACTGCAGGGTTAGACCTCTTTCGGCCTCTAATAAATTTTTCTGCTGTCCTGCCTTGATTTGCTGTTAGTGCCAGGCCTGATGACAGACTGCAGTCTTTTAAGGCTTTTTAGGAGGCAAATAAAGGCTCTTTTGCTGGTGTTTATCTTGGTCTGGAACCAACCTTCAAAATCTCAGAAGAAAAGTTAAGTCCTGATTAATAAACCATCACTACCTAACAGCTATAGAATGCAATTAGGAACTATTGAATAAAACTGTTACAGTTAACATTTGTGTCCATTTGAAGACATTGGGGGGTGGAGTCTTATCAATTGTTAACATAACATATTCACTTCCTTACAGGATTAATCTGGATTTACTTTTCCTTTTCGTGGGTTGTATATCAAAAAAAAAAAAAAAAAATGAAGCTCCCTATGTGTGGGCTAAATAATAAAGTGTAGGTACTTTTAGAGGAGTGATGCTCATTATGCATTAAAAAAAATGGTTTTGTGTTTAATGTTATTTAATTCTTATCCCCTCATCTTCACAGCACCACCTCTTCTGAGGTAGAAGCTGTTGTCTCCAGTTTACAGACTGGAAGACTGAGGTGGAATGAGCTCATGTGGCTGTGTAGTGGCAGATCCATTAACAGTGTCCTGTTGTCTTTCTGCCATACCACACATAGAAAGCCTGTGTTCTTTCTGCTGTCCCAGTAATGATTTGTTGAAAAAATCCACAGATACTTTGTGAGCATTAGTTCTGTGATTGGCCTGGTTTAGGCAATAAATGAGAAACACGTGTGAAGCTTTTTCTTTGAGATCCTGCACATGTGAAACTGTAAGTGGTACAGTGCTCATCATCTGTAGTATAGAACACATAGAAAGTAGGTATAGAGAAGCCCTAGAGCATGCGATAGGCTACAGTGTGTTTGGATTCATAGGCAGGGTAGATTGGTTCGGAAGGGGTAGTCAGGGAAAGCTCTTCTGGCCCTAGATGGATGGATAGAGTTCACATGGGCAGGAAGTAATAGAACATTCTAGATGAAAGGAACTATAGTAGTCCCCTTATCCTCAGGGGATACGTTCCGAGACCTCTGTGGGTGTTTGAAACTGAAGGTATTACCAACCCTGTATATACTATGTTTTTTTCTTTACATAACATACCTATGATACAGTTTAATCTATAAATCAGGCACAGTAAGAAATTAACAACAGTAACTAATAGAACAATTATAACTATACTGTAATAAAAGTTATATGAATGGTTTTTGCCACCCCTGCCCCCACTACCACCAAGATGGCAACTAAGTGACTAGCCAGCAGAGAGCAGCTACATTGTGGATACTTGGAACAAAGGGATGATTCACATCCTGGGTGGGACAGACCCAGACGATGTGAGATTTCATCACGCTACTCAGAATGGCTCGCAGTTTAATATTTTAATATTTTCAGACTGCAGTTGAGTGATGGTAACTGAAACTGGAAAACGAAACCACAGACAAGGGAAGACTACTATACAGAAGCAATCTTGGGCATGTTTGAGCGTGGCATTTATAGAGTATTCAGTGATGTTCAGCCTGGGAGAAAGGTACATGTTGGAGAATAGTGGGTGAGAAAGTCTAACGGGTCTGGAGGAGCCAACTTATGAAGGACTTGGAAAGCCAGGTAGAGTTTAGATTTGATGGAGTAGCCAAAAGAGTGTCATTGAAAGTTATTGAGTAAGGGTAGAGGCATGATTAAGTAATTTTGAAGTAGGCTACCAGAAGTACAAGGAATAAGGTACCAGTATAATGAGGACTTAATATGTTTAGGAAGAATAGGTGCTTTGAATTATTTGAGAAGAGTGAGAATTCTACCAAAGTTGCAGTTTTGCTATTCTTTCATTTGGGGATCTGTTCATTCATTCAGCAGATATTTTTGTTCATACCAATTGCATGCAAGGTGCTGTGGGAGATATGCCTTCAAGGAGTTTATGGTGTTGTAAGGGACTTAAGGGACACACACAAATAGTTTTAGTACTGAAGAAATGTGATAAGACATTAAGAGAGGTATACATGAAATGCTTTGTGAAAATATTTTCAGTTTAGAGTAGTACTGTCCAATAGAAATACAATGTGAGCCACATGTAATTTAAAGTTTTCTGATAGTAACATTTAAAAAGTAAAAAGAAACCAGTGAAATTAATTTTAATACTTTTTAAAAATTTAACTCCATATCATGTGGCACTAGGCACGTATGGCTAGTGGCTGTCATACTAGACAGCTCAAGCGGAGCAGCTTATCGGAAGGCTTCATGGAGGAGATGACAGTTGAGCCAGGCTCGGAAATAATTTTGTATGCAGAGTAGGTGGGAAAGGACATTCCAGGTAGAGGAGTGGCTTGGTGAGCAAAGACAGAAAAGCATACTTTGTAAGAAAACCATTTTGACAGAAGCACGTATTGTGTGGATGGCATGTTTTGGGAAAAGTCTGGAGAAGATAGGCTGGAAAGCCTTCACCTGGTGGAAGAGAATCAGACTCTACTATTGGCAGAAGGGGACTTTAAAGGAATTTGAACAAGAAGTGACAATCAGTGTTAATGGGTCTGCCCTGGCCAGTTTGGCTCAGCGGTTAGAGCGATGGCCTGTGGTCTGGAGAGACCCGGGTTCAGTTGCAGTTTGTCCCAGGCCCTGGTTGGTCGTGCGGGTGGCAGCCACTCGATGTGTCCCTTTCACCTCTCTCTCTCTCTTCCTCTTTCTCTCTCCTACTCTATCTGAATAAAAAATGGAAAAATGTCCTCGGGTGAGGATAAAAAAAAAAGAATGGGTCTGGCAGCAAAGAACATGAAGAGAGCTAAAGGTAACAAGAAACTGAAAGCAACGGGACTAGGGAAAGATTGTACATGGGAGGTTTATTATAGCTGTAGACACAGGAACAATTTAAACAGTTCTCTGTTGCCTGCTGCCTTCCTCCTAACTGCTGGGTGTTGTGTAACCCATTTCCTGTTGAAATTGGTCTAGCTTCTTCAGAATCCACGTTATATAAGTCAAAAGTTACGTAAGCAACAGGCATCAAGGCATTTAGCTATGGCTTTTGCTTGTTGTAAGTTGTTTTTGTGTGTGTAATTTACATTTTTTAAGCAGTTGCATACTTTGTTTAAGGCATATGTTTAATCTTTCCATATCATGATAGGTTCTCAATCTCCAAGAGCTCTTGCAGTGATCCCAAAGAAGCTTGAAATAGTTGGCCCCCAACCAGAAAGATCACATTTTATTTTGAGAAATAGGGTGTGTACATTTGGGAGGGACCAAAGAGTAGTCCGGATTCTTCAGAGAGATATGATTTAACTTTTAATGCTTGGGAAGGGGAGAGGAGGTGTGCATCTTAATTGGGGGATCTAGTAGGACCAGAGATTTTTCCAGGCAACCTTTAGCAGGTTTGATCCTTTGTATTTCTCTATTTCTCTTTTATAATATTGCATGGGATGGCTCAGCTCTGAATTGGCTTTTGGCCAGTACTTTATTAATTGGATTCTTTCCCATGTGGAATTGCACAGGTGCTGTTTTGTGAACTTTGGAGTGGAACACTGAGTGACTGCTGCCTTGGTATTAGTCTGCAGACTGGGAAATTTCTAAGGTTCATTGAAAGTTGGCTTCTTTCTGCTTCTCTTTTAGGAACAATAAAATAGGGTTGTTGAAGGATGGAGAGAGTGTCCTGATCTCAAAGACTTTATGGTCAAGAAATTTAGACATAGTGAGAAAGTATATAAATTTAAGATGATAGTGTGTGTGCATACCACATATTTATTTATTATTGACAGTATTACAGATGTCCCCCATTCCTCCCCTCGAGTGGTATATTTTTTTGATGTGCTTATATTAGAGTAGACTGGGTTATATTGTGGTAACAAACAGCCCCACTGTCTCAATGGCTTAACTCAACAAAAGTCTCTTTCTCTTTCACATTGCATGTCCACAGGAATTCCTTCACCTCACAGACTCAGCTTACAGAAACTGCACTATTTTGTGACAGCATCATCTAGAATGCATGGCCTTCTAAATGGCTACTGTAAGAAGAAAGCCTGGTGAACCACACATAGGCTTTTAGCAGTTTCAAGCTGGAAGTAGCATCATTTCTGGTTATGTTTCATTGGACAGAACTAACCATGTGACCCCCCTTCTATGTGCAGGGGATTGCCGGGAAATGTAGGAAAGCAAATGGAATATTTTGTGAGGATTATTATCTCTCATATAGTCTCATTTTAGTGATGTGGGTGAAGATGTCAAATAAATCAAGGTGAGATTTTTTTTTTTTCACTGAGTGTAAACTTAGAATTAGCAGGCCTTATATAAAACACAACTCTGAATTTGATTTAGATATTAAGCAGAAGAAATATAGTTCTGAACTAGAAAACCCACTCTTTCTGAATTGTCTAGGTTTGGGATGTATCTTATTGTGCTCCATCTCAAAATATTTTTAGGTGGTAGGGGGCCATCTATAGAATTTCTTCCTTGAAAATACAGAAATGACTTTTGAGGCAAAACTATTTTGTGAATAGGGTTATACTTCCTTTGCTATTTTAAAACTATTAACCATTTTCAGAGTCTTAAATTGTTATACCATGTATATAGTAATGAAAGAATTTGTTTTAAAAATACTGATATATTCCGCCCTGGCTGGTTTGGCTCAGCACTTAGCGCATCAGCCCACGGACCAAAGAGTAGCAGGTTTGATTCTGGTCAAGGGCAGGTACCTCAGTTGTGGTTTGGTCCCTGGCCCGTGTTGGGTCGTGTGGAAGGCAACCAGTTGGTCAGTGTTTCTCTCTCTCTCTCTCCCCCTCTCCCTCCCTCCCTCCTACTCTATCTGAAGATAAGTGGGAAAATATCCTCAGGTGAGGATTCAAAAAATATAGATATAGATATAGATATTCCTACTACTGTTTAAAACAGTATCTTATTTTATCCTTTAGGATGTTAGTGTATTTTTATACTGGCATAGATGAATATATTGAAATTTAAACCATCAGTACATAAAACTTTGTATTGGTTAATAAATAGTTTTTTAGCTACATGTCATCCAAAACTTACTGTATTCTCTGTAAATGGTGATTATTATAGTGGAGAATTAACAAAGGTGAGGTGAATAATTTAAGAGGTATTCATTGATTGTTGTATAAAGGATTTGATAAAATGATAAATTGAAGCCACTAAAATTTTTGTCTATTTCAGAAAAACTTTTAAATGGACTCAGTTATTGTCTGAAGCTCTGTTGCTGTGCATATTGTTGAATACACTCATATCTCTTGCATCCTATAGCATGTGCAGAACTACTGCCTGATGTCTGTATATAGTGCTGTGAACTTTCCAAAGCGCCTTCACATGGATTATTAGGTCATTTTTCCCTCACAACAACCTGTGGAGAGTTGGTAGTTTTCTTGTTCTCCACTAAGGAAACTGAAGCTCAGAGGTTAAGTGATTTGACCAAGATCATACCACTTTTTTTGTTTGTTTTAAATAGGTTTTTAATTTTTTGAGAGAGAGAGAAAAACATTAATGGGTTGCCTCCTGCACGCACCCTGACTGGGGATCAAACCCGCAACCTGGGTATGTGCCTTGACAGGGAATCGAACTGGTGACATTTCAGTGCACGGTATAATGGTCAGTCAGCTGAGCCACACCTGCCAGGGCAAGGTCTCACACCATTTTTTGGTGCTGGATAGAGCCAAATCTGCCTGCCCTTGACTTTGCTACCGTGTGTTCTTGTAACAAATTTAGCAAGTTGCAGAAGATACTCTTAAAATTGGAGATTGAAGCAATCATCACACTTAACATGTTTTTTCCTATACTGGGGGGGGGGGGGGGCAGATTTGGTCAAAACCAGATAATTCTTGAACAAAGTAAACATACATTTAGCATAAGTTTCCAAAGAAATGGTTATTAACTGGCTCTATGTGTTGAGGAGGCAGATTAGGAAAGGGGAAGAAAACAGACGCTCTAGAGACAGAGTCTTGAATTTGAGTTCTGGCCCTCTGTTGTCTCCAAGCAGTGTTGCTTTCTCTGAACCTCTATTTCTATTCACCTCAAAGAAGGAGGAAGGGGCTGTTGTGAACATATCTACCCTATAGAAGAGTTGGGAAAATGAATTTACCAAAGTACTAAAAAGACCTTAGCAAAGTACCTAAGCTGATAGGTGCTTCTGGTCAGTATTGTTGAGGGCCTCTGGAAGTCGACGTTTCACATGTAGGTATGATTCTTTTCAGATGAGTTAGAAGAAGATTCACACATGCATTTCCTGGGCCCTGAAGTCTGACATGTGCTTTCTCTTTCTTTTTCTCTTGGTCTCATTCTAGGGAATGACCATGGATAAAAGTGAGCTGGTACAGAAGGCCAAACTCGCCGAGCAGGCTGAGCGCTATGATGACATGGCTGCAGCCATGAAGGCTGTCACGGAACAAGGGCACGAACTCTCCAATGAAGAGAGAAATCTGCTTTCTGTTGCCTACAAGAATGTGGTGGGCGCCCGCCGTTCTTCCTGGCGTGTCATCTCCAGCATTGAACAGAAAACAGAGAGGAACGAGAAGAAGCAGCAGATGGGCAAAGAGTACCGGGAGAAGATAGAGGCAGAACTGCAGGACATCTGCAATGATGTTCTGGTAAGGCCAGTGTTTCTGTTTCCAACAGTGGTTTGTAAATTGTATTCATTTGATGTACAAATGCAAACTCGCAAACAGCTATGAGACAAAGTTGTCTGAATGTGCTGGAAAGCTGCACACCATTTGCAGCTAATTTTTAAGCATATGATGTGATTTTCCTCACCACCTATTTGAGCAGAGGTTGCTGATCACTTATGGGGACTTTTCCTCTCCCTTCAAAAAGACCTGTGAAAAACAGGAACATTTAGTTAACATCCCTCCATCTTTTCTTTAGAAATTGAGTCCAGATAGGCAGGATTATAGGTAGATGCAGCTACAGATAGGCTATTCTGTATATTAGGAGCAACAGGTTGAGCTGCCTTTCAGCCTCTCCCCAGTCATGCCTGCCCAGTGTAAAGTCCTGTTTTTGACCAAAAGTTAGCCGTGCCATGTCGAGTCAGTTTGGGCCTGCGTTCCAAAGCCAAATCAACAGTGGTTTGGGAATTCTCCTCTCCCGTGTTCTATATAAGCCTTGGTCAGATGATTGATTCCTAACTGCTTTCACTCGGACCATCATCTGGGGTTGGATGGGAGGGGTGCATATCCTAGAGCAATCATGATCATATTGTCTTTCCCTCACATCCTGAGCCCACTGGGAACTTTCTTTTTCTTCCAGGTGAAATCAGGTAAAAATGAACAGTGAGGGCTGCTTTGAAGGGAAAAGGAATTCACACTTGTGGATCTACCTCCTCCCCTGCTGGCTGCCTCTCCGAGTTACTGCCCATGACACCTTTCTTTTGAAAACCTGTACAGAGCTTGCCAGCCATCAGGCAGTTCTCATCATCCCTAACCCATAAGGAATTACACTCTGTCTGTCTGCAAAGAACATTAAAATGACTACTGCCCTTTGCATCTTCAAGATCACTTTGATTGATTAAATCCCCTATGACTAAACTTTTGCATTGAGCTGCTCTATTTGTTAGACTCATAGTGTAAGAATGTCATGACTAAATTTGTTGCCTGTTGGTAATTTGGGGGTTTGTTAATGGTGCACTAATTCCTGAATGTTAGGTACATCTGATATTCAGATGAAGTATGGCATGTATTCCAAGGGCAAGAAAGTTCCGTAATTCCTGAAAATGTAGACCAGCTTTTAAGAGCATCTGAAAGAATGTGAAGAACGCATGGTACTTACTGCCTCTTAACCAGTTTTTCAGGATGCCACATTCTAAAACAACTCTTCGAAAATATTGCTCTGTTTACGAAGCTTGGACTCCTTCAGAACTGCTTTTGTTGTAAGCATAAATGTTTAAAGGAATTTGTTATTAATAATAGTAGTAGCTACCTTTTGAGTGCTTACTATGTGCCAGGCAACGTGTTAAGCACTTTATGTACATTAGCTCTTTCTCATACCTACCCTAGAAGATGGCTGTTGTGCTTCCTATTGGAGAGCAGAGGAAACTGAGGCTCAGGATAGGTCATTTGTCCAGGGTCATACGGATAGTTCCTGTCACTTAGGGAACCATTATTAACATTGAAAAATATACTTTCAGACTTTTTCTATACATATTTTTGTGCATGTACACGTATGAATTTTAGTATAAAAATAGGATTCATGTATTTATAATCTCTCCCCCTCCACCCAGACTTCTTTTAAGAACCTTTTTATATTAGTGTAGTTCTGCATTGTCACTTTAAAGGCCTGCATAACATTTCATTGTATGGCTCTACTTTTATCAACCCCTTATGGATGGTCGCAGTGATTTTTAACAGACGAAAACAGACATCTACTAAAAACCTTTAAAAGCTTTGGATGAAAATATTTTTTCAAATCTTCACAAAAATTATTTAGAAGTGGTAGTATTATGAATCTCAGGCATAGTTGTAACATCTTGTAAATAATATTTCCAGATTCTTAACAAAATATGAATCATTTTTTAGGAGCTGTTGGACAAATATCTTATTCCCAATGCTACACAACCAGAAAGTAAGGTGTTCTACTTGAAAATGAAAGGAGATTATTTTAGATATCTTTCTGAGGTGGCATCTGGAGACAATAAGCAAAGTAAGTAACATTTTATTAAAGAAAGAAATTTGACCAGTAGTGGAGCCAGTCTTCCTTCATAATTTTAGCAGTTTTTGCTTTGTCTCTTCACCATAGACACTAACATCACAGTACTCAGAATTTGAAAGACCATAGCATTGTGCTGACCTATGATAAACGGGGTCACAGGGATTGACAGATCAAAATGTACCTAAGGGAAAGATGGGGGAGGGCATTAAAAGTCTGGTGCAGCAGTGCTTTTAGAGAATTTTATCTTGAGGATTATTTACTAGCTCTCTTTTTGGAGGTACAACATTAAAAAGTTTAATAGCATGAAGCCATCATATAAGTAGTGATACATTTCTTTGATCACATACATGTTATTACTGTGATGGTGATAATTATAGCTGTGTATTTTTTTGTTTTTTAGTTTTTTTCTTCCTTTATTGATTTTAGAGAGGAAGGGGGAGAGAGAGAAACATTGTTGAGAGAGAACATCGATTGGCCACCTCCTGCATGCCCCCCACTGGGAATTGGGCCCACAACCTGGGCACGTGCCCTGACTGGGAATCGAACCGGCAACCTCTTGGTGCATGGGTCTACGCTCAACCACTGAGCCACACTGGCTGGGCTATAGCTGTGTTTTATTAAGTGCCTACTATGTGCCAAGTATTGTAGAGTTTCATTTATTTCTTACATAACCTTGGGAGTTTACATGGAAGTCTGTTCATTTTTCTGATAAAGAAACCTAGACTACGGAGGTTTTCACTTCAAGCCACACACCTAGTGAGTAAGAGTTGGGTCATTCGCGTTTGGGTCTAAAGTCTATGACCTTTCCACTAGAGCATATTGTTTTTTATGTTCTGTTGTTAAAGGTTATTTCTGTATTTCTTAAGTGCTTTAGTGAACTTTGTCTTAATTGTCTTTGTTTTCTCCCAAAGCGTTTAATGTAGTACTTGGCTTAGAACAAACATTTAGCAAATGATTGTTAATCAAATGGTGGAGACACTGACCCCTCATTTGATAGGTCATTTAATGATAGCCCAGTTTGGTAAAATAATATGATCATAGTCCAGTGTATGATGTCGCCTATGAAAGAACCCAGCCTTTAATGTTTCGTATCTTTCTTTTAGCCACTGTGTCAAACTCTCAGCAGGCTTACCAGGAAGCATTTGAAATTAGTAAGAAAGAAATGCAGCCTACACACCCCATTAGACTTGGCCTGGCACTGAACTTCTCAGTCTTTTACTACGAGATTCTGAACTCTCCGGAAAAGGCTTGCAGCCTGGCAAAAACGGTGAGAAAGGCCCTCTGTGGTTTCTGATCACAGTAGAACAGCATTGTGCTTCTTGGTAACTTATTACCATGACTATAACTCATTGTCTTGGACTTAATTGAAGACTTTTCTAGGGGATAGGTGTATATCTTTTATGAAACATATTCAGACCTACTTTTTGGGTTCTTAACACCTGCTAATTTTTGTTTTGTTTTTGTTGTTTGATTACTATTTTTCGGGGGTGGTTGTGGAAAATTCAGATTAAAGTAGTTTGTTTCTTGTCAAACTTTGGGCTGTAGTCCTCTGTTGTATATTTATTATAGTCCTTGCACTAGGATTTGAAGTTATGGCCGTGGAAATGCAAGAAATAGGACCATGTTTTTGTATGTGCACTGGGTTACCTCCTAATCTTCTTTTGGTAACCCAGCTGCCTTTTCTACGTATTTTTGTAGTTATTCACCATGTACAGTGTTATTTTAATTTTTTTTAAATTTTGAAAATGTATGTGAAATTAATTCTTCAAGCTCCATTACTTAGTCAAATCAGATTTAATGGTGTGAATTTCTGTTCTCCCTTTTATTACTTGTATCTAGACCTTTTGAGTTGTAGTTTGTTGTTGTTTTTCTTTATTGATATTAGAGAGAGAAGAAGGGAGAGAGAAATATAGAAACATATATGAGAGAGAACATTGATTGACCACCTCCTGCACGCCCCTTACTGGGGATCAGGCCTACAACCTGAGCATGTGCCTTGACTGGGAATCGAACCGGCGACCTCTTAGTGCATGGGGTCAACACTCAACCACTGAGCCATACCCGCCGGGCTGTTGTTGATTTTCAAGGATTACTAGAAATTACTTTTAAAAATTAACGTGAATTTGCCTAGAATGAATGCTGTTGATTTATTAGGTACAGTCAAGTTTCTTACCTAGGAATTTTTGTCATTGTTGGTTGGTGCTTTATAAGCATGCATTATGTTTGCTGAAACAACTGGAAGACAAGATAATAATGACCTAGGTTCCCCCAGAGTATTAGATAGGAGAAATATTCACTTGTTAGCAGAAAAAAATTGGCAAAATGTGCTCTGGAGAACCTGTGACTTATTTGCTAAAGGTTCTTTGTTGTAGGCATTTGATGAAGCAATTGCTGAATTGGATACACTGAATGAAGAGTCATATAAAGACAGCACGCTGATCATGCAGTTGCTTAGGGACAATCTCACTGTAAGTACTTCTGATTTCAGTGACTGCTTTTGGAGGGTTAAAGTGTTAAATTAGTTAAATGTAAGTGTTAAATGAGTGCTAAAGTTTTGACCTTTGCAGTCATCACTGCTGGCACTCATACAGGAAGAATTTTAAACGGTCAAGAGAGATAAGATATCCAGACTGGGAAACTGCCCCGGGTAAATTTTAGTAGCCCTACTTTGATTATGGCTTTGTTTTTCTCTTGCAGCTGTGGACGTCAGAAAACCAGGGAGATGAAGGAGATGCTGGGGAGGGAGAGAACTAATGTCTATCGTGCTCCGTGATCTGTCCAGTGTCACTCTGTACCCTCCACATATATCTCTTTGTGCGATAAAAAAAAAAAAAAGAAAAAAAGAATCGTACGTCGACTTTTCGATTTTTCACAGCCTCAGCCTAGCAAAAATGGTTCATGGGATAAACAGCTGGTATTTGTATCTTAAACTCTGATTGGTCACATAAATGCCATGGCATTCTGAAGTTTTGATTTTTAACATTGACAGGATTACTGTGTGTTTAATTTTTTAAAAAACTGAACACTGTGATTATGGGGTTTTGTAACTAAGCAGAACTCTTACTGGTAGAAAAAATAGACCTGACTTAATCTAACTTTTGGGAAAGTTTAATCTGATATCAAAACAGTCACTGAAATACAGCTCCATTGTAAAGTTGTACAGAAAGTTATAGAGATTATATTGTGATGCTGGAACTTGGAGTGAGACACCTGTCATTTCACATTTGAGTTTGATGGCAATTCACAGTAATTCTGCCTGTTGTTCAGGGCTTATAGACACTTGACCAGTTGGGGCTCTTGCCACTCAAAAGCTCATGACCGCAGATGTCCAGTGTCTTCCTCTGAGGAAACTCAAAGCCTAAAGTTGAAATTCTTTGTGGCAGATAACTGGGTTATGACACCATGAGAAAGTCCAGTGCTCATACAACACATGTGACTAAAACTCCTGTCCTATAACAATGTCACGGATTTATGACTCGTGCTTCAGTTGTGGAATCTATTTTCCTTGTAACCGGGAACTAAAGAAGAGAGAACGCCTGTATTTTATGAATGGCCGTGTCTGTGTCCTGGGTAGTACCTTTAAGAATAATGTTCGGCAGAGATTGCCTTTCACATGAGGAGGACTCTGTCTTTGGTTCTTCCTAGCTCGGGGCTTTTAAGTTTTAAAATTTAAACATTCTTTCCCACTGTCCTTTTAACTGTTGACTTTTTTCTCTTCCCTCTTTCAATTTCTGTCCTTCAGTTTCCTTCCTTTTCTTTTCTTTTTGAAGTCTATCTTTATTTGTCTTTTTATCTTTTGTTCACAGTTTAATACTACGTGGGCAGGGATAGGGCCTGGAGGGGTGAGGAGTGGAATTGGTGAGCACTTTGGTGAGCAGGCCTTGTTTCAGAGTCCAGAAGAGCTTCCAGCACCGTAGCCCTGTCTCCCTCCAGTTCGCAGCACAGTCGTTGCTCTTCCGTCACACCAAGATCTGAATCAAAAAAGTATTTGCAAATATCCACAACTTCTCCCTGTATTACAGTCAGCCCTGATAATGCTTGTTAGTACCTGTCACCAGATCTCCCAACTGTCCTCATCCAGGCAAGTTCACAGGCATGTTTAAACAAGACCCTATAATGCAGAGAAGTTGCATGAACACCACAATGGGGAGAATCCAGAATACCCGGGCCTACCAGTCTCACAGTATCATACCCCCTCGTTAACATTCCACATAGCTGTAGTGTCCATCTGTTTGTCCATCTGCTGAAATGAGAAAAACATTCATGCACTGATGAAAACAAACCAAAAAAGGAAAAAAAAAATCCCTCCTTTCTAGCTGAACAAAAATGTGCAGTTAAATACTTGGCGCTTGAAAATGCAGTAGTGAACGTGGAACGAGCCTGTCTGTATATCTGGTAGCTCCTCCTTGCTTTGTTTTTCCTTACCAGTATTCTGCCTCACGTTTGCTTCTGTGATGGTTATACTGCCTAGCAAGCACACCTGTGGTTGTGAAAATAGTATAGCAAAAAAGAAAAATCCCCGGTTATTGATGTACTAGATTTGTGTATGTCTTTTAAACAGTTCTAGTTTCCACCTTACACGGAATAATCAGGAAACGTGTAAAAATTCAAAAGTGAAATAAAAAAATTTTATCAGTTAGTTGCCTGTGAATTGATGTGTGGCACCATCTCTATCACTACTAGAGTTAGCAAACTTTTTTTTATCACACTTTTTGGGCTCTACTCTTTTCTTTAAAAGTAGGCAACAGCTTTATGTCGTCCTTTAGAACCGGAAGTCAAGGTGTTGTCAAGGGAAAGAAATTACCATTAAAAAACCTATCCGCCCAGGCCAGTTTGGCTCAGCAGTTAGAGCATCGGCCCACGGACCAGAGAGACCCAGGTTTGGTTCCCGCTAAGGGCAGGTACCTCGGTTGAAGTTTGTCCCCGGCCTCGGGGTCGTGTGGGTGGCAGCCCGTCTACGTATCTCTCACATCAGTGTTTCTCTCTCCCTCCCACTCTATCTGAAGATAAATGCAAAAACGTCCTCAGGTGAGGATAAAATAAAACCTATCCACCTTCCACCAACCTGGGTGTCAGGTCTGTTAAAGCCCTTCCTCCTTTTTAAAACCCTGAGATGTAACCAAGACACCAAGATGTAATCAAGAGATGGCTACATGAGGCCTGGTCATCTCCAAAGTAATACCAGTCTCATCTGTCCCAACACTGTGGTATCCTGCGGCACTGTTTCCTCATGGGATTTCCCGCAAGGCAAGAAAAGACATCTGGGTGGGGGGTATTTTTGAGCCCAAGAGTAGAATTGGTTGGTGCTTGCTTACTACTGTAGGCTGGGCAGCCAGACAGACTCCTGCCCCTGCTTCTGGAGCTGTTTCACCTGTCAAAGTCACACCCAACCAAAGGTTAGCGGGAACAGTCCTGCTTTGTTGCAGCAGGGAAATCAGGAGCCTCTCAGAGGCCAGGTGAAGTGCTGTCCCACAGTGGATTTGGAATTCAGAAATGACCCCATCCCACAGATTGAAACTGCACACTTAAAATTGATAAAGAGGTCTTGCTGTTCAGCTTGGGACCGCCGCCCTGACCTATCAGGTCCTCACTGTTCCCATAGAGGCTGAATTACAAGGGATTTGGTGAACCTGGTGGTGTGCAAGTGGAGTGGATTTTTTATGAGAAAGAGATGGGCAGGGAGATAGCCCAGGAAAAAGTCTTTGGCAACATAAGAGTCAATGTCAAAGATGGCCTTAGTGGTCTCGAAATCACACGGAGCATTCAGTCAAGTCACAAAGCCGGTTCCAGAAGGGTGGGACTAAATCTGGGCTGTCTTGAGAAAAAGACTATTTCAGGTGGATAGGTCCCTTTGAAACCAGCCAAGCATCTGGCTCGGAATTATCGTTCGTAAGGCAGAGAAAGTGTGTGGTCTTGAGTCCTTGCGAAGATGGAGTTCACGGAGGAGGGAAGCAGGCCCAGAAAGGAAATGGCATGGGGATTAGAACCCAGGCCTTAGGCCCTCCCAGAGGGCTCAGCTCCTCCGCGTCTCCGCGGCCCCACCCCGGGCCAGGTGAGGGCTCTCCTGCCTCCAGAGGCGGCGCCAGAGATGCTGCCCACCTGAGGCTTCTAGAACGTCGAGGGGTCCCAGGTGAGCAGCTAAGAGGGGAGGGGCCCGAGCGCCGGCGATTGGCGCGGGGGGCGTGGCGGGATGGTAAAGGGAGGGGCGCCGCGCCCCGGGAGTGAGAGTCCCTTGCCCCTGCGCGCCCGCCACCGCCGAGGCTCCTGCCCGGGGGACGCACACCGGCGTCGAGCGCGGGGCCGCGCTGTCCGGCTCCTCGGTTCCCCCGCCGCCCACCATGAACGCCAGCGGCCGGGGCTTCCCGCTCGCCTCGCTCTACGTGGGCGACCTGCACCCCGACGTGACCGAGGCTATGCTGTACGAGAAGTTCTCGCCCACCGGGCCCATCCTGTCCATCCGCGTGTGCCGCGACGTGGCCACCCGCCGCTCGCTGGGCTATGCCTACGTCAACTTCCAGCAGCCGGCCGACGGTGAGCCCCGGGGCGAGGGACAGGCGGACCGGGGCACGGTTGGACCGATAGCATTTCCGCCACCCGCTCTTTCATCTCTGCTCCTGCATCTTCAATTTTGCAGCCAGGGAAACGGAGGCCCAGAGAGGCGCCCCCCACCTTCCCCCGAGACAGGAATTAACAATTAGTGTGCGTCTACTGTGTGGTTTACTGGCGCTCCGTTTTGGGAAGGGGAGATATTAAGGCTGAGTGGAAACAACCAAGGGCTTTGGGGTCAGGCCGACCTAAAATTAGCCAGCAGCTGTGTGGTTTTAAGCAAATTACTCAACCACTCTGAGCTTCAGTTGCCAGTCTGAAAAATGGGGATCAGACCTGCTTGATAGAGTGGCTGGGAGGAGAAAATTCAAAGCACCTGGTGAGGACGGTGTGGGAGGCGACACAGGTGATGAGTGGGGAAGGCAGGAGAGCTGGGCCTGGGGCTCGGCCTCTCCCGACAGCGTGACATGAGGTCTGCACCAGGCGACTCCCCCTTGGCGAACCCTGAAGAGCCGCTTCCACGTTAGACTCCACAACCCCTATCTCAGAGCTGATAGGACTGATTAGAGCTTGCCAGGTGGCTATGTCCACACCTGTTGAAAGAGGCGAGTTTAAAGATTAAGGGTTTGGCTCAGCGGTTAGAGCTTCGGCCTGCGGTCCAGAGAGACCCGGGTTCCGTTCCCGCTCAGGGTATGTACCGCGGTTGCAGTTTGTCCCTGGCCCTGGTTGCGTCATGCGGGAGGCAGCCACTCGATGTGTCCCTTTCACGTCAATGTTTCTCTCTCTCTCTCCCTCCCACTCTATCTGAACCAAAAATGGAAAAATGTCCTCGGGTGAAAATAAAAATAAATAAATAAAATTAAGGGTACCGCGTTTTGCTGGAGCTCTGCCACTAGGGTGTGAGCTTGAGCAAGAGTTTACTCGGCACTTCATCTTAAAATGTGGGCCAAGGCTTATTCCCCAATAGCATGGAAGGAGAACTGTGGCTGTGACGTATCTCCAGTATATGTAAAGGCTCAGTAAGTGGTAACCTAAGAAAAATAATAGTAGCTGTAGTCTTCAGGTGTAAGACTCCAGAAACAACCAAAAAAGGCCTGATTGGCCAAGTCCAAAAGAGGGCGCCCTTATCCGCATCTCCTGGGTGGATGGGGGGAGGTTCCCTGAACTAGGGGTTTGCTGGGGTGGTTCAGCCTGTTTCCCAGTGGGTGACTAAGCGGGATTCCAGGGGGACTTCCCCTTTGCCCTGCTTTCCCCACCCACAGCCATTTCCATCTTCCTCCAAGCCCTGCAACCTGACCTCTGGGGCCGACTTCATAGATGGGGAAGCTGAACTCCAGAGAAAGGGTTTTGCCCCTGGGTGTTCACTGGCAGGACTAAATGGAAAAACCGGACTTCTTGAAACATGCTCCACTGAGTTCTGCACAGTTCCTGTCCACGCTTCTGAAAGGAGAGGAGTCCTTGAAGCAGGGGACAGCATATTACCTGGGAGGGGGGACAGGCAGTAGCAGTGGCAGGAGGGAATAGCTGCTTTTAGGCACACTGCCACTCGCCAACCTCCTGTTTTGTGCCTTGTGCAAAGAACAAGGTACCTTGCATACCTTATTTACTTTTCACTCTGTCCAACAAGGTGGAGGTAGATGATATTACTTCCCTTTGTTAGGTATGGAAGGGTGGTTAACATCATCATCCCTACTTTACAGAAAGAAACGGGCTCAGAGAGGTGATGTTCACCTCCCCCAAAACCCTAGTACTTGGGATCGAATCTCAGCTCTGCTGCTCAGCAACTCTGAGCTTTAATTTCCTCAAACTGCCACCACCTTTTGTCATAGGGGCCCTCCTTCACAGTTTTATCTACTCGGTGCTTTAGAGACCACAGAAGACCTGGCTCTGCCACTGATCTTCCTTCCTTCCTTTTTTTTCTTTTCTTTTCTTTTTTTAACATATCTTTATTGTTGAATGTATTACAGATGTCCCTCCCCACCTTAACCTCCTCCTTCCCACTCCCACCCCCCTCCTGCCTTCACCACACCATTGTCTGTGTCTATTGGTTATGCATAAATGCATAATAGTTCTTTGGTTTCTCTCTACCTGCCCCACCTCCCCCATTCTCTTTGAGGTTCCTCAGTCTAACAACCAATTTCTACTTCTTAATCCCATCTTCTTTTTCACCCAACCCCCTCCCATCTGGCAACCAACAAAAAGTTCTCTGTATCTATGAATCTGATTCTGTTCTGCTTGTTCATTTTGTTTTAGATTCAATTGTTGATAGATATGTATTTATTGCCATTTTATTGTTTGTATTTTTTTAAATCTTCTTCAAGAAGACCCATCAACATTTCATATAATACTGATTTGGTGTTGATGAACTCCTTTAGCTTTTTCTTGTCTGGGAAACTCTTTATATGGTCATCGATTCTAAATGATAGCTTTGCAGGATAGAGTAATCTTGGTTGTAGGTCCTTGCTTTTCATCACTTTAAATACTTCTTGCCACTCCCTTCTGGCCTGCAAAGTTTCTTTTGAGAAATTGGCTGACAGTCTTATGGGAGATTCCTTGTAGGTAACTAGCTGCTTTTCTCTTGTTGCTATTCTCTTTGTCTTTAACCTTTTGCATTTTGATGATGATGTGTCTTGGTGTGGACCTCTTTGGGTTCATCTTAATTGGAACTCTCTGTGCTTCCTGGACTTGTATGTCTGTTTCCTTCACCAAATTAGGGTAGTTTTCTGTCATTACTTTTTCAAATAGGTTTTCAGTTTCTTGCTCTCTCCTCTCCTTCTGGCACTCCCATGATGCAAATGTTGGCACGCTTGAAGTTGTCCCACAGGCTCCTTATACTATCCTCAGTTTTTTTGGATTTTTTTTGGCTGTTCTGATTAGGTGTTTTTGCTTCCTTGTATTCCAAATCAATGGTTTGCTTCTTGGCTTCACCTACTCTACTTACTATTGAATTATTCTTTTTCAGTTAGTACACCCTTCATTTTATATATATATATATTTAAATTGATTTTTAGAGAGAGAGGAAGGGAGAGGGGGAGAGAGAGAAACACTGATGAGAGAGAACATCAATTGGCCACCTCCTGCATGCCCTCCACTGGGGATTTGGCACAGAAGCTGGGCAGGTACCCTGACCGGGAATCGAACAGTGATGTCTTAGTGCATGGGTCAACGCTGAATCACTGAGCCACACTGGCCAGGCTGCACCCTTCATTTCTGACTGGTCCTTTATTATGCTCTTGAGGTCCTCACAAAGTTCCTTGAAATTCTTACTAAGTTTATTGAGCATCCTTATAAGCAGTGTTTTGAACTCTGCATCTGTTAGATTGCTTATCTCCATTTCGCTTAGGTTTTTTCCTGGAGTTTTGTTCTGTTCTTTTATTGGGGACCTGTTTCTTTGTCTCCTTATTTTGGCTGCCTCCCTGTGTTTGTTTCTATGTATTAGGTAGAGTTGCTATGTCTCCTAGGCTTCGTAGGTTGGCCTATTGTTGTAGGTGTCCTGTAGGGTCCAGTGGCACAGCCTCCCTGGTCACGCAGCTAAGCTCTCGAGGTCCACCCCTCATGTGGACAGTGCACCCTTCTGTTGTAACTGAGTCTTGATTGCTGATGGCATGTCAATGGGAGGGTTTTACTCAGGTTAATCAGCTGCAAGGACAGGCTGTGCCCCCTAACCACCGACCTCTGACTACCTTGGATGATCAGCTGTGCAGGGGCCCACCACACAGAGCAGGGCTCTGGTATCCACTGAGTCCATTCCTTGAGTGTGTCTCTTGTGGAGGTGGTTGGGTGGTGGTCCTTCGCCGTGGTCTGAAGCTGTCCACTGAGTGTGCTGGCTCTGGGGCAGGGTCAGCCACTGCCTGTGTCTATCCGGGGCCACCAGGCATAAGCTACAAAGCGATCTGCAGATGGCTGCTTCTAGTGCTAGGTGCTAGGCCTGGGGCCACTTAGCGAGAGGTGTGGGGCTTGCTGTGGCCAGATGCTGCTTGTTTGAGAGAATTTAGGAAAATCTGAAGCAGGAGCCCAAACAAGACAATCCTATGGTAAAGCCACTGGAAACAACTTGGGTGGGCCCAGAAGTTGGGTGGGGCAAGGCCTCAAGGAATCACCAGGGCAGGGCAAACAATGTAAGCCAGGTTGCTGGAGTCCTAGATATGGTGGCCATCTGCTGACCTCGTGGGGAAGGGCTCACCAAAAGGACAAGGGCCCCTACCAGCACGTTTGTCCAGGAGAAAGCTGCCTCTCCAGCTCTCACCCTGATGACAACTCATCTTTCCCGTATGTCTCTGGCACCTTTCAAACTGCCTCCCCTCTGCGCTGGAGCTCAGAGGGAGCAGGTCCAAGTAAGTCCGTGTGAGGGCCCTTTAAGAGGAACTGCCTGGGGCTCTAGTAGTGTCAGCCTCCCTCAGCCTCACTTCCCACTGGTTTTACAGCCAGAAGTTATGGGGACTTCTTTTCCTGGCACTGGAACCTTGAGCTGGGGGCCTGGTGTGGGACAAGGACCCCTCATTCCTCAGGGAGGATATTCCCAGCCGAGGTGTCCCTCCTGATTTTTATCCACCACACATGGGTGTGGGACCAGCCCATCCGCCTCCGCCCCTTCACCCCTCCGCCCCTTCACCCCTCCGCCCCTTCACCCCTCCGCCCCTTCACCCCTCCGCCCCTTCACCCCTCCGCCCCTTCACCCCTCCGCCCCTTCACCCCTCCACCCCTTCACCCCTTCACCCCTTCACCCCTTCACCCCTTCACCCCTCCTACCAGTCTCAGTGTGGCTGGCTTTCCTCCCTCCTCCCCTCTCCTCCTCCCCTCTCCTCCTCCCCTCTCCTCCTCCCCTCTCCTCCTCCCCTCTCCTCCTTCCCTCTCCTCCTTCCCTCTCCTCCCTCCCTCTCCTCCCTCTCCTTCCCCTCACCAGAGGATGTTTTTTCCATTTATCTTCAGATAGTGTGTGTGTGGGGGAGAGAGAAACATAGATGTGAGAGAGACACATCGAATGGCTGCCTTCCTCCCTCCCCTCCCTCCCTCCCCTCCCTCTTCTCCCCCTCACCAGAGGATATTTTTTCCATTTATCTTCAGATAGAGTGTGAGGTGGTGGGGGGCGGGGGGGAGAAACATCTATGTGAGAGAGACACGTCAAATGGCTGCCTCCCACCCGACCCTGACCAGGACCAAGGACGAGCTGCAACCGAGGTACGTGCCCTTGGCCGGAGTCCAATCCACAACTCATTGGTCCCAGGGCCGACACTCTAACCCCTGAGCCAAACCCGTGAGGGTGTGGCTTCTTCTTTAATTCGTAGTTGTGAGACTTCCATTCAGCTCGATTTCAGGCCGTTCTGAAGGCCGTTTGTTCTGTAGTTTAGTTGTAATTTTGATGTGGTTGTGGGAGGAGGTGAGGACTGTGGTTACCTATGCTGCCATCTTTCCTGGAAGTCCCTGATCTTTCTCCTTCCTGAGCCTCAGTTTCCCCATCTGTAAAATAGGGGTAGGAATCCGTGCTCACATGGCTACAGTGAGGAGAGGCATGAGATGGTAAAAAGCAGGAGGAGTGCCACACACTTTAATTCTCCCGATCCTCCTGAGCCTGCAGGCTCTTATCTTCAGTGAGACCCAGAGAGTCCCCTTAACTTGCTCCTTTCTCCCCTCCTCCTGTTCAGCGGAGCGGGCACTGGACACAATGAACTTTGAGGTGATCAAAGGCCAGCCCATTCGAATCATGTGGTCCCAGCGAGACCCAGGACTTCGAAAGTCGGGTGTGGGCAACATCTTCATCAAGAACCTGGAGGAGTCCATTGATAACAAGGCCTTATACGACACCTTCTCCACCTTTGGGAACATCCTGTCTTGCAAGGTGGGTGTGCCTCTTGAGAGGGTCTGGGTCAAGTGCCTGTGTGGTAGAGGGATTCCTAGCAGTACCTCACTTTACAGTCTATGAGGTCTTTTCAGTTAAGCTCCAGGTTCAGCAAGCACCTGAGTAGTAGTGGTTCTTTCAGTTTCATCTTCCCAGACGTATCAGAGGCCACCTGTGCTTCAGTCTACTCTTGCTGCGTAACCGTCCCAAAGTTTCGTCACTGTCAACAACCATCATTTCGCTCATACTTCTGCAGTCGGCCATTAGAGCTGAATTCAGCTGGGCAGGTCTTCTGGTCTCGGCTGGGCTCTTTCATGTGCCCACGGAAAGCTGGACAGCTCTGCTTCTCGGCAGTGATTAGCTGCCAGCCGGAAGGAACGTCTCAGCTTCCTCCCTGTGGCCTTGCATCCTCAGCAGGCTGCCCAGGCTGGCCTTGTGGCCATGGCAGGGCCCGGGAGACGGGGTGGAAGCTCACCAGGCCTCCTGAGATCTAAACTCAGAACTGGCACTTCCCCTGCATTCTGTTTGCCAAAGCAAGTCACAAGACCAGCCCCAATTCAGGAGAAATTATAGGAAAAAGGGTGTGGGTATAGGAAGGTCGTTAATTGAGACCATCGTGGCAGTGAATGGCCACACCTTGGTTTTTGTGTTTGTGTGTTTGTGTGTGTGGGTTTTTTTAAGATTTTTTTTTTCATTATTTTATTTTATTTTTAATGATCACTCAAGGATATTTTTCCATTTTCAGACAGAGTGAGAGGGAGGGAAGGAGGGAAAGAGAGAGAGAAAGAGAAAAAGACAGAGAAACATTAATGTAAGAGAGACACATTGATTGGTTGCCTCCCACACAACCCCGACCCAGACTGTGGACTGAACTGCAACCCAGGTACGTGCCCTTGACAGAAATCGAACCCGCAACTCTTTGGTCCAAGGGATGATGCTCTAATTGTTGAGCCAAACTGTCCAGGGCTTATTTTATTCTTTAAAGAGAGGGAGAGGGACAGAGAGAGATAGAAACACCAATCGTCTGCCTCTTGCACACCCTCTACTGGGGATTAAGCCTGAAACCTGGTCATGTGCTCTGACCAGAAATTAAACTGATGACCTCTTGGTGCATGGGACATGCTCAGTGCACTGAGCCACACTAGCCAGGCCACACCTTGTTTTTAAGATTTCTGTTACAGTAGAGTGAAGTTCCATAAGAGTAGTGATCTTGTTTTTATTTATCTTTGTATCCCAGTACCTAGAATAAGATGTGACACATAGTAGATGCTCAATAAATATTTATTCCCATTTTCCCCAATCAGATGGGGCTTAGAGGTTAAGAATTGCCTGAAAGGCCCTGGCCAGTTTGGCTCAGCGGTTAGAGCATCAGCCCTCGAACCAGTGGGTCAAGAGTTTGATTCCTGGTCAAGGGCACATGCTGGGGTTACAGGTTTGATCCCCAGCCCCTATCGGAGTTGTGCGGGAGGCAGACAGTCAATGTGCGAGTGTGTGTGTGTGTCTCTCTCTTCCCCCTCCCTCCCCTCCTGCCCACCCCCCTCCATTCTATCTAAAAGTCAATGGAAAAATATCCTCAAGTGAAGATTAACAATAAAAAAAAGTATTGTCTGACAGGGGTCTTATGGCAACTATAACAAGATAAGTAAAGTAAGCGATACTCTTAACAGGTGCTAGGCCCAAAGTAGGAACCTAGTCAACATGATAGAATCTGAATAGAAAAGTTGGGGCTTGAGTTGAAAGTGGGGGACCCTGTTTGGGGCTGGAGAGGGGAGGAGGGTGTGTTGGGTTTAGATTTGGAAGCAATACTAGTTCAGGGCCAATTGAAGAGCCTCAAATGCCAAGTTGATCTAGTTCTGTGGACAGTAGGAGCTACTGTAGGTGAGGTCCCAATGGGACACCATCACAATTCCATTTTATTTATTTATTTTTAAATATGTTTTTTTTTTTTTTTTTAGAGAGGAAGGGAGAGAGAAATAGAGACATCGATGTGAGAGAGAAACATCAATCGCTGCCTCCTACATGACCCCTACTGGGGATCAAGCCCCACAACCCGGGCATGTGCCCTGACCGGGAATTGAACTGGGACCTCTCAGTCCATGGGACAGTGCTCAATCCACTGAGCCACACCAGCTGGGCCACAATTCCATTTTAGAGAAAGCATCCCAGTAGTCAGCATGGAAGCTGGGTCGGGAGGCCGGGGTGGTCATCTAGGCAGAAAAACGCCCCTTAGCTGACCTGGGGCACTGACTGCAGGGTGGGTGGAGTCACAGTCACCTTGAAATGGGCATTAGTGGATTTTGTCTAAGTTCAACCAGAGGGATGGGAACTATGTGGCCTGAAGATGTTTCTCATTCTCGAGCTTTGTCCTTCTAATTTGAGTTAGGAAGCTTACAAAATGGGGGTCTTTGCATTAAAGCAAGTCTTTTGTTGAAACAGTACATGAATTGGTCAAGTTTGTTTGTTTGTTTTGTTTTTTTCCCCCCTTTATTGCTTTTAGAGAGAAAGGGAGAGGGAGAGAAAGATAGAATCAATGAGAGAAAATATTGATTGGCTGCCTCCTATATGACCCCCACTGGGGATTTGGTCTACAACCTGGGCATGTGCACTAACCAGGAATTGAACTGGCGACCTCTTGGTGCATGGATCAACGCTCAACCACTGAGCCACACCAGCTGGGCGGTCAAGTTTATTTTTATTTATTTTTTGTTGTTAATCCCCAACTGAGGATATTTTTCTGTTGATTTTCAGATAGAATGGAAGGGAGGAAGGGCAGGGGAGTGGGGGGAGGAGAGAGAGAAAATCGATGTGAGAGAGACACATTAATTGATTGCCTCCCACACAACCCTGACTGGGGCCAGGGATTGAACCTACAACCCAGGTACGTGCCCCTGACCAGGAATCAAACCTGCAACCGTTTGGTCCACAGGTCGACACTAACTGCCAAACTGGCCAGGGCGAATTGGTAAAGTTTAAACAATGTTGAAAGGAATAAAGTGAAAAAGAAGGTTCCATCCTTTTCAACCCTAGTCCCCAGAAATAATCATTGTTAAGTTTTGTGTGTTTCTGCTTAAAATTTTCTCATGTGGATGCCCACTTTAACCCAGCTGGGCTTGATGCCCCCCCCCCCCCATTAATGATATACCCTCCAGATCACTCTGTCAGCCACAGAATCACCATGTTCTCATCAGCTGCATACCTACAGTCAACAGGTACAAATGTACTGTAACTTACTTAACCAGTCTCCTCTCGATGGATGCTCAAGTTGTTTCTAATTTGCTGTTAGAAACAAGGATGTTTCTAAAATAGGAGTTTGACCCTGGCTGGTCTGGCTCAGCAATAGAGCATCACCCCGCAGACCAATGAGTCATGGGTTTGATTCCGGCCAAGGGCACTTACTTCGGTTGCAGTCCGTCCCTGGCCCTGGTCGGGGTCGTGCAGGAGGCAACCAGTCGATGTGTCTCTCACATCAATGTTTCTCTCTCTCTCTCTCTCTCTCTCTCTCTCTCTCTCTTCCTCTCTCTCCCCCTCTCCCCCTCTCCCTCCCTTCCTCCCTCCCTCTATCTCCCTCCCACTCTATCTGCAGATAAATAGAAAAATATCATCAGGTGAGGATTAAAAAAAAAAAAGAATAGGGGTTTGAATCTGATCCTCTTGCCCATCGCTTTAGGAAGATAATGAAAAACGTGTCTGTGGCATAGAGGACCTGTGTTCAGTTTGAGGACTCGATCCCTCGTTAATGTGTGAGCTTAAGCAAGTGGATCGACACCTCCAAGCTGTAGTTTCCCGTCTCTAAAATGGAGCTGTTGTGTGACGTAGGAGTGTCTGTCACAGGCCAGAGCAAGCACTCAGATATCCGTTGTCATCATCTTGCCATTCTGTCCTACCTGAGTCCTCTGTCGGATGCTCTCCTTGTCCTTTTTCTCTGCGGCCCAGGTGGTGTGTGATGATCACGGCTCCCGAGGCTTTGGCTTTGTCCATTTCGAGACCCATGAGGCTGCGCAGCAGGCCATCAGCATCATGAATGGGATGCTGCTAAATGACCGAAAAGTGTGAGTGGTGGGGGCGTGGAGGGTGGGCCGAAGCTGAAGGAACAGAATCTCGGCACCACCGTCTAATGGGCACCAGGCACTGAGCAGCAGCCAGTATTCTTCCTCGCAGTGTGACCTTGGAAGAGTGGCTCAATCTCTCAGGGACTCCCTTTCCTCAAGTAAAAATGGGACTGCTGATATGCTCAGAGGACCGTTCTGAGTAGTAAATGAAGTGATGATTCTGAAGTTCTGGCAGGAACAGCTAATGGCCAGACATCAATGGACCCAGCCTTCTCTGCATGCCTGTGAATTTTTTTCTTAAGCCTTTTGTGTTGTTTCATGGGATTTTTGGATGGGAGGGAAAGTAGGCATATGCTTAGCCAGCCATCTTCATACATTTCCATTTGGCATCATCCCCACTTCACAGATGGGAAAACTGAGATGCAGGTGCTGAAGAGAAACTGCTTTGGCAGTGCCCCTCCCCCAGTTTTGCTTCTGCCCATCTGATGGCTCAGCCCCATGCTCGTCACTGTGGAGTGATGGAGACTTTGAGCTGGGAGATTCACTGAGAGTCATTCTGTGCAGGGTTTCTCTGGGGAGGCTTCTGTCAACAAAATTGAACGATGGTGGGCTTTCCCCAGAAGCATGTTATTATCTTTGTTAGCTACAATTTGTCCAAGTTTACCTTGGCCACTCAGTTTTCTCCAGTTTTTAGTGCCAGCTATAACTTTGTGCTAACCATGCTATAGATACTATCAAATTTTCTTATGCTTTGTGTTGTTGTTGTTGTTTTTCTTATTCTTTTTGTTGTTGTTGTTAATTCTCACCTAAGGATATTTTTCCATTGATTTTTATTTTTTTATTATTATTTATTTATTTTACCCTCACCTGAGGATATTTTTTCATTTTTTTGTTCAGATAGAGTGGGAGGGGGAGAGAGAGAGAGAAACATTGATATGAAAGGGACACATCGAGTGGTTGCCACCCACACAACCCAACCAGGGCCAGGGACAAACTGCAACTGAGGTACGTGCCCTTAGTGGGAACCGAACCTGGGTCTCTCTGGACCGCAGGCCGACACTCTAACCGCTGAGCAAAACTGGCCAGAGCATTCCATTGATTTTTAAAGAGTGGAAGGGAGGGAGGAAGGGAGAGAGAGAAAGAGAAACATTAATGTGAGAGAGACACATCGATTGGTTGCCTCCTGCACTACCCTGACAAGGGCCAGGGATCGAACCTGCAACCCAGGTACGTGCCCTTGACCAGGAATCAAACCTGTGACCTTTCAGTTCTCGGGGCCAGTGCTCTAACCTATGAGCCAAACCAGCCAGGGCTCTTTTCCTTTTTAAAGAATATGTTTTTATTGATTTTAGAGAGAGAGGAAGGAAAAGAGAGAAAGAAACTTTGATTGGCTGCCTCCTGTATGCCCCCTACTGGGCATTGAGAGCGAAACCCAGGCATGTGTCCTGACAGGGAATTGAACTGGCGACCTCTTGACATGACGCTCAACCAACTGAGCCACACCTGCCAGGGCAGTTTTTTTGTTTTGTGTTGTTTTTCTTAATCTATGACACTTCCCTAGATGTGTTGACATAAACTTGGAGATTACAATTTTTAAAATTAATATTGTGTTTAAGTGACTTCAGTGCCCCCAAAGCAACACTAGCATGGATTGTGTCTGATTCTCCCACCAGTTTCTCCAGGGTACCCAGTACGTGGTAAATGAATGAGCAAATACTTGCAGTGTGAATTTGATCCCTAGTTTTACAGGAATGAACACTGAGACTTGGAGAGGTTAAGAAACTTGCCCAGGGGCCCACAGCTAGGCCACTGCAGAGCGAGGATTCAAGTGTGACTCCCAAGTTCATGCTCTTATCTCCTGTGTACTCCGCTGCCTGGTGTCTGGTAGGACTTCCCTGTGCATGTGCCACAGGAATGAAGTCTTCTAACCTTATGATGGAACATAGAATCTTGGCTGTGGAATGTGGTTGGGCCTTGGATATAGTCCATCTATAGAGTATTGCCCTGTCCAGTCTTCTGATGAGGGAGTCAGAGGCCAGAGGCTGGTGGCAGTTGGCCCCAATGACCCGGGGTTGCTGCATGGGCTGGAATTGAGATGAGGGTGGCTGGCAGCCTACCCTGTTGGTGTGTCCACAGCTTCGTTAGCCACTTCAAGTCCCGGCAGGAGCGGGAGGCTGAGCTGGGGGCTCGGGCCATGGAGTTCACCAACATCTACGTGAAGAACCTCCGAGTGGACATAGATGAGCAGGGGCTGGAGGAGCTCTTCTCCCAGTTTGGTGAGTGTGTTTTTCAAGGGAGTTTGGCGTCACTTTCAGGCTGGGAGGAGGAGCCCTCCCGGGGCTTCCTGGAGAATTGTGGGAGGGAAAGGGGAACACCTTGGGGCTTCCCAGAGTCCCCTTTGAGCCAGGTTGGTCCTTCCCAGGGAAGATGCTGAGTGTGAAGGTGATGAGGGACGACAGCGGCCGCTCCCGAGGCTTTGGCTTTGTCAACTTTGAGAAGCATGAGGAAGCCCAGAAGGTAGGAGCCTGCCTCCCAATGCCCTGTTTCCCGGAGGAGGTGCTGAGCCAGGACTAGGAAGAAGGGAGATCACGCCCTGGCCAGTTTGGCTCAGTGGTTGAGCATTGGCCTGCGGACCAGAGAGTCCCGGGTTCGGTTTCCGCTAGGGGCACATACCACAAAAAAAAAGAAGGGAGATCAGGAGCAGAGGGCTCCAGCTGCCCGTGGAAGGAGAGGAAGTCCCTCCCCAGCCCCAGTCACATGAGCCAGCGCTCCTCCTGCCTGTGCGGAAGGCAGAAGGCTTCGGCCTCCTTCAGTGGCTTCCAAGCCGTGGAGCAGGCTTATTATAGATTCTCGCCACACGGGAGGTAGAAGGGGCCTTCGAGGCAGCCACTACCCTCTTCTCGAATTGATGGTGGGACTGAGGCCAGGGAGGAGTGTGCCATGCTGTTTCTTGCTTCCAGGCCTTTGAAAATGCTGTCTTCCCACAACACTTCCCTTGTCGACTCTCTAGACCAGTGCTGTCCAATAAACATGTAACGTGAGCCTCCTGTGCAATTTACAATTTTCCAGTAGATTGAAAAAATAAAAATTTCCAGTAGCCACATTAAAAAGGGTAAGAAAAGAAACTGAAAATAATTTCAATAATATACTTCATTCAAATTAACAGTCAAATTATGACCACTTCAATGAGTATTTAATATAAAAATTGAGACTTTTTTTTCTTTGCGTACCCTTTTTTGTACTTAATTCCTTGAAATCTGGTACATACATAGCACAATTCAGACTAGCCATATTTCAAGTGCTTAGTAGCCACTTGTGGCTAGTGACTACCATACTGGACAGCTTTAGACTATACAGTGCCTGTCCTTTGGGTCTCAGCTTATACTTTCCCTCCTTCAAGAAGCGCCTCTTTCTGTCTTTACTTACTTATAATACCATCTGTCTCCTCCATCATTAGCACAGATGTCCATGTATAGAACGGAGGGTAGGGGCTGGGTCTCGTTTCACCATTAAGTCTCTAGTATTGTACCTGCCAGTAGGTACCAGATACGTATTTGCTGAGCAAATGAATGGAACAAGGTCACACAGTGACAAAGCTGGAATAACAATGTTATGTGTGGCCTCCCACCATAAAGCTGTTTGCATGGCTGCTGCCCCATTGCAATCACTGGACATGAGCTCAGCTCGTGGTGGCTTCTGGTTGGAGACCTGGATCCTGGTGCCACTGTGACAGCAGCCACTTCTCACTGTGCTAAGGGTTTTGCCTACATTCTCCTCTCTACCCCCGCTAATATGGGCTCTGCTGTTATTATTCAGGTCCATGGGTTGTAGCTAGTAAGAGTGATCACTGGGATTAGAACCAACTCTTCTGACTCTGAAGTTTTGTTCTTAAGTAAATGGCCCCTTTGAAAGGTGTGTGTCCTTGGACAAGTCCCACCTTCTCTCTGGGTTTTGGTTACCCTGACTGTAAAATGACAAGTGGGAGCACATGGATGAAGCTGCAGGGGCCCATTCACTCCAAAGTCTTGGAGACTTTGGTGATGACCTTTAAGACTGCTGTGGAACAGGCAGTTCCTGAGTCCACAAGGTATATTTACTTGTATTTGCTTCTTTAGGCGGGAAAGCAAAAGTCATCGTGTGAAAGGTTTTACTAATGAACTGACCACTGAAAAAGTCAGTTCCCTTCAACATCTCTCTTCACTAACACCATTATCTAACCCTAACTACTGAGTTGGTACACACATGGATGTGTGCCTTGTGCTGATTTTTGTGGATAAGTCAGTGCAAATTCAGCTCAAAATGAATGGATTGCAGAGAGAAATTGCACATCTGTCAGAAGATGGAGGGTTTCATGCAGCCAAGGCCACCGGCAAGTTAGGGTCTGGCAGCTCAGGCCAGTTAACTGAAGGAAAGCAAAATCAGCGAGAGTTAAGACACCAAGGTTTCTGAAACGAAAGTGCTCACAATTAGCAGAAGGATTCTTTGTGCTGTGAAATCCAACGTGAAGTAAAGAGTATTGATTATGCTATTGTGCCATTTTGAAAGAATTATGCTTGCTACTTTGTTAAAAAAAATCTGTGTAGTTATAAATTATCAAATATGGGAGATTGCAAACTTTAATTTCCCTTTTTAAAATAGAGTCAGAAGCAAGACTTTTTACAATCTACAGTTTACTCTGAAATTGTGTCCCATGTTTTTATCCTGGTACTAGTTACTCTCAGCTAACAAGGCTGGCCTGGCTGGCAGGTGGCCCCTTCTAGACCCCTGAGGTGGGACTGGAGGCCCTGGCTAAGACCAGGGCCTTATGGGTGGTTACCAAGCCCTCTCACTTCATCTTCTCTGCACAGGCTGTGATGGACATGAATGGGAAGGAGGTGAGCGGGCGTCTGCTCTATGTGGGCCGGGCCCAGAAGCGGGCGGAGAGGCAGAATGAGCTTAAACGAAGGTTCCAGCAGATGAAGCAGGACCGGCTGAGTCGTTACCAGGTGCGGGTCAGCCTCCTGGTGGCAGCTGCTTCTATGTGTGGGTGGCCCTGATGGGACTCTTTCCTCTATCAATCCCATGTCTGGGAACTGGGCTTTAGGGGTGGGGGGGCTCCAGCTTCCAGGTGATGGGCACGCTGAGTGATTGGGGAGGTGCATGGGTTCTGCGCGAGACTGGGAACAGGAGGCATGGTGACCAGGGCTTCCACTGCCCCCGGCGGCCCCCCACCCCCACCCCCACACCCACCCCACACCCCACACTCCAAGGCAATCGGGAGCTTAGAGGGGAGGCAGAGCTAGCAGTGTCCTTTCTTCCAGGGTGTGAACCTGTATGTGAAGAACCTGGACGACTCCATTGACAATGAGAGACTGAGGAAAGAGTTCTCTCCCTATGGAGTGATCACCAGTGCCAAGGTGAGGGCTGCGGGCGCCTCCAGTGGACAGGCGGCCTTCCCCTCCACCCTCACTGCCCACGCACCCCTCCTCCCTCCCTGGGCTTCCAGGGAGCTGGCACTGAGCTACACTTTTTGGATTTGGGACTATGTCTGATCCCATTGGACTTTGCCTGGGCTGGAGGGAAAGAGGGTAGAAATACAGTCCCAGTCACACAGCTGGTCTTTTTGGGGCTCACTGTACCCTTGGTTCATTCAACAAGCATTTATTGAGTGCCTCCTGTATGCCAGATTCCAGAAATTCATGTCTTAGTATTTCCATTGACTTTCGTTGCCTGGCCTTGGCTGGTGACATACCCCTTCTGGGCCTGTTTCTCCATCTGAAGAACGAGAGGGTTGGGGCTACATCATTTTCGTTTATTCTTCCCCATTTATTAAGCCGCCTTGGTATCTGAGGTGTGATGATTGGCCGTTCTACTCAGTAGCTCTGTGACCTTGAGCAGATGTCTTCTGAGCCTCATGTATAAGAGGAGGAAGTTGGGCTGCAATGGTTCTCAACCCTGACTTCTCAGTGAAATCCCCTAGGGTGCTCCTAATACAAACACCTGAGTCAGAGAAAGTAAATGTAGATCTCTGAGGGTAAGGACTGGGCATTTTATTTATTTTTTTGTTAATTCTCACTGGAGGATATGTTTATTATTATTATTATTATTATTATTATTATTATTATTTAGATAGAGTGGAAGGGAGGGAGGGAGAGAGAGAGAGAGAAACAGTGATATGAGAGAGACACATTGATTGGCTGCCCCCCACACAACCCCGACCGGGGCCAACAACTCGGATACATGCCCTTGACTGGGAATCAAACCCATGACCCTTCAGTCCGCAGGACAGTACTGTAACTGCTGAGCCAAACTGGCCAGAGCAGGGCATTTTATTTTGAAAATCTCCCCAGATGATTTTAAGATGGCCCAGTGTTCATTTATTGCATACTTAAACACCTGCTGCTTTTACCAGGCCCCATGAGAAGCACACAGGAACAGGTCCTTGTCCTTGGGTAGCTTACAGTCTAGTGGGGAAGTCAGAAGCATCACTAACTCAAATCTATAAGGCATGTGTTGGGTGGTGGGGTAAGTATTGGAGGTGGAGCTGCAGTAGCTCAGTGGAACAGGAAGGAGGGCTTCCTGTAAGAAGTGGCAGTGGCAGAAGGGTTTGACTTGGCTGTGAGGAGGTAGGGAGCTGCAGGTGGGAATGAGGAACCTTCCAAAGAGATCGGTGTGGGTAATGGGGCTGGAGACCTGCACATGTGTTCTGATGGTTACATTCTTAGGAAGTGGTCTACAAGTTCTTTTGCCTATTAAGTCCAACTTTATTTATTTTATCTATTTTAGTTTTTTTCTTTATTAATTTTGGAGAGAGAGAGAAACATCAATGAGAGAGAACATCGATTGGCTGCCTCCTGCATGCCCCCCACTGGGGATTTAGCCCACAACCTGGGCATGTGTCCTGACCAGGAATAGAACCGGTGACCTCTTGGTGCATGGGTTGACGCTCAACCGCTGAGCCACACCGGCCAGGCTTAAATCCAACTTTAAATGTCCTTCAGGGATCCTGTTATTTGGAGGAAAGGTTGTAACAATTTTTGAGTTAAGGAGCTTTTGACGAAAAGTGTGACAGAAAGCTGTGGGATATGTAAATTAAGCAACAGGAAGTTGGATTAAACATCACAAGAAGTTGTGGGCCCTCTTTTCCGGCAAATGCGTACTTGGTTTAGTATCGTGGTTGAAAGCTAGGATGTTAAAATTAATCAGAACCAGGTCTGAACCCCTGTCCTGCCATTAACTAGCTGTATGACCTGAGGGAAATGAGTGCCTTTTGGGCTCTGTTTGCCCATCTGTAAAATAGGAGCAACATTCCCTACTTCTAGAGGTTTCCTGAGAACTGAAGAGCCTACATGTAGAGCACCTGCCCACAATAAGTAGTGAAATCATGATCTAATTATTTGCATACATTGCATATATAATTTCAGGAGATTCACCTCCCTCCTTGAATGAAGGGAAGTGTAAAAATCTGTATTGCTTAGAGTTGAGACACACCTATCTTGTGAATTGACTTCATATAAGTTTATATATTTTTATATAATTTAATGTATTTTTTCATATAAATTAGTATTTATAAAATTAAATGAGAATGTATATAAAGTGCTTACAACACTATCAAGTTCATAGTAAGCTTTGCATAAGTGTTAGCTGTACTAATTTATTATTATTTTTTCTACCTAACGTAAGTTCTTGTTAATTTAAGACAGTATTTTTGTGCCAAGAAAAAGTGGGTGTCTGATAGAGCCTATGGACCCCTTTTGAGAATACTTGTTTTTTGAGAATTATTTTATTTTATTTTTATTTATTTTTTTTATCCTCACCCGAGGACATTTTTCCATTTTTTGTTCAGATAGAGTGGGAGGGAGAGAGAGAGAGAGAAACATTGACATGAAAGGGACACATCAAGTGGTTGCCACCCACACGACCCAACCAGGGCCGGGGACAAACTGCAACCGAGTTACGTGCCCTTAGTGGGAACCGAACCCCGGTCTCTCTGGACCGCAGGCCAATGCTCTAACTGCTGAGCCAAACTGGCCAAGGCTTGAGAATAATTTTAAATGCATAAAGGAAAGCTGATAGAACCACAAAACACAATTATATTGAAATAATTATCAAAATGCTAAGGTGGTAGCAGTATGTACTTCTTTATTAATGCATCAAACTACAAGATCTAGTGAAGTAGCAATTAGCATAAAAGTTATTTTGAGATCAGCAATAATGAATGTGATGTGAAAATATTTTCTCTTCTTGACAGTCACAAGCACAGCTAATACTACTATATTTTTTGTTGCCCACATTCAAAATAGAAGGAAATGCTAATGTGAAAATATAGATGCCATATTTTCCCCATCCAGGTTTGCAGATCCCCTGAATTCCATCCATTGACCTCCCAGTGGATCTGTGAACTCTCAGGTTAAGGCTTCTATATGAGCAGGTAGCAAAGTACAGTTGGAAAATCACTGGTGCAGGGCATGGGCTCTAATAGAGCATATTCAAAAATTATCTCAGCTCTATTTCTCATGGAGTAGGTGAGCCAGGCCAGTCTTGACTCTAAAAAAGATCAAGAACCCTAAATGTAATGTGGATTGGATCCTGGAAGAGAAAAAGAATGTCAGTGGTAAAACTATTGAAATCCAGATGAAATGTACAGTTTAGTTAATAGTATTGTAGCTAATGTAGTTAATAGTATTGTGCCAATGTAACTATGGTAGTTTCAATAAATGTACCATGTTAACATTGGGGCAAGCTCGGTGAAAGGTGTACAGCAACTCTGTACTATTTTTGAGACTTTTCTATAAATCTAAATTTATTCCAAAATAAAAATGATATTTTAATTGAAAGGCTAAGAACCTCTTTTCCAGACTTCAAAAGAACTTGGCTCAAGACCTTGCGGAGGCAATGGGGGTTTACCAGATGGTTCATTGCATTGGAGTCTTGACATATAACCCACTGGTTGGGTGACCCTGGACAAGTCACTCTCTTTTTTTTAATCCTCACCCCAGGATATTTTTCCACTGATTTTCAAATAGGGGGCGTGGGGGAGAGAAAGAGAGAGAGACATTGATAAGAGGGAGACAAGCAACTGGTTGCTTCCCTGATGACCCTGACCAGGGCTAAGGATTGAACCGCAGCTGAGGTACATGCCCTTGACTAGAATCAAACCCGCGACTCTGGCCGCATCAGCAGGCCGATGCTCTAACTGCTGAGCCAAACCAGCCTGGGCTTTTTTTTTTTTTTAATGATAAAAAGTTTTATTTCTACTAAAAATAAGATTAACAGATTAAAGTACCAAGAATAGAAATTCAAGTTATTTTCATATTCCCTACCAATCTAACTCTTCATTGGAATCTCCAGGAAATATAGCTGTTAAGAAGAGGACCTTTTTGATGTCCATGATTCACAAATGAAGTAGAGAATTGTATGACTAGCTTAATAAAACCCAAGAAGTAGTCGAAATGCAGATTGTTTTCATCATAGTGACCTCAACTGAAATGTCTGATTGTGGCCCTGGCTGAAGAACTTGCCCTATTCTTAGATTTTTAACTAAGCCTGGACTATCATCTCACATCATTTCAGCCCCTCTGAGGAAGGTATATACATTTAATTAAGCCAGCTTCCCATCACAGCCTAAGAAAATCTTTTGAGAAATAAAAATATTTTTTCCCCACTGTTTTTAAATATATTTTTTTCTTTATTGATTTTAGAGAGAGGAAGGGTGAGGGGGAGAGAGATAGGAACATCAATTGGCCGCCTCCTGCATGCCCTGCACTGGGGACCGGGCCCACAACCTGGGCATGTCCTCTGACTGGGAATCGCACCAGTGACCTCTTGGTGCATGGGTCGAGGCTCATCCACTGAGCCACACCGGCCAGGTTAAAAATATATTCTGGAATGCAGCTCTTCTCCCTGCCTCTGGGGAATGGTCAGCGAAACATGAGCAGCCCTAGGTTAGCAAGTGGGCTGGTCTCAGACCTGTCACTCTAGAGCCCCACTGTCTTCACTTATCAAGTGGGGGTCACAGTGATGTGAGGAGTGTCACGTATCTGGCATGCAGTGAGCCTCCGTGAATGTGGGGGTGACAGGACACCCCTGATGGCAAATTCCTGCTGGGCCTGCTCAGGGCCAGGTTGGGGCCCCTGGGAGGAGGGGAACAGGCCCCAGGAGTTGTTTCCCCTCCCCCAGCAGCCCTTGTCTTGTCTTGCTTTTAGGTGATGACAGAGGGTGGCCACAGCAAAGGGTTTGGCTTTGTGTGTTTTTCCTCTCCAGAAGAGGCAACGAAGGCCGTCACAGAGATGAACGGGTGCATCCTGGGCACCAAGCCGCTGTACGTGGCGCTGGCCCAGCGCAAAGAGGAACGGAAGGCCATCTTGACCAACCGGTTCATGCAGCAGCGCTTCTCGGCCATGCGGGCCCTGGGCGGCCCCCTCTTGGGCTCCTTCCAGCAGCCTGCCAGCTACTTCCTGCCCAGCGTGCCCCAGGTGAGGGCCAACCCGAAACCCCAGATGGCCAGGTAGAGCAGGAAGAGAGCTTCACAGGCAGACACAGGCTCCCAACTTGCTTCTGCTAGAAACAGCAGGTCGTTTTCACCCCATCTCTGAAAGGGCTGAGAGTGTCACTGTCCAACCGTGCTTGCCAATGGGAGACTCTCTGGTCAAGTTTAAGTTTGGGAACAATTTCAGTAAACAAAGGAAGCCAAGGTTTCTTGATCACTTACGTTGTCCTACCCTCATGTGCCAGTATGTGTTCTGACTGTCCCAACCCGGAGAGTAGGTAGCACGCCCCCAACTGAAATGGTCGTTTTTGGCAGGGTGCCTGCCTGCTACCATCTCTGAGCAGCATGGTTTGGGAAGGGAGTTCGTGTGGAAGTAGAAAGGTGTTAGCCATTAAAGGCTACTAGAATGGGGAAATTCCTGCTCAGTAGAATGTGTCACCGTTTTATCCCGGCCGGTCGTTGGGCTAGTAGCTCCGATAATAAAGGGCGAGGATGGAACCGGAGATCTTGCCCTGGAGGGTTGAGGAATAGTGGACATCCTGAAATAGGAAGCAAGCCTTCGTCCCAGCACTGTGGGTCTTTACTAACCAGTCCCTTGGAGGGGACAGTGGAGTTCCTGTGATGGTGTCCCTGAGGGGATGCAGTTTCTACTTCCCCTGTTGCACCCCCCCTTACTCCGGGTCTTCTCCACACAGCCTCCAGCCCAGGCTACATACTATGGCTCTGGCCCATCTGTCCAGCCTGCCCCCAGGTGGACGGCTCAGCCACCTAGATCCTCGTGTGAGTGACCCAGCCCCTTCCACTCATGAGAGTGGGCCCGATGGGGTAGTGTGTAACATCATGGTTAAAGAACATGAGCTTTGGGGTCAGGCCTGTCTCTGTCACTTCCTAGGGTGTTAATTTGGGTGGGTAACTTCTTCTGTGAGCCTGTTTCCTCCGCTGAATGTGGGCCTCAATGAGGCACGTGTAAGCGCACCAAGCACAGCGCCGAGCCTGCGAAAGGCTCGCCTTCTCTTCAGTCGGCTCAAGACTGATTTGTGGCTGAAAATTCTTGCAAAGCTGAGAAAGTGAAACGCCTTTGGCTGTGTTGCTGATAAATGGCCCTTTTCTAAGAGTGAAGGTTACCTGACGAAACCCTCTGTGGGGACGAAGGTGTGTGACCGTGCCACCTGTGCCTCTTGGGGCTCTGGGAGCCATGAGTCGGTTTGTAATAGCAAACATCCACACCCCCTTCCTGGAGTGCTGGGTCTGCCTGCAGAGGTGAAGCCACTCATCTGTCTGCTCTTAATGTCTGGTTCCTCTTCCTGGAACCGGCGGGGTATGGTGTGTCACTCTGATTAATGCCCCTGCTTCCTGCCAACCTTTCTTCCTCCATGCTCTCTGTACCACAAGCCACTTACCCTGCAGCTGCCTCAGTGGCCTGGCCACCAGCCACGTCTCCGCGCTCCCTGGCCCACATCAGCAGTGTCAGGAAGGTCTGCACCCAGGTGCCACACTGGGTGCCCCACACCCAAAGAGTGGGTGAGTGGAGGCAGGACCAGGAGGAGTGGGCATGCGAGGGGGCAGGGGCAGGGGCTTGGTGCTGGCTTGGCACTAGTCGGGGATCAGAACCAGCCTCCGTGGTGACCCTCTTGGAGAGCAGGGCTGACTTTAGAGGCTGTGCAGTACAGTGGTTAGCGAGGGTTCCAGAGTCTTGCAGGCCCAGTTCCTGGCGTTACCTTTACTCTGTGGCCTCACTAACTTCTGTTAACAGATCACCTCATCTTTAAAATGGGGATGAAAACAGTTTTGTGGTGTGGGTGAATGAGATCATACATGCAGGGCCTCAGCACCAGATCTGCACTTAGTAGGTTCACGGCAGCAGCTATGAACAAGGGTGTAGGTGTTGACTCTAGGCACGCACGTGTGAAAGGTGTTTGTGCATCCGTGTGCCGGCACTGGGCTCAGTGCTGCGGATTCTGCGTGAATGCGCTCTCTAGGCTTTATGCCTTCAGGTTGCTCCCAGGCCCTAACGCCCTGCTTATTTCTTACAGCCAACATTGGTACCCAGACCACTGGACCTGGTGAGGCAGGATGCTGTACAGCAAGCGGGCCTCTCCTGACACACAGATATTCCTTGGGAACGCCCAACACCCACGAGGTAAGGCTGGCCCAGCTGCCCTCTTGGTGCAGGCTCTAGGGGGCCTGGCTAGAACCTTGGCTAAGGTATTGGCCCTCTCTGGGCCTTAGTTTTCTTCCTTTGCTTGGCTTATAAAGTTTCGTTTATTCATGTGTACAATCAAAAAGAGATCACCCATGCTCGGCTGGTGTGGCTCAGTGGATTGAGCATCCTCCATGGACTGAGAGGTCCCGGTTCAATTCCCTGTCAGGGTACATGCTCCACTTGTGGGCTCGATCCCCAGTAGGGGGGTGCAGGAGGCGGCCGATCAATGTTTCTTTCTCTCCCCAACTTTCTCTCTAAAAAAATTCAATAAAAACATATTAAAAGAAAAGAAGATCACCCTTACTAACAGAAGGAGGAAAAGGGCCAGGACCATGTTTTATTAGTCACGATTTGCTTTGCCTGGGTTATTACCAACTGAATTTGGATTTCCTTAGTATTTATGTGTGGGCAGCAAGGATGGGATTAATCTGCAAAACAGAATTGAAAATACCATCATTAAGTTTAAAGGCTGTGCATTCATCTCCCTGTGCACCCCCCACCCCCAGTCTCAAACTTAGCATTTTCATCTCCTGTCTAGAATTTCACCATGCACACTTCTATTTCTCGCAAAAGAAACAAGAGTAGTCTTTTTAAAAAATATATTTTTTCTTTATTGATTTTAGAGAGAAGGGAGAGGGAGAGAGAAATAGAAACATTGGTGAGAGAGAACATCGATTGGCCGCCTCCTGCATGCCCTCCATGGGGGATTGGGCCCACAACCCGGGCATGTGCCCTGAACAGCAGTCAAACTGGCAACCTCTTGATACATGGGTTGACACTCGACCACTGAGCCACACTAGCTGGGAAAGAGTAGTCTTTATTTATATTTTTAATTTTTCTTTATTTTCTTTAATTTACTTTTATCCTCACTTGAGGACATTTTTTTTGCATTTATCTTGAGATAGATTGGGAGGGAGAGAGGGAGGAAGAGAGAGAGAGAAACATAAATGCGAGAGAGACACATTGAGTGGTTGCCACCCATACAACCCCAGCCGGGACCAGGGACAAACTGCAACCGAGGTACATGCCCTTAGCGGGAACTGAACCCTCTCTGGTCCACAGGCCGACGCTCTAACCACTGAGAAAAACAAGCCAGGGCTATTTTTTTTAATTGATTTTAGAGGGAGAGGAGGGGAGAGGGAGAAAAAGACAGAAACATTGATAAGAAAGAACATCGATTGGCCGCCTCCTGCATTTCCCCCACTGGGGATTGGGCCCACGACCTGGGCATGTGCCCTGACTGGGAATCAAACCGGCAACCTCTTGGTGCATGGGTTGTCGCTCAACCACTGAGCCACACTGGTCGGGCGAGTAGTCTTTAAGGAGCAACATGCCTTTAAAGTTATCAAGATCAGAAGTGAAAGGGTCAGAAGTATATTGGGAATATGGCCCTAAAAGCTACCTGATCAAAAGTGCGTTGATACAAAATGATTAGTAAGGTATGGCTTCATTTGGTTGCATGCATCGGGGGCCTTTAGAGGTTCCTAGCACTGTGGAAAACAGCTGTTCAGAGTGTAACTTTGTCATGTTGTCCACCGTGCCCTTGTTGGGGCCTCTGTCCCACCCGATTGTCCATACCTTGCCCCCCGCTCCCCTCTTCCAGAGCCTTCCTGGAGGCCTGTGCTCACCTGACAGGGTTAAGTGTTTCAAGGCCTTGCCTGTCCGTGGTGGTTAAGGGATGTGTCCCCGGCACCATGTGCAGGTCCAGGAGCCTGCTGTGTGCCTCCCTGGACAGGAGCCCCTGACCGCATCCATGCTGGCCGCAGCACCACTGCACAAGCAAAAGCAGATGATTGGTGAGTGGCTGGTTCCCTTGCTCTGTAGCAGGAGGAGGGGGGCTGGGAGCTGGCTAGCCTGGTGGGGAACACCGAGTGGAGGTCACACGTGAAGACAAGGTCCAGCTTTGCCACTGACCAACCTGCTAGGTGACCAATAATCTAGGCTCTGTTCTCTCATCTTAAAATACTGGTCAGACCAGATGTGCCCAGGGTTTCTTCAGCTCTGTTGTTCTTGACTTTGGCTGGGACAGACCCCAGATGTGGGGAGATCAGGGGCCAGGAGGTGGAGTAAGTATGAAGGGTATGGTCTTGGGTTTCTGCCGGGTCATGGCACATAAGGTGGGTGTTGGGGTTCCTCACATCTCCCCTGGAAGGGAAGAAGCTGTCACCAGATTTCATCAGCTTCCCTAGTGGAGCCCAGTGCAGGAAGGTGGGAAATAAATGTGCTTCAGGAGAAACAACGGTGGTTCTCCGTTGGACCCTGGACCCTGTGCAGTTCTTCCTGTGTCTGTGACAGGCCCTGCTCAAGGGTGCTGCTAACTGTTGAACGAATGAACGGCTTGCTAGTGCTTGGCAGCTTCTTTTCCTCAAGGTCACCAAGATCCCCTGACCCTTCTCGGACCTTTCTCTGTAGGCCCCCACTGCCACCACCCCATTGTTTCCTCAACTCACTTGGGGTTTTGCCACTTTTTACCTACACCTCAAAGAAAAAATCGCAGTGGGCTTAATGGAGGCAGAAAGCTCTGTTGGCAGTTCTTGTAAACATTTTCACTTTGCTCAAGGGAAAACCCCTCCCACTCCAGGCACCCCAGCCTGCCCAGCCCCTCCACACATTGCCAAGATGGGCTGACTGCGAACACTAGGCCGTCACTAGGAGTACCTGATGGTGGAAGGTGGATTTATCTTGTGTATTTGGCTCTCCACCCCCCAAAAAGTCAGGTTCAGCCTTATCATATCCTGTCTAGAATCTCAGTGTGTCTACTTGGAACTATTTCCTGCAAAATGAACAAGAGTAGTCCTTAAAAAGCAACCACATTTTGTGTCAAACGCTATGCAACTACTTCACATCTAACATCAAGTAGGAGTCTGCAGACTGACCTCCAGACTGAGGTTGGCTATGCCCCCTTCAGTTGGGAAAGAGGCTGCTGGTAGCCAGGTTAAGTAACATCACCTGGAAGGAGCGGTTTGGGGACAGCCACCCAGATGCCTCACTGCCCCATTCCACAGTACTGCCCCGGGATGCTGGGGTATCAGCCAGGTGTGTGTTCATAACCCACCAGAGGTGTTCCACACAGGTGAGCGTCTCTACCCCCTTATCTACGATGCCCACACGCAGCTGGCTGGCAAGATCACGGGCATGCTGCTGGAGATCGACAACTCGGAACTGCTGCTCATGCTGGAGTCTCCGGAGTCTCTCAATGCCAAGGTGGGCTGGGGCCTGGGTGCCAGGGAGCCCTGAGGGCAAGAGGACAGCTAAGGACCAAGGCGTCTCCTAGATGAGCCAGTAGGCTGCCATCTGGACAGATGAGGTTTATCTTCTTGCTAATACCTGCGGAATCGTGAGTGGGACAGATGATTCTCTGCAGCTCCATAGGCAAGGTTTTGGCACAGGACCTGTGTTCTGACTCTGTAAGGGTTACGATTTTCCCAGCTGTCCAGCAGCGCACGTGTATTGAGAAGATGAAGATGACCGTGGGTTTCTGACCCGGTTGCTGGCAAGCAGCAGTCAGATGAGGGCCCTGCAGAAATGCTGTGGAGGGAGGGGAATTCTTGTATCTAGCATGTGGAGCAGGGGGAGGTCAAGGCGCTCCCTGGGACCCTGCTGGGCAGCTGCACTAAGCCCCTCCCACTGCCCCACAGGTAGAAGAGGCGTTGGCAGTGTTGCAGGCTCACCAGGCCATGGAGTAGGAGCAGACGAAAGTGGAGGCGACTGGAACCAGGTGGGTGGGCGGGGTGGGAGGAACGGTGACAGAAGCAGCTGGGCCCAGAAGCAGTCAAGAACTGGGCAGGACCAGCTGGCTTTCACCATGTTGTAACCATGTTGTAACACTGCTTTCTCTGAGGCCCCTGGAGGAATCTGGGGGAAGCCCTGTGACTGGCATGGGTGCCGACTGCAACGTGAAGGAGGCGTTCTAGCTGCCCTGCCTGGCCTCACTTCCTCTGGGCGCTGCCTCGCTCCGTTCTGCCTGCCCAAAGGCCTGGCTTCGTCCAGTCTCTGTCCTTAGTTGAAGAAGACCAGGTGTCTGCCATACTTCAGAAACACTGATTTTTACTCTTTCATCCCCAGAAAGTGGAATCCTCACTCCCTCGGCTGACAAGAGAACAGTTTTCCTGCTCTTGGCTCTAAGGCCTTGTGAACCGTAACTGGTTTCCCAATTGGGCTGTATCTGTACCTGAGCTGTGTGTGTGGAACGAAGGCTGACCCCAGCCAGCCCATTACATTCTTCCCCTCTTTTTTATTGAATTTATTGGGATGACACTGGTTAACAAAAGTATACAGGTCTCAGGTGCACAAATCTGTGCACTGTGTTGTGTGTTCACCACCCTGAGTCAAGTCTCCTTCCATCACCATTTATCCCCACTGTACCCTCCCCCACCATCTCCATCCCCTCCCTGCGCCCCATTGCTTTGTGCATTAAAAGTGCAGCAAACTGGTCTGTCTCCCAGGAGGCCTTGTGTGAGGGAGGTGGGCAGAGGGCAGGCTTGACGGGGTGGGGCTTTGGCTGTAAGGAACGGAAAGGAGAACAGTGCTGAAACAGGGTGTGGGCAATGGGGCTGCAGGCACTAGCAGGACTCTGGGAGAGCCCGCGGCAGCAGGCACCACCACCAGTGGTGCATGGGTGGCTAACTGGTGGTCATCACACAGCACTGAGGACTGAACTACAGCCACAGGGGCGGTGCAGGGAACACCCGGAAGCAGCAACTGCTTCTGGGTTCTGGCCGAGGGACTGGCTAACGTCAAGAACCCCGTGGAGACGCTTCAGGCTACCTTCCCGGGTCATGATTTTCCTCCCCTGCAGGAAGGGCAAAGCCTCTTCAGGTTGTCCTGCTCTCAGCTTCCAGGTTTTCATTAGTAAATCCAGATACTTGCCTTCTAGACCTCAAGGAGTCAGTCAGTCGTGACTGGATGTCACCGCTAACCCTGCCTCAAATCGAGCAAGAGCCCCGCCTGCTTAAGAGGGGCGCCTGGCTGGTGTGGCTCAGTGGTTGAGTCGACCCATGCACCAAGAGGTCGCTGGTTCGATTCCCGGTCAGGGCACATGCACAGGTTGTGGGCCTGATCCCCAGTGCGGGGCATGCAGAAGGCGGCCAGTCGATGTTATCTCTCATCGATGTTTCTCTCTCTCAAATCAATAAAGAAAATTTTTTTTAAAAAAAGAGGGGCACTACGAGGGGTAAAATACCCGGCTTTGAAACGGTCCCCTGGCCATGGCCATGGCCTTTGTGGACTTAGACCCCCTTCAGCTCGCAGGCCTGTGATTGCTCAGCGGACTCCGGAGAGGTCACAGCAGCTCGCTAACAGCTAGTGCTGCTCTGCACTCAGGGATGGGAACCTGTCTGCTCTGCTTCGCGGAGTCATCAAACTGCTACTTCATCAAGAGGAACCGAGTAGGGCAGCCCAGGAACGGGAGGCAGCCCTTACTTGTAGCTGGGTGCTAGAGCACGCTCCAGCCTCATCCAACCGTGCCCGTGAGCTGGAGTGGTCCCTGTGCTCACCATCCTCCTGAGGGCCTTGCCCCTCCCCTCTTCACCAGCTAGACTCCCACATTAGAATCAATTCCAGCTTAGTTCCTCAGGGCCCCCTTTCCCTCCACAGGGTCAGATCTCCCTGCGAGGCAGCGGGAGCATTGTGGTGACTCCTTTAAAGCCCACAGGCTGGCTGCAGTTCTACACTTGTTCCTGGGGTCACCTGATTAATGTCTCCCGTCCCACTAGACTCAGCCCTCGGCGAACAGGGGCCATGTCTACTCATTCACTGTCGTTCCCCAGTACTATACACAGGGCCTGGCCCGAGCACACATTTCAGTGAACTTGTTCAATGAGCTGAATGCTCAAAAAGTGGTAGCTTGTGTTATTACAAAATCCCAAGCACAAAGCTGAAAAAGCATAAATGGAAGTACAACACATTTATGTAGAACAAAGACGTTTAATGTATTCACTTAAACACACAGTTCAACAAAACCAGAGTCAGTTCAGTTCAAATTAACTTCCTATAACAAAGAAATAAGCTGGGAGGGCCACTGTTGGAGTCAAAAGGCAAGTCCCTGCCCAGAATGGAAGGACACTGACTTCAAGGAGGCCCTTCTTCCCCCTCTACCTTCAGGAGTGGCCACACCTCTGGGCTCCTGAAATGGCTTAGGTACCTCCATGTAGGAGGCAGCACAGAGCCCCAAAGCCACCTCAGGGTCAGGGTTCTGCATCCCCACCAGAGGGGCCTGGCCAAAAGGGCTGGAGCTCAGCACACAGGGGATTAAGCCAAGGACAGGGCAGGATGGCAGCCCTGGAGAACCAGCTCAACAGGCTGCTTTAGGTGTGGGTGGGCCAGGGTTTTCTAGTCCCGCCCCCCAGTTCCGTTAGTTCAGATGAACCACAGTGAGGTGGGTCTGATGAAGCTCGAAGGCAGCGCTCGCTCGGTCTGGAGCATGCTTGGGGCAGGGGCGGAGCCGTTTGTGTGATCCGCCAGCTGTCCAAGGAAGGGGGACGGGAACAGGGCTTCAGCATAGCAGGGACCTTTCCAGCAAAACAATGTCTGGGTTTTGGCTACACTGAGCTTAATTTGAACAAAGCCTCTTAAGAGGTGGGAGGCCACCGCCTCTTTGAGGGCAGAGGAGGGTGCTTCAGAGCTGGGCATGCTGGGTCCCAGAGGCAGGCACAGAGGAAGGTCGTATGGCGGAGGTTTCCTGCTGCCCTTCTGGGTTTTTACTTTAAGCTCTGGTTAACTTCTTGCTGCAACTTCTGTGCAGGGCCATTCCTGGGCTCAATTTTTAGGAGGCTGTTGATGTCGGCAAAGCTGGATTTATAGTCCTAATAGAATAGAGAAGGGCGTGGGGACGGTGCTGTGACTGAGGTGCGACCAAGGGGAAGTAGGGACGGCTGCTGAGATAGCAGAGGCTTTGAAACCCTAGTCCACAGGCTGGGCTGGAGCTGCCCGGGGCCCCCAGATGAGAAGGGCTATGGCAGCCGCCACCTCCTCTTGACCATGCTCTGGAAGTGCCCACAGGCACAAATGCCCGCAGCTTAGTGGGTGCCTTCTGATGGGAATCTTACCTTGAGGGCCTTATAGGCTTGAGCCCGTCTGTAAAATGCCTTCACGTTCTTCCCATCTAGCTTGAGGGCTTCTGTGCAGTCCCTCACCGCTTCCTTGTACTGCTTCAGGACCAAATAGCAGAGCGCTCTGACAGGGAGAGACCAGAGTTCAGTCCCTCCTTAGGGCCCCCAGAGCAGGGAGGAAGTGTGAGGCGTGATCTTGATTCGCTGAACACCTGCTCTGTGATGCTCACTTCACCTGTTCTTCAACCTCACAACCCCCCCAGCACCTTCCACAGGTGAGAATGTGGGCTCAGGGGTGAGGCACCTTGCTCAAGGTTCTACCACTGAGGGCAGAACCAACTCAGCTCGGGTTCTCCTGCCTCCAGACCCCGAGCTCACTAACTTCTAGCCTTTTGTCGACCTCACATTCCCACACTGCGCTGTTTCAAGCAAAGAAAAGGCTTCCTGAAACCTTCCCCTTGACAGATTAAAGTTACCTGCCTTAAGAAAACAAAAATATAAATGCTGGGCTTGAATTCATGATATGCATGCTGGTGTGTTAGGGGTGAGATGTAAAGGTGTCTGCAACTTTGATGTGGATCAATAGATGGTTAAATAGTGATAAAGCAAATATAACAAAATTGTATTTAGATGGTAGGTATAGGTTTGTTCAATGAAAAATTTTTCAACTTGTATTTTGAAAATTTTCAAAATGTTGGAAAAAAGTAAGTCATGCATATCCATGCAAGCCATCCTGCATCTACGGGGAAAAGAGTATGTGTGTGTATCTTCCCCACTCAATTCTAGCCCTTTTCTCCAGAGACAGTCAGCAGAACAGTCAGATGTCTTGGAGCTCGGTATGAAAGTCTATCTCCTCCACCTCGTCATTCTGAACGGGTGCAGAGTGGTCGCTTAGTTGGATGTACCTATTTTACTTTTCATTACAGAGCAGTCTAGGAGATAACATGAGTGAGTGAAGAAATCCCAAGCTCTGGAGTCACAAAGACCTGGCTGCAGTCACAGCTCCACTACGTCTGAGTTGTTTAACTTTGTGTGTCTTAATTCATCTTTCCGAAGCTGTTTTCTCACAGGTAAAATGGGACCATCACCTAACCTGAAGAACTGTTGTGAGTTCTAAATGAGTCTCTGGAGGTCCAGTGAGGGCCTGGCAAGCTGCAGGGGCCGGGTACCTTAGGGGTGACATCCACGTTCTCAGCTGCACTAAGAGAACTGAAGCGAGCCAAAGGTGAGGCACCGTCTACACAGGGCATGTGCAGGAGGTGGGGCATGAAAATGACATCCAGAATGTGGTATAATTTCAGCCATAATGGATGGAAAATTCAGTTTTGTACAAAGTCATCAGTCCTTTAAGTTAAGTTTATAAATTCCATATAATCACAACCGAAAGCCCAACAAGATACTTTTGGGAATCTGTCAAAATGATCCTAAGGTTTAGTTGGAAGAGCAAATCTGGGAAAATAGCCAGGGCTGCTCTGATTGAGAAGGATGGGAAAAGACAGCCCTACAAGATATTATAAAGCAACAGAAACTAAAACTGTGGCACAGACACACTGGCATGAGAAACAGCACTTAAATAAAACGTTGTCCCGAAACGTGGGAAATGGGCAGGATAACGGGGTACTGGAGGTCTCGAGCCACATGGGAGCAAGGCCAGGGAGCCAGAGAAAGGAGTGAGCAGATGCTGCTGCTCGAACACGGCCCCAGTGGGCTACAGCCGTTTTCACGTGAGCCTGGCAGACAGGCGCCCCTGGTCCAACCAGCCAGGAAAGCCACAGGTCCAGAATTTAAGCTTTCAAACTAAAAGTTCCTTTTTAACCCGTTAGGCAGTAAACCCTGACCTTAATGGACATGAGGCTAGTCTTTATACCACCCCATGTGAACATGGAACTTCCTTATGTTTCACTGCAGAAATGCTAACAATTAACTTCACAAGCTGCCCAGACCCTAGATGGCATGTGATTCAGTGTACGGACCATATTATAGTTTTAAAATCTGAAACACAGGTTTGGATGAAGAATGGTGAGCCTACAGTAGATCCAAGATTTTTTTAACTGAAGAGGAACGTGGTGCAGGACCTTGTACAGTGCCAGGAGTCTAACCCCCCAGGCTAGATGGGACCTGGTTCTGGCTCCCAGGCCAGGCAACAATTACTCCACACCCTGGGCTCTGCCCTGTGCTCTCAGTGCCACAGTTTCTAAGAGTCGTCTTAAGAAGCCATAGGGTGGGAGCCTCCCGGGAAGGTGGGGGGCTGTAAGACTTGTGTTGAGGTTGTGGCTATGTAGCGAGACCTCGTATGCTGATTTAGGTGGTTAAAGAAAATTCTGGGGAAGGGGGCTAACCAAGCCCAGGCTCCCCTCTGGCATCCCTCGGTCTCTATCCCTTTAAGAGTGAATGCCACTGGCAACGTCTGCCTCATGACAACCAAAATGAGTGTGACTGCATGTTGAGCTCTAACAGACTGACTAAATGCTAGGGAACAAGAGCCCACCACAGTCCGAGAGAAGATTGAGGAACGAAATATCCAATGTCCTGAGATCCCCAGGCCAGCAGCTGTGGGGAAGGTACCTGTTGCTGTACGTGGTGGACTCCAGGTTACTAAACGAGAGGCTTTCACTGTACTTCTCAATAGCTTTCTTATGGTTTCCCTTCTTTACAAGCTCATTGCCTTCTTCCTTCAGAACTCTGGCTCTCTCCACATCCCCAGAAGGCACTAGATACAAATTCAGAAGAGGAAAAAACCATGGAGCAGGTGCCCAGCTGAGATCAGTGGGGTCTCTTCGGCAGAGCCCCCTCCCCAGAGGCTTCCTACGCTGTGGTAAAGCGTCTTTCCTGGTCACGATTCCCCCGGTCTCCGGCTTCCGGAACATTAACCACAGTGTTTCATTCAGAAGAGGCTGAGCACTCCTGGTATAAGCATATTTATACGTGCACACGGTAACACACACATGATGAGCACCCTGCCACTTGGCAGCCGGAAGATCTGGTGTTCCAGGCTTTCAGAAAAGGGAGGGCAGGTGCTGTTTCCCATCGCCGTCTGGTCTGAGCCTCACCTCCACTCTGCCCAGCTTTCAAGGAGAGACGGGAGAGAAGGTGAAACCCGAGCTGCTCAACCCGGCCTTCAGGCCTGAATTAGTTATTCCGGCTCCAGCTCCCATAGCACCTGCTTTTTTCATTTTTAAAAACTATCTTTATAAAGTAATATTTATGACCCGGGGCTGCCCCGGCTGTCGCTGCTCGCCCCCCTCTCCGCACCCCCTTCCCCACCCAGAAAAGAAAAATATGACAAGGGTAAGGTTTTAGGAGTAAAACTAACACCCTTGAACTCATCCCTCACCTGAAGAAACTGAACATTTACTAGGACCTTTGAAGCCCTGTGGACCCTTCTCCAAATCAGTCCACCCCCGGAGGAGACCATTATCCCCACTCTGTGCATCCTTCCCTTTTTTTGTTTTTGGTAGTTCAACTACTATAGGTAATAGTATCCAGAAACCATTTGTTGTTTGTCTTTGAACTTTATGTAAAGGAACAAGTACGTAATTCTATGTATTCTTCTATGACCCTGTGTTCTTCCCCTCACTCAAAGTTACATTCCTAGAACTGACTGTGTCGATGTGTAACACCTGTAGCAGTTCGTCCAAACTCAATGCTGCAATACAACTGGTTTTCCATTCTCCAATTTAGGGAGGCTTGGGTTATTTCCAGTTTTGTTTTTTGATGTTATAAACATTCTGCTGTGAACATTCTTGTACATGTCTCCTTGTGCGCATGTGCATGAGTTTCTACACACAGCTTCAGCTTTACCCCGGTTCTGCAACACACCATGTTATAGCCATGCATCCTGCTGCTCACCAGCAACACCCCATGCATTCACCCTAGCTCTCCACTGTCTCTGCCATGAATTCTCTGCCAAGAATTCCCGTCCCTTTCCCACTGAAGAACCTCACCCTCACCCTTTAAGGCCCAGTTCAACCTGTCCCTTCACTGCTGCCTCCTCTGTGAGCCTTTTCCCCGACATTCCCAAGCACATGTCAATTCCAATTCTGAACTCCCCATATACTAGACTCGTAAGCACTTATTTCCATATTTTAAAATGCTGTCTGTCTCAGCCTTTCATTAGAAGAAGAGCTTCCAAAGGCCAAGACTGCCCATGCGGTATCACACTGCTTACAGGGCCTGGAGCACACACGGCTCAGTGACTCTGCAAGGGTGGAATTCATGGTAGATGCACTGAAGCCATCTGGTTCATCAGCACCCCACATTTTCATTCTAGGGAAGAGTGGGCAACAGTTACCAGGCTCCCGCAAACAAGAGCGAATGCTACCTAGCCAGATAGGTTTCCTCCGGGCAAGGGGATAACTCCCGCCATCCACACAAGGCTCCAGCCCCGACCCCTCCTGAACCACCTCTCCTCAACACCTAGCTGCCGAGCCGGGACAACTGCCCTGCAGCGCTATCGGAGCATCCAGTGAGCCCCCAACTGAAGAACACCTCTCTGTCTACTCAGCCGAAGTGGACAGTCTCCTGTGTAGGGCTACCTGCCCTTGACCTCGCTTCTCTTATTTCTCCTCCCCAGGGACTCACACAGTGCTCATGTTCCTGGGGCAGCATTACCCTCTTGCTGTGGAGGTAGGGCAAAGGGGTTAGGGCTGAGCTAATCACAAAATCTCAGTCCTCAGTCACAGTGACAAGTTCAGGGCATGGCCCATGACCAAACAGGCCAGAACAAACTGAGAAGATGAGAGTCGGGGATTTGGGAGAAAGAAACCCTCTCAGAAAAAGTTTTTCTCTCCCTCTGGGTCATGAGGCATGGCATATGGATATGAGACCAGGAACTGCCATAGCTTTTTTTTTTTATCCTCACCTAAGGACATTTTTCCATTTTTTGTTCAGATAGAGTGGGAGGGAGGGAGAGGAAGAGAGAGAGAGAAAGACAGAAACATCAAGTGGCTGCGACCCATACAACCCAACCAGGGCCAGGGACAAACTGCAACCGAGGTACGCTCCCTTAGCAGGAACCGAACCCGGGTCTCTCTGGACCTGAGCCAAACTGGCCAGGGCTGCCACAGCTCTTTTACTGCTAAGAGGGAAGCCTGCCTGCAGACAGACCTGACCGCACCAGAGAAGACAGCTGAGAGAAGTACAGAGAAATGCAGTCAGATCCTGACAGTCTAGTGGGCTGCCGGGCAAACCTTGCCTGAACCTGAACTCCAGAGTTTTCAATGATATAAGCCAATTAATTATTTTTACCATGGTGAGTTTTCTGTTCTTATAACCAACGTATCCAATCTGATACACCCCAAATGCTGCCAGAAGAGAGAAGGGAACCAACACTGGAAACCTATGTGCCAGGCTAGGAGATCAACATGCCTCATATCGCTCAATCCTGACAGTGGGGGACATCTTCTCGACCCTCACTGTAGAGTTGAGACCATCTCTAAGGGGTTAAGACTTCTTTGTTTAATATTATTTTTATAACTCAGCTTAAACAAGGCCAATTTTGACAGGGTTACTCTAAAGAAAGTGGCTATGAGGAAACTGCAAAACTGAGCAGGAAGTCATGGCTTACCTCTGCTCTTGACACTTGTGGTTTCTTTGGATTTGCTTTTAGCTGTCTCTTTGTGGTTTTCCGAGCCCCACCTCTTCTGAGCTGAAACAGGTACCAAGGGGATAGAGGGCAGCTTCAGGCGCCACTCGGGCCCAAGTGAGTCCATGAGAGCTCGGGTCATTCTGGAAACGAAGGCAGGATCAAAGACGGGAGGTTTCCAGCTGGGTTCAGATGCTCCTCCTCTCACAAACCCGAAGGAGGTGTATGAGGGCCAGAGTTATCAACTTCCCCGGGTTTGAACCATCTCTTTAGATCCTCCTAACATGCAGCAGGAGAGGAACAGGAGTCTGCCACCCACAAAAGTCTCCTCAGTTCAGCCATCATGACACTCCCTCCCTGCCTGGCCTTCGTTTGGTCACACTATGTTTTTGTTTTTTAATTTTTTTGTCTTTATTGATTTTAGAGAGAGACAGAAACATCGATGAGAGAGAACATCGACTGGCCGCCTCCTGCATACCCCCCACTGGGGATCAGGCCCACAACCTGGGCATGTGTCCTGACCGGGAATCAAACTGGCGACCTCTTGGTGCATGGGCTGACACTCAACCACTGAGCCACACTGACAGGGCCACACTATGTTAACTTCAAAGTGATGATCTGTTGCTTGTTAAGGGCAGTTAAACCCTATCTTAACCCCAAAGGAACACACATTACTGAGGAAAGGACCATGTTTTACATTTCTTTTTTTTTTTTTTTTTTTATCCTCACCTGAGGACATTTTTCCATTTTTTGTTCAGATAGAGTGGGAGGGAGAGAGAGCAAAACATTACCGTGAAAGGGACACATTGAGTGGCTGCCACCCACACGACCAACCAGGGCCGGGGACAAACTGCAACCGAGGTGCGGCGCCCTAGTGGGAACCAAACACGGGTCTCTCTGGACCGCAGGCTGACGTTATAACTGCTGAGCCAAACTGGCCAGGGCCATATTTTACATTTCTTTTTCTTTTTTTTTCTTTTTTTTAATCCTCACCCGAGGACATTTTTCCACTTTTTGTTTAGGTAGAGTGGGAGGGAGAGAGAGGAACAGAGAGAGAGAGAGAAACATCGACGCGAAAGGAACACATCGAGTGGCTGCCACCCACACAACCGATCAGGGCCGGGGACAAACTGCAACCGAGGTATGTGCCCTTAGCGGGAACCGAACCCGGGTCTCTCCGGACCGCAGGCCAACGCTCCAACCACTGAACCAAACCGGCCAGGGCTGTTTTACATTTCTTAATGGCTCTATTATAAAGCCATGCAAGCATCTGATTAATGCTCAGAGATTTTTATTTATTTTTTTATCCTTACCCAAGGACATTTTTCCATTTTTTGTTCAGACAGAGTGGGAGGGAGAGAGAGAGAAACATCAATGTGAAAAGGACACATCGAGTGGCTGCCACCTGCACGACCAACCAGGGCCAGGGACAAACTGCAACCAAGGCACATGCCCTTAGCGGGAACCGAACCCGGTCTCTCTGGACTACAGGCTGACGCTCTAACCGCTGAGCCAAACCGGCCAGGGCGCTCAGAGATTTTAAAAAAATGCAAATCTTGCCCAGCCAGTGTGCCTCAGTGGTTGAGCAGTGACCCATATGGATCAGTAGGTTGCCAGTTCAATTCCTGGTCAGGGACCATGCTGAGGTTTTGGGCTCAATGCCCAGCAGGAGGCGTGCAGGAGGCAGCGCACTGATGTAGGTCGTGCTCTCTCAGGGACATCTCTATACACTCACACAGGCTGCCTTCTCCTTGCTGGCTGTTGGCCCCAGGTCTCTCCTCATCTCTGTCTCAGCTCACCTCCTTTGGAAACCCTCCCTGCTGCCCACCCCACTAGCTGGCTAGGTGCCGCCTTTTTACCCCCTGTGCTGCCTCATTTCTTGTACTATGCTTGCCTATTACTGACGAGTGTTCTCCATGAGACCAGGGGCTCTATCAGGGCAGGAAGAGGTATGTCTTGGGCATCAGCCGAGGTCCTAGTGCAGTTTGGCACATAAGTGGCAGATTTTGTTGAATGACAGAAATGAAAAGAGGCAGAGAGAAAACAAGTCAAGACAGAAATGGCACACAAATATATATACCATGAAGTCCTAACAAGGGTTTGCTATTAGTGTGGTGTTTGGCTTTCAAGCAGCCCATGCAAAGAAGGGCAACATGACCAATCACATAAATGAGAACATCCGTGAGACGTCAACTGCTGTGGGGCCTTGCGAAGGGATCACTGAGCAATATACTGAACCATATCCACACACAATATCCTATAGCCTCGGGTCTGAGCTGCTTGTGTGTGGGTCTCACATTCCCCACTCTGGTTAGCTCTTTGAGGTAAGTGGGGTCTGTATTTGTTTTGTTTTGGTATTCCCACTGAACCTGGCACACCACCTTCAAAAGAGCTCAACAAATTATACTGTGTGAATGAATTTGAACATCTAGGGGTAAAAAAATAATCCAATAATCCTGACACCTTAAACACCTACCAAATATGACAGCAAATTCTCCTTCCTTGCCCAAAAGGTCATCAGGAATTTCTAAGCCTACCCCAAACGGATCCTGCCAGAAGATGAGCAAAGTGATCATTCCAAGCCAATGACAGAGGGCAGGGAGTTCCACGGGGAATGTCCATGGTGACGCAGGCTCACCTGTTGACGCCTTCCAAGGCTGACGTCACACTATCATCAATCTGCAGCACAACCTTGTAGTCAACATAGGCCAGGGGATACTTCTCCAGAGCCTCGTAGGCCGATGCTCGCCGCAGCAAGGACTTCATGCTGAAGGGAACCAGGGCCAGTGCTCTACAGCAGGAGGCAAAAATGTCATCTGGCTGCTAAGTCACCAAGGCGCCCCCCGCAGCTCCATCCAGGCAGGTTCATCTATAGCATTCCGTATATAGGGGGTCATTTCTGGCACAGAGCCACTACTAAAAATGGCAGACCTTAGAAGAGGGACTTTTCAACTTAGTTTGAAGTAAAGAAGGGGAAGAGGGCAGAGGGCCACTAATATTGTGAGATTCGTGTGCACATGCATCAATTTTCATAGTTGCAATCCCCCCCAAACCAAGAGCAAGTACCTTGTTGCTTTTATGCTTCTATGTGTTTCCACAGAGTGGTGGCCCGATGGGCATACCATAGAGGCTTTGGAGTCCGAAGGAGTGGTGTTTGAATTCCACCTCTGCCACTAACCATGTGATCCCAGGCAAATCACTTTACCGCCTCAATCCTCTGCAACCCATTTCTAGCCTGGGAAGGATGGTAAACTTACCCCACAGAGTAGTCATGAGCACGCTAAGAAGGAAATCTAGCACAGGACCTGGTACTAATCAACTTAGCACAGGCTCCATGAGCATGCTCACCGCTCTCATTTCTATCACCAGGGCATGGGTCTAAGGCAATGTCACAGGATAGCAGATCTTAGAACACATTTAAGGTATGCATGCTAGTTTAGCGATGATGAAAAAAGGCAATATCAGACTGGTTTGAAAAAGAAAGAAATATGAAAAATTGTTTAATGTCCTCTATACCTGGTCATTAAAGGAGACCATTTTCTCCTTTCTCTTTGCTTCTTTCCTGGCTACCTGTTAACCTCTCTCTCTCTTTTTTTCTCTCCCTCCCTTCCTCTCTCTCATCCACCCCAGAAGATAATTGGGCAAGCCACTAACTATTCTACAACTCTACCTCATCCCCAGGCCCCACATCTCACAAAGGTTTGAAAACCACCTGTAAGTGCCCACCCCTACTCCTTTTACAATAGCAGAGCCAAGACCCCAAAGACACAAGACAGGTGCCACAAGGACCAAGTATAGCCTCCTATTCTCAGTGACCTGGTGACACTGAATGACACTTCCTAGTATCTGTCACAGATGTAACTGGTGGGATCAGTCCCAAGAAGAAACAAACCAGATAAACCCAGCTTCCTCTTCTGAGCCCCTAAGGCACCCCAAAGTTTCCCTTGACCTCTTACAAAGTGCAGTCTTTGATGCAGTCTCTGCAGTTCCCATCCTTCAAGTGGCATGCTGCTCGGTTGGAGTAGAGAACACTTTCTTCTTTGGGGTCCGAAGAACCTGCCCGGGTAGAAGCAGAAAGCAGGAGATTAACAAGTCGGGAAATGGATGCCTCAGGATATGACGTCCATTTCGCACTCTGAGCTCTGGGCTTTTGGTAAAAGGGAGCAGAGATGACTGCAAGCTGATCAGGCTCGCAGGTCCGACAGACTGGCAAGTTTGTCATTAGTACATGGCAGCGAGAACATCAAGCATCTTATTCACTCATGCCAGCACTAAACTCGGTACCTGGCAAAAGACAAACATGAAATAGCTGGCCTCTGCCTCACAGAAATCCATGCTGTAACTACCTGGCTGTGTGTGTGCATTTTATTACAAAAAGTATGGAAACTAAAGAATGAAAAAAAGAGGAAAAGATAAGACAGAGACTAATTCCACCTGGTCAAATCAGACAGGACTTTGCCAGAGAAAAACCCCGCGGGTCTGGCAGGACTACAGCGAACTTACTCGGGGGAAGAACTCAAGCTCCCCAGTGGGGAGGAGCATTGTCAGACATTTCTCTAAAGGCAGGCCTCATGTTCAGGAATCTCAGAAGCTCATGTCTTTTACTGTGACCACAATGACTTTCATTTTTAAAAGTTAATTTTCAGCTACCACATACCACACTAGCATGGGCCACAGTGAAAAAATAAAAAAAACTACTTCAAGTTGATGCAGTAATTTCACTCCTAGATATATATTCCCAAAGTAACTGAAACCAAGTTCTCTTCTGAAAATTGTAAAACATACAGAAAACAGTACAACATAGTCAGTATCCATCACTAGATTTAGCATACATTATATTTGTTTCCAAGCTTTTTTATTTTTGATATGCCTAAAGCTCCACTCGTCCTCATCCTTTCTCCTTACTCCATTCCCATAACCCCAGATGTTAGCCCAATCCTGAAGCTGGTATGTAACATTCTTATGCATGTTTATCTTTATTATATATGTAATCAGATATTTTATATCTTTTAAAGCTTCCTCTAACTGGCACCCAATTGTTTATCCTTCTGCAACATGCTTTTGTCACTAAGTATCATGTTACCATATTGATGCATATCTTTCACTCAATATCAACAATAACAAACAATAAAAGAATAAATTTTTTCATCCGGCCGGTGTGGCTCAGTTGACTGGGCGTCTTCCCCTGGACTGAGAAGTTCCAGTTCGATTCCCAGTCAGGGCACATGCCCAGGTTGCAGGCTCGATCCCTGGTGGGGGTGTACAGGAGGCAGCCAATTGATGTTTCTCTCTCTCTCTCTCTCTTCCTCTTTCTAAAAAAATCAATAAAAACATTTAAAAAAAAGAATAAATCTTTTCTTATTTTGCCAGGCCCTGAGACAGTAATGTAGAGATAAGTAAAATATATCCTCGCCCGGGGAGGGAGGGAGAGGTGGGAATCAGTGGGGGGAAAAGGAGAAACATCTGTAATAAAAAAATATATACACACACACACACACACACACACACACACACACACACATATACATATACACACACCCTCGCCCTTAAGGGACAAGTACAAGCACTCAAAACTTGTAATCCTTCTCAAGTCCCCAGAGCATGGGTGCTCAGAAGCAGCAGTATGGTGGAAAGGACATCAGAACCTACTATCCAGCCTGTGATGCTGCACAAATCATTCACTCTCTCTGATCATATGTGCTCACCTATCACATGAAGATATCACTTCAAAGAAGGGTTCATTGTGCTAGGTTGCTCCCTACTCTCCGTTCAAACAGAAAAACTGATCAGAGAAATCAAGGGATTTGCCCATATATTATCTAGAAAAGAATGAGAACCAAACTCTGATCCCCTACTAAATCTGGATACCAGGCCAGCTCTTTTGGGGACCCAGAAAAACTCCATACGAAAGCACATGCTTTTCCAGGCAGGCTGGGGTAGGATGAAAGAAAAAGGCAGAAGTATCAATATCTTAGATTCTTCAGCAACCTCAAGTGAGGCTGAGACAAGCAGGCAGACCTAAAAAGGAGTGTTGCAGGAAAAAAGGGGGCAAGAGTGGCTTGAAACTGAAAAAGCTCAAACAAAATAAGACTGCAATTTGGAGAGGATTTGGGGAGAAGTCTAGCAAAATGACTAAAAACTTGGACTTGGGAATCAGACCCATATTCAAATCCTGCCTATGACATGTCTTCATTGTATAACCCTGGGGTAGGCAATTTAACTCTTCTGGACTCCTCATCTACAAAGCTTTTTTTTTTTTTTTTTTTGGCCAGATGGCAGAATTTTATGGCTTTATTAACACAAATACAATGTGTACACAATCTGTCTATTCATTTTCTTTGCTGTGCAGCTTGGCATTGGGGTTGGTGACTCTGATAGCCATCTGGGCTGCTCTTTCCACAGTGGCTTTGCAGTTCTTTCAGGAGACACTGAGTGATCTGAGCACAGTAAGATTTGTTGCACATGAGCAGCATTTCAAGCTCCTTGACACTGTGGACAGGAACTTCCTTTTGAAAACCACTGGGCAGCATGGGTTTTGTTTTCTTGTTGCTTCCATAACCCATGTTGGGCATCAAGATCTGGCCCTGATGTTCTGTGCACCCTATTGTCAATGCCTTTGGATTTCCACCAGTTCCACTTAATGTTGACATAGTCTGACTGGTGCAGGATGAATTTCTTGGTCCACTTTTTGACAATCTTGGATTTCACGAGGGATCTGAGGGCAGCCATGTGCTGAGTAAAAGATGGCTGCCGCCTCCATAGGCAGCACCAAGGAAGAATATAAAGTGTCTTAGTCAAAGGTTAGCATAAAGATATAAAGGCATAATGTCTGTAATGTCTAGCACACAGTAAAGCACTCAATAAATGCTAGCCAAAAAAAATGAGGAGAAGGAAGGCAAAGGGAAACAGGTACTACAGAAAAGAGATTCCAATGAGGGCTCCTTGGTAGGGCACTTTGGAGAAGAGGTTTTGGGCAAAGGGCTGTGGTTGCTTGAAATGAGCTGGAGGCTGGGAGAACTGATAAGAATATGCTACTCCTCTCCAGAAACTTCCCATCAGGGAATAAAACCTAAACTCATTACTACAGTGTACTGTGTAAAATGTCTCTACAACAAAGTTCTGCCTGTCTGTCTGACCCTGTCTTACTTCTCCCTCCACTGGCTCAGTCACAATGGCTCCTGGGGCATCCAAACTTATTCCATCCGGGTACCTTTGTACAGGCATACCTCAGAGATATTGTGGGTATGGTTCTAGACCACCACAATAAAGCAAGTAGTCATCTTTTTGCTGGTGGAGTATCTTGTCTCCCTTTTGTATAAAAGACACAAAGCGCAATAAACAGAAGCACAATAAACCAATGTATGCCTGTAATTACAGTTCCCTCCACCTGAAATGCTCAGCATCCAAAACTTTGTGCACCTGGCATCTTCTGATCATTCAGATATCACCTCAAATGTCATCTCTTCAAAGTAGTTGCCCTCATTCTAATGGAGCTCCCTAGTCAACTCTCTATCACACATTTGTCTTCTGCATACCCCTGATCATTACCAAACACATCTTGTTTACTAGCTTAAGATCTAGCCTCTCCCCCTTTTCTCTCATTGAAAGAACCTTCCCTGTCTTGTTATACACTCAGTAGATACAGATGCTCAACAAATACTAATTTAATCGAAGAGCGAATGGTTGAGGAGGAGGGTTGGAATGAGGCCCGAATAATAGGATGGGGGCAACAGGACAGTTAAAAAGCATGCAGCTCACACCTATCAGGATGGCCACTATCAAAAGAACAAAATGCTGGTAAGGATGCTGAGAAGTTGGAACTATTGTGCACTGTTGGCGGGAATGTAAATGGTGCAGCAACCATGGAAAACTGAACTACTGCCCAGCTGGCGTAGCTCACTGGTTGAGTGCTGACCCATACACCAAGAGGTCACCGGTTCAATTCCCAGTCAGGGCACATGCCCAGGTTGTGGGCCTAATCCCCAGTTGGGGGCATGCAGGAGGTGGTCAATTGAAGTTCTCTCTCATTGATGTTTCTCTCTCTCTCAAATCAATAATGAAAAAATATTTTTAAAAAATTTTTTAAAAAGAGCCCAGCAGATGTGGCTCAGTAGTTGAGCATCAACCCATGTGCCAGGAGTCGCTGGTTCAATTCCCAGTCAGGGCACATGCCCAGGTTGTGGGCCAAATCTTGGGGGAGGGGAGTATGCAGGAGGCGGTCAATTGATGCTCTCTCATCGATAGTTCTATTTCTCTCTCCCTCTCCCTTCCTCTTTCTCTAAAATCAATAAAGAAAAAAAAATTTAAAACAAGAAAACAATATCTATTTGATCCAGCAATCCCACTTCTGGGTATATATCCAAAATAATTCAAAGCAGGATCTTGGAGACATCTGCACACCCGCGATCATCACAGCATTAGTCACAATAGCTAAGAGGTGGAAGCAATCCAAATGTCCATCAATGGCTAAATGGATTTAAAAAGTAGTATATCCACACAGTGGAATACTATACAGTCTTGGGAAAAAGGAGATCCTCTCACATGCTACAGTATGGATTATAATGTCCTCGAGGACTATACTACGGGAAGTAAGCCAGTCATAAAAGACAAACACGGTATGATCTCACTCATTTCGAACACCTAAAGTAATCAAAATCATAGATATAGTAAGTAAAAAGTGGATACCAAAGGCTGAAGGGATGGGGGAAATAGTGTTTAGCGGGTACTGAGTTCCAGTGCTGCAAGATGAAAAGTTCTAGAGGTCTGTTGCACAACAATGTTAATAGTATACACCTGACACTACACTTAAAAAAAATGTTACGATGGTAAATTTAATGTAGTGTTGTTGTTTTTTACCACAATCAAAAAGTGATAAAAAAAATCTATTAAGATGAAAATATATTTCTGATATCTCATTAAGTGAAAAAGAACGAGTAATAAAACCATATTACAATTTTTTTTTTTTTCCAGACGTAAAGAAAGGGCTAAGGAAGTTTCTGGTAGGAAGCCCAAAAAGGGGCATGTGCGGGAAGGGTGGCGGGAGGGCCTGGTGGGACGGTGGGCTGCAGGGAAAGGGAAGGAGGCAGGGATGGAGCGAGGGCGGGGTCGTCGGGGCCGGGGAGACGGGAGAGGGGAGCCGTGCGGAGAGAACGGGCGGCCGGGGTGGTACCTTGCTCCTGCATCACCCGCAGCGCGCGGCTGTAGAGCGCGGCGGCCTCCGCGAACTGGCCGTTGCGGAAGCTCTGGTTGCCGGCGGCGCGGAGCCGCTCCACGGACTCTGAGAGTTTGGGGGCCATCCCGGGGTCCCGCCGGCAAATGGCGGCCGCCTCCGTTCCCGCCGCCGAGTCTTGCGGAACAGCGTCCGGGGAAAGCACCGGCTGCGAGTCCTGGGTCGGACGGCTAACCTGGCCGGGAAGGGGCGGGACGGAGCGGGCGGAGGTGTGGCCTGCGCGGAGCGGTGGTCCGTGGTGCTCGGCTCTCGGCGCGGGGCGCATGCTCAGTTCGGAGCTTACGTTTGCGAGACGCGCGATCTCCCTGGAGCTGCGTTGGGCTTGAGTTACCAGGACGCAATGGATGAGATGAAACAGTGGGAAAGACCAGGTCCCCCTCGCGTGGCGCTTACATTCTAGTGGGACCTGACAGGCAATTAACCCAGGAGCAAATGGAGAGGATAATCTCATGTTATTTGTGCTGTAAGGAAAACAGAATGCTGATGCACTAGAAAGGGACCACGTGGAAACTATTTGCGCTAAGGGAGATGGGGAAGGCATCTCAGGGACTAATGACTGAGCTGAGACCTGAGAAGATTTAGGCAGAGGGGTAGCAAGAGCACAGTCCCTGAGGCTAGAAACTAACTGGCACCTAGTGCTTTGGAGACACTGATTTAATAAATGAATGCACTGCTACATTGATAAAGATCTTTCCCTGAGGAAAACCAGCTTATCTTCAGCCTCATCTGACTTGATGTCCCACTTAATACTCCATGTTTTTTTAACTGCTTGTTGCTACTTGCATACATTACGCTGTTTCTCCTGCTTCCTAACTTTTGCTTATGCTCTCCTCTCCTGGAACTTTTTTCCCCCTAACACTTTTTCTCTTGCCTGAGCCTGGCTCAACCTATAAACAACTCAAATATCTCCTCTGAAAGCCTTTCCTGAATTCTCTTCTCTTCCACTATGTCCCTCCTCTGCTCCCATTCCTCCTGGGGTTTATCCATAATTTAGTACTTATCTCTCTGTGATTGTCAGTTTACAGTTTTTCTCAAAGACTTGGAGGTCTTTAAAAGCAGGATGTAGGTCTTCTTTACTTTTGTCTCTCCAAGACCTAATAGGACCTGGTACCCAACATGCATTTACAAAGTTTGTTGAAAAGACCTGGTCTCTGCCCTCAGGAATCGTTATAATTACTTGTGTAAACTCTTAACCCACTTTCTGAGGGTTGGATGGCTGTTCCATCTGAATCCTCTCAGCCCGGCACAGGCCCCATATAAGAAGAAAGAATGAACACTAAATATGGTGGGGAAACCAGATGAGACACACACCACTGTCTGTCTATCTACTCAACAGCATCCATCTTTGCTTCCAGAGTCTAAATATTGCCTAAGATTCTCCTGGCCCAGGAAATGATTCAAGATTTCTCTAAACTGTCAACCAAAGGTCACCACTGCCAATTAATACCAACAAGAATCCCCTATTTGGGGCACCAGAAAGGGGGAAACTTTGTTCAGTGAAAAGAGCTCAGTGGTGAGGTGGGCTAGGAATGAGGCATCTCTGGTGTTAGTGCTCTAGCCAAGGAAATGCAGCCTCCAGTGGAAACCAAAAGTAAAGCCCCAGAGACTGAGGGGAAGCAGACCTTTATAGACAAGAGTGCCCACCCATCCTCCCCAGCCACTCATTGGCCCATTTCTATGCAAATAAGGACTTCAAATCCTCACGGTATGGTTGGTCCAAATAGCACCATCCTAGTTAGTGAAATATGGAGCCACTCTGATGGGTCGATGAAGATGCAAATGAGGATATAGCCTTGCAGCTCGTTGGATATGGAAAATCTCAGTCCTATTGGTAGAATTTTGAATCCAGGAATTCTTTTATAAGGGTCAGCTCAGCTGGCAGGAGCATAGTACAGTAGGCAGGCAGTTCAGTGTCACTTTTCCTTGGAGCATGGCATGTTTGAGGGAACCCTGATTAGCACTAGCTGCTAGGCTCTGTTTATAAATTTGAGCCCAATTAGCCACCAGGATCCCTTTTTAGCAGATATATTCATTCCAGGGGTTGCCATTACCAACAACAATAATCTCATTCTCTTTTGCCCGAGATTGGTTAAGGGATAAGAATGTGATCTCATCTGACCAATGAGGTAAGATGATGTCTGCTGGGTGCTCATGGGAAAGTTTTTCTTCCCTGAAAAAAGAGAGAGGTACAGGACTTTGAAATATCTTTTTTTGTTTGTTTGTTTCTTTCTGCTTTGGGTAGTGTTGGGTTAAGGATATGATACCTGGAGGTGTGGTAGCCATTTTGTAAGCAATAAATGCACAAATATGAAAAGCCAACATGCTGAGTAGCACAAAATTGACATTGTTGAGCCACTGAATCAACCTAGAATTAATAAACAGCAAATGCCATGATGCCTTAAGTCACCATTTAGATGCTTGTTGTTTTTTTCAATTGCTTGTAACTGAATATATTCTAAGTGATATACCACACAAGTACACTTGTGGCAAATTGTATTTTCCGCAAATGGCCAAAATACTATTTTCACTCCTCCATGCCTTTCCAGAACCTTGCCACTCCCCCGTCAAGAGAAAGAATCTCTGTCTGCCCTCCTTGAAACTTGGTGGGCCTTTGGGGCCCCCTCAACAGTGGAAAGACATTATGTACCTTCCAAAGGTAATGCCTATCTTCTGGAAAAATCCTGGGAAGGAGGCAAAGGAGGGATGTTTGACATTGTGTATTGACAAATTGACTTTTATTTTTTAAAATATGTTTTTATTTATTTTTTAGAGAGAGAGATAGAAACATCAATGTGAGAGAAAAACACTGACCGACTGCCTTCTGCACACCCCCTACTGTGGGCATGTGCCCTGACTAGGAATCGAACGGGGACCTCTTAGTCCATGAGATGATATTCAATCCACTAAGCCATACTGGCCAGGTGACATTTATTTTATTTATCTTTTTATTTTTATTTTTTTATCCTCACCCGAGGACATTTTTGCATTTATCTTCAGATAGAATGGGAGGGGGAGGGGAGAGAGAAACATCGATATGAGAGAGACACTTCAGCTGGCTGCCACCCACACGACCCCAAGCAGGGCCAGGGACAAACTGCAACCAAGGTACGTGCCCTTAGCAGAAACTGAACCCAGGACTCTCTGGTCCATGGGCCGATGCTGTAACCGCTGAGCCAAACTGGCCAGGGCTGACATTTATTTTTTTAAATGTTTATTGAGCCCTGGCTGGTGTGATTCAGTGGTTAGAGCGTCAGCCAATGGACCAAAGAGTTGCAGGTTTGATTCCAGTCAAGGGCACATACCTGGGTTGTGGTTCAGTCCCGGCCTTGGTTGAGGTGGTGGGGGAGGCAACCAGTCAATGTGTCTCTCTCACATTGATGTTTCTCTCTCTCTCCCTCCCTCCCACTCTATCTGAAGATAAATGGAAAATTAACCTTGGGTGAGGATTAGAAAAAATGTTTATTGAGTACCTACTCATCTACAGGGATGAGCGTGTGGTCACAATGGGAAGTTAGATCCTTCAAGGAGGAAAAAAAATCCAGTGGGCAGCGGGATCTGAACATAAGGTAAAAAGTAGAGTCGTCTAGGAAAAGTGCTAGGGGATTTCAGAGGACTGAAAATTGACTTCTTGCGGGAGGGACATGTAATGGCTTCCTGAACTTTGTAAAAACTCTCCTTAATCTTTACTTCCTCAAGGCTCCCACTGCCATTTGTACAGATTTCCAATAGAGCAAAGTGGCAAATGAAACATGGATTTTGTGGAATTGGGACAGTCTTGAGTTAAAACCTTTGCTCTCACTAGCTGTGTATATGTGAGTCTCAGCTTCCTTACCTGTCAACGGGGAATAATAATTCTTACTTCATAGTGTTGTTTAAAGGATTGACAATCTAGGATTGTAACTGGCATATATATAGTAGATCCTCAGTAAATATTTACTCCTGTGTCAGGGTAATGGCTCCATTCTGTTTTTACAATATTGGGTGCCATATCTGGGTGGCTCTCAAAGGTGTTGCTCTGGTGTTAAGTTTCATAGATGGCATACCTTTGGGAAAAGCAGGACAATTAAAAATGGTGAAAGGTTGTTCTGGCTAAGTTTTCATCTATAACTGTCCCCATGGTAAAATGGGGGGCATCTGCCTTTCTCCTAACATTCATCGATGGTGGTGGCAACTGAATATTTACCAATGGCAGTAGTTGAAACTGGAGCTCAGAGAGGAAGGGGAGCCCCCTGACTCTCATGTTCAATTAGAGGATACACATCAGAGGTTGTCCAGTTTGGTGGTGCAGGCTCTAGAATCTGACCTGACTTGAAATCCCTAAACCTATACGATTAGCTCTGCAATCTTCACCTCTGTGGCCTTATGAGTAATAATCGCATTTATTTTCTAAAGTTGATCAGAGTATTAAAGGAGTTGATAGTAAAGTGCTGAGAACGTAGTAGGCACTGTATGTCAAATAATACATAAAATTGGGGATAACGTTATAGGCTTGATATAATGATTAAATGAGATAATACATGAAAGCAAGTACATAGCAAGAGCTTAATAAACATCAGCTATTTTTATGTCTGCAAAGTGACTCAAAGGTGAGGCAGTTAAGAAAGAGGGTGGGGTGCCCAGTCGGTGTGGCTCAGTGGTTGGGCATCCACTGATGCACCAAGAGGTCACTGGTTAGGTTCCCGGTCAGGGCACATGCCCAGGCTGTGGGGCCAGATCCCCAGTGGGGGTCATCCAAGAGGCTGCGGTCGATATTGTCTCTCATGAATGTTTCTATTTCTTTCTTCCTCTCCCTATCTCTCTAGAATCAATAAAGGGAAAAAGAAAAAAAGAGGGTGGGGCAATTTGCAGGCTGATGCCCTGTGACAAGCAAGGACAGGGTGGGTACGCAGGGTCTAGCCTCCATCTGGAGAATTCAACCAGGTAAGAAAGCTAGCAAACCGCCAATACTTCCAGGAGTTCCTGGAGCAGCGCTTCCCAGGAATTGTGTACAACTTGGCTTGTTCAGAATGTACAGTTCTTATCAAACCGGCGCTTTCGCAAGAAGTCTCAGCATCTCCTTCTGAGAAATGAGGGGCCCGGGCTGAGGCAGAGATGGGTTCCGGGCCTGGGGGGCAAACAGCTTCCCAACGAGCAAACGTCATCGAGTCTGGAGCCTGGCTTTGGACACTCAGAGCAGAAGCCTTCTTGGCTTCACCGTTCCGCGGTCCACGCTCCGGCACACCACGTGATCTAGGCCACGTCCTCCCGGCCCCGCCCAGCTCCCTGTGCCTCGCACCACTTCCGGTATGGGCGGAAAGCGGAAGTGTGGGAGGGTCTGCGGGGCGGGCTTTGGGAGGTCCCGGGGGAGGATGGAGCAGTGAGCGGGTCTGGGCGGCTGCCGGCAGCGCCATGGAGACGGTGCAGCTGAGGAACCCGCCGCGCCGGTGAGGGGCCAGTGGCTGGGTGGAAGGGATGGGGTAGGGAAAGGCGGGAACATACGGAGGGGAGACACCCGACTGCGAGCTCCGGAGCGAAGGGACCTGCGGGGCGGGGCGATCCGGCTGATAAGGCACCTGCTGAATGGGGGTCCACAGGGGAGCATGCAAGGAAGGGGACAAACGTGGGGCTGGTTCGGGAGCGCGCTTGCTGTAGGGGACGTTCTGGGGGTAGGAGAGCACCGCTAAGGGAGCAGCTGCGGAGGACCGCAGAGACGAGTTCGGGAGAGCACCTGCTGAGGGCGCGGAGGGGTGGGGGTGGGTACTGGGGGGAGGCTCTCCTCGACCGGACTACTGAGATAGGGGTAATGCTGAAGCAAGATGAGAACCTTTGAGGGGTCTAAGGGATGGATCCGGACAAGCAGAGAGGAAGGCTGGGTGGACTTTCTAAGGGAGGAAGTCCCACCTGAGGGGTTCAGTGGGAGAAAGGTCTGATAAGGCAAAAAGCTTTGCTCCTAAGGCTGAAGGTGTACCAAGAAGGGGTAAAGGTCTAGCCAGGGAGAGCTTCGAAGAGGATAGCATTTAGGAAGGTGATCTTGGTAGTGTCCTTACTCTAGCATGGTGATGGCACCTTTTTAAAAAAATTAATTAATTAACTTTTCTTACAGATGTTTCCTCCCCACCCCCTTGGGCACCCTCCTCCCTATTCCGCCCCCCGGTAATGGCATCTTTTTATTTATTTTTTGGTATGTGCCCCTAGCGGGAACCGAACCCGGGACTCTCTGGTCCGCAGGCCGATGCTCCAGCTGCTGAGCCAAACCGGCCAGGGCTAATGGCATCTTTTATTCCTGATACTCAGTGTCTTATTTTCCTTGTATCTTCCACAGCCCTTCAAAACACAATGTTGGGAGGTAGATAAGGAAATAAAAGAGTATTTTCAAGATGGGCAAATTGAGGCCTAGAGGAGTTGAGACACAGCCCTGTGAGTTTACTTCTTTGCTCTAGGTCTGGGCCACGGTGCCCTTTTCAGGCTTCTATTGTTTTGTGAGTATCAGTTCCAGATCCTACAGCTACCTGGAATTGTTTTAAGTCAAGATCAGGGAGGTGGCTGAGCCTAGAAAGTCTCAACTCATGGTTTGGTTGCAGCTGTATCATTGGTTTGCTCTGTGGACACCAGAGTCTTATGTCACTCGGCCACATCTGGAGAAAAGTAGACAGTGGAGATTGAGGGAATCATGCTTCTCTGAGGTGCAGCTAGTTAGCTGCTATTTCACAGAGACCTCTGACTTCCTGCAGCAGAATGAGCACTAAAGTAGGAAGTGTTCAGTGTGTGGGAGTGTGGGGCAATGAGCGGTGAAGGGAAGGGATTGGCAGCTAGAGCTGCACACTCGGGGTTTGTTTTTGAAGTGCACAAACAGTGCAGAAGGCAAATAGCTGGTTGGGATGGACTCAGAGTTCACCCTCCTGTAGTGTGCTAAGACTGAAATAATAATGATCATTACATTCATACAGCACTTACTGAATGCCAGACACTGTTTTCAGTGTCTTCCTGTTGAACCATATGAAAATGCTGATATTTGACCATTTTTTGACCTATAAAAATGGTAATTTCGTATGATTCAATTTACTACTGACTCATTTGGTTTTCACAACAATCCTATTATGTATATTTCTGTATTTCTATTTTACAGGTGATAAAACTGGGGCACAGAGGGGTTAGTGATTTGCTGGAGGTCCCACAGTTGGTAATTGGCAGAACTGGGATTTTAATGCAGGCAGTGTGGTCCAAAGTCCATGCTCTTAACTGCCTCACTCTGATGCCTCTCTGGAAATAACCCTATTTCCCAGGGCCTTAGCACCATAGTGATTCAGTTATAAATGCACACTGGTTGTATCTCTTTCTGAAATGTTCATTCTTTCTCCAAGGCTTGGGTTTAATTGAAAAGACGATTAGACATCTGATTTTTGTTTCTACCTTTGCTTTGTGTTTTGTAATCTTGGGCAAAAAAGAGTAAACCTTTTTGTTTTTTGACAATCATCCCTGTGCCTTTTGAATTTTAAAAAATGTATTAAATGTGCAAGAGAAGAGTGTTGCAGGGCTGAATTTTCAAATGACTGGTGCTTTCCTGCTCTCATATCTAGTGGACTACCTAGTTTGCAGCAAATTAACTTAACATCATTTGTCCTAGTTTCTTAAAACTGCCATGTCAGTTTTGCAGACTGGGTGACTTTGACAGTAGAAATTTATTTTCTCACAGTTCTGGAGGCTGGAAGTCTGAGATCAAGGTGTCCACAGAGTTGTTCCTTTTGAGACCTGTCTCCTTGTTTGTAGATGGCTGGCTGTCTTCTCCCTGTGTCTTAACACCATCTTCCCTTTGTACCCATCTATATCCTCATCTCCTCTCATAAGGACATCAGTCATATAGTATTAGGGCCTTCCCTTATGACCTAATTTTACCTTAATTACCTCTTTAAAGGCTCTGTCTCCAAATACAGCCACATTTGGAGGTACTTCAACATATGAATTTGAGGGGGTGGGGAATACATTATTTTTATTATCATTAAAAAAACTTCATCGCCTTGGCCAGTGTGGCTCAGTTGGTTGAGCTTCGTCCTGTGCACCAAAAGGTTGCCGGTTTGATTACCGGGCAGGGCACATACCCAGGTTTTGGGTTTGGGGAGGTAGCCAATCGATGTTTCTCTATCACATAGATGTTTCTCTCTTTCTCTCCCCCTCTCCCTTCCTTTCTCTCTCTAAATAAAATAAATAAATAAATAAGCCCTGGCCGGTTAGGCTCAGCAGTTAGAGCATCAGCCCGCAGACCAGAGAGTCCCAGGTTCGGTTCCCACTAAGGGCACGTACCTTGGTTGCAGTTTTTCCCCGGCCCTGGTTGGGGTCGTGTGGGTGGTGACCACTTGATGTGTCTCTCTCACATCGATGTTTCTCTCTCTCTCTCCCTTCCACTCTATCTGAAGATAAATGCAAAAATGTCCTCGGGTGAGGATAATAAACAAACAAAAACAAAACTTCATCAACTTGTTTACTTGTAACCCACCCATATCAAATACTGTGTGGAAAGAGGCATGGGTATACATAAATGAAGTGAAGCTTGCTAGAGTTTTAAAATGGAGAAAGAAGTGTGAGATGTAGCCAAACCTGTAATAATTCATAAACACCCTTATTTGTGTTTGGAAAGGTACAAGGTATCTTTTCAGAGGTTCAGACGGTATGTGTTTCTAGCAAGGGATAGCAGTCCCAATGCAGGAAATGCTCTTTGTGTTCATGAGCTTGACATTTGTGTGTGACTAAGTGAGTGATGATAGATTAAAGCTGATGGTTATGTGGGAGGTTGATTTTTAAAGTGAATTGCCATTAGATAATGTGTGACGGAAGGTGTAGAGTGCATTTCTGGGATGCTGGCCATCCATGTGGCCATCTGACTTAGGAGGAGAGCATCCGCTGGTATTTGGTCCATGGAGGCTGTGTTGGCCAGGGCTATTCATTTATGAGCAAGCCGTGAAACTACCTAGGACCTGGGCAAGCCCCGGCTGAGAGAGCTGAATCATTTAAGTTGGGCTGTTGTGGTTTTAGTGCCTCTTCCATGAGGACTTACAGTATATAATATCATTCACTTACTTATCAAATGATTTTACATAGAAATCCTATTTATTGATAATCCAGTGATACTCCTTAGGGTGAAGTTCTGTTTTATTTTGAAAACTCACAAACACTGCTGATAAAGGTTTATGATTCCCATCATTATATTTGTTAATCCATTTAGCAAATATTTATTGACTACCTCCGGGTTATCAGGCATCAGTGTTATAAAGATCCCTTAAGCCTGAACCAAAAAAAAAAAAAAAAAAAGAGCTCTTAGATTGTTTTAAAAAGTATCTGAGCAGGCATATAAAGCTGAACTTGTCACAGTATTATCAGAGGGTTGCAGCTGTCCCCCAGGCCTCAGCAGTTTCCTTTGTTATGCCGTGGTCTCCGTGCAGTTGAAATAGTGAGTTTAGCTTTTTGTTAACCATAAAGTCAACACGTTAAGGGAACACATTTCATCTTCCTTCGTATAAACTGTTTATAAAACTTTAAATATACTTGAGGGATAAGGTATTGTCCCTTGTTTGTATAGTTATAAATTCAGTGCTTCCAAAAAAAACCCCTCTGATGTATGAGATGTCATTCTAACCTCTGAGTTCACAGAAGTTTTGATTCTTCCCTGGCCCGTGTGGCTCAGTTTGGTTGAGCATTGTCCCACGTACCGAAGGGTCGAGGGTTCGATTCCTGATCAGGGCACATACCGGGTTTCGAGTTTGATCCCCAGTGGGGGTGCATATAGGAGGCAACTGATGTTTCTCTCTCTCTCTAAAATAAGTAAAAAACATATTTCAAAAAGAAAAATTTTACTTCTGAAGTTTAAGAGGAGTTTCACTTCAGCCCTTTATGTTTAGAAGCTGGGAGTTTTTAATGATGTCATTGGAATTTAATTTTTAGGACCTTTTGTTTTTCAGAGGTCAACGTGGTCATTTTGTTATGCTAATTTTCAAGTTATGATACTTGTTGACTTGGAAGAAAACTGTTTCTCTAGTACATAGTCTTCGATATTTAGAAAATTCTATTAGATTATTCTTTTGAGATCAGTGTTTGGTTTTATTGTTGTCTTATGGTTTTGCTATTTTCTCTAAGAAATTACGTGTGTGTATGTGTATTTTTAAAATTCAAGTTTTTGTTTTTGTAAAGCTTGGTATTGTTCAGCTAGTTTAAACCTTTTTCTTTACAAAGAAATCTCTAGTGTAACTACTTCCATATTTCACCATTTCCTGAGCTCTCTTTTCTTTGTTGTCTTTTGTAGTTTCAGGAAGTCATTGTGTAGAAGATACACACACACACACAAATATTCCTTAGCAAGCTCCTTCTTTAAGCCCGTTAATAATTTTCAGAGGTCTCAGAGTTTTAAAAATATATATTGTTAATTTTTAACCTGCCATGTTTGTCACAGTTGTTTACCATAGTCATAAAAATATGAATTATCTGAAAGTTGTAAGCAACCATGTATCTTTGATTCTGGGGACTAGTCAGAGGTACATGGCTATCCTTGGGAGAGTTTTTGTGATACTATTTGAAACTCTCAGCTGTGTAGTTATTTACTTTTTTTGTTGTTGTTAATCCTCACCTGAGGATATTTTTCCACTGATTTTTAGATAGAGCAGAAGGGAGGAAGGGGGGAGCGGGGTGCGGGGCGGGGCGAGGGAGAGTGAGAAACATCTGATGTGAGGGAGACACATCAATTGGTTGCCTTCCAAACAGCCCTGACTCGGGGCCAGGGATCAAACCTGCAATCCAGGTACATGCCCTTGACGGAATCAAAGGCGAGACCCTTCCATATGTGGGTAGACGCTCTAATCTCTGAGCCAAACTGACCAGGGCTATTTTTTATTTTTGATCATGTGTAAGTATATACTTTACACTTCCTGTGATACCTGTAGAATCTCTGTGTTTCGACAAAATCAACAACTTTCTAATGGAGAGCAAGGGTCTTCTATGTCTTTTTTGGCCTCCAGTCCAAGACCATGTTTCAGTTCATAGTAAACCTAACATTAGACCTCTTTTCTGAAGAGATAGTTATACCATTTTAATTCATGGAATTTCAAGATTTAAATGAATTAATTTTAAAGGTTATATCTAATGCTTAAATCCACTCTATAGCATTACAGCCACATGACGATTTATTTTCTGTTTAAAGTTTCCAGTGATGGGGATTTAGGGACCACTTCAGAACTACTTTTATTGTTAGAGATTCTTACACTTGTTGGACTGAAGTTAGCCTCTTGGTAGCTCTCCACCATCTGGTCCTGATTTTGCTCATCAGGGTTCCCCAGGACGCATGTTGTACTTCCCTTAAAAGGAAGTATATAGGACAGTCCTCCAGCTTCCCTTAAAAGCCTCTTAGTTTACCTTTGTTATTGTTTACTAGTGAAGACTTCATAGAGACATTTCTAAGATGCTAATTTTATTTATTATTTTTTTAAATCTTCACCCGAGGATATTTTTCTGTTTATCATCAGATAGAGTGAGAGGGAGGGAGAGAGAGAGGGAAAGAGAGAAACATCAATGTAAGAGAGACACATCGATTGGTTGCCTCCCACATGACCTGACCAGGGCCGGGGACGAACTGCAATGGAGGTTTGTGCCCTTAACTGGAATCGAACCCTTGACTCATTGGTCCGTGGGCCGACGCTCTAACCGCTGAGCAAAACTGGCCAGGGCCTAAGATGCTAATTTTAAAATAAAAATGTGTTTTGTGTTCTAGTTGCTAGCAAGTAAAATTCATTTTGTGTTTATATTTCTTCATTCACAGGCAGCTGAAAAAGTTGGATGAAGATAGTTTAACTAAACAACCAGAAGAAGTGTTTGATGTCTTAGAGAAACTTGGAGAAGGGTGAGTGTACAGAAAATATAGGTAGGCCAGTAGGTCCCAGTCATTTTCTTTCTCCAATACCAGAAGGATATGAACCTTTCTAATGGCAATATGTTGCAAACCCAAGGAGAAGAAAGGGGAATGATGCGTGTAGGCAGTGCTCTGGGCGCGGTGGGAGGTAAATTTAGTTTGAAATGCCTTTTCCTCTTCCCCCCAGTCACTATTATAGACAGATTTAGTGATGACAGATTTAGTGATTCCTGGTCTTTTTAACACCAAGGACATCTATTTTTTTTCTGTTGTAGATTCCATGGTTTGCATGATTTTATCTATTTGACGGCACTAATTAGTTTATACTTCATTTAAAAGATTTTATTAGTCACACATTTTTATTTGTAGTTCATAGCTTATGATTGATATGTAATAACTGTTTGAATAAAAAAAATGGAATTCAGCATTTCAGTTTGTGCAATGTGAAATACAGTTAATAAGTCAAGGACTATTACTAGTGTTATAGCTTCCTAAGAGATCCAAAATCCCAGGTTGGGAACCAGTGGACTTCATGAAGCACAGATTTGTGAAGGAGTTTATAATGTACAGGTGACATGATATTTAGTGATAGCCAATGGCCATTATACATAAAGGTAACATCATAATTTTTTGTACTTTTACATATCCTTTTATTCTCGTGTGTTTATTTATTCTCCTGCAGTTACTGGTACATTAAAATACTAGGTATACCCTTTCTTAAGTTTTTGTTGTTTATTTTTGAATAGGTAATTGATTCCTATTCAAAATTCAAAAACATAAAAATGTATACAGTGAAAAAAATCTCTTCCCTGCCTGTATCTCTCAGCATCCCAGAAGCAACCAGTATAACAGGTTTTTTTGTATCCTTCAGAAATAGTTTGCATATGTAAGCAAATGTGTGTGTGTGTGCGCATGTTCATCTCTTGGGAGTACTGGTTCAAGAGACCTGAAATGTTAACTTTAAAAAATGTCCATTGTCTATTTACTATATATGTTCTGATTTTTAAATATCTGTTGTCTAATTACTGTACGCTCTTCAATATCAGGTCTTATATGTCATTAAATTATTTTGGGGTTTAGTGTCATTTATGCCTAATATAGTTCAACAATAATGTTAAACCTCATCCTGGATTACATGGAATACGTTTTTTCATGGATTACCTCCTTGTACAAAACATTAGTCATCATCTTTTTGTAAGCTGGAAAAGTACTCTTTGGAATCAAGCACAAAATCCAGCAGAGAAGGAAAGTAAAAGATGACACCATCTGTGCTGCTTGAAAACAAGTGCAAGATGACTCTGAAGACTGCAAGTTACTTGGCAGCATTAAAGGTATGGGAAAAGGACAGTCCTCTACATCTCCTGCCTGCCTTTTTCAGCTTTAGCTTGGCATCCTTGCTATTTTCCTCAAGGAAATGACTCTTAGGCCCTTACTCTGACAATGCTCTCAGGTTATGCTTTGAATATTTGAATAAGATAAAGAGCGCTGGGCATAACTGACTATGTAACTGACTTGCTTCTTTTATTTCTTAAATATAGGTGTGTCAGAATAGTAAGGATATAGACTCTGAAGTCAGATAGACCTATGTGAAAACTCTTGCTCTATTGTTTATTAGTCATAATAAATGAGTGGGCTTGGGCAAATTGCTTAATATTTTGAAGCTTCACAAGCCTCACCTATAAAATGGGGATGTTAGTATCTCCGTCATAGGATTAGGTGGAGTATTACATGAGATCATGGGGGTGAAGTACTTGGTACAGTGCTTGTTACATAGTAAGTGCTCCGAAAATGGCTACCATTATTTTATTTTAAACTATCAACTGAAGCATTTTTCAAATCTCATATCAAATCATAGTTAAATCTTAAGTCTTCAAGTATATCTAGGTGTTCTTGAAAGGAGCTCTGGGTTGATTGGGTTTGGGGGATGTTAAAAGAAAACTCCAGACAGAATATATCAGGAATATAATGTAAGGAAAAACTAAGCTAATTATTATTGTTTTTTATTGTGTTTTAGATCGATGGATATCCTCATCTATGGAAATTTTCCTATAAAAATATTACAAGGGAGAAAACAAATAATACCTCAACTGTTTCTTCCCATGTTCTTTCCACAAATGCTTGAATTTCTGTCATTGTGGCTGAATGAACTTGATCAAACCTCATTTAACTAGCAAAATCCTGAAGGAAGACTTTAACAGCACTTACTTTCTCAGCACAAACTGCCACGCCATCTGTAAACTGCTCTGAAAAATGAATGGATTGCGAACTCTGACTGACGTGTGCCTTGTGTAATGAGCTCGGCTAACGGACAGTCCTGGATTCTGGAAGATGCAGTCAGTCTGCATTTTAAGGAAATTGTGTGGATGTGTAGACAGCGAAGCCAAAGCTCCAGACCAGGATGACTGGACAGCACTTGGAAAGTGTTTTGAATTAGAGCCTAGTGCCTTTTTCTTCCTATTTTACTTAACGATTTACACATTGACAAAACCCTAGGTTTCATAGCTAGTGAGTGGTAATGTTAAGACTTGTACCTAGTTAATTTGTACTCATATATTTCTGTTTTTCTACATTGATCCTTGCCTCGTGTGGCTTATGGGAAACACCTACTTCCCCACCATCTCTGCCAGTTAAAGTTCATTGAACAACTTAGTTTCTGTTGTAGGGAACCAGGTCTTAAGGTCCTTGCCTATAAGGGAGCATGGCATGATTGCTGAAGCCTTCTAAATCCTCTTCAGATTCCTGTAAGTGCAGTATGTAGAATCGTATCTTTTTTTTTTCTTTTTCTTTATTGTTTTTTAGAGAGAGGAAGGGAAAGGGAGAGAGAGATAGAAATATCAATGAGAGAGAACACTGATTGGCTGCCTCCTGCATGCTCCCCACTGGGGGTTTGGCCCACAACCTGAGCATGTGCCCTGACCAGGAATAGAACCGGCGACCTCTTTGTGCATGAGTAGATGCTCAACCACTGAGTCACACCAGCTCGGCAGAATCATGTATCTTAATTGCTCATGTGAGCTATTATAGTTTTCTTTGCTATCAAGATAGCGTTGGGAAGCATGGAGGGTGTTCTGGTCAACATTGCTGAGTGAGTGTATGTAGAGACCTCTCCTTTCCATTTTAAATATCTAAGAATAATGGGTGAAAATTAATTTTTAAAATATTAGGATACATAGCCAGCTGTGGACCAATGATAGAAAAGATATCTATAATAATAAGGGGGGTTGTGGTAAAGCATGTCTATCCTTGTCAGGAGATTGCAGGTGAGCTTCCTACATGAAGTTGTGGGCTGGGACGAGGCTCTGCGTCTATGAACCAAAGCTGAGATAAATATGGTTGCCACTAGAAAGTATCATTTGTCTGTGGCCTAGGGAAAAAAGGGTGGTGCTGGTCTGACAATAGGAACTGGGCCTGGACTGCATTCATGTATGGTCTCTTGAGGGACAAAACCCCCAAACTTCTAATACGAGACCTGATTTAAATGTACAGCCCAGATGACTATGAAACCGTCATGATGTCATGGAGTGCTCATGATCATGAGCATTATACAGAGGAAAATCATTCAAGATAAAAGGAAACTCATACAAGCAAATCCAATGCCATCAGATAATCAGACCTAACAAATGGAGGAATTCACACCCAAGGAAGTAGAAGTAATGGAGCAATCTGGAAAGAGATTTAACATGTTCGTTTATGATTTTTAAAAAGATAAAAGGAGCAAATAACATCCTTTAAAGAAGTAACATGAGCATTTAGCCCCATAATAGTAAAGAAGTTGGGAATCTTGACAGTGAAAACTACAATTATTAAAAGTTCTGAAGGCCTAATAAATTGGATAAACAGTAAACTGACAACATTGAAAATAATTTGTGATTGAAAGAGAGAAATGAGACCAATCACAAAATGCAGGACAGAGAAATACAGTGTTGGAAACCAGGAAGACAACATGGATTGAGGAGGTTCAATACAGATCCAAGAGGAATTCTAGAAGGATATATTAGAGGAGACAAAGAGGAAATAAAGAGATAATGCTGGGAATTCTCCAGACTTGAAGAAAGACATGTGCCTTCAGATTGAAGTTTATGAAATGCCAAATAAATCGACTCCTAGTTAAATTATAGTAAAATTATAGAATGTTAAGGATAAGGAGGAAATCTTAAAAGTTACAGAAAGAGATTGCCAGTGAAAAATGATAATCTGTGATGGCTGACTTCTGAGCACAACAGTAGAAGCTGGAAAACTGCAGTAAATATGCTGAAGGAAAGCTGTTGTCAAAGAAGAATTCTGAATCCAGCAAAACTTATTCCAGAATGAAGGTGAAACAAAGGCATTTTCACAATATGGGAATTGGTGTATCAAGAATAACTTTGGGGGGAAAAAGGGGAGACATCTGTAATACATTCAACAATAAAGATAAGTTAAAAAAAACAACTTTGGATTAAAGTGACGAAATACCCAACTAACAGTGGCGAACCAATAAGGTCATTTAATAACTAATAATAAATCTGGGGGTGAAAGATTACAGAATGGTTAATTGCCTTGATGATGGTTTAGCATTTGTGTAATTTTCATAGTCTCAAGATGACCCCATTAGTTTTAAGCATCATGGCTCACATGACAGTAACCAAAGCAGGAAAGGAAGTAGCAAGTAAAAATGGGCCTTCTTGTGTACTTCTCTCTCTTACCTGGGAAGAAGTCTTTCCCAGAAACCCTTCAGCAGAATTCCCCTCAAATTTTATTGGCCAGAACTAGGTCACTGGTTGAAGGAAATAGGATTATTGTGACTGGCTTGGACCACCGTGCTTTATCCCCTGGGACCAGGTGTTTACCACCCTAACAAATCAGAGGATTATCTTAGCATGGCAGAAGGGTCTTCTCTGAATGGTCAATGGTTGCTTTACTCTTGCAAAAAAAAAAAAAAAAAAAAAAAAGTTTTATGTAGCATTTAAAGATCACTATACTAGTTTTGCCAACATAAGGGATTCTGATGGAGTGGAAATTTTATGTATTCTGCATAGCGTTTTAAAAACACATTGAAATGATTCTTGAGTACCATTTTGGCAGCTTAGAGCACTCAACTACTTTGATATATTTGGTCACACTGTTTTTTTGATCTTTTCTCACCAAGACAGTGTGAAGAAACAGGTATATTTGGGAAACATGAAAGACAGTTTACTCCTTATTTCACTGACAGCCATCAGGATTTCAGTGAAGATACAACTTATTTAAGATGATGATGGCATGTCATTTGACCATCACAACTGTCTTGTAAAGTAGTTTATGTTGTCATTTTACAGATGAGGAAAAAATTGAGGCACAGCAGAGTTAAAACTATGTAGATGTGATGGTAGGACTCAAATCCTGGGTCTTTAGCTTCTAAATTGAATATTCTTTTAGCCTCCAAATTGGATGGGTACATATGCTTTTTATTTATCTTGATAAACTCTTAAGAGAAGATAGAGTAAAAGGCAAAAATAATATTTATGTGCTCTGTTCACTTGATAGTAGCATTTAAAGAGACTTAGATCTTCAATTTTTTTCCATAGTGTTTTAAGTTTTATTGCAAGTAAGAAGAGCAAGGAATGAAGGACTTCTCGGTAGTAGAGAGTGAACACAAGAAAACAAAGACCTCCACTTTTGTGACTCAGTATAGATGTGGAGCAAGCATAGGCTTTGTATTCAGTCACAACTGGATTGAAATTCTGGACCAACCACTTATTATCACTTATGTGACCTTGGCCAAGTCATGTATTCCTTCTGAGCCTTTTCACATTTACCTGTGAAATAGAGATAATGATCCCCTTCGTCATTATTTTTTGTAAGGATGAACTGAGATGATGGGCAGTTTCTGGTAGATATCAGGCATGCATTGGTAGCTACTATAATAATTTCATACTAACACATTCAGTATAATTTAAATGTTAAGTTTTTAAAGATGCTATCTTGTAGTAGTTCTCTTGATGGCATTCCCTCCCCGCCCTGAAAGTACTTCATCTATCTCAATTTTGTGAATGTAGCTAAGTATATACGTATTAGGCACTTAGGCATATAAATTAGAACTGTCAGTTGCTTGTTTTACCACTTTTATCTCTTGGCTTGCTTTGACTTTATCAATGTTGTCCTTTCCCCAATTATAGGTCCTATGGCAGCGTATACAAAGCTATTCATAAAGAGACCGGTCAGATTGTGGCTATTAAACAAGTTCCTGTGGAATCAGACCTGCAGGAGATAATCAAAGAAATCTCTATAATGCAGCAGTGTGACAGGTAAAGGCAGGTGGTATTACTTTGGCGAGAATGTGGTTTTGAATTTGCTGTGATTATTTAAATAGTTTGATGTCTCAAGTTGCATTTACTTAGATGTTTTGCAGAAAGGAGGGCTTAATGGAATCACTATTAATTTTTTTTTTAGAAAAAAATATGATGAAAAGGTTTGTGTGTTTCAGTAACTAAACTTCTATAGTTTCTATTTCTGCATAGGTTTTTGTTTTGTTTTTTTTCAGCGAGCCCTTTTCAAAAGTAGGAAGAAGAGGCGTAGAGGGAGAAGGTGGTGCTGGCTTTTTTTTTTTTTTTTCTTATATGATCTGTTACTTCCTATTGAGAAAACATTTCTGCAGAGACAGTTAAGAAGAGATCATTCAAATGCTTTTCGCTTTAGAAACCTTAGAATATACAGATAGATCTGTAAAAAGAAAACAATGATTTCTGTCTTACTGTTCCTTTCCTTGTATTTTAAAGAAATTATTCAAGCTAAGAGTAGCTAAGTATTTTATTTTTGAGGAACTAAGATTTGTCAAATGCTGTAGCAGGAAGTGAGGCCAACAGGCGACCGCAGAAAAGCACATGGTTTGCTCTGAAATTCCGTGACAACTTGGGTGGTCACAGTGATGGAGCAGGCTTTGCCAGTACCATTTAGATTTGAGAGAAACACAAATCTAGGGGCAATGCCAGCCCTATGGAGTTGAAAGGAGAATGAGAAAGTCTTGCACATGAGGCTACATTCATTCTTCTAAAGCTCTTTTGGTCAGCAGATCAACTTGGTACCTCCTATTTTTTTTTGTAAAGCTTCACTATTAGGGCAGGGGGAGCCACCTGCTAGGAAATTTGCCCAGGAGCCCTTAAATCTCACAGACTCATGAATGCAGTCATGTGTCTTCTCCCTCCCTGCCTTTCTTTTATTCTCTGTACGTTGGTGGTTACTGGACAAGGAGATAAAAACCTGCTATTTCTTTTTTATTTTATTTTTCCTCACCCGAGGACATTTTTCCATTTTTTTTTTGTACAGATAGAGTGGGAGGGAGAGAGAGGAAGAGAGAGAGAGGGGGAAACATTGATGTGAAAGGGACACATCAAGTGGCTGCCACCCGCACGACCAACCAGGGCCGGGGACAAACTGCAACCGAGGTACATGCCCTTAGTGGGAACCGAACCCGGTCTCTCCGGACAAACTGCAACCGAGGTACATGCCCTTAGTGGGAACCGAACCCGGGTCTCTCCGGACCGCAGGCGGACGCTCTAACCGCTGAGCCAAACCGGCCAGGGCAAAACCTGCTATTTCTTGATTGGCTTGACCAGAGTAAGGTAACAGGATTGCTTTTCCTCCTCCATAAGATACGTTAAGGGAGCTCTTTCCAGTTTGCAAATTGGGACTTTGCCACTTTTGAGCAACCACGCAACAGCTGTGTTCCAAACAGGGTGTATAAATGTCTGTAATTAAAGAAGAGATCTTTTGAAGCGCCTACTCTGTGCTAAGAACTGTAAGGAATACAAATAAATACAGGGCTGAGTTCTCATCCTCTGGGAGTAGATTGATTGGATAGGCCAGGCATATAAATGTACAGGAAAACCTAGCTGAAAATACAAGATATATAGAACATATTCCAACAAGAAGTGCCTGACAGTAATTGCCTTGTAGAGGCTGTAAATACCACAGGAATTGAAGGAAGGGTGAGCAAGTGTGGTGATGTGTACATTAAAAGGCTTATTCATCCATTTCTTCATTAATGTTTATTACGTGGGTTTTTCCTGCTGTCCTTGTTATTGGTATGTTTCCCAGGGATGAAGGTGCTTGAAAGTCTGAGAGTTAATGAAGCTGAGTTGGTTGTAACATCTTCAGCTATTATGCAACATTATTTAGCTCTGATAACAATCTAGCCAGTTAAAGCTGGTAGCTCTCAAATGGCAGATTATTTCGTATTAATGGGATGTTTGACTTTTCTCTGAAATTCCTCATTTGGTATCTCTTGAAACCCCCAGTTTTTTCTTTATAAGATATTGTAGCGGGTTTTTGTTTTTTTCCCCCAAAGTACACAAGACTTCTTGGAAAAATTCAAATAAAAAGAAGAAAATAAAATCACTTCCCTTTGGAGAAAAAATTATTAAATACTACTTGGTAACATTATCCTTCCATTTCTTTTTTTTGGAGTTTCCCTGTGTTTACTATTATGTAATCTCTATTCTGTGTGTGTGTGTGAGTGAATGTGTAAGAGCAGGAAATCTCATTTATCAAGTATTCTGTAACATTTTCCATGGATTTATGGTTATTTCATTATATGGATATTTCATTATGTTTTTAACTAAACTCCCTAATGTTATATTAGATGGTATCTGAATTTTCAGTTTTATAAACAGTACTGTGATGGACTAATTTCTTTTTGAATATCTGTAATTTTTTAAGGATGAATTGTAGACTTAGAAATGCTGAGTTAAAGGACCCATATGTTTTTTCCCACTTTTGTTATTTACTAATCCACCCCCCCCCCAAAAAAAAAAGTTTTACTAGTTTACATTCTTATCAGGTTGTCCATTTTAACCATAAATATGAAAACTTGCTCTTTTGAGCAAAGAAAATGTCAGGTGTTTAACAGCATGAATTAATGTTTCAAGGCTTTTCCATTAATTTGTACTGTCTCTTTATCTCTAGCCCTCATGTAGTCAAATACTATGGCAGTTATTTTAAGAATACAGACTTGTGGATTGTTATGGAGTACTGCGGAGCTGGTTCTGTGTCTGATATCATTCGATTACGAAGCAAAACAGTAAGTTTGCCTTCTAGAATAATACCACTGAGCTAGTCTCTTATGCTGTCTTTTTGCTGCCTTTTTTCATGCACTCTTCTACTATCACACCTGCAGAGATGACTATCACAGTTTCCCTTTTCCCTCCCTTTTCCCTCTTCTTTTCCCCTTTGCTCTTTCATGTCTCTTAATTGTGGCAGTTTTGACAACAACCCAAGCCGGTGATATTTACATGCTTTGCTTGTTTTGTATTGGTAGGGGTGGGGGGTGGCTGTCTAGTTGTTAAGCAGTACATTTTAAATGTTTCAATTTGGATTTAGTTTTCTTCTCCTACCCACAATGTTCACAGATTAACTTCCTCTACATCCTGTTGATCAGGGAATACTTTCTGTGAAAGAGTATTTGCTGTTACTGTGATTGAATTTCAGATAGTCACTAGCCACATATGGTTACTGAGGGCTTAAAAATGTGGCTTGTCTGAATTGAGATGCGCTATAAGTATAAAATACACACCAGATTTTGAAGGATTATTACAAAAAAAGAATTTAAAAAGTATAACATATTTTATATTGAACTCATGTTAGAATGATAATATTTTGGATATATATGGTTAAGTAAAATATATTATCAAAATTAATTTTGTGCATTATTTTTTCTTTTTTAAATGTGGCTACTAGAAAATTAAAGGTTGTATTTGTCACTCACATATTTTTGGGAGGCAGTGTTACCAATAGCTCAGCTGTTTAGAATAAGGAGCCAGGAAGCAAGTGATGAGCTTTGATTTCTTTGGCCACAGAAGGTACTCCAGACTCCAGCTTGCTACCCTGCCAGTAGTGTTTGGTTGGACTTGAGTGAAAGCACTATCATTTATTAGCTCTGTGACCTTTGGCACAAATTACTTAATTTGTGCTTCAGCTTCATCATCTATAAAATGGTGATGATAATAATAGTACCCACCTCATTGGATTATTATAAGGACTAAATGAGATTATTAAAATAGTGCCTAGCCCTGCTGGTTTTGCTCAGTGGTTAGAGCCTTGGCCTGTGGACCGAAGAGTCACAGGTTAGGTTCCTAGTCAAAGGCATGTACCTTGCTTGTGGATTTGATCCCTGGCCACAGTTAGGGTTGTATGGGAGGCAAACAATCCATGTATCTCAGACACATCCATGTTTCTCTCCCTCTCTCTTTCTGTCTCTCTCTTTTTCTCTCCCTCCCTCCCTCTCCCTCTCTCTCCTTCCTTCCCTCTTACTCACTCTAACTAAAAACAAAATCCATTGAAAAATATCCTTGGGTGAGGATTTTTATAAAAAAGTGCCTAATATAGATTAAATGCTTAGTAAGTGTTGGCTATTTTTAATGTTATTAGCACAGTGCCTGGCTCATAATAGATGCTTCTTAAATATTTTTTGATGGGTTGATAGTGTAGTAGATTCTGACACGCCTTATATCATTTCATTTTCACAGCATTCTTGAAGAAAGGTGATATTTTTATTTCATAGATTGAGAAACTAAAACTAAGAGAAGTTTGATAACTAGGTTAAGTCACACAGCTATAGAGTAGAACCAAGAGTGAAAGTGGGGTCTTTCTGTTTCCAAATCTTGTATTTTTTTCTCCATAGTATATTCCCTTCTGAATGTGAGTTTGTCATAAAGGGAACTGAGTGAGAACTTGTGGATTGACTGAGTTTGTTTAGGACTGGGACTGATCAGGTATTCTATTTCAGTACCCAGCATTCTTTTATGTGTTCATCATCATTCAACAGATATTTTTTTCAGCACCCTACTATGTGTCAGGTGGCTTTCTTGGTGCTAGGGATACAATAGTAAACAGACCAAAGAGACTTTTATTTATTTTTTATTTATTTATTTATTTTATCCTCACCCGAAGACATTCCTGCATTTATCTTCAGATAGAGCAGGAGGGAGAGAGGAAGGAAGAGAGAGAGAGAAACATCGATGTGAGAGAGACACATCGAGTGGCTGCCACCCACATGACCCCAACAGGGGCCTGGGGACAAACTGCAACTGAGATACATGCCCTTAGTGGAAACCGAACCCGGGTCTCTCTGGACCGCAGGCTAATGTTCTAACCGCTGAGCAAAACTGGCCAGGGCTCAAAGACACTTTTATTTTTTTTTTTTTATCCTCATCCGAGGATATTTTTCCATTTTTTTTGTACAGATAGAGTGGGAGGGAGAGAGAGGAAGGGAGAGAGAGAGAGAAACATCGACGTGAAGGGACACATCGAGTGGCTGCCACCCGCACGACCAACCAGGGCCGGGGACAAACTGCAACCGAAGTACGTGCCCTTAGCGGGAACTGAACCCGGGTCTCTCCAGACCGCAAGCCGACGCTTTAACCGCTGAGCCAAACTGGCCAGGGCTCAAAGACACTTTTAAATGCAGCATATGTTTCCAATGGGGAAGACAGTACATAAGTAGGTATACAAATAATGCATAATACGTCAGGTGATGATAATGCTGCATTGACTAATAAGGTAGGATAAAGGAATAGAAATTGATCTAGGAATGGAGGGAGCTACGGAAGGCCTCTCTGATTTTCTGATGAGGTGACATTTGGACAGAGACAGTGAAGTAAGGGAGCAAGTCATACAGAAATCTGGATGAAGAGCGTTGTAGGCAGAGGGGACAGTGGGTGAAAAGGCACATCAAGGAAGCCTACATGGTGGATGCAGAGTGAGCAAGGTAGAAGGTGGTAGAAGATGAAGGTAGCTGGGAACCAGGTCATGTAAGACCTTGGTGAGGACTGGCCTTAATTTGGAGTGATTTAGGAAGCCACTGAGGTTTTGAGCAGATCTGGCTTACATTTTAAAACGTTCTTTGTGGCTTCTGTGTGGAAAATACATTGCAGAGGGTCAAGGGCAGAAGCAACAAGACTGATTAGGAAATTATTAGAATAGCTCAGGCAGGATATGATGATGGCTTGGACGAGGGTGATTACAGAAAATATGTTTGGATATATAATGAAGACAGAGAAAAAGCCAAGAATGACCTCAAGGTTTTTGGCCAGAGCAACAGGAAAAATGAAATTGCCTTTTACTAACAGAGAAGAAACTGAGAAGAGTAGAGTAGGTTGGGTGGGTGGTAAGAAGAGGGCAAAGTTGGTGGCAGAAATAAAGAATTTGAGTTTGACATGTTATGCTTATGATACTTGTTAGGTATTCATTGTGGAGGTTGTGTAAGCAGCTATATGAATCTCATGTTTGGGAAGAGATCTGGGCTAGAAATATAACTTGGGGAGTGGTCAGTGTAGCAGTGGTATTATAAGCTGTCAAATGCTGTTTACAGATTGAATAAGATCTTATATTTATATTCTAGGAAAGGAGGTAGGATCTGTTTCTTTTTCCTTTTTCGAATGTGCTGATGTAAACTGATAGAATTTTGATTTCTCATTGTTTTTTTCAGTTAACAGAAGATGAAATAGCTACAATATTACAATCAACACTTAAGGGACTGGAATACCTTCATTTTATGAGAAAAATACACCGAGATATCAAAGCAGGAAATATTTTGCTAAATACAGAAGGACACGCAAAACTTGCAGATTTTGGGGTAGCAGGACAACTTACAGTAAGTAAAAATGTTACTTGTACTGGTAATTTTCAGCTCTGTCCTGAGAAAGAATTCCTTTTATTTATTTTTAAAATATAATACTTGATTTAATTATATTAGTTAAAAAAAATCAGAATGTACCAATAGGTTACCAAAGAGCTAGTAGGTTATTTTAGATCCTTTCCTGGGATTCAGTTCCCATAGTTTAAATTTGCTTAACTTTGATAAAAATAAAATCTAAAACAAGAAATGACAGAGTAGAAGTTTAAATTCTATTGGGCTATATCTTTATAAAAGGAAGAAGAATTAAATGCAAATTTCTTTCTTTGAATAAGCCATAATGTCTTCTCAGTGAACCTCCAGGTAGCAGTTACTGAAAACACTGTCCTCATTTGGGTCTAGGATACACTACAGGCTCTTGATTTTCCTTCTGCCTCACCAGTGCATGCAATTAAAAAAAACACATGTTTTCAAAACAGGAAGTCTAGAATTATCTGATTTTTTAAAATACGTTGGTGTATGTGAAATATATATAGAAAAATAAAAAGAGTTCTGGACAGATACATATTAAAATTTGCAACAAAGTTATATATCAAACAGTTTTCTTGGGTTGTAGACTATATAGATAATACTGTTTGCTTTTTTAGAGCTGGCATTATGTACGGTTTTCTTTTTCTTTTTTAATTTTAAATCTACCTGGAACATGTTAGTCTGGACTTAATAGTTTCCATTGATCTAGTTGGTTCAGTTTCTGCTCATTACTCTTAATTTAAAAAAAATTTATAACCATTTCTAGTTATAAGTTTTGAAAACAACTTTGACTATCACCATTTGAAAATACCCCTGCACCCTGGCCTGTTTGGCTCAGCCGTTAGAGCGTGGGCCTGCGGTCCAGAGAGACCTGGGTTCGGTTCCCGCTAAGGGCACGTATCTCGGTTGCATTTGTCCCGGCCCTAGTTGGGTCGTGCGGGTGGCAACCACTCGATGTGTTCCTTTCACATTGATGTTTCTCTTTCTCTCTCTCTCCCTCCCTCTCTCCCTCCCTTTCTCCCCCTCTCTCCCCCCCCCCCACTCTGTCTGAACAAAAAATGGAAAAATGTCCTCAGATGAGGATTAAAAAAAAAAAAAGAAAATACCCCTGCAAATTTCAAGCTTCAGAGCAAAGGAAATGACTAAACAGTAATATAGTTCCTGTGTTAATTTTTCACATAGGACCGACAAAGTGAGATTGATTTAAAAATGTCACCTGTCATGCCTGGCTGGTGTGGTTCAGTGGACTGAGCATGGACTGAGAAATTCTGGTTCCATTCCTGGTTAGGGCACTTGTCCAAGTTGTGGGCTTGGTCCCAATAGGGGGCGTGCAGGAGGCAGCTGATCGAAGTTTCTGTCTCACATCTATGTTTCTATCTCTCCCTTTTTTCTCTCTAAAAAAATCAATAAAAGCACATGTAATAATAATAAAAACAGAGAAATATGTGTATTATATCTCTATATCTTTCTTTAATCCCCAAACTAAGACTTTATATATGTACATATTTTATACTAATATATGTATATACTAGTATAAAATATATATTATTTAAAAATATATATACACACGTATGTACATGCATATATAATTTTCTGTTTTCCAATTTCCTGATTGCAAATGTAGCACTCATGTAAACCATAGAGTGTTACAGAAGTATACAGGATGGAAAGAAGTCCTTAGTGTTTGTAACATCTAGATGTAATTGTTGTTAATAGTTTGGTGTATGTTACTTGAGTTTCTTCTTTTTTTGTTATCTATAGAGCAGTATTTATTATTATTGATTGTTATTTCATTATTTATCTTTTACCAGAACAGGCTATATTGTATATAATTCTCAAACTAATTTTTTTTCTTTTGCTTCATAATATACCTTGTACATTTTTTCCATGACAGAAATATATATTTATTGCTCTCTTTTTTTAAAATATGGTATTTCATTGTATGGATATTTATTGTTTTTTAACTAACCTCCTTTAGATGGTTATTTGGGTTATTTTCTTTTTCTTCCCCCTCCCCTTTCCTCCCATTACAAATATTCCTACAATAATTGTACATACTGGGTAGGGCAAAAGTAGGTTTACAGTTGTTCATATGGAAAATTATACACTAATTAATAAATAATAATACAAGAATAAACTCTATTTCATGTACTTACAACTGTAAGCCTACTTTTGCCCCACCCTGGATATCTTGGAGTGCCTACACATAAGATACATTTCTAGCAGTAGATTTAGATCAAAGGATATGGACATTTAAGTTGAATAAGTATTACCAAATTGCCTACCAAAAGTTGTACCAATTTATACTATAGTATCAGTGTACTTCAGTGCATAATTTTATGCAATTGTCAACACTAGTTGTTAGTAATCCTTTTAATTGTTGTCAATCTTATTTTAGTGTTTTATTGATTGTTATTTTTTGTTTTAGTAACTGAGAATCTTTTATGTCTCCAGGTCATTTGAATTCCTTTTGTGACTTGCTTGGTCATGCCTTGAGTAGGGATTTTTTTTGTGGGGAGGTTAATCCTCACCTGAGGATATTTTCCATTGATTTTTTTAGGTAGAGTGTAAAGGAAGGAGGGAGAGAGAGAGAGAAACATTGATGTGGGAGAGAGACATCAAATGGTTGCCTCCCATATGACTCCAACTGGAGCTGGGGATGGAACCTGCAACCCTTCAGTACATGGGCTGACACCAACCACTGAGCAACACTGACCAGGGCTTGAGAATGGTTTTTATATGTATTTCAAATGTAAGGCATTTCTTATTGTTGGAAAAGTCTTTTTTTCTTAGTAGTTTCAATGCTTAGCAGTGATCTCTCTTCTTTCTATTTTAGGATACCATGGCCAAGCGAAATACAGTAATAGGAACGCCATTTTGGATGGCTCCAGAAGTGATTCAGGAAATTGGGTACAACTGTGTGGCAGACATCTGGTCGTTGGGAATAACTGCCATAGAAATGGCTGAAGGGAAACCCCCATATGCCGATATCCATCCAATGAGGGTAAGGAAATGGGTAGGAAACCACTGGGGTGGTTAGTTACTGGTCATCATTAGAAAGTTAGTTAAATGACTTACTTGGTTAGGTACCAAATGATAAATTAATTAATTGTATATTATTGATAAGTGTCAGTCTAGAATCCAGATGATACACTTCCACTAGTTGTAGTCTCTAATTAATTAAAGTATAATTTATCCTTCATTCGAGAGGCTGTATATCGATAGCCCTAGATAGGACATGGACCACAGAAATGCTTGATTTGACTTGTGCAATGTATATTTTTGTAGTTTAGGTGCTCACATTTTTTTTTTTTAATCCTCACCCGAGGACATTTTTTGATATTTTGTTCAGATAGAGTGGGAGGGGGAGAGAGAGAGAGAGAGAGAGAGAGAGAGAGAGAGAGAGAGAAACATTGACGTGAAAGGGACACATCAAGTGGTTGCCACCCACACAACCCAATCAGGGCCGGGGACAAACTGTAACTGAGGTACGTGCCCTTAGCGGGAACCGAATCTGGGTCTCTCGGGACCGCAGGCCGACACTCTAACCGCTGAGCCAAACCGGCCAGGGCTAGGTGCTCACATTTTAACGTAGCAACGTTAACTAGAGCTGAGTTATGGTCGTCTCCTTTGTACAGAGCATGGCTTTCCACTTTATCAGTCTCCACAATTGCCTGTTTACCAAGTGTCAGTGGTCACTTTACTGCAGTGTTTTCTTGAACGTTTGTCTTGTAGTAGTAGTAAGAGGAAAGCAAACTATTTTTTTGAACTCATGTCACTAGCACCCAGTCTGGTTTATGTGTTGTCTTTTTCCTGCTTAGTCCTTGCAATTATTTAAATTTGTAAGTTCTGGAGACTCTGTGCTCTCCAACCTCCGTCTACTTTTAGAGTGTTGAGAACTCATAGGTTTACTCTCCACCGAAACACCCTAAGGGGTTTCCAGCCTTGACCCACTCCAGGACCCCTCCCCACAGCACCGTTATAAGACCTCAACCCTTCCTCGGGGGCTTTATAGTCTTCATACCTCCCAACCCAGCTCCTTCTCTGATCAATTAGTTCTCCTACTGAAAGACTTAACAGTTTGTTTGTTTTTAAAGAATTCATGGGCCCAGAGATAAACTCCCCTCTTTTGGTAGGGGGAGGGCAGAAGTGGGGAATGGTGGAATGATTTACTGGTTATATTTTTAGACTTAAAGACTATAATTTAAACTGATTATTACAAAGAGTTTTATGTTTGTTTGTTTTTTAAACTGTGGCTCTTTTATTGGAAACTCAATAAGTAATAGTTTTATTTATTTTTTTAACTAACTACAATGTAGTGGGCCAATTTTTTTATTCAAGTATGTTGAATTGGCTTGGAAATAAATTAATCCCTTGTGACTTTGGGGACCTCTGGGTTTATGGTCTCCTTGCAGTCACTTACATCCAGTGATGGTGGTAACCTTTAGGGAGGAGGGAAATTCAACAGCTGTGGGGCTAGGTTTTATCTTCAGGATATTGATGCTCTTAGGTCTTGCCTTTTCACTTTGAGAGGCAATGTGCTGTGGTTAACAAAAATAAAAACCAGCGTGGTGGATATTGTGAGGTTCGGAGAACAAGGATACATATGAAAGAGGGAGGAAGGGGGGGAGTGGGAGGAAGAGAGAGCTGTATCACATTCTTAAATTGTCATACTTCTTACTTTGAATACTTAGACTTTTGTTAGATTTGGATGGGCTCTTCAGTGGATAAGAGAAAAACTATTTTATCAAACTTCACATGTATTCCTAGTTATGTTTTTATTGGAGCATCAATTTATTTTACCAAATGCTTTTTGTTTCGTTTTTTAACCAGGCAATCTTTATGATTCCTACCAACCCTCCTCCCACATTCCGAAAGCCAGAACTGTGGTCAGATAGCTTCATGGATTTTGTGAAGCAGTGTCTTGTAAAGAGCCCTGAGCAGAGAGCCACAGCCACTCAACTCCTACAGGTACGGATCACCCTGGGCTGCTCCCTCTGTCTTTCGTTCACATCCTGACGGAAAGATGCTCCTAACCCACCCACGTGGAGATGGCAAAGAAGTATAAGACATTTCCCGCCTCTTGGGAGGTTTAGATCTAACTGAGTAGAAAAGACATGGAAGAGAATGTTAAGTCATTGAACAAGACAGTACAGCAAGAAAATACAGGGCTCTATGGGATCAGAGAATGGGAATTGACATTTAGTGAGCACCTGCTGTGTGCTGGGTGCTTTTCACTTTATGTCATTTACTCATTGCAGAGACCCTGTGAGGGATGGGTATTATTTTTATTTGTTTTAAATATGTTCTTATTGATTTTTTTAGAGAGAGAGAGAAACACCCATGTGAGAAACTTCAGTTTGCTGCCTCCTGCACGCCCCCTACTGGGGATCAAGCCTGAAACCCCGGCATGTGCCCTGACCAGGAATTGAACCGGGACTTCTCGGTCCATGGGACAATGCTCAATCCATTGAGCCACACGGGCTGTGCTGGGTATTATTTTTATAGGTGAGAAAATGAAAGCTTAGAGAGATTAACTCATTTTGAGACACTCAGCTGGTAAACAGCGGAGCTGAGATAAGAACCGAGGTCTTTTTTATTCCAAAGCAGGAGTACCATCACATCTACCCAGTTCTGGCAAAGAACTGAAATTAATGGTAGGTGCTGTTGTAGCTCAGGGTGGAAGGAGGCCACTTTGAATTGGAGATACTAGGGATGCTTTTCTGGAGGAACTACTCTGTGCCTGGACCTTGAAGGATGGGTGGGATTTGTCAGGCAGTGTGCATAGTGGTTAAGAGCTTGGATTCTGGAATTCATACTGCCCAGGTTTGAATCCTGGCTCCCTATTTACTAGCTCTATGACCTTAGGCAAGTAACATAACTTCTCTGTTATGTTAGTTTTCTTATTTATAAAATGGAGACAGAGTACCTGTCTTATCATATATTATGAAGATTAAATGATATAATATGTATAATTTTGAATGATGTTTTATACATGTTAAAGATAGTACAATATGGATTTGACAAATATTTGCTATTATTACAGGGCTAGGCCAGTGGTTTTCAACCATATCAGACGATATATATAGATATAGATATATAAAAATTTTTAACACTTATTACTCTTTTGGAATGAAGTTCATAGATAATAAATCTATTTATGTCTATAATTTAAAATAATATAATGTCTATGATATAATGGAGACATATAAAGATAATAACTTATAATAAAATAATATATTTGTCAATATAGAAATGCTTCAGCCTTACTCAGCTTACAGACATAATGAAGTAGTTAGAGACCTGTTCCAATCATCGTGAAAGAATTTAGATTTAAGAGCAGTAAAAAGAACAGAAACCATTCTATTCACGAAATACAGGAATATGAATAGGTGGGCATAAAACTAATGGTAAGTAATAGCAGACCACACTTATTTGATATGGTAAGAGGAGGGAAATGATCTTATCAGCTTTCCCAGTGGAGAGAACAGGAAATAAGATATTCTTACAAAGGAACTGGATCTTATTTCTAAGTGTAGTGGCAAATTATTTTCCTGCCTGGCTGGGGTACTGATAAAGTTTTATGGAAGAGATATCTCCTCTCCCAGTTGTGTGGCTCTGTTGAGTGTTGTCCTACGCACCAAGAGATCACTGGTTGGATTCCTGGTCAGGGCACATTCCCGGGTTGTGGTTTCCATCTGCAATAGGGGGACGTGTAGGAGGTGGCCAGTTGATGATATTTCTCTCTCATCCATATTTCTACCCTCTCTGTCCCTCCCTTCCTCTCTCTCTAGGATCAATACAAAACATTAAAAAAGAGAGAGAGAGAGATCTCCTGTATTGTGAGCCCACCACGTGTGGAGGCATACTTTCAGTCCATGGAGTATTTATAAAGAACTTGGAGACCATATCCTGTGATGGGTGATGGGGAATAGAGAATGGATTACAAAGAGAAACACTGTGGACAATATCAGAATAAGTTTGGAAAACAACAGGCAACAGAATTTCCATATGTAACTTTTACAACAGATTTCTTACAATTGTGCCACAAACAACAAAAATGTGAGATGGCATAACTATTAGATTTTTTCATTTTTATAAAAGATATTTAGCAATATCTCTGTGTTTCAAGCGTCTTTGCTGATTGAATATTTGAGCCGACATCTGTTACATGTTTGTGACTAGCTTTAGTATTTCTGCAGTAACTACACTTTTACACTAAATTAGTTTTTTACTTAAATACATAGTTGGAAATGCTGTAGTACATTGAATAGAAAGAATAAGCTGGATGAGTAAATTATTCAGTGATTTCTAAACAATGTCTTTATTCCCTCTCCCCTTTTGTTTTTTGGTTAATCCTCACCCAAGGATATTTTTCCATTGATTGTTAGAGACAGTGGAAGGAAGGGAGGAAGTGAGAGAGAGACATTGATGTGAGAGAGGGAGACATTGATATGAGAGAGAAATATTGATTGGTTGCCTTCCACATGTGCCCAGCCAGGGCGGGGAGTCAAACCTGCAACCCAGGTGCGTGCCCTTGATTGGGAATCTAACTCGAGACCCTTGGCGCAGGCCAATGCTCTGATCACTGAGCCACACTGACCAGGGCTTTACTCCCTTTAAGTCCCCACTCCACACTTACTTCCCAAATTAGTAGACCTTTTACTTATCTCTTGAAAAAGTTTTCAGTCTTATTTATCAAAGTATACATGTACTGAGACATCGAAAGATGTGTAGAATGTGCCACAGTGTGTTGTTGAACCCAAGTTCCACACTTTGCAGTCTCCCCTCTCATGCTGTTCCTATTCTTCAAACATTGTAACTACAAGCTCCCAAAACTATAGAACTTCCTCTAGGGGGTGATACCGCCCTGTTGATAATCTCTAGATTTGGCAGAGAGAAAGGGAGGGGACAGTTCCAGCCAGGCCGAAAAAGACGGGCAAAGCCTGACTGTGCATCTGCTCAGTTACAAAGTGAGCATGGTTTAGCTGTTGTCCAACACAGAAGGCGAACTGATTCTACACGTATTATCAAGTACCTGCTCTGTGATAGGCATTCTTTTGGCACTGGTGCATATAAACTGTCCCCATTGTTTGTCACTTTCTTGTTAAAGCACCCATTTGTCAAGAGCGCCAAAGGAGTGTCAATACTGAGGGACTTGATTAACGAAGCCATGGATGTGAAACTGAAACGCCAGGAAGCCCAGCAGCGGGAGGTGGACCAGGACGATGAAGAAAACTCAGTGAGTGGTAGCCCTGGCTTTGGGCCTAGGCATTAATGCTTGTTATTTCATGATTGTCAAGCCAGGTAAGATGCGTAGATGTTGGATCGTCCTGGAGCTGGAGACTCTTCTTACATGAGTCTGTCCTGTCCTGGACCAAGGCTTGCTTCATCTGTGCGTGCTCTTCTCAGTGCTAAGACATTTTCAGATTTGTCTTTTATTCAGTGTGACTTTTTATTTGGGAAAGAGAATGCTCAGGACTGAGGCTTGGTTTTTCAGTGTCCTTTTGGGGTATCTAGAATTCATACTAAATATGTAGATTTCATACTCCCTCACAACCCTGGGATTCCAAGGAGGTGCCCCTGAGCTCCTTAGATCTATGTTGCAAAACTCTATTAAGAAGTGGACAGGGAGCGGGTCCTTTAAGGTTAGATATGCTGTTCTCCCGTGGGTAAAATTATGTTCCTTGGTTACATAAGAGTGTTCTCAGTTCTACAAAGTAGGTTTAGAATCTGAATAAGTGTCAAATCCAGAAATATTTGCACCAAGATGAATAATAGTAATTCAGAAAACTCATTTTTGATCAAATTAGCTCCAAACTGAGATTTTGGTCCTTTTACAGGAGGAGGATGAATTGGATTCTGGCACGATGGTTCGAGCAGCAGGTGATGAGATGGGCACTGTCCGAGTAGCCAGCACCATGAGTGATGGAGCCAATACAATGATTGAACATGACGACACATTGCCATCACAGCTGGGCACCATGGTGATCAATGCAGAGGATGAGGAAGAGGAAGGGACTATGAAAAGTAAGGCTCTGCTCAAATATAGTAACTTCTCAGGCAGACCATACGCATTCCAGAGAAAACAGGTTCATGCGGTCCACACAGGCTCAGCCTCGAGGCCCCTTCTAGTGCTGCAACCAAAGGAATAGAAACACTGGAGGGAGGTGGTGAGGGCATGGGCTTGGGGAGGGGAAGCTGGCATGTGGAGTCAGAGGCAAGAAAGCATCAGCAATGAGAAGGGACTTGCTTTTGAACCTGAGTGGCCCTTCTCTCATTGAATGTGTCATTTTTCCTTCTTTTCCTGGGTCTGTGGAGGCAAGTCCATACATTGATTTGATGCAGAGTTCTGAGCTAATGAAGTTCTGAGCTGTTCACTGTATATATCTTCAGTCTATTTTCATAATACCCTGTGTGTCTAACCCAGGTTCACCAACACTCAGTCTATTCAGGATGACTGTACACATTTAAGAGTCCTATCAAATCCTTTGGAGTAGAAGCCTGTATCTACTTACCCCACTGACCCATTTATACCTGTGGCTGAGGCCTAACACCTGAGCCTAGCTCTCATCATTGCATCATCCTCTCCTCCCTTCTTCAGTTTCCTTTCCTCTTCCTCTGTGTTACAGACCAAGTCACAGAGGAAAGGAATTTGAGAGTATAAAGCGATACTAATTGATTATATAAGTACAGTTTTGCCTAAACTTTGCATAGGTTTAAAGCATTAAGTCTCTATGATCTTTTCATTGCCATCTTTTTAAAAAATTTCTTCCTCTAAACCAGGGATGGCAAACTCTGATCTACATCCCAAATGTGACCTGCCACCTGGTTTTAATAAAGTTTTATTGGAATTTAGCCATGTCCATTCATTTACATGGTATCTATACTGCTTTTGTGCTACAGAAGCAGAGTTGAGTATTTGACTTGAGATCCTGTGGCTCCCAAAGCCTGAAATGTTTGCTGTCTGTTCCTTTACAGACAGAAAAAGTTCTCTAACCCCTTCGCTAGACCCTCTGCTTTGTGATTGATTGATTAATTCATTTAATAAATTTTTCTTCAGTGCCTATTATATCCCAGGTACTTTGATAGATGCTGAGAATACAACAGGGAATGAAGAAACAGTCCTTGTCTTGAAGGAACTCATTGTCTAGTGTGGGGGATGGACCATTAATTATACTTCAATGTATGAAGTAAGTTCTAAAATAGAGGTAATGTAGGGTGTTGTCCAAGCAGAGTGGAAGAGTATTTAGTTTAGACGGGATTACTGAAACATTCCTAGAGGAAAAGGGCAGGCAGGTTGGCAGGTGAGTAGGGTAGGCTGGAGATGTCCCAGCGAGGGAACAATGCTCACAAATTCCTAGAAGCAAGAGAAAGGCGTGGGGAGTTCGGGGCAGCTGCAGCTGGTTTACTGTGGCCGGACAGGCAGTTCCAGGGTGTGGTTCTTCGGCAGTCCCCGCTAAGTTTCACCTCTCAGGTGTTCGTATTTCTAATCAACCCTTTGTTTTCAGGTGTTTGTATTTCTAATCAACCCTTTGTTTTCGAAGGGAAGAGGTACTTTTGTTTGTTTGCTTTGTTTTGGAGCCACTGATCACTTACCTGTGTTTGGCCTCTGATCAGAACCTCATGGATGGGAAAGAGTAGCAGGACTATTGGTGGACATGTAAATTGTATAACTTTTCTGGAATGTAATATGTATCAAGAGTTTGAAAAGTTCAAACCTTTGACCCGTAAACTCCACTTCTAGGAATCTGGTCTAAGAAAATAATTGAAGATATTAGGCAAGTTATATTCAAGAATCTTTTCAAACATGTTACTTAAAATTTTTTTTAAAAGCTGCATTAATTTAAATGTTTAGTAGCAGATGGTTAGACAAATAAATTATGATGCAACCATAGGATAGAATACTACACCATACAAAAATGTTAAAAAACCTCAGAGGAGGGGGGGGAGGGATGAGATAAACCAAAGGACTTATATGCATGTATGGGTGACCACAATACTGGGGGGTGGGGGCGAGATCAGGAGGAGGGTGTCTAGGGAGAAAAAGGAGAAATATCTGTAACAAAAATAAATTAATTTAAAAAGTCCTGTTTTGGGGAAAATATTTAGGATATGTTGTTAAGTGAGGAAAGAAGGAATCAAAATTATAGCATGACTCCAGTTTTACAAAAGTAAAAATAAGTTAACACGTTAATATGTGCTTAGAATAAAGACTGAAAATAAACCAATAAAAAAGCTGGAGGAAAATAAACCAAATATTAAAAGGAGCTATTGCCCTGGCCGAGTGGCTGAGTAGGTTGGAGCATCGTCCCGTACACCAAACGGTTGTGGGTTCACTTCCCAGTCAGGGCACATAACTAGGTTTTGGGTTTGATCCCTGGTGAGGCAACCCATGGATGTTTCTCTGTCGTATTGATGTTTCTCTCTCTCCCCCTCCCTTCTTCTTTCTCTAAAATCAATAAAACATATCCTTGGGTGAGGATTTAAAAAAAAAGTAGGAATTGTTAATAATAGGATTATAGGTATTTAGAAGTTTTCCCAAATTATTTTCTAGCATTTATCAGAAAAATACAATTCCACCAAAAATACTACTGATGTTATAGTATGTCCTGTAAATTAGGACTTTGAACTATGCATTGCCTTAAGAATCTTTTGTCACCCTGCCCAGTTTGGTTCAGCGGTTGGAGCATCTGCCCATGGACTGAAGGGTCTCAGGTTCACTTCTGGTCAAGGGCACGTACTTGGGTTGCAGATTTGACCCCCGGCCCATGTTTCTCTCTCTCTCTCTCTCTCTCTTTCTTCTTTCTTTCTCTTTCCCTCTCTCCCTATCCCTTTCCCCTTCCCTCCCTCCCTTTCACTCTCTTTAAAAATCAATGGGCCCTGGCCGGTTTGGCTCAGCGGTTGGAGCGTTGGCCTGCGGTACAGAGAGACCCGGGTTCGGTTCCCGCTAAGGGCACGTACCTCGGTTGCAGTTTGTCCCCGGCCCTGGTTGGTCGTGCGGGTGGCAGCCACTCGATGTGTCCCTTCACATCGATGTTTCTCTCTCTCTCTTCCTCTCTCTCCCTCCCGCTCTATCTGAACAAAAAATGGAAAAATGTCCTCGGGTGAGGATAAAAAAAAAAAAAAGGCCCTGGCCAGTTTGGCTCAGTGGTTAGAGCGTCGGCCTGTGGTCCGGAGAGACCTGGGTTCGGTTCCCGCTAAGGGCACGTACTTCGGTTGCAGTTTGTCCCCGGCCCTGGTTGGTCGTGCGGGTGGCAGCCACTCAGTGTGTCCCTTCATGTCGATGTTTCTCTCTCTCTCTCCTTCCTCTCTCTCCCTCCCACTCTATCTGTACAAAAAATGGAAAAATATCCTCGGGTGAGGATTAAAAAAAAAAAAAAAAAATGTTCTTTGCCCTGGCCGGTTTGGCTCAGCGGTTAGAGCATCCACCTGCGGTCCGAGAGACCCGGGTTCGGTTCCCGCTAAGGGCATGTACCTCGGTTGCAGTTTGTCCCCGGCCCTGGTTGGTCGTGCGGGTGGCAGCCACTCGATGTGTCCCTTTCACATCGATGTTTCCCTTTTTCTCTCTCTTCCTCTCTCTCCCTCCCACTCTATCTGTGCAAAAAATGGAAAAATGTCCTCGGGTGAGGATAAAAAAAAAAAAAAAAAAAATCAATGGAAAGATATCCTCTGGTGAGGATTAACAACAAAGAAAGAATATATATATTTTTTTTTCCTCCTTTCTTCCTCCTCTCACTGCTTTTTATGGCCTTAAAAATGGATGTTTACAAAGTGACATTTGTCATTCTTACTGTGTTCTTAGGGTATGTTTTATCCTCTAAACTCAAGATTGAAGCATCCTAGATGTATATTGTGCTTGGCATTGAATAAATTATCAAGTGAATGCTATGAACTAAATTTAGTTGTTCTTTTTCTTTTTTAAGTAGCCCATGTGATCTGTTAGGAAAATTTATTTTGCAGTAATAAGCTGCTGACCTCCAGTTCTTTTCTTTGCCTCTGAGTGCCATATCTTCTTCTTCTTGGAAGGGCTTTAATTATGCAGATGATTATAATCTCCATGTCACATCGAGGTTGCCTCGTTAACATGTGTTGTGCATGCACGAGTTATGGAAAATCTGCCTGTTTTAATTTAAAGAATTAATTTTGTTTCTAATGTAATTTTCATATTTCAAGTGCTAATTAATTCAGTGAGTTGTTTATTCAGTTTCTGAGCTTGGATAGTTTTAGCATGCCTAATGAGAAAACATGCATCTTTTATTATAGTCATGATGAAAAAATCATTTAAAAACCTCAACAGTCACGGCTGAGTGATAGTAAATATATTCCGTTCACAAGCAATCTGTTGCAGGTCTTATAATACAGCTTTTGAGTCACAAGTTTGAAGATTTAACACTTAGTTTGAGATCTTGATGTCTTATTATTTTAAGAGTTATTTAAACTTTCCATTATGGAAAACAAAAACATACAGAATTGCACAGAATAATATCATGACTCCAGTGAACCTATTACCCAGGTTCAAAAATGGTTAACTCACTGCCCATCATATTTCAGCCCCAACTTCCCAAAGGAAAATAACAAGCTGAATTAACTTAAAGCAAAACTCAAGCATCATATTATTTATTCAGAATTGATTTTTAAACATTTAAAGGAGACTATTGACTAAGCCTGACTCAGATACTATCTGTGTTGGATTGGATAATTCACTTTCCTTATATCAGTAAAATTAAAGAATTATTCTTTTTTATTTATTTTTAAATTTTTATTGAATTTATTGGGGTGACTTTGGTTGATAAAATTATATAGGTTTCAGCTCTGGCCAGTGTTGCTCAGTTGGTTGGAGCGCTGTCCCATACACCAAGAGGTGGTGGGTTCGATTCCAGTCAGGGCATGTATCCAGGTTGCAGGTTCGATCCCCGGTTGGGACATGTGCGAGAGGCAACAACTGATCGATGTTTCTCACATCAGCGTTTCTCTCTGTCTCTCTTACTGTCTCGCTTTCTCTCTCCCTTCCTCTCCCCTCCTCCCCCTTCCTCTCTCTAAAATCAGTTTAAAAAAAAAATTAAAATAATGATATAGACTTCAGGTGTACAATTCTATATAATACATCATCTGTATATTGTGTGTTCACCACCCAACGTTAAGTCTTCTTCCATTCACCATTTATTCCCCCCTTGCCTTCTACCTCCTCCCACCCCACCCCCTTCCCTCTGGTAATCACCATACTATTGTCTGTGTCTTTGAGTTGGTTTTGTTGTTTTTTGCTTAATCCCTTTACCTTTTTCACTCAGCCCCCCAAAACCCCTCCCCTCTAACAACTGTCAGTCTGTTTTCTGTATCTATTTAGTTCCTTTATTTTACTCATTAGAGTCCACATATAAGTAAAATCATGGTATTTGTCTTTTCTCTGAATGGCTTAGCATAATACTCTCCAGTAGCATCCATGCTGTTGCAGAAGGTAAGATATCCTTTTTTTTTTTAATGACTGAGTAGTATTCCATTGTGGTAAATTGTGTAAATGTACCAGTTTTTTACCACTCATCTACTGATGGGCACTTGGTCTGTTTCCAGATCTTAGCTATTGTAAATAACGATGCAGATATGGGTGTATATATTCTTTTGAATCAGTGTTTCTGTTTTGTTTTTTGATATATTCCTAGAAGTGGAATCACTGGATCATAAAGCTAAAGAGTTTTTAAACTTACTTATTTTCCTTGTTACTTATAGCTCTAATAGTCCACATGTTTATAAAAATCATATAACCCATGACTAATATATTGCCATATTATCCTCCAAAAGGTTTGTGCTACCAGTTGACATTCCACAAGGGTTAATAGCAGCTATCTTATCTTAACAAATTTTATTCATTCATCTCTTTGAACATTATAAATGTCTTTAATTTAAACTGTCTTTTAGATCAATCTACTATCTTGAGTTCCTTGGGTCAAATTTCTGCTGTTTATGGTGTCTGCTATTTCTCATGCTGTTAGATTTCTTCCTTTTTTTTTTTTTAAATTTTAATTTTATTTTATTTTTGTTACAGATGTTTCTCCTTTTTCACCCTAGATTTCTTCTTGTGCTTTGTAATTTTTGTGAGATTATCTTCAGTAGAAAGTACCTTCTTTGGAGGTCACTGTGTTCCTTGGGCTGTATAGGCATCCCTGTTGGGGCCCAAAGGGGTGGTTCTCTCCAGAGTAGTCTAGATTATTTCTCATTTCTGGTAGTAAACTTGTGGTACAGCTCAGGAATTATATTTCTAGAAGTTGACTCTTTCCATCCCTTACATGGGCCGAAGCCATTCCTAAGCCATGTCCTTGAGTCTTGGCTCCTATCTTTATGCTGGGAATAGAGTTCTGCCTCCCCTTTATCAGTGTCTTGGCTCCTTTCCTTTTTTTTTTTTAAATCCTCACCCGAGGACATTTTCTTCTGCATTTATCTTCAGATAAAGCGGGAGGGAGAGAGGGAGGAAGAGAAAGAGATACATTGATGTGAGAGAGAAACATCGAGTGGTTGCCACCCACATAACCCCAACCAGGGCCAGGGACAAACTGCAACCGAGGTTCGTGCCCTTAGCGGGAACCAAACCCGGGTCTCTCTGGTCTGCGGGCTGATGCTCTAACCGCTGAGCCAAACTCGCCAGGGCGACACTACAGTGTTTTTTGTTGTTGGTTTTGTTTTGGTTTTTGGGGGGTGGGGGAGTTGTTTTGTTTCTTTGAATCTTGAATTTCTCTGTGTTTGGAGCCGGAGGTTAGGCCTCTTGCGCTTTGGCTCTTTCAGTCATCTACAGCAATATTTCTGTACATTCTCCATAAGGGGTCAGGTTCAGAGGGGCTGTTACTTGCCCACGGCACATGGCTAGGAAGTAGTAGAGCTGGGAATTGACCAAACTCCAGAGTCTATGTTCCTTTCACTCTACTAAACTCCTGATTTGTTTTGGAAGCCTACCCTAACATTATGGGCATTAGATCCATAATATGAAACTTGCCAAGATTCATGGTAAGACTGGTGCTGGCTTCTGGATTCCAGAGATATTTATTTTTAGAAATAATTATTATATTTAAATTATTTATTATATTCAAGAGGATAGACATTATAACTGTTAATAATACTCATTAATGATTAAGCACTAAATATATACCAGGCTCTATGCTTAATACTTTATGAGCATTTCACATATTTTAATCATTACAACCATGCTGTGTGGTGAATATAGCCATAAACTGCCCCTCACCCCCCGCTTTTACAGTAACAGAAACTGAGCAGAGAGGTTAAGTTACTTGCTCAGGATTACATAGTGAGTAATAGAAGGGCCAAGACTTGATGCCAGATGTGTTTGATTTCAAAGCTCTTAACCATTATATTATACTGCTTCTCAGAGAGCCCCTTTATTAAGTTGTTGAGGGACAGGACTGAGGCTCCTGTTCTAGGGTCTGTGTTGCCAAGCCTCAGCCTACATGAACATAAATTTCCTTGCTGGTTGTTTGAATAATATGTTTCCCCAGGATTTTCAGAAGCAAAGGTAGATTATTTTCAAAAGGGGTCTGCCTCTGTTGATAGGTTAATGATGTTGTTACATGAGGGAGTATGTTTTGGTTGTATATATCTGAATCTACAGTAAAGAATCAGATTGCAGCCCTGGCTAGTTTGGCTTAGCCGTTAGAGCACCAGCCCAAGGACTGAAGGGTCACAGGTTTGATTCTAGTCAAGAGCATCTACCTGGGTTGCAGGTTTGATCTCCGGCCCTGGTCAAGGTCATGTGGGAGGTAACCAGTCAATGTATCTAACACATCGATGTTTCTCTCTCTTCCTCCCTCCCTTCCATTCTTTCTAAAATGTCAATGGGAAAATATTCTTGGGTGAGAATTAACAACAACAAAAAAAGGATCAGATTGCAGTTGTAGGGAGGAGATTAGAGTGGGGTGAGATTTGATTGCTTTATAAGACACATTCAGAACACCTGTAAGAACCATGGCCCACAATACTTTGAAAACATATGTCTGGATAAAATATCAGTTTCAGGATTTTGGAAAGTTTCTGTTATGTGTTTATGTTTGTGTGATTTTTGTTTTTGATAAGGGCTATCGAAGAATATTATTTGCCCCCAAGAACAGAAGGACATATTCTTGAAGTGACGTGAGAGATTCTGTCAGTGTTAGGATCAGTGTACTTCCTCTGGCCAGTAGGGGGAGCTCTGCAATAGGTTATGAGTTAAAAATGTGTTCCCATTTGTTTTCTCAAATCTTTCTATGGTAGGCTTTATTCAAGATTAAAACCACTATTTATTTTTAAATCTATTTTAAGTAACCACAGCAACACTAAGGGCAATGTCTTTATTTTATTTAGGTAGAAGTTTGGATACCTCATACTTGGCAAAGTTCAAATAAGACTGAAGCCAGCCAAAACCTGTCAAAACTTGTCAAAATAGTTTAAATTTTTCTTCTCTCTTCCCAGATTTCTCAGAATTCTTAACCAGAATTGATGTTTTCTATATGTATCATGGTACCATGCATATAGTTTTGAAACTTTCATCATATAAAATGACTCTAACCAAGTAGTTGAAAGATTTAAAAAACAAAACTTCAAATTCTAGTGCAGAACTGACTTGGGGAAATTATTTTATGTATCAAAATAAATATTAATAATGGCATCTTATTGCTTTTATTGCCTAGCCTCTTTGATTTTCTTTTTCTTTTTTTTTTTATCCTCACCCAAGGACATTTTTCGATATTCTGTTCAGACAGAGTGGGATGGGGAGAGAGAGAGAGAGAGAGACATCGACGTGAAAGGGACACATTGAGTGGTTGCCACCCACACAACCCAATCAGGGCCGGGGACAAACTGCAACCAAGGTACATGCCCTTAGCAGGAACCGAACCCGCGTCTCTCCGGACCACAGGCCGACGCTCTATCCACTGAGCAAAACCGGCCAGGTTGCCTCTTTGATTTTCATCTAATTCACTTCCATGTTGTCTCTATAAGAGTCTAACACTTTCTTTGAGAATAGCCTTTTCCTTCCTTTTCTTTTTTTACTGATTTATGGTAGTTCTTTGTGTTAGATACTAATTTTTTTTGTCTGTTATGTGCATTGTAAATATTTTCTTCCAGCTTGTGACTTGTACTTTTAATTTTGCAGGGTATTTTCTTAGAAAGTAACTTGTATTTTCATGAAACTACATTTCTTATACAGTATGCTTTTTGTGTATCTATCTAAAATAAATTCTCCCTTCCCACAGATTACTCTTTGAAATTTAGATCATTATTCTTCTATATACTTTTTAGCTATAGTATATAAAATTTCATAAAATAACACTGGGATTTGGACTGAATTGCATTGAATACATAGATTAGTTAGGCAGGTTTACCATTTTTATGATGTTAATTCTTCCTGTTAATGAACATGTCTTATCTTTTTATCTCTTTGGCTTATTTCTTCTATCCTTAGATAACTTCATAAGTTTATCCACAAAAGTGTTTTAGATCTTTTTGTTAAATTGATTTTTTTGTTTTGTATTGTTTTATCTGTTCTTCAGAGGTTTTTTGTTTGTTTTTATGAAGGCTGTCTTATTGTCTGTGAGTTACTCTTTTTCTTTTTGATCTCTCTCTCTCTCTCTAGATAGATAGATAGATAGATAGATGTGTGTGTGTGTGTATGTGTGTGTGTGTGTGTGTGTGTGTGTGTGTGTGTATATATATGTATATATATATATTTTTTTTTTTTTTGGTCTTACTAAGATCTCCAGTACGGTTTTAAATAACAGAGGTGATATTGGCATTGTTGTCTTATTCCTCACCTTAAAGAAAGTCCTTCTAATGTTTTACCGTTAAGTCTGATTCTGCAGCAGAATTTGGTATAGATACCCATTATCAGGTTAAAGAAACTCTTATCTATTTCTAGTTTCAGAGATTACGTTTTTTAATCAAAGTTGGTGTTAAATCGTATTGTTTTTTGAGTTGAACACTCAGCTGTTTAATTTTCCTGCTTACTAATGTATTCAATTAACATTGTCATTTTCCCTCTAAGTTCTGTTTTAGCTGCATCGCATAAGTTTTGTATGTGGTACATTGTAAATCTTTTTTCCCAACTTGTGGTGCTTTGTGCTTTTTACATATTTCTTTTGTAATACATGAATTAGTCAGAAGTGCCTTTTAAAAATCAAATGTGTGAATTTTAAAAGCTGCTTATTTTTTGCCCTGGCTGGTTTGGCTCCGTGGGTAGAACATCGGCCTGAGCACCAGAGGGTCTTGGGTTTGATTTCCAGTCAAGGGCACATATCTGGGTTGTTTGGGGGGCAACCTTTCGATGTCTCTCTCTCACATCAATGTTTTTCTCCCCTCCCCCCCCCTTCTATCTAAAAATCAGTAATGGTCTGTATGATAGTTCTTAGTATTTTTTTGAGACATTTGTTTTCTAGCCTGTCAGTAATACCGTTTCTGATATTGTTATTTTGTGTTATCAAGACTCACAGTGTGCTGATAAACAGACAAGGTTTTGTAAGCGAGTTAGCCAGATTGATGGAAGGATAAAGCAAATGTAGTGAAATGTTACTATTTGAGGAATCTGGGTGAAGGGTAGTCATTGCAACTTTTTTGTACCTATGGAATTATGTCAACATGTTGCATTAAATGATTTTCAGTCCATGGTTTTCAGTTTTTAGAAATATGTCTCAAGAGGCTAATTTGGGATAGCTTATAAATTGAAAGGGTTTCACTTAAGAGTTTTCTAATAAAGTGATACCTTAAGATTGTTGGTTTTTACTAACTGATTCAGGTATTATTCCTGTCATTAATATTGATAGAAATATGTGCTTCAGAAAATCAAGCATATCACAGAGGTTTAGGAAGATGTTAATTAGTATTACTATATGTAATTCTAAGTAATCTATTGGGTACTGAATGCCATTAGTACTGTGAAAATAAGGACATTTTGTAGCTATTGTCTCCTGTGCATTATATATTAAAATATATGTAGGTTTTGTTGGTGTGTCTTAATATGCAGAAAAGTAGTTTTACCATTTCAGTCTCAAGCAAATATCTTTTTTAAAAGAAGAGAATTTCTCCTGTGTTTTATTTGATCATTGTTAAATAGGTTGTTAATATTTAGGAGCCAAAATGAGAACTTCTAGTTCTATACCAGAAATATAGAAGGAATCCAACCTTTCCAAAATTAAAAATATTTTGGTAAATAAAGTATATTACATTATCTCTATTCGGTAAATAAAGTATATGCTTTAATAATACTTTATATATAAAGTATATTTGAAAACAAAAACAAAAAGATTTTTTTTCAGAGGCAGCGATAAAAAAATCTTGGAGCAACTAAGATAGCCTGATTTGCAAAAATTTATAGTTTAGTAGTGAAATGCTGTTGCCTCAGATGAGGAAATGACAGGCCAAAGGATGGATGGCCACTTAAAACAGTATGTATCCATCTACTGAAGATTTGACATGCAGTTCTCCCTCCCAGGGCTCACTGGCTATATGATTCATGGCTTCTCGTCCTTGTCCTTCCGGCATGCCAGGGGATGCATAGCAGTCAGTTCCCCCTCCTGTCCCCAGGCTGTGAGGCCAGGGCCGGCAGAACATGGACGACTGAATTGAAAGGTTGTTTCCACTGACTCAGAGCCTTTCAAATGTGACTCAGTGAATTAAAGGGAGTGAGTGGATGGTTTCTCTTTAAAACATGCACTCTATTCATAGATTTCTGATTTTTATTCTAGAGCACTTGCCACATTCATCTCTTTGAAATAGAACTTTAAATCATAGTGGCATAATTATGTTAGGGTAACTCAGAAGCGTGTTCTAGGTAAATTCCTATGATGATACTAAGGTAATAAAAATAATCGGTATTGTAGATCCCCAGAAGTCCGAAGTCTCATGAAGACTCCTGTTGTTGCTCTGAGTTTCCTCACGTTCAAACCAAAGTCCAGGCTCTTGTTGAAGTGATTTTATTTCACCACCATCCATCAGATACTAATTTCAGAGCTGCATAAGATGGACATTCTTGACTCATAGCCTATTTTCTTTCCACCTGCAGTTGTTTGAAGGGGATTGTTATAACATTGCCTCTCTTGTGTGTTATCTGTCTCATTCTCTGGGACTCAGATAATAGCATTTGGAAGGACGGTAAATAGAACATAAAGGACTGCAGGTATTTTAACACTTCTTTTACCACAATAGGCTTACTGTCTAATTTCTGATCTTCAAGATGTTTAAAGCTATCATCAGAGCATATTAAGTGTTCACGTATCCTTGCCACTCAAGTCAGCATCAATCGAGAGTTTCAGATAGCACTTGTGTAGTTATACCTACCAAAGCTCAAACTTAAAACAGCTAGTTTTATTAGAATCATATCTCTGAGTAAGAGCAAGAGAAAGAAAAAGGCATAGAGAAAGAACAGTAATTTGTGGAATCAGTAATTTGGTTCGAAACTTGGCTCAGAGTCAGCTTGGGCAAATTATTTCCTTTCTCGAGCCTCAGTTTCCTAGTCTGAAAAAGTGGGCCATAAAAGTTCCTACTTTGTATGGTTGTGAAGATGATACAAGATAATATATGTAAATACTTAGCATAGAAATGCTCAAAAGTGATGGGTAGTTTATTAGTTATATGGGTCTTTGAATGTATGACAGTGGCATTAATTTAATTGGACCTAAAATATCCTTGAACCAGGGCCACTTTTTAGTGTCCTGATTCCTTTTCTCTTGCCAGTTAGGTTTTTAGTTTTCACTCTTGGTATTAGTGATGCTTTGTAAATGCCACCTCTGTGTCTGAACACTGGCATGAAAATGGTAAAACTAAAGGAAGGTCACTTGTCAGTTTCAGTAACTTTTAAAAAATGTGCTGAGGAGGGGGGGAGAGGGAGAGAGAGAGAGAGAGAGAGAAAGTCTTTGTAAATAAGATGATAGATGTTCTGAGAATCTGTTAAATAGCTCAAAATACAAGATGGCAGATTTTAAAGAAGGCTAGACTTCGGATCCACATGAGCCTTCCTTTGTAGAGTTTTAAACTCTTATCTTAATACTGTGGAATGTGTTACTGACTGGAATTTTTTCCATTCCTGAAAGAAGTCACTGTCGTTCACTGGGCATTTATCAAAAGCTCCCTCCTGGGTGAGATTTACAATAGAAACGCAGACATCTTGGTCCCGAGACTTTTCTCACAGTTGCACAAATAATTCAAGGTCATCATGCCAGAGTGGAGACTAGATCCTAATTGTTTGTGCAGTTTTTCTAATTGTGTCCAGATGTTGGGCCCACTTTTTATCTTTGGAAACCACTAACATTCTTGATTCTTTTGGAATGAGCCAAAAAGCACAGACTCTTGGTGCCTGAAAATTCTTTCAAAACACCCTGCCAGACCACATGTTAGGATATGAAAGTACCAGATCGCAGTGTAACTTGGGCAAAAGGCTCAAGACCTATATTTTGGGGATGATAAGGTGCTTCATCATAGTTCAGTGAAGGCAAGCCAAGAGAAGGCAGTCATGTGATTGTGATGAAGAGCAAAGGAAAATGAGTCCCAAAAGATATACTTTGACTCTCATGCCTAAGAGGCAGCTAACTCAATTTCAGTCCTTTAGGGGAATATATTTCTCTGTTGCTCTTAGCTGCATTGACCTGTTTGCTCCTCTTGTTCAGTGAGAAAATAGAGATGCAGTTTGATAAATTTAAATAGATCTATAAGCAGAAAGTAGATGATCCTTTTAAGTGTTTATGTTCTAAAACTATCACTTGGAATCAGTATTTGTTAAAAAATAATTATTTCATAACAAGCAAGAAATATTTGTTAGGTAGTCACTGTGTGTCATTAGTGTGTACTGTACCAAAACCAACTGAGACATTTATCGCTGATGGGGAATTTATAGGGTCAAAGGGGAAGATGACAGTTGTTATGATCGTTTTCTAATATTTATGGAGTGCCTATTATACTGTACCTGTTCTTTCTACTTGTTTGTATCAATGAAGCATCACCTAGGTGCTTCAGATGGTGGCATTTGATGACGGCATACCTTAGTTAAGGTTATAGGACCTCTACATACGAAGGTAATATAATCCTGGGCCAAGTGCTGGGTAAGTAGTATAGAAAAGTGTTAAAGAATTTGTAAGAAGGAATACAAAGTCTTGGAGATACAGAAAAGCCAGGGAGGATATTCCAGGCAGGCACAATGTCAGAAAGGTAGGAAAAAACATTGATAATCTGTGTGGCTGAAGTGGATGCTGACCAGATGGTGGAGAACACCGAATGCCAAAGTAAGGAGTTTGAGCTTGATTCTGTTGGTAATAGTGTAGTATAAGGACATTTTTATCAGAAAAGTGATATAACAGTGTTTTTTCAGAAGAGTCAGTGGAAAGACCAGAAAAGGTGAGGCGAATTAGGAAATTGTTAAAATAACAAAGGTATGGGTTATTTTCACCTGTATGTTTTCAGATGTGCTGCCTCCATTCCTCCATTCCTCTGGTTAGTAACCCTTAGAAATGTGGATTTCAATCTCTGAGTTCATATACGATGGCTCACCAGATTAAAGAACGAGAGTACCATTGCCGGGAAGTCAGGTCAGTTTACAGAGAGGCACTTACCCAAGCTGGTTAACTGGCAGAGTTATTTCAGTTGGGCTCCAGGTAATTTTATAACTTGTGATTCCAGTAATTCTTAGTGGTTTTAAAGGAACATTTATGGCCACACACAGAAACTTGAAGAATAACTTGTGTAATTAAATGAGTTAATACATGTAGGGTCCCACTAACAAAAACAAAACCAGAAACCACACACACATAGTAAATGTTAGATTGAAAAACAAAACAAGTGACCTTATGATAAGGCATATTATTCTGAGGAAGAAAAAAAACGTCTTGAGGGATTGCTCAGGTTTTTTTTTTTTTTGCAAATACGCATGTGTGAAACCGAGAAGAAAATGCAGGCTCTGTCCAGTTTTCTAGTTTAAAACAGACTTAATTACTGTTAAGGTAGAAAAGAGTTATTATTGTAGAAATTAGGAGAGAGTAGGTTGACCATTGTGTTTGACAGTGACAGTCTTAAAAATGAAAGTTTAGTATGAAAGGGTATAAAGTTTATGAATTTTTTTTATTTATCCTCACTCCAGGACATTTTTCCATTTTTTATTCAGATAGAGTAGGAAGGAAAGAGAGAGAGAGAAACTTCGATGTGAAAGGGACACATCGAGTGGCTGCCACGCACACAGCCAACCAGGGCCAGGGACAAACTGCAACGGAGGTACATGCCCCTAGGGGGAAACGAACCCCGGTCTCTCCAGACCACGGGCCAATGCTCTAACCGCTGAGCCAAACCGGCCAGGGCGAAAGGGTATAAAGTTTAATGTCTAGTAGATGGTCATTCCAAAGGAGAAAAGGGACTTCAGGCATTGGTCAAGCCCCTCCCAGTCAGGATGACCTTGGCATTGTGCTGTAGCTCATGTGAATCCAGAAATAAAAGCAAAAGTAGAGGAAAGAGGTCCTGCTGATTTTTAAAATTGAGTCATTGATATATAATTTGCATATCATATACCATTTAAGTGTGCAATTCAGTGATTTAACACTCCTGAAGTTTTAACTAAGGACTGTTTTTCTAAAACTGCCATTGCTTCTACTTTAGAATTTTGTTTAAAATGAAGAGAATAGTCTGGCTAGTGTAGCTCAGCGGTTGAGCGTCAACCTATACACCAGAGGTTGCTGGTTTGATTCCCAGGCAGGACATATGCCCAGGTTGTGTGCCCAATCCCCAGTGGGGGGCATGGAGGAGGCGGCCAGTCGATGTTCTCCCTCATTGATGTTTCTGTCTCTCTCTTCCTCTCCCTCTAAAATCAATACAGGAAAAAAATTTAAATAAAATAAAGAGAATATACTTTCACTAATTTTTCCTACTGTGCCAACAGAAGGTCTTATTTAAATACACATCTTCATATCCATGAGGTTGCTGAGGTAGTGTTTAGGACTTTTATTAAGTCAGTGAGTATAAGGAGATCTACACTGTTAAAAGTGTTATAAACAGCTCTCAGTGCATTGTGTATGTAGCCTGAGTCCATCCAGGATGACTGTACCCAATTTTCACGTCATGCTATGGATAAATATGCACTGGAAAATAAACCAGAGAACCACAATATATCTTACATTGTATAAACAGTGTTTTGTAGATAACTTTCCATTTTTCCCAAAAGGCTGATATATTTCAATATTTTGATTACATTCATGTTAATTTTTACTTGGCAGAGGTAACCTAACCAACTACCATTATGTTTTGGTACTAAGGGATATACATTTCAATAAAGTTATTGAAATGCAAAAAAATAAAGGAAAATGTGCAATTCAGTGCTTGTTAAGTGTATTTACAGAGTTGTGCAACCACCACCATAATGTAGTTTTAAAATTTTTATTATTTTTAAATTGAGATGTAATTCACATATAAAACTCACCACTTTAAAGTTGCAATTCTGTGGATTTTAGTGTATTAACAAGGTTATGCAACCATAACCACTGTTGGATTCCAGACATTTTCATCGCCCCCAAAAGAAACCTCAATCCTGTTAGCATTCACTTCTTATTCTCCCTTTCCCCTATCCTCAAGCAACCATTCATCTGCTTTCTGTCTCTTTGGCTTTGCCTGATTTGGGCATTGATCAGTGGAATCAGACAAATATGGCCTTTATGTCTGGTTTCTTTCACTAAGTTGAATGTCTTCAAGGTTTATCCATTTTGTAGCATATATCAGTATATCATTCCTTTTTACGGCTGAATACTATTCCATTGTGTGTTTTGTTTACAACCTAATTTTAGAACATTTGATAACTCCCAAAAGAAACTTCATATCCTTTAGGAGCCGCTTACTATTTCACCTACTTGTCCCAACCCTGTAGCCCTAGGCAGCCACTAACCTTCTTTCTGTCTCTACAGATTTGCTTATTCTGAACATTTCATATAAATACAATGATAGAATATGTGATATTTTGGTGAATATGTGAATATGGCTTCTTTTATTTAGCATAATGTTTTTGAGGTTCATCTACGTTGTGTATCAGTATTTTACTCCTGAATAATAGTCCACTGTGTGGATATACCACATTTTATTTATTAATGCATCTGTTGATGGCCATTTGGGTTCTTCTGCTTTTATATGGCATTTTTCAAAAGGAAATAAATATAGGCTACAGTTGCTTATGAATTCACCCCTTTGTCTGTGGGCTTAGACAGAATGTCCATTTAGCTTGCCAGATGCTGCTTACAAAGAAAAATGGGCCAGTCCTAGTATAGGAATTCATGTATTTTCTCCATCAGATAAAACAATCCAAGCAAGACATGCCTATTTTCAAAGTTTGACTTCTCTGCTCTCCCTATGGCTTCAGGTTTCTGGTATTATCATTCAACTGAACGTCTTCATTTCTTGGGATACACCTGAAAAAATGCCCTAGCTCACATTGGAACAAAAAGCTCACCGGCCAGCTGAAGCCCTGGGGACAGCATTGCCTTTAATCAGCTTGGAATGATCCTCTTACGCTTTCAGTACTGACAGGCTGTTGTCCAGCACACTTGATCATCTAACTCAAAAGTGCTGAAAGAAAAGTTCGTAGATAAGGTTACTGGGAAAATTCCATTCCCCTGCTCTTTCTACACTCAACTTAATGCAATTCTGACATGTCAAGAATTTTCATTTTGATTTTAGAGAAGTTGCAATAGGAGATGCAGCTAACCAGACTTAAAACTTGATGATGAGGGTTCATAGACTACCCTTGATGATAACTAGCCGTGAAATCGTGGGCAAATTTCTCATAAGAAATAAGGTGGAAGTAACAATACATCCCTCAAAAGACTTGAGGATTAAGTGAAATAGTACAGTGTCTAGCACTTGGTAGGTGCCTAATAAGTGCACGTTTTCTTCCCTCCGCTTATTTATATGGTGGTAATGAAGTTGTGATGAGAATATCATATGAAAGCAAGTGTTCTCATTTTTTCATGTCAACAGTGATAGAAATTAGACAAATGATTATATCCTAGCTTAACGGACACATTCCTTTGATTTTATTATGTCATGTTTTATTTGTTTATTTTAAAAGATTTTTTTTAAATGGATTTTTGAGAGAGAGAGAAAGAGGAAGAGAGACATCGATGTGAGAACAGAACATCAATTGCCTCTTGCACACCTCATTCTGGAGATCGAACCCATAACCTGGGCATGTACCCTGTCCAGGAATCAAACCAGCAACCTTTCAGTATACAGGATGGTGGCCAACTAACTGAGCAACACTAGTCAGGGCATTTATGCCATGTTTTAGAATTAGATCAAAGAAAAGTTATCTTTAGTGTTTTATCCCTGGTTTAAAGACTTGGATTTCTAAAACCCACCAGTATTGTACCCAAAAGGAATTAATGAAGCACTATAGAAGTATATAGAATTAATTATACAATTTTTATTATTAGATATGATGCTTTCTGAATAAAGTGTCTTTATGGTTTTTTAAATAACAGTTCCACAGAACATATTTTAAATTGCCTGTTAGTTCTATCTAGAAGTTACCATTTTTGTTGACGAATTCTTATCAATAATTTTTCTGTGCATATATAAAGATAGATGGATATACAGACATAAAATGAAGAAGTACTGAGGAGATACTGATGTTTGATATATGCAAGTGTTTGATATACTCTTAAACATTAAGTGTGTATTTTGTAAGACAGGAGCTATTCTGCGTGTGTGTATTTCCTAAGAAAGGGTATTCTCTTTGTTACCATTATACAGTTTCAAGTGGGGATTTTTCTAAAGAAGAGCTCTCCCTTCTCCTTCCAATCTTCTTCACTTTCAAATTATTACTCTGAGCTCATGGATTCTTTTTATTCAGTTTAATCTTTTGATGCTCACTCAGAGTATCCCAAAATTTACCAGTGGAGCCTCTCAAGGTGGCTCCTGTATCCTATTGAAATGTCCCCATCAGTTTTTGAATACTTGCTTGCTTTTTTGACACAAAAGATGTCCAGGCCCATTTTATACTTTTTCTGCCCTAGACCTGGAATGAGCTATTTCTCTTAAGCCTTAGTTCCTTTGAGTGGGGAATGGTCTTTAGAAACCAAGATCTGAGCCCTAGGTGTGCTCATTGGAATCGGGTATTGTTGCTTCAGAGCCTTTAATGAAAAGAGCTCAGAATTTATTTTTAAAAATAAATTATGAGTTCATGCTAATACTTGCAGTTCAAATATAACACCACAGGATTCTTCTGTTCCTTCTCCTGTTTCATATTTTGGTATTTAGATACTGCCCGATCTCCTTTGTAGGGCTTGTACTATTTTGCAGTCCAGTTCAATAGTGTAGGAAAGTGCATATCCCCATACCCTTACCAACAAATAGAGTTAACAGGCCTTAGACATTTTGCCAATCTAAAATGTAAGCAGTTGCATCTCTGAGTAGTTTTGATTTTTCTTATTATGAGTGAACCTAAACATTAAAAAAAAAAATTTAAGGGCTAATTGGGTATCTTTGTGTACATACTATCTTTTCAAGTCTTCAGCCCCACCACCCCATTTTTGGTCTTCTCTTCCTTGATTTTCAAAGTTCTTTACGTATTTAGGAATTTATCAGTCTGATATATAAAGAACTCTTAGATTTTTAAAAAAGAAGATTCTTTTAAAAATTATGGTGTTTGCTGCAAATATTTTCTTCTAATTCATCATTTGTCTTGGCTTATAGTGTATGTGTGCTTATTAATTTTTTAAAAATGTGTGATGTTCACACAAAAGGTTTTCATCTATTCATTTTTTATTGCATCTGGGTTTTTGCCCTAGTTAGCCTTTTCCACACCCAGTTTTAAATGTATTCACACATGCTTTCTTCTAGTACTTGTGGTTTCCATTTTTACAATTAGAGCTCTTCTCCATTTGGAGTGTTTCTGGTTTAAGGTATGAGGTGTGGATCCAATTTAATCTTTTTCCAGATAGCCATCCAGTTGATTGGACGGCCATGTGGACTTTCTATTTTGTTTCCAGACTTTCTGTTCTGTTCAACTGGTCAAGGTATCTAGGAAGGATATTTTGTATAAAAGCACACTGAATACTTCATATGTCAGCGGTTGCTTGGCTGGCTCAAGGGGGCTCTCTGAACACTCCTTTTTGATACGTAGGATTATGTGTAGGCTTGCTGCAGAGTTAGTGGTCTGATCAGAAGGATTTCGCTTCCTGACTTGTCAACAAATCCCAACACTCCCATTGTTACAAGTTTTATTCTGTTGGAGCTTCTTCAGAACTATATTATAGACACATAAAATTAACTTAAAAATTAGACAGTAAGCCCTGGCGGTTTTTCTCAGTGGTTAGAACATCAGCCTGTGGACCAGAGAGACCTGGGTTCAGTTCCCGCTAAGGGCACGTACCTCGGTTGTGGTTTGTCCCCAGCCCTGGTTGGTCATGTGGGTGGCAGCCAGTCGATGTGTCTCTTTCATGTCGATGTTTCTCTCTCTCTTCCTCTCTCTCCCTCCCACTCTATCTGAACAAAAAAATGGAAAAATGTCCTCGGGTGAGGATAAAAAAAAAAATTAGACAGTAAGCCTGAAAAGCGTTTAACATCATACCTAGAACAAACAAGAAAACACATATTCAGCACATACTCATTGACTGGTCTTAGCAAATGTTGTGGTTAATTCCTAATAAGTGAAGAGGCAAACAAACAGTGAAGTAAGCTATTGGTAACATCTGGAAGTGGGCGAATCTGGGGTTGGCAGTGGAGATAGTGAGTCAGTGACAAGTGTCTCAGAGGCAGTAAGGGTGCTGGCTTGAAACTGGACTAGGCAAGGTCAGGAGATAAGATTGCAAGGAACAAGGGTGCCAGGCGGGAAACACTTGCTGTTCTTTCCCCCTCCTTCTCCTCCTTCAGCTTCTCTTCATCCTCCATCCCCTCCCCCCTTCCTTCTCTCCCTCCTGCATCTTCTTCATGAATTTATTGGCATGCTATTTGGATATCACAGAACGATGCTCAGAAATAGGATGAAACCAAGGCATCTTTTTTAAAATTATTTTTCAGTTACAGTTTACATTCAGAATTATTTTATATTAGTTTCAGGTGGTGTACACATAGTTGTTAGACATTTATATAACTTCAGAAATGCTTCCCCCAATATTACTAGTACCCACTGGCACCATACATAGCCCATCCACTTCTTAAGGCTCTGAACCTTCGTGTTTTTCCCTGGTTCCTGGGGAAAGGGCTATATAGACCCACATGTTCACGGAAAGCACTAAATAAAGACTGTCATTCCCAGTATTGCACTGCTAAGCATAGGCACAGAGCCACTTCAACATGTGAAATAGGTACACTAAGCTAGCTAGGTTTTTAAGTCATGCCAGTAAAATAATTCTTTTTGCTATTGTTACTAGTTGTAACTAGTAACTGCTATCCTCTGCTCTGATATGCTAACTGCGGTTACATAACTGCCCTGCTCTGTAACTGCGGATGGTTTGAGGTCCAACCTGAGAATGTCTTTCCTGACCACCCCAGCTTGCAAGATTTCTCCATCTTCTGGGCAGTTGTAACTCTTATAATCAGTATTTAATACGTATCTTGTACTATCCTCTTTTAAAAAATATTTAAAAGAACTATGTATGGTGTCAAATGGGTACTAGATTTATCGGGGTGACCACTTCATAAGTTATATAAATCACTGGGTTGTACACTCAAAACTAATATAATATTGCACGTAACCTATAATTGAAAAGTAAAAATTATTTTTATTATTTATTAATTTGTTTTTGTTACAGATGTTTCTCCTTTTTCCCCCATTGACACCCTCCTCCCCATCCCCCCCACCCCATCCCCAGCTTTATTGTCTATGTCCATTGGTTATGCATACATGCATCTAAGTTCTGTGGTTTACCTCTCCCCCGCAACACCCTCTCCTCTGAGGCTTGTCAGTCTGTACCCCACCTCTATGTCTCTGGGTCCATTTTGTTCATCAGTTTGTTTGGTTCATTATATTCCACAAATAAGTGAGATCATGTGATATTTGTCTTTCTCTGCTTGGCTTGTTTCGCTTAGCATAATACTCTCCAGGTCCTTCCGTACCATCTCAAAGGATAAGAGATCTTTCTTTCTTACAGCTGCATAGTGTTCCATTGTGTACATGTACCACAGCTTTTTTATCCACTTATCTACCCATGGACACTTGGAAAAGTAAAAATTATTTAAAATAAAAAAGGAAACTGTTTTAAAAAAGTAAATACAATCACACTAACAGAGATAAGTCCTGTTAACATTTTGGTATATTTTATTTCAGTCTTTTTATTTTCTCTCCTGTGTGTGTGCTTTTATAGATTTTATATCAAACTGTATATATTGTATCCTATTTTTCCCTTAACTTTATCATAAACCATTTGTAAATAGTATTTTAAAAGCTATGTTATATGTTATGTTATATGGAGTAGATTGTGATTTGCTTATATTTTCTTTTTCAGGCTTATTTTTCTCATTAGTCCAATTGAGATTATCAAGGGAACTCACTCTGCTGAATCAGTCCCCTTTTCCTGCTGCAGTGCCTGTAGACAACATTGTCTATGTAGATGATTAATAGATATTTTTGCTTGCTCCTCTTTTTTCAGTCTAATATTACAGGAACTATTTGCTATAGGAGACCCAAAAATATTTTTTGCACGTTACTCAGAGTCATTGTGTTTCCCAAGTATTTCCACTTAGAAAAAGGGACCCTGAGGAAACCTTTGCATGTATTTGGGGGAGGGGGCTGTAATCCTCTGGAATTGTATGAGAAATATTTTCAGTGAACATTTGTGTATTTTCTTATAGTTTTCATTAGATTTTTGAAGTCCTTATCTAACAAAGAGGTATGGATTCAGAGGCTGGAGCCCATCTGGATGGTGATAGATCTATTTATTAAACTTATCTGAAATCTGAGGTATTATATTTTACCTTTTCTTCTTCTTGGTTTTCAGGAAGGGATGAGACCATGCAACCTACAAAACCATCTTTCCTTGAATACTTTGAACAAAAAGAAAAGGAAAATCAGATCAACAGCCTGGGCAAGAGTGTACCTGGCCCACTGAAGAACTCTTCGGATTGGAGAGTACCACAGGATGGAGACTATGAGTTTGTAAGTAGTGTCGGAAGTACATGGTTATGTGTGCTGGGGACAGCGATTTGAAATACACACAGCCAGTTTTGTCATCTCACTGAAAGTGCCCGAGCACTTTCCGGCGGGGTTCAGGTCTCCTGCGACCACCCCTGGAAGCAGCCTCTGGGCTGAGGGCCTTGGGTTGACAACAACCTCATTTTGACTGACATTTGAGCAGTTCTGGCTCTCCTAGTTAGTAGCATCTTTTTTGCTTTAAAAAATCCTTTATTTACTTGCCATTTTTCTTCTGTTGAGTATGAACTTGGTAAAAGAAACATTCAGTCATCAAATGAAAATGCTCTGTCTTTAGTAGTTTGTTTGAGATTGTGAGGTTTTATTTAAGAATTGGACTGGAGGGCAGTTAATGCTGTTTTGTAGTATCTTTGTTGTTTTGCTAACCATTATCCTAATTTTAGGCTCTCTGCGAGGATTCTTCTGAATTTAGCCCACGGATGAATATTAAGTTGTTCCAAAGTTTCTTATGAAAAACTGGGTGTGTTTTTTCCTTTTTCTGCTGTGGAACATTCTCCCTCAGCCACAGACACTTGTTAATGTTCCCAGAGATTTAATGAGTAGAGGCAATAAAAATTTGGGGGGTGGGGAAAGCAAGCTAAGGAGTGTACATTCCTTTTCTGAATATTTTAGAAAAGTATTTTTTCTTTAGGAATATTTAATTTTTACATTTTTCTTTTTTAAAAAATTTTACATTGTTAAATTCTGTCATAATTCTGTTGTTGATTATAGGAGCTTAGCTTAGGCGTTATATTTGGATTCTGAGAGGCCCTTCTAGTTCTGGCTTTCCACTGCCCTACTGACTGGCTTAGAGGAAATGATGCCTTTTCTTCCATAACATAATCTCTACTTTTGTAGAGTGGCAAGAATGTCATACAGCTAATGAAGGAGATCTTTTGAGGACCAGAAAGCTCACCTGAGGTTATTTAACTAATAAGTCACTGAACCCCTGTTAGAACTCAAGTTCATTTGTTTTATCATCTATTTGTTCTTTATTCATGTGTTTATTCATCATCTGCTATGCATCTGTCATTACTATCTATTTGTCCACTCATTTATTTATTAGTGTGTTTGAGTACCAGTGTGTGCTTTACCTTTTTCTAGAAATATGGTAGTGAATAGAACAGCCCAAAATCCATTTCCCATGGGGGTTTCATTCTAGAAGATGTAAAATATTTAGTGTGTCAGGTAGTGGTAAGTGTTGTAGAAAATACAAAGCAGGAAAGGGAGATTGGTGGGGTAGGGGGGTGGAGAGAGAGAGAGGTTAGGGGAGGGAGAGGGTGGGGCAGGGAGAAAGAGAGAGAAAAAAATAACCATTTAAAATAAAGAGTTAAGAAAGTTCTCAGGCCACACCCCCAACACAATGCATTGGAATCTCTGGAGACAGGTAGCACTCATTAATCTGTTTCAACCTACTTATGCATGATTCTAACCCACTGAAGTCATATGGGTTTCTTCTTTCTTTCCAATTAGATGCTCTTGAAAATCAGAGATAAGGATGTATTTATATTTTATTAGTATTGCATGATATGTATGTATGTATGTATGTATGTATGTATGTTTTAATCCTCACCTGAGGATATTTTTTACATTTATCTTCAGACAGAGTGGGAGGGAATGAGGGAGGGAGGGAGGGAGAGAGGAGAGAGAGAGAGAGAGAGAGAGCGAGAGAGAGAGAGAAACATCGATGTGAAAGAGTGTGCAACCGAGGTACATCCCTTGGCTGGAATCGAACCCGCGAGTCTTTGGTTTGCAGGCCTACGCACTAACTGCTGAGCCAAACTGGCCAGGGCAGTATTGGATGATTTTTAAATTTGCTTTTCACTCCCCTTTTGAGTCTCCAGGACTCTTATTGAAGGTATCAAATAAGGGAAACACACATTTGTAAGTGACATCTGGCAAAGAAAGAGCCAGCTCGCTGAGTGAGGAAAGAATTCTGGATAATCTCACTAAGTTTAGAGAAGGGCGTGGGTCAGACTAGCTGACATGTTTCCCTCAGCAGTCTCTACAGAGACTTTGATTTCCTGGCAGGCAGTATTTAATTATGGAAACGATATTCTCTTTCTCCTGTGAAGGCAGTTGCTATTTTGAAATCAACTTTTTGCCCAAAATGGCAAATAGGGAGTAATTTAATCAGGAATGGCAGGATGTAATGCTGACAGAAATCTTTATATTTTCATGTGAAGCTCAACACTCGTTGCATTTCTAAAATTGTTGCATTTCATCTGCCAAGTTGAAAATGCAACATAGATTTCCTTTCGTGTTTAATATATATAGTGATTAAATATAAATAAAAGGTGCTTGAGAATACAGTAGTATCTTCTAAAATTGGTGTTTCATATTCTCTGAACAGATTGCATTTTGGAAATGAATGCTACTTTTGTGAGAATTCAGACCCTCCCATTTTGCCGTTCGTAAAGCCACAAAAAGCTGTAAACTTGAAACCAGTTTGACTCATGTGTCCTCCAGAACACACTGAGGTTTTAGTCTGAGATGGCCGGTGCGCCAGGGTGGTGAACAAGACGGGCAGCCTCGTGCTGTCCTGGAGCTGAAGTGTGGTGAGGGAAACAGGCATCGAGGAGGTCACATATCAGTTCAGGTACTAATAATTTTTAGAAAAAGGAGCAATAAAGAGATAATGTGAGAGGAGGCCTTGCAGGGATAAGACATTCAGCTAAGGCCTGAACAAAGGCGGAAGCAAGCCGTGGGAGGAAGGTGGAAGGACCAACAAGTGCGCAGGCTCTGAAGCAGGACTTTGCGGGTATGTGTAAGGAAGGAACGAAGGCTACTGTGGCTGGAGCATGACACAGGACAGCAGTTCAGATGTAAACACATCAATAATCACAATACATGTGAGTGCAATAAAATCTCCTGTTAAAAGACAGAGACTCGCCTTGGCTGGTTTGGCTCAGCGGTTAGAGCGTCGGCCTGCAGTCCGGAAAGACCCGGGTTCGGTTCCCGCTAAGGGCATGTTCTTTGGTTGCAGTTTGTCCTCGGCCCTGGTTGGGTTGTGTGGGTGGCAGCCACTCGATGTTTCCCTTTCACGTCGATGTTTCTCTCTCTCTCCCTCCTGCTCTATCTGAACAAAAAATGGAAAAATGTCCTCGAGTGAGGATTAAACAAAACAAAAAAAAAACAACAAAAAAAAGACAGAGACTCTAGATTAAAAAAAAAAAAAAAAAGCAGTCAAAATACTGTTTATAAAAGAAATAAAATATCACTGAAATGTTTACAGCAGAGGAATGAAAGAGATACACTAGGCAAATACTTAAAAAAAGTAGGTAAGAATGTTAATGTCAGATAAAGTAGAATCCAAGAAAAACACGTATTGCGTGGGAAAGAGATATATGTTGCTAAAAGATGTATTTGATCCAGAAGATGTAAGTCATGAACCAATATAAAGTATACATATTTATCCCAAAACTGATAGAAATACAAAGAAATAGCAATGAAAACTATGATAGTTGAAGACTTAAATACTCTTCTTAAAAAGTGAACTTCCAGACCTGCCCGGGTTGGCTCAGCGGTTAGAACATCGGCCTGTGGACCAGAGAGTCCCGGGTTCGGTTCCCACTAAGGGCACGTACCTCCGTTGCAGTTTGTCTCTGCTCCTGGTTGGGGTTGTGTGGGTGGCAACCACTCAGTGTGTCTCTCTCACATCATCGATGTTTCTCTCTCTCTTCCTCCCTCTCTCCCTTCTGCTCTATCTGAAGATAAATGCAGGAATGTCCTTGGGGGAGGATTAAAAAAAAAAAAGTGAACTTCTAGTTAGACAAAAGAGTTGATAGTAGCTGGCCCCCACATAATAATTCAGTCTATTCATTGAAGTCCTCTGTGTGTGCTTTGTGTGAATAGGCAAGAAGACTTCAAGGTCCTTGACAGCTGGGACTTCACTATACTCGTCTTTGTATTCCTAACATCTAGCTGTTGTCTGGCTTAAAGTCAGTTCACTATTTTCAGTTAAATTCTAACATAGTCTCTAAATTAATTCAATAAATGCAGTCACTACCTTGAGAGAGTTCACAGAATAGCAGAAAAGATAATTAAATAAGTTTGATGCATCGTGCTAATAATAGCTTACATTTATTGAGAATTTACTGTGTGCCACGCATTAGTCTAAGTCCTTTATGTATATTATCTCAATCCTCAGTCATCCCACGAGGTGGGTAATATTATTATTGCCATTTTATGGACGTGAAAACTGAGGGTTAGAGGGAGTAAGTAATTGATTAAGGTTATACAGATAGTAAGTGGCACAGCAGGGATTTGAACCAAAGCAGTTGGCTCCAGGGCCCAGCCTCTTAACCACCTACACTGTATGGCCTCTTTCTGGGCTATTCTGGTAAATTCTCTTCATAAAGTGCATATAAAAAGTGCTGTAGGAGCCCAGAAGAGGGCACAAGAACCCAAGGGAAGGCATCAAGAAGTCTTATTTAGAGGGTATTTTGAAAGATGACTAGGAATTCTCAAGCTGGAGAAGCGGGGAAAGGGCCTTGTGGGCTGAGAGGGAAGTGTGTCTGGAGGCGTTGAGGAATGTGGAATGCCAGGAATTACTGAGAGCCTCTACTTGGAGTGTACGGTGTGCTTGGGTGTGTGAGGAAGGGGGCCAGAGGGACTGCGGGAGAGCCCTTCAGGTGAAGTGAGTGCCCAGTGTGCCCTTACCTTTACTGCAGACATGCAAACTCTTTTCAGATTTTTTCCTTGGCAAATCAGAGAAATTAAAAATAGAATTCTAATGCAGCACAAAGAGCTAATAACCTAATATCTCTCTGAAGTTATGTGACAGATAATGGGTCCATCAGGATATAAAACCGTTAAACTATTAAAATTAATTTGATAAAAGTAACAGAACCTGAACAAGATTGATTGCTTGGATTTTCTGAGTAGTTATAAAGTTGTAAGCCATTCAGAGGCCTCGAGTTTTCCCCAGGAGGCTGATAGTCCCTGGTTTTATGTATCTTGATCTTAACCTTTCTTTCCTAGATCAGGGCTCCAAATGTGATGGTGAAGTGGAGATTTCATTGAGGTTGTTTTTTTTTTGTTTTTGTTTTTGTTTTTTAGATATGTTTTTATTGATTTCTTAGAGGAAGGAAGAGAGAGATAGAAACATTGATATGAGATATACATCTGCCAGCTACCTCCTGCACACCCAGTGCTGGGGATTGAGCCTGAAACCCGGGGCATATGCCCTGACTGGGAATTGAACCGGGAACTCTCAGTCCATGGGACGACACCCAATCCACTGAGCCACACCAGCCAGGCTTCTTTGAGTTTTTATAAAGAAACTTTACTGGATTATTAGGACATAGTCAATTACTCTTTTTTTTAGGTTGCACTCTTTGCTTTTGGCTATACACTTTAGAAATTAGACATTTGGTGAGAGGTGAGATTATTATTTCTTATCTATAACTTAAAATCATTATTGCAATGGTAGCAAAGATGCTTTATTTACTCATGTTTAAATTAATATTCTCAAGGATGCAACTTGATGTTTTGTGGGAACCCAGGTATCTACAGCTTGAAGTTTTATCTGCCATCTTATAGAAACTAAAGAAACATCCCCCAAACATTCTGTCTTTGAATTTATGGTCCATTTATTTCTAAATGAATTTTTAAAAATTAGTGTATATCCTCAAATATTCCAGCCTCCATTGGCAAGATAGAATTTAATGAAGTTTCCGTTACTCAACTATAACAATCATCAGCTCATGACTAATCCTGCACTTCTGATATTCCCACCACTTATACCACTTCATTATTCTGAAAAAAATCCCTCACATATTTTACTTCTAAATATTTCTATATGTATCTATAAAGATCCCTTTAAAAAACATAACCACAATACCTTTATCATACCTTTAAAAATTAAGACTAATGATTCTTTAATGCCATAAAATACCTACCATGTCAGTGTTCAATTTTTCCAATTGTCTCATGCGTTTTTTATTTTTACTGTTTGTTTGAATTAGCACCATGCTGCAACCAGCTGAGTTAACCAGCTAGCCTACTTTGTTTGAATTAGGGACCAAGTAAAATTCATGTATTACACTCAGTTTCTAGATCTCTTAAATCATTTTTAATTTATAGGTCTCCCCTTCATACCCTGCACACACATCCACTTTGTTATTTTAATCCTCACCCAAGGATATTTTTCCATTGATTTTTCACATAGAATGGGAGGGAAGAAGGGAGAGAGAGACATTGATGTGAGAGAGACACATCGATTGGTTTCCTCCTGCACAACCCCGACCCAGACTGGGGATCGAACCTGCAACTGACGTACCTGCCCTTGACTAGAATTGAACCCGAGACTCTTGGGTCTGCAGGCTGACGATCTAACTGCTAAGCCAAACTGGCCGGGGCACCACTTTCTGATATTGTTGAAGAGATCGGTTGTCCCGTACTGTTTTTCACATTCTAGATATTGCTAATTGCATGTAAGTGGTCTACTTAATATGGTTTTTGAATTTCTTGTAAATTGGCAGTTTGATCTAGAATAGGAGTTCTCAGGACCCCTTCACATTTTTAAGCATTGTTGAGGACCCCTGCAACTTTTGTTTATGTGGGTTATATCTATTGAATTTTACTGAATTATAAATTAAAACAGAAAAATGTGTTAATCCATTTAAAATAATAAACCCTCCCTGGCCGGTTTGGCTCAGTGGTTAGAACGTTGGCCCGCGGACCACTGAGTCGTGGGTTCAGTTCTTGTTAAGGGCACGTAACCTCAATTGCGGTTTGGTCCCTGGCCCTGGTTGGGGTCATACAAGAGGCAACCAATAGATGTCTCTCTCTTTCTCTCTCCCTTTCCTCCCCTCCCCCACTCTATCTGAAGATAAATGGAAAAAAGTATCCTCGGATGAGGATTAAAAATAAATAAATAAAAATAATAAACCCAATTACACATTAATGTGAAGAACATATTTTTAAGAAAAATAACCTTGTCTCCTCAAATAAAAAGAAATAAATGAGAAGAATGTCATTATTTACATTTTTTCAACTTGTATTGTTGAGCACATGATAGCTAGATTATCATGTCTGTTTTTTGCATTTAATCTATTGTAACACATTTCAGTTGAAGTATATGCAGAAAGTCTGACCTAAGAAATGTAGTTGGATAAGGGAGAAGTGTTTTAATAGCCTTTTCAGATCATTGTAGATAATCTTCTTTGAGACTACATTGAAATTTAACTGGTGGTTTCCTGAAGATTAGTTGCAATGCAGAATCTGAAACTATATCAGCAAGCTTTTCATTTTCTGAATATTAAAATCCACTGATATATCTTGAACTTTTTCAGAATTTAAGTATAGTTGGTATACTATATTATATTAGTTATATTATTTTCATGTGTACAATAATAGTGATTCGACATTTTTATACCTTACAGTGTGATCACCCCACTAATTCTAGTAATCATCTGTCACCATGTAAACTTATCACAATAATATTAACTATATTCCCCTTACCTTTTTCACTCATCCTCCCATTCCCTGCATCCTGGTAACTATCCTTTTGGTCTCTGTTTTTGTTTTGTTTTGTTTGTTCGTTTGTTTTGTTTTTGTAGATTCCACATATAAGTGAAACCATACAGTATTTGTCTTTCTCTGCCTGACTTATTTCACTTAGTGTAATATCCTCTATATCCATCTGTGTTCTTGAAAATAGCAAGATTTCATTTTATTTATATATGTATATAAATATTATATCATTATATATATCATATATATCACATCTTTATCCATTCATCTATTGATGGACACTTGAGTTGCTTTTGCATGTTGGCTATTGTAAATAATGCTGCAGTGAACATAGGGGTGCATATATCTTTTTGAATTTGTGTTTTATTTTCTGTGAAAAAATACCCAGAAGTGGAATTGCTGGGTCATATGGTGTATCTATTTTTAGTGTTTTGAGGAACGTGCATACTGTTTTCCACAGTGGCTGTACCAGTTTGCAGTTCCACCAACAGTGCACAAGGATTCTTTTTTCTTCACATCCTCACCAACACATGCTGTTTGTTGACTTTCTGACGCACTCTGACTGGTGTAAGGTGGTATCTCATTGTGGTTTTGATTTGCATGCCTTGCATTTTAAATGAATTTTTACTCACACATGATTTTGTAATATCATGCATTGGTCATTTGGAAAATGTTGGTTCCATGAGTTACCTACGTCATCCAGCCATTGGCATGGTGTATTATACAATAGGAAAAACGATCACATTCCTTAAAATTACCACCAATCTTATCAGAAAAATTTCTAAGTGTCTGAGCGAAGCTGTCAAGCTCAGAGTGGTGGAATTCCAAAATTCTAATTTTTGTTTGAAAGTTTGAATTTTATCACTGGCCACACACACTCTCTCTCTCTCTCTCTCTCTCTCTCTCTCTCTATATATATATATATATATATATATATATATATTTTTTTTTTTTTGAAGTGACAGCTCACCTCACTTAGTTCATTTTTGTGAAAATGCCTGCCAAATACTCAAGTCTAAATAACCACAGTTTGTCAGCCATTCTTTCAAGTAAAAACGATGTTCCATGAAAAAGCAGCTGGTTAAACTCTCAGCTCCTTTGCACAGGTGCTTCTCCTCCAGACAACCGTCGCATTCCAGTTTGCAGCAGAAGCGCTGTATGCAGACTTCCCGTTTCAGCACAGATGCTATTAAAAAGATGTAGACTCAGAGGTCAAACTTGAATGAGGTTAATACTTTTTTACTGCTTCCTCAAGGACATCCTAAGGAAGTTTTTTTTTGTTGTTGTTTTTTAAATCGAGCCTGTGGTTGTGAAGAATGAAACAGCTACTAGAACCATTTGATGCCGCTTCTTGATTACCCACCATTGCATTTGTGCATCAGTGCAAATGTCAGCACAATAGAAGAGGCAAAATAATGTCTTAGTGTTACTATGAAAATAGTTGGATCTCACAGGTTTTTTAAGAGGGCGTCAAGGATTTCCCTGGGGTTCGTAGGCCACACTGAGAATTACTGATTTAAGAGCTCGATCAGACTCAGGTTCAGCTCTTTTTGGCAAAGGTATTTCATAGGTGATATGTGTACTTTCATCAAGAGTTTCAGAATACCTGGATACATGCGCATCTCTCTTTTTCTGTTATCAGCCACTGGGATCATTGCCTAGATGCATTATTTTGTTAGAGGTTACAGAATGGTGATGTTTGATCACTCCTTCTCCATTTACCAAATGAAATACTTCTATAATGAAGTACTTCATTAATTATGTAGATATCATATATAATTTATATAGAAAAACAGAGTATATACTTAATTTTCCCCCTTTAATTACCAGTTTTCAAAATAATGGGTTGGTTCCTTAGCATCCTCCAAAGATTACCACTGATTTTGTTTGTATCATTATGAATTTATGGATTTTAAAATATTAGGTGCATTTTGATCCTCACAGTATTATGTTTTTATGTTCATATTCTGCCATCTTGATACTACACCAGTAGTTTTTTGTTTTTGTTTCTGTTTTTCCCAATTCTGGTTTATTGAGGTATATACTCTTCAGTAGTTTTTGATAGCTTCCTTGCCTTTTTTTTTTTTTTTAAATGATGAAGTGCTCTAGGCTCATCTTGCACTTTCCTACTCCAAACCTGGAAACAGCCTTTTTTTTCTTCCAGCTTTATTGAGACCACACTGACATATAACACATGTAGGTTTAAGGTGTGCAGCATGATGATTTGACACATATGTATATTGAGAAATGATTACCACAGTAAGGTTAGTTAATACCTCCAGCCCCTCACATGATTACCTTTTTTGTGTGTGGTGATAACTTTTAAGATCTCTCTTAACAACTTTGAAGTATGTAATACAGTATTGTTAATTACAGTTGTCATGCTATACATTAGATCCGCAGAACTTATTTATCTTATAGCTGGAAGTTTGTACCCTTTGTCCAACATCACTCCATTTCTCTCAACTCCTAGCATCTGGCAGCCACCATTCTACTCTCTATTTCTTTGAGTTTGTAGAAACAGCCATTTTTTGAAGGAACTCTGGTTCTTTTAGTGGGAAATGGTATTTACAGACCACAATCTGGGTACAAGGCATACTCAGGGCAGTTAGGTCATTTTTTTCTAGACCCTTTCAATGTATGTTTATTACAGAAAATATGTTTATTACAAACTCATGAGTTCTGATGCTATTTCCAGTATAGGCTGAATATCAGAGGGTTTTTATTTAACCACATTGATCCTACATTCATAACTTCTTTCCCTCATACCAAATAATTCACTTTCCAGGAACACCAGTATAATTATTTATTTGCTTTATATCCCATAATCTGTCAGCCTCAGAATTACAATACCAACACTTCCACCAACAATAATTACTAAAAACAATTTAAGATTTGTATTGAAATTCTCTTTGTCCTTAGGCCGTATTCCAGTTGAGATGTATGGTCAAATTACTGCACGTTAAAGTCACGTGGAATAATTTCTATGTATGTGGTTATTCCATAGACTTAATACGTAGATAGATTTTTTTTTGCTTCATTTGCTTTCTGCTTTTAGATACTGCTTTTTATTGTTCCACTGTATAATTATATAAACTATATGGTTCCAAAGACAAATATACAAAACAAAGTTATGCAAACTTACCTTCTGTCCCTATCCTTTCTACTGTTTCCTCCCTCTTGTTGTTGTTACATTTTTTTTAAAGTTGATAATACTTTTTTTTAAAATATGTTTTTATTGATCTCAGAGAGAGAGAAGAAGGGAGGGGGGAGAGAGAGCGAAAGAAACATCAATGAGAGAGAACCATGGATTGGCTGCCTCCTGCACGACCCCTGCCAGGGATCTAGCCCCCAACCCAGGAACCAGTGACCTCTCAGTGCATGGGACGACGCCCAACCAACTGAGCCACACCAGCCAGGGTGTTGTTATATTTTGGTTTTAGTGTCTCTCTCTCTCTCTCTCTCTCTCTCTCTCTCTCTCACACACACACACACACACACACACACAGACACAAATACATGTATATTTGTACTCCCATTTATTTTTTATTTTTTATTTTTTGGTATTTGCCCCTAGCGGGAACTGAACCCAGGACTCTCTGGTCCGCAGGCCGATGCTCCAGCCGCTGAGCCAAACCGGCCAGGGCTGTACTCCCATTTTTAACTAAGCATCAGTATACTATACACATTTCAAACTTCCTTTCTGTTTTCACTTAACTATATATCCCAGAAATCACTCCGTAGCAGTATAAGGAGATAGCCCTCATTCGATGCACGGCAATTTATTCAGCCAGTCCTCTGATGATAGGTTGTTTCTAGTGGTTTTAAAGTTGGTCTCTTCATAAACTTATTTGGAAATAGAGAGCGAAACTTTTTATAATCGTTATCTTTGTTTCTTAAGGTTCATACTTTAGCCTTTTAGTTTTGAGAAGCAAGTTACATACTTTAAGCCTGTGGAGCTCTTTTTGTGTGTGTGTAGTTAATGCTGATGATGGTGATGGTGAGCAATGAGTAGATTTATTCACAGGTGTCTCTCTGCCAGTCTGGCACTGTTTATATAAACTAAAGAGACTCTAATTTAGTCATAACATCTGTCACAGGAGAGTGAGTAATCACTCTCCCTGTCTGTAGATGCCCCAGGTAGCGAAGTGCTGCCAGGTGTTAGGGAGTGAAGGAGTCCTTGCAGGCCCGGAGTTCCTGAGTGCCGGGATCAGAACCTGAACTTTCCTAAGCTTGAATCTCGTGTTAGGGAGTGCAGGAGTCCTTACAGGCCTGGAGCTCCTGAGTGCCGGGATCAGAACCTGAACTTTCCTAAGCTTGAATCTCGCGTTAGGGAGTGAAGGAGTCCCTACAGGCCCGGAGTTCCTGAGTGCCGGGATCAGAACCTGAACTTTCCTAAGCTTGAATCTCGTGTTAGGGAGTGCAGGAGTCCTTGCAGGCCTGGAGTTCCTGAGTGCCGATATCAGAACCTGAACTTTCCTAAGCTTGAATCTCGTGTTAGGGAGTGCAGGAGTCCTTGCAGGCCTCTAGTTCCTGAGTGCCGGGATCAGAACCTGAACTTTCCTAAGCTTGAATCTCGTGTTAGGGAGTGAAGGAGTCCTTACAGGCCCGGAGTTCCTGAGTGCCGGGATCAGAACCTGAACTTTCCTAAGCTTGAATCTCTTTCAACCAAGGCAAAAGTTGGTTCAGTTACTTTAATCTTGCTAAATTTGAAGTCAGAAAAGAAAAATGACTTTAATACATACACACATATATACATACATATATATAGTTGTTAATCCTCACCTGAAGATATTTTTCCATTGATTTTTTTTTCTTATTTTTTATTTTTTTTATCCTTACCCGAGGACATTTTTTGATATTTTGTTCAGATAGAGTGGGAGGGAGAGAGAGAGAGAGAGAGAGAGAAACATCAATGTGAAAGGGACACATTGAGTAGCTGCCACGCACACGACCCAACCAGGGCCGGGGACAAACCGCAACCGAGGTACATGCCCTTAGCGGGAACCAAACCCGGGTCTCTCCAGACCACAGGCTGACACTCTAACCGCTCCATTGATTTTTTTAGATGGAAGGAAGGAAGGGAGAGAGAGAGAGAGAAACATCAATGTGAGAGAGAGACATCGATTGGTTGCCTCCCACATGACCCTGACCAGGGCCAGAGATAGAACTTGCAACCCAGGTATATGCCCTTGACCCAGAATAGAACCCATGGCCCTTTGGTCCGTGGGTCAATGCTCCAACTGCTGAGCCAAACCTGCCTAGACTAAAAGATATTTTTGATGTAAACTAATTATTAATCTAGAAAGCAGTTTTTAATTTTCAACTGAGATGAATGTAAATTTTATTTCTTATTACTGAATCTCCAGCCGTGGCTTTGAATTGTGGTCATTCCCCTAGACATGTCTTTTCACTCTTCTTCCTTTTGAACTGTCAAATAGACTTTCTTCAGTCTTTCTTCTCAGCTTCACCTCCCATTTTTTTCTTGCATGGACTCTTGACAATTCAGTATATTCCTGGGACATGAAACATTAAGGACACAGGGAAAAGATTTATGCCAATTTTCTGCCCCCCTCCTCAAAAGAAGAATCCCTATTTGAATTCTGAAAGTATTATTTGCTTTTGTAGCCTCATACCGTTGAGAGAAACAACATGATATGGAACTTTTCTCAGGACCTGAGATATATTTCTTATATTGTTTCCACCCAAATCCTGATGCTCCACCACTCAAATGTAATACAACAGAATTGAGCATCTTTTGTCTTTGACAGTGTTTGCTCCAAGCACCAATAATTCTAAATGGAAGGCGTGTCTCTTGTCCTTTCTTCTTCTCACTATTAGATTTTGATGCTGATATTACTGACACTTCGAGCTGACTAGACAGAAGAGAGTTATTGAGAAGATGCTTCTGATAGGAGAAGGCTGATTGATGATTTCTTGTACTGCTGTGGAGACAAAAACACAGCTCAAGTGTTGGTTGTTTTTAGACAGGAACATGTGCGATTTCACATTTGTTTAGAAGTTCTTAGAGTTGCTGCTGGGTCAGCTTGTAAGGAAATAGATTGTGTCTGTGTGGTAAATGACTGTTCTGGCTAAGGCAGTAGTATGCCTGGTAGTTCAGATCACTACAGCTAGGCTTTTAGGTCCAATCCTGAGTCGATTTGGGCCAATTTGTTCTCCTCTCTGTGTCTCAGTTTCTTCAACTGTAAAATGGAGGTAATACTAGTACCTATAGGATAGATTCTGTGTATATGAAAATAATGTAGTAATGCACATTAAGTGCTTTTAGCCTATCACAGGCACTTCACAATATTCACTTCCTCCTCATTCCCTCCACTCTCCCCTTCTTTCTTAAAACATTAGCCTTGGAGTGAATTCCAGTAACCTAAACCACCTTCCCCACTGATTGCCATTCACTTCCATTATAAAGCCAGAGATCCTGTCTGGCCGTTGTGGCTCAGTGGTTGAGCGTTGACCCATGCACCAGGAGGTCGCTGGTTCGATTCCCAGTCAGAGCACGTGCCCAGGTTGTGGGCCCGATCCCCAGTGGGGGGCATGCAGGAGGTGGCCAGTCGATGTTCTCTCTCATCGATGTTTCTCTCTCCCTCTCATTTCCTCGCTCTCTAAAATCAATAAAAAGAAAAAAGAAAAAGCCAGAGATCCAATACCAAAGAAAACTTGCTCCCTGAGACTGCTTTAAAAACTGTTCTTAAAAAAAGAAATTAGGACTGTTGCCAGTTGGAAATTGATGACCCAGAGTGGTCTTGAGTATCATTTTTAGAACTTCCCAGCGCCTGCTTGCTTTCCCTTACATTTCTATTCCATATAGTTTTTTTCTTTCTTTCTTTCTACCCACCCCTCATGTCATAAATTTAATGTTACTGATGGTTTTCCAATCTTGCAGCTCTCATACTACTCCCATTGCAGTGCACACTTTTTGCCAATAGATGCCACCCTCTCACTTCTTTGAGTGCATCCTCCGGTGTGGGATTTCCTTAGGTAAAGGAGAGGTTGTGGGCTGTGTAAAATGAGCGATAAAATTACTCCGTCAGCCTGGAAGATGGACAGCATGTGAAGTGAGTTTCCTTGAAAATAGGGGTACCTTGGAACATAGTCCAGTAGAGCGAACATTGAATTGTGTCAGAAGAGCCCAGCTGGTGTGGCTCAGTGGTTGAGTGTCGACCCATGCACCAGGAGGTTGCCAGCTCGATTCCCGGTCAGGGCACATGCCCAGGTTGTGGGCCCAGTCCCCAGTGGGGAGCATGCAGGAGGCGGCCAGTCGATGTTGTGGGCCCAGTCCCCAGTGGGGAGCATGCAGGAGGCGGCCAGTCGATGTTCTCTCTCATCGATGTTTCTATCTCCTCCTCTCATTTCCTCTCTCTCTAAAATTAATAAAGAAAAAAAATTTTTTTAATTGTGTCAGAAGAGGGGTGAATGGCCTTGCATGAGTCATTCTTCTCTTTGAGTTTCAGGCTTGTAGTCCATGAAAATCAAGCATAATACCACTGTCTGACTTTACCCAAAGGGTTAGAGGAAGGAGCAAATGAAATGGGGGTTTTGGTTATCTTGAACCAAGTTTGTTCTAAATTCTACCATTTCGAACTAGGGTAGAATTCTACTAGCAGAGAATTGTAAGACTGCTGACAGTAATATCATCACCACATTAGGGTAATAGAACATTTAATATAGTTAAAGGCACATTCATATTTTGCTCCTTTATTTGGTGATGCTTACAGTGTTCCTGTGAATAGGCAAGGTAAGGTTTCTTATCTTTTTTGTAGTTTGAGGATCTGAAGTCCAGAGACATTAAAAGGCAACTTTTTTAGTGCCAAAGTCAGGTCTGGAACACAAATCTCCAGGTTGCTTCCTGCCTCTGGTAACTCTGGGGTGTTGTCTCACAGGAAACAAAATGCAACAAAGTGATTGTGAGCTCCAGGCACATACTAAGTGCTTAATTAATGTTACAAAACAGGTAAAAGAATCATCTTTGATATAATATGTCATGGGGACTATAGTGAGCAGAAAGAGTGATTTCAGGTGTATAGTGTCTTACTGGGGATTTTGTAATATTAGAGGAATATTTATTGTTGAGTTGAATGGTTTTTTTCATACCAGAACATAAGGCAGATTGACAGGCTTTGCATTTCATTAATTACATACATTATTCCCCTTGTTGGAACGATTGAATTTACACCTTCTTTTGATGTTCCTTATTATTTACTTTGTAACCATGGGTTTTACAGTTATGATGCTGTTGTTCAGGAAATGTCGTGCCAGCTAAAAAGGCTTTATTCTTTTAAGAACACTTGGTTTTACCAGATATAACTTCTGTGGACACAGAGGTATCTGTTGTAGAGGCGTCTTAGTGGCCAAAGCAAACATTTGCTATTCGCTCAGGTGAAATCTGTCACAGTGCCTGTCAGGCTCATTCAGGCACTTCTTCCCGAACTTTCCCCTTTCATACCCTGTTATCTATTCAACGGTAGCTTTTCTTTACATTTACTTTTCTTACCCTTGTAACAGACATTGAATACTTTTAGTAATCTCGTATTGATTGCGTATTATCTTGTCTTTTTTACTGCCCCCTCCCCTTTATTTTTATTATTATTATTATTTCTGATTAAAACACCTAACATCAGGTCTACCCTCTTGGCAAAATTTTAAGTACACACTGCAGAATTGTTACCTATAGGTACCGTGCTATGGATCTCTGGGATTTGATCCTGTTGTGTACCTGAAGCTTTGTACCCTGTCACTAACAGGCTCTTTCCCTTTATCTTGTCTTATTTTACAGTTTATTGGCAGAGACATTTGCTCTCTTAAAGTTGCAGAATTTTAGAGGAAAACAGTGAACACAGCAGTTACTGAAATGTGTGATTTCATTACATGGTTGGAACCCCTTGTGCATTCTTTGAAAAACTTTCCAAATCTTTCCATATTTTCTTTTTGTTATATCCATTCCTCTGAGTGCATGTTAATTAGCTTATAAATTTGGTAGCTGTGACGTTTTCCCCTTCTTTGGTAAAATGTTAGCAGAAAACATTTATTGGACCTGCAGTGTTGGGAATCCCCTAGATCAGAGTTGGGTGCAGCGTGTAAAGCATTTAGCTAAGTGCTTGGCAGCCCTCCTCTATTATTGATATGTTAGTTCCTCTCCGAGTGACAGCTTACATAAAGTAAAAGAGCAGAGGGTTAGGAAACAGATCTCAGCTCTGACAGTAACTAGCTTTGTGTCCTTAAGTAAGCCACTTGATCTTTCTGGGGCTCTTGTTTCTTCATCTGCTAAACAAAGGGCAGATTAAAAGGTCTTTAAGAGTCCTCAAACTCTCTTTGTTTGCTAATCTTTAAAGTGGAGATAATACATATCTGTCATAGAGTTATTTGAGCCTGAAAGAGATAGCCTGTGTAAAGCATATAAAAGATGCTTGGTATATGTCAGGTTTTTTCCCCTGTTCTTTTACAATGCGGGAAGGTACTTTGGACACCCTGGAGACCAAAATGAGCATAGGAGGCCATATAACATACTGACCCAGAGCCAAATAGACCTGGCCTCACTATTTGTGAGATGTGTAACTCTAGGCAAGCCACTTAACCTAGAATGAAGATACTAATCCTATTTACTTCAGAGTTATTGAGAAGATTACATTAGAAAATACTGTTAGTGCTTAGCAGAGACAACATAGTAGCATTGGCAAATTTTATTTACACGTGTAACACTTAGGTGGGAAAGATGAACTACCAGAGGGGAAGGTTAAAGTAATGAGCTGAGCTGCCCCAAACTAGAGAGAGAGGAGGCAAGCCCTAAACCAACCTCAGTTCTGTTGAGGGCCTTGCTGAGGCAGCCCCCACTTCCTACTTAAATGCTCTTTGCTTTGAAGTATTTAATACCTAAGATGAGCTTAATTCTGTTGTGACTTTCTTCTTCGTAGGGTTTACATACCAAACATACTGATTCAAACAGACCTTTTGTGTTTTCTTGGATCAGATTGCTTCCCTCTGCCTCTGCCTGGAAGCTGTAAGACCTAGGAATTTCCCATATTGATGTTCTTAATACTGATGGAGGTGTTGTTAATATAAAATAGTGAGATATTGATGTTCTTAATACTGATGGAGGTGTTGTTAATATAAAATAGTGAGAGAGAGAAAGGGAGAGGGCGAGAAAGGGAGAGAGAGAGAGAAAGCGGGGGGGGGGGAGAGAGAGAGATAGAGAAATAGAATGAAAAGAAGAAAGAGACACAGACCTACAGAGACACAGGAAGCCGCACCGGGAGCCGTGACCTGGGCACGCTCCCGTTGGCATAGCCGAGCCTGCGATGGGCACAGCACTGGATGGGAAGCTGGCTAGCCGCTGCAGGAAAGATGAACTTGGTTCCACTTTCCAGACCCACCAGTCGCTGCTACTTACTCTTTGTTTAGGAAAATCACATTAGAGACTAGTTAGACATGGATGTATCTTTTTAAAAAAAGATATCCCCCTCCCTTTTTTAACTAATCTGTGTATTTTGAGATAGTTGTAGATTCACATGCAGTTGTAAGAAATAATAGAGATCCTGTGTACTCTTTACCCAGTTTCCCCAAGATAACATCTTGCAAAACTCTGTAGTCCAGTGTCATAACCATGACGTTTCTCCATCAAGATAGAGAACAGTTCCATCCCCACAAGGATCCCTCTGTGGATTGTTGTAGCTACATGCTCCCCACCCCATTTCCCAAATCTTAGCAACCACTAATCTGTTCTCCATTTATTGTATCTTTTGAAGTTTAAAAAATCTTAAGGGCATGGGGTTTAAAATGAAGTAAAGCCAGGAAATTTGCTGTCCCAAGTGCTCTTGTTCCTGAACATGGCAGGACGTTGTTTTCATACGTTGGGAAGAAGCACAACCATTCCAGATTCAGGTGAGGTTTCCTACTTTCGGAGTGCTGCTGGGACTGTAATTATAAACTAGGATGAGTTAAGATGTGATAAAATACCATCTACCATCTGTCACCTCATCTGAGGCCACTCTTCTCTGTGCCGGCCTGGTGAGTGAGGGCAACAGCTGTCCAGAAGTTTATTGCCGAAGGAATGTGCTTAACAACTGGTATGTGAATTCAGCACTTTGTGTGAGAATTTTATGAAATCATGCTTGAGTCCCTGGTGTCTAGTCCATATGTGCTCTTTCACGTACAGTTATACAAAAGGTACGTGATGTGGAGGAGTTCTTTTTTATTCTCACCATCTACCCTCCTATCTCAGTTTTGTTACTACTGAAAATGAAAATCCCACGGGGAAGCTTAGTCCTGATTCTCTGACTACTGGCCTTCCGCAGCCTCTCTCTCCCTTTCCATCCCCTCCCCCTCTCTACCTTCTGTACCTGGGCCTGTTGAACAAGGCTGAATGGCTGAAGCTTCCAGGGAAGCCCAGTGTTGGACTAGGTGACCTCCAAGGTTTCATCCAGTCCTGAGAGTCAGTGATGCTGCATCCATGACCCTCAGAGCTACTCAGATGTGGTAGAAGAGCATCAGCATTCACATTACAGAGATGCTCCTGGGCTGGAGGCAGAGACCAGGCAGCAGGACTTATTTCATGGCTATGGATTATACACCTGTCAAACTGGGAGCGTAGGGGCTGGGGAAGGAAGAGCCGGTTTGACCACAGCACATACAGTTTTTACAATTTGAATTACTGAAATGGGTGTGAGCTCCAGTTTAGCACAGATCACACAACCTCCTGTTTATTGCTTTATAACTGGCCTGTTGAACTTATTTTTATCGTCTGTGCCAGTCCCTGAAAACATTTGCGCTGTGGCCTCTGATTTAACGAATCCCCATGACTTAGACATTTAGGTGGCCTCCAGCTTTTTAATATTAAACATTGTTTTAATGACTGTCTTTGCATGATCTGTATGTTCTTAAAGTTAATTCCTACACCTTGAATGCTTGGGTCCAACTTTACAAATTTGAAATTCATATGTATTATCAAATTTTCCTATTGTTTTGGGGGTTTGAATTGCCACTTTGTGTGATTTATCTAAATTAAGGGACTTCTTATTTTTCTTGTTGATTTCAAAGTTAATAAGGTTGTAACTGTTCTAACATATATGGTAAAGATATTTTCCCTGTTTCTAAAAACTTTATATACGGTGTCTAACTGTTCAGATATTTTAAGTTTTTATGTACTTTGATTTTGTAGCTTTTTCTTTGTGGTTTATGGAAATTTATACCATGTTTAGAAAATTTTCCCATCCTAAAATTTTAACAATATTAACCCTTTGTTTTAGTTTTTTTTTTTTCTTTTTCAGTATTTATTCTGCCTGGAATTTGTCTTGGGGTAGAGTAAGGTAGATCCAGCTTTATATTTTTCTAAACAGCTAGCCAATTTTCCTGAAAACCAACAACTTTTAATATACATGATAAATTTGGAATTACTAAATCTTGATGGCTTCTAGTATCTAAAAGTGGCTTGTTTTTATTCAAAGTTTCCACTTCAGATTCTGAGTTTCAATATTTTTCTGCTTTTAAAAGCTCTAGAAAGGACCTCCGAATAGAACACCATATTGGTTTTGGCATCAACTTTAATGCATCTCAAATAGGCTGATTCTACAGAATTTGAGCCAGAGCACTTCTATGTCTTGATGCCTTTTTGCCAAGCAAAATTGATTATTTCTAACCAAAGGCCTTCAGTGCTGTTCTGAAAAAAGAGTCAGGGGTCCTCTTGGGCTGGTGGCAGGTTATGTAATTTGGCATCAGGTACCATGCTTTTTATTTTTCTCTTAAGTTTCTTTCTATTCTCTAGCCTTCAGTGGTCAGTGCCTCTTGTTGGGGACTTTTGGGGACCGGGGGTGGGGGGAGGAGGTTGCAAATTCAGATCCTTTCTGTCCAAGTCTTAGTGTTGTAGCTTTAAAATGCTTTCTTTCTAGGCAGTCTGTAAATAACTATCAGAAATCTTTCTTTGACACTTACTCCTAGCCTTCTCTGTATTCCGGAATTTAGTTGGTATATTTTCTCCTATAGTGCTGTGTGATCCCAGAGATTCTCTCTATAATTTTAATTAGAAGTGCTTTTAGTTCTTCTAGTTTGAACATTTATCCGAGTACCTTAGTACCTTGGCAGATTCCTCTTGTCATATTCTCCTAAATTATTATAGTGTCTTTTCAAGCAGATTTTATTATTGATGCTTGTTTTTAGGTCAGGTTTGTAGGCAGGAAGGCAGATTCTACCATTGTGGCTGAGAGGCTGTATACATAGTGGTTAAAACCACCAGAGTCCTTCTGTTAGGGTTCTTGACCCATCTTTTCCACCTGTTATGTCACCTGGCTAGCCCTCAGTCTCCCGACCAACCCGATATGGATAAAAGTCACACCTGTCTCATAGGGCTGTTGTAAATATCAAGTGAGCGAATGCATGTAAAACACTTGGGACAGTGCCTGCCTGCAGTAAGCATTCAATAGTGTTACATTTCGTCCTCTTTTTTAGTGCTGATTTGCTCTTCTAGGATGTCGCAGTGCTGTTTTCCCCCCTTCATTGTAAAAAGAGTACATGCCCATTGTAGAAAGTTTAGAAATGGAAGAAAAGCTTAGAGAAGAACATTTCTCCACAGTTCCCCCACCCCCAGCAATAATCACAGTTTCCATTTTAACGTATTTGCTTCCAGGTTTTTAAACTCATATATTATTGTACATGTATATATTGTAATATACATATATATTACCATATGATATCATTCTGTGTGTGTAATATGGTATCTTGATTGTTTTTTACTTAACATACCTTACACATTTTCTCATGTCATTAAAAACATTTATACAGTCATCAGTTTTGATGGTTACATAATAGTCGTCACATTACATTATTTTGATTGACTTAGTCATTCTCCTTGTATTTGGCATTTAGTATTTGGAACTTTCTGGGTTGGAGTTAGGTTGCTTTTAGATCATTCCAACTTACTAGGCCAGGTTTTCTTTCTTGTCAACAACAAGTTTAGGAGTTGAGGCTTGTGTCTGCTTTTGAGGTTGGTTTTCAAACGTCATTCTCTATATTCTCACATTTTTGCCTTCTGTTCTGGACCATCTCCATGCTTGTTTGCTTTTCAGTCTTTCTTTGAGGAGTTTCTTCTCACAGTCCTGTGCTGGAAGAAAGATGAAGGGAGACCACGATTAGTATTTTGGTCTCTGACCCTGCTGTGCTATGTCAATGCCCAGCAGCTGCCAGAGTAAAGACCAGTTGCGTGTTAATGGGCCTTTACTGAGGTAATTGTGCCGAGAAGTTCTGGGGAGAAGACTCTCCTAAACTGTTCTTGACAAGGTACACTATTTTTACTTTAAATTTCTTGTTTTTCCTGTAAAGCTGGGTTTAAAGTATGGTAAAGCTGAACTCATTTGTACTTGGGAATATAATGAGAATCTTGTACTTTTTACTTCCAGTAAAGCAGCCAAGAACAGCAGTCTGAAAGAGAAATGCATGTCCAAAATTGCCAGGGAAGCCTGCTGCTCAGATCTGCTTTCTGAGAAACCGCATGGCGAATGAATGTCGTCTTTGTCTCAGGTCACAGTAGCCTGGCTCTCTGGTGAACTGTGTGAGCTGATTTGAGCTTGGTTTTTAACTCAGTTATTGAAATGGCATTGAGAGAGAGCAAGACTTAAATGCCAGTGGTTGTGACCCAGGAGGTTGCTTACCATGGCATCAGTCTTTGTGAGCTTGACAGTTTTCCATTGCCTGTGTTTGGTTCTGGAACTGCTTGGCAGCTTTCTTCTTGGAAGTTCACTCTTCATGGCCAGTTACTCTCTGCTGTTAAAATACAGGATGGTTTTTATCTTAGCCACATGGTGAGCCAAAGAGCTGAATCCAGACCTTGGGTTTTGTGAATTGGGGTGGAGAGAGTATGACCAGTGATAGGAAGTCATTTAAATCCAGATAGTAGAACAGAAGATGAGAAATGGATCCTAACACCTGCAGGTAGTATCTTGGCACCTTGGGCCCTAGGAAGTACTGTCCTGAGGTCATTTCCGTGTGGCTTCACTGGAAGCACAGGTGCCAAAAAACATGTACCTTAAATTCCTAGATGCCATCCTCTGGCTCAATGAGCTGTTCCAACTCTGTATCATTCAGAGAAATGTGGGCTTTCAGCGCCTGTTACATCCAACAAAAGGTTGATACCTTTCAGTGTTTTCTTGACCACTTCCGGTCATTTCTGAGAAGCGGGGATTCCACAAGTTGGGAAATAATTCATATCATTGCTTAAAAGCTCTGCCTGTTTTATTTTGGCCCCGGGGAAATAAAATGTCTGTCTGTCTGTCTGTCTGTCTGTATGTATGTATTTATTTGCCCCCAGGGAACTTCTGCCCATGTGTTTGGTTGTTCTTCACAGAAGCTCCACAGAAGGTGGCATTATCTGGCCTTTCCATTTTACAGAGAGAGAACTAGTCGCTGGCCTTTAGCCAGCACCGAGCATTATGGTAACATGACTTGAGGAAACCTTGCCAGTCTCATGCTCACTCTTTGTTCCCTGGCCAGCAACTAAACTTTGAGCGCTCTCCGCATTCAGCGTTGCATTGTGGTGTCTTTGTCTCATTCTCTCTGTGTGGAAGCGCCTGACCAGGAGTGGATGTTAGGTGATGTTTCATTAAAGTTCTGACTAGCCCTGGCCGGTTTGGCTCAGCGGTTGGAGCGTTGGCCTGCGGACCAGAGAGTCCCGGGTTCAGTTCCTGCTAGGGGCACGTACCAAAAGAAAAAAGTTCCGACTAGTCACACGGAGCCAGGTTCAGTTTTGATCTCTGCCGCTTGGTGACTGGTTAATTGTGCAAACCTCAGATTTTCCACCTATAGAATCAGGTTAATAATTATAGCTGTAAGATTTAATGAAGATCAAAGGCGGTAATATAAGAAAGTGCTTAACATAGTGACTTAATAATGGTTAATAAATGTTAAATGCGGGCTTATTATTATTGTTATTATTACTGTAATTATTATACAATGTGTCCTTAAATTCTGCCTTTCATGGTTCTACCCTACCTTTCTTTACGTCTTCTTGATTTACTGGGAATAACAAAGTTAGCATTATAAGAAGTGAGGGCATACAGACCATGTTTCTGTCCCCTGTAGATTTCCCCTTCTTTTACAGGAGGAAGTTTGGGGCATCATCTAAGTAATCTGTCATGTTGCCAGAACTGGAAATTGGGATTAACCAGTCCTTTTTTTCCCTGCTTACAGGAGAAACACTTCTGCTCAGTAATATCATGTTGGTCTCTATTTTCCAAGATTATTTCCTCCTCTGTGTCTCTGTCATTTACATACACATTTTTGGCCCATCATTTTTAGTCTGTGGTCTTTATGGTTTTATTTCAGATAAATCTAGGGTTCCCCCCCTTCTAGAAATCTTGATTTCATCTAAGTTTTTAAATTTTTTGGCATAAAATTTTGCAATATCTGTAATTCTAGCTTGCTTTTCATTCCTAATTTTTTTTTTCCTTGATCAAATGTATGAGTCCCTCCACACACACCCCCCCCTTTTTTTTTCAGTAATTTTAAAATAAACAGCTTTTGGTTTTGTTAATCCTTGCTTTTGGGTTCATGAATTCATGTTCTTAGCTTTATCTTCTTCCTGTGGGTTTATTCTATTCTCCCCCCCCTTCAGTTGGGCAATTAAGCTTATTAATTTTCAGTCATCTCTCTTTTCTAATATATGCATATAAAGCTGTTCCCTTTAACTCTTACTTGAACTACCTTCTACAGTTTTGGGGTTTTTTTAGATTATTATTATTATATTTAATTTTATTTTTGTTACAGATGTTTCTCCTTTTTTACCCTATTGACACCCTCCTCTCCATCCCCCCCGCCCCGTCTACAGTTTTTGATATGTGCTTTTTTTTTTATCCTCACCCAAGGACACTTTTTTTTTGCATTTTTATCTTCAGATAGAGCAGGAGGGAGAGGGGGAGGGAGAGAGAAAGAGAAACATCGATGTGAGAGACACATCGAGTGGCTGCCACCCACACGATCCAACCAGGGCCGGGGACAAACTGCAACTGAGGTACACGCCCTTAGCGGAAACCGAACCCGGGACTCTCTGGTCCGTGAGCCGACACTCTAACCTCTGAGCCAAATCGGCCAGGGCTGATAGGTACTTTTTTTGTTGTGCAAAGTCAGGTTTATTGAGGTTTAACTTATATATAATAAAATTTGTTTCTTTTTTTTTTTTTCCCCTCACCTGAGGATATTTTTTCATTTTTTGTACAGATAGAGTGGGAGGGAGAGAGAGGAAGAGAGAGAGAGAGAAACATCGATGTGAAAGGGACACATCGAGTGGCTGCCACCTGCACGACCAACCAGGGCCGGGGACAAACTGCAACCAAAGTACGTGCCCTTAGCGGGAACCGAACCCCGGTCTCTCCAGACCTCAGGCCGACGCTCTAACCGCTGAGCCAAACTGGCCAGGGCAAATTTGTTTCTTTTAAGTGTACGGTTTGATGAGTTTTGACAGATGTACACAGTTATATAAATACTACCATAATCAAGACCTAGAACGTTTCCATCACCCTTGAGAGCTCCCTCATACCTTGTTTTTGTCCCTATACTTCTGTCTTTTCCACGAAGCCATGGGAATGGAGTCACACAGTTTAGTCCTTCGTGTCTGGCTTCTTCACTTGGACGCTGCTTTGAGGCCCCTGCATGTCGTTCCGTGTATCTGCGGTGGTCGCTTTGGCTGGCACAGTGGTTCCAGTTTTATGGCTGTACCACCGTTTATTTGTCTGTTCACCATTAGTATAGTTTTCAGTGGGATCAAATGGGAGCATTTTAGTTCTGCACTTGGGTTGCAAATGAACATACCAGAGTCTTCCAGGCGTGAAATTATCTGGGCATTTTTTATATTTAAGGTTTTATTTGGGCTGAGGCATTTCAGAAGTTTTTCTGTGAGTGGACACACGTGTGCTCCTATGTACTCACTCGTGTCCTTCATCCCTGTAGTCGTCTGGGTCCAGTTAGGAGAGAGAAACCACACAGTAGGTTACACAGAAGTTTAACACGAGGAATTCTTACCTGTGGAAAAAGAGTAACTAAGGTAGAGGGAAACTGTGTGGTTCCCGAGGGCTGCGGGGCGTACCCAGTGGAGGACAAACCACCAGGAGTTCAGACCTGAGTGGAGGTGGTAGGCCTTAGTCCATGGCATGGCAGAGGGGTTAGCTGACTAGACCAGAGATGGCCCAAAGGCCCACCAGCTGCCCTTGAGGGTGCCAACAAGAAGCAGGTGATCAGCAGCCAGAGACATGGGTGTGCACTGGGGGTCTGGGCACCAGGGGGCAAGAGGCCTCCAGAGCCTGCAAGCTGTGTGGGGACTCTGGTGTCCATGTTGACAGGGTGGCCAGAAGGTTACGGCCAGGCCGAGGTTGCAGAGAGACCACATTCTGGGCCATATTTGGGCCATTCCACCAACTGTCCTCACATCCACACCGCTGCCAGACACTCAAGAGAGCCTCCTCCCTGCACTGTCTCTCCAGCCTCTCTGCTGAGATGCATGTTAGCTTAACATCATACGGAAAGGGTTCTGTTGTTTATCACAGACCATATATAGACGCGTGCATTTGATGCAAAAGACAATAAATTGGTAACTAATATGCTTTTTATTTTTCTACCTAATTTTCTTTTTATGCAATATAAGGAGATGAAGTATATACTCGCCTTGTCCAGACTGTCTATCCCCAGCTAAGAAATTTAGTCTTTACTAAATCAATCTTCAAGCCCACCCCTTTCCCAATCTTTTTACTGGCATTTCTTTTTTTCTTTTAACTGAATTTATTGAGGTGACATTGGTTAATAAAATTATATATGTTTCAATTACACCGTTCTATAATACAACATCTGTATATTGTATTGTGTGTTCACCACCCCAAATCAAGTCTCCTTCCATCGCCATTTATCCCCCCATGCCCTCTCTACCTCCCTCTTCTTCCAGGACCCTTTCACCACTTTCTCCCTCTTCTTTACGAAATAAGTACTATCAGCTCAAAAGCACTAATAACAGTATGCTTTTGCTATTAATAAGACACTTCATGGTGGGAAAAGGGTTTAAGAAATGAAAACCTACAAGGAATATGTTTACTGACAAATACAAACATCATATCAATCATGAAATACATCTTCCATGGTGTATTTATCTGCCGTACATATCATGATGTCATCACCATTTTCCCTCTCCCTGCCATTGTATATCCCAAGCCGTCTGTCAGACCCCAGATTGGAGGCAGTTTCTTTCTGCATGGTGCTAGCTCATTATAGAAAACAATTAGGGTACAAAAGAACAGTGTTATTACACCAGAGAAGCTAAGTGTTTTTACTCTGAGCTTAGATGAGCTTACTACTAGGGAGATGGTGATCATCCTTTCTGAACCAAAAAACTAGATAATGGTCCTTACAAAGAATTTTTTTCTGGCATAAATTTATATACATTTGAGAAGGATTGCCATGGCATGAATTAAATCACGTTTGTTGTTTGTACCAATTAAACACTTGTTGAAAAGAATAAAGGACTATCCCAAAGTATCTGGGACATATACATATTAATACTGTTGCAGAATAGGAATACACTTATCTTTTTTTGGACAATCTTAAATCAAAAATAACAGTAAAGTTGTAAAAATCCCTATTAGCAGTATGTGTTTTTGGCAGAACCGGAAACCAATCTCTCTCTCTTCCTCTCTCTTCCTCTCTCTTTCTCTCTTACACACACACACACACCCCCTCTGTCTAGACCTGATTTATGTTTTTGACAAGACTTGATCGTCATTACAGAAAAATTCTGACATGTCTTGCAGATAGAACTTGTCTGCTTTTGTTGCAGAATTCTTTTTTTCTCAAAGGATATTGCGGGAATATTTCCTTTGGGGGTATTTAGGTTGTGAACCTCTGACCCTTCATTCCATGGGTGTTCCCAGCAGTAGGACTTCATTACAGAGATTTTTATATACTTTCCAGAGAGTGAATGCTATTCACGGACATGTTTTCCCAGTTTAAGAATGCCCAATCTGTAAAAATGTGGGCCTGCAAAATAGCTTACTCAGAGAATTTTATTTGCATTCTTAGTTTTTCTGTAAACATTTTGTTCTTTTACTGTATTTAAATTGGATCCTATTTAGTCAGAAGACACCTTTTAAGACTCCCTCTATTAAGTAAAGTAGGATCAGTTTGTGTTTTAGCTTTTAGATTTGCTTGGGATTCTTTGGGCTTCTTCTGTTTGGCAAGATGGAAGGGAAAAGCCTGGCCTTTTCTTATCTTGGAAATTTCCAGCCCGAGAGGCACGGCTTGCGGGGATGCTTATGTGACCAGCCAGCTCTTTTCCTGAATTATTAAGCTGCGTTAAAACAGCAGCTCGATACAGTGGTGTTTAGGTATTCTTATCTTCTGAAAGATTCATATCGCTGTAAGAATAATACCTTTCACATCACCCTTCAGTGCTTTCAACTATCAGGAACATCACGTTCTGTTCTAGTTTTGTGCTCTGCCTTCTTTAGAGATTCCAGTTACTCTCTCTAAGAGGTTTACTTATTCTAAGCTATGTGTTTACTAACTTTCTGAAAGTTTTTCTCTCATAGTTTGGTTTCCTTAAGTGTGAAATTTATAAACCAAACTAAAGCTACCCTTAAAACAGAATTTTTCTTTAAAAGCAATCATGAGCGCCCTGGCTGGTTTGGCTCAGCAGTAGAACGTCGGCCCGCGGACCAATGAGTTGCAGGTTCGATTCCAGCCAAGGGCACGTACCTCCGTTGCATTCGTCCCCAGCCCTGGTCGGGGTCGTGTAGGAGGCAGCCAGTTGATGTGTCCCTCTCATGTTGCTGTTTCTCTCTCTCTCTCTCTCCTCCTTTCTCTCCCTCCCACTCTATCTGAAGATAAATAGAAAAATATCCTTGGGTGAGGATTAAAAATAAATAAATAAAAATAAAAATAAATGCAATCATGAGCAACCAAGACTAGAGAGAATTTTTACATCCATTTTTCCTTGTAACTTTATTGCAATCATGACACTGGATGAGCTATTCATTTTGATTTTGGCGTGCACGGGTCAGTTTGGGATAATTGACATAACCTTATGTATAAATGTATTATTATACTCTTAGTCTTATTTATTGATTACAGATTTTCAAAGCTTCTCTAAAACCTAGTGTCTTACTAATAATAGAGGGAACCCAGTAAAAGGTCATTTTTTAGTAAGGGCTTAAAGCTTGAGGATATATATTTTTGTTAAATATTTGTGGACACTTTTCTGCTGGCTTGGCTGAAAATATATTAGATGTAGTTCCTACTCTTTTTTAAAAAATATTTTTTTTATTGATTTTAGAGAGCGAGGAAGGGAGAGGGAGAGAGATAGAAACATTAATGAGAGAGAACATCGTTCGGCTGCCTCCTGCATGCCCCCCACTGGCGATCGGGCCCACAGCCTGGGCATGTGTCCTGACTGGGAATCAAACAGGCGACCTCTTGGTACATGGGTTGATGCTCAACCACTGAGCCACATTGGCTCGGCCGTAGTTCCGATCTTAAATGGCTCCCACTTTATGAAAGGAAAAGGTAGTCATGGAGAAAGAGGAGTGGAGTGAGCTGGGCTGGAAGGTGGAGTGGGCATTCCCTAAACCAAAGACAGAGAGAAGTCTGTTTGGCAGAAGCATGGAGGTGTGGGAAGATAGGGCACCGAAGGAATTTTGAGTAGCTATATTAATATTAACAAATGAACTCATTAGTCCTTTCCATTTATAGGGTGGGGCAAAAGTAGGTTTATAGTTGTTCGTATGGAAAATAATACAGTAATTAATAAATAATATTATAAGAATAAACTCAGTTTCGAGTACTCACAGCTGCAAACCTGCTTTTGCCCCCACCCTGTATTTAACCTAATTTTATTAGCTCCCTGTATCTCAAGTGTGATAATTATTTGAAATAAGATTTATGTTTCATTTGTTTAAATTCTGTACCTCAGACTTCTCCCTGAGTTAGAGTGAGCGTCCATTCTTTGCACTAGAAATGGCCAGAAAGGTAAGATCTTTCTCTCAGAGACTCTGACCACAGGGAGGCTTCCTTCTCTCAACTCCTGTGGCACGTGTTGCCTTGAAACGGAACTGGCTGGGGCTTTACAGTCGGACACACTAGGGCTCATGTCTGACAGCCACCTACGCTTACTGGCATTAGGGCCATGAGCAAACTCCTGTGTCGCTCAGGCTCAGTTTCCACCTCTGTGATCTGGGATAACACTTACCACATCCTAGCCTGTCCTGAGGCTTGCGTGAGAGAATGCATGTCAGTGCTGAGCACAGAGCACAGAGCACAGAGCCCAGCACATGGCACCTAGCTGAAGGGAGCTCTCACTGCAGAGCAGTCTGTAGGCACTTAGTTCGCCAGACTGAGCTCCTTTTCATGGCTTATGTACTTCATTTATCTCCACGTCCAGTGTGAAGGGATCCTGCCATATATTTTTTGTCCCGTACACACCCTTACTTAATTACACCCCTACCATCCCTGCGCCTGCGCAGTCCAGGCCCAGCACAGGCTCTGACCCGGAGACAGTACTCGCTACGTCTTTATGAGGAAAGGTTTAATGCTAGACAGTAGCAGTGCAGCGCCGTGTGAGAACCATTAGTATTTTGTATTTGAGGTATGAAAGTTCCTTCTGGGGCCCTGGCCGGTTTGGCTCAGCAGTTAGAGCGTCGGCCTGCGGACCAGAGAGTCCGGGGTTCGTTCCCGCTAAGGTTGTGGTTTGTCCCCGGCCCTGGTTGGGGTCGTGTGAGTGGCATCCAGTCGATGTGTCTCCCTCACGTTGATATTTCTCCCCCCTCCCCCCACTCTGTCTGAAGATAAAAAAAAAATTTTCTCGGGTGAGGATAAAAAAATTTTTTAAAGTTCCTTCTGGGTTCTTGCTGTGGAAAGCCAGAGTCATGAGGGTAGGGAAAAAATCTGGGTTTGGTCAAAACTTTATTACTTTTGGCCAAAGGCTCTTATAAAACTCACAGAACAAAAACAAAACAACAGTAACAAAAAGCAGGTGCATAGTGATACTCAGAGTAAGTTGTGAAAGTTCATGCCAGAGCAGAGATGGAATAAATTCTAAGCATGCAAAAGAACTAGTTCAAAAATTAATTGTGTCACCCTGGCTGGTTTTGCTCAGTGGTTAGAGCATCAGCCTGCGGACCAATGAGTCAGAGGTTCCATTCTGGTCAAGGGCTCATGCCTCTGTTGCGATTTGTCTCTGGCCCTGGTTGGGGTTGTGCGGGAGGCAGCCACTCGATGTGTCCCTTTCACGTTGATGTTTCTCTTTTTAAGAAAAAAATTGTTTTTTTATTGATTTGAGAGAGAGATTTGAGAAAGATCGATGAGAGAGAACATTGATTGGCCACCTCCTACATGCCCCACTGGGGCTTTGACCCCCCAACCTGGACATGTGTCCTGACTGGGAACCGAACTGCTGGCCTCTTGGTGCATGGGTCAGTGCTCAACCACTGAGCCACACTGGCCGGGCCTCTCTCTCTCTTTTCTTTTCTCTCCTTCCCACTCTATCTGAATAAAAATGGAAAAATGTCCTCGGGTGAGGATAAAAATAATAATAATTGTGTCAATGTAAACTTGAGGATTATTTTCAGTAAATTACAAATAAGTAACAGGATGCAATCAATATAGTTTATATTATAGTAAAATCTCTTTGTTTAAAGAAAAAGCCTTTTGCTTTTTGTCTTTGTTTATACCATTTATCAAGTCATGTCCTTTACATACATGCACACATACTGTACATACGGAGCCCTCGCTAGGCGGGAGGTTTTCTGGGTTCAATCTTCAGGTTGGTTGGGGCTGATCAGCTGACCCACGACAGAGCTCTTGTCATTATGTCACTGGCCTGCTTGGATACAGATTTCTCTGTTTTACCCGGATTTCTCTGTTTTACCTGCGTTTCATTCCAGTCTTCTTGGTACATATTTTGTATACATGCAGTCATGTTTTCTTTGGTTGGAATTCTGATATCAATTCCATGTATTTTTTTTTTTTTTAATGTGTGTGTTTTGATTTTAGAGAGAGAGGAAAGGGGATGGGGAGAAAGAGAGAGAAATATCAGCTGCCTCCTGTACCGCCCCCTACTGAGGGTTGAACCCACAACCCGGTATGTGCCCTGACCAGAATCAAACCGCTGACCTTTTGGTGCATGAGACGATGCTCAACCAACTCTGCCACACCGGCCAGGGCAACAGTTTCATGTATTGATTTGAAATCATCATAAACTCAAAATGGAATTGTAGTAACCTTTAATTTGTAGTTGCACAGCTTTTCTTCCTTAGTGGAGAAGTATTAGGAAGATTTTATAAGGGCCTGATGGAAGCATACATACCATTGCCCTGTACGGAAAACTGGGGAAGCGAGGCACGTTGGATGGCTTGCCCAAGGGCCTCCAGCCCCCAAGGGCAGACCTCCCATGGAACCCAGGGCCATCTGCCTCAAAGCCAGTGCTCTTGCCCCGAAGCTGTCCGCTTCTCCAGTAGATGTTGCCCTTTATTTTCATGTTGCCGACAGTGTTCCTGGCCCTGTAGAGCTGCCGGTCAGTTGGTTGATCAGGTTGGGATAATGTTCAGCAGCCTTGCATTGAGGCACCACACCTCAGCGGCAGTGCCATGCCTGTACCGGGCACTGGTACCTTTACATGGGAGAGGCAGCGGAGTAGGCGGCATCATTCATCCTTATTTCACAGGTGTGGAAACCAAATCCCAGAGAGGTCACATACTTGCCTGAAGTCACCATTCTTGCTGAACAGTGGCACAGATGTATTTAGTGTCAGCCTTCCCACGTTTGTCACTAACACAGGCCCATTTCCAGAAACGCTGCAGGTGGTGGTGGTTACAGTGTCTTCTAAATCTTTGCTATTTCACTGTGGGGGAAGTACACGCCCACTCTTATCCTCATTGACGTCATTTGTAAAGGACAGTAATGATACCCACCTTACAGATGGGTTGAGTGAAATAGTGCAGACAGAAAATGCTCAGCTCTGGGCCAAATGCATGGCATGTCCTCATGTAATTGACATGTTTCTTCCATGTGTATGTGTAGAATCAGGAGGAAGAGAGCATTGTGTCCTGCTGAAACTGAGGCAGGCTGAATTTCAGATTGAAAAAAAAATGCCTACTTTAGATATAACACACTTTCAGAGAGACCTCATGGTTTAAGAGAAGTCTCATCTGCACATAGGTGCTTCTTTGACTTGCTCAGACGTGTGACAGGCACCACCAGACAGGGTCACAGGCAATGGCGAGTGCAGTCTAGGTGGTTATTAGACAGTAGTGAGTGCCCATAACCTCAGACGGTGCTTCCTGTCACCCCCAGAGCACACCCTTTCCACTTCCCAAGCAGTCAGGGCATTCTAAGAAGCCATGCATGAGAGGCGTGTTTTACTTTCTCTATCCTTCTGACTCCCAGGAAGTCCCCCAGATCCCCGTGCGCGGTCTGTGCCCTTCAGCACAACCGCCTTCAGAAAGAGCCTGTGGCTCTGGGCTCAGCATTCATTTCGTCTCATGCAGAAGGGTCATGTCTTATTCTTTTGATTATCTCATTCTTTCCAACGTGTGTTTCTTGTGGTACAAGTTCTTTTTTGTCTAAAAAAAAAAATAATAAATTGGACATGCCCTTTATTGCTGACTAAGCCAGGATTGGAGACCTGCTTCCTCTCGGTCAGTGTAAGACAGCACTGGAGCCCAGCCGGCAGAGGAACGGGAGCGCCTTGAGGGCAGCACTCGTTCCTTTCCCACCCGAGTCGCTCGGCACCGCCCCAGAGCCTGGCGCACGTGGCGGTGCTCGGGAAGCCTCGGTGCTGTGCGTCCTGCACTGTCCGGCGGGAAACGAGGGCCACTTGCTTCATTCCTTCAGCCAGTGGTGCCCTGGCTTAGCGAGCAAGGCGAAGCCCCTGCCTCCTGGAACTTTCATCCTCGTAAGAGAGACAAGGAAGAGGAAATAAATAAGCATGACCACGAGGTGCCATGACTGTTCTGGAGGACATAAACGTGGGGCTGAGATGGGGCCTAATGGACAGGAGGCGGCCTTTCGAGATTACATAGCCAGAGAAGTGGACGTCTGCCCGAGCTAAGGCCTAGGGGATACGGAAGAACTGGGGATGAGCCTCCAGGCAGAAGGATCATTTCCCTTGAGGCCAGGAAAAGTGTGGCCTATTCGAGGACCTGAAATAAAGTGTGGCTAGAGGGTCCCAAGCAAAGGGGGGAGCAGTAGGTAATGAAGTTGGAGGGACCAGTGGGGCCAGAGAGGTGGGCCTTTGTAGCCCTGGTGAGTGGTTGGGTTTTGTTCTAAGTGTGAAGGAAACAAGGGTGAAGTGATCTAATCCATTTCTACATTTTTAATTATGTTTGCTGCTATGGGATAACGGGTTGGAGATGGAGATGGAAAAAAGTTGTTGGATTTGCGCTATATCAGTATTTCAGAGATTAGATCAAAGGCTTGGACATGGGCGGGGGTGTGGTGAGGGAAAGGAAAGAATCAGATGTGACTAGCTGGGGATGAGGAAGGGGTGGGACTCCTGGGCTTTGCTGTGGATGTGTCAAGTGGCAGACTTCCACAGGCTCCTCAGGGACAGATGTCCGGTAGGATCTGGTCTGGACCTGAGTCTGGAGTTCAGAGGAGAATTCTGGTCTAGAGATAGAATTGTGGGAGTTACAGTCCAGAGAGGTCTTTGAACCCTAGGGGACAGAGGACATACTAAATGGAGGCATTGCCATTAACTCGTGACAATAGCCCAAGCTACCTACATGGCCAGTTTGGGAATTAGCTCCTTCAGGGTGTAGGGTGTAGGAAAACTGTGGAACCACAGTTATTGTACTGCAAGATAATCCACTTGAAATTGATTTATGCCACCAACGGCCAGGAAGGTGAAATGCTATACTTGGCGCCATGAAACCATTCTCTCAGCTTGTTTTCTGAAAAATCCATATCTGGATGGTGTGACGGGTCATTAGCAGTGACAGGCTGGCTGTGTTCTAATAGGTCAGGTGTAACTTAAGCCCCAAAGGCCTTTGGGCAAGTCAATTAGTCTGAAGGTGGCTGAGATAAAGCAAGGGAGCTTGTTGTGGCCCCAGATTAGCATCAAGGGCAAAAGGCTGCATAGAAATCGGAAACCTTCCACCAGAGACGGGCCAGTTACTTGTGAGAATTTTGCTACCGAGAAAACAAGAAGGAAGATGCTTACCAAACATGAGGGTTTATAAGACACAACCTTGTTAATCCTCACCTGAGGATAGCTTTCCATTGATTTTTAGATAGAGTGGAAGGGAGGGAGAAAGAGAAAGAAACAGCGATGTGAGAGAGACACTTCGATTGGTTGCCTCCCACACTACCTCAGCTGGGGCCAGAGATTGAACCTGCAACCCAGGTACGTGCCCTTGATTGGGAATCGAACCTGCGACTCTTCAGTCTGCAGGCCAACACTCTAACCGCTGAGCCAAACCAGTCAGGGCTTCTTTAGCATTCAGTCCTGTGCCTCACCTCCCGGGGAGTCTGACCAAGTAGCTCTGACTCGGGGCTCAGGAATCTGTATTTTTACCAAGTGATTCTGGTGCAGGTGATCCATGGATCACACTTTGAGAGGCGTTGAGTCTAGAAAACAGCTTTGAGGTCACCTAGGCAGCCCTCTCACGCGGGAAATGGGCTCACGGAGGAGAGGGGCTGGGCTTGCCTTGAGGCGCAGAGCAAGGTGGAGAGGCGCGCAGCTCCCCTAACTCGGTCTCTTCATTTCCCAGTCGACTCTTCATCCTAACAATAGATAAACAACAAGTCTCCCTCCCACTTCCCAACTCCCCTCCCTTCACTGTATTTCTTCTCTTTGTCCAAAGCATGTATCCCCTTCTAATGTAAGAGGAATTTACTGCGTTGTCATTTGTCTGTCTTGCTTCACTAAAACGTTAGCTTCACAAGGGCACTGATTTTATTTTTGGGGGTGGTGTGAGTATGAAGGGCTACAGTGACCTCCCCAGAAATGGTTCAGTGACCTGTCACCACAGTAATTTCCCTCTGTGTATCCTGTGCGCCCTGGACAGTGCCTGACCCATAGTAGGTGTTCAATGAATATTTGATAAGTGGATGGATGGATGAAAAATACTTTGTTGAACTGTAATTAAATTAATGGGCATTGCAGGAAAGAGCTAACCCTTAGGCACTGTTAGCCCAAAATAGTGTAGAATATTTTCTTTTTCACTTGATGCTGGTTTGGATCAGAGGTTATAGTAACAGCTTGTTTATGGAGATTAATAGAGACTTTTAAATAATATTAACAATAATAGTAGCAACAGTAACAGTCATAAATAACAACACTGTTAACTGTTGCCGTTTATGGAATGCTTACCATCTGCCATTGTATGTACTGTATGAAGTTCTGATCTAAGAGCATCACACCCTTAACTCATCTAATCCTCAGTACAGCCCAAGGATACAGGACCTGGCATTGTCTGTTTTCCAGAGGAGGAAACTGAGGCTCAGAGAGGTGAAGTTATTTGTCCAGGGCTACACAGCCAGTACAGAGTTAGGATCTGTGATCCGAAAGAGGAAGTCCTTTACTGCCAGTCACATTCAGTATTCGGTCTGGGGTATTCTCTGGAGAAGGAATTGGAAAAGCTGAAGACTAGGCAAGCATCATTTTTTTGGTGTGTCCCTGGGCCAAGAACACTAACCTCCTCGATGGTGTGAAGCTACAGGCTGGAAAGGAAGCTGCATTTTTTTCAGCCCACGTTGCCAGCATTGCCCCACACTCTCAGGTCTTTCCGTTCCCCATGACGAAGGACCTTTGGTCTTGAACTAGTAGGCTCTTCTCACTTCTCAGACAACCTCCCTGTGGTGGGGCCAAGGAAAACTCCCGTGGTGACAGGTCACTAAACCATTTCTGGGGCGGCCGCTGTACACTCCACACTCACTCACGCCCACCCCCTGACGGAGGGGGCACAGAAAGAGGCTCCTTCACCCACCTTCCTGGACCACTTCCCTGTTGGGGCCTCAGGAAGGGGCGGAGGGAGATGATGGTTCTATAAACCTCTCCTGAGACTTGAGTGAACCTTTTGAGTTCTTGAAACTGGTACCTATTAAAAGGGTTGTGAGGTCATTCATTCCTGCCCTGCCAGCCCAGACCGGCCTTGCTTGGGTGCAGTAAGACCATATGAACGAAGGGCAACCACCCTAGCAGCTGCAGACACAGGTGGAACATGGTGCACCCCTGGGCTTCAGTGAAGAGAGAGGGTTGTCACACGCAGTGCCATCTTGAAGCACACGATGTACCGGGCCCTGTGCCCGAACTCATTTAATTCTAGTAACAAACATGATGAGGCATCGTGGGTGTTTCTGCAGACGAGGAAGGCGTGGAGAGATCGGCAGCTTGCCTCGGTCTCTCAGCACTTGCGAGAGGCAGAGGCGTGTTTTGAACATGGGTTGAGCTGGTGGTAAAGCCTGTGCCTTGAGGGTCTGCTCCTTCTGCGATGCCCGTTAAGAGCGTGGGCTCTGGGTTTGAACTTAGACTCTGCTGCTTACTCACTGTGAGACATTGGCGAGTCGCTTAGCCACTCCCTCCATTGGCTTGTTCATCTGCAACGTATTCAGGTCATAGGGTTTCGAGGATTAAGTGAATCAGTGTACATAAAGCTCTATATACATGTTAGCCATTGTTATCAATTTACGTATCAAGCCCTGTTTGCTTCTGTGGATGATGGAAAGAAACTCAGAAGGTTCAGGGTTTCTCCAATTCCCCCCACCCCTGGGTTGTATCTATGTTCCCTAGAACTTTATGTAGATAATCCATAGAAAGTGCTTAGAGTGAGACCTGGCGTATGATTATCGCCAGTAAACTCAGCGCTGATGAGTGTGACAGCGCCCAGACACGGGGGGTGGGGGGCGCATGCTCCTTAGTCAACAGCATCCGTCCTTGGTGTGGTGTCCAGGAGGCATGGTCACCGTCCAGATGCCCATGTCCTGGGTGGGACAGAAAGAGGAGGCAGCCATTATTTTGCATATATCAAGTTACTGTTGTTTTAATGCCTAACGATGAATTTAAAAGGTAGTGGAGTTAAAAGTATGAGTCCGTACGGTCCTGGTCAAGGCGCAGTCGACCAGAGATTAGCACTTGGAGCTCTTACAGAGATGAATGGGCTCAGAGAAGCGTGGTGGTGTGCCGCCATCTGCCTGAGCTCACTCTCCGACCTCTGCCACCCCAGCTCGGCGTGGCCTCGTGTCCTCCGCCCTCCCTTCCCTCTGTGTGCCTGTCAGGCTGGCCTCTCTGCCGTTTGGCCACGGAACTGGGCTCTGTCACGACTGTACTTTTCACTTCCCTTCTAGCTTAAGAGCTGGACGGTGGAGGACCTTCGGAAGAGGCTCTTGGCCCTGGACCCCATGATGGAGCAGGAGATCGAAGAGATCCGGCAGAAGTACCAGTCGAAGCGGCAGCCGATCCTGGATGCCATCGAGGCGAAGAAGCGGCGGCAGCAGAACTTCTGAGCACCTCGGCCAGGCCGGAGGCCCGCTCCCAGGCGGCCTCGTGAGCACCCGGCGCTCCCGCTCCAGTGTCAGCCAGCACCCAGCACCCGCCGCCGTCGCCTCCACAGCACCTTGTGAACTCAGGAACGTGCGCCAGTGGGAAGGGCCGCCTCCCCCGCAGGCAGCGGGCGTCTCGGTGTGTCTCAGGCAGGTTTATACTTCAAAGGATTTCTATGGGCGCTTTTAAACTCAGAGTGAAACCCCAGGAACAGAGACTCCTAGTTGAGTGATAGCTGGGAAAGTTTTACATTGTCTTTTGTTCTTCTTCTCCCAATAGCTTTCAAGTGTTCTTTCTGGAAGACTTTTTTAAAAACTATAAATATGCATATATATGTAAATTATAACTAGATTCCCCACTCAGTGTGGTGGCATCTCTGTACAGGTACAGTTTTAAGCAGTTGCCTCTTTCCTGTAAGATTATGGTACTGTGGACCACGAGGGCAGGCGACACCCGGGGCTGTTGGGGTCGCTCAGCTCCCTGCAGCCAACCTCACCCTTTTGCCCGGCTGCATTTAAAAATTAGTTTCGGGCCAGTTTTCAGCACGGTTTCAGCCTTGTGTGGGTCGCCCTGGCTCCTGGAGCTACTGGTGACGTCCGGGGGAAAGCCTTGAGAGTCGTGTTTACTTTTCGAGTCCCAGGAGAAGCCTGGCGCCTTCTTTGCAAATTGGCCTTTGTGGTTTCAGCGCCTTTTATCCACCTCCACTCTCCCAGCTGCCTACAGTCACAGCACAGATACTGCCCAGTGCCTTAAGAGGAGACGTGACCCTTTGAGGGGACAGACCTGCCAGGAACTCCCAGCAAACATGGGCTGTGTTCAGTCTGCAAAAGGGAAAAGGGTTTTCGAAGTTCTCATTGTTCCTGTGAAGCTCACACACGTGGCGTTTTGCTCTGCATTCCTTGCGGGTGGGTAGAGGGCTTTGCTTTGTGGTCCGCGTTCAAATATGTGACTGTCGTCTTTTTTATTTTACTGCTAAGGGGTCTGGAAAGGATAGTGAATATCAGACTTAAGATTTGTTCTCCAGGAGGCTCAACCCAGACATGTGGAATGCCAGAGCTGGAAGGGACCCTAGCCTTCATCTGGTCTGACTGAGGCTCGGAGAGGCAAGGGCATGGCCAGAACCACAAAGCTGGCGAAAGTGGGGGCTGGGACTGGACCTCAGGCTCCTCACTCCCAGTGCACTGACCCAAGTAGCCCTCTCCGAGGGAAGAAACTTGTGTTGGTTTTGGTTAAGTTGTCCCAGGGAAGCCTGCTTAGGGAACTCGCTCTTGCTTTGCCCTTCAGTGAGTGGGGCTGTGAAGAGATCCCAGGGGAGCGAGATCATCCCGTGTCAGTCGGTCCGTGGCCTCTGCACCGTCAGCAGATAGACAAGCCTCGAGCAGGCAGATTTAGGGCCCAAAGCAGAGCAGAGGGCTTGCAGAAGACAGCACTGAGCCCTTCTGCGGCATTGTCTCAAGGCCACCTGTCATTTAGTCACGCAGCAGAGGAGACAGTTGGGAAAGGCAAATGTGTTTTTATTTTCAAATACTGTATCTCTTCCTCTCGGATAGGGCTGTGAGTGCGTTACACCTAAGGACACTGCAGTTGGCTCCGTGATTGTTTTTGCTTCCCAATCCTGGGAATCAATGGAAAGGCAGGGAATGCTCCCCTTCGGTGGCCAGATGCTATTCTTTGCGATTAAAGCAAGTTGTTAAAAATGCAAGAGGCAGTTGTTGGTCTGCAGGGCTTGGCCAGTTAAGCAGCTGTGTGGCAGATACCGAGACTGGAGGACAATTTGAGGACCCGCTGGGGGCAGCCAGCATTTATTCACCACTTAGGATTAGCCAGGCACAGAGCTCTGTAGGCTCTGTGTTCGCAATAACTCCTCGAGTTCAGTACTTCATCTCCATGTCACAGATGAAGGAGCAGGCTCAGAGAGGGGAGGGCGTCTTCCCCCGAGGCAGTACAGCTGGTGAGTGGTAGAATCCAGGTTCATAGCGTCGCCATATGGGACCAGCATTTACCAGGGAAAGTTTTTAAAATGAAGTGACCACCTTTTCTTGCATAGACTAAATAACTCTTAATGGGCATTTTTAAGTTGGGAAACAGCTGAATTAGTAGTCAAGTCTGACAGCCAAGTGAATTTTAAAAACCAAATCATGGGGCAGGCCAGGCACTCCCCAGCCCATCTGCTGTGCCCGTGAACAGACCTGCCTCAGTCTCTTTCTTTTTGAAGCAGGACTTCGTACTTGGCCAGACAGGAGGGCACTGCCCATGTTCTGCTTTCCTAAGTTAGATCCAAGTGAAAAAAGGTTCAGTTTTCCCCCCCATAAATATTCTTGAATCTTGATCTGGAGTTTATTTTGTTTCAGGCATGTGCGCACCCAACATGCTGGTCTAACAAAGTACATTGCTCCCCAGTCTAGCTAGACAGAGTCCTTAGCCAGACGTTTCTTTTGGATCAGATAGACTTCCCGACCAGGTGTATTTGTTTTCTAGTGACAGGAAGGCAGAGGAGCAAATTCCAGCCGTGCTCTTCCTTGAATACTAAACTCAGGACAGGTCAGTTTGCTTTCCTCGAGTCCCGAGTGGCAGCCGTTGCCTGAACATTTGTGACTCAAGCTTCCAGGGAACTCTTAGCCCCTTGTTCTCTCCTTCCAAGAAACAATGACCCAAACCCGTGTCTTTAAAAAATCCCCAATTCTCCAAGAATATCTTCATTGCTTCCTCATCAGTAATTTTGAAGCACATTTACATTTTTTTTTTTCATCATCCCTTCTCCCAACCACTGGATTGATGGATGAATGTTTGACTGGATAGATGGTTGGATGGATGGATGGATGTATAGACAGACAGACAGACAGACTGGATAGATGGTTGGATGGATGGATGGATAGACAGACAGACAGATAGATAGACCCAATACTCTGAAGAAAAATAGATAGATAGATAGATAGATAGATAGATAGATAGATAGATAGACCGACCCAATACTCTGGAGCAACTTAAGAACTATAGCCTTAACCCCTTGAGACTATGGATTCTGATCCAGGTAACATTTATTTAGCACCTGGCGGATGCCAGAAATTTTTTGTACCATTTAAAACTCAATAGCTCTTACAAGTATCAGGAATGAGAGAGGTCCTTCGGGACCCTACAGATACTGAAGGCTAATAGTATGAACAACTTTATGCTAATAAATTCAACAGTTTAAGTGAAATTGACAAATTAATTGAAAGATACAAAGTACTAAACTCTCTCAAGAAGAAATAGATAATCTGAATAGTCCTGTATCTAATAAAACAATAGCTCTGGGAGATACAGGTATTATTGTCCTCTTTTGCAGATAAGGAAACTGAGGCTCAGAGAAAGAAAGTCTGTTGCTCAAGGTCACATAGCTAGAGTATGGCAGAGCCAGGATTCAAACTCAGTCCTCGTTTTTATTCCAGTGCCCTTTCCAGCATACCGCGTTGCCTCTGAAATAGCAACTCCTTCTTTACTGGAAAACTGTTCCTGCCCAGTCCACACCCTCCCACCCATCGTTTCTTAAAGCGCCATGTTTGTGTTTTCATCGGGATTATATTCATCGTCTTTGGAATCCATGTTCTTACTTGTGTTCGGGGGGGAAAAATCTCTTCCACCAGCTTGCACTCAGACCAACTTGGAAAAAAAAAGCATACATGCTGTTTCAGATGTACAACTTAAAAAATGTGAAGTTTGTAGCTTTAACTTTTTGTAACAAACTAATAACACTGGCTTAAGTTCTGACTTGAATGCTGTTTTATAAGGTTTGGATGTAAATAATCTGTCGGAGTTAGCGGTTTGTATATGTATGAGACACAGCTTCCTTCATTGCCTTGTGGTTGTTTTCATTTGAGATGCTTCCTATGTGCTTTTTTGTTGGAATCATCTTCCCTCCTTCCTTCTTCCTACACCTTTGTTTTAAATAAACTGTCCTTTGGACCACAGACTATCCTCTTTTTAAAAATAAGATCCTCCACCGTGGCTGGTTTGGCTCAGTGGTTGGAGCATCTGCCCACGGACCACTGAGTCACGGGTTCAATTCCGGTCAAGGGCACATACCTTGGTTGCGGTTTGTCCCCGGCCCTGGTTGGGGTCATGTGGGAGGCAGCTGGTCGATATGTTTCTCTCCCCCTTCTCCTTCCTTCCACTTTATCTGAAGATAAATGGAAAAATATCCTCGGGTAAGGATTAAAAAAAAAAAAGAGATCCTCCATCTACAGCCTGGATGACGGTGCTGTGAACTTCGTGACATTGGCCTTGTGTTGCGTTTACCCTAGAATCCAAAGCCAGGGGAGGTAGTGGGATGGGAGTAAACTTCTGCTGAACACCTACTCTGTGCCCGGTCCTGAGCTAGTTGGCAGGGATATTAAAGACGAACCAGACACAGTTCTTACAAACCAGCCAGGGTGCCGGTCAAACACACGAGAGCTGCATCGGCAATACCATGGTAGAAGGAAGTACACAGCCTGTGAGGGTACAGTCAGTTCTGGAGAGTCCTGGAAGCTCTTCTGGAGGAGGTAGTACATCCTGAACTACAAACGGAGGAAGAGGTGGCCAGTGGAGAGGTGGGAAGTGGCAGGGAAGGCATCCTGGCAGAGACCAGCCTGTACGGAGTCCGGTGGGAGAAAGTTACTTATAAACACCTGATGCTAAACAAAACCTGTTACATCTACACACAAAGTACATCCTCACTTAACATCAGTAGGTTCTAGGACTTGAAGTGAAATGATGCATCACTAAGCCAATTGTATTGTAGGCTAATTGATGTAAATTAGAGTTAGGTTCCTGTGGCATCTCATCAACATTACAGCGAAGCCACGTTGAACGTTGAACGAAAGGATGTTATCTGAGGACCTGCTGTACTTTTTCTTCAGCCTCTGCTGTGTCCTGGCGAGGCTGTCTGTGACCCCAGCCTTTCCCCTAGCCACGTGACAGGCATGTGACCCAATCCAGTCCAGTTAGACTCCGTCTTCAGGGAACTTTGAGCAGAGTGACACATAAAATGGAGGCAGTTGTCACGAAGGGGTTCCACTTACAGGGCCCTAGAGAGGTGATTCATGGGGCTCAACTACCTCAGTCCCCGTATCGCCCTTGCTCCTGTCTTTCTCGGAGCCCAGTTGTTTAATTTTACTTTGATCCTAGTTGGTAGCTATCCAATGCCATCGTTTTTTGCTTAATGTATTTTTTTTTTTTTTAGATTTTTTAAATTGATTTTTTTAGAGAGAGAGGAAGGGAAAAGGAAAGAGAGAAAGAAACATCAATAGGAGAGTGAAACATCCATTGCCGCCTCCTGCACACCCCCTACTGGCCGCCTCCTGCACACTCCCTACAGGGGATCGATCCTGCCACCCGTGCCTGTGTCTGACTGGGACTCACACCGGCAACATTTCGGTGCACAGGACAGTGCCCAGCCAGCTGAGCCATACTGGCCAGGGCATTTTTTGCTTAAGTTTTCCAGAGCTGGATTCTGTTGTTTGCAACTAAAGACTCCTGATTGATACAGAAATCGGATCAGGCAACATGTCCTCCAGGAAATGTGGGTGTTGAAATGATCAAGTTGTCACGAGGCGAGACACAACGAGGTCGCTGCTCATGCCCTGGCCTGGGGCCAGCAGACTGTGGGTCAAGGGCTACTTCCCGTGTTACTTGGTACCATATGACCACCGAGGAGGCGGCTCTCCGAAAAGGAGTAGTTTTGTTCCAGTCCAAAGTTAAGGTTAAAGGTGAGGAATGCCCAGGCTGTGGGACAAGATGCAGTATTTCTAACTGCACAGAGTAATGTAAAGGGAAGGTCAACAAAGCAAGCCCAGAATAATTTGGGCACAGAATGGAATGGAGCGCGTTCCCATGACGGTGGTGAAAGAACCTCCTGACTCGGCAGTCGGGCCGAGATCTCCAAAACCAAAGTTGGCAATTGATGCAGTTGCTGAGTCCACAGCCCTGCTGCACGTTGGTGAAGTCGGGCATTGACAGGAAGAGTAGGACAGTGACAAGTGCAATGGCTGTGTGAGGACATGGGGCAAATCCAAGGCAACCTCAAACGCCGGGCGGAAGCAGCCCCGCCCTTCCGTACTGGAGAAAGCTCCCAAGTGCCTGCTCACCCCACCCCCAAGGCTGCCTAGCGGGAAGGTGGGGATCCATTTTGGCCTAGAGGGTGAAAAACAGGCTCTGAGTGAGTAGGAAAGAATCTTGGAGCCATACAGAAGGGCAGAAACTTGTTAATTGGTGCCATCAGAAATGGGAAGTGTTTGTGGGAATGGATTTCTGTGGCACTTGAAGGGAGAGGGAAAGGTAATGCTGGACCGGCTGACCTTCATATGCAGGCCTGCACCAGGGTCCCGCGTTGTCCGCGCGGGCCAGGAGCTGGCTGGGTTCTAACAACGGAGGGCTGGCCAGCGCACACTTGGACCAAGCGCTGGCCCACAAGAAATGGAATTCAAAGGCTCCAAGTCCCTTGGCATCATAAAGGAAAGAATTCAAATATTTCTGAAGACAGGGATGCTGGACTGGATCTGTGTTGTGCCTCCTTCCCACAAATACCTCCAACTACGGCCCTCAGTGAACCCAGAACTCTTGACTCTTGCTTTGAGGAAAGTCTAGGTCAAGATTGCTGGGTGCAGGGGCTCCCTGATAGCAGAGGGGAGGAAGAATGCAGAGGTGTGAGAAGCCAGATGTTAGCATCTAACCCTCAGAAATTAAGTGGGAATGGTCCTTGTAATATTCAGCAGGCTCTGAATGAGGTACCATCTCAGGTTAGGGGACCCCAAAACGTTTAATCGGAGGTGACCAATCAAGTCCTCTTTATTTGTATAACCAACAAACTGTAAGAAACAAAGCAGAAACCAAAAACGTTCTCTAAAGAAAATTCTCTCAAGTCTCCTAGACGAGTTTGCTTATGGATCTAAAGCCCTTTGAGCGGAACTTCCGCAGCCTGCCCCTAGGAAGGACAGCTGTCTGCTGCTGCACGGATGTGACGTGAACACTTCCCGTCTTCTCCAGCACCTGTGGCCGTGGACCAGGGGAAGGGGGTGCTGCACAAAGGTAAATACTCAAATCTTTCAGGGAACCTTGGATGAAAACTTTGAGCTAATACCAATTTCTTGAGTCCGAGAGTTCTACTGTAGGTCCACCAATCACGTGAAAAGTCGTGTTTTGACCTTCTTCCATGTCACTGGAGGTCTAGTGGGATCCCAAAGCTGTCTTCTATCTCCAGTTTCTGAATGATAGTTTGAAAAGATCCCCACTTGGCTCCCTGACCCATGGAGGCCAATAGAAGCCTGTTGAGCTCCTGTTCCAGAATAGAAAACTCAACAGCGGCACCCCATCTTCGAGGAGGCTGCAGAGACCGGAGACCCTGCAGAGTGACGACTCCTATCAAAGCACCACGAGCTTCCCCTGGTTGGCTGGTGCAACACTGGATGGGTCTTGGAAAACGACAGGGGGTGTATTTTAAGCAAGTGGCGATTCCCATTTTAACTGCTGTATTAGATATGTGCTCCTTATGAAGCCTTGGAGCGAAGAGGCATCTCCTGGTCTAATTATCCCAAGAAACAGAAACCACTTTTGCTGGAAAGGACGCGTTTTCCTTTCCTGTTCACGCAGGGACGCCACAGTTCTCCCCCAGCTCTGGATCAGAAAGGCTTTGATTCCCTGGTTCCCCTATAAGACCTCAGACTGATCCACTGCATTGATTAAATCACACTGATAGGGCCTAGAGAGCAGAGATTGTTTCCTTAGGTCAGAAACATTTATACAACTCTGTATAGGAAGGAGGTGTGCTGGGCAGCCAAGAGTTGGATTGCAGTAGAAATCTAGTATTTTTGCCTGTTAACACCTCTCTCCTTTGTTTTGGTGACATCACATGGCCTTTTCTTTGGATAACTACCTTTCTTCCACCCCATGCTCTGTCATAGATGTTAACCCAGGTACCCTGCCCTCCATCCCCACCAAGGGAGAGGATATGATGCAAGCCAGGCAAAGCAACCTGCCTCCCAGGCTTGGGACTGTGAGCAGAATGATCCAGGGAAGGAAGGTACTAGAGGAGGGTCCTTTGGATGGCAGTATCCTAAACAAAGTCCCCAGGTCCTGTACTGCCATCCCTAGTGCTCCCCTCATTCCTGTGTTTCCCGAGGCCTGGTCCGTCAGCTGTTCCTTTGATTGGGTGAGCACCAATATGCTTGTCGTGGGCTGTCGGGTGGTCCCAAAGATACGTCCACATCCTCATCTCTGGAACACGTGTATGTTACCGTATTTGGGAAAAGGGTCTGTTGGCAGGTATGACTGAGTTAAGTATCTCGAGATGAGGTCATCATGGATTATCCGAGTGGGCCCTAAATACCATCACAGGTGTCCCTGTGAGAGCGGGGCACTGGGAGAGTTGACACACAGGGTAAGATGCTGCGATGCTGGGGCGTGTGTGGAATGATGCCGCCACAAGCCAAGCCACGCCGGTGGCCACCGGGGGCTGGAAGAGGCCAGGAGAGAATTCTCCCCTGGAGCCTCCGGAGAGAGTGTGGCCCTGCTGACCCCTTGCCTTTGAGTTCTGGCCTTCAGAACCGCGAGAGGAGGGTTCTGTTGTTTTAAGCCATCGGATTTGTGGAAATTGGTTATGGCAGCCACAGGAAACTAATACGCCTTCCAACAAATTCATTGTTTTCCTTAAGGTTTCTGTTGCTTGTAGCCAAAAAACCCTAGTTGTAACCATGGTCCATCACTGCGATGATCAAGGCTAATGAATCACCCTTTCTGACTAAGTTAGTTCCAGCCGGGTTCCTGTCACTCGCAACCTGTGCCAGAGGTAATGCTGGAACCAGAGGAGGGGTCCTGAGCCCCTCCACGCGTCACCCCACCCTCCCCGCCACGCAGAAAACATGCCAGGCAGCAGCTCCACACAGGCAGAAACAGGTCCCTGGGTCCAGCTTCTTTATTTGCATAATGATTTTCACTGATACATGGGAGTGGGAGGGGGTTGTTGCTTTTTTGCCAGGACCACACACAACCTCGTGATAGACTCAGGCCAGGCGATTCTCTCCTGAGCTTTCCCCCACCAGCTTTAGGGACTTGTCTGTGGGGTCAGAAGGTCTGGAAGCTAATTGGCTCCTTGGGACATTCAGCAAGACCATGGGGGTGGTGCATGCAGCCCTCCTTGTCTCTGTGCCCCGACCTGGGCAGAGCTGGGCCTAGCCGTCACAAGGGGAGTGTGCAGGTGGCCCGTGTGTGTGTGTGTGTGTGGTCACTTCGTGAGTAGCCCCTTGGCTTAGCTCCAGCCTCAGCTCCAGTCTGTAGACCGGAACCATCTGCGTCTGGAGGCCTGTGTGCCAGGCCCTGTGTGTGACACTGGCCTTCACACCTGCTGTCCCCTCTGCCTGGATACACTACTGAGCCACACTGGCCAGGGCATTTTTTGCTTAAGTTTTCCAGAGCTGGATTCTGTTGTTTGCAACTAAAGACTCCTGATTGATACAGAAATCGGATCAGGCAACATGTTCTCCAGGAAATGTGGGTGTTGAAATGATCAAGTTGTCACGAGGTGAGACACAACGAGGTCGCTGCTCATGCTCTGGCCTGGGGCCAGCAGACTGGGGGTCAAGGGCTACTTCCCGTGTTACTTGGTACCATATGACCACCGAGGAGGCGGCTCTCCGAAAAGGAGTAGTTTTGTTCCAGTCCAAAGTTAAGGTTAAAGGTGAGGAATTCCCAGGTTGTGGGACAAGATGCAGTATTTCTAACTGCACAGAGTAATGTAAAGGGAAGGTCAACAAAGCAAGCCCAGAATAATTTGGGCACAGAATGGAATGGAGCGCGTTCCCATGACGGTGGTGAAAGAACCTCCTGACTCGGCAGTCGGGCCGAGATCTCCAAAACCAAAGTTGGCAATTGATGCAGTTGCTGAGTGCACAGCCCTGCTGCACGTTGGTGAAGTCGGGCATTGACAGGAAGAGTAGGACAGTGACAAGTGGAATGGCTGTGTGAGGACATGGGGCAAATCCAAGGCAACCTCAAACGCCGGGCGGAAGCAGCTCCGCCCTTCCGTACTGGAGAAAGCTCCCAAGTGCCTGCTCACCCCCCCTCAAGGCTGCCTAGCGGGAAGGTGGGGATCCATTTTGGCCTAGAGGGTGAAAACAGACTCTGAGTGAGTAGGAAAGAGTCTTGGAGCCATTCAGAAGGGCAGAAACTTGTTAATTGGTGCCATCAGAAATGGGAAGTGTTTGTGGGAATGGATTTCTGTGGCACTTGAAGGGAGAGGGAAAGGTAATGCTGGACCGGCTGACCTTCATATGCAGGCCTGCACCAGGGTCCCGCGTTGTCCGCGCGGGCCAGGAGCTGGCTGGGTTCTAACAACGGAGGGCTGGCCAGCGCACACTTGGACCAAGCGCTGGCCCACAAGAAATGGAATTAATTCAAAGGCTCCAAATCGCCCTGGCCAGTTTTGTTCAGCGGTTAGAGCGTCGGCCTGCGGTCCAGAGAGACCCGGGTTCGGTTCCCACTAAGGGCACGTACCTCGGTTGCAATTTGGTCCTGGCCCTGGTTGGGTCGTGCGGGTGGCAGCCACTCGATGTGCCTCTTTCACGTCGATGTTTCTCTCTCTCTCTCTCCCTCCCACTCTCTCTGTACAAAAAATGGAAAAATGGCCCTGGCCGGTTTGGCTCAGCAGTTGGAGTGTCAGCCTGCGGTACAGAGAGACCCGGGTTCGGTTCCCGCTAAGGGCATGTACCTCGGTTGCAGTTTGTCCCCGGCCCTGGTCGGTCGTGCGGGTGGCAGCCACTCGATGTGTCCCTTCACATCGCTGTTTCTCTCTCTCTCTCTTCCTCTCTCTCCCTCCCGCTCTATCTGAACAAAAAAATGGAAAATGTCCTCGGGTGAGGATAAAAAAAAAAAAAAAAATGGAAAAATGTCCTCGGGTGAAGATAAAAAAATAAATAAATAAATAAAAAGGGCTCCAAATCCCTTGGCATCATAAAGGAAAGAATTCAAATATTTCTGAAGACAGGGATGCTGGACTGGATCTGTGTTGTGCCTCCTTCCCACAAATACCTCCAACTACGGCCCTCAGTGAACCCAGAACTCTTGACTCTTTTTTTTTTTTTTTATCCTCACCCGAGGACATTTTCCCATTTTATTGTTCAGGTAGAGTGGGAGAGAGAGGAAGAGAGAGAGAAACATCGATGTGAAAGGGACACATCGAGTGGCTGCCACCCGCACGACTGACCAGGGCCGGGGACAAACTGCAACCGAGGTACGCGCCCATAGCGGGAACCAAACCCGGGTCTTCTAGGACCGCAGGTCGACGCTCTAACCGCTGAGCCAAACCGGCCAGGGCTCTTGACTCTTGCTTTGAGGAAAGTCTAGGTCAAGATTGCTGGGTGCAGGGGCTCCCTGATAGCAGAGGGGAGGAAGAATGCAGAGATGTGGGAAGCCAGATGTTAGCATCTAACCCTCAGAAATTAAGTGGGAATGGTCCTTGTAATATTCAGCAGGCTCTGAATGAGGTGCCATCTCAGGTTAGGGGACCCCAAAAAGTTTAATCGGAGGTGACCAATCAAGTCCTCTTGATTTGTATTACCAACAAAACGTAAGAAACAAAGCAGAAACCAAAAACGTTCTCTAAAGAAAATTCTCTCAAGTCTCCTAGACGAGTTTGCTTACGGATCTAAAGCCCTTTGAGCGGAACTCCCGCGGCCTGCCCCTAGGAAGGACAGCTGTCTGCTGCTGCACGGATGTGACGTGAACACTTCCCGTCTTCTCCAGCACCTGTGGCCGTGGACCAGGGGAAGGGGGTGCTGCACAAAGGTAAATACTCAAATCTTTCAGGGAACCTTGGATGAAAACTTTGAGCTAATACCAATTTCTTGAGTCCGAGAGTTCTACTGTAGGTCCACCAATCACGTGAAAAGTCGTGTTTGGACCTTCTTCCATGTCACTGGAGGTCTAGTGGGATCCCAAAGCGGTCTTCTATCTCCAGTTTCTGAATGATACTTTGAAAAGATCCCCACTTGGCTCCCTGACCCATGGAGGCCAATAGAAGCCTGTTGAGCACCTGTTCCAGAATAGAAAACTCAACAGCGGCACCCCATCTTCGAGGAGGCTGCAGAGACCGGTGCCCCCACCGGAGACCCTGCAGAGTGACGACTCCTATCAAAGCACCACGAGCTTCCCCTGGTTGGCTGGTGCAACACTGGATGGGTCTTGGAAAACGACAGGGGGTGTATTTTAAGCAAGTGGCGATTCCCATTTTAACTGCTGCATTAGATATGTGCTCCTTATGAAGCCTTGGAGCGAAGAGGCATCTCCTGGTCTAATTATCCCAAGAAACAGAAACCACTTTTGCTGGAAAGGACGCGTTTTCCTTTCCTGTTCACGCAGGGACGCCACAGTTCTCCCCCAGCTCTGGATCAGAAAGGCTTTGATTCCCTGCTTCCCCTATACGACCTCAGACTGATCCACTGCATTGATTAAATCACACTGATAGGGCCTAGAGAGCAGAGATTGTTTCCTTAGGTCAGAAACATTTATACAACTCTGTATAGGAAGGAGGTGTGCTGGGCAGCCAAGAGTTGGATTGCAGTAGAAATCTAGTATTTTTGCCTGTTAACACCTCTCTCCTTTGTTTTGGTGACATCACATGGCCTTCTCTTTGGGTAACTACCTTTCTTCCACCCCATGCTCTGTCATAGATGTTAACCCAGGTACCCTGCCCTCCATCCCCACCAAGGGAGAGGATATGATGCAAGCCAGGCAAAGCAACCTGCCTCCCAGGCTTGGGACTGTGAGCAGAATGATCCAGAGAAGGAAGGTACTAGAGGAGGCAGTGTCCTAAACAAAGTCCCTAGGTCCTGTACTGCCATCCCTAGTGCTCCCCTCATTCCTGTATTTCCCGAGGCCTGGTCCGTCAGCTGTTCCTTTGATTGGGTGAGCACCAATATGCTTCTGTCGTGGGCTGACGGGTGGTCCCGAAGATACGTCCACATCCTCATCTCTGGAACACGTGTATGTTACCGTATTTGGGAAAAGGGTCTGTTGGCAGGTATGACTGAGTTAAGTATCTCGAGATGAGGTCATCATGGATTATCCGAGTGGGCCCTAAATACCATCACAGGTGTCCCCGTGAGAGTGGGGCACTGGGAGAGTTGACACACAGGGTAAGATGCTGCGATGCTGGGGCCGTGTTTGGAATGATGCCGCCACAAGCCAAGCCACGCCGGTGGCCACCGGGGGCTGGAAGAGGCCAGGAGAGAATTCTCCCCTGGAGCCTCCGGAAGAGTGTGGCCCTGCTGACCCCTTGCCTTTGAGTTCTGGCCTTCAGAACCGCGAGAGGAGGGTTCTGTTGTTTTAAGCCATCGGATTTGTGGAAATTGGTTATGGCAGCCACAGGAAACTAATACACCTTCCAACAAATTCATTGTTTTCCTTAAGGTTTCTGTTGCTTGTAGCCAAAAAACCCTAGTTGTAACCGTGGTCCATCACTGCGATGATTGAGGCTAATGAATCACCCTTTCTGACTAAGTTAGTTCCAGCCGGGTTCCTGTCACTCGCAACCTGCGCCAGAGGTAATGCTGGAACCAGAGGAGGGGTCCTGAGCCCCTCCCCGCGTCAGCCCACCCTCCCCGCCACGCAGAAAACATGCCAGGCAGCAGCTCCACACAGGCAGAAACAGGTCCCTGGGTCCAGCTTCTTTATTTGCATAATGATTTTCACTGATACATGGGAGTGGGAGGGGGTTGTTGCTTTTTTGCCAGGACCACACACAACCTCGTGATAGACTCAGGCCAGGCGATTCTCTCCTGAGCTTTCCCCCACCAGCTTTAGGGACTTGTCTGTGGGGTCAGAAGGTCTGGAAGCTAATTGGCTCCTTGGGACATTCAGCGAGACCATGGGGGTGGTGCATGCAGCCCTCCTTGTCTCTGTGCCCCGACCTGGGCAGAGCTGGGCCTAGATGTCACAAGGGGAGTGTGCAGATGGCCCGTGTGTGTGTGTGTGTGTGTGTGTGTGTGTGTGTGTGTGTGTGGTCACTTCGTGAGTAGCCCCTTGGCTTAGCTCCAGTCTCAGCTCCAGTCTGTAGACCGGAACCATCTACGTCTGGAGGCCTGTGTGCCAGGCCCTGTGTGTGACACAGGCCTTCACACCTGCTGTCCCCTCTGCCTGGATACACTGCTTTCCTGGAGCCCCCACTGGCAATCACTGTGGATCCATACGATGGCAGGTAAACCATCACCTCGGTCAGTGGTCCCTGCTCTATTATATATCCTTATAGTTCTTGTATTTAGTAGAGTTCATTATTATATATTTTTGTGATTATTGGATTAAAATCTGTCTCCCCACTAGTCTGGAAGCTTCAAGACACAGGGTTATATATTTTGCTTGGCACTCTATCTGTTGAATCTGGTAAAATGTCAATAAATCACCGGCCAGGTGGGTAAAGTAAATCTAAGCGGTGGGGCTAACACAGGAGCGACTGTGTGTGGGTGGCGAGGGGCACTTTGGGGAGCCGGAGGGCATGCCTCACCCAACGGCATTCCCGTTTCTCAAATACACTAAAGATACTGTTCCGCTAAATAAGATCTGTCTGCCGGCCACATGTGAAGCCCCAGCTTATGACTTTTCCAGTGGATATTTGTTGAATGAGCGAGTCAAGCATCTACAAGGCAATCATTGTAAAAGCCTCGGAGAAGCAAGGAGGAAGGGGGGGCAGAACTGAAAGGACCTCCTTTTCGGTCCTGTCTACACCCTGTCAAGGGCAAGGTCTCCCTCTTGCTCTCTCTTCTTTTTTTTTGTTTTGTTTTTTATCCTCACCTGAGGACTTTTTTCCATTTTTTTGTTCAGACAGAGTGGGAGGGAGAGAGAGAGAGAGAGGAACATTGACGTGAAAGGGACACATCGAGTGGCTGTCACCCGCACGACCAACCAGGGCCGGGGACAAACTGCAACCGAGGTACGCGCCCTTAGCGGGAACCGAACCCGGGTCTCTCTGGACCGAAGGCCGACTCTCTAACCGCTGAGCCAAACCGGCCAGGGCTTGCTCTCTCTTCTTCCTCCCCAGTGCCCGGCACCCAGTAGCTATACAAATCAGTGGATCCGGTCAGCATTTACTAAGTACCGTCTCTGCACCAAGTCCAGTTCCACCAGACAGTGGCCTCCATCCTGAAGCTCAGTGTGGGGGACAGACAGGGCCACAGTCAGGCACTGGCAATGTGAATGATGTTCTAGCAACAGTGTGTGAAAGGGCTTGGGGGCCCTCGCCTCCCAGCTTGTTGAGCAAGCAGAGAGGGGATTCAGTAGGTGAGTATAGAGATAATGCCCCCAGCGGGGGTGAGGGGGCTAGAGCTGGCCCAAAGGGACAGGAGCCGCAAGCGTTTGCCTGGATGGGAACTGAAGGTGTGGGTGGAGGTCCGCAGGGTGGGCAGACGGGAACTGTCGTGGTCAGACTAGGGGGATCCAGGGTGGAGGGACAGATGTCCATGCATGGCAGCTCCTGGCAACCAACATTTCTGAGCCAAGCTTGCTTGAAATCGGGGCCTCCCCTGTCCCACTGGGCTTTCATCTCTGGGCCCAGATTGTCACCGTGTCACAGATGGGCTGAAACCTGGAGATGGGGCAGGATTTGTCTTCACATATCAGGTTCTAGTACAGGGGGTCCAGACTTCAGGCCTCAGGCCAGGGCCCCTTTTCTGTACCTCAAGCCAGCCCTGGGAGGAAGCTACGGGTATCAGGAGCCAGCTCCCTCTTCCCCCAGACCTCATCTTAGGGAGCTGACTCCTTTTGGAAGCTCCTGGAAAAGAACCACAGCTGAGGTCCAGAGCTCCTACATCTGAATCCCCTGGCCGGTCCTGTCCCTCACTCTGACAGAGGGCTCCCCCTCTACGGATCAACTCCGAAGGTCCATGAACCCACTAGAACCCCGTGCAAGCTTCGTGAGGGCAGAAGACCGTGGAAGGAACATTGTTTTGGCAGACCAACAGGCATGGATTCCACACTTGACCCTACCACTTCTAGTCGCGTGCCATTTGAGCACATCACTGCACCTCCTGGAGCCTCAGTGTCCTCATTTGTGAAATGGGGATAATTCTCATCCTCCAACATTAGGCCAAATATGATCTGGCTAATAGATAGCAGGTGTTCAGGAATTGTTAGCATCCTTCCGACTATCATTCTCCAACTCATACTGGTTCCCAGATAGCTTGGCAAATTGTTTATAGAGGTCTCTGGACCTGGCCGGTTTGGCTCAGTGGTTGGAGCATCAGCCCGCAGACCAGAGGGACCTGGGTTCGGTTCCCACTAAGGGCACGTACCTCCGTTGCAGTCCCCCACCCCCAGTTGGGGTCATGTGGGTGGTAACCAGTCGATGTGTCTCTCTCACATCGATGTTTCTCTCTCTCTCTCTTCCTCCCTCTCAGCCTCTCGCTCTATTTGAAGATAAATGTAAAAATATCCTCAGGTGAGGATAAAAAAAAAAAAAAGCACATTAAAATAAACAAATAAATAAATAGTCTCTGGGTCGCCCTTCAGGCTCACAGAGTCTAGGGTAACACTATCCTGCCCTGAGCCTTTAAAGGAAGGGACCCAGCCTCTGGGTGTCATTCTTCAGGCGAGGGTGAGTGATCGGAGCGGTCATGCTACCACAAAGAACTTCAGCAGGGGACAAATCTCTGCTTTGTTGTAGCTGACTTAGGGGGTAGGGAGGGGGACATGGTGCCCTGGTTTAATAAATCTGAGATTTTGGAGGCCCACTGGGGGCCTCCAGGTCTGCAGACCTTCCCTCCTGGGAGGTCTCGCGGGATGTCTCCAGAGACCCCTCCGACACTCCATCAATGCTGCTCAGCAAGTCTTCAAACTCCTGGTGGCCGCTGTTGCGCACGGCGGCTTCCAGAGCCTTCTGGCGCCGGTAGAAGTGAGAGAACTTATTGAAGATGATGGTGATGGGGAGCGCTACCACCAGGATGCCCCCTAGGATGCAGCCCGAGGCCGCCAGCTTGCCAGCCACCGTCACCGGCACCACGTCCCCGTAGCCCACGGTGGTCATGCTCACTGTGCCCCACCACCAGCAGGCTGGGATGGTGTCAAAGCCCACGTCCTCCTCCTTCTCAGCTGTGTAGGCCACGCCGGAGAACACGGACACCCCCACGGCCAGATACAGCAGTAAGATGCCCACCTCACGGTAGCTGTGCTGGAAGAGAAGGAGGAAGCCGAGTCAGTGCTGGCTGGGCTTACAGACTTGGCATTGGGCATATGGGGAAACTGAGGCCCGGAGACTAAAAAGGACAGGTCTGAAGTCACAGAGCAAGGCAGAGCTGGTGCCAAAACCCTGGTCCCCTGACTCCAAACTAAGGTCTTTCAACTACAATAAGCAGCAAAACTCCCTGGGACTGAGCACAGGCCTGATTTCCATCGTCCAGGGTGCCTGCTGGGCCACATTCCTTTCTTCTGGATGCACTCAGGGCACCGGCTGGTTAATGAAAAGCTTGTGATTTTTACACTGTTGCAGAATCAGAGAGAGCCATAGTTCACATTCCACAGTTCAAAGGGTTGGTTTCGTGTACTTTTGGCCGGTTGGTCTCATTTCTACTAAGTACAAAAATATTTTCTGCCTCTCATGGAAGCTGAGAGGATATATACGTTCCTTGGACCACTCACCGAATGCACTTGCCTACGGGTTCATATATTTCTCTGCCCCTGAAGCCAAGCCCTAGGGCAGTGGTTCTCAAACAGGGCAGTTCTGCCCCCACCCCTAGCAGGGGATATTTGGCAATATCTGGAGACATTTTTGATTGTCACAACTGGGACAGGTGTGCTATCAGCATCTAGTGGGTAGAGGCCAAGAACGCTGCTAAATACCCTTCAGTGCACAGGACAGCCCACACAACAAAGAAGTATCTGGCCCTAAATGTTAATAGAGGCTGAGAACTCCTAGTCTCAGCAGTGCCTCCCAAACTGTAATGTACAGAGGAATTGCATAGAGATCTTGTTTAAAAGTAGAAGCCAATTGCCCCGGTCAGTTTGGCTCAGCAGTTAGAGCATCGGCCCGCGGACCAGAGAGACCCGGGTTCAGTTCCCGCTAAGGGCACATACCTCGGCTGCAGTCCGCTCCCACTCCCCCCAGATGGGATCATGTGAGTGGCAACCAGTCGATGTGTCTCTCTCACATCGATGTTTCTCTCCTCTCTCTTCCTCCCTCCCTCCTGTTCTATCTGAAGATAAATGCAAAAATGTCCTCAGGAGAGGATAAAAAAAGTAGAAGCCAATTGAGGGGTCTGGCGTAGGGCCAAGGATTCTGCAATTCCAGCACACTTCCGGTAATGAGAGAGCTGCTGGTGGCCAGGGGCCTCGCTTTGAGTAGCAAGGCTCTCGTCTGGAGTCTTACAGCTGTGTCTTGGACCCTGGAAGCCTCCATCAATACTCTTCTCCCTCCTCGCAGAAAGAGCTGGTGGCATCAGGCCCTGGCTCCCTGCGTGCTGGAAGCAAGGCAGAGCTCTGGGACGGAGGGATCATCCCTGGAGGGGTGCTGAGTTCAGGGTGTCTGGCTCGTGGAATTCTCTGTACCTGTCCATCGCCCTCACTCTGCCCAGGTCACCCTGCTGCAACAGCATCCTGGCTGCCCTGCCATGAGAGCATGCCAAAGGCTTTACTAAGCCATGGTGGCAGGGATCTATGGGCACCTTCTAGGGACCCTTAGCAGGGTTACACAGGGCTTTAGAAGAAAGAACGTGAGTGCTGGAGTCAGGCACAGCTGGACTTTTCTCTAGGCTCTGCCTCTCAAGTCCTGTCACCTCTTGGAGCCTCGGCTTCCACATCTGCAAAGTAGTGACAATAATACTTGCCCCTGCGTAAACCCCATTTCCCTTCGGATAAAGTCCAATATCCTGAGCCAAGAGTTCATGGCCCTTCAATACCCTCTTCAACCCCATCACCTGGCACCCCCTCCCTCCAGGTCCCACTCCCATCATTCATTCTGGTCTCTCTTCAGGCCTCCGTCTAAGCTGTTCACATGTCCTCCCTCCCCAAACCAGGCTAATTTCACCTACTCAAGGGTAAGCTTCCCAGGGCAGTGATTCACCCCCAGTGCAGGTCTAGGCTCAAGGAGGATGCTCAGTAAATTGCAACCAGGCTTTAAAAAGCCAACCTCCAACCTCAGGTTCTTCATCTACAGGAAGGGAATAAATAACAGCATCTTCCTGAGGAAGCTGTCCTGAGGATGAAATCAATAATGGATGTGAAAATGGCACAGAATTAGCACTAGGTAAGTATAAGCTTGGGGGCTATACTAGACTTGGTATATTAAGCGTGACCCATAGTATCGGTGCCCCCTGATAACCTCAGAAGACAGGCTCAGTGGAGAAGCCAGTTAGCATCCTGCTTTGCATATTTTTGTCCTATGCGTTATTTGGTATGTGACAGATCAAAAGTGACCTTTGTCGTTTTTTTTATTTTTATTTTTGAAAAGGAAGACCAATAAAGCCCTGCCTCAGTTTTCTCCCCTGAGACAGAGAGAGAGCCAGAAGCTTCTCCTTACAGGGCTACTGGGAAGGTCAAACTGGATGTGAACTGTACACCTGCTATCTGGCCTTTGCCTGGTACAAAAGGTGTCGTTTCAGTCACTGTGCACCTGGACACAGCAGGCTTGCAAGTTCACCTGCTAAACTGGCCCATGGTTACACCGGCCGCCCCCGGACCCCCAGCCCGGCCTCAGGGCCCTACCTTGAGCGTGGCGCCCAGGGAGCGCAGCCCGGTGGAGTGGCGCGCCAACTTGAGCACGCGGAAGATGCGCATGAGGCGGAACACCTGCACCACCTTCCCCAGGTCGCCGAGGTCCTCGCCGCCCGCGCCCCTCTGGCCGCCGAGCGCCGCGCCCGCCACCAGCGTGAGATAGAAAGGCAGCACGGACACGATGTCGATGAGGTTGAGTGGGTGGCAGAAGAAGTTCCGCGGGCTGGGCGCCAGCAGGAGGCGCGACGACACCTCGAAGCTGAACCAGGCGATGCAGAAGTACTCGAGGCGCCTCAGCACCGGGTCGTCGCGCACCTGCTCTGCGCTGTGGCCCGCGGCCACCGCAGCCAAGGCGGCCGCCGCTTCGCGCGCCTGGTACTCGGGCAGGCTGTGGATGCACATGGCGGCGATGGAGGCGAGCACCACGCCGATGGAGACGCAGCTGAAGAGCTTGCTGGGCAGCGAGTACCCCGGATTCTCCATGGTGAGCCAGAGCCGGCGGCGCAGGCGGCCGCAACGCGCCGCGCCATAGCGCGCCAGCTCGCGCTGCACGTCGGAGATCTCGCCCGGGCTCGGGTCCACGCTGCTCGGCGTGTCGCTGTCCTCGTCCCAGGCGCGCGGCCGCGCCACGCGCCGCTCCAGGTAGCGCGCGCGGCAGCACGTGGCCAGCGCGCTCTCGCCCAAGCCCCAGTAGTCGGCCTCCTGGCCGAAGGCGAAGACGCAGAGCTCGTCGAGCACGTGCAGGTGGCCCGTGCGGTAGAAGTGCAGCAGCCCCAGGAAGAAGCCCGGGTGCCTGTCGAAGTAGAACTCCCGCGCCGCCGCGTCGTAGTCGTCGCACAGGCGCCGCGCCTGCTCCTCCGACGCCGCGGCCTGCAGGCGACCCAGCCGCGTGCCCGGGAAGCGCGCCAGGGCTGTGGCGCTCAGCAGCCGCCGCACGCCGCCCACGTTCACGCGCAGAGCCTCGTCGCTTCGCCGCCAGGGGACCCTGGCGCCGGGCCCCGGGGACTCGCTCACCATGTTTGCAGCGCTCTGCTCTGCGGACAGGGGGGCAGCGCGCTGAGAGAGCGTCTCCGGACCTTCCTTCCAGGAAGATCGTCAAATCCCCTGCCCCCTTCACCAGCCAGGGGTGTTGGGTGCTCGGTGTGAAGCCTCTGGTGTGCAGTTCGCGCTCAGTTGGTGTCAAGTACCCTCTGGACTGAAGACTCAGGCGTAGGACTGGAGGACTTGGGTCAAAGCACTGAGCATCCCCACCCTAGTTTCATCGGCATAAACAAACGCTGAGCTCTACCTTGGAGGATTATGGGAGCAGTTGAATGGCAGGATGTCCTGGCATCTGCGGGAGGCGGCGGGGGGTGCTCATATAGGATGTCTCCCTTTCCCAGACAGAAATGGGGTTTTGAATCCCAGAGGTCTACTGTGGGGTCTTGGACACGCCAGCACTCTGAACCTCAGTTTCCTCTTTAGAAAAATAGGGATAGTGCTTACCATCTAGGGTTGTGGGGAGAATAAGGATAGACCAGTAGTTCTCAAAGTGTGTTCCCTGGACTAGCAGAGTCAGCATCACCTGGAAATTTGTCAAAATGCAATTTCTCAGCCTGCTCTAGACTTGCTGAATCAGAAACAGGATGGGTTTCAGCAATCTGTGTATTAACAAGCTCTTAGGGTGATTCTGACGTGTAGTCAAGTTCGACAGCCATTGGCTTAAACTATTCAAAGTATCTGTAGAATCTGTCAGATTGAACCTTGGCTCTCTTGTGTGACTGTAGTAGACAAGTCATGTCACCTCTCTGAGTGTCTCTCAAGTGGAGATAAAAACATCCACCTCCAACTGAGGTTAAAAAGGTTAGATGGCCCTGGCCGGTTTGGCTCAATGGTTGGAGTGCTGGCCTGCGGTCCAGAGAGACCCGGGTTCAGTTCCCGCTAAGGGCACGCACCTCAGTTGCGGTTTGTCCCCAGCCCGGGTTGGGTTGTGCAGGTGGCAATCACTCAAAGTGTCCCTTTCACGTCGATGTTTCTCGCTCTCTCCCTCCCTCCCACTCTGAACAAAATATGGAAAAATGTCCTCGGGTGAGGATAAAATAAAATAAAATAAAATGTTAGATGAACTAATGTCTTTATCAGACCTAGCTCCCAGAAAAAGGTTTAATAAATTATCCACCTCATTCATTGTCTCCTGGAGTCAGGCAAACTTTTGCTTATTGCCACCCTAGATGCACCTACTGCCTTGAAGAAGATGCTTTTTCTCAAGTCAGTTTCTTTTGAAATGCAGACCTGCCCCCGAGGAAGGCTGGAGGATTAAGGTAAGTTATGGAAATGCTCAGCCTTTGTAGACACTCAGTGTTAGACTGACCACTGCCCCTGAGTGCTTCTGGAATTGAGGGCCAGTGACTCACCTCCTGACCTCAGTAATGTCATCTGCACTGTGGGTTCAGTAATGCCTGCTTCCCGGGGTGGACAGGGATTGAGTGTGCATCAAGCAGCTGGCCCAGTGCCTGGCAAGGAGTGGGTGGGTCCTTCACTTGCCCTGGGCTTATGTTAAGCGAGTCAGGGTTTTGTCTTTAGTTCTGTTACTTGTGTGACCAAAGACCAGTCTCCTCCCACTCTGGGCTTTCACTCTCTTATCTATAGAATGGGGACAATAGCACTTCAGTCGAAGGGTTAATGTGAGTATGTGTGCAAAACCCCTAGAACACAGTAAGTGCTCAATAAATGTTAACCCTTTGCATGTCTCTCTGGTTAGACCTGGCTTCTAATTCTGAGTTGGCCTCTTACTGTTGACCTTGAGTAGGCCCTAACCCAAACCCTAACCCTTGAGCTTCAGTTGCCCCATCTGTAAAGTGGGGAACACCGTCCTTTCCATGTGAGCTAGGAGGATTACACGAGGCAAGGTGTTTATCAGCAGCACAGTCCCTGGTGCATAAAATGTGCACGAAAAATATGTGTGCGCTGCAGCTGCATCTCCCCCTCTGCCTGGATGTGGTGTCACAAGATGAAGTCTCTAATCCAGTTCCATCACCCATGCACGGCCCCTCTGCAGGCAAATCCCTTTCTCTCTCTGGAACTCACCTTCCTGCTCTATGAAATGGGACAATTCAAGAAGCCTTCCCCAACAAGAATCTGAATACAGACAAGAAAGAGTAAGTGATGTGCTCAAAGTTACTCTGCTAGTCCACGGCACAGGTAAGGCTGGAAACTAGGTTTTGTGAATCTCAAGACTCTTTCAACACTTATTTTGATCATCTACTATGTGCTGGTCACTTCTCTGGGCTCCGTGTACTCTTCACTGGTTTGAATCCCTGCCCTTACCCCACCGGGGAGGTTTTCTAACCCTATTTGACAGCTGAGCAAACAGGACCACCCCCAAAGCTCGGCCATCCACATTGCTCCTCCTTGGGGGGTCTCTACGAGAGGGCAAGAGCACTTGGAACCCTTCAGCACTGCCTCCTCCTCGCGCAGCCCCCGCCCCTTTCCCAGACCACGCCCCTCCCCGAGGGAGGCCCCTTACCTGTCGCCTAGGGCGTCTGTCCCGCGGGCCACCCGGGGCTGGTCTCTGGCTGGGCTGCCCCGCCGAGCCTCGCTGCTGCAGAGGCCCCGCTGCCCCCTCCTTCCCCGTCTTCCTCCGTCCCCCGCGGCTGAGGCCACATCGATCGCTGCCGGGGGAGGGAGGGAGCCGCGGGCGGCCGGAGGCGGTGGTTTCTATTCCTGACTTGGTTGGGGTGTGTGAGGGTGTCTGGGGACTGGGCCCTACAGCCAGGACGTCTTCCCAAGCCAGGGGCCGGGGGAGGGGGGCTCATTTAGGGGACGGGTTCCTCCCTAACGGGGTATTTCAGGTAATAACAGCTTCCTAAATTGGTATGTGTTGGTCACTCTGCTTCAGGTGACTTATCCAAGTTGTTGCTGACACAAACTTGACAGGGACAGGGTCTTATGTTCCCCATTTTTACAGATGAGGCCCAGTCACGTGCTCAGGGCACTTAGCTAGGGGTTGTGGACTTCAGTTAAGAACTCACATCCTCTAAGGCTTCCCCAAGGGATGGTCTGAGAGGGGAACAGGAGAAGGTGCCTCACCCTCTCAAGGCCTCAGCTGTTACCCTGCTGGCTGAGAAGCTGGGAACAGACCATTTTGCCCCTTGATATTCAGTCTCCATCTCCTCTCCTGCCCAGAGAGAGGTTCCTTATTTTTTTTGGTACGTGCCCCTGGCGGGAACTGAACCTGGGACTTTCTGGTCCGAAGGCCAGCACTCCGACCCCTGAGCCAAACTGGCCAGGGCTTAGAAGTTCCTGATTCCCACCTTCCGAGTGGCTTGTGAGGGCAAGGGAGAACTCTGCCAAAGAGTGTGTCAAGGTTGTGTAATCTGCAAGCATTTATTGAGCGCTTACTGTGTGCCTGGTTGGGGAGAGGGTGCTGGAGTTTAGACCTGGATACAAGAAAGAATTCCTACTTTACAAATATTAATTGTTGTTAATAATAATGAGCAACATTTATCAAGCACTTACCTTGGGCCAAGTATTCTATAGGTCTCATCTCACTTAAGATGCAAATATATCTGTGGGGTAGGTGCTATTATCATTCCAACCTCACAGCTAAGAAATATAAGGCTTAGAGAGGTGAATTGACTGGCCCAAGGTCATATAGCTGACTTCTGAGTCCTCTAGATAAACTTCTGTGCAATAGATATAATGTGAGCCATACATATAATTTAAAGTTTTCTGATAGCAACATTAAAAAAAAAAAAAAAAAAGAAAGCAGGTGAAATTAGTCTTAATAATATATTTTATTTAACTCAGTATGTCCAAAATATTATAATTTCAACATGGAATTAGTAAAGAAATTATTAACGACGTTTTACATTTTCATTTTTGTACTAAATCTTCAAAATCCAGTGTATTCATTTTTAATTGCTATGTAACAATTACCACAGACTTAGCAACTTAAAACAATACACATTTCTTATCTCACAGTTTCTAAAGGTCAGAAGTCTGTGCAGCACTCATGACTGGATTCTCTACTCGGCCTCACTTAGTTGAAATCAAGGTTTCAACCAGGGCTACGTTTTTCATCTGGGGCTTGGGGTTCTCTTCCAAGCTCACAGATTATTGGCAGAATTTATGTCCTTGTGGTTGTAGGACTGTGGTCCCCCTTTGCCTGCTGGCTGTCTGCTGGGGATCACTCTCAGCTCCTAGAGGAACATGTGGTTCTTTGACATGTGGCCCTTAGGCAGTTCACCTCATGGATGTTTGCCTTCTTCCAGGCACACGAGAGTGCTGACTTCCTCTTTTGTGACCAGCTGCAGAAAATGCTCTGCTTTTAAAGAATTCACCTGCTTACGCCAGGCCCACTCAGGACAATCTCCCTTTGCCATATAACACACATTCACAGGTTGCACCTACACTCAAAGAGGAGGAGATTATACAAGGACAAAGGTCACTGGCAATCATCTTAGAACTCTGCCTACTACATCCACTTACAGCAAATCTCAATTTGGACTAATCACATTTCATGTCTTCAGTAGCCATGTGTGGCTAGTGGCTACCATATTGGACAGTGCAGCTCTAGGCTTTATCACTTCGAGTCTTCCCTCAAAGTTAAAAGAGCAGGGAGATGCTTAGTGCTCATCTTGGCCAAATCTTTCATTTTCCCAAAAAGGAAACTGAGGCAGATCTGCAGAGAAGTAGGTCTCCCATTTCCTGGACTTATACTCTGTCTGCAGCCTTCACTCTCCCCAAAATTCAGGGGGGTTCTCCTTGGAGTTGGAGAAGTTGTTTCCGAAAAGAGAAAAGATAAGTCTGTTTTCTAAGGGCAGAAGAGAGTGGAACCAGGATCTGGTTTTGTCCCCAGATCATGCTGGAGTTTTGGATGAATTCATGTGAGACAGAAGTGGGAAGAGGGGCATATGGGCCTTTGGGGTTAAAGGGGAATCCATACAGTGCCATGGATGGGCTACTCCCCCAATTCTCCTTCAGTCCCTGGACCCAATGGCCATTTGAACCTATGGATTTTTTTACCTAAAGAGTAAGCTTGATGTGGCATAAATACAGAAATTTTGGAATTAAGTAGAAACTGGGTGTGGCATTAAAGCTTCTGGAATATCGCCCAGTGATGTCTGCCTCCCGGTATTCACACCTTTGTGTTATCTCTTCCCTTCCTGGTGCACTTCAGCAAAAGGCTGAGTCTGTCTCATTTGCTAGGAAAACAGTAACTTTCTGGGAAGCCCCTCCCAGCAGACTTCTCCTAACTCCTGATTGGTCAGTTCTCAGTCACATGGCCACCCCTAGCTGCAAGAGAGTCAGGGAAGGAAACAAATTTTTAAAAATTTAACTTACTACAAAAATTGAAGTGTAATGTTCTTTTAGTAAAGTGTACAAATCTTAAGTTACTGCTGAATGAATATTTTGTAAATTTATGCATCCATGTGACTGCCATCCAGGTCAAAATATAGAATGTTACTAGCACCCAGTAAGTAGTTTGGGGGTTGGATAAATATTTCTAACTGGGGATTTTGCCGTTGGTGAGGAAGAGGAGGAGAATGGGTGACTAGCAATGTCATGCTTGGCCAACTCCTACTAAAACTCAAGGTCTTGACTTGGCTATGACCTCCTTCAGAAAGTCTCTGGTCTGCAGGCTGAGTTAGGTTCCTCCTGGTCCCACACATAGTCTCCAGGGTTCCTCCAGTCTGGTGCATATCACGCAACTCTCAAGCTAGAGTTTTGTCTCATCCTGTAGTGCGTGAGCTCTTTGACGGCACAGCCTAGAGCCTATACTAAGTGCTCAGCAAACATGTATTGAATGAGTGAGGGAGGAAAGCAAGATTGGAGATTGAAGACCCAGGCTCCTGGCCCCAGGTGTCCAGCCTCCCAGGAGACTTTCCAGAAGGGCAGTGGACACAGGCAGTAGAGCTAGAGCTGAATGGGCTGGAATTTGTAGCTGGGGACAAAGTTGGCACTGCACAGACTAATGCACAGACCTGATGGAACAGGTAACAAGTTAGCCCGGAAGCTGAGCAGGTAACTCTAGAATGGACCGTGTAGATGCTGCCACCTATGGCCAGAGAAGCATGGCCTATGACCTGCCACCAGGAAACAAGCCCAGAAATCAGGGCCTCAGGACAGCCATGGGGTCCTTAACAGCCAAGTCCTAACTGGGAGCCTCCTCCTGGGGCCCCTTAATTTTCTTCCTGATGCCTTTTAGGAAAGAAACCCAGGGCAATGAACTGTATACAAACAGATTTGGGTTTCAGCTTCCTAGAACTGAGGCTGGTCATATAACCTTCTTAGGTCTTTGTAATCCCCATTTTTCAGATGTGGAAGGAACTTTCTAAGACAGAAGGTAATTAGTGTAGTCAATAAGGTTGTAAGCTTCGGCCTGAGACTCCTTGGGGTTGAATCCCAGTTCTTCTCATTATAAGCTGTACAAACTTAGCCACATTAACTTCTTTGTGCCTCAGTTTCCTCATATGTGAAATGGGCAAAAATCATAAAGCTGACATAGTAAGGCTGTGAAGATTTAATGAGATTTTACACGGAAAGTAATTAAAATGACTCCTGGCACAGGGTAAGTGCACTGTACTTTTAACCATGCTGATTTTGTCAGTATCTCAGGAGGCACGTGGCACGGCTTAATCCTGGCAGCTCACCTCTTAGCTGGGAGTCTTGGCAAGTCACTTATCTCAAAGCCCATTTCTCCATTGTCAAATGGGAATAATAGCGCCCGCCTTTCTCAGGGTTATAGGATGGAGGAACGAAATGATGTTTTAAAACGTGGGCATTTATTAAAGATTAATAATCGTTATCTGCATTAGACAAGCTCCTACTGCAGCAAATTTGTAACAAACAATACCCAAATCTTTCTGGCTTCCCGTCACAAACATTTATTTTCTTCTTGCAAATGTGAGGATTGGCTAGGAGTCTCAGCCTGCCCCAGGTGTCTTTCATCCCGGGACCAGCGGCTTCTGGGCAAGCCCCTCTCATGGCAGAGGGTGGAAGCTGCAGGAAGCCTGGTGCCTCGCCTTGAAACTCACTGTCATCGCGCCCACATCCCATTAGCCAAAACAAGTCCAGGGCTGAACCCCTATTCATTGGGCCATGGATGTATACTCTCCCCCAGCAAAGCCATGATAAGAGTGGGGAGGGGAGGGGGGCCTGTGGGCAAACAATACAATGTTCCCTATTTATGGATGGGAAACTGAGGCCCAGAAAGAGCAAGGGAAGTATCCATGCTCGTAGAGTCTGTGGCTCTCAGATTGTTCTCCTTTCTAGGCCTCAGCTTGAATTCATACAATTAGCATTTGCTGCTTTTGAGTCAGTACCTCAGGCATTTGAGTCCCACAAGAAGGACTGTGGCAGCGAGGAAGTAGAATTCTTTCCATCTTCCAACAGGGCAGACAGAAGGGCGGAATGGTGACCGACCTGTGACCGCAGTGTGACATCCAGGGAACAAGGAAAGAAGACCCAGCATCCCCAACTTCACCTCCACAGCTCACAGTCCCGCCCCAGATTCCATCAGTACAAGAACAGACCAGCAGACAAAGCAGGGAGGAGTCAGCCCAGCTCCATCCTCTCCCCTAGGCAGGCCCTGGGTGAAAGGGATAGTCAGGAGTCCAGCTCTCTGGGGCCAGGAATATCCCTTGGGATGGCTGTCTTCCCTCATTGACTTCCCCCCTCCTTACTGGGCCCTGCCTCATGAAAGGAGGTGAATGAGGGATTGTCCAATGGTGGAGACAGACCCTCCCCAAAGTAATGATATCCCAACTGCTCAAGCAACATTTCCCCAAGTGTGGAGCAATTTGAAATGACCTTAGGGTGTAGGGGGATGCGACATTATCTAACACTGATGCTCCGAGTGAAAGTCTCAGGTTGGAGACCTGTGTCTTTAATCCTTTAACCCTTGTTAATCTTCATGTATTGCAGCAGAGAGCCGGCTTCAGGCTCACCATCTTGGCAGATGGCAGTATCTAGCTAGAATTTAATAACATTTAATATTGTTTAATTGGACATGATTTTAGTGAGACTTAGCTGTTTTCATTGCATTTGCTCTTATTTATTTATTTATTTTTTATTTTCTTTATTGGTATTAGACAGAGAGAGGGAGAGGGAGAGAGAGATAGAAACATCAATGAGAGAGAACATTGATGAGCGAGAACATCAATTGGCCGCCTCCTGCATGCCCCCCACTGGGGATCTGGCCCACAGCCTGGGCATGGGCCCTGACCAGGAATCAAACTGGCGACCTCTTAGTGCACGGGTCGAGACTCAACCAGTGAGCCACACTGGCTGAGCGCATTTGCTTTTATAATCACATTCTGTTTGTTGTTTTTTTAAATCCTCCCCCGAGGATATTTTTCTATTTATCTTTAAACAGAGTGGGAGGGAGAGAGGGAGAGAGAGGGAGAGAGAGAGAAACATCGATGTGAGAGGGACATATTGACTGGTGGCCTCCGCACGACCCTGATCAGGGCCAGTGACCGAACTGCAGCTGAGGTACGTGCCCTTGACCAGAATCGAACCCACAGCTCATTGGTCCACAGGCCAACGCTCTAACCACTGAACAAACTGTCCAGGGCTATAATCACATTCTATTTGTGGCAAGTGATCCTGCTTACCCTGTTTATAGAAGTGACATCAAGCTTTTCTTTTGAAATGATTTATATACAAAAGTGAGTCCACTTAAGGGAAAGCATTAGGTAGACGGGGGGACGGCAGTACATAGAGTAGCACGATGCTGTTTTGCAGGTCTGGTGAACATTGAGAAACGGATGTGAACAGACATGCTTGGGAAACGGCTGGAACATACATTCAGGTGGCTGGGGAGAGGCCAGGACCCCGAAAAGGGAGGCCTACCTGAACCGGGCGTTTCAGGTGGAGGAAACACGCGGACAAGCAGATGTGAAGGCGGTGTGAGGAGCATGAGGAGCTCAGTGTGCCGGCGGTGCCCAGAGGCGTCCCTGAGGTCCGGCCTTGGACCCTGATTCCAAGGAGGAAGACCCCGGGGTGGACGGGCTGCAGGGCACGTCAATGGATCAGTGTCGATCAGAAGTTTGGAACTGCCGCTGACAGGGACAGTGCTGAGTGGCCAGTGCCAGGCCCCTCCGTCATCATCTCTTCCTGCTGGGAACCCCATCCTGAGGGTCAGAGCCGAGGATCCTCAACCAGAATTAGTCTGAGGAGAGAGCAGGAAAGGGTTAACCCTTCCCATAATAGGGCTCTGAGTTCTGGGCTTGATCACCAGTCCAGCCCCCCGCAGCCCAGCCCTGGTGGCCCCTGAGACAGAACTCCCCCCCCCCACCCCCACCCCCCGCCTTCCACAAGAGCAGGCTGTTTAGGGTTATGGTCCAGGGGACATCCCAGTTCCTCCATCATCCCGACAGGCCCCTCACCTCCCCCGTCCACTTCCCCAGGAATGGCCACAGGGAGGCCGGGGCTTCTGGGAAGGTGCCCTATGAGGCTCGGTGAGCTGGACCGAGCCTCAGAGCTGGCGCTGGGGGGTGGGGGGGGGGCGCCCAGCACACAGGAGCCACACCTCTGACAGGGTTCCGGCAGTCCCGGCCACAGGCGCTGAGGCAGCATCGGCTTGGGCCCTGGCAGTCCGAGTCCTGGTGGCACAGGTGCTGAATTGGGCTGAGGCAGTGCAGTCGGTCCTCAGGGCAGGTGCCCTGCTTCACTGCAAACAGGGACCTGGGTGAGCCCTGCCTGAGCCTTGGCCCTGGGGCTTGGGGCTCAGGGTTTGGGCGGTCGGCGAGGTGGAGAGGGACACTTACCTGCGACCTTACGGACACACTGGCGGAAGCAGCTTCTGCGGCAGCACTTCATCCTTGTGGGGCACTGGCTGTCATCTACGCATTGGTCAGGCACCGGTAGGAGACAGGGCCCATCGTCCGGTGGACACCCCCCGTTCTTCTCTGGAAGAGAACCCCCCAAGTATCGCAGCCGGGGGCAGATCAGAGTTCTGGAATAGGGCTGACCTGGGGAATTCTCCTCCCCTTAGTTCTTGCCTGTCCTTTGGCAAATTATTATTTGTATTTTTTGGATGGACGTGCTTCCTTTTTATTTTTTATTTAGTTCTTTGATTGAGGTATAACCAACACGTAACATTATGTTAGTTTCAGGCGGACAACATAATGATTCCGTATTTGTATATATTGCAAAATGATCACTATCAGTCTGCATCCGCCACCACACATTATTAAAAAATGTTTGTCTTGTGACGAAAACTTTTAAGATCTACTCTCTTAACAGCTTTCAAACATGCAGTGCAGTGTTATTAACTATAGATGCCATGCTGTACATTATATCCTCATGACTTACTTATGTTATAACTGGATGTTTGTACCTTTTGACCTCCCTTCACCACCACCCCCCACCACCACCCCGCTTCTGGCAACCACCAGTCTGTTCTCTGCATCTATGAGCTTGGATTTCTTAGTTTTTTTTTGTTTTGTTTCTCAGATTCCACATATAAGTGAGATCATACGGTATTTGTCTTTCTATCTGACTTATTTCACTTAGCATAACGCCCTCAAGGTCCGTCTGCATTGCAAATGGCTGGCAAGTATGTTTCTTTCTACTCCAAGCCTCAGTTTTCTGTCTGTGAAATGGGAAGCTGGACTTCCTCCTCCTGGACAGGCTTGAGCCTCAGGTGACATAAAGACTAGGAAAAAGTGAAGTTCCAAATCTCCACCTGCACTGACAAGGCCGCGCCTGGCCCGGCCCCTGCCCGGCTCTCTGGCCGCCGCCTCTCCTTGTCGCAGCTCCTGACCCTCTCCCATACTCTCCTCTTTGCCGGGGATCCCTCTTGCACCCCATTCGTCAGCTCTCTGCTGAAACACCACATCTCTGACCCTAGATGAACTAAGTCAACACCACCGTGCCCCACGCGCTCCCAAAGGATCTTCCCTTCAGTTGGTCACTCTGACTGTATTTGTCTGCCTCTCTCCCTCGGCCGCAGCTATGACAGGAGACTCCCCACCCCGCCACCCCGCCACCCCGCCACCCCGCCACCCTGCTACCCCGCTTTGCTCACCGTTAGGCTGAAGCACAGCCCTTGACACAAAACACTAGGGGCTCAGTGACTATATGCAAGAAAAGGTTTTGAAGGGCCTTCCAACATCACAGGTGTGTCGGCTGTTGGCAGCCCTGGTACATTGTCACACAGTCACCCTCGGCCACATCTGCACTGTGCTCGGCACTGCTGCGCGTGGCATTGTTTCGGGGATCTGTATTAACTTGGCCTTTCAGGAGGTCCTTTGAACAGTCTAGAATGTTCTGTCCTGGAGCTCACCTAGCCACTCTTCTTGTTAGCATTTTGGGCCATTACCAGATTTCATGCAAAAGGCTCGGACCAGTATCTTCCTTCATTTAGGGGGAGGAGTCGAGGCCTGAAAGGGCAGGACTGCCCAGACCCACCGGACTCGGGTCCTCGCCTCCCAGGCAGGGCTCCCTCCGACCTGCCCCGCTCTGCTCTGGCCGCCAGCGGGTCCTGGGGACAGGGACTGGTCCCCCGCCTTCACTTCAGTGCAGCATCTCAGCATCTGAGAAAGGGTCAAGACCCACTAGAGGCAGCTAGATCCAGTGCTGTGACTTCACCTTTGTCTACCCCCCCCCCCCCAGCCCCTACCGGCGCTGGCTGCACACACAGTAGGCACCTTGCTACACAGCGCTCAAAGTCAACTTCGGGTGTGTGATTGGGTGGCTTCAACGGAATTGCTGCCCCCTGCTGGAGAAAGAGCAGCTTGGCCTTTTGGGGAGCCCCCTACCCTGGGTAGCCTCTCCTTCCCAGGCTGGGGCTGGGAGGGGCCTTGGGAGACTCTCTGAGGTCCAGCCCTGGCCAGAGGGGCTCAGGCTGCAGGGAGCCGGGCCAGAGGGAGCTGCCTGAACTCAAAGCGGGAGCTCCCTGTGGGCTGGGGTGGAGTCGGTCAGGTTGGAGGGCCAGGGAGAGCTTCTGGGGGGAGGGCCAGGACCTAAGCCTTGAGGAAAGACAGACAGGAAGGGAGGATGAGAACTGGCATCTCAAGCAGGGAGAACTGTGGCAGCAACAGTGTGGGGCGAGAATAAGGGCCCGGAAGGTCCAGGAACAGTGTGAGAGGGTCTGGGGTTCCACTCAAGGCTTCATCTGTCTGTCCTCATCCTCCCTCCCAACCCAGGTTCCCCACCACAGACGTGTACACACAGACACGGCCAGGTACACACACTGACAGCCAGACAGTACATGTGTCTTCTGGATATGCCAACTCAGAAAATGAGTCTTACCTGGTCACAGTTAAATATGCCTGTTCATGCACACAGACATGTACACGTACATAGTCAAATATGCAAACACTTAGATATATGCATGCAATTAGCTTAACCATACGAAATGTGGATATTCAACTCTTTCGATCTACAAAAATAGTAATTTTATATGGTCTGACCTATTTGTATATATGTATGTATATGTCATATATAGTTATACATACAAGGTAGTTATATATATATGTATAAACACATTCACATGAATAGATATATGTCCATCTGAACAAATATACAGACATACTGCCATATATATTACATGCCTATCCACATAAATACAGGGTGAACGGAAGCAGGTTTACAGTTGTCCTATGGAAAATAATACAATAATTAATAGACAATAATACAAGAATAAACTCTGCTTCATGTACTCACAACTGTAGACCTACTTTTGCCCATCCTGTACTTATACACAGAAATTACACATGCACTCAGTCACAGAGTCATGTATATGTAAACGTATAGCACACGCATGGTTATGAGTAAAGATGTGAACGTGCACACACAGTCATGTACACAACCAGATGCACAGAGCTGCACAGACACAGTCTCTTCCCAGTACAATACAACCACTGGAAACACTTGTTAGACACTCTGTCAGGGACTGTGTCTCTCCATGTCAGAGACACCGGCTCACCTGAATGTGTGCGTGGAGGGAATCTTATGAACACGGGACTGTGCTTCCACAGAAAGAAAGCGAGACGCCCCTTCCCTGCCGGGCAGAGAGCTCATGGGGAGAGTCAGGGAAGGGCGGGGAGGTGATGAACTGGGGAGAGACAGGCAGGAGGCCTCATTTTACAAGGAGCAGGTTTGGGAGGTGAGTCTTCCTGATTGCAAAGACCTGTCCTCAGCTGCCAACTTGGACACTGACTCAGAGGCAGTCTTTGGCCTTGAGCAAGTGGTTTCCCACTGAGCCTCGGTGTCCTCATCTGCAAAATGGGGATACAAATAGCTGTGACCTCACAGCCTTGCAGCGAGGAGGAATGCGGTGATGGTGCATGAATCACAGCCAGAACGAAGCCTGGCCTTGGAGCTTGCCCTCATCCTTCCGTCCTCAGCCTGGGGATTCTGAGCACTCTCCTCCCCAAACCAGCTCTCCCCAGGGAGGGCCCTGCCTCTGAGGAAGGCATAGCCAGGCTAGAGGGGGCACGGAGGGTGCAGGGAACTCCCAGAGCCCTGTAGAGTTGGGGGCCTGTCCCCGTTCCTGTCCCCTCCCCGAGGCCAGGCCAGGCTGGCCAGGAGTATGTAGGTCAGAGTGTTCCAGCCCCGGAAGGGGGGGAAAGCTGACACCTCACCCAGGTGGGGAGGCACCTGTCTAACCACTGGGACAGCCTGGCCTCCCTTATCTGGTGACAAGTCAGTCCCCGCCTTTTGTGGGGAGGTGGGGAGAAGAGAAGAAGGACTAGAGCTTCCTCCCAACAGATCCCAGATCCTAAAAACCACACCCCTACTCAATTCTGGAGTCCCTGTCACAGATTGGGCTGGGGGACAGAGAGGGCCTGAAAAAGACAGAAAAAAGATGGGTGGGGACCAGACCAGGCACAGCCTGTTTTGGCCACAGGGGATGACAGGAAGGGTCATCTCCTGCCATGTGGACCCACAGATCCACATACCTCCGTGGAGACCACCAGCGCAGAGAGGGTATGGACAGCGTGTCCTCCGCCCACAGAGGCACAGAGCTACACATGCGCAGAGACAGGCACGCGTGCACCCAGAATCCCACACAGCTGTGCATTCAGAAACAGACGTGGGCACAAAGAAGCACAAACAAAACGTGAGCACTGAGAAGCAGACATCCGAGGCTCACACACAGACACGCACCGAGCTACCTACCTCCCCCAAACACTTATGCTCCCCAGAGAGTTAGAAACCACGGTACCCGGAGCAGAGGCACCTACCCACACTCACCTTTCTTCCTCCTGCCAGAGGCAGCAGGCAGCTGGCTCTCCAAAGCCAGGAGGGCCACCAGGAGGAGGAGGCTCCAGGCCCTCATGTTTCTGCTGCAGCACTTAAGATCAGGGCCCAGGGCCCCTAAATTATCACCTGCAGCCCCAGGGAGGCTACAGCAGCTGAGTAAGGGAAGGCGAAGAGGGGGTGGATGGAGCGGCAGCAGGTGTCTGTCTCATCCTGGCTCCACCCCCTGCCCAAGAGCCTCAGTGCAGGGTGCTTGTGCAAGAACTGATGATGGGTGGAGGCAGGACCTGGGTGTTGGGGGCTATGATCCAGTCCTGCCTGTATTGCTACTTGGGCTGTGATTTGGGCAAGTCTTGTCCCTCCTTGGGCCTCAGTTTTCCTCATCCGTATAATGGGCGAAGGTTGTTGAGTCAGAGACTCCCTTTCCTGGCTCTCAGATCTTGAAGCCCCAGCAATGGCTTAGGCGGGGGATAGACGTCGGCTTTGAATGGCAAGGATTTTCAGAGTTCTGGGTGCCAGGAAGCATGAGGGCTAGGGGCAGAGCTCCCTGCTGGAGAAGGCTGGCCCCAGCTGGCACGGTGAGTGAGGCCAGCCCTGGCCACTCCTCTTGGGCTTCCATGGAAGGTAGAGAGAGCGAGCTCCGGGCCTTTGATGAATCACCTCCAATGGCAGCTGGTACAACTGTCCTGTGTCTGGGTCTGGCTCAGCTGTCGGGGGTAGAGGAAGCACAGGTTTGGGTTTGGTTGAGGTCAATGGTCACAACAGATCTAGGTGGCTTCGAGGACACTTACCCTAGCACAAATAGATCCTGAGGGAAAAGAAAATCATCTCAGCCAACAACCCTACCTTAGATTTCACATCATTTGGTGGAAAAAAGACGACTGGGGCTCGGGGCTCTGAGGGGCCCCAGACAGAAGCCCCACTGAGCCACAGTATCCTTCCAGGACTGGGGGCGATCGAGACCACCCTCCCCACTCTCCTATTTGAAAGATGAGGAAACTGGGCCAAGGACACACACTTAATTTCTAACTGAGCCGAGACTACCGGCATTGCCTTCCCCCAGCTCCCAACCAGTTCCTGGGCCTCGGAAGCCAGGCAGCACCTCACCTGACCCTGAGAAAGAAGCAGCTATTCCAGTCCAGGACAGCCCTCACCGGAAGCTCCTCCTGGGGTTTAACTCAGAATGCTGTCTCCTGAGCTCTCAGGAACCACGCCTCACATTCTGTGATCTGACGTTGCTTTTGGAATTCTAGCATCCCCTTGGCTTCTTTAGAAGGAGAATTTTGTGCAGCTATCCCCCCCCACACACCCCGATTTCAAACTACATGTGTATATTAAATAAATACTTTTTCAATTGAGATTATTTTCTAGACATTTTCCTGGGTGAAGAAGTGCCCTCCGCTATCATCATTTCTTTTTAATTTTTTTTAAATTGATTTTTAGAAAAAGAGAAAGGTAGAGGGAGGGAGAGATGGAAACATCGATGAGAGAGAACATCGATTAGCCGCCTCCTGCATGCCCCCCACTGGGGATCGAGCCCACAACCTGGGCATGTGCCCTGACCGGGAGTCAAACCTGCGACCTCTTGGTGCATGGGTTGACGCTCAACCCCTGAGCCACACCAGCTGGGCCACTATCATCATTTCTAATAGTAACATGGTCTTTTGAAAGACTGATAGACCAAAACATATGTAATCGGCTCCCTTTCGTGGAACATATAGGTTTCCTTTTTTTTCACTCTCATAAGTAAAGCAGTGACAACAATCTGTGTACCTACATTTTGAGTCACATGTGACTATTTTCTTGGGGTAAATTTGTCAAGTTAGAAATTTGAGGTCAGTCAAACTTCCAGTTACAAAGTAAGTCAGTCCTGGGGACATAGGGTACAGCATGGTCACTATAGTTAATAATAGAGCATTGCGCCCTGGCCAGTTTGGCTCAGCGGTTAGAGCGTCGGCCTGCGGTCCTGAGAGACTCGGGTTCGGTTCCCGCTAAGGGCATGTACTTCGGTTGCAGTTTGTCCTAGCCCTGGTTGGTCGTGCGGGTGGCAGCCACTCTGTGTCCCTTCACGTCGATGTTTCTCTCTCTCTCTCCCTTACTCTCTCTCCCTCCCACTCTATCTGTACAAAAAATGGAAAAATATCCTCGGGTGAGGATAAAATAAATAAATAAATAAATAAATAAAATAAAAAAAAAATAAAAAAATAATAGAGCATTGCATTTTTGAAAGTTGCTAAGAGAGTAGATCTTAAAACTTCTCATCACAGAAAAATTATAACTATGTGTGGTGGCGGAAGTTAACGAGACTTAATTGTGGCGGACATTTTGCAATATATACATATATTGAATCATTGTGTTGTACACCAGAAACTAATATAATGTTATATGTCAATTATACCTCAATAAAAATTTTTTTAAAAAGAACCAGAAACAAGCAAAGAAAAAGAAATACTACATCAAAAGGCAGGGCAATTTTTCAGGCTTTGAATATCTAAAATTGCATTTCAGAAAAGAAGTAAATGAAAAAGTACGGTGATTACCAGAGGGAAAGGGTGAGGGGAGGTAGGAGAGGGTAGATCCGGGAGGAGTGGTGATGGAAGGAGACTAGACTTGGGGTGATGAACACTCAATACAATATACAGACGATGTAGTATAGAATTGTACACCTGGAACTTAAATATTTTTACTAACAATGTCACCCCAATACATTTTTGAAAAGGAAGTAAATTTGTGTGTGGGAGCCTCCACCAGCTCTGCGGGAGACGCCTCTTGTTTTTGTCGCATCCCTTCCTTGGGTGGAGTCATCGGCCCCACCTCCTGTAATTCTGATTGGCTGTCAATCACCAGGTACGTGCCCTGTCACAGTGGAGGCCATTTGACCCAGGTTAGAACCACTGAACTCTTCCATGCCCTCTAACCTGTCCACGCTTTCATTACAAACCTGAACGGAGAAGGCAGTGGTCTAGGGAACAGTCTGAAATCCAGTTCCGCTGCTCGCAACCAGCGGCCCCCAAGATACACTGACCAAATGCAGGGTATTAAACAAGAAGTGGGCAGCGGGGCCGAGCGGGCCGGTGGGCACCTGGTGCTGGCGGACAAGCAGCAGGTAGAAGGTGGACCTGGACGCAGGGAGGACTGAGAACGCAGAGGGCCCGAGGGCCCTGCAAGAAGGACCTCAGTCTCTCTGAAGATGTGCTGCTTTGCTTCGGGAACATGGTTATCAACATGCTTACCCTCAGACGAGAAACAATTGAGAAAGATCAGGATCCTCTGGATAAAGAAATAGAGAAACTCACCTGGCCGGTGTGGCTCAGCAACTGAACATCGACCCATGCACCAAGAGGTCGCCAGTTCGATTCCCGGTCAGGGCACATGCCCAGGATGTGGGCCCAGTCCCCAGTGGGGGGCATGCAGGAGGCGGCCAATCGATGTTCTCCCTCATTGATGTTTCTATCTATCTCTCTCCCTCTCCCTTCCTTTCTCTCTAAAATCAATAAGAGGGGGCGGGGTGGGGAGGGGAGAAAGAAAGAGAGAAACTCTTGGAAGCCCTAGGCAAACCTGACCTCCTCTACTGGGATGAGTTTAAATCTCAAGGTCACCTTGAAAGGGTGAACTTCAAGAAACCAGATGGGGGACCTAAGCCAGCATGCCCTCTGGGGGCATGGAGGACCCAGAACTCTCCAACCTTGAAGCCTGCAGGACAGGATCTACCCCGCCAGGGGACAGGCATTAGGAACCCGTCATGGCTCCTGCATGCAGCCTCTGATTGCTCCCTGACAGCAGAAGGGGACCCTCAGCCCGCCAGTGTCTTCAGAGCCTGACCACTGTGCTGAATGGACACAAGACCCTTGACAGGCCTGGCAGCCACCAGTGCGTGGGCAGGAGCAGCACTCAGGGAGTACGAGAAAGGCCGCAGCAGACCCTTCTCAGCCCTGGCCTGCTGTCTAATGGGCCCTGGGCAGAGAAGAAGGGGAGGGAAGCGTGGGAGCTTCATTCCAGCATCCCTCTCTAAAAGGGAGACAGAACTGGACTAAAACAGGAGGCTCCCAGGTGGTTTCTGAGCGAAGGACAGCATCTGGGTGCTCCTCCACCATCCGGGGAGCAGACATACCATCCTCCCCACTGGCTGCATTTGGCCCGTTTTTAGCGCTTGCTCCCAGACAGCGCCCAGAGTGGGTGCTGCTTGTCAACCCCCCACAGCTGCCCTTCAGTGAGGAAGGCCTTGCAGACTCCTGCACCGAGATGGGCGAGGGAACCCAACGGCCTCTTACCTGCTTCACGCATTCAGATGCCCCTCCACCACCTCTGGAAGCAGGGCCAGGCAACACGGTGTCTTTCCTGTTCATTGAGGGCTCGATAAGTGTTACAAAGAAGTAAATAAAACTTTTGTCAGTGGAAAACAATCTCATTTTAATTTGCCTGTCTCTGAATATTGCTGAGGGAGAGCACTTCTTCATATGCTTATATGGACCAATTCTATTTCTTCTTTTGTGAATTGCCTGGTTTTATACTTTGCTCATTTTTATTGGGTGCCTTTATTTTTATTATTGAATTTCAAGAGCTGTTTATATATGAAGGATACTAATACTTGTCATGCACAAGAAGCAGTATGGTGAAGTGGTTAGCAGATATATGCTGGAGTCAGGCAGACCTGGTTTTGAATACACATGCCACCAGGTTCAAGCTCTGTGACTTTGAACAGTCGCTTAATTTTTCTAAACCTGTTTGCTCTTCTATAAAATAGAAATAATAATAAATATATATATATTTTTTATAAGGTGATTTTGAGAATTGAATGAGATGAGCTTGATAAATGTTTATTTTAATTCTATCCTATTTGTTTTCCTGTTTTTACTTTGTACCAAAGTTTTCAATTTGGGGTTAGTTAGATCAGTTTTTCATTTGGATTTTCTCCCTTTCTTTTGTTGTGTTTTAATTTTTTTTCTTTATTGATTTTAGAGAGAGAGGAAGAGAGGAGAGAGAGATAGAAACATCAATGAGAGAGAACATCGACTGGCTACCTCCTGCATGTCCCCCACTGGGGATCAGGCCCACAACCTGGGCGTGTGCCCTGACCGGGAATCATACCGGTGACCTCTTGGTGCATGGGTCAACGCTCAACCACTGAGCCACACTGGCCAGCCTCTCCCTTTTTCTTTTTATGCTGTCAAAGTCTCTTTGACTCCAGTGTCAGATAATTATTCACTCTATATTTACTTATAATTCTCTTGTGGTTTTTGAGAGACATATTCATTCTTTAATCCAACTGAAACTTATTTGAGCATAAAGTGTGAGATAGGGAAATGCCTTTTTTCCTGAGTTAATTAAGCAATTGTCCTAGTATCATTTAGTAAATAATTCAAACTTTTGTCAGTGGTTGGGAATCAGAGCTTTATCCGAAGCTCAAGTCTCATTGTATGTCATGGGCTGATTCCGGGCTTTCTGTTCTCTCCCTTTGACCATTCTCTCTCCTGCATTGCTTTTGTAACCCCTCGCATTGCAGCCTCACAATGTGTCTTAGTGACAGGCAGTGTCCTGTTACCCTTCATTAATCTCCATTTTCAGTCGTTCATGGCCCAAGTATTTCATTCTTCCTTATTAACCTAATAATCCATTTTTTAAGTTCCAAAAATAAATCTTTTTTTCTTTTGGTAAAACATTCTCATATAATTTTTCAAAAATACACAAAAGAACAGTAAATACTTTCATGAGGCCCCATATACCTACCTCCCTTAGATTCAACAATTAACATATTTCCCAGCTTAATTGAGATATAATTGACATGTAACATTGTGTAAGTTTAAGGTGTGCAACGTGATGATTTGATACACATATGTATGTATTGTGAAATGCTTCCCACAGTAAGTTAGGTAACACTTGCTTCACCCCACACAATTACCATTTTGTTGTAGTTGTCATCATGGTAAGAACATTAAAGCTGTACTTTGAGTGGCTTCCAAGTAGACAAGACAGTATAGATGGTTATAGGCACCATGCTGGACATTAGATCACTGGAACATATTCATCTTGTAACTGAGACTCTCAACAGTGACCAGTTCACAACACTTCCTTTGTATATATCCCCACCCCTTTCTGGCTCACACATTTTAAAAGAAATTCAGTGTCTTACATTTTACCCTTAAATACATCAATATGCATCTCAGAGAAATAAGGACATTTGCTTACATATCAGCTTGTTGTTGTCATTCCTAACAAAATTAGCAGCGATGTCTTAACATCATCTAATATTCCCCTTGTATTTTATTTTTCTTATTGTCTCAAAAAATGGCATTGTTCAGTTGGTGTGTTCGAGTCTGAATCTGAACAAGGTACACACATTGCATTGGTTGTATACTCTTGTTCATGTCTTTTAATCTAGAACAGTCCCTCCAACTCTGACTTCTCTTCCTTCCCTTCCTCCTCCTTCTTCTTCATGCCACTTATTGGTCGAAGAAAAAAGATGAATTGTTCTCTAGAATGTTCCACATTACTTCCCCGTGATCTCTTGCAACTTCCCTCTCCAGCCTTTGTATTTCCATAGATGAATGTTAGATCTAGTGGCTTGGTGAGGTTCAAGTTCAACTCTCTTGGCACGAACCCTTTATAGGTGTGCCTTCTCCTTGCATCACCTGAGGAGGAACATGGGTTTTCCCACCCACTTTCAGTGTGGTGAAGATAGTTGAATGTGTTTTGGGTGGTGTCCCCTGACGCCGCCATTGTAAAGCTGTGCTTTCCTACTTACAAACAGCAAATCAACTGGGGGGTGATGAGCTGGCACCCTGTAAAGACCAGGCTCACTCAAACTTTCACTTAATGATTTTGGAAGCCATGGATGATCATTGCCTAAATCAGTGATTTCATTCAGGTACACAGAACCCACCAGGTGTTGAGTTTAATTATATTTAAGGTATAAATTATGTTGGCCAAGATGGACATCATTACCTTGTGAAAGTTTCCTGTTTTGGGAAGAGCACCTCTTTTAAAAACCTTTTTTGCCCTGGCCAGTGTGGCTCAGTTGGTTGGGCAACTGAAAGGTTGCCGGTTTGATTTCATTGTGGGAGTGCAGGAGGCAGCTGGTAGATGTTGCTTTCACATTGATGTTTCTCTCTCTCTCTCCCTCTCCCTTCCTCTTTCTCTGAAAATCAATAAAAAAATCTTGTTTGAAAAAGCACTTATTTTTATTATGGAAAATAGAACTTGAAACTATTACATATAAAGCAGTCAGGGAGCTGACTCTCTTATCCACCTTCTCTTCCCCTTGTCTGATTTGATCAAAGTTTTGCTATTTCTGCGTTTTCACAGCAGATTATATGTACAAACTATTTGTTCCACTTTTGCTTTGGAGTCGGTTCTGCGATCAAAATGTTCAGTGCTCAACAGAAGTCATTTTGCTAATTCCTGCAAACGTTTCCTTCTTTTGCATGACGAGAAGTCTTTACTTTTATGTGATTATCAATCAGTACACCAAGTAATAATAACATGTAACAAGTTCTTGAATTATATCATCAAGTAATTTTGATTAAGAGATACTAAAAGCAGCCCAAACAAATATATTCATTGTCCTAACCCTTAACCAGAAAGAACCATTTTGAGGCTGCCTGCTACTTTACAAGGTTACAAATAACTATTTACTACTTCTTCATAGTTAAGCCCCTGACCTTCAAGAAAGCTTTAGGAGGAAAAATTGTTTTTAGTCTCTTTATTTAAAAATTGGTTTGTTTTTTTTTTTTGTTTTTTTTTTTTTTTACTACATCTAAGAGAGGAAAAGTATAGTTATATCTTGCTTGAGTTAAAAGGCATAGGATATCAATGCATACCTATTAAATTTCTAAGAAATATGAGGTAAAAGGATGAAATCTTTGGATAAGCTCTAAGTTTGTACAAAGAAACTACATCTGCTATTCTCCAAAAGTAAAAGGACCTACTATACGTAGAAAAGTTTTATGCCCTTTCAGAAGAATGTAACTAGTTTCGCGAGAGCTTCCCGTTCCAATGAGGCACCTAAAACGCCAGTCCATGGAACAGGTGCTTCTTTCTTCTTCCCTATCCGTTTCTGCGGTGGTTCTCATGAATGGCTGGCCAGATGTCACAGACAAAGGCTAAGAGGTTAGCCAGGACTTCGTCCCTGATCTGCGGGAAGTAGGTCTGGAGGGTGGTCCCCTTCTCCTGGGTGTCCTTCCCTTCAGTGCTGCAATTCTGGGGATCCAGAGCCTCAGCTTCCTTGGCCTTGAACTCCTTCTCCCTCTGCAGGCAGAACGGTGCAATTTCAGCCTGAGCCTCTGGCCTGCTTCAGCCGCAGGTTACTTGGTGGTGGGCCTCAGGCATGCTTCTGGACTTGCAGCAGCATGCTGGATGCCGTGTCACACTGGCCATGGCGGTGGTGACGGCCCTGCAAACGTTTCTTGGTTGGATCAATCCTGTCCATTGTCAGCATAGTGTGTATTCCTTCATACCTTTCCTGTTTTTCATCCATAAATATAAGCATATATGAGAGTTTTATGTGTTTCAACGGAAATAGTATCTAAACACAGATACCACTCTCCAACGTGTTTTTTTTTTTCTTTCTGGTAAGGTTTCATGGACATTTCCAGAAGTCAGTCAACAGATCTAGTGAGAGTTGTTCTTTTTCTAAGATATTTATAAACGTAATAGGATACATCAGACCTGATGAGGTTTTTGGTGAAGCAATATTTATTTACTTCTTTTTCTTTGCCTTCTGCCTTCTATCTTGCCTCTTTAGCTTTGTCCTCCCATCAACCACTTAGGAAACTATATTGATGTTATGATGTGTGGCCTTCTTAATATAATTATAGCTATGTTTATGTAATATAACCATATTAAAAACACACTCTCACTATGTGCAAGCATCTGGTTTTAGACCCTCTATCCTGTTTAATCTGTATATTTGCCTATCATTGTTCTAATAGCACTTTACCTTAGTTACTATAGCTTTAAAATAAACCTTGAGATCTGCTATATCAAAGTCCTATAAATTGTTCTTATTCAAGCGTATCTTGGGACCAGCCAGTGTGGCTCAGTGAATTGAGTGTTGTCCCATGGACTGAGAGGTCCCAGTTCGATTCCTGGTCAGGACACATGCCCAGGGTTGTGGGCTCAATCTCCAGTAGGAGGCATGCAGGGGGCAGCTGATTGATGTTTCTCTCTCACATTGATGTTTCTATCTCTCTCTCTCTCCCTTCCTCTCTCTTTAAAAAAATAAATAAAAACATATTTGAAAAAAATATATTAAAAAAGAGAGTCTCTTGGCTATCTTGCCTTTTGCATATTTTGTATACATTTTTGAATCATATTACCCAAAATTTTTTGGCTTACTTTTACAAAAACTTTTCTGGGGATTTAATTGGGATTGTATTGAATCTAAAAATCATTTTGAGGGTAATTGGCAAGTTTATCATATTGAGTCTTCCAATCCATGAGCATGGTATACCTTTCTAATTGGGAGTGTTAAAAAATGTCTCTTACTGAAGTTTTATCATTTTCTCTGTAGTGATCCTGCACAGAATTTGTTACATTTATTTATAAGTTCCTCATATTTTTATATGATTATAAAAATCATTAAAACTTTATTTACTGATACGTGCTGTTGATGTATAGAATACAATTGATTTTTATATATTTTCCTTGTGTGCATCTGTCATGATAAATGAGTTCCCTCATTTTTATTTTATTTTTTTTCTTTATTGATTTTAAAGAGAGAGGAAGTGAGAGGGAGAGAAAAATGGAAACATCAATCAGTGAGAACATTGATTGGCCGCCTACTGCATGCCCCCTACTGGGGATTGGGCCCACAACCTGGGCATGTGCCCTGACTGGGAATCAAACCAGCAACCTCTTGGTGCATGGGTTGATGCTCAACCACTGAACCACACCAGCTGGGCCCCTCATTTTTATTTACCCCTCTTTCACTTTCACTACATATAAAAGTATGCCTAGAGAATCTATACCATGGTTTTCCTTAGTTTTGAGCCTTATAACAAACATATAATTCTAAATATTTTCTTTCATGACTTGCATTTTTCACTCAACATTATTTTAATTGGAGTTACATTGTGTCTGTATTTGTATCTATAAATTACATTACATTTATAAATAAATTTATATATTAAATGGCCATTCTTTCTACACGTATATAATATTTCATTGTATTAATATGCCTAACATGTATAGCCATTACTTTTTTGTTGGTAATATGGGCTGTTTTCAGTATTTTGTTATTAGAAACAGCACTTTTGTGGACATTCTTGCACATGTCTCCTGGTGAACATGTGAAAATATTTATCTTAGGTATATTTTTAGGAGTGTAATTGCTGGATCATAGATTTTGCACATGTTCAATTTTAATAGTTGATTCCAAACAAATTTTCAAATAGATTACACCAGTGTAGACTCTCACTAGTAATGCATGAGAATTTCATTTCTCCACAAATCAATAAGAAACAGATAGACATCCCATTAAAAAATGGGCAAAATACTTGATTAGGCTAATTAACAGAAATTCAGGCAATGGTTACCTCTGGGAAGGAGGACAGAAGCAACCGGAGAGGTAGGATAATAGGGTAACACAATATACAAGAAACATTCTCCTCCTGTGCCTGACAGACTATTTTATTTTATTTTATTTTTTATCCTCACCTGAGGACATTTTTCCATTTTTTTGTTCAGGTAGAGTGGGAGGGAGAGAGAGGAAGAGAGAGAGAGAGAGAAACATCGATGTGAAAGGGACACACCGAGTGGCTGCCACCCGCACAACCAACCAGGGCCGGGGACAAACTGCAACCGAGGTACATGCCCTTAGCGGGAACCGAACCCGGGTCTCTCTGGACTGCAGGCCAACACTCCAACCGCTGAGCCAAACCGGCCAGGGCCAGACTGACTATTTTAATACTGTTCTTTAAAGAATAGAGTTTGCTCAACACACTTTTTGTTTATATAATTTATTTTGCAATCACTTTTTTTTTTTTTTAAGTAGCCAACAATCCTCAACATCCTGATCTTTGTTTATATCTCCCTAACGTGTCGGCATCGGTGGGTATGTGGTCTGAGTCCAAAGAGGCAAAGGATGGGGAGTTAGTCAACTGGTTTGCTATCCAATAATTAGTCTGTTTTCTTCTGTCTCAATCGAACTCAACTCATAACTTCCACACTTCAGGTTCTGTCCCTGGTAACACCCAACTTCTGGGTACTAATTTCCATTACTTTCAACCTAGATAGCTATGACAAAATACTAACCCCGACTAGCTTAGGCAGAAAGCCTTCCCAGCTGTGGGAGGGGTGTGGGATGAGCTGCTCTTAAGAGAAAGGGGAGTGAAGGGTGGGCTGGCGCCTTCCGAGCTTCTCTCGCCACGATTTCTCTACTATCAGTGTATTAATTGGGTACATTCTTCTCACACAGTTGAACTCCTCTCAGCCTGGAACCATAGCTTCTGGAGTTCCCAGGCTCATATCTAGCATCTTCACCGAAGGAGGGGCTTCCTTCTTCCCCGTAGTGTCCATTCAAATAAAGAATGTCAATCAACCTGAACTTCAATGGAGCCACACAAATGCACACCCTTACTTGCATGATTAGCAGCTGCTTTAGATTCTCTTTAAAAAAAAATTTTTTTTTTCGTTTATTGATTTTAGAGAGAGAGGAAGTGAAAAGGAGAGAGAGATAGAAACATCGATTGGCTGCCTCCTGCATGCCCCCCACTGGGCATCGGGCCCACAACTTGGACAGGTGTCTTGGCCAGGAATTGAACCGGCAAATTCTTGGTGCATGGATTGACGCTCAACCACTGAGCTAAACCGGCCAGACCAGCCACCTTCGACTCTTAACGTTGATGATACAAAGACACAAGACAGAAGAAACAGAGTGCTCTTCTAAGAAGCAGGAAAGCACTGTAGATGTCCACCTTATAGATGATCCCTATTTTCTTCCTGTTACTTTTCTGGGTGTTTTCTTTCTTCTTACTGTGATTTCAAGGGCATATCCCCTTCCAGATCTAGACTTTCACCTTCCCTATTACTTTTTTGGTGCATCTCAGAGACTACCTGTGAAATGGCAAAGTGCAGTGATGAGCCATTAGACTTTTAAGGCAAATTTGCCTTCAAGATTTTTTGGGGGAGGTGGGGGGCCTGGGAAGAGTGAGCCCAGCTGGATGCTGGGGGTGGGTCAACTGTTAGAGTAGGTCGGGGTGGGGCTTGCGGGGTCAGGGAGTAAGGGGGGACCCCTTGATTCTGAAATCAGAACACAGGACCACTGGCTTGCTGAGCAACGCTGGGTGATTTCTGTCTTTCCTCTGGGCTTCATGTTCTTTCTAAGTGTAAAACATTTGGTCGTGATGGTGTCCAGGGCCAGAGCTCTGCCTCTCCGTGGGAAAGTAGGACAGCTCTTGGCACTGTCAGAGATGATGTAACACAGTCTGCCATTTTCCCCGTGAGTAATCTGTAGGGAAAGCCCCAAGGTGCCTCCCAGGCTGGGGTGGACAGTTCCTGGTAGAAACACAAAAATGTAGGCCTTGTCCCTTGTAAAACCACAGGCCCGCCCTTGGCATCAGGCCAAGCTGTGGCTTCATATAACAGGCCTGCCCTCAGACCTTAGCCATACACTGTCTGTCAACATGAGGCCCAGCAGCATCTTGGTCCTGGCGGTTTTCCTTGTCCTCGGGGTGCTGGTTGTAGAGGTGGCGCTCAGAGGAGGTGAGTGGACGTCAGCCTGGCGGGGGTGGGCTGGGTTGAGGAGAGGCTGTCAGGGGCGACCTGGGGGCCCACAGGGAGTATTTCTGGAGCAACAAGCAGGGCTGGAGCCCACGCTTCAGCCTGTGGTCACTTCCATTGCAGTTGCCCAGGGGACCCCACGTGCATGTCGCCTCAGGACTGAACTAGGAGGACTGTTTGTGGGAAAAGTGTTGATATGTGGCCTTGGCCTCAGACATTGAGACTTCTGTGGGACGAAGCGAGGAGTCCCAGGAATCTGGGCCCTGGTGTGGGGTCTGTCCCCTGCCTGTCTGCCCTGTAAAAGCACCTGAGAGTAACCAGTCCTCTAAGAGGAGGTTAAGAACCAGCAGGGCCTCAGAAAGCCCTGTTGTAATGTGAAGACCGCCATTTTGCTAAGGAGGACATCACGCCCTGGAGAGGAGTGAGGAAATGTCGGGTGATCTCCAGGGCCAGGAGGAGCTCAGGTCTCCTGCCGTGTGTGTCCCCTCCACTAAAGTTCCTCAGGACTGACAAGGTGTCCTTCTCCTCCTGAGCACCAGGACTTAGAAAGCAGGGACAGGGAGTAAAGAATGCTTGAGACAACCCTGGTCCTCTAGAGCCTTCCCCCCAAGCTCAGGGAGTAACCTTCCAAGAGCACAGAGCCGGGTCAGCCCCATCTCAGGTCATAATTTGGGGGACACTGGAGTGAGCAGTGACCGGACTGAGAAGAAAGACGAGATAATTGAAACAGGGACACAGGGTCTAACTGTGGGTACATTTCTTCTTTCAACAGTTCCTTTTAAAGGCCCAGAAGCTGACAGAGGTCATGGTATGCTCAAAGGACAAGGTCCGCCTAGAGGTCAACATCCAGTCAGAGGGCCTGGCCAAGGTGCACAAAGAGGGCCCATTAAGCCTGGCTCCTGCCCCCGAGTTCTGATCAAATGTGCCATGATGAACCCCCCTAACGCCTGTATGAGGGACGCCGAGTGCAGGGGGTCCAAGAAGTGCTGCATGGGCTCTTGCGGGATGACCTGTTTGAACCCCCGGTGAGGTGAGAACTGAATGGACGAGGAGGTAACTTCTGGGAGCACAGAAAAAGCTGAACGGTAGGGAATGATCCTGGGGTGGTGAGATGGAGGATATTGGGAGGTGACAGGGAGACTGAGGGTCTCAGAGGCTGTCACTGGGGTCCTGAGAGGGTGACATGTGGTCTTGATCCTATCTCCCGCGGCCTCTGAGGGCTTCGACCTGCGGAATCACCTCCCTGGTTCTCCTCTCTCCCACCAGGAGGAGCCCATCCTCGAAGCAACTGTGAATGTCCCCGGGCTGCAGTCCCTGGTCCCCAGCGCATTGGAACCCCTTTCCCACACTGTTCATTCTCTCATCGAGATCCCCACGCCTGGGCTGCTTCTCTCGTTGACTTTCTAATAAAAGACTGCTTTCTGCTCATTGGTTTGGCGCCTGACTTCTGTGCTCCTGAAAGCTCTTAGAAGCTCCTGGGGTTGGATGTGGAGTTGGGACTCCCTCTCCCCAGGGAGGGGCGGGGGTGAGAGGGCCCCATGGGAGCTGCTCCTGGTGTGAAGGAAAACAGGGGGCAGGAGCACGAAGCCCTTTCCTCGGGCTTACTGTTAGAAATCCAATCATCAACCCAAGAACTACAGTCTCCGTGTCACCAGGAAATGGAACCTGGAAATTTCACTTGTTCACGCCCGAGATGCCTCGATTAACACATAATTCCTTTGGGTTAAGCAATATCCTCTCCCGGCTTTCTATTTTAAGATGTGAATGAGGAGACAAGACACACAAAGACCTTGATCCTTTAGTAGGAATGTAAATAGTGTCCTCTGGAGACATAAAGTGTCCAGGGGAGACCAGAGCAGTGACCAGGGTGGAGGGTATATGTTGGGCAAACTCAAATGACCTCGTGACTCTGCTGTTGGCCCCCCTGCCCCACTGCCCTTGGACAAAGAAGCTCCAAAGCCGCAGGAGGAAGAGCATTTTGGGTGGAGTCAGGAAAGTCCAGGCTTGGGAGTCAGCAGACCTGAGTTGTAGCCCCAGCTTTGCCTCCCATCTTGTTGGATGACCTCAGACAAATGTCTCTCCCTCTCGGAGCCTTAGTTGTCTATTTAACGTGAGGGGTTGCAGGCAATTACTTTGGAAGTACAATCTAGCTGGGCCATTCTGGACCTGAAACAACTGTTCATGTTGGGCTTCTGCTGTGGGTGGAAGGGGGTGGGCAGAAGCTTGGGGTGAGAGAACAGGAAGCACCGGCACCCTGCTGTCCGGGAGCGTACAAGCCAGGGTTTCCCGCTCCAGGGGACCAGCTGGACTGGGCTAGAGCTCTGATACCAGAGCATCTGGGCATACGAATGACAGATGTGGCTAAACTCTTGCCTGAACAAATACAAAATACACCACTGGCGGTAAAAGTAATTTATGTATTTAGTGTTCCCTGTTCCAGGTCCCACGCTAAGTATGTTAGCTGTATAGTCTTATTTATATCTCACAGAACTCTCTCAGATGGGTCTAATACACGTCTCTAATTTTGTTAAAAGATTGGAGCTATGAGAGGTTTAGTAACCACCCCAAATCATGTAGCTGGTAAATCCTATTGATATTGTAAGCTAGCTATAATCAGATATGGAACAGAAAGAAATTCTCACTTATGATATCAATAAAATTATACCATTCCTATAAATAAACTTAACAAGAGGCAGGCAGACTTAAAAACAAACACCCTATACAGCTGTCCATGATGTTCATAAAAAAGGCTTGATTAATTCTGAATGGGAAGACTCTACAAAGTGAAGATATCAATATTTACCTCTTCAATTTACTTCCGCCCCCAGCTTTATTGCAATAAAATTGACATATAACATGGTATAATTTAAGGCATACCATTTAATAATTTAATACACATATATATCATGTTTACCGTAATAAGGGTGGTTAACAAATACTTTACCTCACAGTTCCTATTTTGTTGTTGTTGTTATGTGAGAACCCATAGCAACTTTCCAGAATACAGTACAGTATTAAATATAGTCATCATACTCTACCTTAGCTCCCCAGAATGTACTCATGGTATAAATGAAAGTGTCTGCCCTTCACCAATTTCTCCCCATTTCTTCCACCCCTCAGCCCCTGGCTATCACCATTCTATTCTCTGTTTCTATGAGTTTGGTGTTTTTAGATTCTACATAAGTGATTTCATACAGTATTTGTCTTTCTCTAACTGACTTCACTCAACAGAATGCCCTCAAGGTCCATCCATGCTGTCAAAAATGGCAGGATTTCCCTCTTTTTCATGGCCGACTAATATTCCATTGTGCATCTGTACCACATTTTCTTCATCCATTCATCTGCCATTGAATACTTCATTTGTTTTCATGTCTTGGCTATTGTGAATGATGCTGAAATAAACTTGGAAGTGCAGCTATTTTATCAAGATGGTGATTTCATCTCTTTGGGATACAGACCCAGAAATACATTGCTTGATTACATGGTAGTTCTAGCTTTACTTTCTGAGGAACCTCCACACTGTTTTTTACAGTAGCCATACCAATTTACGTTCCCACCAAAAGGGCACCTGTGATGCCTTTTCTCCACAGCCTCGCCAGCATTTATCATCTCTTGATTTAAAAAAATGTTTTTATAATAGCATTCTAACAGGTGGGAGGTGATATCTCTTGGTGGTTTTTGACTTGCATTTCTCTGAAGATTAGTGATGTTGAACACCTTTACATATACTTGCTGGCCATTTGTATGTCTTCTTTGGAAAACAACCAATTCAAGTCCTCTGCCCATTTACTAACTGAATTCTTTGTTTTGTTTTTTTTTCTTTTGCGGTAACACATTCAAAACTCCAGTTTGTTTCTTCTTGTTGTTGTGGTTTTGGGGATGTTTTTGGAAGTGGAGGGCTGGTAGTGATGGTGATTCAAGAAACTTAAAAATCATGCTTACAGAACCCATGTTCATTCCTATATTAAAATCTCTTTTGTTAGGAAAAAAAGATCATATAGAAGAAAAAGTTCCTATGAATATCCATGAAAATTTCAATATTTGAAAATGAAGATGAACTTGAAGACATTTGAACCTCCTAGCCTTAAAAATAAGTAATAACAGCCCAGCCAGTGTGGCTCAGTTGATTGAGAATCATCCCATGTACCATGAGGTGGCCAGTTTGATTCTCAGTCAAGGGCACATGCCTGGGTTGCAGGTTCATCCCCTGCCTCTCACATTGATGTTTCTCTCTCTCTTTTTCTCTCTCTCCTCACACCTCCCTCCCTTCCACTCTCTCTAAGAAGTCAAGGGGGAACAAATATCCTCGGGTGAAGATTAACAACAAAAAATAAGTAATAACAAATAATATGATGGTTTTGTTAGATGAATAAAGTGTCAGACAGAGAAGTCAATCAAAAGAACATGCAAAAGCCCTGGCCGGTTTTGCTCAGTGGTTAGAGCGTCAGCCTGTGGACCAGAGGGCTTTGGGTTCAGTTCCCGCTAAGGGCACGTACCTCGGTTGCAGTTTGTCCCTGGCCCTGGTTGGGGTTGTGTGGGTGGCAACCAGTCGATGTGTCTCTCTCACATCGATGTTTCTCTCTCTCTCTTCCTCCCTCTCTCCCTCCTGCTCTACCTGAAGATAAATGCAAAAATGTCCTTGGGTGAGGATAAAACAAACAAACAAACATGTAAAAGTAGGCCTTATTATATATGATTTAGGTTAGATCAATGTCATGTTCCAAACCAATGTATAAAGCCTGGATTTAAAAACACCCACACACAGGATTCAGACTGTAGGTTCACATTTGCAAAACTAAAAGAATCACCTCTTATTCATATTAACATATAGGTTAAACTGACACAAAGGGAGAGTATGGAATAGCTCTGATAAGATCATTTCTTTTCTCTGAGGAAGCAGTCTAGTGTAAGCAGTCTATGGCTAGTCAGGTGGCTTCACCCAATCAAGACCCTCTCAGAGACCCAGGTTCCTTCCATCTTGTTGCTCTTCCATTTCCATTTTCCAATTAAAGTCTATTTTGTCCGATATTAGCACAGCTACCTCAGTGTTTTTACTACATGAGTGGCATACTTTTTCCCCTTGGGGACTAGGATTTGGGTCACAGCACCAGGTAAGCCCCTGAGAGTAGCATTGATGGTGGTTGAGGACAAGGAGACTTTAGAATGGAGGGAGGAGGGTGAAGAGGAGGAGCAGCTGCAGCCCTGACACCAACTGCAGTGGCTGGGCTACAGTTCGCCACACTTATCTCCAACCTCTATGGCAGTGGTTTCAACCTTCTTTAATACAGTTCCTCATGTTGTGGTGACCCGCAACCATAAAATTATTTTCGTTGCTGCTTCATAACTGTAATTTTGCTACTGTTATGAATCACCATCGGAAATATGTGTTTTCCGATGGTCTTAGGCGACCCCTGTGAAAGGGTCGTTCGACCCCCAAAGGGGTTGCAACCCACAGGTTGAGAAGTGCTGCTCTATGGTTTCCTGGCGAAAGAGTGCCCCCTAGAGTCCTGGAGGAACTGTTCTGAATGTGTAGGGAGATGTGCTGTGGACCCCACAGCACAAGGGGTGCACTGTGTCTGGTAGGAAGGTGTGCAGCTCAGACCCCCTTCCAGAAGCGATTTGCTGCCCAGCTGCAGGGAGTGTGGTTATCCGGCCACTGACCTCAAATACTTCGCAGGCACTACGTGAGTGCTTAAGCTGAGATCACACCTACCCATGTGGCCTCCAGCCAGGGACAGAGTAAGGCTGTGATATGAGGGCCTTTACTTTTCTGCCCAAGGGAAGATCCCTCTAGGTGAAAATCCTTGCTCCAGAGCTCGCCGTTGGGCTGGCAGAGATGCCCTCAGTCCGACATGGTGATAGCTCCCTGTGTCCAATCCTGCTTCTTCTCCTTCACTTTCACAGATGTTGCTTTGCAGTGAAACTTGAGCTCCTAACTCCGTCTCAGCTCCTGCTGCCCCGAGAACCCAGCCTGGAAAACGTGGCTCAGGGAATTAGGACGATTCAGGTTCAGCGGCATTGTAAGAATGAGAGTCCAACCGAGTAAGCACAGCAGACCCACACCTCAACCAGGTGGGATGTGGACACTCCTGCTGCAGTCCCGGACCTACCACGGCCTCCGCTGTCCCTGAATCAGGTGTTGCTGTGGGTGACAACTGCATTGCCCTGGGAAAGAATGCCCCTTCATCCTTGGTGCTTGAACCACTCAAGTGCCAGGTGGGACTATCGGATTTGCTGAACATCTTAGTACAGCCCTTGGTGTCAGGGGTGAAGGGAGACCCTCTGTTTTGTTCAGTTTCTGCAGTGGGAGGCCAGCTCTCATACATCACCTCAGATAGGAAGGTGTCAAAGCATCAGAAGGAAATCCCATCTGGTGAGCAGTCAACAAACATACCAATATCCCCCACGCTGTGGATTTTCGCAGGATTCCAAACTCCCAGGACTCTTTCCATTGGCAGATGCAAGGAGAATGGCACAAATGTTGCCACCTCTGAAAGAGAAGGTCACACTCCCCAGTCACCATGGACATGTCCCTAGAGAAGTGCCTTCTCATATCAAGCTAGACAGCAAGACTCTTCTTCTGTCTTCTCCATCCACAGCCATTTATATCCCAAGGTCACTTTTGATGACCCTGAATTATTTTTCTGCCCCTAGTTTCATCACAGGTCACAGTCTCAGCTTTTTCACACTAAATGGTATTTCACCTTCCTGCAGCATGGTGTTTTCATGGAGACACTAATTCATCCCTAATGCCTGTCCCATAATCATTTGCTCCCCAATCACACCACGGCGCCTCTGGGCGAGTTGATGTCCCACCCTGTCCAGCCAGCATTGCCTCAGCCTTGGATATCACTGCCACTCCTCTTTCTGAAAGTGACATGCTGCTGCCATTGCTGCTGGAATAAATTCTAACTCTGTCCGTCCTCTGTGTCTGCTCCTTTACATCACTAGTCCAAGCGCCCATGATGGAGCCTGTGCACGTGGCGTCTGAACCGGTCCGCACACACGGAGCGGTGGCAGCATCTGGACCATCCAGCTGCGGTGGAGGCATGGGCTCCGGCTCCCAAGGCTGATTCGGTGGATATGCCCTAATATAGAAACGGTGTCTGTATGCAGAGCAGTCAAGAGGCGAATGTTGTCTATACCAGTCTATTCTCACTGTCAGGGCAGCTGCTAGGCGCCCTCCCTTCATTTTGTGTCATTTTGTGTCCTAGCCCCAGCTTCCAGCCTCTGGTTTAACCAACGAGGAAAAGGAAGGAGACTGGAGCTACTAGGGCTTCCGGGGCCTTCTGGCTGATACTCACCAAACCACCTACAGCCTCATAAAAGGCCTTTTCAGGAATGATGGGGAAGATGAGCAGTTTGGGGGCTGCACGATATTAGTGCATTGATTCAGAGATGCTAACTGAAGCGCCCAGGAGGAGCAAAGCGGTCCCAAAGCCTGCGGCTAATGGGGAATAGCTGGCTGCTCCCAGGCTCCTCCCGGAGACACGGTGTCCTCCAGCGGAGGAGCTTTCGCTGAGCGGTAACCCTGATGTTATATCTGCAGGCTGTTCCGTGTGCCCCCTGAGGGGTGAGCAGCCAGGCTCGCTGATAATTTTTGGACATTCTTCGGCCACTTCTGAGGCTCTCCTTGTCCAGAACCTCCTCAGATAAGGAGACTCTGTTCTAGCCAGCCATGTGTGTCTGCCCCCAGGAGTCTAGAGGGACAAGGGTCATGCATAGACACCATGTGCTTCTCAGCTTATCCCAGAGGCCCCAAACCACCATCTTCCACTGAATTTGGAGTTGAAAGTCCCCTTAGATGCAATTCAGACAAACACCCTCATCTTGCAGGTGGGAAAACCGAAGCCTATGAAAATTCGCACTACGAGTCAAGGGCAGAGCCGAGGCCAGGAACTACCTGTCCTAATATGCTTGTTCTCCTGTAGGATGTTCACTAAGTCAGGAGGACGAGTAGCCTTTTTTTTTTTTTGGTACATGCCCCTAGCGGGAACCGAACCCGGGTCTCTCTGGTCCGCAGGCCTACGCTCCAACCACTGAGCCAAACCGGCGAGGGCACGAGTAGCCTTGAAGAGAAAGACTTGTTGCTCTGGCCCGTTTGGCTCAGCGGTTGGAGCGTCGGCCTGCGGTCCAGAGAGACCCGGGTTCGGTTCCCGCTAAGGGCACGTACCTCAGTTGCAGTTTGTCCCTGGCCCTGGTTGGTCGTGCGGGTGGCAGCCACTCGTTGTGTCCCTTTCATGTTGATGTTTCTCTCTCTCTTCCTCTTTCTTCCTCCCACTCTATCTGAACAAAAAATGAAAAAAATAAAAACTAATAAGAGAAAGACTTGTTGATCTGTTTGTCTTACCTGAACCAGAAATCAAGTGCACAGCAGGAATTTCAGGATAATAGAAGGGCTGAAACTTGGAGAGAAGATAAGAACAATTCAACTATAAATGAATGCTCCACAAAAGGCCAAGTGTTCTGCGTCATTTTGGTGTCCTTCTAATCCTGTATCATTATATTCTTCTATCACTAGTGGATTAAGTGATTAATCTATTAATTGATGAGTGATTTCTCACACATTTTACTATTGATATGAAAATGATCACATGACTTTTTCCTCTATCTATTAATAGGGAATAGTCCATTGATTTACTTTTGAATGTTAAACCAACTATACATTGTTGAAATAACTCCCCATTTGTTCATGACATATCCCCATTTTTATATATGACAAAATTCATTGGCTAATATTTTGTTTAGAATTTTTACCTTATTTTCTAGCAAGATCAGCATCTATTTTTCTTGCATGCAATATCTTTGTCATGTTTTGGTATCAAAGTTGCAATATCAGAGTTCTTTGACAACATGATGGTTACAAGAGGGTTGTGGGACTGAAAACAAACATCTTGAGAATGGAAGTGCAGACGCTAAGTTATTGGCCTGTTAAAAAAAACTGGAAAGGCCCTGGCCAGTTTGGCTCAGCGGTTAGAGCGTCGGCCTGCAGTCCAGAGAGACCCGGGTTCGGTTCCCGCTAAGGGCATGTGCCTCGGTTGCAGTTTGTTCCCGGCCCTGGTTGGTCGTGCTGGTGGCAGCCACTTGATGTGTCCCTTTCACTTCGATGTTTCTCTCTCTCTTCCTATCTCTCCCTCCCACTCTATCTGAACAAAAATGGGGAAAAAAATGTCCTCAGGTGAGGATAAAAAAAAAAAAAATTGGAAAGGACATTTCCCCCTAAATTTGGACTGAAATGCGCAGAGGACAGACCAAGCTAGAGCTGGAAGACAGCAGTGTAGGTGCACAGTGAAAAAGCCTCAAGAGGCAACTACAGGATTGCACTAGAAAGAAAGAAGAGGAACCTCACACCAGAATGGCTATTATTTAAAAAAAAAAAAATGAAGAACCAGTGTTGGCAAAGACGTGGCAAAAAGGGAACCCTTGTACACTGTTAGTAGGATTGTAAATTGGTGCAGCCACTATGGAAAACAGTATGGAGGTTCCTCAAAAAATTAAAAATAGATTTACCAAATGATTCAGCAATTTTACTTCTGCATATCTATCCAAAGAAAACAAAAGCACTAATTCAAAAAGATATATGCACCCCTATGTTCATTGCAGCATTATTTATAATAGCCAAGATAGGGAAGCAACTTAGGTGTCCATAGATACATTAATGGATAAAGAAGATGTGAGATATATATATATATATATATATATATATATATATATATGAATTATCCAGCCATGAAAAAGAGTGAAATCTAAACAAAACAGAAACAGAATCACAGAGACAGAGAACAAATTGATGGTTACCAGAGGGTGGGGGGATGGTTGAAAAAGGTGAAAGGAAATAAGAGGTACAAACTTCCAGTTATAAAATAAAAAATTCACAGCATAGGGAATATAGTCAATAATACTGTAATAACTGTATGGTGACTGATGCCTGCTAGACTTATCGTGATGATCCCTTCATAAGGTATGTAAATGTCAATTCACTTCGTTTTACACTTGACACTGATATAATATTTATGCTAACTATACTTTAATAAGGAAGGAAGGAAGGAAGGAAGGAAGGAAGGAAGGAAGGAAGGAAGGAAGGAAGGAAAGAGGAGAAAGAAAATAGGTGGATAGAGTTGCTGCTCCAGAGGGCCATCCTTTTCCTAGCATCCCTCTGCCTCTCACCCTGGTACCAATGGTCCTGCGTTCATCCATGAATATGGTTCTTACCATGACTTAAGAAAGGGTGTGCCCTTTGCCACCAAGCAGGCAGGAGCAACACACTTTTACAGGCGCGCAGAGAGAGTTAAGAGGGTTTTTTGGCCCAGGGTTCACATTCCAAAATGACCTCTTTAGACTTTTGACCTTAAAAACAAATGAAGTCTATACAAAGTAATGGAGACCGCCCAGCCAGTGTGGCTCAGTGGATTGAGCGTCATCCCGTGACTGAGAGGTCCCAATTCGATTCCCAGTCAGGGCACAGGCCTGGGTGTGGGCTCCATCCCCAGTGTGGGGCATGCAGGAGGCAGCTGATTGATGTATCTCTCTCACATCAATGATTCCCTCACTCTCCCTTCCTCTCTCTCTAAAAAAATCAGTAAAAACATATTTAAAAATAAACAAAGTCATGGAGACCTAAAGACAAGAGGTAAAGCAGAAAATATTCATCACACAATTTAAATTTGTGTCTCTGCAGTTCACAATATAGTCCCAAGTCTGGGAATGATCTTGGCTCATTATCTCGCCTTGTCTTGGTGCCTTTGTGTGTTTCAAACGCCCATTTATTGAAAGTAAACTCTTCAAATGGACCCATTTATGAAATCTGTTGGGAGGAGTATGGTTTCAATTGTTCCGGATACATAGTGAGAAGCGGAGATGTCAGACCTGAGAAATGCCCTGGGAAAGACAATTCCCTCCCATTACCTCAAAGTCCACCGTATAAAGTAAGAATTAGGAAGGGCCAGGCCAGCCTTGACGCTCCCTGAAAAAGAGGAAGCACTTATGGGCTCCCAGAGTTCAACCCCAGAGCTTATTACAGCGCTTCTTCCTGGGCGCAGCGAAAGGAACAGCAGAGAAGAAAGGTCAAATGAAGGCACTTCTGATCCTTGGCCATGGGGACTACAGCTCCCCCTGTCGGCGGGCCCCTGCCATAGCCGATACAAATAGATTCAGCCACAACGTTCACCCACAGGCTTTTCTTGCAAGATGAAGCAGAGTGGCTTCTCCGTACTGACCGTGGTCTTCCTCCTCCTCTGCCTCCACACAGCACAGCCTGGAACAAAGAGAAAGGGTGCGTGTAGGGCGAGGCATTCCTGCGTGTGGTCGGGGAGGGGAACGTTTCCTCAGAGGAGTTCATGGGACGAGCTAGGACAGATGCCCAGGAACGATGCCCAGGTGCCCCCAACTCACCCTGTGGCCTCGCTCCTCAGCTGTGGACAAACCCGGACACTGCCCAGAGTTCTTTGTTGGTTGCCCTTTCACAATGTTTCCTATGTGCAAGTTCGATAAGGGCTGCAAGAACGCCAAGAAGTGCTGTTTCTACAACTGTAGACGTCAGTGTATGGAGCCGTCGCTCAGGGAGAAATGAGGTAAGAAGCCTGGCAGCTGCCCGTCACTGCCCAGAAACGTTCCCAGGGAACCAGGTGCCCAGAGGGAGCTGAGAACCGCCAGTGCCCTTGCAAATCACTGAGATCAGAGCTTTCACAGTTTAAAAATATGCCCTGAAAAATGTGCCTTAAGGACAGCCAGAGACCTCTGTCCTCACCAGATGCACAGTTCACTTCAGTGCAGTGGGCTCCGCCGTTCTGTGAACGGCTGCGACTTCTGGATGAGATCTCCGGGCTCCCGGACGGTTACTGAATGTTTATTATGACTCTTTTCAATTGCCCTTGTTTTTTTTTATTATTATTATTATTTTTTTATCCTCACCCGAGGGCATTTTTCCATTTTTTGTTCAGATAGAATGGGAGGGAGAGAGGAAGAGAGAGAGAAACATCCACGTGAAAGGGACACATCGAGTGGCTTCCACCCGCACGACCAACCAGGGCCGGGGACAAACTGCAACCGAAATACATGCCCTTAGCGGGAACTGAACCTGGGTCTCTCTGGACCGCAGGCCGACCCCTTAACCGCTGAGCCAAACCGGCCAGGGCTGCCCTTGTTTTTTAGTTCCAGGCTTATAATAATGAGTTCCTTTCCTCTTCACATTTAAATTGTGCAATAAAGGATAAGATTATATAATTCCTTAGGACAGCTTGCCTAGAATTCCCAATCCCTAGGCCCTGACTCTTAGTGCTCCTGGGAGAAGGGTACCTAGCAGGATTCAGGCCGCCGTGCTCTTGGGACAGTCGGTGGCCCCTGCCATATGCGCCTATATCTGACCCCGTCTTTTCTCCCCAGGTAGAACCCCTCCCTAACCAGGCCGAGAAGACTGGTAGCACAGGTAGACGCGGATAACTGGTCTCCAATTCTTCCATGTTCTTCTCAGACCCGAGACTTCCTTTCATCAGAGTGCAATCAATGCTTAATATGGAAACAACACAAAGAAATAAAGTGCTATATGTTTCAAAACACTGTGCGTGAAAATCAATAACTGCTGGATCTCTCTGACTTCAGCTTTTGGGGAAGATCTTTTAGGGTTTGTTAAAAAGGGATGGGGGTGCTGTTTTCTGTATCGTTTTGATCAATTCCTGTGCTTACTTTTCTGTGTTCTGTTTCTGCATCTTCTCACACTCAGGTTGCCTGTTGGGCAGATTTCTGACTCCAAAATCTGACCTTGGGCCCCGGGGCATTTCAAGTCACGTTTGCTGTGTTTGGGTCCCATGGGAGGTGTGCACATTACTCTGAGATGGAGGAGCAAGGTTTTCTGCTGCCTTTTCTCTGCGGCTCTGCTGGTGGCCTTTCCACTTAGGAGTCCTATGACCTACGACCAGATTTGGGACTTAGGGTTAGAAATGGAGAAAGACAGTGCCTTGGTCCTAGGTTACTATAGGGTTTAAAATTTAGGCCATCATAGATCAGGAAAAGAAAGTCTTGTCTGTTGCCCAGCTTAACTATTTTAACTCTTCGTTTGGGAGTTGAACCCTTAATCTGCTCAATAATGAAGTATTATTTAGCTTTGTATTTTCTCACTTTCTGCTACGTGAATCTGTCTTGATTAAAGATCACACAGAGATTTCAGGTCGTGGCGCGTGATCTTAAAAAAATTTATTTCTGTTTGAATCATACATCTTTATACAATTTTTTTTTAAAAAAACTACATATTCCCTAGAATGTTTTAAATTGACATATAATATTTTCACCATAACTTACATAGTTGCCAGTAATAAAATTTTAGGACTATGATAAACATTGTCACTTAAATAAAATAGAAACCTCACATGTTTCTAATGGAATCTAATTACCATCTTTATTTGATAGTAATAGCTACTAGGAAAAAAAACAACAACCCGTTTTTTTTCTTTTCCTAATCTTCTTCTGCCTCCCCACTTTCTTTCCCTTCATTGCCTGAACGATTCCAAACAAATGAAATGGTGAGGGGGTTCATTTGGGACCTCTGCAAAGTGGGTGTCAAGACAAGAGTAGATAATGAAGAGTTTATTGGGGAGATGCCTATGAGGGAACAACAGGAAATGAGGGGATAAGGAGAGCCCAGGAGAACCCTCAGACCACAACGCAGGGTTGACTCCAGTGAAGGAGGAGGGAAGGATGGAGGGTTGTGGAGGAAGAGTCTCAGAACACAGTACAATACTAAGAAAGGGTCAGCCAGGCTGAAAGACAGTGCTTGGATTAAAGTCACCGCTCAGAGGAGCCCGAGCCCCTCAGCTGGTTCAGAGAGGGAGCAATTCCTGGTGACCTTGGGGGTGAGCTCTTCTTTTTCTTTCTTTTTTTTAATTTATTTTTTATTTTTATTTTTTTTATCCTCACCCAAGGACATTTTTCCATTTTTTTGTTCAGGTAGAGTGGGAGAGAGAGAGAGAGGAACAGAGAGAGAGAGAGAGAAACATCGATGTGAAAGGAACACATCGAGTGGCTGCCACCCGCACAACCGACCAGGGCCGGGGACAAACTGCAACCGAGGTACGCGCCCCCAGCGGGAACCGAACCCGGGTCTCTCCGGACCGCAGGCCGACGCTCTAACCGCTGAGCCAAACCGGCCGGGGCGAGCTCTTCTTTTTCTACGGCCAGAGCTCAATCAAGGTCTTGCACTGGGCATTCCAGGAAGGAGAACCCTGGCAAATAGGGACCAAAGTATTTAAAGAGGCTTCATCTGGGAGTGTGCCTGGGCCACCTGAAATTATCCTTTGACAGGACAGCTCTGTCTCCCACCCTCATTCTAGCCACGTTATACTTTGGTTCACTCTCATTTTTGACATTTTCTTTGTTTTTATTCTTCATCTCATTCCCTGTCTGTGTCTATCTGGCTTTCTTTTTTCTTTCTTTAAATTGATTTTTTACAGAAAGAAGAATGAAGAGAGACAGAAAGAGAGAAACAGAGAGAGAAGAATCCTGTCCTCAGAATAATGCATAGCCCTGGCCGGTTTGGCTCAGCGGTTGGAGCGTCGGCCTGCGGTCCGGAGAGACCCGGGTTTGGTTCCCGCTAAGGGCATGTACTTCGGTTGCAGTTTGTCCCCGGCCTGGTTGGTTGTGCGGGTGGCAGCCACTTGACGTGTCTCTTTCACGTCTATGTTTCTCTCTCTCTCTCTCTTCCTCTCTCTCCCTCCCGCTCTGTCTGAATAAAAAATGGAAAAATGTCCTTGGGTGAGGATTAAAAAAAGAAGAAGAAGAATGCATAGTGACTTACCTGGGTGATTGTACATCATCATGTGAGGTAAGTGAAATAATAGAAATAATAGGCTTTCTTTTTAAATATTTTATTTTATTTTATCAAAGTTATACATATAGATAGCCCAGCTGGTGTGGCTCAGTGGATTGAGAACCGTCCCATGGACTGAGAAGTCGGGGTTTGATTCCCAGTCAAGGCACATGCCTGGGGTTGTGGGCTTCATCCCCAGCAGGGGGCGTGCATGAGGCAAATGACTGATGTATCTCTCTCACATGTTTCTCTCTCTCTCCCTTCCTCTAAAAATTCAATAAAAACATTTTCTTAAAAGTCATACATACAGATAGACTAAAGAGTCACATAGTTTTACAGAAGTTGTTATAAAAAACAACAGTTGCTTACCAGCCCCCACACACGACCCCTCCGCCAAGAAGAAACCATTCAGCTGATCATAGTGGCAGTTACCGCCCTGTCCCTAAGTAGTCATGTAATGTCACATCTTGACTTTTCAGTTTTAGATATAAACTATTGACTTCCCATGATTTAAAATGTTTTTATGCCCAACCAGTGTGGCTTAGTAATTGGGCATCGACCAATGCACCAACAGGTCACCATTTTGATTCCTGGTCAGGGCACATGACCAGGTTGTGGGCCAGATTCTCAGTGGGGAGCATGCAGGAGGCGGCCAATCGATGTTCTCTCTCATCAATGTTTCTATCTCTCTCCCCCTCTCCCTCTCCCTTCTATTCTCTCTAAAAGTCAATAAAGAAAAAAAAAATTTTTAATATATGTTTTAATTGATTTTTAGATAGAGAGGAAGGGAGAGAGACAGACAGAAACATTGATGAGAGACATCAATTGGCTGCCTCCTGCACACCCTCTACTGGGGATCAAGCCTGAAATCTGGGTATGTGCCCTGACTGGAATCAAACTAGGACCTCTCAGTTCATGGGATGATGCTCAATCCACTGAACCACACTGGCCGGGCCACTTCCCATGATTTAAAATGAGGTTTTTGTCCACCTCTTTCCTCCCTACACCTCTAGCATATAGGTTCACTCTTCCATCCCCTCCCTCCCATTAAAGTTATGTGATAAACAGGACATACATATGGCCAAGAGACATGAAAAAATGCTCAACATCTCTAATCATCAGAGAGATTCAAATGAAAATGATTATGAGATATCACTTCACACCTGCCCGAATGGCAGCCAAAAACAAATCCTCAAACAACAAGTGCTGGTGAGGGTGTGGAGAAAAGGGGACTCTAGTTCACTGCTGGTGGGAATGCAGACTGGTGCAGCCACCATGGAAAACAGTATGGAGTTTCTTAAAAAAATTAAAGTTGGAATTGTCATTTGACCCAGTGATTTCACTTCTAGGAATATATACTAAGAAGCCTGAAACATCAATCAGAAAGAATATAGGCACCCTTATGTTCATAGCAGCACTATTTACAAGAGCTAAGATCTGGAAACAGCCCAAGAGCCCATTAGTAGATGAGTGGACAAAAAAGCTGTGGTACATATACACAATGGAATACTGTGCAGCTGTAAGAAAGAGAGATCTCTTATCCTTTGAGACTACATGGAGAGAACTGGAGAGTATTATGCTAAGTAAAATAAGCCAATCAGAGAAAGACAAATATCACATGATCTCACTTATTTGTGGAACATCATAAACAAAATAAGCTGTCGACCAAAATAAATCCAGTATCATGGAAGTAGGGAACAGACTGACAAACCTCAGAGAGATGGGGGATGGGAGGGGTGGGAAGAGATAAACCAAAGAACTTATATGCATATATGCGCAACCAATGGACACAGACATTAGGTTGGAGAAAGAAGGAACAGGGTGGGAGAGGGGAGGAGGGGATCAATGAGGAAAAAAAGGGAGCATCTGTAACGTTTTCAACAATTACAAATAAATAAAAATAAATAAACAAAAGGGGGAAATTAAGTTATGTGATCATTTCGATTAGCTCTGCACCATGACTACGTACACACTATGGCAGCCAACTGTGTAATAAGCTATACTACTTGTCCTCTTGACACAACTTGTTTATTTTCTCTGAAATGAAATGCTTGGTTTTATATATCCCACCACTGCTGCAACACAAGCTCTTCACCAGTGACCCAAATCTGCTCTCCATGTAGCCATATGCATCCAGCGTTCTACTAATTCTAGATGGATTTCCTAGAGCCCCCCGACCTGCTCCAGTCTGGGCTGGTGGCCCTGCAATTCCTGTCCTCACCTGTCACTCTGGGATCTTCTGTCGCCAGCCTCAAGGGGGTCGGGGGGTCCCTCTTTTCTCCCCTACATTATATCTTCTGAATCCGATGCATTTTTCTTTTATTTCGTCTTAATAGTCTTTCCCTTGCTATTTAGAATCGTTTCATCTGAACTTCTCGCGCTCAGTGAATCTCAGCGAAAGAGAACCTATTGCAACCCTGGGAGAGCAGTGGGACTACTTCGGGGCGTGGGAGACTCCCCGGCGTGTTCACGGCTCGCCCTTCCCACGCCTTCCCCACCCGGCTGTTCGGCTGCTCGCCTGTCAGTTCATCTCAGGGAAAATGGCTCACATGTGATTTGCTTCACCTCCGCTTAGGAGGGCGTGTACTCTGTCCGTGTTCTCACACCCTCATTACTCAAATCCCTCTGCGTGACCTGGTCGGGTACTGACATCCCCACTCCATCTGCCGTGTAATGAGGATTCTTTAAGAAACCTCCTCGTGACTGCAGAGTCCCTGCAACTGCAGGTATCACATTGAAACGAGTCAGGAGAGAATGAGGACAAACGTGTCACCGGAAGTTTAAGGAAGGGAGTGGCCCTGGGTAATCCCCAAGAGTCCTGGAGTGTGAGGTGGTCTGGGAACACTGAGATGTCACTGCTGCGCCTTGGTGACTGTTTCAGGTTTCTAAGACATCCTTTGTAACTTCCTTCTGTTCTGCCCTTCCTCTCCTCCTTTCCCTCCCCCACCCACTCCAAAGCATCCCCTAACGTGGTCCAGAGTGGCTTCCTGGCCAGCCCCGTGACACCTCCCGCTCCAAGTTCTTCATTTCCCTCCCTGGGCCTCAGGCTTTTGCCTGGGTTCGAGAAGAGCCACCGCCCTCTGGTCAGCGAGGTCACTATCTTTGCCTAATTTCCCTGCTTACGAAACAGCAGCGGGAGGGCCAGGGCGAGTCTGGTGGGTTCACACCCACTGCGAGAGGTATAAGAGAGGCAGCTGACACTGACCATCACAGCCTCACCTGCCCCCACCATGAAGTTGAACAGCCTCATGGCCTTCGTGGTGCTCCTGGCCCTCGGCATCCTGGCGTCCTCGGCTGTGGAAGGTGCTAGCAAAGGTGAGTTGGAGTCTCTCAGGCTATCCAGGTGTAGGTTAGTGGTGGCTCCTTTCAGCCCAGGCTGACCTGGAAGTCATCTTTCCCAGGATCCGGCCCACGGCCCCAAATGCCAAGCTTCTTTCTCTCCTGTTGGCTTTTTCCTCTGTTGCACCATCTAGATCCCCTTTGGCTCACCTTTCCAAATTTTTCTCTCATAGCTTTTTCGACGGTCACTTTCACTTTTTCTATCTCTCTATTGTCCACTATCTTTTCTTCAATCTCTGATGAGTTGTCCCTCTTGATAACTGCCCCTCTGGGCTTCCCTCCCAGCCAGGGCGTATCTCTCCCTCGCCCTGGGCCAGGAATACCTAATGAGCTCTCTGCAGCCCTGTCCTGGAGCTGGCTTATCCTGGTTTGCAATGGCCAACTGGTAAATTTTCAAGCCTTTTACAAGCTAGTTGACATCACATTATTAGCTTGAAATCAATCACGGTGGGAGTATTTACACCAGGGAAATTGGCAAATGCTACAGAGGTTACCTCTTACAACATTTATCAGCACACCACAATCTGTATCTTCTTTTCCGGGCCATTGACGCCCTCTTGGCTGAGTACTTGGCTGAGGTTGGCACTGCCTCACACCTGAAACTGAAATCCTAACTGCTCTCTCCCTTCTTTGGGGATCAGCCACCAGGGTTAGGTTTTCTCTCCTCTCCTGGGAAGCTGATTCCTCATCCAGGAATGTGGTCATGACTCAGATTCAGCTCCTTCTCCCTTCTTTGTTGTTACTCTTCAGAAAAAGCTAGACATGGAGCCTGCCCCTCTGTATGCCCAGGAAAGTGCCAACTGGGGTGGGGGCAGACCTGATTTCCACACATGGGATAGAGATGGGGATGGCAGCTTGGGTGGAAGCTCTGAATTATGGCTTTTTCCTCACCAGTTAAGGTCAATCCTGGGAAGTGTCCCGTGGTCACTGGCCAATGTATGATGCTCAACCCCCCAAACAAGTGCCTGAATGACAGCCACTGCCTGAACGGCCTCAAGTGCTGCAAGGGAATGTGTGGGAACGTATGCGTCAAGCCAGTGTGAGGTAAGAGGATCTGGAAAGATCCACATCTCCCCACATCGTAATGCAGCCTCAGCCTCCTGGTGCCCTTCCATGCAAAGGAGGGTGCTTGGCATCTCCCCATACCTCCCACCACCAAGCAGATCTTCTGCCTGTCAACACCGTTTACCCCCAGTTCTTGAAACAGGAAGTCCCCAGGGTCACCTGTGATTGGGAGTGCTGGGTCTTGGGAGGGAAGGATTCTTGGAATGAGCCAGGGGGAGGGAGCCATGAAAAGGGGACAGAGTTCTGTCTTGTAATATCATCTCTGCCTCTGACTGATTGGGTGACTGTGAACGACTGATTGTATCTTTCGTAGCCTCAGTTTCCCCATCTGTGAAATGGATGCAATTGTATCCACTGAAATACTAAATGTAAAAGTGCTTTTTAAGACTGGGGGTGCTCTGAACCCAGTACAAAATAATATTGAAAGTAAACTGTAATTGAAAACATTTTAAATGATTAAGATGGCAAATTTTATGTTATGTGCGCCTTACCACAATTTAAAAAAAAAAAACCTAATTAGTAGGTTGTCCAGCTCTGTGGTTTATGGCAAGTGCTTGGCGGTCAGACAAACCTGACCCTTTCACGTACCGGCTATAAAAGCTGGGCAAGAGACTTAACCTCCCTGAGCCTCAGTTTCCTTGTCTGCAAAATGAGGCTGATGATTTTATAATAACTTATAAAAGCTTGGCAAAGATTAAGTGAGATAGTACTATGAATAAAATTCTGAGTACGATATCTGACACATAAATTGTAAATAATAATGACTCAGTAAAGCTAGGTCTTATGCTAAAAAATAAAAACCAAAGAAGACTGGAGCTGCTGCGTGCACTGAGGCCGTACGCTGTGGCTGTGGCCTCAATGGCTGGGTCACCTGGAACCACAGGAGACCCTAGCTCGGTGCACAAACACAGAGGCCTTGGCAGGGTCCTCTGGCCCGGTGTCCTAATCTTACCAGAGGGAAGACTGAAGCCAAGAGTCAGCGAAGAGCCTGGATTTGTCCGTGATTCCTAGACCTCAGACCAGCACCATGCGCTCTCTCTACTTAACCCAAGAGACGTAGGGCCCGGCGGCAGGAGGCCCATCCCGGTGGGAAGGATGTAAGGGTCACTCGGATTGTTCCTGTGCTGAGGCTCTGTTTTATTTTCTTTTTGCAGATTTATTCTTGTCAGGTCACTAAGGCTAGGACTTCCTGGTATGTGTGGTCTGGGGATTCCTTATCCCCCACGCCCGGAGAAAATGAGAGTACCGTGATGAAGACGTGTCTGTGTGACCGATACCTCCTTGAGGGTAAAGGTGTGACCTGTTTTATCTACATACCCTCCGCATCCAACGTGAAGCTTGGCACAAAGGAAATGTTTGTTGATGAGTGAATAAATAAACGTACAAAGTTTTCTCTGTTTCCATCTTCTTTGACTCATTGAGTATGATGGGTGGAGACGGAGAACGAAATGTCTGCATGTATGGAGTTCCTCCCACACCTGTGAAGTAGAAAGAAGAAGTTTGGAGTCCAGCTCAATAAATGCTAGACTTATCTCAGGATAAAAAGGTTTCCTTAAGCAAGGCACAAAGAAGGAAGAAAATAATAGGTACATTTGACTGTATCAACATAAAGTATAAACACAAAAGAGGTTAAAAATAAATGATAGCTTTGAAGTGAATATTTGGGGTAATGATAACTGATATAAAAATAGAGTGAAAAATATGTGAAGAATTTTTACAAATCAGTAAGAAAGCCCTGGCCGGTTTGGCTCAGCGGTTAGAGTGTCGGCCTGCGGTCCAGAGAGACCCGGGTTTGGTTCCCGCTAAGGGCATGTACCTCGGTTGCAGTTTGTCCCCGGCCCTGGTTGGTCGTGTGGGTGGCAGCCACTCGATGTGTTCCTTTCCTATCGATGTTTCTCTCTCTCTCTCTGTTCCTCTCTCTCCCTCCCACTCTACCTGAACCAAAAATAGAAAAATGTCCTCAGGTGAGGATAAAAAAAAAAAAAAAATCAGTAAGAAAAATAGCCAAGCTCTTACAGAAAAAGACCGTGACCAGAGGAGCAGTCAGCGGAGAGGTTTCATTGTAACTGGGGGCCGACGGGAACAGAGAACTCCAACTCGCTAGTTACGAGGAACAAGCCAATTAAAACAACCAGAGACGCTCTTTTCCATCCATCAGAATGACAAGAATGAAAAGTCTACCATAGAAACTCTCAGAGACTCAGGTGGTTCGCTGATAGAAATGTACATGGTCCAGGCACTTAGAAGAACGGTGGGTGACACCTAATAAAACAAAAACACACATGAATCTTTTAGCAATTTTCCTTCCAGACATACAGGCAAGACAAAACATTGCCCAGTGCGAACATATATGCGTAGTAGGATGCTTATTATAACATTGTTCCAAAGAATCCAAAATGGAAACCAACCTACAGGGTCTTCATGGGTGAAATGGTTACATTTTCATACCTTGGCATGCTATAGAAAAATTAAAATAAATTTGTATGAATCAACAAGGAGACATATTACCATAAAAAAAAAACTGCTGGGAAAATCAGATTGCTGATATAAATATGTAGTATGAAATATTCATATATTTTATTTATTTTTTTTTATTTTTTATTTTTTGAGGTACGTGCCCCTAGCGGGAACCAAACCTGGGACTCTCTGGTCCGCAGGTCAACGCTCAACCGCTGAGCCAAACTGGCCAGGGCTTCATATGTATTTTAAAATCACATGAAACAGCCCTGGCCAGTTTGGCTCAGCAGTTAGAGCGTCGGCCTGCGGTCCGGAGAGACCCGGGTTCGGTTCCCGCTAAGGGCACGTACTTCGGTTGCAGTTTGTCCCCGGCCCTGGTTGGTCGTGCGGGTGGCAGCCACTCGATGTGTCCCTTTCACGTCGATGTTTCTCTCTCTCTCTATCTCTTCCTCTCTCTCCCTCCCACTCTATCTGTACAAAAAATGGAAAAATATCCTCGGGTGAGGATAAAAAAATAAATAAATAAATAAAAATAAACAAAAAATAAAATCACATGAAACAGCCCGCTGTTGTGGGGACGCACCAGAGGACACGCACCAAATGCAGGCTGACGGGTCCCTCTGAAGGGGAATTGAAAGAAGCTGGCAGTGCTGGCCAAGGAGACTGCTGCTTTAGCTTCAGGATGTATCACGTGAAAACAAGAGAAAGATGTAACACCCTCGCTAGGGGCTCCTAGTATCAAATGCCAGGGTAAAACAAATCTTTCTGATCTTTTCTTCTTCTAAAAGCCGCACGTGGAGGGCAAGAGACAGAAACTCAAAACCCATCCTGCTGACACGAGGAATCCTCAGTACCCACTGGCTACGGTACAGAACTGGACATCGAGTTTTCAGATTGGAGAAATGTTCGAGCGAATGGTTTGCAGTGGGAGCTCTTTATGCTAGAAGACCCCTGGGGGCCAGGAGCACGGCTAACAGCACGAATCTGGCCGGTAGGGACAGAGAATGACGTGGCTCTGAAGCAGAGTGGAGAGACCTACAGACAACTAACCTTAGCGTCCCCCCGCATCCACGGTCCCCGCTCTTTCCTGGGCACACAGCTAGACTGAATTTAAGTGTAGCTACATGACTGGGCTTTGGTCCATGAGTGGGAGTGATGTGTCCAAATTCTGGCCCTGGCCCATCAAACTTCTCTTCCATGCCGGTGCATGGAAGGGACTAGAGGAACGTGGATGGAAGCAGCCAGGGATCCTGCATTTCTGTGTGGATCCCAGCTTCTCCTCCCCACTTGCTTGGGACTATGCCATGAGCAAGAAATAAATTCTTCTTGTGTTAAGCCACTGAGAGCTGGAATTTGTTTGCTACATGAATAATGCAGTCCTGACCCCCGTTTGGAATCCACTCTGTGGTCTGGCTGTATTTCCTGCCCTTGAGCTCTACGTGATGCTTCATTTCATCACGGGTCCCACATGGAAGTGTTTGTCTCTGGTCCATCTTTGGGTGGAGTTCGGGGTGGGAAGTGAAAGCAGAGGAATCGGAAACCTCACTCCAGGAATACCACGTATAAATAAGTATAAATAAGCGGTCGTCACTCTCCAGGTCCACTGACGATCAAGCACGGTTCTCTTACATATGCCTCTGGCGTTGGGTGGAGGATGAGCGCAGCTTCCAGCGGCATTGGTTCTGTGTGCTGGAGCGGTGGGGTCCAGAAGAGGAGAGAGAAAGTCATCTTTTTGGTGGAGCAAGAGGAAAAGGGTCACCGTCTCCCACTCCGGCTCCAGCTTACTCTCAAGTAGCTTATTGAAAGTCAAATATTTGAACCTCAAGATTACTTTTCCCTGAAAGCCTCCAACGTCTATATGAAGGAGTCTGATCTTATCGCATGGGTCCCTTAATTCTAACCTTACTGTGCTAGGACAGCACCGGCCCTTCCAACACTCCGGCTACATTTGAAAGCCGTCCCAAGCTGACCGCAGAGTTCTGTGCGCAAATCTCTTTCTGGTCCCTTGGTCTCTCCTTTTTAAAGAAGAGGGTGAGGGAAATTTTCTTTCGTCCTGACTCTTTTCAAATAGGTCTCCTATCATGGAAGTGAGCTTGAGGGGACACCTCTTTGTCCCAACCAAAACAAACCTTGATTCAGTCTCTCAAGGCACAGGCAACATGGGAGCATTGAGAAATCGCTGGCCAGGTTTCAAGAACTGAGAGGTTGATTTCTCAGTCTGCTGCTGACTCGGTCTGTGACCACGGGCACGTTCCTTGACTCCTCATTTACATGATGAAAGGATGATTCAGGTCCCACTTTGTTCTGCTCTTTCACAAGTTGATGATTCATAGAAACACCTTGAGGGACAGTCCCAGTAGAATGGTCACCCATCTAGTCCTATGAACTCCCTGTGACTAGAGCTTCCCTTTCAGCCCCGCCTCAGCCCCATTGTCTCTAGTCGCTGAGGTCAGCTTCCAGGGCATCTGCTTACTTGGTGATTATGACTTATGGGCATCCCAATTAGGGTACAGATGAGGAAACTGAGGCCCAAAGAGACGTACCCAAGGTCACACAGTAAGTCAGTGGTGGAGTTGAATATCCTTTATCTCCAAGCCCCACAATCTTTTCCTTTATTTCCAAGCTCATTTGGTTTTTTGCAGAGTATAGAGTGATGCTGTCCGGATCCCCCGTTAGGGCCGAGGCACTCAGGGCCAGTCGCTGGGCGCGCTGGTGGCTGACACTCACAACGCAGTCCCTCCCTGGGAGTTTCCAGGGCCAAAGTTACACCCCATTCCCAGGGCAACCTGTACCCACAGCCTGGTTGATGTTCAAGTTCAAAGGCCTAGCTCCCTTGTTTGATTAGGGACACCTCGGAAAGGCCCCCGAGCTCCAGGGCTCCCCATGAAAGTGGCGGAGGCTTCGTTGCAGCTGCATCACATCCACCTTCCTCTCCAGCTCGGCTTCTCTCACCTCTCCCAGGTGCTGCTCCTCAGGATGCGCCCCAGGGGGCCTCCTGCTCGGAAAGCTCGGCCTCTGAGACTGTTTCCCAGGGAAACTGACCTAAAGACGATGATACAAAGTGATCATGCCCTGGCCAGTGTGCTTGGTGGTTAGAGCATCGGCCTGTGCACTGAAGGGTCTTGGGTTTGATTCCTGGTTGAGGACATGTACCTGGGTTGCAGGTTAGATCCTCAGCCCTGATCGGGGCCATGTGGGAGGCAATCGATTGATGTGTCTCTCTCACATTGATGTTTCTCTCTCCTCCTCCCTTCCTCCCTTCCACTCTTTCTAAAAATCAAGGGAAAAATATTCTCGGGTGAGCCCGGCCGGTGTAGCTCAGTGGTTGAGCATTGACCCATGCACCAAGAGGTTGTCAGTTCGATTCCCGGTCAGGGCACATGCCCAGGTTGTGGGCCAAATCCCCAGTGGGAGGCATGCGAGAGGCAGCCAATCAGTGTTGTCTCTCATCCATGTTTCTATCGCTCTCTCTCCCTCTTCCTTCCTCTCTCTCTAAAGTCAATAAAGGAAAAATATATATATATCCTCGGGCGAAGATTAAAGAAAAAAAGTAAGCCCAGCAGTGTGGTTCAGTGGATTGAGTGAGCACTGTCTCATGAACTGAGAGGTCCTAGTTGGATCCCTGGTCAAGGCACATCCCCGGGTTTCGGGCTCAATCCCCAGTAGGGGGCGTGCCGGAGGCAGCCCATCAATGTATCTCTCTCACATCCATGTTTCTATCTCTCTCTCCCTTCCTCTCTCTTTAAAAAAATCAATAAAAACATTTAAAATTTTTTTCTTTATTGATTTTAGAGAGAGATGAAGGGAGAGGGAGAGAGAGATAGAAACATTGATGAGAGAGAACATCAACTGGGCACCTCCTGCATGCCCCCCACCGGGGATAGGGCCCACAACCTGGGCATGTGTCCTGACTGGGAATTGAACTGGCAGCCTCTTGGTGCATGGGTCGATGCTCAACCACTGAGCCACACCAACCGGACAATAAAAACATTTTTTAAAAGTGATCTTTACCCAAAAATATATGAAAATGAAAAACTGCTCTGTGGAGGCAATGTCAAGAGAATAAGACAAGCCACAGACCAGGAGAAAATATTTGCAAAAAACACATCTGGTAAAGGACTGTTATCCAAAATATACAAAGAACTCTTACAACTCAACAATAAGAAAACAACCAGATTTAAAAACTTGGCCAAAGATTTAACAGACACCTCACTAAAGTACAGATGGCAAAGCACCGTGTGAAAAGATGCGCCACATCATATGTCATCAGGGAAATGCAAATATGAGCAACAATGAGATACCGCTACACACCTGTCAGAGTGGCCGAAAGCCAGAACTCTGACAACAGCAAATGTTGGCGAGTCTGTGGAGCAATATTGCTGCTGGAATGCAGAATGGCAGTTTCTTACAAACCTAAACATACTCTTACTATACAATTCAGCAATCACACTCCTTGGTATTTACCCAAAGGAGGTGAAAATTTACGTCCACACAAAAACTGCACACAGATGTTTGCAGCAGCTTTGTTCTTAGTTGCCGAAACTTGGAAGCAACCAAGATGATCTTTGGTAGGTATGAACAATAAATGATGGTACCTCCCGACAATGGAATAGTCAGCACTAAAAAGAAATGTGCTATCAAGCCATGAAAAGACATGGAGAAATCGTAAATGCGTATTACTAAGTGAAAGAAACCAATCTGAAAAGGCCACATATTATACGATTTCAACTATTGAGGAAGGAGGGATGAGTAGGTGGGGCACAGAGGATCTTTAGGGTAGTGAAACTACTCTGCACCGTACTATAATGATGTATACATGTCATGCATTTGTCCGAAACCATAGCATGTGCCACACTAGGGTGAACGCTAATGTCAACTATGGACTTTGGCTGAGAGTGATGTGTCCGTGTGGGTTCTTGCAACTGATGAGTTGTGGGGAATGCTGATAGTGGAAGAGGCTAAGCCTGTGTGGGGTGGGGAGTATGTGGGAAATCTCTGTACTTTCCTCTTGACTTAGCTGTGAGCCTAACACTGCTTTAGAAATTCGTCTTTAAAAAAAAAGGAACCAAATGTAACTTCTGGACTCTGAATAGTGTTTTAATTCACTAGGAAGCATTTCACTTTTGAAAAAGTGATCACTGCCCTGGCCAGTTTGACTCAGCGGTTGGAGTGTCAGCCTTCGGACCAGAGAGTCCCAGGTTCGGTTCCCTCTAAGGGCACGTACCCAAAAAAAATAAGTATATAAAAAGTGATCACTGTCAGAATATTAAAGAAGAAAAGTAGAAAGAAAGAAAATCTTGTCACCATGTTTTCAGCATGTGTTCTGTGTGGAACTGAGAAGTTTATCTCCTTTCAGGAAGGAGGGCTTGGCCTTCTTGACACATGGGGACACTCCTGGGAGTGTATTTCCCTGAGCCTGGGACCCTCATTCTGGAAGAGCCCTTGCAGTGGCGCAGGGGGTGGGCTAGTGAGGTCTTTGGCATCTGAGTTTCCCAGAATAATCCAGGGCGGTCACTGACATAACACGGCTAGTCTTGTGAACTGCAGATTATCATCTATTTTTCGGAGGGTCCAGCGAGTGTTGGTTGGATCAGATGACAGACAGGCAGATTTATGACGCACAACCCCTGAAGGATAAACAACTCTGAGAAAGCGTAGTCTAAATCTACACAGAGAAAGAGAAACATTTTCCCAAAGTGCCCATAATTTGCACAGCCATCCTCGCCACAAAAGAGCTAGCATTGATATTCTCTCACAAAGCATCCCTTTTGTTCCTTTCAAACTGTGACTCCTGCAAGCTCTGGAGAATAAGAAACACTTCATGCAGAGAACAAGGCACGGCTTTAACAGGACTGGAGTCCAGGCAGGTCACTGACCTCCTCCTCCTCCCTGTCTGGCGGGAAGGTGTGGGTTGTTCTTTCCGATCCAAGTGCACTTTTCCCCTCACTGTTCTTATGCTGTATGTGTGATTTCACAGCCTCTGTTCTGGTCGACGTTACAGCCCCATCTCCGGATGTTACACGAATGTCGTAAGTATCTCCCGTGAGAGCAGGGGCGGTGTTCAGCGTGTTGAGCAGGCTCAAGGATCTTCTCCACCGCGTGAACTTGGCCTGGGCGGGCCACCCAGGGAACACTGTTCAGCTGAACTCAGCTAATGGCCACACTGTTGTTCACTTCAAAGCAATGTCATTTCTGTAACTCCACAGGACAAACCACTTATTACCAGTTCTTGGTTTCTACCGTGAATTCCGTGTAGCTGAAAAGCTTGTGCATGAATCACATTTTCTTTATTTCAGAGTTTTCTGCTCGGACAGACGCCTAGAAGAAAATGTACTGGGTCAGAAGTTTGGGGATATCTTTAAGGCTTTCAACACAAATCAACCCCACTCTCTGCTTCCCCCTCAGACCTCTGTGAAAATGAAATGAGGCAGAGGATATAAATGATGTGTTAAGAACTTTCAGCGTGCCTGGCATACCGTCAGCCCTCAGGAAATACTCCCCCTTTGAACAAGAGACACATCACCCTCACGTACAGAGACACACACGAGTGCCTTTAAAGGCCCAGATCGAGAATGCAGATACGCTGGGGCTGCCAAACTTCAGGGTGCACAGAACCTTCACCTGCAGATTCTGATTCAGCAAGTCTGCGATGGGGCCAGAGACACTATTTCTCCAGCTCCCAGCTCTGCTGATCCTGCTGGTCTGCGGTCCGCACCTTGAGCAGCAAGCAGATATACCACAAAGACCCAACAGGCACATAGAAACCCACACGCAAGGCGTAAGTGAAAACCCACACGTGCACAGGAATTCACAGCTTATCAGAAATGTAGCAGGAAATAGCAGTCAGACCTCCCAGGGCATGGGCCCATGCTCTGTGGGAAACGTTAGTGCCTGCCCAGAACCTACGAAAGACTATGCTCTGTGAGTTTTGCTGAGATACCCACTGGTCCTTTCTAGGAAAAGGTAAAACAGTGGCCAGTGTTTGGGCAGTGCTAGGGTGGGTGGGACAGAGAAGGACAGGGCAGGGCAATTTGAACATTCTCTCCCTGAAGTAAGTGCTACTCCTGTGAACTGAGGCTTGGATTCCTCTTAAACTCTCGGACCCAGAGCTCTTTGGAACCCGGCCTTCACTTCCCCAGTACCGTGCCCGAAATAGCAGCATCCTCCCTCATCAGCCCCAGCTCAAATACACTATGTTCCGTCTCAAAAGCAAACAAAACATCCCTTCAGAGTCTGGAAGTCAGGAGACCGGTTTCTATGGCTCGTTCTTGTCTGAGTTCATTTCTTAGTTTGTGCCTTAGTTTCTCCATCTGTCCCAAGACAATAACTGTGACTGTAAGAAACAGTGTCACCCCAGGAGCCTCAGCCCCTGTTCTGACATTTGCAGTTGCCTTTATAACTTAACTTGAAATATTTCCTCAAACAAACCATACGAAGTATTCACTAATGACCAAACAGGAATGGAGATTCGGAAGCCAGGAATGGAGAAGCAGCCAGGCGGGGTGGTGAGAGTATCAGGGAGGAATACCTCTGAGTGGGGACCAAAAAAAGCATGGAAACAAGGAGGGGGGTCATTTCAATCACCTCTGGTGATGCATGGGTGACAGATGTGGCAGCCAGATCTCCCCACACCTTAGAGAGAAACAGATGGCCTCATCCCTTCCTTCCTAGCTTTTCCTTGGGGACCCAACAAAGTTTGAATTTTACCAGGCCCTGAGTTGAGTGCTTGGGGGACACAGATGAATCAAACTAAAGTTACCATGAAAAAACGTGCTCGCCCTGGCCGGTTTGGCTCAGCGATTAGAGCGTCGGCCTGCGGTCCCGAGAGACCCGGGTTCGGTTCCCGCTAAGGGCATGTACCTCGGTTGCAGTTTGTTCCCGGCTCTGGTCAGTCGTGCGGGTGGCAGCCACTCGATGTGTCCCTTCACGTCGATGTTTCTCTCTCTGTCTGTTCCTCTCTCCCCCTCCTACTCTACCTGAACAAAAAATGGAAAAATGTCCTTGAGGGAGGATAAAAAACAAAACAAAACAAACAAACAAAAAAACGTGCTCATACGAGGGGCAACGTGTCCACTTTCCCATCCCAGGGAGGAGAAAGAAAATCTTTGTACCACAGGACCACATACTATTCACCCATTCATTCATTCAACAAATATATGTGAAACCTACTAAGTACAGGCACTTTTCAGGCATGGGGAATTCAGAAATAACCAAGACTCAAAGTCCCTGTCCTCATGAGCCTTATGTAAAATTAAAATTAGGAAATTATGTTCTTCTAAGAGTGGCCTACATTCTAGTGAGGGTGTTTTCATCCTCTCCAGTTGGCGGTGGGAATCAGGTTATGGGGACCTGCCACGTGTCTTCTTCCCACCTAAAGGTTCTAGGGGACGATGGAAACTCTGCATGGAAAGAACATCAGCTTGGGTTGCAGAGAAGCAAATTCTAATCTTGGCTTCAACTGACTCCCTGTGTCATAGAACATTTGGTCCCAACAGTGGTTCTCACAGGCAGTGGCAAAGCCCCAGGGGACTTTGGAAAACTGCTAAAGGTAGTGTTGAGCTTGGAAATGATTACAGACGCCTACCGGTATCTAGTGGGTGAGGTTCAAGGATGCCAGGCACCATGTATAGCATGGACAGTCCTTCACATACAACAAGTGTCAACGCCTCAAATGACTCAGAATGTGCCAATGATGGGAATCGTGCTGCTATGAACATTTGTGTACAAGGACTTGCTTGAATACCTGTTTTCCATTCTTTGGGGTAGATAGCTAGGAGTGGAATTGCTGAGTCACATGGTAATTTTATGTTTAACTTTTTAAGGAAGCACTGAACTGTTTTCCACAGTGGTGATCTCTCCACACAGTGGAATATTACTGAGCCAGAAAAAGGCATGAGGCACTGATGCATGTCACAATGTGGGTGAACCTCAGAAACATCACGCTAAGTGAAAGAAGCCAGGCACAAAAGGTCATCTACTGAATGAATCTATGCATATGAAACATCCAAAATAGATAAATCTATAGAGACAAAAGGCAGACTAGTCACTCCCGGGAGCTTCAGGGAAAGGAGAATAAGGGGACTCTTAAAAGGGTAAAAGTTTCCATTTGTGGGGATGAAAATGTCTTGAAATTAGGTAGAGGTAATGGTCGCATAGCACCATGAATGTACTAAATGCCACCGAATTATACACTTCAAAATAGTTAATAGTTAAATTTATGTTATATGAATCTTACTTTAATTTTTAAATGTCTTGTTGGCCATTTTGAAGATGAAACCTGTTTACCTGAGCCTCGTACCAAACTCATTTTACACACACACACACACACACACACACACACACACACACGGAAAGTATTCTTTTTTCAGTTATAATAATGCTAGGTTGGTTTTTGTGTGTGTGTGTTTTTCAGGAATGCAACTATGATGTAAATTCAGGGAAGCTTATTTTCTCTTCAAAATTTTATCAAGAGCTGTTGGCCATTTTACAACATGATATCTGTAATAGCAACAGTTGGCATGATCTGCGTTTGTGTATATCACACTTACTTGTAACACAAGCTCTTGGCAACTTGAGTACATCATTACAGATCTTATTAGTGGGAGCAGGGGAGGGGAATCTAAGGTCAGGACATGCCAAGTCTCCTTACCAGAGGTCAAGTCAACATATGATACGGAGCCTTAATTTGAAGCCTTGTGTCACAGCTTGCACAAAAGTAGAGCTAGAAATGCCAGGCAGAAGCTTCCCCTTCGGGGTAACCAGGCAGGTGGTCTCTTATTCATGGCCCAGGGCACCAGAGACTGGTACTAAGTGAGTTGCATGAGGTCAGCCTCCGCTGGGTCTTCCCACACACACTCTGGCAGCACCAAAAGTTGCCCTAGCGCTGGTCTTTCTTCTCACAGTCGTTTGGGGGTTGGAACATCTGAATACTTCTGGCCTTAATCACATTAGGAGAGAGCAAGGCCGTGGACCAACCCCATTATTATGTTTCCCTCCCACACTCCTGTTGATGCAACAGGCTCAGGATTGCTCGGAATAAGCAATCCCCCAGTTGGCCAATGTAGGACTTTCCCTGCCCATACAGCCTTTAGTCAGCCTCTGGTCTGTTCGCTTCGAGTCAGTAACCAAAGTCATGAACTTGTAACCAAAGCCAAGTATCTTGTTGCATAGATGTTAGTTTATTCATTCTGCTTCATTCGTGATGTATGCTTTTGATCTCACACTGTTCTTCCATTCTGGAAAATCCTCTCCTTTCATGAACTCATCTCCTAATTAAGTCCGTTGGCTATTCTTTTAAGAAATCCTTAATCAAAATGCTTTCATAAGTCTGGAACTCTCTTACACTCACAGTAATACTTTTCTCTCTCAATTGGATTTAAAAATTAATACATTATAAAAATTGAGCAATGATACCAAGATTCATGGACAGTTCCCAAAAATATAAATGTTACATGTTGCAAGAAATGGAATGTGAAATGATTACAAGATATCCATGGGGAGTTTCTCTTTGTGTAAACATGGTACCAGTTTTGTTTAATGTTAAAGAGCAGAGACGGATGTGCCCATGGAAACTGCCTAAAAGGTAGAGGTGGAATTAAGACAGGTCTCATCCCAGCCGGTCATTTGTGCATCAGGAGAGGCTAAAAAAGGGAACACCTTTTTTAAAAATAAAGTTATAAGAAAAACCCTCTATATCCCATCCCCATTAACACCCAGTCCCATAAAAGTGGATATCTGTTTAGATTTTTAGATAATAAAAAATAAAAAGAAATCTCTCAAACAGCGGGACTGGAATCAATAAGGTGATGACTAAGTACGCTTTGGTGAGCAAACTCAAGGAGGAACAGAAAGACCATTAGATTGGTCTCTGGGTATCTCTGAGTGTGGGATTCTAATGAGCCTAAGGATGAAAAGAGCCCCCATTAGGAAGAATGGTCAAATACAGGGTAGCCAGAAAACGAGAAACATTCTCTACACCTAGATGCACATGCCCTGCCATGGGAAAACTATGTTTCTGATAAAGCAGTAAGAGAAAATAACACGTTTCAGGAAGTGTGTCCAGTGTGTTTCATTTAAAAAAAAAAAAGCCTGGCCAGTGTTGCTCAGTGGATTGAGCACTGTCCCATGGACTGAGAGGTCCCAGTTCAATTCCCAGTCAGGGCACATGCCCAGGTTGTGGGCTGGATCCCCAGTAGGGGGCGTGCAGGAGGCGGCCAATCGATGTTTCTCACATCAATGTCTCCCTCTCTCTCTCCCATTCTCTCTCTCTAAAAAATCAATAAAACCATATTTAAAAATAAATTATAAAAACACATATTGAAATCACTAACACTTACATCGTGTTCCCTGCACACCAAGCGCTGATTGCTTTACTTGAATTAATTTCTTTAATCCTCACAGCAGCTCCCTGAGGTGAGTGTGATTATCAACTTTGTTTTACAGATGAGGAAACAGAAGGAACCTGTCCGACTTATTTGGCGAATAAGCAAACCTGAGATTCAAACCCCGGCAAGCTGGCTTCAGGGCAGAGCACTGGCTGCTTCCATAGCACAGGAAAGGTCTGGAAAGAACCCCAAGAAGCCGTGGTCCAGGGGTTACCACTGGGAATGGGATCAGGAGAGCCAGGGGATTTTTTTCACTTGAAACCCTCTTGTATTTAAGTTGTATTTTTTTTTATTTTTTATCCTCACCCGAGGACATTTTTTTATTTTTTGTTCAGATAGAGTGGAAGGAAGAGAGAGAGAGAAACATCGACGTGAAAGGGACACATTGAGTGGCTGCCACCCGCACGACCCAACCAGGGCGGGGGGGACAAACTGCAACCGAGGTACGTGCCCTTAGCGGGAACCGAACCCGGATCTCTCTGAACCGCAGGCCGACGCTCCAACCGCTGAACCAAACCGGCCAGGGCTGTATTTTATTTTTTAAATCGGTTGAGCATTGACCCGTGCACCAAGAGGTCCCCGGTTCGATTCCCATCAGGGCACATGCCCAGGCTGTGGGCCAAGTCCCCAGTGGGGGCGGCATGCAGAAGGTGGCCAATTGACATTCTCTCTCATCAATGTTTCTATTTCCCTCCCTTTCCTTTCCTCTCTCTCTAAAATCAATAAAGAAATTTTTTTTTAATAAGATAAATAAATATTCAAATTTCCAGTGAACCAAGAGGTCTGAGGGTACTCCTTCCTTCCTGAGCTCAAGAGTCCCCCAAATGTAAGTGATCTATGCCCAGTGTTATCAGCTTCTGGCCACCAGGAGGCCCAGTGTCAGTAAGGCTCTGTGCCTTCTCCTGACCTAAGTTTTCTTGGCTGACACTGCCCCCATCCCCACACTGTTTCTTGGATTCTTTCTGTTCTTGGGTTAATGGATGTTTGTTTTGCCGAACTGATGAATCCTTTGTAACTCTGCTATCCTTCAAAGTAGGAGGGGTGTGAACAAAGAAGCCAGGGCGAACTACCCCTGTGTGGGACATTCTTCCCTATCCAAAAGGCAAGAGGGGTAAGAGGAAAGGGAAATGAGAGAAGGAATTGGGAGACGGGAAAGGAAACCAGCATCTGTCAACATGGTGCACAGGTGGTAAGCAGCAGGGCTGGTCTGCAAATCCAGGAGTGTGTGCTCCATACCTGTGGTGGCGGGATCTGCCACAGTGAGGGGAGGGGTCTGAACAGCGAAGAAGGCCGCAGGGAGAAGGGCAGGCCTGGCTCCTTAGTCCCAGTGTCAGATGCCAAGCGCCTGATTTGGGACTCAACTCCAAATCAGAGCTTTCAGGCGCCATCCAGTGGCTACTTTGGAGATTGCAGGACAAAAGAGCAAATGAGAAAAGAAACCCAGGGGAAGGCAGTCCTGGGCAGCGCAAACGAGGGAGCCTTGCCTTTGCTCTCGGTGGCACCTCATCAATCGACATCCTTGTCTAATCAGACCCTGCTGGGCTGCTGCCTGATCCAGATGGGGTTCTCTCACTGTGTGATCTTGAGCAGGTAGGCCTGGTTCCCCCACAGTACAATAAAGGTTGGGGGCAGATGAGGTCATAAGTCAGGCACTGTGCTTAGCACTTCAGCCCATCTGGCCCTCAAGTTCAGGTGGGATAGATCGCAAGCATCTCATCCCCACATACTCCAGTCACTCCTAATCACACACGTTCATGCTTCATTTATCTGTAAAATCCGCCATGTCTACCTGCAGAAATTCCAGCCATAGGCTAAGGCTTGGCTGGAAGGTCTGTAAAATGCGAATGATAAAGGCATTAGTTCCTACCTCACAAGGCTGTTGAGAAGATAAAGCGAAAACACCTGCAAATCACTTAGAATAATGTTCAAGACTAAATATGTTCGCTATTATTGTAAGAATTAATGGCCACGGTTAATTGAGAGCCTATGATGTGCCAGGCACAATATCAGGTGCCTTAGAATAGTGTCCTCAGTTCTCACCATCACTCTTGGGGGTAACAATTTCAATCTTCATTTTACAGACATGGAAACAAACTCAGAGTAATTTGCCCACAGTCCCTCTAGGACTGGAAGCATTTTAATCTTTGCATTTTCTTACATGCTCCTTACCACAGAGGGTGGTTTTAGAGATTTTCGTTTGGGGGAGCGGAGGTGGAGAGTGTGGGCACAGGCTGGGAAGGCAGATGCCTGCTCTGAGCCAGAGGTCCTGGCTGATACCTCCTCTTCCTACCTAGTGCAGGAGGGAGGTAAAATCCAAGCGAAACTCACCTATCCGCCCCCACCGCGTCCATTTAGGGGCTCAATTACCGCCTCCTGCTTCCTCACCAACTCCCCCACTCAACTCTAGCAGCTTCTCAGCCAGCTTTGGGGGCACCATGAGATGGGCAGGGCCAGAGAGCGAAGCGTACTATCCGCTGGGGACGGAGGGGGGACGCAGTCTTGCGCAGACCCCAAGGGTTCCCGTGGAACCCCCTCCCTTCCCTCAGCTCGCAGAAGGAGCCGTCTGTTCGCGGCTGAATAAACAAGGAGGGGGAAGCAGTGCCCAGTCCCCTGCCCCCCAGCCCGACCCCCGCACAATGAGCCTTTCTCGGAGGAGACGCCGCCAGGGCGCCGCCGGAGTGCGCTCCGTCTGGCCTCCCCTCCCCCTGGCGGCACAGCAAGACCCACAAACCGACCCGGTGGAAACCAGATTTTTTTTTTTTTTTTAAGAAAAAGAAAACAAAAAAGAAATCCAACAAAGAACTGAGCTCAGCAGCACGCGGCGAGGACGCGCGGATCTAGCACGTGCCCCCCGGTCCTCCGCAGTCCGGCTTGTGGTCCAGCGAGGCCAGCTCGATCGCAGCGCTGGGAACCTGCCAGCCCCTGGTCCCCTACCGCCCGAGCCCCAGGGGCTCAGGCTCAGCCCGGCCCCAGCTCCCCGACCGCGCACGAGGGGGCATAGTCCTCGGGGCCTCGCCCCTGCCCGGGTCTCGGCCACCGCGGCCTCACATGTGGGTGGCCAGCTGGTTCTCCAGATCCTCCAGGCGCGCGGTCAGCTGGGCGAGTGAGCAGTTAAGGAAGCCGGTGGGGATCGTGGAAGTCTCGTCCCCTTCACTCCAGCCGGCGCCCCCAGCCCCAAAGGATATGTTTCTGAGTGAGACTCTCGAGCGCCCCCAGCGTGCGGCCCTGGAACTCCACGAGGCTTTCGCATTCACAGGGACTGCGAAGCTCTGTCCCCGCGCTGATGCCTTCCTCTGCCAGCCAGCAACAGAGTTGGGAAAATGAGAACCTGCAGGAGGACCAGCAGGCCCTGGCCTAGGCCCTCTGATATACCTCCACCCGGCCTTTGGTTGACTGTAAGGGCTTTGGGTTCAAAGAGACCTGGGATGAGCCCCAGCTACACAGCTGCGAGGTATTGGAAACCTCATTTAAACTTTCTAAGCCTCAGTTTTCTTATCTGTAAAAATGGATACAAGAAAAACTATTCATTGGTTAGTGCTGAGGATTTTATGATGTGTGTGTGCACACGCGCACGTGTGTATACACATATTAGAAGAGTGTTTCTCTCTTTTTTTTTTTTTTTTTATCCTCATCCGAGGACATTTTTCCATTTTTTGTACAGACAGAGTGGGAGGAAGAGAGAGGAAGAGAGAGAGAGGGAAACATCGATGTGAAAGGGACATGTCGAGTGGCTGCCACCCGCACGACCAACCAGGGCCGGGGACAAACTGCAACCGAGGTACATGCCCTTAGCGGGAACCGAACCCGGGTCTCTCCGGACCGCAGGCGGATGCTCTAACCGCTGAGCCAAACCGGCCAGGGCAAAGAGTGTTTCTCAAAACTTGATGCTCAAAATCACCAGGAGATCTTGTTAAAATATAGATTCTTATTCAAAATGGTGAAGGAGCTGAGATGCTCCCAAGTGCTGCTGATGCTGCTGGCCATGGACTGCACTTTGAGTGACAAGAGTTCACAGCAGCATTCTCCAAACGAAACTTCACGCAGTGATGAAATGTTCTATAGCTGCCCTGTCCAGTGTGGCGGCCACAAGCCAGGTGTGGCTATTTAACATTTGAAGTAGCTAGTGTGAGGAACTAAAGAACTAAAGTTTTTTTACTTTATTTAATTGTAATGAATTTAAATTAAGTGGGCACATGCAGCTGGTGGCTACCTTACTGGGGAGTGCGGATCCAGAGCACGGCCTGGTACAGTAAACACCTGATAGTGTATTTCAACTACACCAGCGGTTCTCAACGTGTGTTCGTGGACCAGAAGCATCAGCATTATCTGGGAAGTTATTAGAAATGCAAATGTTCAGCCCTGGCCTGTTTGGCTCAACAGTAGAGTGTCAGCCCGAGGACCAATGAGTTGAGAGTTTGATTTCAGTCAAGGGTACATAACTTGGTTGCAGTTTGTCTCCAGCCCTGGTCAGAGTCCTATGGGAGGCAACCAGTCAATGTGCCCTTCTCATGTTGATGTTTCTCTCTCTCTTCCTTTCTCTCCCTCTCTCTCCCTCCCACTCTATCTGAAGATAAATAGAAAAATATCCTCAGGTGAGGATTAAAAAAGAAAAGAAAAGAAATGCAAATGATCAGACTCCACCCCAGACCTACTGAATCAGAAACACTGGGATTGGAGCCCAGCAATCTGTGTTTTAACCAACCTTCCAGCAAGCTGTGTTTTAACTAAACCTCTAGGTGAGTCTGATGTTTAAGAACCACTGACCCAAGTCTATCTCTGACACATTTCAACATCTCTAAAATCAAAATAACTGTCTTACAATTAAATTTGGCACCCATTTTTTTCTTAGCTGTATAGAAAATAATGTTGAAGTTGACAATGGATGGTATCTTTGATTCATTAACATTCTGTAAACATGTGCCATTTTTTTTTTTATCCTCACCCGAGGACATTTTTCCATTTTTTGTTCAGATAGAGTGGGAGGGAGAGAGAGAGAGAGAGAGAAACATCAATGTGAAAGGGACACATCGAGTGGTTGCCACCTGCACGACCCAACCAGAGCCTGGAACAAACTGAAACCGAGGCACGTGCCCTTAGCGGGAACTGAACCCAGGTCTCTCTGGACCACAGGCTGACGCTCTAACCGTTGAGCCAAACCGGCCAGGGCAACATGTGCCATTTTTAAAATGACAGCACAATGCATGGGCCTCCAATAAAGAATTGCTGTTATGGCTCAGTTGGTTGGGTGTCACCCTGTGCACCAAAATGTTGCTAGTTTGATTCCCCGTCAGAGCATATGCCTGAGGGGAGAGGGGGGCATGCAGAAGGCAGCCGATCAGTGCTGTGCTTTCACATCAATGTTTCTCTTCCTCTCCCTAAAAATCAGTGAAAACTATATTTTAAAAAAAGAATTGCTATTATGATTTAAAAAGTTATTTCTAGTCTTGTATGTACCCTAAGCAAACTTCTGTATGCCATGTCATTAATGGTATTGATGACTGTCCCGCAAAGACTCCAAACCTTGCAGATGAGGAAACCAAGGGCCAGAGAGGGGGGAAGATCTTCCCAAGATCATACAGCCAATTGGCGAAGAGCTTCAAGCCCAGATTTCTTTTAGAGTTGTAGAGCTGGAGGCAACCTTGGGCAGCCATCACCCCACCCCCACCCCTGTTACAGGTGGAGATTAAGTGACTTGTCCAAAGTCACACTGTGTGGGACATAAGAGCCAGGACAGGAAGGGACCTGAAGGAGCAACTAATCTGGTGCCTCCACAGTATGCTGGCTAATCATTAGAATTAGCCTTGGGTGGTGGTATATGTGCACATGTATATAGGTATATGTATATGCATATATCTACACACACATATATGTATGTATATACAGCTGATGCTGAACAAAGCAAGGGTGAGGAGCCCTGATCCACTGCATGGTTGAAAATTTGCATATCACTTAAGTCAGCCCTGTGCATGTGCAGATTCCCAGCTGTGGATGGAAAATACAGTTGACCCGTGAACAACATGGATTTGAACTGGCCAAGTCCACTTATAGGCAGATTTTTTTATCCACATATAAGTGGACCCATGCAGTTCGAACTTGTGTTGTTCAAGGGTCAAGTGTGTGTGTGTGTGTGTGTGTGTGTGTGTGTGTGTGTAAGATTTCCTGGGCCCAGCCCAGCCCTACTGAACTTAGCTCTGGAGGTAGGGCCTGGAAATCTAAAAGGAGAGTCATATCTTAGGCCTGGGTTAGAGTCTAAAGACTCTATGGTAAAAACTACCCCCAGGAAATCTGCTGTGTGGCCTGTAAAGTACAGTCACAAGGTCACCAGCCCTCTGCTCCCTCACGGGGGGCACTGGCTCCTTTCTCCAGCTGGACACCAGATAAAGGAGATGCACTGCACTTCCGGGCTACATTGTTCAAAAGCAAACATGCAGCGTTGTACTCTCGACACACACTCAGTCCTGCCACTTTGCCAGGGCTGTGAAATTGAATTCCAACAAGTTAATGACTCCATTTAGAAATGCTGAGTTTGGTTGTCCTCTGAAAGTTCCCTCCATTATTCTGAACACCCACTGGGGGACAGGTACCTAGTCTAGTGCTTCTTAAACTTTAACATACATATGAACACCCCGAGGGTCTTGTTCAAGGGTAAAATCGGACTCAGCCTGGAGAGAGCTGGAAATGCTGCAGCTCTAACAAGCCACCGGGTGACAGCCCTGCCGCTGGCCCAAGGACCTGGCTTTGCCTAACAAAGCTCTGTCTGGTGAGTCCATGTCCTGCCGATAACTCTATAGGAGGGGTCGGGGTGAACAGCAAGGAGATATCAGAGTTGGCAGTGAGAGAATGGGAGGGGGCCTGAGCCAGGTGTGCTCACCCGGGCAGATGCTGCCTTTGAGGTTCTCCAGCAGGTGCGTCATGGTGCTGAAGTCAGGGGAGTAGGACACGTGCAGCTCCGCGGGCTCCGAGGCGATCTCGCGCAGCTCCTCCTCCACTGCCTTGCCCACGCCCACGGCGTACATGACGATGCCTACGGAGTATACAGACGGTGCCGAGACCTCAGGAAAGCCACCGGCCCGCGACCAACCCAATCCCGTGCCAGTGCGTCCCGCGCTAAGCCCACCTTCCTCTTTGGCGCGCGCTGCCCACACTGAGATGTCATCCTGGGAACGGCCGTCGGTGAAGACCAAGCCCACGCGAGGCACGTTGAGGCCGCGGGGCCGCGCGCCCTGCGCCTCGGAGAAGCTGTGTTCCACCATGTGGCGCAGCGCCAGCCCGGTCATGGTGCCGCGCTCCATGTACTCCACAGCCAGCACCGCCTGCTTCACCTCGGCCGCGGTGCCGTAGCGACCCAGCGGGAACTCCGTGCGCACCCGGCTGGAGAACTGCACCAGCCCCACACGCGTGCCCTCGGGGGACACGTCCAGGAAGTCCACGATCTGGTTCACAAAGCGCTTCACCAGCTCGAAGTTCTGGGGGCGCACGCTCTTGGAGCCATCGACCAGCAGAACCAGGTCCACGTGGCCTTCCCGGCACCCTACCCAGTGAGGAGATGGACTTGGATGGTGGGACCAGCATCCTGACCGGCAACAGCCAGCTACCCATCTGGTCATTCGTTCACAAACACTTACTATATAATAGATACCATGTGTGAAGGCCTTCCTGTGCCAGGCACTGGCATGATATATAATTATTATCAGCATCGCTATAAACTTGGCCATTTATTGAGTGCTGAGCACAAGCCAGACAATCTGCTAAAAGCATCTTTTAAATAATAATAATAATACCCACAATAACAATAGTTATGATTTATTGATCATCTACTATACATCAGATAGAATTCTAAACACTTTACCAGTATTAACAATACTAAATAAAAACATGCTCTGGCCGGTTTGGCTCAGCAGTTAGAGCAGTGGCCTGAGGACCAGAGAGTCCCAGGTTTGGTTCCCGCTAAGGGGGACATGTACCTCGGTTGCAGTTTGTTCCTGCCCTGGTTGGGGTCATGTGGGTGGCAGCTAGTCAATGTGTCTTTCTCACATCGATGTTTCTCTCTCTCTCTCTTCTTCCCTCTCTCTCTCCAGCTCTATCTGAAGATAAATGTAAAAATGTCCTCTGGTGAGGTTAAAAAAAAAAACCAACAACAACAACAAAAAATACAAAATAAAAACAAAAACATTATTATTTGATAGCTTACCATGTGCCAGGCACTGGGCTAGGTGCTTCATATATTTTCTCTCAGTCCTCCCAATAACCTTGGGGATTCTCCCCATTTTCTATAACCTGAGGTTCTGAATGATAAAGTGTTTTGCTCCAGATCCCATAGCCAGCAGCGGCTGAGCCACGATTTGAAACCAGGTCTGTCTGGCCCCCAAACCCATGCTTCTAATCACTCTGCAATGTTGACGCCCCTGTTCTGAGCCAGGGATTTTTCTAGCACTGGATGGGTGTCAACCATAAATGCAACATAATCCTGAACACATAAGGATGGAGCAGAGCAGTCATGCCATATGTTACAGTGAAGGAAATTGCTAGAATAGAGGGGCAGGCAGAGAGCCCAAGGTAAGAATAATTCATTCTTTCTGGAGTTGGTAAGGAAGGCTGCATAGAGGTGGTGACATCTGATTTGGTCTTCAAGGATGAGTAGGAGTCTCCGAGGCAGGAAGGGAAACTCTAGACGGTGGGAACAGAATGTGCAGAGGCACGGAAGCTGGGCTCTCTTGACACATCCGGGAACGGGCAGGCCAGTGTGGCTACATGTTCAAGTGTGGCAGGAGATTGGCTATGGGGCTGGCCAAGGCTAGACTGTGATGAGCCAAGGCAGTGGTTTCAAAAATCTGACCACAACCCACAGTAAAAAAACAACACAAAACAAAAAACAATAATAGATCATGATGTGCAACATATGCTCACATAAAATTAAAATTAAGTTTCATGAAACAACACTTATTCTTTCTACATGCTTTAAACCCTGTTTTTCTCTTTCTTTCTTTGTAATGCTGGTTGTAACCCCTTAATTTGATTTCATTATGCATTAATGTGGTTGTACCCATCATTTGAAAAACTCAGGGGTAAGGCATTTGATCTTTATTCTGTAGGCACTGGTGAGCCACAGATGGCTTTTGAGTAAGGGAGGAATACGATCAAATACAGGGGTGGGCAAAAGTAGGTTTACAGTTGTTTGTGTGGAAAATAATACAATAATTAATAAATAATAATATAAGAATACGTTCTGTGTTTCACATACTCACAACTATAAACCTACTTTTGCCCACCCCTGTGTGTATTTTAATTTTTTTTTTATCCTCACCCAAGGACATTTTCCATTTTTTGTTCAGGTAAAGTGGGAGGGAGAGAGAGGAAGAGAGAGAGAGGAACATCGACGTGAAAGGGACACATCGAGTGGCTGCCACCCACACGACCAACCAGGGCCAGGGACAAACTGCAACCCAGGTACGTGCCCTTAGCAGGAACCGAACCCCGGTCTCTCTGGACTGCAAGCTGACACTCTAACCGCTGAGCCAAACTTGCCAGGGCCCCTGTATGTATTTTAGAAATTAACCTTGACAACAGGGTAGAAAATTGAAAGGAAAGAGATAGAATCAGGGCATGGCACCCTCCAACTCCATCACCACTACCCACATCCACACATTCACACCACACCCACACCAAAGTCAAGGATGCTCAGAATGTGAGCAGTGGGCAGGGACAGACAGAATGCCCTCCCATCCATAACTCACGGTTACAGCTCTTGCCATCTGCCTGGAGTTGCCGCCCATCAGGGCACAGGCAGCGGTAGGTGAGGCCCTCACTCACACACTGGAACTCACATCCATGGTCTACGCCGTTGCAAAGATCCCGAGCTTAAAGGAGAGACAGGTCAAGGTGGACTCCACCAGCTAAGAGCCCTCCCCGCTCTGCACAATGCAGGAGACCCCTCCTCACCCTGACAGCTCCTCCCATCAGGTAGCAAGTCGTGGCCCTCTCTGCAGCGGCACCTTGGCCCACCAAGGGTGCTAACACACTCATGCTGGCAGCTGTGGTTCCCAAAGCTGCAGTGGTCAATGACTGGTGGGAAGGAAGAGGCAGCAAGGTGTCACTTCTGATTGGAGTCATCAGAGACCTCAGTCCGGGGTGCTAGTGGAGGAGGGCTTGCTCACCCCTGCAGCTCCTCTGATCCTGCTGGAGTACAAAGCCAGCTTGACAGTGACAGAAATAGGAAGCTGGGGAACTGACACAGTGGTGCTCACAGCCGTGCGTCCCTCCAGTGCACAGGTCAATGGCTGAGGAAGAGGGGAGGCTGGCGTGTTCCTTGAGGCGCCCTTCTCAGCCCGGACAACGCAGCTTTTAAAAGATACTTATGCCTGGACCCCAATTCCCAATGTTCCTGATTTAATTATTCTGGGGTGGTCCCCAGGCATCTGTGATTGCTCTGTGCATTGGCCTCCTTGCTCTGGGCCAGGTGGCCCTACCAAGTCAAGACCCAGATGCATCCCAGAGTGGGCCTTACTAAGCCAGAATAAGACCAAGAATCCACAGTTGTAGAAGACAGGGCCCTTGCCCTGAAGATGCTCACTGACTAACAGAAGAGGACCAGACTCTGCCCCTTCACCTGTCTGCGCCTCCATTTCCCCATCTGCAAATTGGGGTTATAATGGAAGAGAGCAATTGCTATTTACAACTTCCTTCTGAGGAAGGTGCACTCTTGCCCTGTTGAGTATCTGATGGTTTAGACGTGCAAAGATGGACTAGAGCTGCACTGGAATAGAGGGACTGGAGGGAGGCGAATTATCCTGCATCAAAATGTGAAAATTTGGGGTTCCTAGAAAAGAAGTGGAATGCAGAGAGGAAAAAGAAAAGAACAAGACAAATGGTATGAAGATGAGTGACTGTGTGGGTCGAGGATGGAAGTAAAAAATCCCTTGTAGTGGGGCGACTGAGGGCTTTCAAGGTCAAGGGAGCCTAATATTCAATGATAAAGAATGGATGTTTCCTTTTGTGTGTGTATGTTTGGCTTTACTTAGATGTAATTCACACTCCTGTCTACTCCCATCTTTAGTAAAATGGACATATGCATGCACTTACATATACACACATGCCCTTGTATGCACAAGTGTGTAAAACAAGAAGCTGATTTACACGCATGAAACAAGGACAGCATGTGTGGGGTTGAGCCATACACTGATTGCATTCAGCAGAAGCTCAGAGCGAGAGGGGACCACAGAATATAAGCACTTGGGGATCTTGGGAAGGGATTGGGATGTTCATGGGTCATCACATGGGGCTTTAAGCCAGTTTTGTCTAAGCTCTAGAAACAAGAAGCCCCCAGCTGACATCATTTTCCAGGTTGTTGCGAGGTGGGGAGAGGATATATGTAGTGCTCCAAGCACAAAGTCTTGTATTAACTTGTCACTCAGTAAACGGTAGCTGCCCTTAAGACGAAAGGAGTGGACACACATGCATGTGAAAAAGAAAGTCCCAAATCTGCAAGCAGAGGCATTGTGTGCCGTAGCTTTTCAGAAGGGACAAATGAAGAACCAAGCCTTGAAAGATTTGCAGGTGCAGAGAGGAGCCGCAGGAGAGTCCAAGTGAGCAGCCCAGAATGAGCTGAGATGCAGGAGCAGGAATGACAGCATGTACGAGGCAGGGGTGATGCTGTATAGAGACTCTCACTGATGACTCCAGAGTGCCTAAGTTACAGAAACTGTAAGGATGTGGCTGTGAGAAGACACAAACAAGTTTGGGAGGTATACAGGAGCCAGGTAGGAGATGAGCCTGAATGAGTGGACAGAAGGATGCAGAAAGCATGCTTAATGTGGGGTCAAGGTTTCTAGCCCTGGTCCCACCAAGGACGTGTGTGACACCACGCATACTTTCCCTTTCTTAGACCTGTAAAGTGTGGGAGCTGGACTTTATTTCCAAAGGCCCTTCCAGACCCACTGGGCTGATGCTGGGCCTATGGGGAGCCACCGAAGGCTCAGGATTGCAGGGCAGGAGTAGTTCTCACCCAAACAGCTCTTGTTATCTGCTGCTAGCTGGTAGCCGGGGTTGCAGGTGCAATGGAACATGCCAGGGGAGCTGACACATTGGTGCTGGCAGCCGTGTCTCCCCTCAGCACACAGGTTCTTTCCTAAGGACACACAAGAGTAGAATCATCAGGAAACAGATGGGCTGAACTCTCCAAAAAGAGACAGCCGGATGGAGTCAAAGGCAGGAACCATGATCAAGTATGTCCTTAGGTGGGATATAATTCGTCTGAGAAGGGCCGATCCAAGTGGGACGGCCTCTGGGAAGAATAGGGCCTGAGCAGCCCCGGTGAATGGGCTCGGAAGAGGGAGACCTGGCTTTGAGTGTCAATGGGATTGAGCAGGACTGCACAGGGGTAAGGTAGGGAAGTGGAGAGATGCTGAATCAAGGTGGAGAGATGCCGAATTAAGGTGGGTGAAGTAACTCAAGGTGTGACGAGAGCACACCTTGCAGCTTGTAGGAGGAGCTAAAATGCGAGGGGGCGGGGTCATGCCCATGTGGGCGGAGCATGGCTCTTTGAGTGGAAGGTTGCTCTCAGCTTTGGGGGTCAGTGCTTCCTGTGTTGGGGGCGGTGTTGGATTTGGACATTAAGGCTGTGGTAAACCACAGCTCATCCAGGTTGGGGGGTATGCCAACTGTTGCTCCTGGTGGGCAAAACCTAAGCAAAAGCAGGCGGAACTGGCAGGTGACACAGCGTGTGTTAGGCCCGAGGGCTTCAACTACCTGGTGGGCGGGGCTAACACTGGAATGGGCGGGTCCACCCGGATAGGGTGGGATTTACTGAGGTGGGGATGGGAATCTAGGTAGTTCGAGCCTCGCTCCAGTGCTCCCCTAACTCACCACACAGCCGGCCCTGGAACTGCAGGCCAAACTCCCGGATAAGGTCGAAGGACTCGACCAGGAAGACGTGCTCGTCCAGCGGGGGTGATGCCATGGCGCGCAGCGAGCCCACGTCTGCGCGCTGCACCCCCACCGCGTAGATCTCGATGCCGCGGGCGCGCGCCTGCGCTGCCACCTCTGCCACCCGATCCTGGGGCCGCCCGTCGGTCACGATAACCGCGACTCGAGGCACGCGGGCCTCCAGGGGGCGTGCGCCTTCGGCCACGCTGAAAGCCACGTTCATGGCGTACTGGATAGCCAGCCCGGTCATGGTGCCCTGCGCCAGCGGCACCACAGCGCGGATGGCATGCTCCATATCCTCTCGGCGCGAGAAGGCGCCAAGCCGGAACACGCTCTGCACTTGACTCGAATACTGGATCACGCCGACGCGCGTGGCGTTGGGCCCCACGTCCAGGCGGCCGAGGAGGCCCACCAGGAACTGCCGCATGGTCTCGAACTCGAAGGGGCGCACGCTGCGCGAGCTGTCAATCACAAACACCAAATCCAGGGGTCCAGTACGGCACCTGGGACCTGCGAGGAGATCAGGAAGGACTTTCCTAGGTCAGCACAGCCTCATTTCCGCAGAGATACCCAGGGAAAACCAGGGCATAATGTTACTATCCCTGCATAACAGCGCCCACAAGGAATGACCCTAGTAAATGCAAGTTAGATACACGTACTGGCCCAGCATTTGCTGAGGGCCTGGAAGAGGAGATTTCACCAACAGCTCTATCCTATCCTACAGCTCTGAGGACTGTTCTGGGGAGGTATTATTCATTTGGGAGAGGAGAGGGGATATGCAAACTCTAATGCCTGTAGTGGCCAGGCAGGCAACATAAATGAGCGAACTGGCAGGGGAGGGCAGTGGATACTCAGAGTCCCCAGCCCTCCTAAAGTGGGTATATGAAACCAAATGTTGCCAATATAGCCACGTGGACCCCGAATTAGCAGATCCTTGGGTTTTTCAAGAAAAGTCCCAAATTGGAATTTTTATGTGAAGCCTCCTGACTAACTTAAAAAAATTTTAACACCAAATGGGCATTCTGCATGAGTGCAATTTTGTTATCTCTAAGCCACGTCCTATAGATGAGGAGACAGGCCCAGAGGCGAAGCAGTGAACCCAGCCTGGAGGGTTCCAAAGCTCTTGCTATTCTCTCCCGGTAGGCCTAGCTGGCTGCAGCCAGAAAACCTGCTTTTGTTCCTCTCCCCTCCCTGGTCAGGGCTCGGCCCAGGCTCACCTTCGAACTGGAGCTGGGTTTCCCAGGGCTGGAGAAGGAGCAGCAACATGGGCAGTGGTGAGCATGGAAGGCCCCTCATGGCACTTTGGGGACAAAGAACGGAGGTGTCAGAGCCTGGAGGGAGGAAGGGAAATAGCAAAACAATAGTATTTGCAGAACTCTCATGCTGGGTGATGGGCACTTAGAGGCTGAGGAGGGTCATGGGTTTATTTTACTAATCTCTCTACTTTTGTGTATCTTTTCATAATTAATTTTATTACAGTGAGATTGCTGGAAGACACAAGGAATACTGCTCTGTCAATAAATAAAAGTAGATAAAAATATGAAAAAGTTCAAAAGAAAAAGTTTTCCTAACTGCCAAGCACGGTGTTAAACGCTTCTCACGCATTGTGGCAATTAATCCTCTTGACAATTCGACAACTCCGTGAGAAAGGCTGTTATTGTTCCCATTGTACAGATTAGGAAACAGACTCAAAAAATTTAAGTGCTGTTACCCGACATCTAGCGACAAGAAAGTGGCTGCGCCAGGATCCAATCCTAAACCTAAGGCATTCGAGGGGACAAGCTGAGGTGTTCCACGCCCTCGTCTCCCAGGGAGGAAAAGGAAGCCATTCCATACCTCTGGGCCCCTTTCCCTCCCCATAACCTCTCCATACAAGGCGCCTCTGTGTGGCTGTCCTTCGGGCGCGCGCGCACACACACACACACACACACGCACACGCACACGCACACGCACACGCACACGCACACACGTGCATTCAGATACGTATGGCGCAACCGCAGGCCTCGGGAGGGCCGCGCGCTCTGGCTTGAGAGGGTAGGGGGCGTGCACTGCGTTGGCCAAAGTTCACCAAGCACTTGAATTCGAGGCTTGGCACCGCCACTTCCCCCCAGCTTTCAGGAGAAGCCACCAGGGGGCGCCATCCCAGGTCGGCTAGGTGGCCGTGGGAAGCCCACATCTGCCCAGCAGGTGCCCCTGCCCAGAGCAAACAGCGGGCCGGGAGCCCGGGGGCCTTGAGATAAGGGCGGGTAGGATATATCCGGCCTGAGAGCCCAGGAGCAGGAGTGCGCAGCGTTCTGAGGAAAGCAGTACTGGATGCACCCAGAGGGCTGTGAGTGAGCGGTGGGGCCTCGGACCGCGGCCATGGACCCCGTGGGGGCAGCAGGTGAGCGCTCTCCCTCCCGAGGCCCCTGACAAGGCCCCTTGAGAGTCACGAAAGACTCCCATTGTACAGATGGCAAAAACGAGGCCCAAGAAGGCGGCCCCCTGAGCTGCAAAGGAACCTGGGACTCCTTGCTCCGGTTCATCCTTTTGAGTTGCCTGGCAACCTGGTGTCCAGGAGGCACTGAACCTTTTTTCTTTCCATTCACTCCCTCTGCTCTCTACACACCCCCGCGCCCCATGCTGAAGCTGCATTAGCCATTTGTCTGTTACTGTCTCTGGGTAGAGGGGGCCAGCCGCCCCTAACCCAACCGCAGCCCCGCCCCTCCCCCCAATTCCGTGAATGGGCCTATTCTGAGCAAGGTCGGGTGCCTGCAGCTCACTCTAAGCGGCCTTCCCTTCCCGGATCTTCTCCGCCTTCGCCTTTCAGACCTGGTAGAGGAACAAAAATCCCTCTGGCAGCGTCTGTCACGGGAGGGTGACTAAGCCAGATGTGCTACTGGAGGTGGGAAGGTGTGGAATGCTTTTTCCAGCTTGGGCCATAGCTGAGGTCAGCACCCCTGGGGAGCATGGGGGTAAAGGCATAAGGGATCTTTGCCACCGCTCACCCTTTCTTACTTTCAGAAACCTCTGGGCCCCCAAATATTGATCAAGGTCCCCCTTATTCTTCTCTTGGCATGAGTAAACATCTCGCCTGGTACCCTACCTGTACCCCAGGAACCCTAGAAAGTCAAAATAGCGGCTGCCTCAAAGTTCATCTCCTTTCAACCCCCTCATTCTACAGAGGAGGAAACTAGGTCCAGAAAGGGTAGCATCTCACCCAAAGTCACACAGCAACGTGGTGACAAGGCTGACACTAGAACCCACAGCTCCTTGGAGGGGTTAATCAATCCTGCGTAAAGTGAAAGATTTGGAAATGCCTGTAGGGTGGGAGAGTGGGCTCGAAAGGGAGGAGAGGTCTGTGGGCAATTCCTCAGGAGCTGGCTGAAGAGTGAACCTTGAGGGCAGTTCCTGGGGGGTCCCAGAGGGAGGAGATTACGGAAAACGTCCCCTCCCCTTTTTGGTGGGCTTGCTGGTGGGAACTCAGTTTGGAAAGGGACCCACAGAAGTGGGAAGGGCATTGCAGATCAAATGTGGGCACCACAAGCGGTGCTGCCGAGGTTAAGTACGGTCGCCTGGTCTGGCTGGCCTTCTGCTCCCCCGAAGACCCTTCAGCGCCCCCAGGCCTCTTGACTCACCTGAACCTTCTGGACAACTCGGAGGCGCGGCCGCAGAGCGGAGCAGACGGGCGGAGCCTCCCGGGCAGTTGGAGCAGGTAACGGCGCGGGCAGCGTGCCCGAGGTGGGGACTGCCAGGCAGCTGGAGCGAGTGGAGGCGGCGGCCGCATTTAACCCGGGCTGGCGGATGGGGAGGGGGAGCGCCGGCTGCGACCCCTCCCACTGGCAGGGGTCGGGGCGGGGCCAGAGCGGCGCCCCCTGCTCCAGCCACCCTGGGAGCCGCCGGCTTGGGCTGCTGGGCCGGAATTCGGTACAGCGGGAGGCTGGGCGGCTACCCCCTCCGCAGACGGAATGCGTTGGAGGCCTCTGAGCCACTTCCCCGAGGAGAGCCCCAAAGGGCGGAGCGGGGCTCGGCTGGGCCGCCGTTTGCCTGGCCCCGCTTCCGAGGGCGCGGCCCGGCTCCTGCCCCCCGCTGCCCCCTCTAGGAGTGAGGAGAGGTCCCCGACACTGGTCCTGCGAAGAGGATAAAAGATTCAGGACAGCCTCAGGGTTCATGGCTCTCCCCAGCCCATCTGGTGGTCCCTCAAATCTCTGCCACCATGGACTCCTTTACATGTTCTCTGCAATTGCTAAGTCTTGGGCCCACCCACCCTCACCCATTGAAACTCCCAGCCTGAGAGGCCATCAGGCCCCTAGGCTCTGCCTGGCCCACTCCACAGGATGGAGGCTCTGTGATCAAGGGAAGTAAAGCTGAGACAGTAACAGGCCCCTGCTCTTGGGAGTAAGGAGGGAGGATTACTTTGACTATGGATAAACTGAAATGCCGCCCCCCCCGCCCCCCAATTCCAGGATCTTCCATGTTTGGGGCCCTTCTATGTTTGCAGGCATCTGCCAGCAGGCAAGAGAGCACTCTGGTCCATGGGTCCAGCAAAGGCTCCCCCCCCCCCCCCTGACATCAAGACTTTCCTGGGGTGGGTCCTCTCAGGGTGCAGGGAAAACCAGATGCCCTCGCATATTCTACCTCCATCCTAAGGCCAACACAAGTGCGGCCTTTGTGCCGCTGGGGCATCTCCCCAACGGGTGTGGAGCCAGACCTGCAGAGCGGTGCCTGGATGGTCCCAGTGGACTCCGTGCAAGTCTCATTGTGCACCGCACAGCCCAAATATTTAGCCCACAAGTAGCACGCGTCCCCTCCCTTAACACTTCCTCGCCATGACCACGAGGGGGCACCATTAGAACTTTATTTCATTCCATCTACGAGCTTCGAGATCCATGCCACCTCACCCCTTGAAGCTCCCTGCTGCGGGCCTCCCAGGTCATCCCCAGAGCGCACCACTGTCCTGAGGGAAGGCGTGCGCCGGTGCTTACAGCAGCAGTGCGAACAGACGGTGCGGATCCTGCACGCCAAGGTGGCCCAGAAATCGTACGGAAATGAGAAGCGGTAGGTGGGTGCCTCATCCATCACTCCCAGGTCGCTTTGGCATTTGTCCATATGCGCCCCTCCCTGTTTAGTGTCTTTTGGAACCTGGGGAGAACTCGGGGCTCGGCTATTGGCCGATCATGGGCCTTTTTCCTCAGCCACCAATAGTCCCCTCTTCGGTCTTAACAGAACCTTCTTGGGAATCTAGTCCCCATTCATTTTCTCATTCACCCATTCAGGCATACTTTCATTCAACAACTAGTAACTGAGTGCATGTTATGTGTCGGGCTCTCTGGGCATCACTGGGCACTGGGCATACAGCTTGAACAAGACAAAAACAGCCCCTGCTCTCATGGCATCTTCATTCTAGTGTGGGAAAGACACATAATAATGTTCCCACAATCAATGAACAAGATTCTGACGATAGCTAGAAGGGACTAGAATAGTACAACGTGATCGAAATAAAAGGGAAGGTACTTTGGCTAGAAAGGTGAAGGTAACATCTGAAATGAGACTTGAATGTGAAAACAGAGCCAGACAGGAAGAAGTCTAGGAGAATCGTGTTCCAATAAGGAGAAACAGAAGATGCACAGACACTGAGGTGTACCAACTTGGCCTGTTCGAGGTACAAAAGAAGTTAGAGTGGTTGCAGTTTGGGAAGGGGAGTGGGGACTGCAGGAAATAAAGCTGGAGAGGTAAGCAGAGACCAGATCATGTGAGGACTTTAATTTTAACCCCCTGGAAGATTTTAAGAAGACGAGTAACACGATTGGTTCATGGTTTTACAAATAAAAAGGTGCAGGTGGTAAGAAGCCAGTGGATTCTGGCTGGATATGTTTTAAAGGCAGAGTGGCCCCGGCCCATTTGGCTCAGAGATAAGAGAGTGGGCCCCGGACAGAGTTGCAGGTTCGATTTTCGGTCAAGGGCAGGTACCTCAGTTGCAAGTCTGGTTCCCCTTTCTCCCCATCCCCCGTTGGGGTCCTGCAGGAGGCAACCAATTGATGTGTCTCTCTCACATAGATGCTTCTCTCTCACCCTCCCTCCCTCTTTCTCTCCCTTCCTTCCACTCTATCTAAAAAAAAAAAAAATCAATGGAAAAGTATCCTTGGGTGAGGATTGAAAAAAGAAAGGTTTGGATATTAATGGGGTTCACGGTCATGGAGAAGCCTGGGGAGGGCGGTGGGAAAGGTGGAGGGGAATTATTTGCGGTTTCGGCTATCTTGAGATGCCTACAGGACAGTCTAGTGGAGATGATACACGAGTTCAGTGCTTACATGTCTCCACAGGTTCTTCTGCCCCCCGCCCTGTGTCTACCTCGCAGGTCCCGGCTGGAGGGTGAAGCCAGGGCACGGCCAAGGTGAGGACAGACTCCGGGAATGGTCGCCCTCCTCGGTAGGGGACCACGCAGCAGGGATTGGGAGAGGGGCGGTTCACAGACGCAGTCTCGCCGCGCCCTCTGGCGGCGAAACATAGGCTTGCCTGGCACCTGAGGTCTTCAGGAGGCCCAGAGCCCGGTGGCCTCCCTTTCCAGCCCACTTGGCAGGGGAGACGGGGCCCACTGTCTGCGGTTACATGGGACTGGACGGCGCGTCCGGCAGCGCCGCCGAGACGCAGAAGTTGAATTTCGAGGAGCAGCCCGACTCCAGGGTGAGAGTGCATAGGAGGGGTCCCAGTCCCATCCTTGCCTCTTCCTTGGGGCGAGTGCTCATTTACTCCCCTGCAGAAGCCAAGCGATCGGCAGGGAGGGTGCGACCCAGAGCTTGGACTGTGCCGCCTCCTGTCACGTCCGACGGGGCGGGTGTCAGACAACTGGGGGCGGTCGGCGCATCCCGAGGCGGACGGCTGAGATGAGCCGGCCCCATCCCCTGAACCCCGTAGGAATTCGGTTGCGCCAAGACCCTGTACATCTCAGACGCAGATAAGAGGAAGCACTTCCGGCTGGTGCTGCGGCTGGTGCTCCGAGGAGGTCGGGAGCTGGGCACCTTCCACAGCCGCCTCATCAAGGTCATCTCGAAGCCCTCGCAGAAGAAGCAGTCACTGAAAAACACCGACCGTGAGCGGGGCGGGGCTTGATCGTGGGGCAGGCCAGGGAGGTGCCGTCAAGTCTGCAGCGCTGGGTTTGGGCGCGGGAGAGACCGGGATTGTAGGGGTGGGGTCGGAGTGGAAGGGGCGGCGTCTGAGCCGAGAGGGGCGGGGTCTGGCTGAGCGGCTTAGATCTGGGAATGACAAATTAGAGAAGCAAGGGCAGAGAGGAGAGGGGACAGATAGCAGACTTGAGTGTGTGTGTTGGGGCGGGGGAGTTGGGGCCCCCTCAAACAGCCGGCAGGTTTTGAACTAGAGAAAATTAAAAGTGATAATAAGAAGACAGAGGAAAATCAGTTAAAAATACTTATTTAGGGCTTGCTCTCTCCCTGGCTCTGTGCTAGGTGCTGGGTCTCTATAAAACAAGGACAAGTGTCTGTTCTGGAGGAACGTACTAGCAGGGGAGACAGACGCGCATAGCGGATTAAAGAGACATTTTGAGATAAGAAATGTCCTGAGTGCCAAGTGACAAACCCCAGGGCTGGAGGATTTGAGAATATAAGGGGGAATGCCTGAATAACAGTGACCACCACCACTACCTTCGCTGGGGGGGGGGGGAGGCTGGCTTTCCTACACTTTATATTGATTGTCCTATTTGATGTCGCTGTGTCCCTCTGAGGTAACCTCAGTTTCCATGTTGTAGATGAGGTACATGAGGTTTGGAACATTCATCCATTCATCTGAGAAACATTTGGGCCTGTCATATTCTAGGTGACATGCCTAAGATTGACCAGCTAGGAAGTGGCTCAGCCAGGATTTGGACTTCAGTCAGTGTGACTCCGGAGCCCAACTCTTACTCCTCACCATTGCTTACTGTCTGTCAAAAACCCTGAGGAGTGGCTCAGAGCCAGGCCATGTTCTGGCTGACTCCCGGTGTCAGGAAAGGGCCGAGGAGGAGCAAGTGGTACAGCGTGGTGGGCGCAGCGCAGGTCTGGAGCCGGGTGGCCTGGCTTGGAATCCTGGCTCTACCCTGCGCTAGCCGTGATCTTCAGCAATTTGCTGTCTTAAACGTAGTGATAATATTATCTACCTTCAAGTGTTGAGAGGCTCAAATGAACTAATACCTATAACGCATTTAAAACAGTACCTGACACACAACAAACATTAGCTATTATTCAATGGATGGGAACTTGGGCTAAGTATAAACTGAGCTTAGCACTGTGAGGAGAGAAGGGGGGTGACCCAATGCTTTCTCCCCAGGTGGTCAAAATCCAATCTGAAGACAACAAAACTGTGACTGCCAGTGTGATAGGCTGGAAGAGATCAATGTCAAGCCCTAGAAACATTGCACTGCTCATTCACACCACATGGACGGCTTGTGCAGCCCCCCAAAGCACTCTTACCTACTTCATGCTCTGCAGCTGAGAATATAACCTCCTCCAGGGAGCCCTCTTCAACCCAACCCAGGCCTTACATCAGACTGAAATTTTATACTTATGTCCCTGTCTCCTCTCTGAGGCGGTGAACTCCTCCAGAGCAAGGCTGGGTCTGATTCACCCTTCGGTGCCCAGTTCCCAGCACGGTGCCTGCCACAGTAGTGAATACTTGACAACTCTATTTATTGAACTGAAGGATGCCCAGGCAGCAAAAGGGAACAGGCACAGGAGCAGAAGCAAGACTAGGGCAGGTTCCAGATAAATGGCTGTGAAAAATGAATGCCCACTGTGTCTAGGCTAGTGGGCATATGAGTTAAACTGGCACAGGGGACAGAGACAGATGTGCCTGGCATGTGCAAGGGACCAAGCTAGGGCAGGGCACTGATTCCACCTCCCCTCACAGTGTGCATATCCTCGGGCTCCAAGGTCTCCCTCTTCAACCGCCTGCGTTCCCAGACGGTCTCCACGCGCTACCTCTCCGTGGAGGATGGGGCCTTCGTGGCCAGTGCACGCCAGTGGGCTGCCTTCACGCTCCACCTGGGTAATCATCTCAGCAGGTGGGGCTGGACACTTCGCATTCATTAGCTTATTCCATCTTCACCACAACACTTCGAGGAAGGTATACTCCACCCTCGGAACTGAGGCTTTAAAACACAAAAAGACTTGCCAAAGGTCTCAGTGACTTGGTGACCAGTCCAAGGTCTTGTGACTCCAGTGTCCAGCCTGGTCCCTCATCTCAGCCCCCATCCCAGGAAGGCAGACATTTTTGAGGATGGCTACAAATGACCCCTCCAAGATGAGAAGCTTCAGCCTTAGCTGCCTCCCCACATTCCAAACCTACCCACAAGGCCCATGCGCAGTTGGGGTGGAGTCAGAGGCAAGAAGGGCAGAACTTGGAGCAGAAGTTTGGAACCCCCTGAAGCCCTTTCTTCCTTCCTTTCACCCCCAGCTGATGACCACTCTTCCCAGGGGGACTTCCCGCCTCGAGAGGGCTACGTCCGCTATGGCTCCCTGGTGCAGCTCGTCTGCACCGTCACGGGCATCACTCTGCCTCCGATGGTATGGGAAGGGAGGGCCCTCCAGATCCATGCAGAAGGTATGACCCGCATGGGCAGGCTGGAGAGTGAGCACCCAAGGCATAAAGACACCTACAGTACTCAGTTCTCACCCAGGATACTCACTGCTTTGTGGGGCTGGAGCCAGGCATGGGGGGATCCTGCCAACGCCCACATGGCTATTGGAGTAGCAGAAAGCTGGCTGGGAGGGCAGCCTCTGGGCACCCAGTCACCTTGCCGCCACACCTCCTGCCACCTTTTTGTCGTAGATCATCCGTAAAGTAGCCAAACAGTGTGCGCTCCTCGATGTGGACGAGCCCATCTCCCAACTGCACAAGTGTGCATTCCAGTTTCCCGGTGGGCCTCCTGGAGGCGGTGGTACCTACTTATGTCTTGCCACAGAGAAGGTGGTGCAGTTCCAGGTGAGAAGCAAGAATATCAGCACCAGGCATCTTCGGAAGTCAGAATGCAGAGAACCACAGCATGTAAGGCCGTCACCATCGTAACGAGCCCACCGCCACCCAGGGAATGCCAGACTCAGAGGCTGTAGAGACAGAAGCAGAGCAAGTAGAAAAATAGTCATAATATTGCTGAGCAATATCCTTCCCAAACAATATTAGAGTCATAGAATGTTGGAATATAAAATTGTAGAATGTATGCCCTGGCCGGTTTGGCTCAGCAGTTAGAGCATCGGCCCTTGGACCGGAGAGTCTCGGGTTCGGTTCCCGCTAAGGGCACATACCTACCTGGGTTGCAGTTTGTCCCCAGCCCTGGTTGGAGTCATGTGGGTGGCGACCACTTGATGTGTCTCTCTCACGTTGATGTTTTTCTCTCTCTCTCCCTTCTGCTCTATCTGAAGATAAATGCAAAAATGTCCTCGGGTGAGAATAAAAAAAAAAAATTATAGAATGTAGCCTGGCCAGTGTGGCTGAGTGGAGTGAGTGTCGTCCCATGGACTGAGAGGTCCCGGTCAGGGCACATGCTCAGGTTTCAGGCTCCATCCCCAGTGCGGGGTGTGCAGGACAATTGATGCTTCTCTCTCACATCGATGTTTCTCTCTCTCTCCCTTCCTTTCTCTCTAAAAAATCAATAAAAATAAAATTGTAGAATGTAAATAAAAATATAAGTAATAATTTCAAGTAATATTGAGCAAAGACTATTAGAATAATAAAATCTTAAGTCATAGAATTGTAGCATGTGGAAAATTATTATTATTATTATTATTATTAAGCAATATTACTCCCCAAAGAAGATTATCATAGAATGTTGAAGGATAAAATCATACTCACGTTGAAAATAACATTATTGAGCAATATTCTCTCCCAAAGAACCTTAGAATTGTACAATGTTAGGGTACAGAAGTGTACAATGTTAAAAATAGAATTCTAGAATCTTAACAAGACAGGCCTTTGGAGCCGGCTCCCAGCAAACTTACTTAATTCTGAGAGAACTGAAAGGTCTTGTCCAAGCTCAAGGGGCAGGTAAACCACAAAGCCTGGGACTAGAACCCAGAGACGGGCATTACTGGGCTCCCCCACGCTGGTGCCACCATCCGGAGCTTCTGCCTGTCCCTTCGGGTCTCCTCCCAGGCCTCCGCCTGCCCCAAGGAGGCGAATAGGGCGCTGCTCAACGACAGCTCTTGCTGGACCATTATTGGCACGGAGTCGGTGGAATTCTCCTTCAGCACCAGCCTGGCGTGTACCCGGGAGCCAGTCACTCCGGTGCCCCTCATCAGCACCCTCGAGGTGAATCGGGGCGCGGCGGGACCCTGGCGGGCTGACTGCGCGCGAGGGGGTGGGGGGGGTAGCAGGCCCTTGGCCACCCTTCCCCCACACCACCTGGTCCCACCCTTTCCCAGCTGAGTGGCGGGGGTGACGTGGCCACGCTGGAGCTCCACGGGGAGAACTTCCACTCTGGGCTCAAGGTGTGGTTTGGGGATGTGGAGGCCGAAACCATGTACAGGTATGGGAGCTTCCCCTGGGTCCCAGGAAACGGGGAGAAGAGTGTGCTTGTCATCAGCCCTAACCGATGTCACTGCAGCCCTGACCCCGGTGCCCCACCCCAGGAGCCCGCGGTCCCTGGTGTGCGTGGTGCCCGATGTAGCCGTGTTTGGCAGCGACTGGCGCTGGCTGCGCACACCAATCACGGTGGCAGTGAGCCTGGTGCGCACCGACGGCCTCTTCTACCCCAGCGCCTTCTCCTTCACCTACACGCCCGAGTACAGCGCGCGGCCCGGGCCTCCCGGCGCCCCCCAGCCCGCCGCCGCCGCCGACGCCGACGCGCTCCTGGAGAACATACACCGCGAGTTCACGCGCACCAACTTCCACCTCTTCGTCCAGACTTAGGCGCGCCCAGGCTGGCCCGGCCGGTCTCCCGGGTCCTACGCCCTGCCCTCTGCCCCTTGGCTGTGGGTGGAAGGGAAGGCCCAGTCCGCGCGGCAGCAGAAGGCTCACGCCATTGAAACCCGGCCCCGGGGGTCTTACATGGCTCCTCCTTTTGTTTCACTCTCTAAATCAACAATCTCTGTCTCTCTCCCGCAGTAACTTTGTAGATCTGTTTGTGTGCCCCTATCGCTCCATCTTTGTCTTTCTCCCTCTCTGTGTCTCACAGGGGCTCACACACTCAAGCCCTGGGGCACCGTCCTGACCGAGTACCAGCTCTGTCCTGGAGTGCCAAGTGCCACCTGGAGCAGTGGATCCTACCTTGGAACACAAAGACTTGCCCTTCCTTGTACTCCCTACGGCTGGAGCCAGGCACTGGACTTTTGCCTGTGTTTGCTCTCTGGCTCACATCTTTAGTGGCTGGGCAGGCGCCTGGGGCAGTGGAAGGTCGTGCCATCCTAACTGTCCCCCCAGGCACTTCTCTCGCAGGCTCAGGTGGATGCAGTCCTGAGGATCAGGGGTCCCTCTGTTGTGCTAGCAGCACCCCCAATCCAAGGCAGAATCTAATCTGTATGACTCACCAGTGAAAGGAGAGAGGAACCCCATGTACTTACCCCACCCTCACACACACACAGGAAGAAAATAGTTCAATGGAGCAGAGAGCCTGCCATTTGAGACCTTTCCAGAGAAGAAGTTAGCATCCCTGACCCCTGTTCCTGCTGTGGGGACCACCTGTCAGCTCTGGCAATGAGTTACCCTACCCCAAGCATAGATGCACCCCAGGTCCAGAAGCAAACACAAGGCTCAGAATAAAACTTTCCCAGGAAAACTCTGGGCACAACTATTGCGATCAACTGGGCAATAACCCAGCTGAGAGAGGAGCTTCTCTGCGCGGGGCCCAGGGACTAAGTCACGACGCATCCCTGCTCAGCCTGCACACCCTCTGCCTGGTCTGTGCTCTACAGGGAAGCAGAAGAACCAGGCAGGGTCCTGGCTCAGGCTGCTGGAACCAGCTACATAGATATTAAGGGTGCCAGCTACTTGTCCTCGCCCCTGATGGTGCCAAGTGGGGAGAACTGGTTTGAAATGTTGGTTCCGGCTCTCACCTCCCCCCTGCTGGACCTTCCTTGAACTCTGAGGAGGGGCTCGTTTCCTGCTAAACTCCTCCCCCAGAACATGGAAAGCCTCATGAGAAAGAAGATGCTGACATTTCCCAAGAGGTTTGCTCTTTAGATTCCCCAAAGTCTCCATCAGCAGGCTGGCCCCACTATGACAGGGGAGGGGAAGCTTGCTCAAAGCCCCTCATGGTCCCTGAGAGTGAATCCTGGCCAAGGAATGCGGGGCACAGGTTGAGTGGGAAATACCCCCGCCAGGAGTGCACAGCTCAGGAGAGCCTGGGCTCAGTGCCTGCGATGCTGTTGAAGGAGGCAGCCACTCCAAGGAGGCTAAGAGGAGTTTCATAGCACACCACACAGGAAGTTGGGGCTCAAGGGCCCACCCAGCCCTGCCCTCAAGGACTTCCTCTGCCACTCCACAAGGCAGAAGTGTGGGAAGCCAAGAATCTAGGTTGGCTTGAAAGCCCGGGCCCAGCCGTGCAGCTCTGTCTTCTGCACTCCCCTCGGGACACCCTAGGACCCCTGATCCCACCTGCACACCCTCCTGGAAGTCGGAGCTCCAGTCCTGGCCTCTCTTCTGAGTTCCAGCTGCTGGACTGTCCTTGAGGTCCCCCTAGCCCCGAGCCTGAGTCCATGGAACAGCAAGTTCCCCCCCTGCCCATCCCCCTCACAGCCCCTGATCTACTTCCTTCCCCCACACCACGCAGTTTCTGAGGCTTAACACCTAACTCCACCTCTTCTTCCACACTAAAATAGGTTTCTTCCTTTCCTTTCCCTCCACTACTGCCCTTTTCTCCAAACCCAGCTCAGATGTCACCACCTGCAAGATTTCTCCAAGGCAGGATTGGTTGCATAATTTGTGGGGGCCTCCTGCAAAAAGAAAACGTACGGCCCCTTGTGCTAAGAAAACTACTAAGAATTCCAAGACAGTGACAGCAGAGCATGAAATCAAGACAGGGCCCTGCTAAGCACAAGGCCTACCGTGACCATACAACACACGTCCAAAAAGCAGGCCATGGCTTCAGGCTTCTCGCCTTATGGAAAACCTTCCTGGGAACAAAGGGATTTATGTACATGTCAAGTGTTCCCTATAGACGGTGAGCTTCAAGTGGAAGGGAGCTCATTGCCGCATGTCCTGGAGGGCACATTACGATGCCTACGCATTGAGATAGGCTCAATAAACACCAAATTGCATTGCATTGCATTGGCAGGTATTTGGAGATTGCAAGTGCAAAGTAGAACCAGCAGGTGGCAGTGTTCCACTCCTGAGAATTGAGTTTTCCTGTCGTTAAACTGTTAGGGACACTTTTTCAAGCTCTCAGGATCAGAACTTTTCCAGGGTTGACAATCATTGCTCCCATCCACATTTCCTCATTTTTACAGATGGGGAAACTGAGGCTCTGGGAGAGAAGGCTCATGAAGCTCTGAGAGCAGGTTGAGGACAGAGCCTGATTTGAATCCTATATAGTACTTCTGATGCTGTCTGGGGCTCTGATTTTCTTTTAATTCTCTACCTAATCATATTTAATACTTTTCTTTTAGTTTGCTGCGAGGTATAGGTAGAGTGTGTGTGTTACAAGGAGCAGGGAGCGGGCGATGGAGCACATAGTGAGAATAAGGTCAAAATCTCTGTTCTGAAATCTCCCACCTGACCAGATCTCACACTGCCCGAGGTTCCACCATGAATGAGCTCGCTTTCTGGTTTGAGCTGGGTTTCTTCAAAGATAACTCATAACCGCAATGTGGGTGAAATTCTCAGCTGCCTTCCCTGGGGAGGATGTGTGCTGCTCAGGACATATAGACCATGAAGACAGCCCGGGAGAGAGGAAGTGGTTTTCAGGGAAATGAAACCAATGACAGTATCTAATAAGCATGGCAAAGGGCAGCCTTGACCATACTCACCAACCGAGTCTCCACAGTCAGGCTTGGCTCTGTTCCAGATCCCAAGGGACAAAGGCAGGTGGGGCAGGAGTGGCACAATAATGCTTTCAGTGGTGAATCAGAAAACACCTGCTATAACTGGCTGCTCGCTACCTGGGGTAGGGGTGGGGGATGGGAGGAGCAGGCAAAGTTCTGGGGAAAGGCACAACCTTGTATCAAGCTCTTTATGGACTCACTTTGGTTATAAAGTGTTGAAGTGGGGACCACTCTACCAAGCTCATCCCCCAGCCCCTACCGATCCAAAACCTCCTCCCCAACACTGGCTGGGGTCTGAAAATGCATCATTAGCACCTTACCTGGGGAGGGTATCCTAGTTTTGGTGGGTTTTGTCCTGGTACATACATACACTCCTCACAATAAGTACTCATGTGTATTTTCAGAGGGGTCACCTTAAAATGAAGGAATACAGATCTAGTGCCTTTTCAGACAATAGCTATCTTGGAGTCAAAGTGATATGTGATAACTGGGTGAGCCTGGCAAGTTCAAGTCATTTAACCTCTCCGTGCCTCAGTTTCCTCTTCTGTCCATGGGGATGATAGTATTTGTTTCAGAAGATGCCATGAGAAATAAAATAATTAATATATGTAGAGCACTTTCAACAGGGCCCGGCCCACAGTAACCACTTATATAGGCTTGCTGCTGTCACTGTTACTTCACGACACTTTTAGAGACAATCCAAGTATTGCACTCTCTCCATTGAACAGATGTGGTAATTGATGGTCCCAAGGAGCTAAGTGACCTTTTGTATTTGCCCTCTCTGTTACGTAACAAATTGCAACAAATGTGGCAGCTTGAAACAACACACGCTGCTTGTCCCACAATGTCCATGGGTCAGGAGTCCCAGCACAGCTTAGCTGGGTCTTCCGCTCAGGGTCTCCCAAGGCTGTAATTAAGGACTACAGTCAGGGCTGCAGTCTTGCTAAGGCGCAGGGTCCTCTTCCAAGCTCACAAAGCTGTGGGCAAACTTTCTTTCCTTGTAGCTCTAGAACTCATGGCAACTTGCTTCTTCAAAGTCAACAGGAGAGCCTCGCTCTTATCAGGAAGTTTCCAGACCCTCTTGGGAGGGCTTTCAACTGATTAAATCTGGCCCACCCAGGCTAATCTCCCTCTTTGCTAACTCAAAAATCAACTCGTTTGGGACCTTCATTCCATCTGCAAAATCCCTTCACCTTTGCCATCCGATGAAGCCTAGTCATGGGAGTGACAGCCATCATATTCACAGGTCCTGCCCACCCCCAGGGGGAGGGCGTGTACAGGTTGTAGACATCAAGGGGCAGAAATCTTGGGGGCCATCTCATCTTAGGATCCTGCCTATCCCACTCCCCAAACTATTGGCAAAGGAACATTTACTTGGCCTGAAGGTCCTCCGTTGCCCCATCAAGGAAAGGCCCCACAGGTGCTTCTGCTTCTCAGAAGGTTGACAGGAAGAAAAATAGCCCAATATCATGCAAAACTCACTTTGCCCAGTTCTCAGAAATAATATTAGTCCAAGTTTCACTCAGAGTTAGCTCTCCAGGTAAATTAACCCCTGTTCAGGGTAGACCAGCAACGAGTCTGGTCTACTATAAGTCACCAGCCTTTTGTTTTGTTTTGTTTTGTTTTGTTTTTAATCCTCACCTGAGGACATTTTTGCACTTATCTTCAGATAGAGTAGGAGGAAGAGAGGGAGGAAGAGAGAGAGAAACATCAACGTGAGAGAGACACATCGAGTGGTTGCCACCCGCATAACCCCAATCAGGGCCAGGGACAAACTGCAGCCGAGGTACATGCCCTTAGCGGAAACCGAACCCGGGACTCTCCGGTCCGCAGGCCGACGGTCCAACCACTGAGCCAAACCGGCCAGGGCTAAGTCACCAGCCTTTAATACAGCTTCTAATGAGGCTTACCCCCTACCCTTCTGTAGTCCCTTCTTGTAATGAAGAGTACCGACCTGTGTGACCAGTAGGACATTGCGGAAGTGACAGAGTGTGACTGCTAAGGCTTGGCTATAAAAGGCATCATGGGTCTGGCTGGTGTGGCTCAGTGGATTGAGCATCGTCTCATGCACCAAGAAGTCGCAGGTTCCATTCCGGGTCAGGGCACAGGCCCAGGTTGCCAGCTCAATCACCAGTAGGGGGCGTGTAGGAGGCAGCCGATCCATGTTTCTCTCTCACATCCATGTTTCTATCTCCCTCTCCCTTCCTCTCTCTAAAATCAATAAAAACATATATATTTTTAAAAAGGCATCATGGATTCCACCTGGTTCTCTTGGATCATTTGATGGAAAAAGCCATCCTTATGTCACGAGAACACTTGACCAGCCCTATGGCAGTCCACAGTGTAAGGAACTGTCCTGCCAACAGCCAGCCCCAACCTGGCAGACATGCCAATGAGCCATTTTGGAAGTGGCTTCTCCAGCCTTGTCAAACTTTTGGATGATCACAGTGCTGCCCAACATTTCAAGTACAACCTCATGAGACCCCAGAACTACCTAGCTAAGCAGGCCCCAAATTCCTGGCCCAAGGAGACCCTGTGAGATAGTCATGCCGCCATACGCCACCAAGTCCAAGGGTAGTTCTACAAGTAGATAACTCGGGCCTCCTGGAGCTAATGCCTCTCCTGAAAGATGGTGCTGGTGAGGACAAGTGCCGCTTTTCAAGCACTTACTGTGCCCCAGGCTCTGACCTTCCTCCCGTGGGCTGTCGCAGCACAAGGTACCAGCCGGTGCAAGCTGCCGTCCACACCCAGAGGTCTCACACCACCCCCGTAGCCCTGACAGAAACTCCTCGCCGAGTAAGTGTTCGTATCTGCACTGCCAAGTAGAACAGCCCCGGAAATGTGGCTGGTGCCCCTGAGGAACACAGTTTCATCTTTACATTTTAATTAATTTGTTTCAGTGGCTACATGTGTTCAGCAGCCAGTTTGGACAGCACAGATGGAACGGATACGAGGGCTTTTGCAAGACCCAAGTCCCAGGGGGCAGAGACCCCACTAAGCGTCCCGGGGCTCAGAAAAAACTGTGTGGCAGGGGTCTTGGGAGGGGTTTGAGACCAGACTCATCACCTCAGAGGGGCTTCGTGGGGCCTGAGCATCCCCAGTGAAGGGGCCCTGGTGACGTAAACCCTCTGATGGTGCGGTTATGAGCAGACTCTACAGCCTGCCTGCCTGGGTTTGAATCCCGCCTCTGCCATTGGTAGCTGTCAGTTTGGGAAAGTTATTTAACCTTTCAGTTTCCCCACCTATAAAATGGGGGGCTAACATCACCCACTTGGTGGAATTGTGGTGATTAAGCGGGTTCAGGGGTAGAGCCTGGACCGGATTTGCTGGCGGTGGTCTTGGTAAAAAGGATCTTCCCCACCTCAGCACCGCCGATGACAGTGCCCGCTGAGGTGACATGCGCGGAGCTGGTGGAGACTGGCAAGGCAGAGAAGCCACGTCCAGACGGCTCCCGCGACAGCAGCTCCCAATGGTCGCCGTGCTGCCCGAGAGTCGCCAAGTCTTAGCCCCGAGAGAAGTGAGGAATCTAGACTATTATGGGAAACAGCCTCGTTTCTAGTTGGCAACTAATCCAAGGACTTGTGTACATTTGTTTTTTAAACACGATGCCGCCTAAACAAAGCGAGGCAGGCGGGCTGCGCCCTGTGGCTGCAGCGGGCACGCTGTCACTTGTCCCCGCTCTCCAGACTCTCTCCTGGCTTCGCACGTCTCCGCCGCTGCTATCTTCCTCCCCACAGGGCGTTTGGGCAGGGCATTCATCTCAGGCTCCACCGAAGCCAAGGGAACCGGCCCAAAAAGGAGGACTTCGTAGGAACTTTAAAATTAGTGGTTAGAGCTCACACGGAGGGCTGCAGGTTTGATCCCAGCCCCGGTCGGGGCACGTGAGGGAAGCAACCAATCAATATGTCTCCCTCACATTGATGTTTCTCTCGCTCCCTCCTCCCTCCCTCCTTTCCACTCTCTCTAAAAAAAAATCAATGGAAAAAGTATCCTCGAGTGAGGATTAACAAACAAAAAAGGAAACAATATGGTGAAATAAATACAAATAAATTCATTAAAAAAAATCACAGAGGCAGGCGATCTAGAAAGTATGTTTTTATTATCTTTTTATCAAAAAAAATCAGTAACAGACAACTGTGTGAGGGGGCTACAAGAGGGGCTCACTTCCAACATAGCCAGAGGAAAGGATGTGGGGTGGGGGTTGGTGGGAACAGGACCCAGCCAGCTGGGAACCCTGGGTTGTGGGGTACAGGAAGTGAGGCGGATGCCCCCCACCCCAGCCAGTGGGGTCAGAAGACGCAGCCTGCCCAGGCTAAGCCACCAAGCCTCTCCTCTCCGGAAGGGAAGGTCACAGCTAACAGGCTCCAGGGCGAGGGCCCCGTCAGCCCTCTCCAGCCCCTCCTCTGCCCAGGGAGACAAAGGTCACCCCAGCAAAGCTGGGGCTGTGACTTGCGAATCCAGCTTAGTTCTCTAGCAGTTCTCCAACAGATGGAAATGGTCTCCACCTGCCTGCCCACCACGGCAGCCACTGGCCACACGTGGCAACTGAGCCCTTGAAATGTGGTCAGTGGAACCAAGAAATGGGTTTTTAATGTTATATCCTTTTAATTGACTTAAACAGCCACCTGTGGCCGGTGGCTACTGCATTATTGGCTAGCACAACTCTCCAATTTTCTCTTAAATTTGGAGACACGAAGGAACACCAGCTGGGTTCAAAGCAGAAGCTAGAAGGAAGGTAGAACTATCTACCCTCAACTACCCTAGCCCGATGGAAAAGCACCAGGAACTGGGCCAGAGAAAGAGGCAAAACCCCCTTCAGCCACATAAAGATCCACTCACTCAACCGCCCAGCCAACTTCAAATGGGAAATACCACACTATCTCCTGAAAAAATATATGTATCTATTTTTCTAGAACCAAGGAAGAATAATAATATATTACAAGAAAAGAGATGCAAATATCCCACCATCGCTTACATTATATTTTGGGATCGGCTAGAAAACGATGTCTCAGCAAAAGCGACTTCAAGGAAGCAGCTTCGGAAAGGGTCGAAGTCCCGAACAGAGGGCGTGAGGTCCACTTTATAAAACGGGGAGGGGATGTAAAGAAACAGAGAAAAGCGAGGCCCTGTCTGAAGCTATAAATAGTAAAAAAAAAAAAAATTAATAAAAATCATATCTCCAGCTCTTCTCTCATTTTCGAGAAATAAAAACGAACAACCCCCCCCCCAAAAAAAACCCATTAAATACAAACGTAGCAGGAGCGATGGAACCGCACAAGCAGAGCGCGCCCAGGCACCTGTGTGCTCCTGCCCAGGCAGAGACTCTACACAAAGGAATGAACGGTTAAAAAAAAAAAAAAAACACTAAAAATAGATTTACAAATATTCTACAAACCCACTGCGGTATGAACCTTCAGCTCTCCCCCCAAATAAAACAGTTGACTTCCAAAAGTCACTGCAAAGAGCCCAGTGGCCCAAGGTACACCACAGACTCCTGCAGTGTGGACACAGTGCCCTTTGCTGGACACATCTCAAGGTACGATGGTTCTAGCTCCTTCTCCCAGTTCCTGGCAGAGGGACGGGCTGTAGGGAGGAGGGAGGAAGGGAGGTGCTGGGGACAGACCCCCGGCAGGACTCACAGGACAGTTTCCAAAGGGATCTGGATGAAGCATGGTCAGTACAGGCTCTAGCCCTGGCCGGTTTGGCTCAGCGGTTAGAGCGTCGGCCTGCGGTACAGAGTACAGGCTCTAAGCAGGGCCTAGATGCTAAACTGGAAGATGAGGAAATAATCCAATCTTAGACTTGTTTTTGGAAAGGCCAAGTTTAACCTCATTTTCCTGCTGGGACCATGGAGAATCAAGCCGAGGCAGGCAGGAATAGGAGGTGATATCTCTCTTGTCCCTTAAGACGTGATCAGAGCTGAAGGTGCTGACAGGTCAGTGTTAGGTTGCCCTCCTCCGCCGCCCCAAAGTCCACCCTCCACAATCCGTGGCTTCCCACCCCCTCAAGTCCAAGCTGGTGCCCGTGAGGAAGCCTCAGGCGTAGAACTCGTTGGTGGGGGCCTTTTTGTAGATGGGCTTCTTGCCCAGGTCGTAGCTGCCTTCGTCCTTTTTCTTCATGCGGTACATCAGCAGCAGGACCAGGAACACGGCGAAGAGGATGCCCACGCTGCCGCCCACGATCAGAGCTGGAGGGAAGAGGGACAGCGAGGTGAGAGCGTCTCCTGGGGACTTCGGGCACCCTCCCCCGTCACTGACGACCGTAGGGACAGAGTGGCAAAGCCACCATTCCAACCCACATCTGTCGGAGCCCAAAGCCCAGCTCTTTCCAGATACCAAGCCGACTTCCCAGGGGCAGCTTAGCCCTAACGGAGCCAGAAGCAAGCAAAATTGCAGGCTGTGGAAATGGCCGTAGACACACACTTATCGCGCGGTCCTCTAGCTGTCCCTGTGTGCACCTGTACACGTACCTTCCTATAGATAGGCAGACGCATCTGTGTACACACAGGTATACACGACCATACACAGGTGCCACACACTGTCATGTCCACCCTACTATGTTCTAGACAATTGCAGATGGCGATTTATGATCACTGGGTAAGGCCCAGCTTCCCCTCCCAACCCTCCCACTGCCCAGCTGTGTTTCCTTAAGCTCCTTCATCTCACTCACTGCAAAATGGAAATAACAGTACCTTTCGCATCCATGTGTCCTAATCAAATACACAAATCCACTTAGAGCACTGAGAAGCCCATAGCATGTGCTCAGTACTCATGAACTGTAAACACGTGGTTTCTCTCCGAGGCCCTGGCACCCTGAATTGGGCTGGCACAGCAGTGAATGGCACAGCCCACGGACACCGGGCCAGTGTCAGGCACACGTGGGGCCTTCCCACTCGGGCGGATGTCCCTGCTCTCCGCCAGGAGGCCGGAATGGCTCGTTTGTGGAGGGCAGGGATGTCCCGCAGAACCCTTTCTGTGGCAGCTTGAGTCCCCTAATTCGGACTTACTCAGGCTAAGAAGATTAATTCTCCGTCCCTGCACACACTCCAAGGCTGTGCAGAGAACGGAGGCACCGGAGCCGAGGAAGGTTTTTCTTGGCTAAAACTCTACGACAAAGCAGCCACAAAGTGCCCACTTTGGAGATGACAAGAAAAGAGAATATCAGGTACCAACTCCAGTCTGTCAGCCTCACCTTTCCCTCCGATGACCCCCTCTGGCAGGTCTGTGCTGGGACTTCCCACAGGTCAAGGTTCAAGTGCAGTCTCAGAAGTGACTGCAGTCCTAGGTTCCCATGCCAGGCCCACCACCTTCTGGTGTTATGACTTTGGACAAGTGATTTGGCTTCTCCGAGCCTCAGTTTCCTTCCCTGGAACAGTACCGATCACCATACCCATCTGATAGGGTCGATGTGGGGACTCAAATGAGGGGGGCACACGAATCCCAGGGCACATGGCAAGCACCTGATACACTCCCAGGTGCTGTTGGAAAGGGGGGAGGGCAGGGTCCCGCCTCAACTAGCTCAACAACAGCACTTCACACGAAGATCACGTGCTCAGACCCTTCTCTACCGCAAGATTGAAGCGAGCACCTGTCTTCGGTTCTGTCTCTGGCTATGTGAGCCACGGCGAGCGGTTTGCCTTCTCTGGCATGGGGTGGCAGCTTCCCCATGTATAAGAAACAGTTCCTTGGAATAGATCAGTTGTTTTAAAGAAAAAGCCCTTTTTAGAAAAAGAAGAACCGAACCCTTCTGTTGGTTAAAGCAAAGCCTTCTACGAACCCCACATGTGGGGCAGAAAGTGAAACTCTGTGGTTAGAGAAAGATGGGGGAAGCTTTAAAATACCCCTACCCCACCCCCATCACACAGAAGGTAGTGAAGGAAAAGTACAAAGAATGTTAGCTCAGATCCCAGGGACCCGGGGTCAGGGCTGAGATGGGCCCCAAGTCGCCTGGGGTTAGACTTCTAGGAGCCTCACTTGCCAGACGCAGGGAGGACACAGGGCTCCTTCCCTGTACCTCGAGCCTTCTGGCCGCTACTGGCCCAGGTGGTTGCCAGGAGACAGGAGTTACTCAGCCTGGGCCTGGAGTGCCCGCTGCCCAGGCTGGTTCATCCAGACTGGCTGGCCCTTGGCCTGTAAAATGCCCCCAGCTTTGGAAACCCCCAAGGCTGCCAGGGAAGGAGGCAGCCAGTCACCAGCCCAGCTGAAGGTCCAGTGAGGCTTGGCAGCTGCTCCCAAAGCCTCACCCTGGGACCCAGCTCCCCCCACAGCAGCGCGACACAGTCGAGGACCCCACGGCTCTGTCCTGAGGCCACCCACTGAACCACCCTAGGCCTCAGCTTTCAGTCTGTCACATGAAGGTCCCCCGTGTGCCACCTACTGTGAAGGGTCAATGCAGATTCAATGACACATTTGTGAAAAACAGGATGAGCGGAGCCACTTCAAAATGGAGTGGGAGCCGCCAGCCTAGAGGAACTGCCCTGCAGGTGTTCCTCCTCGAACCTTCGAACCTTCGAGAGGTTCAAACTGGGCGGAACAACCTTTGGAAGGACTGGCCTAGAGCAGTAGCCTTGCATTCCCAACAAGCGTTTGCAAAGATAACAGGAAAGCAGACATCATGACAGAATATGAAAGACATTCTTTATAATTAGCATCCCTCTGTTAGTTTATCTGCTTCCTTAGCTTATGCAACACCCGTAGGAATTCCTTCCTTCTATTCATGTCATAGTTCCCCTTCCCTTTCTCATAAATACCCCTTATCTTCACCTCCTAATCGGAACTCTAGTTGGGTTCCTGCCTGAATCAGATTTCCCGCATAGCTATCCTTTGGGATCGCAAACCCTTGTTGCCTCTCACCTTGACCTTGTATGGTAGGTGAACCTATCATACTAGTCAATCAGAACAGCCCTTTACAGTTTGCCTAGTTATTTCAGATTCTATTTTTCATGGAGTCATTATACCAACCCAAAGAGGTCTCACTGTCCCCATTTACAGAGGGGGAAACTGAGGTTCATCCACTGAGGTTCAAAAGCTTCTCAGCCGAGGTCAGAGAATGTCAAGCGACGAGGAGGGGGAGGGGAAGCCAGCTAATCCTAAGGAGGGTCTGGACTTTCAAGGGAGGTTTTCAAAGATTGTTGACTTTTAATAATTCACTCCCTAGGTACCAAACCAAGGAGGTGAAAATGCTTTCAAAATAAGAGGCAAGGACTTCAGGCAAGGGAATGACTCGTTTGTCTATTCTTTAGAAGACTTGATGTGCGATTATTCTCCCCCCCCACCTCAGGGAGGTGTAGTCCTTCAAGGTGGGATACTTTGAATGTGGCTGCAAGGAAGGGCCACCAAGGAGCCCCAAAGACTCAAGTGTCCTTGCCTGCAGCACTACCTCCCACTGAGCCCGCCCCCTCTTGGAGGTGCAGGGACCTTACCTGCCAGGACCTCTGTTCTCTCGAAGATGCTGCTGCTCTGGGCAGTGCTGGACATGGACACCCTGTTGGACACATCCTCGTTCCCTTCGAGGGGTGGCGAGAGCCTCTTGGGGACGACCTCGTTCTCCTCCAGTTCCTTGGGTTCCGTGGGGACCCGGCTCCCAGGCCCCGCCCTCTCGGGAATGTGGTTATCTAAGGGCACCTGGATGGGGAGGAGAAGAGAAAGATCATCAGAGTTTGGAGAGAGACCCTGGGCAGGTGGGGAATCTGGTTCTGCTTCTTGGTGACTGAACCATGTGGCCCTGGCGCAGAAATCAGCCACAACCTCGATCATTGTGCCGTCCAATCCTTCCCTCCACTTTTCTAGTAGGTCTGTTTCAAAGTGGGAATGAACAGTGTGGCCGGGGGAACCGGGAAGCAGGTGTCCACACTCACTGCTGCTCGGGGGTTTTCTAAGAGAAACCGCTCTGGAGGGAAGGTCTGGCCAAACCGCGCAGTTGCTTGCCCTTTAAGGCAGCAGTTTTGCCTCCGGGACTCTGTCTTAAGATGCTAATCAGAAATTTGTTTCAGATGTTTGCTGTGATGCTATAATTTCAGAATATCAAAATGTTATAAACAACTTTTCCATCAATCAGGGGAGTCGGGTGAACTCTAATTATGCAGCCTCTAAAAACAACAGAAAGAACATTTAATTATGTGGGGACATACTCATGACCACTTTGAGTGAAAAATGCAGTACACAGAACTGTGTGTATCATTTGAGATTCATCCTGGGAAATACCTATAAAAACACAGGAAAGGGGCTGGAAACACATCTAAGTGTTGCCAGTGATGATCCTTGCAGGGAGGGTGGCCTACCCATGGCCCACAGTGGTGCCCGTCCCCGAGGAGCCCAGGGTCATAAATAAAAGCCTTCTTGCAGAGTGTGAGGTCAGACCCTCTCTTATTCTGCCCCTCTCAATGGGTGTCACAGAGGGGCAGGGGGAGAAGCAAGGCATGCGGTTACTTACCGAGGGTTGGATTACTTCGGGGAAGACCCTGGGGTCCTCTAAGTCATCTGTAAGGTCAGAAAGGCTGTGTGAGTGTGAGATCAGTCACCCCCAGATAAATGACCCCTTTTCAGCCATGGCTGCTGGAAGTCTACATGTATAAGCTCAGTGCTTACAAGTGACTGTTTCCACCCCAGCTTCAGCCTCCGCATCTGTAAAATGGGGCTCCTAACACCTGCCTCCCTGGCTCTGTCCACTCCAACACCTGGCTCAGGAAAGGGCGGATCCAGGGACTGACAGCATCCCTGGGGGCTGGTGAGAAATGCAGAAGTCCAGGGCCCACCGAACCAGAATCTGCATTTTAACAAGATCCCCAGGGGACTCGTTTGAGAAAGCAAGATCGCAATATGAAATATTAGAAGTTGCGATATTAAAACATTAGAGTCCAGTGCCCAAAACACGGATGTGATGTCATTTCTATTCTCATTTTACACATTCGGAAACCAAAGCTCAGAGGCCATAGGCTGGTGGTTTGAACTCAGGACTACATGACTCCAAAGCTCAAACTTTGAATCATGACACCACCCTGCCCATAGCAGGGATGTTTCTAGTAGCTCTGTCTAGTCCAGCATCGAGGGCCAGAAAGTCACAGGAGACCAGCCCCAAGAAGCCCGGGCGCCTTCACCCACTCCCACCAGCTCTGAAGCAGGGGCCTGCTCATGGTTTCCCACCGACACCTCCTCCCCTGTAGGGCCCCAGGTCTTTTTCTTTCCAAAGGAAGGAAAACACTTAGTGCTCCCCACTCCACCCCACTCTCACTGTGCCCTGGGTGGACAGGACCAGGCTGCTGCTCAGAAAACCTAGAACTACAAACAACCAGCTCAGGGAGGGTCTCAGCGATGGAAATGGCTGATCCACTTACGTTGCTCCCTCTTATTTAAGCGAGGAGGAGCACTCTAGGAAAATCTACACAAACGTGGTCACCATCCCAGGAGGAGAGTCAACATTCCCTCCAGCCCCGTGCCCCAGGCCTCCATACCCAGGTCTCCAGAGCCAGACAGCTCAAAGTCATCGAAGTCCTGCCCGGGCACCCCCACGTCCTCATCGTCCGGGAGGGGTCCGGAAAAGTACGGGCCTTCCAGGAGGTCCTGGGGGTCGATGACCTCAGTCTCTCGGATCTAGGGCAAAAAAAAAAAGAGACAGATCAGCCAATAGCCCCTAAATGGTCTACAACAACCCCCAAGCCCCAAAATACCCAGTGAAAATGGGCATTCGAGAAGGTAAACTGAGGTGCTGGAAGGGGACCTGGCCAGAGCCCGGAGTCCTGAGTCCTGGACTCCTCCTGGCCCCTAACTTGCTGTGTGACCTTAGGCAAGTCTCTTTCCCATTCTGGGCTAATAAAGGTGGTAATAACCAGAATGTAAATATAGTACTAGGTGCTATTTACTAAGCATTTTATTTTGGTGACCCAAGTAGCAGAGGGAGGAGTGAGGGTTTCATGTCGGGTCACCTGACTTCAGAGCCAGCACCCTCCCCCCTCCTCGCCCCCTTCAACAGGCTGGCCACAGGGTCCACTGTGCAGGGGCTCTGGGACACTGCTGTAGCTGATTCACCCACAGCAGAGGGCTGCTGGCTCTGGGACGCCTTTCCCAGCTGAGTCAGACTTGCCTGGGACAGGCAGGGCTGGCTCACGCATCTCCCAGGACAGCCTCAGGGCAGGGCGTCACCCAGACCTAGTGACTCACGAGCACACACATGTACTTTTGTCTTCAGCCTTCCCAACAGCTCCCACAGAGCTGTCTGCTCTGCCACCAACACTGTGCAGGACACGGAGAGGCACAGTCCTGCCCTCACGGACCATCTACTCCAGGACCCACAAGGATCACTCAGCCCCTACCTACGCCATGGGGACCTACCTGGTCACAGCAGAATCTTAGGTCCACCCGGACCAAGAAGCTTTTAGAAGGAAAGTAACAAAGATCTAGGGAGGCAGAGAACCTTCTCAAGGTCCTACTCTGCTTCCACCCCCAGCGCTCAAGAGGGTAGAAAGTGCTCGACATGCCCTCCACCTTCCTCTTAGCCCCTGGCTGGGGGTCTGGCTGCCCACAGAACAGCAGCCCTGGGCCAAGTTCATGATTTCAGTGTTTAATTCAAATATTAAAGTGTCTACTATTTGCCAGAGGGTTAGGCTTTCTACTAAGTTCAACGCTACCCCTCCCCAACAGTTCCCCACCTTCTTTCCCAGAGCCCTAGCTGCAGGAGGTCAGCGATGTCCTGTTCCCTCGTTTCATGGAACCGGAGAGAAGATCGCCCCAGACAGCCCGTGACTTGCCCAAGTTCACACAGCGAGTCAGCTCTACAGCTCACAGAGGGAAAGGCCCCGTCTCTGTTTCTGACCCACAGGCTGTCCCTTAGCCCGCTGGAGACGGCCAGGGAGACGGGGAGCCCGAGAAGGCATGTTGGTTCCTAAGACAAGGTCACCATCGCAGGGAAGGGCCCAGGCGCCTCCACTGGCTTCCGGCAGAGGCAGGTGGAGCCTGTCAGGCCCTCTTCCACTCCCACGGGCGCATATTCGAGGGCATGTGCTGGATTTCCGGAAGGGAGCAGGGCCAGGCTGGGAGGAAGGCAGTGGGGAGGCACCGCACCTCCTGCAGGAGGGGGGAATTTTTGCTGACCGCTTGGCACATGGGGGTGGGGAGGCAGAAGGGGTTAAGCCCTGGTTAGGGATGACTTCATGACTTGGGAATCAGGAGCTGTTGAGCCTCTGGGGTTGGAATTCCAGCCCCCGCACACAGCCCGTGCCCGTGGCTTTGGTTTGGCAGCTCAGAACTAAAGTTCCTTGGTGGTTGCTTGCGCAAGGGGCCAGGACCTCGGGCGGGTCCCTGTGCTCCTACCCTCTTCTCCTGTTGCAAATTTCTCTGGGGCTCAGAATCTGAGAGCAGGACCTCTGTGGCTTACCTAGCTGAGCACTCAGCACAAAGTGGTTTTCCTAACAGATCTTTTTTTTTTTTTTAAAGAAGTGGAAAGGGGGCAGAGGCCGGGGGCAGGGGCCTCAGAAAGGTGAAGTCACTTGCCTAAATTCACAAACGCAGAAAATGGCCACACTGGACCAGAACCCAAGCATGGGTTCCCTGAGGCTTTGCCCACATATACATAAACCCACACGTATAAACACACGTGCACAGAGTGCCCTCCTACCCAAGAAGCCCTCTTCAGTGGAGGTCAAACCAGCCCAGGAGGGAAAGATGGCGCTACGGCCACTTGTTGAGCTGACCTGAGACCAGACTGTGCTGTGGGAGTCAGAGCTGCAAGTCCTCGAGACGGGGGCTGGGGTCCCAACAGGGGCTGCCTCGGGCTGAGACCCTCCCTCCCCCTTCTCATCCCAGGTGCCATGGAATGTTGCTCCGTCTCCTGCCTTTCAGTGCTGGAGTGTTTCAAAGCCCCCGTGGGTTAGTGGGTTAGCACACGGACTGGTGGATGGGAACTACCTCCGTGGTACACTGGCGAAACGAAGACGAAGGAGGCGGGTATGGCAATCTTGCAGCCAAATCTGCAAAACTGAGGCTGAGCCGGATTAATTCCTAGGGCTGTCCCGTCTCTAAAAGGATGGGGTCCCTAAAGGCTGCATCCTAGAGCCTCGGGGCCCTCTCCAGCAGGTCAAGGTGCCCTGGCAGAATTGTGAGGTGTGCTGGTAAGAGGAAACAGGAAATTAAATTATTCTTCAACTCCAGAAGCACCCTCTCTGGCTCCTTCTCTGCCCATGACCCTTGAGAACATGGAAATTCCCAAGTGGGCAGGAGCCCTTTAAGACTAGGCCAGCAAGATAGGACCTCACTGCAGGGGCTTGTGGGTAATCATCCCTTTATATGTGTGCGTGGGGGTGCCAACAGCCCTCCCTTCCCCCACCCTCTTTTCAGCAGGGCCCATTCAGTCTGGGGAGGCTTTGAAGAACCAGGCCACCCAGCAGCCAGGCCCAGCCCTGACCAGAGAAGGACCCCACCCTGCTCCCAGCTAAGGATGTGGTCTGTTCTCCTCAGCTCACCCCATCCCTGCCCAGGGAACGTGTATTCACATGTGTGTGCACGCACAGGCATCCTCTCTCGACTCTTGGGTCTCCCTGTGTCTTTGCCCTTCTCACAGACACACAGCAGAAATTGCCAGGGGAACAAGGCAGCGAGCCTGGGTCTCACGGACCCTGCTGGCCCTGTGGCTGGTGCACCCCTGGGGTTGGTGCCCTGGGGTCAGAAATGCTGGGTGCTTCCCACATTCTCCATGGAAAGGAGAGCGGGTAGGTGCTGTTTTGTTCTAAAGAGACTAACACCTGCCAACAGAAGGTCTCTGGGGCCACAGAGTCCAAGTGTCTCATCTTATAACCCAGCAAACAGATGAAAAGACAAGGAGCTCTGCCAAGGTCACCTGAGCAGCTGGCGACAGAGCTGGACTTAGAACCTAGGTCTCCTGGTGCTCGGGCTGGAGTTGTCCTCCCTCCCCCCTTCTAAGGTTTTGGCTGCCCCCTCAGGGTCTCAGGAGGTCCACAGGCAGTAGCTGTCACTCCATATATATATCCCCATCCAGTCCTTAGGCTGTAGGCATGAAGCTAGGAAAAGATCACTGACCCTGCCCCAAAGTTCTATAGCTTTTGTCACCCAGGACAAGCATGGGGGCTGGGTGGCTAGCACAGGTGTGCACGGCATGCCAGGCACCAAGCCGGGTTCTTCTCTGTACGAGCTCATTTTGTTGGCACAAACTGGTAGGGTGTTCTACCCATTTTGCAGGAAACTGAGGTTCGGTTGTTATTCATCCGAAGTCACAGAGCTAGAAAGCGACAGAGCTGAGATTCAGTCCTCGTTCTTCCTCAAGACAATGTCTTGGCCGCATCCCAACTTTTCACTGCCATCCACGCTTCACCTCCACCCCAACCTCAGAGCCCACGGCACACACTGCCAGGCCAGGGCTGCAGGGCACCCCTTCCCCTGGCCAGGGAGTAAACAAAGTGGAAAGTGATATTGCTTAAACAAAAGAACAGAAACTTGGCTGGGGCACCGGGGAGAAGTTCAAGGTTAGGGCTTGGTTAACTGTGAACTGGTACGAAGTGGGAGGAGAACCTTCCCCTACCTGACTCTTCCCCAGGGGAGGTAGGGTCAGGGACACACTCGGTCCTTCTTTTAGGAGGTGAGACCAGAGGGCACGGGGTATGCCATATTTTGGGAGCGGGAACGTTAATGAGCACCCTGGGCTCCATAACTAAACCCCCCAGAATGATCCTGGCAGGAGATCTCCAGAGGGGACCATCAATACTGTTGCTGTTTCCCCTAACCCCCTTCTGAAGGGTCAGATAGCCCCCAGCATGAGCACAACCTGGGGGCCACAGCCAGGACTCTCCACCTCGGCAGTAAGGAAGGCTCCGCTAGAGTGGTTACCTGCAAAGGCAGATTCATAAGCAAAACTCTATGAGTCTGGGGGCTTATTCCGCATCTTGAACCCTCAGTTTCCTCTTTTTGTAACTAGGGATAGAGGCACCTGGCAGGATGATGAGGATTAAGTGAAAGGCATGAGCGTGTGCAAGGGACCTGGCACGTGACCTGGTACATAGCAGGTGCTCAACGAATCACAGCTATTATTAATCCCCACCTGTCTTCCTTCTGGATGATGGGGCTGGCAGTCAAAGGGTCAGAGAGACCTGGGGAAAGTTGAAGCAATTCCATTGCTAGAGAGGAGGTGGTTGGAGATGCTTTGCAAACTGAGAGGGGACATGCCCTATACTGGGTCAGAGACTTTTCCACAGCCAATCACGTCCCCTTCAGAATGTGCAAGGGAGAAAGACCCCAAGATGGGCAAAGACCCACCCAAGGCCACACAACTTGGAGCACCTGTCCAGCCGTTGTATTTTTCCAAAAGGATCAGACGGCGAGGTTGACTAACGCCTGAAATTCGATGCCAGAGTATTTCCTGACCTGCCTTGGAGATGAAAAAAATATCTAGAAGGCAAAAGCAACCACACGCCAATCCACAGCCTAGTGCTCTGGTATCTGAAGGGTTAAGGCAGGTCTGGGGGTGAGGTGAGGTTCGAATGTCGGCTCGGCCCACTCCGAGGTCGGGTTACTCGGAACACAATCACTCAGGAGAGTAGCCAGGCCTGGCACTGCCAGCAGCCAGCTTTTCACCAACCCCCCAGGGCAGCCCATTCCCACAGCAAGGGCTCCAGGATCCTGGGGTGCCAGCTAGGAATGGGGGCAGGGGGTGGGAGCTTCTGGAGCCTCTGGATGTCCCCCTGCCCGGAGCTGATGTCACACGCCTGTCACTAACTCCCTGGGCGATCTTGGGAGATTGCCTCTCTGGGCCTCGGTTTCCCCACCTGTAAAAGACGGTCCTGCAAGAGACAAGCCTCCCTCTGTCTTGAAGCCTGGTAACCAAGCTGGGCACTGCTCCAATTACCGGTGGAGACAGCTGGGAGGGGCTGGCTCCCGCAGGGCCTCGGAGACAGAGGTGCATTGAAGCCGGGGTTTGTAATCTAGGCAGCGGATCCTGGATCCGAGGTCCCTGCTGGATGGCGGGCAGGACATAAACAAGCCTCCCTGTTCTCAAGAGCAGTCGATAGCCTGGTCGGGACTGATTAGATCAGCTCTGGGTGCTGGCTCCCTGCCCTGCCGAAGCCTCCCCTACCACTCGGGGAAGCCACCGCTCTGGACCAAGTCAGTGTGTCCCGAAGACATCTCAGCCCAGCTTCCCCACTCCTGGTGACTCGCCCAGCCACTGGTCACCCTGCTCCATGCCCCAAAGCCGGAGTGGGACAGCCAGTCCCTGCAGGCCTGGCCATGACCGGCAGGCTCCATCAAGTCACTGTTTCCACACATACCAGCCTCTCCCTGCCTCCCCTTTCCATTACCCCAGGTGTCACCTGACTAGCAGCCTCTTCTCTGGTGCCAGAGAAAACTGGGGCAGCTGAGCTCCGGGCCTGAAGGGCAGGGAAGGGGGACATGCAGAGTAAGGGGGTGGGGCTGAGTTGGAGGGCCTGGATAGAGGGTGGGGAGGAAGAGGTTCACAGAGGTAGAGCAACTGCAGAAGCCAAAGACAGAAAGAACTGTTCAGACCACAGACTGATCTTTGGGGGACTCATAGAGCTCTCTGAAAAAAAAAAAAGAAAAGTTTTGAACCCCAAGAACTGTAACCATGGGTTTACATTTTCAACATTTCTACCTTCCCGAAGCCAACCTCTGGCCAGGTTAAGAACCCTTGTCTAGCGGATAATAATAAACTAAACTTAAGCCAGCCCTTTACAAGTTTGCCAAACACCGATTATAACCCTCCAGCGACACAGGTGTTTTATAGAGGACACTGGGGCTCCCATCGGGCTAAGTGACTTATTAACTCACTGTGTGTCACTGAGGGGTGGCAGGCGGAGCTGGGATGGGGCTCAGGTTTTTCTGGCTGGGAAACAAACCCACTTTCCAGGCACCCAGGCTCCAGCAGACAGGGCCAGAGGCCGCTGGGAGACGTGGGACAGCACCCGAAGGTCCCCAGTGAGTTAGGATCGAACCAGCCCGAGAAGTCAGGTTTGCTGTACTCCTCCCTAGGGTTAAAGCAGGCCCCAACTGTTGACAAATGCCATCTTCTCCTCCCTCTCTAGGCAGCAGGCAATGAAAACGGAGGGTCGCCTCTCCGCAAAGCCCAGAGCACGCTCCGCATTCACTCCGCCTCTGACCAGGTCCTCCAACTGGGGAGGACCCCTGAGTCCCGGGCGGTGTCCATGTGGTCCAAACCCTTTGCACACCCCCAGCCCCCTCTCCCTCCAGGCAAGGGGTTCCCATGGATCAGGGCAGGAGGGGTGGGGCTGCCAGGAACTGGTTCTTGATTAAATATAAACCCATCTGATAATTAGCAAACAGCCCACTTCTAAGACAAACAAATAGCAGATTTGGGCTCTGTCAGCCCCACCCTGGCCTCCTCCCTTCCCACCGGTGCAGCTCTGGGTTGGAAACGGGGGAGGCGCCAAGGGGGTGGGCTTCTCAAAGGCACCAGAGAGCATTCAAGTGGCCCTCCAGGCACGATACTGGGATCTTTATTTGCGGTCTTGTCATCTCCTACAAACCTCACCTCGGTCCAGATCTTGCAGACCAAGAAGCTGAGAGAGAGGCTGAGTGGCCCATCCTGGGCCAGGTAGGACTTCACACCTCTGCACTTAGGTCTGCCTAACTCCAAATCAGTGTTTCAATGCCCTCTAGCCGTCCCAGAAAGCAACGAGGGGGGTGTCCAAATGACCAGAGACTCCTGGGGTCAAATCCATTTGGGGCTGTATCAGCTTCGCTCTATAAACTCAGATCAGTTGCAGCCTTAATTTTGCTTTAAGGGGAAAAAAAAGTACTACCTGCTCAGCAGAGGCCAAATAACCAACTTTGAGGGCTGGCTGAAGTCTATTCTTTCAAAGTCCACACACAGCGCAAGGCGCTGTGAAGGACTAGGCCAAGTACTAGCATTTCTTGTGATGTCCCCTCAAGGCCTGGGACACAGATGCTGCCTACCTGTCAAAGGACAGGCAAAACTCTGGAGCCACCTCAACAGCCCCACCACAGAGCCATCCGATAGCCAAGAGGTAGACAGGAATGGGTGACTCAGGCAGGCCAGCTACTACTCTCCTCCAGTGACTCAGAGCCCTGTCAGCCCCTTTCCCCAATTTTATTTTTATTTACATTTATTTATTTATTGTTTTGGTACGTGCCCCTAGCGGGAACCGAACCTGGGACTCTCGGGTCCGCAGGCCGATGCTCCAACCACTGAGCCAAACTGGCCAGGGCCCTTTCCCCAGTTCTAAACGTCATTTGGAAGTCACACCCAGAGGTCCAGGAGGCTGAGGACAGCGAGGAGTCAATTTCGCCCAGGAGGGAGCTGGGGCAGGCAGCCCGCCTGGCTCTCTCAGCCCTCATTCAGGCCGCTCGGCACTCCGAGTCCTTGGAAAAGCCCTCCGTTTCCAGGAGCTGGGGATGGCAGGAGCTGAATGTCCCTCCCCACCCCCCACTCTCCTCTAGTTCAGGCCAAGAAAACTCTCCTCCCCTCGCAGGAGGCTCTCGGGACAGGAAGAACCCTGAAGGGCTCTGGCCCAATCTCCTTATTTTAGAGTTAGGGACACTGAGATCCTGAGATAGGGCATGTTGCTCAAGGTCATCAATTCAGAAGTAGGACCTAAGGTGTCTACCTTCAACTCAGCAGTTTCCTGATCTGGAATGTTCTCTGTGGAACGATCAAAGCAAACACCTGTGTTATCAGACAGACCTTGTTCTGACCTTGGCAAACGCTTACATTCCTCTGAGCATCAGTTTCTGGTAAAAATGGAGATAATCACACCTACCTCACAGTACACCGGGAGGCATTCGCATCAGTATTAAATGACCTCAGTGCACCTTTTTAGAATGAAGTTTACACACCTGAATATTACTTCTTCATTCATACCAACATTTCCTAACTACTAACTACAAGACAGGTGTTTTCACTAAAAAAGAATAGAGCCTTGGGGGTGTGTGTGGGGGGGGGGGCGGGGGGCAACTCCGAGTTTGGTGGAGTATACATTCCCTCACCAAACATAACTTTCTTCAAGGGAGGGAAAGCCTTAGATGTCTTTATGGTTTCCAAAACCCTTTCCAAAGTGTCGGTACTTAATCATGAATAAAATGCCCGAGTTGGACAGGGCTCTGGAGGCCATTAGTTCAAATCCCATTTTACAGATGGGGGATGGCGACCCAGAGAGGGAAAGGGACCCAACCTCATGGAACTCTCCCTCCCCAACCACGGCCCAAATATTCTCCTGGGCACTCGGTAGCTCTCAGGGCTCCTAAGGATTCCAAAGAGCTCTCACCGGTTCCTCAAGGGTCCTAGACCCCTGGGCTTCCTCCCCAACCCTACTTCTGTGCAGTCAAGGAGACCAGAAACATTTCTAAGCTAAAGTACACTGGTGTGTGGGGGACAATTTCCCAGAACCAATTGGGCCTGGTGCCACAGAGGTGGGTTGTGCTCCTGGGCAGCACCACCTGGGAGGTGGGGCTCAGACTCCCAAAACGAGGCTGCCTTTAATTGGCCAGGAAAGGAGCGCAGTAAGGCGGTGCAGGGGAACGCTCCCAGCTGGACAGGAAGAACTGGTTTAGGATGCAAGCCCCAGCCAAAGGGAGAAGAGGCTGGGTGCTCAGCCCCGGCTTCCTTCCCCAAACTTGTGGCACCTAGGGGAAGGGGGGCACCACCCGAGGGGAGGGCAGGCCTTTGGCTTAAACCTGAATTTGGGGAGGGGCCCCAACAGCACTATTGAAGGGGGCTACTGGACAGATTTTGATGGCCTAGATGCTCTCTGCTGCCCCAAAGTGGTACCCATGTTACTGTTCTCGGTTCCCTCATCTGTAAAGTGGGCATAGTACAACCCCCACAGGCTTTTTGTGGAGTGTTTTCCATATACCCAACCTGGCATGGGGAAAGCACCCAATAAATCATAACTGCTATTAGCAAAACTCTTCTTCTGGGCCTCATTTTCCCCACCTGCAAAAAAAGGGCCAAATGGATCATCTCTATGGTCTAATCCAACTGGGACGATGTCTGATTTTTCTGGCCACAACCATGGGAGGAAAGGGGGTGGAAGGGCCCAAAGGGGAAGCCCTCTGACCCAATTAGAGGCAGAAGGTCTGTGACATTCGCCAGGAAGGGGGGCACTAAGGTCAGGATGAAACAGAAGAACACCTCTCTCAGGAAGCAGCTGCTCGGGGCTGACCTCCCCCAGCTGATGGATCACCACCCGCAGGACTGACAGCCCTCCCCCAAACCACATCCTTTTGGGACACAGCTGTCTGCTCCTCACTCAAGGACTTGCAGGCTCAGCAGTCCCTGAGCCTAGACTCGCACGTGACTGCCCACGCATTGACCTCACAACCTCTGGGGTCTATCCTCTCCCATTGCCCAGACCAATAGAACCCAACATGGCATTCCTTTGGGTGCCTCCCTGCCTGCTGGGCTCCCACACATCCTTCAGGGCCTAGTAAGGACCACTGCACCAGGGAGCAGCAGGCTTGGGTTCGAGTCCTGGCCCAGCCACTAACTTTTTGGCAAGGTTGCCCTTAGTTTGGAAAGTCATCACCTTCTACCTCAGACTTCCTTGAGATTGGCTCCAAATCTTCAGACTCTAAATTAGCTTTGATATCTGAGGATGGGACACAGCAGCAGCCATTCAGAGAGGCATCGGACTACAAGTTAAGATGAGGGCAGGGAGAATCTGCTCAGCCCCTGGTAAGCTGTGTGACCTCTGGCAAGTGAGTTAGCCTTTCTAGCCTCAGGACCAGTTTAAGAACAGTGAACAGGGTTGTTGTCAGACTGAGGCGAGTTGCTAGAGCTAGTAGAGCAGCCATTAGAAAGCTATTAGAACACGGCCAGGCGCATCATACGCACTAAATGTGCTGGAGGGTTATTGCTCAGGGTCTTATTCATTCAACTGAAGCCTCCCAAGCAGAAACGACTTCCCGCTAAGTAAGCCCAGAGGAATAGGAACCCCATACAGGAACTGACAGCACGTACTCGCCCCCCACCCCCAAAGCTGGGCCTAAGGACAGAAAGGGGCACAGAGCCCAGGCTCTCCCAGCAATTTCTGCACCCCCAGCTTCCCAGAGGAGATTGCCGCCCTTCTCCCCAGCTGGCTGCTGGGATGAATGGAGCTTCAGGCGGCCCAGGGGCCAGTGAGCAGCGAGAAGGAAAGGCTTCGCCCAGCTCACGGAGGCCTCTCCCCAGCCCCCTTCACCTCACCCTCGCTCTCAAAGTGGGTGCTTCGATTTTCCAGTCTGCATTGAGCAAAAATAAACACTCTTCTTGCATAAAGTCCAGGGGGTCCGGGGGGTGTGGGCAGTGAAGTGCTGAGCCCCAGCCATCCCCACGGCCCGCCCTTGAAAGATCAGTCTCAACTTTGTAAAGACAGACCCCAGAAGGGCCCCGGTCACCTCCTGTCCCACTGCCCCGTACCCTTGTTGCAGATGGGGTCATTGAGACTCGGCAGGGGCAGGGCCTTGCCCTCCGTCAGAAGCCAGTGCAACGCTGCAGCCAGAAGTGAGGTCAGGGCTCAGTCCTCCACTCCCGAGTGTGTGAAACAAGGCCCCGCAGAACCCTCAACTCCTCCCCCTCCCGAGTACTCGCAGTCCCCCTCATCCCCAGGCACCTCGGATTCTGAGCTGCCTGCTCCCGGCGCCGAGGGGGTGAGGAGGAGGCTTCGGGGCTCTGAGCCTGTCCCCGTATCACCAGGGAAGGTGCGGGGGATGAGGGGGGAAGGTGACACCGGCTTAGTCACGTCCGAGCCTGGAGCCCGCGGCGAGCCGGAGGCCAAGGGGAGGCGGGAAGAGCAACAGGCTGGGGGCGCACGCAGAGCGGAGGAGCCACACCTCACCCCCACCCCCCGGGGCCTCCCTGTGACCTCGGAGCCAAGTTTCCAACAAAGTTTGCCCGGCCTCGGCATCTCCCTGGGGATGGCGCAGCCCCCGGATCACCCTCTATCCCAGGCTGCCAGGAACAAAGGAGGACTGGTCCGCGCCCCCGGGGATCTCCAAGCACCTACCGACTCTGCGGCGGCGGCGGGGGCGCCCACGAGGAGCAGCAGCAGTGCGAGCAGGCGGACGGGGGCCATGGTACCGCGGTCCGGAAAGGGCGCGCAGGCAGTGGCCGCGGCCCGCAGCCGGCTCTCCTTATAGGCGGTGGCCGGCCCCGCCCCGCCCCGCCCCCGGGCCCGCACCCCTGCCCTCCTCCCCCAGGAATTCCCCGAGAAAGACGGGCCTCTGGGGCGCTGCGCCCGCCTGGGGACATGGAAATCCCAACAGACTCGCCCTGTGCGCGTCAGCCGGGTCCCCATCTACCCCGAGTCATCGTCCTCCTGGAGCCCCAACCCCCTTTATTCATTTGATCCCCTGTTAGGCAGGCCCCCCAAGGACACTGCGTCTAATTCCATTTTACAGTGGGGGACACTGAGGCCCACGGACAGGAAGGACTTGTCCAGAGTCGTCAGTTTAGACCAGCGCTCTTCAAAACCAGGCGGAAGACTTTCCAAATGGGGCATGGACATCGGTAGTTTTAAGGGGTCAACCAACTTTTTCTGTGAAGGGCTAAGTATTTTAGTCTTTGCCGGCCATACGGCCTCTTGTCACTATTAACCTCTAGAGCTGTAGCTCAGAGGGAACCAATAAATACCTAAAAGAATGAGTGTGGCTGTGTTCTAATAAACACTAATTATGAAAACTGAAATTTGAATTTTACAAAAATTTCATGGGTCACTAAATAGCATTCTCCTTTTGATCCCCCCCCCCCCCCCCCATTATTTAAAAATGTAAAAATCCGCCCTGGCCGTTTTGGGTTTGGCTCAGCGTTTGGTTAGAGCGTCGGCCTGAGGTCCAGAGAGACCCGGGTTCGGTTCTGATAAGGGCGCGAACCTCGGTTGCAGTTTGTCCCTGGCCCTGGTTGGTCGTGCGGGTGGCAGCCACTGGATGTGTCCCTTTCAGATCAATGTTTCTCTCTCTCTCTCTCCCCCTCTCTCTCCCTCCCCCTCTATCTGAACAAAAAATGGAAAAATGTCCTCAGGTGAGGATGAAAAAATAAAAATGTAAAAATCATTCTTAGCAGTGAGTTGAACAAAAATAAACCATGGCCCGCCCTGGCCAGTTTGGCTCAGCGGTTAGAGCGTCGGCCTGCGGTCCGGAGAGACCCGGGTTCGGTTCCCGCTAAGGGCACGTACTTCGGTTGCAGTTTGTCCCCGGCCCTGGTTGGTCGTGCGGGTGGCAGCCACTCGATGTGTCCCTTCACGTCGATGTCTCTCTCTCTCTCCCTTCCTCTCTCTCCCTCCCACTCTATCTGTACAAAAAATGGGAAAATATCCTCGGGTGAGGATAAAAAAAAAAATAAATAAATAAAAATAAACCATGGACAGACTTCTTGGTCTTAAGGTGACTGACCTCTGTTGTAAGGGATTTGTATTCCCAGATTTTGAACTTCTAAAACGTTTGATGTCTCAGAAGATTGGTGTACAAATTTATCTCCATTCTCATCTGCTTCCACCTTTGTAAAAACAAGTCTGTCTCGTCCTTATCCTTGCTTGCATCCTCCTAAAAGCGCACGCTCCTGTGTGTGTGTGTGTGTGTGTGTGTGTGTGTGTGTGTGGTGAGTGGGGGTGTGGGGATGTGGGATGGTAAAAACCCTCTGGGGCTCCAAGTACAGGAACTGTTGGAATTATTAGGGGAAGCATCCTATGCTACTCAAAGTATCAAAGGTACCTGGCCTTATCTCTATTTTATATGGTAGAAAGATATGATATGTAATATATAATATAAAGATATATACACACATATATTATATAATATGTCTTTATAAGAATATATATATATATATTTATATATATATATATATCTTTCTAAGGCTGAACCAGGATATTTTGGCCTCTGTTGGATTCATATACTTTGAATTCATACACTTTGTGAAGAGTTGGGAGTGACTTGCCCTGTTTGTCCCATCCCTTAAATATTATCAAAGGATGAAAATCTTTTGAGACAGACAGCCTTGACAATAAACTAAGTTTCAAATGCTGATCAGATTCCCCCACCCCCACTCCCCTCCCACGGATTTAAAGCTAAGCATTTTTTTTTCCCCCAGCTACTCTCAACACCGTTCCTTAGGATTTGGAAATAAACTGAGAAGATGAATGAATTTCATGTCAGAATAAGAAATCCTTTTGCAAGTCAGATGGGTTTTGCAATCTTTGCTGTCCACAGAATTGAAGGAGGGCCTAATCTAGTTGTCAGTAGATAGATCATTAAAAATAATTTTTGATGACAGATCACTATGTGATTTGACTTTTCTGTCATCACATTGCTATAACAAAACACCTTTCATTCCCACCAGCTTCTCTAAGTGAAGAGGGTTTCTCAGCACTTATAGCCAGTGGTATGCTGGCAAATATTTAACAATAGGTGGTATATGGGGTGGTTTGGGGCTCAGGAAGTGGTCGTTTGTACCATTTGCCAATTTCTGTGGTGTAAATACTCCCACCATGGCTGATTTCAAGCTACCAATGTGATGTCACTTAACTTGGAGTTGGTTAGGAATGAGCAGTATTTCTACCACACAGATATAATAGGTGCAAATAATATCAAGAACATAGATAACAGTAAAATGTAGGTAAATAATTAGGCAGTGATGAGTTTTGAATACTTATTTCCTTTGTTGTTGTTGTTTCTAATTTTTTAAGCAGAGATGTGACACCTTTTTATTTATTTTTATTTTTTTAATCCTCACCCGAGGACACTTTTGCATTTATCTTCAGATAGAGCGGGAGGGAGAGAGGGGGAAGAGAGACAGAGAGAAACATCCACACGAGAGAGACACATCGAGTGGTTGCCACCCACACCACCCCAACCAGGGCAGGGACAAACTGCAGCCGAGGTACGTGCCCCTAGCAGGAACCGAAACCGGGTCTCTCTGGTCTGCAGGCTGACACTCTAACCGCTGAGACAAACCGGCCAGGGCCCCTTTGTCTCTTATGTAGTTGATTTAATTGTAAGTTTATATCATTTCATCTTTAGTGACAGTTATGTTTAACTACTACCCACAAAATCTCCCAAACTTGAACAAATACAAGCTGGCTTCAGCACACCACTCACTGCTCAACAGCTGTAAAAATGAGGAATACAATTATTGTTAAAATGATCTCATTCTAGCACAGGCAATATTCACCCAGGGATATATGAGCTAACTGGGAAGGAAAATTTACCCAATTTTACTTTTTCTGTTTAATGATTATTTAGCAAAGTTTGGGGACTGGTTTCATGAGTACATACATATGTCAAATTGTACACTTTAAATATTTAAATATTTTCTGTCAGCCCTATCTCAACAAAGGTATTAAAATTTTTGGTAGGACATTAAAAAATTGTAACATATTTACATTGTCTTGATTAACTGCACTCTGATGGTAATTATAACGATAGAAAAATTTAATACCCCATCTTATGGTCATAGAAAGTAAAATAATAATCCAATAGTCATATATATTTTTTAGGCAGAGTAATACGATAAAGTTATCAGTAGGCATTAAAAAATACATATGGTGAAATTTTGCAGTGGAGCACAGAGTGGAAATTTGAATTCAAGTAGAAAAAGGAATGATGTGAAATTTCTGTTAGAGAAGAGCTTGCCCCATGTATTTTATTATTTTTTTTAGTGAACAAGCTTTTAATACAGCTCAGGTAAGTAAAATACTGTACACTGTAAGAGATCTAGAAAACTAGAGCTTTGAGTCTTGTGGGTTTTTTTAATGTTTATTATTATTATTATTATTTTTTTTTTTTTTTAAATCCTCACCCGAGGACATTTTTCCAATTTTTGTACAGATAGAGTGGGAGGGAGAGAGGGAGAGAGAAACATCGATGTGAAAGGGACACATCGAGTGGCTGCCACCCGCACGACCAACCAGGGCCGAGGACAAACTGCAACCGAAGTACGTGCCCTTAGCGGGAACCAAACCTGGGTCTCTCCAGACCACAGGCCGACGCTCTAACCGCTGAGCCAAACCGGCCAGGGCTATTATTTATTTTTTTTAAGAGAAAGAGGAATGGAGAGGGAGAGATAGGAACAGCGATAAGAGAGAGAAGCATTAACATTGATCAGCTGCCTCCTGAACATCCCCTACTGGGGATCGAGCCCACAACCTGGGCCTTGGCCCTGCCTGGGAATTGAATCAGCAGCCTCTTGGTGCATAGGCCGATCCTCAACCACTGAGCCACACCAGCCGGGCTCAAGTCTTTTATGCAGAGCAGCAGCCCTTCAGGGGATGCCACGTTGATCTGCTTCGTGGACGCAAGCAGTGTGTCCAGCCTAGGGGTGGGGTGGGGTGCACCTGGGTCCTGTTGTCACTTGGGTATTCTTGAACTGAATAAAAGACCGCATAAGACCAAGAACTGGGAAAACAAAACAAAAAAAGACCAAGAACTGGGCCAACACGAAGGATTAAGTTGGAATGCCCCCCATCCCTTGGCACTAGATGTAGCCCCAGCCTTCAGCTTCTGGTTTTTGGTTCTTCCTGGGAACTGTGTTGGGTTCTTGAAGGTTAAACACAGTCCACGATAGCACCTTGCAGCTTGGCCTAATGGTAGTGACTTCTGTAGCTCTCCCGTCTACTGCGGTCTCATTTCACTGGGTACTCAGACAAGCCATTTAGATGATCTGTTTCACCATCCCTGCTGAGCTACCCCTCCCCGACATCTCACAGGTCAGTGGCTTGAAATGTTCTGGAAAATCAATCAGCATATTCGTTTCCATAAGGGACAACATAAGTCCCTTTGTCCCCCAGGTCTTCTTGAAGCTTCCTGAACTCATCTCTATCTCCTATCCAAATCAGCGTGACACGTGTTAGGTCAGGTTTGTGCTTGACAGTCTCTGGAAAAAGGGCTTGGAAAGTGATGTCATCCACAGTCTGGCCACACCCAGGCAAAGAAATGACTTGTCTTCACAGACTTTCTAGATCTCTGTCGTAACTTCAGTGTTCCCGAGCACATGCTGATACCCAGCTGCGTGAAGGACAGTGACACTGGGGTTGGAGTAGACCCCATAAAGCTCAGCTTCTGCTTCTCTTGAGCCCACTCTAGGACCATCAGTAAGGCCAAGAATTCCAGGTGTCTTCCCTGGTCAGCTGCATACAGTTCCAGGAGACTGTCAACATTTGTACTCAATACCAGGGCTCCATTTCCCATCAGGTGGAGAACTGACAGTAGCTGCTTTCCAGAGTCTTCCATCTTTGATTCCACATCATGGAATACCGCATATACACAGTCCTGCATATAAACAGATCCGTCATTATTACTAGCACGAGGAGCGTTCCTGAATAAGGTCACGGGCAACATGAGCAAAAGTCTTATCTTCCTGGAGACATTTCTGAAATTTTTTGCTCTCCTTATCTTCTGGAAGATCAAAGTCCGTGGCAGCACCCAGTAAGGCCCGAATTAACACCCGCCAGGATTTCAGGGCTGGAGCCGCAGCATTCATGACTGTTCCAACCACCGGCTCAAGTTCCTGGGGCTCCTTACTCTCTAAGCTTGAAGACAGCGTCCCAGCTTTTTGGTGGGGGCTGTGCTGTCACGGAAGAATCCACAAACGCTGCCTGTGTCCGAGGCTTGGCTGCCTGTAGAAGCCATCAAGTTCCGTGCCTGCTCCAAAAGCCGCTGCTGCTCTAACTCTGTTCATGTATTTTTTAAATGGATGGCTGTAAGTATCAAATTGCTAGGGTATTTAATTAACTGGATACATTTAAAAGAGTTATGGAATTGTTTGAGTGTAAGACTTTACAATGTGTCAGAAATTACAACCTTGGTAACTACATAAACTTAAAAATTTTTTTTTTCTTTATTGATTTTAGAGAGGGAGGAAGGGAGAAGGAGAGAGAGAGAGAAACATCGATGAGAGAGAACATCGATTGGCCGCCTCCCGCATGCCCCCCACTGGGGATCGAGCTCACAACCTGGGCACGTGCCCTGACCAGGAATCAAACCGGTGACCTCTTGGTGCATGGGTCGACGCTCAACCACTGAGATACACAGGCCGGACACTACGTAAACTTTTTTAAAAAATTATTATTATCATTATTATTATTATTATTATTATTTTTTAATCCTCACCTGAGGACATTTTTGCATTTATCTTCAGATAGAGCAGGAGGGAGAGAGGGAGGAAGAGAGAAAGAGAAACATCTATGTGAGAGAAACACATCGACTGGTTGCCACCTGCACGACCCCAACCAGGGCCGGGGACAAACTGCAAGCGAGGTACATGCCCTTAGCAGGAACCGAACCCGGGACTCTCTGGTCTACGGGCCGACGCTCTAACAACTGGACCAAACTGGTCAGAGCACTACATAAACATTTGATGAAAAAGGTTAACAGTCAACTAAAAAGTGTGTAAGGAACATAGTTTTTCTTTCTTTCTTTTTTTTAATCCTCACCCGAGGACATTTTTCCATTTTTTGTTCAGATAGAGTGGGAGGGAGAGAGAAGAAGAGACACAGAGAGAGAAACATCGACGTGAAAGGGACACATCGAGTGGCTGCCTCTTGCATGCACGACCCAACCAGGGCCGGGGACAAACTGCAACCGAGGTACGTGCCCTTAGCGGGAACCGAACCCGGGTCTCTCTGGACCGCAGGCCGACGCTCTAACCGCGGAGCCAAACTGGCCAGAGCTACATAGTTTTTCAATAGTCATTTAGAGGGTACATGAGCAAAAGCAATTGAGGACTACTAGTTGAGACAGTTAGAGGAAGCTCTTCTATAAAACTATGCCAACCCCCTGAAATTAAGAAATTAAATTCCCTTTCTCCAAGGTCTGAGAATCTCTTTGAAGGTGTATAGTATGTTCGAATACAGCTCTTTGTGGATCTGTGGGGTTTTAACCTGTGCTCCTTGGATCGGGGGCAAAGGGTACATGGATTGTCACTACTTTTGTAGGGTTTGTCTCTTTGTAAATTTTTCTGGGCAAGAAACTTCAGATTCTCTCTGTAGATGCACAAAGAAGTCATGACCTCCAAAGAGTTCAAAACAATTAGACCTGGGGCTCTTTAAAAAATTATGATGGGTTCTTCTCTGGCTCTAGAAAACAAAATGCAGTAGTCAAAGTTTTGTAGAATTGAATTGAAGTCCCCAGTTATCTGCCTGAGACTGAAGTTAAAAAAACAAGAGCCTGGCTGGTGTGGCTCAGTGGTTGGGCATCCACCCATGCACCAAGAGGTCACCGGTTCGATTCCTGGTCAGGGCACATGCCCAGGTTGTGGGCCCGATCCCCAGTGAGGGGCATGCAGGAGGTGGCCGGTTGATGTTCTCTCTCAATGTTTCTATCTCTCTCTCCCTCTGCCTTCCTCTCTCTCTAAAATAAACAAAGAAAAAAAAAACACAACAACAATAAGAAAATAAAAAGCCAACCAACCAACCAAACAAAACCCACAGAGGTGTTAAGGTAAGAAATTCTTGATTAAAATCCTGGTTCCATCATCACCTACTTAAACAAACAAACAAGGAGAAGAAGGAGGAGGAGGAGGTGATGAAGAAGAACAACAACAACAACTACAAAAATAGAGGGGAAAAAAATCCTGGTTCCAACATTTGCCAGTTAGAGGAAAGTCTGAAAGTCACTTTGCTCCTCAGTAAAATGGGGGTAAAAGACCCACTTCTTGGAGGCAATTAGGAGGATAGAATAAGGTGAAGGCCAGGTCCATAGTACGCGCCCCCATTATAGTCCCCCCCCCCTTTCTTATTTTCTACCTGTGAGGTGGAGTGAGTCTGGGACATGTTCTCCTCGTAGCTTCTTTCAAGCAGAGACGTGATTCAGGGAGTCAAGGGGCACCCATCTCAAAAACGGAGGTGAGACCCAGCCTACAAGGGTGAAGATGCCCCTCCCCCTCTTTCCAGGCCTCTGAGGCCTGAGTTTAACAGGGGCTGTGTGCACAGCTGGAGCATCGGAGACACCGAGGCCAAGAAGCTACAACAATCCTGTCCCTAACGGCCCAGCTCAAATGCCTCCTCCTCCTGGAAGCCTTCTTAAATCCCTCACCTCTCTGTCTAGCTCTCATCTCTCTTTCCCCTGAGACCTCGAATACTGTGTCTGTCCCTCCCCTTGGGCAGACCTTTCAACTTAAGAGAGAGGCAAACCTGTTGTAAGATAGGCAAACCGAGGCCCACACGGTGAGTCAGCATCCACCGGAGGTATTTCTAAGAATTCGAAAAAAAACCCTCACCTCCTCCAATCCCTCTCTCTCTTTGCTTTTCTTTTTTTTTGTCATAACGCTTTCCTTACTCGACAACATGTCATTTATTCTTTTACTTATGTATCATCTGTTTCCCCGCCAGATTTAGCTTCATGAAAGCAGAGACATTGTCTTGTTCACAGACGTATCCCAGGTGCCTTGCTCCAGTAAGTGTTTGCTGTGTAGGTAACTGGACGAATGCCACTTGGACGGTTGTCCTTAGAGCCAAGCAGAGAAATGCATTCATTTGGTCATTTATCCAATAAACTTTTAATGACCATCTTCTAAGTAAGAGGCCTTCTGAAGAATCCCGGTGAATGAGACATTATTCTTGCTCTTAAACAATTTCCTGATCAGTGAACAATGGCCACCAGTGCGCTGGCAACTTGATGCATTGTCTTCTCTGTGTCAGAGCAGCTCTTGAAATCGCCAGGACTCAAGAATAAAAGGGTTGGCATTTTTAGAAGGATATAGGAGGGTTAAAGACTAAAACAGAAAAGACATCAAGAACTAAGATGATTCCAGGGGCTGGCAGACTTCTCTCCAGCTTTTGAAGTCTGTGTGGGCTTTATTTGAGAGTGTCTCTTTTTCCTAGATGTGTACCTCTCACTCTCTGACTGACTCACTGGCTGGCTCTCTCTTCTAGGCTGAATTTGAGAAACAGCCAGTCTGATTGGTCTTCATTGTCTCTTAGAGCGAGAGCTTTCAGGTCAGACCAGTTCTTGGATTACTAGTTGGCCCAGAGGGTGAATATCATCTAGTTTCTAACATACCCTGAGCAGAGGGTATGTTTAGTTAAACAGGAGTGTTGAACATTTCTCTTTTACAGATGAGAAAACAGGCTCAGAGAGGAGAAATGACAACAGACTTTGTAGCAAAGCTGACTTGCAAACCTATGACTGAAAAACACATGCTCTTGCTGTTTGCCACTGAAATTTGGGGGTTGTTTGTTATGCAGCAACAGCTGACTAATACAAGATTCAAATCCAGTTTCTTTGATTATGTTTCACCATGTCCCACTGAGTTTATGGGTCTGATTTCTGTTCTCCCCATTTTTGAAGTGTCTCCTATCCCCAAAGGAACAGAGAGGAAAACACTGGAAAAGAGGTTGAGAAATTTGTTCCTGAGAATCACCTGCATACTGAGCTCTTGCTTCCCCTGCATCCAACTCCATAGCTAGAGAGAAAGACATAGATAATAACAGTTCCAACCATACGCAGAGTTCTTCAAAGAGGTTTCATCTAGGTTATTACTGCATTTGCACACCCAGACAGTTCCAGAAGGTAGCCAGGGCCGGTATTATTACAACCAGTGGATAGTTGAGGAAACTAAAGCTCAGAGGGTAAAATGAGTTGTCTGGGTTACAAAGCCTCATCTAAACCCAGATCCCTTGGTTTCTAGCCTTGGGCTCTTTCCACAGACTCCCTATTGCCTCTGAGTCCCTGACAGAGACCATCATTCATCTGAGCACTTCTCTGTGGTAGTACAGGACTATGTGGTTCACCTGCCACGGCATCTGGAGCTAGAGTGCAGTGCACAGAGCAGGACACTTTGACCCTCAGCCCATCATCTCACTTCACCAACCATTCATTGAGCCTCCCCTTTCCTCCCAACTTGCCCTATTCCTTTGAGGTCCCTTTCCCCAGCCTCTGTCCAACATCTGGTCAAGGTGGAGACAGTGCAACTATTTTCCAGGTGCCACAGAACTCAGAATGTGTTCTTCATACAAATGCTGTTGGTGCAACAGAAAAACAGGGTAGCCTGTTGAAGCCTGGCTGGCCGTTTGATTTACGACATGGGCAATTCACTTGGCTCTGTGTTTTCTCCTTCTATAAAGGAAGGTTCTCATGTGATGACACAGGGCCATTACAGATGCTCTGTCTCCTTCGCCTGGCACATCCTTGCCCTGGCTAACCTCAGCCATCTCTGGGGCTTACTACCAGCAGGCTACTTGCTCAGAGAGACCTTTCCCTAAGGCCAAATTGTGGTCCTGCCCAAATTCTTTTACATCACTTCCTTCATAACACTGCCACTTATATTTATACAATTATTTGCTTTCTTGTTTTCTTGGGTATCTCCTCTGCTAGACCCGAAGTTGCCTGCAGGGAGGGGCTGTGTCTGTTTCCTATATCCAGAGACTAGCATAGTGCCCGCTACCTAGTAAGTACTCAAAAAATATTTGTTGGGCCCTGACTGGTGCAGCTCAGTTGGTTGAGCATCTTCCCATGCACCGAAAGGTCGCCGGTTTGATTCCAGGTCAAGGCATATGCCCAGGTTTCAGGTTTGAGCTGTCAGGGTGTGTGCTGGAGGCAACTGATCAATGTTTCTCTCTCCCTCTCTCTCTCTAAAATCGATAAAAACATGTTAAAAAATATTAGTTGGGTGAGTGAATGAAACTGCCCCCCTTTCCATCCCTCCCACCTCCTCCCACCCCGACTACCCCCCTCACCTCCCAGGGGTGTTGCAAGGTGACAGTGAACTGTAAGCTGGAAATTCCGAGGTGAGGGTTGAGGTCCGGAGCCCCCACTCCTCCGCTGTTCACTCAGTTCCCATGACACTCACCTCCTTGCTCTCCCTCTAATATGCTGATCTCATTCCTGCCTCGGGGCCTTGCACTTGTTCCTTCATCTAGAATGTTCTTCCCAGATAATCGGTTGGCTCCATCTTTCACTCCAATCAGACCTCTGTTTAAAATGCCACCTCTTCAGGGAAGGCTCTCCAGACCACCATTTCTGAACTGATTTGTCTCACCATCCTGCTCTCTGTCCTCCCTTCCCCCATTTTCCTTCATCGCAGTTCTCACTACTTGATGTTAAATTTTATAATTTGGTTGACTTGTTTACTGTCTGCTCCTCCATGATAACATAAACTCTATGAAGTCACAGTTTTTCTCTTCCTTCACTTTATTTGTGTATATCTGTATCACTCAGACCAGTTTCTGGTAAATGCGCAATGAATACTTATCAAAGAAATGACTGACCGAATGAATGATAATGAAAAGAAGTTGAAAAAAAAACCCAGTTTTTTCTTCTCAAAATAAAGCCCTGAATCACTCAAGTTCAGACCAAGGAATAAATTATACTTAGGGTTAAGACCAACGACACCTAGCAGTGACCTGAGCAAGTCACTTCCTTCTCTGAGCCTCAGTTTCCTCATCTGTTAAGTGGGAATATTGTATCCACAATTCACAGGCTTGTTTTAGAAATTATATGAGGATTAGATGAGCTAACTGAAGTGTCTGGCACACAGTAGGTACTCAGCAAATACTCCTTCCCAAACATGGAGCCATACAGAGCCCTTAAAAATGTCTGGGTAACAGAGGATTCTCGATCTGAAAGAAAAAACAGGCAGGTGATTAGCTCTCTCTCTCTCTCCTCACTCTCCAGTTTCCTGTTTCAAAGAGGAGCTTGCTGGCCAGAGCCCAGGATGGTCACTGATGCACAGGACAAGCAGCCAAACGCTGACCTCCCACATGGAGTTTCCAAAAAAGCGTAAGCACAGTTGTATAAGCTGTCCCTGAGACACGTGTCTCCCCTGACATGTTTTCACCAAACATTCCTTGAAAGGGATCATGTGAGCAGGGCTGTAAGGCAGCCCAGGGGAGGAAGAAAGGAGAAAGGTAGGGAGTTGGAGAAACTCGGGGTGGGGTGGGATTAGGAAGAGGGTACTACTATGTACCCTACTATGTGCCAGACACTGGGCTCACTCTGATATCTGCCTAGATCCTTGCCATAAATCTGAGAGATCAGGTATTGCCACTCACACATTCCAACAGAAGAAAAATAACAATAATTAATATTGTTAACATTTACATAATGCTATTGCCAGGCGGTGAGGTAAGCACACATTTAACCCTCAGGACAGCCCATGACATGGGAATATTCTGACCCTCATTTCATAGAAGAAGAAACCGAGACTCAGAAAGATGAAATCACTCCCCCAAGGTCACCCAGCAAGACAGTAGTAGAGCCAGGATTTGAATACAAGCAGGGCTCCAAAGCCCTTAGACCTGTTTGAGGACATTTCCCAAGGGATTCGTGGGGGTGGATCTGGAAAGTTACCCCAGCAGCAGTTGTTCTTACTTGACCATAGTGGGAGCCGAGTGAGGGAGTGACGTAAGTGACGTCACCAAGTGAGCAGAGGCACTCCCGGGGGACAGTTTGTCCCAGCCTGTGGCTGTTTGGCATTCTGCCTCTGACCTAAAGTTTAAAATTTCATTCATAAGTTTGTAATCACAAACTTGGCCACGAGAGAAGGGACCTTGGAGATCAGCTATTCTAGTCCAACCCCCTCATATTACAGATGGAAAAAAAACCCCTGAGGTCCAAAGACAGACGCGTACATGGCAAGGTCACAGAGCAATTTTCTGTTAGGACAGTTGGTTTGAAGTCAATTACAGATCATCTTGTTCTGTAATTACCAAATATAGCTGTACCTCTGAATCATTTGGCAAGCTCTTTACATACACAGATTTCTGCACTCTGCTTCTGGAGATTCAGACTTTGGTTTGCCACAAGGCCTAGGAATCTGACTACGTGATATGCTCCATGGGTGATTCAGATGCAACAGGGCCATGGACTGCATTTGCAAGTTGAGTCCAATGCCCCTCTTTTGTTTTCTAGTTTCGGATACTAAGAACCAGCATGGGATTTGCCTAAGGTCACATGACACGTCAGTGTACTCCTAGCGCAGGCTTTGTGGTCTGAACCCAAAGCTCATTCTTTATTCTCCAGCTGCCTGTGGTCACATTCTTAAAACAAACCCAAGAGGCTGGCCAAGGGTTACTGTGGTTTTCCCCAGTGCTTGGTTTCCTTGTTGCACCTTAATAAAAACACAGAATGGTGCCCATTTCTGGGCCTAGGAATGGTGAGAATTCAAGAGCTGGAATCCTCCATGGAAAAGGAAACTGCACTAGGCGGTCCTGCTGGCCCTCGGGGGTTTCCCAGAAACAAATTCCAAGCTCTAAGGATGACGTCAGATACCAGCAAAATTCCAGGCTCTAAGCATAATGTCAGATACCAGCACCAGCTATCCAGCCTGCCCCAACGCCTCGGCTCCAGGCTACCTGTGTTTTCCATTTCAGGAGAGTGGGTAGGGAGAGCCTTCCCTCCGTGGGAGGAGACATGCTGGACAAGGACCAGCTGTGACGTCAGGGGACGCGCCTCAGGAAGAGCCACACATTCCAGTACCTAGAAGGAAGACGAACCTGCTTCCAGGAACTAAGTTAAACCTCTCAAGTACTTTTCCCGGGGCTCTCCTCCCACCACCTCAATCCTTTACCCCAAAGCTACCCGAGTCGGGGGGCTCACTGCTCCCTTTCCATCTCCCGCTACTCCACTACTCGTTTCCGTTTCTTTCCTATTTTTCTTCCGGACTGGTATCTCGGTGTTTAGAGTCAGATGTCCTGGGTTTGAATCTCAGCTCAGCTTCCTATGAGCTCTCTGACCTAGATAGAGTCACCCCCTCTCTGAGCCTCAGTTTCCACTTCCAAAACGAGAATAATATCTATCTTCTTGGATTGTGAGGGTGAAACAAGATCATGTAGGTACCTAAACAGATGTTTTCTCAGAAACACTGGATCATGTAAGTAGAGACCAGAGAGATTTAAATATAGACGGGGGGGGGGGGGGGGGGGCAAAAAGTAGGTTTACAGTTGTGAGTCTGTGAAACAGTTTATTCTTATATTATTAGTTATTTATTGTTGTGTTATTTATTACTATTACTACTTTTGCTCACCCCTGTATTTTTTCCCCAAGCGAAACAATGATTTTATTTGAGGCATAAAGGCACGTGTTTCTATCACACAGAGGGGTTGGCATGAGGGTTCTGGTTTCTAAGACAAGATTTTGTCTATCTTAGACACAGCTTCTATCACAGCTTCTTGGGAAATGAATTAGAAGGGGAGCAAGATACAGCCTGGAAAGAATAGCATTACTGTTGCTGGAAAGCTGGAAAGAATGGGAAGCTCTTTTCCAAATTTGTGTACATTTAATAGAGCCCGAAGAATGAAGAACATGGTGTGGGGGGAAACGGTCTAAGTTCCTGGTGTTGGCAGTGATGCTGGCATCTCTGTCCACAGCAAGGACTCACCCCTAAATGAAGGCAACAGGGTGGACTTGGCAATATTGACTGCAGCAACATATTGGGGCCCCCTGTTCTCTCTGGATTTCCAGTTCAGTCACCTCTTACCCTGAAGAATTCAAAGAGGAAAGGCAGAGTCTAAGCCATGGACACTGCTACTTGTTCGATGAAGCCAGCCAGGGTCCATTCTGACAGGCCTGCACACTCACGGGTGCTCAGGGTGATGTGGACCTTGTTGTACACGTTACATCATTCAGGATGGTGGTCCAGTTTCTCAGCCTGCAGGGCCACTCTTGTCACGAAGCTAAAAGCCCTGTTAAGTCTTTGAAATGGAACTGCTTGCAGGTGGCATCTTGGCCTTCCAGCTCATTCCACCCCGCAGTCCTCAGGTTTGGCAGCAGCTGGTCCCTCTCCTCAACACTTAGCATGTGTGCTTTGCCAGCCATGTCAGGGCACAGTGGTGTGGACTTGGGTGAGCAACAGGTGGAGGTGGAGAGGGTGAACGCAGTGCGGGGTGCACCCACCCCTGTATTTTTATTGAACCAATTTGAGGAACCTAAGAGAATGGTTGAACTGGAAAGTCCCTCAGAAATCTTTAGGCCTTAATAACTTCAAAACTGGAGTCCAAGTGAATTGTTTACAGTATTTCCAAATGATAAAGGAAATCACATACTCCTGATAAAGTCTCAAGTTTCTTTACGTTTGTCTGGAATTGTATCAACTCACGGTTGTCACATGCTGTTCAGAAGTTCTGATTGGTAGTTACATGGGTCTTTGATACTGTTTTGTTAATGGGAAAATAATTAGCAGGAGGGTAGATTAAATGTTGGAAACAATGTTGCCCAACTCCCCATTTCATGAACAGGGAAGTTGAGTTCAAAGAAGGAAGTGGCTTGCTAGTCACTTAGCTAGTAGAGCTGGCTGGAAAATCCAAGTCCCTTTCCCACAACCAGTTACTTCCCTTCTTTCCATTCTGGAGAGGGGGAACTTATTATCAATGAAGTTGAGGGGTTTCAGTCTGCTGGTGCAGGAATAAAGTGACTCATCAGTTTGCTGCTGCCCTTTCTCCACTCTTGACTCATTCAGCAAATATTTACTGACTGTCCACACTATCTGGACTCAGAAGAGAAGGCTGAGAGAAAACAGCGATGTGCTCCCAGGTCCTCCAGGACTTCTGAACCTGTGTCTTTCTTTTTATTGTGTTTTTCTTCCCTCCCATTTTAAGTATACATGAATACATGATAAAACACCCACACGCTGCCTTCTCATTAGGTTTTGTCTGAGGGCAAGGATTCTCTTTAACATGAGTCCAATCTTCCCTGGCACCCAGTAGGTACAGAATCAATGACCGGTGTTGGCAACACCTGAATTCCAACCCCGACTGCCACTAACTCTTACGTCTTGAGACGGACAGTATAATGCTTTCTTCCTCTGACCCTTATTCATCTGTGAAACGCGAACAGTGGCAAAATCATATGTGGAAAAGCTGTTAAATTCATTTCAAGTATTCCAGACTTTAGGGGAAAGAAAATACTGGAAATTTTTGCCGAAGAGTCAACATTTCATCGCCCTTGGCCACCTCTCTTCCTTCTCATAGTTGCTCTCTTTTTCTTCAAAATTGCCCTCTAGAGGGCACGCAAGCTCTACGGTCCTCGTGTCTCACTTCCGATCGCCCAATCTTCATTTTACGCATGCGCACACCTCGCTAACGCGGCCCTGCCCTCGTTTAGGTGGCGCAGCCGAAGCTTGCACCCACTACGCCTGCGCAGTCTCAGCCCCGCCCCTTCTCCGCCGTCCCCGGAAACGCTTCCTTCTTACGCAGCCGCCACAGCCTCCGGGATCGCTGGAGCTTTGCCTCTCTAGGCCAGCAGGGCCTCTCCTCCATGGTCCTGTCTGTCAGGACTGTTTCGGGGGTCGGCCGGTGAGGCAGGCTGGGCCGCACTGGGTCGCTTCGATCCTCGACTCGGTCACCCGTGAGTGAACCCCAAGGGAGCTTGAGTACGGGTGGGGCCGAGCAGCTGGACGGGAGGATTTCTCCTCACTTTGGGAATGGGTCTGTCCGCCCTGCCCTCCCTCCCCACTCCCGAAATGGGCTGGCCCCCTCTGTTCCAGCCCCTCCTCCCGGGCTGGGTGGTGTTGCCATGGTGACGGCCGGCTGGCTGAGGCTCCGCTTGTGTCCTCGCAGGTGCTGGGGCGTCCCAGAGCCCATGGCGCGGCTGCGCTGACTCAGGCCCCGGGCAGAGGCCGGGCCCCGCGGGCTGGCATGGCGGGCCAGTTCCGCAGCTACGTGTGGGATCCGGTGCTGATCCTGTCGCAGATCGTCCTCATGCAGAACGTCTATTACGGCTCTCTGGGCCTGTGGCTGGCGCTGGTGGACGGGCTGTTGCGCGGCAGCCCCTCGCTGGACCAGATGTTCGACGCCGAGGTAGGGTCCTCGGGTGGGCGCGGGCGCGGGCGGGGCCTCGGCCTCACAGAGTGAGCTGTGTGTCCCGACACGCCTGGGCTCTAGACCTGGCCGGGCCACCGTCTAGCTTTGTGACCCTGGGGAGGGGATCTCACCTTGCCGAGCATCGGCTGCCCTATCTGTAAAGTGGAACGGCTGATAACAGAGGCTGATTTAGTACAAAGGAAAGGGGCTGGATGTTAAACAAGCCAGCGTTCTAGGCAGCCGGATCCATCTCCTTTCTGACACTCTTGAGAAAGTGACTTAACTTGTCTGAGCCCCCAGATTCTCAGGTGCCAGACTGGGGAGGAGGAAGGATGAAAGAGTATTCAAAGAGGTGTAATGGGAACTGCCTGGACTTTGAAGTCGGCCTCCGTTTAAGTTCCACTTACTAGCTGTGTGACTTGGGGCAAGTGTCGTCATATTTTTGAACCTCAGTTTGCAAAATCATGAGATGAGGAGAGAGAGGTCTTGACTGCAGTACAGAGAGCCTGTATTTTTCGTTCAAAAAGGCTAGGTATTCGCCCTAGGCCCAGACGTACTAGCTATGGGACTTTGGACAGTTGTTGCACCATTTCACCTTTCTGAGCCTGTTTCCGCCCTGGAAACCGGACAGAATGATCTTCAGCAAAGTGTTATGAGGCCCAAAGGGGCCTAGGAATATGGAAGTACTTTATAACGGGCAATGAGGGGCATAAGAGGTGTTTGCATCTGAGAGGTAGCTGTGGTGTGAGGCAGGGAGCACTGTTCTTGGAGCTGTGAGGTCTGGGATGGAATCCTGACTCCTGTTGCTTATTCTCTGTGTAGCCCTGGGGTAAGTTTTATCCAAAAAGAGGTAAGAATAACAACAACAAAAATAATAGCTGTGTGAGATTGTTGTGAGGATAACATGAGACTGTGGATATCAAAGGTCCTTGTAAGCTGGAAGTTTTGTGCAGATGTTTGGTATTCAGTAGTATTGTGTCAAAGTGCTGGAGGTTGCATACCCACAGGTGCCCAGTAGTCCCCTCTTAGGAGTCTCTGTCCTCCTGGGAATGTGGGGATCCTAGGCTTTGTTGAAGAGCCATCTCATGCACACACAACCTGAATTCTAGACCAGGAGTGGGTAAACCTTTTCTTAAGGGATTAGCTAGTAAAGATTTCAAGTCACAACCACTCAATCTGCCATTGTAGTGCAATAGCAGCCGTAGGCAATACTAAGTGAGTAAGTGTGGCTGTGTTTCAATAAACTTTACTTACAAAAATAGGTGCCTGACCCCTGGAACCATAGTTCGCTGATCGCTGGTTCTAGACCTTGCTCTTGCTGTTTACTTACTATATCACTTTGGGCAAGTTACTTCTCTGAGCTTTTATTCCTCTTTTGTAAGATGAGGATTAATAGCCCCTTCCCAGCTGCTGTGAGGGTTCAGATGAGATACCATAATGGATGTCTATGAAAGCACCCTGTGGAAATAGGCTGCCATACAGATGAAGGACCGTACTGTCTTTTATACTCTGGGAAGAGTCCCTTAGGAGGCTGGCTGAGGTCCTGGAGCCTGGGGCTCTACCAAGTCACTTCTCCAGCATGTTTCCATTTGTGATTCCCCCTCAGATCCTGGGCTTTTCCACCCCTTCAGGCCGGCTCTCCATGATGTCCTTCATCCTCAACGCCCTCACCTGGTGAGTATCACCAGTTTTGCTGTCCAGCTTTTGGGGTCTTAGCACTGGAACTAACTTCCTAAATTTGGACATGAGCCAGGCTGGCATTTGTTCCTGAGGAGTGGTGGACTAAAGTGGGTGGCAGAGGCCAATTCTGGGACTGGCTCTATCACTGTGCTTCTTTCATCACTGTTTGGACTTAGCTAGAAAGCTCTATGTCACTCTGTGCATGCTGCCTATGGGACAGCTTCTGTCTCAGGTCACTTCCCCGATGTGCTGAGGAAAGGAGTAGATTGGGAATCAGGAGAACTGGATTCTGTTCTTGATCTGTGTGCCACTGGCCAAGTTATTTCCCTTCTCTCTGGGCCTCAAGCTCCTCATCTGTACACTGAGGGGTTTCACTGGGTAACATCTAATGTCACTCATGACTATTGCCTTTCTCTTGAGAGGCAGGTTAGCATAGTGATTAAGATCTCAAGCTCTGGATGCAGACTTACTTGGCTTTGAACCTCAGCCTTACCACTAGTCTAGTGACTATGGACAAATTAATCTGTCTAAACTCCAGTTTTCTCATCAGTAAAATGAGGTCAGTAATATTACCCATCTCATAGTTGTAAGGATTAAATGAGCTAATTCATGGAACTACTTAGAACAGTACCTTACACATGACTACTCTTGACCTTACACTGGATGTTGAAAACTGGTGGGCTGACTCCAGTTTGGCTCCCAAATGTGTTCTGTTTGGCTTACACAGTTGTCAGTACCTGCATGGAGTTTAAAACATTTTTCCACTTAGTTGAAAGTCAGAATATTTTATATATAAAAAAATCCAGATTTCGGGCTCCTGTTGGAAAAGGGGAGGATTGATTCTAGGCCAGACTTCTAGCATGATGATTTATCCAGCTGCAAGTAGCCCTTGGTCCCACATGGAACATGTATGCTTCAGGGTGCCATAATTCCCACCAATCCCTAGGATTGCCCCGAGTGACAGTTGCCATTTATCATCAAGCTCGTACTTTTGTTTTTCTTCTACCCAGCCTGACTCACGCTCAGCATTACCTGACAGGTTCCTCTAGGCATCTAATAGTGTAACCCATGCTTCACACTTATCTTGATTGCTTCTGATCTCTGTGCTGTCATCCTAATTGTCCCCACTCCCCAAATAACCTAATCTAAGGCCAGGACAACCCAGTGACAACTCACTGCTGTCCTCTCCCCACAGTGCCCTGGGCTTGCTGTACTTCATCCGGCGAGGGAAGCAGTGTCTGGATTTCACTGTCACTGTCCATTTCTTTCACCTCCTGGGCTGCTGGTTCTACAGCTCCCGTTTCCCCTCGGCGCTGACCTGGTGGCTGGTCCAAGCCGTGTGCATTGCGCTCATGGCTGTCATCGGGGAGTACCTGTGCATGCGGACGGAGCTCAAGGAGATCCCCCTCAACTCAGCCCCTAAATCCAATGTCTAGAATTGGGTCCATTGGACACCCTGCTGGGCCGTTGGCCCCCCTACACGTTGGGCTGCTCAGACCCTCCAGCTGAGGTCCAGCCCTGGTCTGAGAGGAACCCTGGAAATGTGAAGTCTGTTGGTGTGGGAGAGATAGTGAGGCCCGTCGAGAAGGCAGGTCGCAGTCAGGATCACAGCTGCAAGAATGGCCTCTGTCTGCTGAAGCCTTGGTATCTGGGAGGTCAGCAAAGAGATCTGAATTTGGTATCTGGGAGATCAGCAAGGGGACCTCTCTCAGGGTAATAACAGAATTGGAACCATGTCACTCTTGAGCCATCATACCTGTCACCAGCCTGTTATTTTAAAAAAGAAAAAAATCAAGGATATTTGATTGAAGCAAACCACTCTTCTAGTCATCTGTCTTATCTCCCTGGGACAGCTGTTACCTTTGTCATGTTGCCGAACCACAGCTATTCTGTTTGGAGAAACGCTTGATGTCTGGATTCATAGCCACAGAAAAAGACGCAGGTGCAAAGTATTAGGCTGCAATCGGAGAGGATGGCAGCTGGAGGCAATCAAGCACAAGGAAAATGCACAACCCGTGTCCTACTACATGCATGTGTGCGTGCACCCATGAACCCATGACTGACTGACTTCAAGGTTTCTCTACTGGGTCCCCACCCTGCGGCCAGCTTTCAGCACGGTTGGCCTTAGGACCCAGAGAAGAGCCCCAGCATTGTTCCCAGTCTAACCCTTGTAGTAGAATCTCTGGGAATGATCAGGCAGCTCAGCTCCCACTGGACATCAGTTCTGGCAATAGGTCCTTTTCCTGACTTATTTGGAATTCTGCAGTGGGAGGGGCATGATGGGTGCCGAGACAGGAAGCCCAACCTTGACAGTGCCAAGGGAGATAGGAATTTGCTGTTAAGATTTTTCTTGGGGGTGGAGTGTCCTCTGTGAGGGGCGTATAACTGTCCTTCCTGTGTACATAAATACAGTATTTTCCACAGTTCTGCCGGTACTTACTTTGTAATGCTTTGGGGCTGTGAGAGATCAGCACAGCCAGGCAAGGGAGCTGTATATAAGGAATTATTAGGTCACCTTCTCATTTCCTGGACCCAGATTCTTCTTTCATTTGGTTAAGTACAGGGAAGACCTGTGTCCCACCCTCTCCACCTGCAGCCTCCTCTGCTACACCTGGGGTGAACTGCCATGACTCTCAGGATTCCTTTCTCACTTGCTGGTGATTTCTGAACATCCAGTGGAACACACTGGTCTAGACCCACTTCTGCATTGAAACCATTGGTGTTCCTCTTTGGGTCCTCTGGAGTCTGCCCAGGAGAGCTGTCAGTTTTCAACTTTTAATGTGAGGGCTACACAGATGAGTTTTGCATCCCCCCAGGAATCCTTTCTAGCCTCCTGGCCCCCAGCCCTCCAGAGTAGGGCTTTGAGGCTGACAAGATGAAGGTTTAAGAGTGAATGTGCCTGGACAGAGGCTGGGAAAGTGCTGGGTGAGGCATCTCCATACTCAGGGTGCTCTGGCTAAGCTGGAAGGAAGCAGCTTGGTAATATAACCCTGGCTGCAGGGTCCGAGAGGCAATACCAGCTAAGATGACTTCCCCTAGGTGGATTTCCCTCCAGACACCGCAAACTCTAATGGCACGTGACTAACTTTATTTTGAGAAAGCCATAAGCACACTCATCATGTGGCTGCCATTTCTTTTGGTCACCTGTGGTGGTTGCTGCAGCTGTGATGGCACACCTCTTTGGGGGTTTCCTTCAGGAGCTGTGCCATTCTGCGTATTTCCTATGATCAATCTCTGCTCCCTGAGTGTTAATTTGGTTTTTGGATACTGCCAAAAGTCAGGGGAGTCAATTAAAAAAATAATAATACAATGACTGAGCTGAACAATGAGGTCAAAAATATGTGACTTTAATGAATTGTTTTGTTTGTTTTTGTTTTTTTGTAAAGTAACAATAAAAGCAGTATTTACAGGCAAGTTCCAGAGAGAATTGGACAATGGCAGTGATGTCATTTTAGTAATAAATAACCTCTATTGTTATTTATATAGCTTTGAGATGAGGGCGTAGAGAGTTTTAGTCCCTGCCCTGCCCCTATCTGGGTAAGTCAGAATCCGAGGGGTCTAATATGGAAGGCTTGAGAGCTATCATGGAGTTCCCGGTTAAGTCCTAGAGTCCCATTACTAGCTGTGAGACCTTGGATAAGCTAGCCACCTTTCCCTATCTCGGTTTCCTCATTTGTCAACTGAGGATAATAGTATTACTTCCCTGGGTGGTTGTGAGGATCCACTGAGTCATCATGTTTGAAGCACTCAGCACTGGGCCCGGTGCTTACAGGAAGTGATCCATAAATCTAAGTTATAGTTATTGCCCCTCCCCCCCTTTTAACAGAGGACACACCTTTTTTCTGAGCCAGCAAGTACTGAGCTCCTGTGTGCCATGCACTGCAAAGTGACTTATGTATATTCTCACTTAACCCAATGAGATAAGGCGCCAATATTTTCCTCATTTTGCAGACAAATTGAGGATAAGGAGTAAATTGAGGGTAAGAAGCTATGCCTGTTTGCTTCTGTAGCTTCATATTTTCATGGTCCAGTCGTGTTTGAGTGGGAGAAGGACAGTCTCGGGAACCCGGATGCCATCTCAGCAAAAGGTGGATATGAACATAGGATTGGCTTTTTCAAAGCAGCCAGTTCCCTGCAGTGGGCAGTTAGGCAGCTGCTCCTAAGTGAGAAACAGGACCAGTGCCAGCCTCAGGGCTTTATTAATGGTGCAGGGCCAGGGAGAAGGCAAGGAAAACAGGCCAGACATTTGCTCAGTACCCCATAAACCGGCCTTGCCTGCATCAAGCCTGATTGGCTCCGAGCCGTCTGGAATGGATATTAGTTCTCTATTTAGTAAACAGATGAAATAGCCTCAGAGAGGTCATGTGACTTGTTAAAAATCACTCAAACACTTGAATCTCCCTCCCCATGCACTTAACTGTTAGGGAACCATTTCTGGGGTGGTTTCTGATCCCCGTTGCAGCCTCCTGCCCAAATCAGGATCTGAGCCCAGAAGAAGAGCCTCAGATTGAAGTGGTTAAACAAAGGGAGGGTATTGTGGGGAGATTCCAGTTGTGGGGTTGTGGTAGGCAGGTTGTCTGAGGACCCAGTGCCAGTGCAGGTGGGGCTAAGGCTGGGCAGTGCCCCTGCTAGGAGTCACAGGGGGCCTGGCCCGGCTCCTGTCTGCTTCATGACCTTGCCTGTGGGCAGCTCTGGCTCCCTTGGGGCAAAGCCTAAGCTGCTGATCTTTCTGGGCCCCCAGTTGGGGTTCCCTGGGTAGGGTCCCACAAAGAATAGTGCAGGGGCCCCCCAACAGGTCTTTTGTTTTGGTTGGGAGCGAACTGCCCTGACCACCTGCCTGCTGCGAGGGCAAGAAGGAAGTGCACATGAATGGGGGGTGATGGAATGGAAAGTGCTCGAGAGGAAAGATCTAGTAGAGGTTCTTTTCAAAGGCTGATGGATTGATGACATCCAAGGGAACTGAAACGGAGACTCAGAACTAGGCTGGGATGCAATCTGAGTGGGAAGACAGCTTGAAGCAGAGGTTGCTGGGGTGGCGATTGATTAGAAGTGGTGGGGGCTGGGAGGGGGGTGGGGCAGGGGACGCATGGTAAGTAGGGGAGCAGCACTGTGGCAAGATGGAGGGAGTGCTGCCCGCCTCCTTACCCAGGCAGAGCTTGCAGTCTAGAGCATTTCTGTGCAGGGCACCCAGGCTGTCTTGCTGCTCCAAGGGAAACAAGGTCCATTCTGCTGGATGCTCATCATGGTGCTGAGCACCAGTAGGGTGGAGAGTTTCAAGTAGGAGGGTTCAAGGGGAGCCCCTCCTATCCTTTTCCCTCTCTCCCAATCTGAGCATCCCTCTCCATCAACTGCCCTGGCTCCCCCAGGGTTGGGGTGAGGTGAGGTGGGACTCTGGGCCCCTGGAAGGCTCCACTGCTTTCCTTGAGGCACCTATTCAATGCATCCTGCCTCTAGGGGAAGGAGTACGGAGGATTATAGTCTTCGAGAAAGACCGACCTTTCTTCCCAACTGCATGTTCAGGGCCCTATAGCTTCTACCAACAGAGGGTGACTCCGACTGGGTGGGTGGACCACGGCTTGGAGTTGGATGATGTGCGTGCCATGTCTCATGGGAGCAGTAGGAACACGGTACCAGGTCCCGGCCTGACTCCATCTTTCTGTGACCTGTGACTCAGGTGGGGCCCAGCAACACCCATGTATTGACACCAGATGCTGTGATAATCAGGGAGCAATGCACATGAAGGGCTGGATGGATGCTCCCCTGGGCCTTTTTCCTTTCTTCTGGAAAGGGAAGGGGGAGCAGCCAGGAGACCGACATTAGCTTCTTACTCCACCACCGCTCCTAGCTGTGAGAGCCTGGGCAAGTACCTTCCCTCTCTGCACAGTGGTTGCCTTCTCTCCTGAGCTTGCAGGGCCATTGTGAGGCATCTGGCACCCAGGAAACACCCAGAAAGCACCCAGGAAATGTTCCCTTTCTATGACTTCATAGAGTACACCACTCAGGAGGCCAGCTCAGGGAGGTAGAGAGGGGTGAAGCTCTCTGACTTCTTTGTTCCGGGTTCTAGACTTACCTTAGGGGCCTGGGGTTGGGGTGGAAGAGGCCTGAAGTCCATGCACACTCTTCCCCCACCTCCACGGAGGGCCTCTTTTCTCCGGCCTTTCCAGCCCCAGGCAAACAGGCAGAGCCAGCAGAAGTGTTCTTCATTGCCATATGGGAGGTTTTATTTGTATACTCGCGAATTTTCCCGTCCAACCCTCCCATTCACATGATTGTACAATCTCCGCCTTCTGCTCACACTCTGGCTCCCATCCGAGGTCACACACCTGCGAGCAGAGACCTTCGTGTTAGGAGCTAAGATCGCCCCCAGGGGGCGCTGCCGTCCAGGGAGAGGGCTTAGGGAGAGGGCTTAGGGAGCGGGCGCAGCGAGGTCTGGCAGGTTGGATATGGGCCCACACCCCCTTCCTTTCCTGGGACCTGAATTCTCTCTTGGAGGGCCTGGGGTGCTTTCTTTCTTTTTCGTGCTAAGGAACTTTTTCAGAGTAAATCTTACTTGAAGCATGAATAAATAAAACAAATGGAGAGCTGATTTGGACTGAGAGGGGATGGGATGTGGCAGAGCCCTACTTGCCCACATTGTCTTCCCCCACACTTAAATTCCTAAACTGCTTACTCAGATTTCTGTGAGATTTTGAGTCATAGCAGTCGTGGCCCCTCCCGAGGCTTCCCGGCAACAGGATCTCCCTCAGAATCCACACTCCCAGAGTGCCTCTCCTTCCCTAGGGCCCCTAGTTGGGTCCTGAGAGGCTCCAGCCTAGCCAGTGGGCCTGTGTGTGGTCTTGGTCAATGGCTTCCCCCTCTCTGAGCTTCCCTTTCTAGGCATGAAGTTGGGGCCTCCCAGCACTGCCAGCCACAGCCCCCTGGGTCCTGGGCCCTCTGATTCTGGGGCCCAGCTCTGGGTCTGGCTTGGGGCCTGCATCGCACCTGGCCCGGCAGCGGTGTTGTCACACCCTGTATGGATGGCACATAGGCAGCTCAAGTGACGCAGAGCAGAAGCGGGTGCAGCAGCGCTTGACGAAGCGCAGGGTGGATGATCTGCACATCACCCGGGGTCCTGGGAGGTGGACTCGCGTGGGCAGCCCCTCAAACCAGTTCCTCTGGTCGGCTCCTTCCAGCTGCTCCTTGTGCCCATGGTGGGTCTTCGGGAAGACAACTCCAGGGTCCCCAGTGAGTAGGTGCCTCCCCCAGGCTCCAGGGCAAGTGGTCTGGCCATGACCCCTCAAAGTCATCAGGCCTTCAGGCTTCACCTGTTTTTCTCTCTCTGGCACTGCCGTACACGACTGCCTGGCCTTCCTCTCTGGCAACCCCTCCTTGGGCTTTGACTCCTTAGGCTTCCCCAAGGTCTTTGACTCCAGTTTCTTCTTGGAGTAGCAGGCCTCCTGGGGCTCCGCCTTGTTCTGGTCCACTTGAGCACGGACCGTGTCCCTGGCAAGGGGAGGAACAGCAGTCAGAGAGCAGGACTGAGGCCTGGTCCTCCAGCCTGGCCCTGAGATAGTGTGCAGACGCTCGGGGGAGCCCGTGGAGAAAGCTAGCGAGAGCCTGGAAGAGACCTCCTCTACCCCCCAGAGGCCTCACACCTGGGGGCAGGGATGTGATACACACTGGCCACAGGGATGTGAGAGGTTGGGAAGGCAAAGGCAGTGACTAGTAGGTAGGACGCCTAGGAACATGGGTAGTCTGCATCAAATGCAGGTTAGGGTTCTGCCTCTCTGGGTTTCAGTGGATGGGGTGAACTAGTCCGATGTTGTTTATTTCAAATTGTGTTCCAAGAAACCTGAGGGTTCTGAGGAATCCCCCCATCCCCTCTCCAGGGGCAGGGTGAAGGCAGGAGACCCCCTCCCTGCCAACACACACACACAACACAATTAAGGCTTGGGAAAAGATTTTGAAGAGAGGTTCTGCTGCTTTGAAAAGTTTGGAAAATTATCAGAGACTAGACGATCTTGATCCTCTGGCTTGCATCTAGGAGGCCAACTGAGAGAGAGGAGCCCAGAGAGGTGGAGTTACCCAGAAGCACTGGAAGGGACTTTCCCCAAGGGTGTCTGTAATAGACTGGGTCCCCTGCAAAGTGGCAGCACCAGCCTAGCTGAGTGTGTGGAGAGCAGCGAGGCCTTGGGCTCAAGATGGTGACAATACTGCGGATGATAATGGCCTGCGCTGATTGAGCGCCCACTATGTGTGAGGCCCGGGACCCTCACGACAGTCCTGCACAGGAGGAGGCCGTGAAGTGGCTTGGAGAGCACAGGCTTTTGAGACAGGCAACCTGGGATCAAATTTGCTTCTGCCTCTTACTCTCTGTGTGATTTGGGGCAAGAAATGTAACCTCTCAGAGCCTTGGTTTCGTCATCAGTAAAATTGGGATAATTCTGTCTACCTAAATAGGATTGTTGTGAAGAATAAACTAAATGGGACAATGCTTGTAAAGAACGGGTGTGTGGTATTGGTCAATGGCACAGTATCCGGTACTTAGCAGGGGCCTAATAAAGCAGGTGAGTTTTCTTAACATTCTGATGTGACTGATGAGGAATCTGAGCCTCAGCAAGATGCCTAGTCTGCAGGTGAATGTTGGGGTTGTGTTGACTTGAGAGGGGGAAGAGAGGGGTGCCCACCCTGCTCAGGGCCCCAGGTGGTAGTTAGTCCCATAACTGCACGGTTATGACCATGGTTATGATCACAGCTCTGATGATAGACAGGAATGGCTTCAAATCCTAGTTCTGTCACTTACCAGGTCAGGTAACTGGGACAAGTCACTTCATCTCCTGAGCCGCAGCTTTTTATTAGTAAAATAGGGCTCATATACAGAGCCTTTGTGAAAATTCTTTCCTTAGCACAGTGTCTGTTCCTAGTAGAGATAGATGTTGGGCCCATGTGGGGGCTGTGGGTGGGCTTAGCTCACCTAGAGATCAGGAGGACCTTCTGAACTTTGAACGGTGAATTCCAACACCTTTTGGCCAGGTTATGCAGTTCTTGGATCCGGGGGTTTGAGTTCTTGAGTAGCCTCAAGAGCGACAAGTTTTTTAACACCTGTCAGAGTAGAGAAATAAAAAAACAACAAAAAACAGATGCTTCAGTTCTGTGATAGCCTCCCACTCACCATCCAGACTTTCGCTCAACTCAGCCGGGCGACTTGTTCCGGGTCACTTGTTCATGCAGCCGGAGCAGGACTGCATGGGGGCTGGGGCTCTCTCGGCCGGGCCACGATGGGGCCTCTTACCATTTTAAGTCGGTTCCACTTAAATAATTTGCTGACAGGCTGCTGTATCTTGTGTGGTTCCTCATCTTGCATCTGAGAGAGAGGGGCAAGTGCTGACACAGGAGGAACCCCCTCCCAACACCTCCCTTATGCCTCTCCATGTGACTCAGCACGATTTGACAGTTTTGTCAACTCGGTTTGGGGGCAGAAATAGGGAGATCATTCTAACTCTCCTGACCTCCCTTCACCCTTCGGCACTCCCTTTCCCTCCACCTGCGTCCGTGTGGTTGGACTCTTTGTAAGGACCCCTCTAGCTCCAGTCCCTAGTCCCACCTTGGAACCCACACTATTCCGGGGCCTCTTCTTTGCTGATGGACTCATGCTGGGGTTGTGACGCCTCAAAAACAGATGGAGCAAGACTGGTCCAGGTACTGCCTGAGCCCTGCCCCTCTCAATTCAGCCAGCACACAGGCTGGCCATTTGGATGGTTGCGCTGCAGCTCCCAGGGAGGGGAGCTGTGACATCACTGAAATGTGTGACAACAGCGGCTGGGTCTCCAAGGAGTGTGTATGTGGCAGGGGTGGAGGGTGAGGAAGGAACTCCCATATGAGGAGAAAGCCAGGCAGAGGCATATGTTGTTACCACCTCCCTGTGAGGTAAGAGGATTATCCCCTTTTAATGAAGAAGCCAAGGTTCAAAGAGGTTAAATAACATTATCCATACAGTTGGATAATGGTGGAAACCTAAGGTCTAACAGTCAACCCATGAAACCAGGGGTTCCCAACTATGCTCATCTGTTCATTTATATCACATGTGTTAAATGCCCAGGGTACATGTCACATGTCAAGTGTTGTTCTGAGTACTGGAATAGAAAATTCCTACCCTAAGGAACTTACATTCTAGTGGAGGGCAAACAAAACAGTGTGTGCTTGTAAATGTTCAATAATTGGCTCTCTAAAACAGTGTGTGTGTGTGTGTGTGTGCGCACGCGCGCGCGTGTGCGTGTGTTTCTCTGGACCGCAGGCCAACACTCTAACCTCTGAGCCAAACCGGCCAGGGCATGCATGTGTTTCTTATAAATTTTACTAATAGAAATCTGAAATAATGAAATTTGACAATACTCTTTATTGTAAGTTCCGTGTAGCCAGTTGATTCTTACAGTGCCTTATCTTTAATTGTGCCTAACTCTTGTATCCATAGCCAGTCTATAGTGGTAATGGATGAACAAGTGTAGTTCTAACATGAATGTCGATATTTTCATTTATACTAAGAGTAAGAAAAAGTGAAAAAAATAAAAGAACAAAGATGTTGAAATTCCACGCATTCATCAATGAGAAACTTACTTGTATTGGATCATAGTTTTCAAATACTGGAAGTATATTTTCTCATTTTGGGGGTGGGTGTGTGTTGCTATTTACATGTAACAGTTATAGACAGGACACATGTTTACACTTAACCTGCATTATTAACATCTCCATTACTTAAGGCTAGACCAGGGGTCAGGAAAGTTCTTCTGTACAGGCCATATAGTTGCAACTGCTCAGCTCTGCTTCTGTAGTGTGAAAGCAGCTATAGATAGTATGTAAATGAGTGGGCATGGTTGTGTTGCAGTAAAACTTTGTTTACATTGTCTTGTGCATTGTAGGATATTTAAGTATCCGTGGCTTCCACTAACTAGAAGCCAGTAGCAACCTCCAGTTTTGACAACCAAAAATGTCTCCAGACATTGCCAAATGTCCCCCAGGAGGCAACATTGCTCTCATTTGAGAACTGCTGCTATAGTTTCTCTCTCTCTCTCCACTTGCATTTACTATAAGCAGCAAAAGAGATCGGGTGGCGTCTTTAGCACCTTACTTGGAAGTATCCTTAGCTAGATCACTCAACCCATCAGGCACATTTTCTGCTTTCCACTTTACTGCAACTGAGCTGCTAAACTTTGTGCCACAACATCACAAGAATTCCTCTGCCCCCACTTTCCAATGTGTATATCTCGTTCCTCTATGCTGTGACTGACTGCAACCATATCAAAGGCCCAGGGCCTCGAGTAACAGCTTTTTCAAGGCACAGTAGGCTTTCACTACACTCTTCTCAAAGGCTGTTGCCCAGTCCTAACACCACTCCCATATTTTAGAGTGCTGTGACAGCAGCCCTCTGCCCCAGTGCCAACATCTCTGTGTGCTATCTATGTCTGCAAAGCAAATCATCCCCAAAATTAGCAGTTTAAAACAAGAAGTATTTATTATCTCAAAGGTTTTGAGCATCAGGAATCCAGGAATGCTCTAGCTGAATGGTTCTGCCTCAGTTTCTCACGAGGTTGCAGTCAAGCTGCTGGCCAGGGCTGCATCATCTCTAGGCCTATGAGGGCCGATGAAACTGTTTCCATGCTCACTCATGTGGTTGCTGGCAGGCCTCTGTTCTCCTCTGGCTGCTGGCTGGAATCTTCAGTTCCTTGCCATGTGGGCCTCTCTGTGAGGCTTTTGACAAAGTAGTAGTTTGCTTCCCCCAGAGTGAGTGATCCAAGCAATAGAGAACACAGCCAAGATGGAAGCTGTGGCCCTTTCTTTTTAAAATCCTAATTTTGGAAGCAATATATACCATCACTTCTGCCATGCTTATTGGTCACATAGATTAATCTTAATATAGTATAGAAGAGAACTATACAAAGGTCTGAATAAACAGAAGGCAAGGAACATGGGGCTTTTTAGGTAGCTGGCTGCTGCATTTTAATTTTATTCAAGATAATTTTAAAATTTCCTTTTGACTTGGGTTATTTTGATTTTTTAATTTTGTTTTTTCTTTATTGATTTTTAGAGAGAGAAGAAGGGAGGAGAGAGAGAGAAACATCGATGAGAGAGAACATCGATTGGCCGCCTCCTACATGCCCCACACTGAGGATCGAGCTCACAACCTGGACATGTGCCCTGACTGGGAATCGGGAATCCAACCGGTGACCTCTTGGTGCATGGGTCGGTGCTCAACCACTGAGCCACACCGGCGGGGCCATTGACTTGGGTTATTTTGAAGTGTTGTGTTTTATTTCTATGTGTTGCACTGTTTTCCAGATATCGTTCTGTTATTATTTATATTTTAGTTCTTTTAAAGTCATAAAATATATTTTATATGATTTAAATTCTTTAAAATTTATTAAAGTTTGCATTATGGTCCAGAATATGATGTATCTTCGGTGAATGTTTGTGTGTACTTGAAAAGAATGTTTATTTTGCTGTTTTGGGGAAAAGGGTTATAAGACATCAATCAGAACAAGTTAGTTGCTAGTGTTCAGGTTTTCTGTAGCCTTAGCTTTTTTTCTGTCTATCTAGTATTTGTTTTACTGATTACTGAGAGAGAAGCTTTGAGTTTTATAACTGTATTGTAGATTTTTCTCTTTCTTATTGTACATCTTTTGGTTTTGCTTAATGTATTTTTGAAGCTCTGTTATTAGATGTATATATGTTTATGTCTGTTAAGTCTTCTTAGTGAATAGAAGCTTTTATCATTATGTAATGTCCCTCTTCTTCCCTGTTAATAGTTCTTCTTTTGAAGTCTACTTTTTCTGACATTAATACTGCCACTCCAATTTGCTTTGATTAGTGTATGTATGGTATTTTACTCCATCTATTTACTTTTAACCCATATATTTATTTATAATAAAATTGAGTTTCTTGCCTCTTCCTTTTATTCCCTCAATCTAGTAATTGGTCTTTTAATTGACCATTTGGATTAAACTCTTCCATCTTACTATTTGTTTTATGTTTTTTCATCTCTGCATTTTTTTTCCTTCTTTTTCTTCCTTACTTTGGATTGATTGTGGTTTGTCAGGGAAAAACCTTAACTTCATGGGTACAAAAAGTAGAGAATGAGACTGTATCTAATCAAGACAGTATATTTCTAATAGTACACCAAACAACATGAACATCAGCTCTAAGTCCAACCAGTGATACAGAGTTCCTAGATGCACAGTATACATAAAGTGGGTTTGCACTGTGGCTTAGAAACCCGCATCTAGCACTTTTATAGCAAGCGATAAACAAGCCTGCTTTTGTTTGAGAAACACATGATCTCACCTCTCAAAATTGCTAGCTGTATTAATAATTCTGAGTAAGGGTCCAAGTGAAAGAGAAGTCAGGGCCTTGCAATCTTAACATACTCAACCAGTCATATTGAAAACAAAGAGGTCCAGGTAGGATGCATCCCAATATTTTTATGATTCTATTTTATCTCCACTATTGGCTTGTGAGTTATACTTCTCAATTTTTTTTTTAGTGGTTGCCCTTGTATTTACAATATATATTTTTAATTAATCGAGTCAGTCTTCAAATAATATTATAACACTTCTTAAATAGCATAAGGGCCCTTTGACAGTATACTTCCAATTCCTCATCCCATCATTTTTTTTACTGTTGTTATTGTCATACATTTTCCTTTTATATATCTGCAGATCACTTTTCTTTGCTTTACACAGTCTATTATCTTTTAAGGTGATTAAAAACAAAGTAATACTTTATTTTATTTTTTTATCCTCACCCGAGGACATTTTTCCATTTTTTGTTCAGATAGAGTGTGAGGGAGAGAGAGGAAGAGAGAGAGAGAGAAACATCGACATGAAAGGGACACATTGAGTGGCTGCCACCCGCATGACCAACCAGGGCTGGGGACAAACTGCAACCGAGGTACGCGCCCTTAGAGGGAACTGAACCCGGGTCTCTCTGGACTGCAGGCCAACACTCTAACTGCTGAGCCAAACTGGCCAGGGCAGAAAAATATTTTATATTTACCTTTATTTCATCCATTTCCAGAGATCTTCATTTCTTTATGTAGATCCAGGTTTCTCTTTGGTATCAAATTCTTTCTGCCTCCAGAACTTCCTTTACCATTTCTTGTAGTGCTGACCTGCTAGTAATGAATTTTATTTTGTTCATCTGAAAAAAGTGTTTGTATCACCTTCAAGTTTAAAAGATATTTTTGCTGGGTATAGAATTCTGGGTAGATAGTTTTTTCTTTCAGCATTTTAAAGATAACATTCTGTTGTCTTCTGATCATATAATTTCTAATCATATAACTCCTCTTATGAGAAGTCTTCTTTAATTCTTACCTTTGTTCCTCTGTAAGTAGTGTATTTTTTTCCTCTAGCTGCCTTCATGATTTTTTCCTTGGTTTTCAACAGTTTGACTATATAGTTAGGTCATATTGTGTGTGTGTGTGTGTGTGTGTGTGTGTGTGTGTGTGTGTGTGTTTATCTGCATTTCTTCTTCTGGGATTCAAATTACACATTTTTAAGCTCTTGGATGTTCTGTTCTGTTCTTGTTTTGCTTTGCTTCACTCTTTTTTCTCTTTCTGTTTCAGTTTGGGTGGTCTCTGTTTACCTATCTTCAAGTTTACTGATTTTTTTGTCAGATGTATTGAGTTTACTGATGAGCTTGCCAAAGGCAGTCTTCATCTTTGTTACATGTTTTTAAAATTCCTAGAATTTTCCATATGACTCTTTTTTTATAGTCTCCATCTCTCTGCTAAAATTCCCCTTCGGTTTATACATGTTGTCTACTTTTTCCAACAGTGGCCTTTCACATATTGTTACAATTGTTTTAAATTCTCTGTCAGATAACTTCAGAGTTATCTGGGTCTTCAGTCTGGTTCTGGTTCTGTTGATTAATTTGTCTCTTGACAATAGGGCTTTTTGTTTTTTGTTTTTGTAAAGTTGCTTTTTGTATATATGTTATAGTGTTTTATTGATTTATGAACATAATGAGTAGAACAGTAGAGAATGAGGACAATATTATTTATGCTTAGAAATTGTCACATTGTCCTCACTATCGGTTGGGGGGTGATCAGTATTTCTCTCTCACATTGATGTTTCTATCTCTGTCTCCCTTCCTGTCTCTCTAAACAAATCAATAAAAACATATATATTTTTTATCCTCACCCGAGGACATTTTTGCATTTATCCTCAGATAGAGTGGGAGGGAGAGAGGGAGGAAGAGAGAGAAACATCGATGTGAGAGAGACATATCAACTGGTTGCCACCCACACGACCCCAACCCAGGCCAGGGACAAACTGCAACCAAGGTACACGTGCCCTTAGCAGGAACTGAATCCAGGACTCTCTGGTCCATGGGCCGATGCTCTAACCACTGAGCAGAACCGTCCAGGGCTAAAAACATACTTTAAAAAAAGAAACTGTCATATCTCTTCTTAGGCCATTAGGGTAGAGGTCTGAATCAATCTTGTCAGGAGTTGAACTAGGTTTGGGTTTTTTTGTTTCCATGATTACTTTTAGTATCTGTGAACTCCCACTCTCACGCTAGCCACACTGGGCCTTTAGCAATTCAATGAAACCTGTAACTGAACTCTTCTTACCTGCTTGTCTGGAGACCTTGTCTTCCTCCTGCTTCACAAGTGTGCCAGTGCCTGCATCCCATTTTTTCTTTAACACTCCTGTCCTCTGGAATTCAGGTTAATTGGTTGCTCTGCAACCTCAACTCTCTGATGGATTCAACAAAAGTTATAACTTTATGGATTACCTAACAATTTAAAAATTTATCAGTGTGGGAGCGATGCTCTTCCCAGCTTTCTGCATCCTGGATGGAAGCCAGAAGTCCAAGCCATCTGCTTTTCCACTGCTCCTTTCAGCTCCTCTTGCCACCACTCCTACGTCCGCTGTCTGGGTTCCTCTTGGCCGACACTTTTCCAGCATAGCCCCTGCATTATTTCTAGTTCGGATGCTTTCTTCCCTCTCCACCCTTTCATCTGGGAAATATCTGGCGAAGAGAAAGGACAGGGGTTCCTGATCTGTCACTATCTTGGGGACAGCTCAAAATAATCCATGGAGTCTTGTTTCTAGCGATGAGCCTGAAAAGGGGGGAGATAACCGTGTGAGCTGAGTTTTCATCCACTCTGCTCCTGAACTGGCCTTATTTCTCTGTGCTGGCAAATGGGACCAGGTATCCATTCTATCCATTAATGAGGAGTAGGAATCAACTGACCAAAACATTTCCTGGAAGATGAAAACTGCAACAAGGTAAAAGAAGAACAGGCCCGGAGTAGTGGTTGTAAGCACAGTCTCTGGAGGCAGCCTACTGGGGTTCAGATTCCATCTCCATCACTTACTAGCTGTATGGCCTTGGACAAGTCCCTTCACTTCTCTGCATCTTAGTATCTGTACCTGTAAAATGGAAATAATAGTAGTACTTACCTCACAAGATTGTTAAGAGGATTAAAAGAGTTAATATACACAAAGTACTTATAATAATGACAGGTGCATAATAAGCTGTGTAGAACTATTAACTATTAGGACATACTTTATAATTTCAGAAATTTGTAGAAGAAAGCAGTTTCTTCCCTTTCTCAGAACCCATTACAGTCAAAACAGGTCATGTTTATTGAACATCTCCAAAGTGCCTAAGTCCTGTTCTAAGCATTTTACATGAATTATCTCATAAGAGGCAGGGATTAATTGTTCCTATCTAAGGGGCAAGGAAATCCAGGATCAGAGAAATTAGATGTTTGCATAGCTGGCTGGACGCAGAGCTAGGTTTACAACCCAAGAGGGTCTGACTACCATGCCTTTGTGCCTAACCACTGCGCACGTTTCTTCCAGTAAACTAGTGAGAAAGAGTTTACCGGATAACAACAATAATAACAATAGAAGAGGCAGTGCTTTAAGTATTTGTACAGAGTGTTGCTCCCTTGACATGGAACCTGAATGTGTCATGAATTTTCACACTTCCCTTCCTTTTCCCCCTCTTCTCTGCTTGTTGAACTTATTTATTCAAAACTCGGCTCAGATATCAGGCCTAGGTATTTTTCTGACAATGGAGGGATTTAAGCAGGGAGTATAGCATGTCAGACTTACATGTTGAAATGATGACTGAGTGCTGGGGGGATTGGGGGAGGCGGGGATGGAGTGTAGCAGGGCCAGAATGAGTTTAGGAAAACCAACTACAAGGCTGTTGTAGGAGCCAAGGGAGAGATGGTGGTGGGAACGGAGAGGAATGGTGGATTGGAAAGATATTTAGGAAAGGAATCGACAGGAAATGAAGATGTATTTTAATGAGGGCAGAGAAGGACAGGGAGGTGCCAAGGATGAGTCCTAGCTCTTGGCTTGCTCGAGGATGTTCGTTGAATGAATGATCAAGTGACCCCTCGGGGCAGAAGCATCTCCTACAGACACTTCCCCACCTGCCCCCCACCCCCACCCCTCCACTCCACCCCCTTGGCTTCTGGAGTTATGAGCACAAGAGGATGGGTGGAAGGGAAGAGGAAGAGAATGGGCACAGTCTCTCTCTCCCGGAACTGCTAGACTGGACTCTGGCACTAGTCTGAGCCAGGAGGCACTGCAGGCAAGGGGGCAAGTGTTTCCCTTCTCGTCCTGCAATTTGCACCCCTCCCCGCCAGCCCCGGCATGCAGCGCCCCTCTTAGTACCTACAGGAGTTGGCTCTTCGCCGGTGTCTGGGGGTGCAGCGCAGCGGCCCACCCCTCTAGACCTGACCCGCCCGGTCCGGCGCCCACCCCGCCCAGTGCGCTGGAAGGCTGGGCGTTGGCTCTATCTAGTCCTGGACCTCGGAACCAGGGGCTGCCTGGTGAGTCCCAGGGTCTGGGGGTCCTCCGCCGCAGTGCACCTGCCCTGACGGGTAGCACTGTGTGGGTGCCCACCCCCTCCGACCAGTCCTCAGCCTCTCTTTCCCTGCTTGCTCCCTGTCGAGATGTGTGCGCATCAACGTGCAAGTGTGGCGGGGGTTCGGGTTGGCGCCGGTTGCGTGGGGGCTGCCTGGCAGTCCGGGAGCATCAAGTGCGTGTGGGTAGGGAGCCCGCGCGTGTCCCCACGGCGGGTCTGCGCCGGCAACAGGGCGCGGCTAGTGGAGCCGAGCGTGCGGCCCCGAGCGCACGGCAGTGGCCGGACGGAGGCCAGCTGGGAGCGGGGAGGAAGGATGCGGGCCGGGAACTTTTCGCCTGCCCTGGAAGTAAGAGATTTCGCGCCCGAAGGGGCTCCCCAAGACCGCGGGGTGAGAGGCGAGCGCGTGTGCCCGCCGCCGCCCCTCCCCCACTTCCGCCTCCCGCCTCTTCCTCGTTCCCGGCTCCCAGGGCCCGTGCGTCCCGGGGGAGACCCGGCGGCGCGGCCCCACCCCGGCCGGCACGGCTCGCTCCCACGCCCCCGTCCCCGTCTCGCTGGAGCGGACAGACTGAGTCAGCGGCGGCGCCAGCGCGGCAGGTAGGGGCTCCGCCGAGGCGGCGGGCGCAGGTGCTACGGGAGGGCCGGTGGGGGGGGGGGGGGCGATCCCGGGTGGAATGGCCAGGGCAAGGGTGGGGGTGTCTCCGTCACCTCCCCTCCCTTCCCTCGCGGACAGGGCTGTCCCTTTTTAGGGAATTCTTTCGCTCTCCCAGACTACAGTGCGGGTGGGGCAGAGACCAGGAGGGCGCTCTCCATTTCACTGGTCCCCAGCTGGGCCCCTGGCAACCTCTTGCCTCCAAATCTCTTCACCTCTCTCCCCAGCACCGTTAGTCGTGTAAACAAGTCCCTACTTCTGTTCAGCACTGGCCCTGTGGCCCCCCGGGGGGCAGCTCCTTCCGTCTCCTGCCATTGATGGGGGTTGGGGGAAGGGAACATCGAGGAGGCGTCCAGGAGCCCCTGGTCCCTGTCACTCCCCCACCCTCTCACTCGCCCTCCCCCACCCGCTGCTAAAGCAGTCGGCCTCAGGAGCCCGGGTATTTTTAGCATTGTGACCTGGGCCGCAGATCTAAGAGCCTTTCCCAGGAATTGGTGTCAGCGCCTTTCTCCTCCACCGCTAGCCCGCCAGCCCGTGGCTGCAAGGTCTCCCCACACTTCCATGGCGCTGCCTGGTCCAGTGGGTTTGGGTCCATCACCGCAGCCCCAGCGCCGGTGGAGCTGATGGGGTCTTGCATACGCTGAGTACGGATGGGGCGAGGAAGGAGTCTGCGGAGGAGGAGGATCGTCCTCGGGTTAGATACTACTTCCTTGCCTCCGGTGATGGGCTCTGAGCCCAGTGCCTGGAAGTAGATTGATCCAATACGAGTGAATGCACAGGGCCTGGGCTGCCCAGAGCGCTGGTGTTCTGGAAAGCTCTCAGAACTGGGCTTGGTCCGAATTGGACCCAGAACCTGCCCTTCCAATTGCTACTCACTGGTGGGGAGATAAGACAGAGGGGACGTGTGTCAGAGGGGACATCAGCGCAAATAAAGAGCCGTGGGAGCGCAGAGAAGAGCGAGCTTTACGTCTCACAGAGCACCCTCGCAAGCTATGTCTTGTGTTTGAGGTAGGTAGGATGATATGCCATTTTCAGACGGAAAGACAGACTAGAAGGCTGACTTCCTTAGGCAAAGAGCCAAGTCTGGAAGTCAGGTCTGTGACTTCAGAGCAGGATTTGGAGAGGATGGGGGTGAAGGTGATGGGGGGGTGTGAGTAGAGAGAGAGAGAGGAGGGAAGGGGGTACTTAAGCTTTTTTTTCGGGTGTCTGAAGAATGGGCAGGAACCAGAGCACTAGAGGAAGAGGACCTTCCACCCCGAGACCTCTGTCCTATCTGCTTCCCTGGCCTCTGAGGAGGGAGGGGTCCGTGAGGTGGATAAATGCCTCCCCAATTTGGGCTGGATCAGTCCCTCCAACACCCCCCACCCCCAGATGGGATTGATTCTGGGACTTGGCCATTGGCTCTGTCTGTCCCCTGAGTACAGAGGAGCCTCTCTTGCGGTGCCTGGAACTGGCATCCCCTTTGTGGAGCTAGGGTTGGCCCCGCCTCTGTATGAGACTTGAAGTTTGTGGTAATGGACTTTGTTTTAGGGAAGGAGAAGGAGGAAGCCAAGTTCAGAGGTGTCTGGGCTGGAACCAGAGGCCTCACTGCTGGGATGCTGGCTGCAGTGGGGCTCCCCAAGCTCAGGCCCCCACTGCGTTGCCTCTCAGCTTCATAGCTTCGTCTTCCACTCTCCAGGAGCTGACATGGACCCAAATCCTCGGGCATCGCTGGAGCGCCAGCAGCTCCGCCTGCGGGAGCGGCAGAAATTTTTTGAGGACATCTTACAGCCAGAGACAGAGTTTGTCTTCCCCCTGTCCCACCTGCATCTTGAGGCACAGAGACGTAAGTTCTAAGTCCTGGGGAGAGGGACTGGGATAAGGAGAAAGTCTTAAAGATCCAGAATCTTGGGGGCTCCTCCCCCTTGTTTTCTTGGCCCTCTGAACTTCTATCTCTGGACCTGACAGATATCTCTGGCCTATCAGCTCCAGCCTGGGTCCTCCTGACTTGCCCCCTTCTTGATCTGCAGCCCCCATAGGTAGTATCTCATCCATGGAAGTGAATGTGGACACCCTGGAGCAAGTGGAGCTTATTGACCTTGGGGATCAGGACGGAGCAGACGTGTTCTTGCCTTGCGAAGATCCTCCACCAACCCCCCAGACGTCTGGTATGCTCCTGTGCTGAGACTTGGGCGCCATTTAGCCAGAGCCGGATGTTGGGGCTCTGAAGTGTGACTGGAAGGCTGGAAGGGGGCGTTTCCACCAATGAAACAGCTGTCTGTTCTGATTTTAGGGAAGTTGACCCTGAGGGCAGCTGGGTTACAGATCCCTGATCTAAAATTCTAGGAATGCCCAACCCCCCTTAGCCTTATTAATTTTATACTTGTGAGATTAATGTAATTTTTACATTAGAGAACTTAAGCAGTTTTAGTCATCTTAATAATACAGTATTTATTGGGCACTTTATTAAGTTTCTGATACTGTGCTAAAATACTTTACATATATTATCTCAATCCTTACAAATGTCCTATTAGGGCAGGTAGTATTATCTCCATTTTATAAAGCGGGATATTCGACTTCGGAGAAGTTGTCACATAGCCAGAAAGTAGAAAAACTGGATTCAGACCATGGCTTTCTGACTCCAAAGCCCATATACTAACTTGTAGGCATCCTCTTATTTAAAGCTGCTGCTATTGCTTGATAGGCTACTACTGTGTGCCAGACATTTTATCAGCATTGTTAGAGTTCATCCCCAAACCCCCTCTGGAATGTAGGAATCCCATTTTTTACAGGGAAGGAGCTGAGTCCTCAAGAGGAAAGTGACTTGCCCAGCACTACTAAGTAAATAAGTGACACAGATAGAACTTGAAATCTTGAATTGATTGACTCGACTCTAGGGCCCAGATGTGATCCCAGAAGTAGGAGCTGGGAGTCAGGAGACCTGGCTCTTTGCTGGACTGGCTAAATGACTTTGGACAAGTCCCTGGCCCTGTCTGGGCTTCAGTCTCTCCTGGCCAGATCATCCCTGAGAGTCCTCTGAAGCCCCGACTGTGGCCCTGACCAGCTCTTCTCTCTGGGCAGGGGCTGCTGACCATCCAGAGGAGCTGAGCCTGCCAATGCACAGGCCAGACAGGACCACGTCCCGCACTTCCTCCTCATCTTCTGACTCCTCCACCAACCTGCACAGCCCAAATCCCAGTGACGACGGAGCAGACACGCCCTTGGCACAGTCTGACGAGGAGGAGGATGGGGATGAGGGAGGGGCAGAGCCTGGAGCCTGCAGCTAGCAGTGGGCCCCCACCTATGGACTGGCCGAGCTGGCTACTCTCCACATGAGACCCTAGGCCCAGCCAGAGCCCTTCGGAGAAGACCAGACTCTACTTGTAGTAGGCACCAGAGAGAGGGTGGAAAGGAAGGTGGGGTGGTATACCTCCTGGGAGTTAACCCTCTCCTGTTTTACTGCTAACCTTTCCTGCTGCAACCCTCCCATTAGTTTTTGGCTTACTCCTGAGGTAGAGCTTCGAGCAAGGAGATGGAGATAAGGTAGGACAAGATGCCACTGCTTTTCTTAGCACCCCTTATCCCCCAAACTACCCGTGCAGTCTTCTAACGGAGCCTCCTACACCAGTGTCTCTAAATGGACGCGAACCCTTCAGCACTCACGTGAGGCGGTGCCCGAGCGATCCTGGTTCCCTGTGTCCTCGTTTGGAATAGGGCACAGAATAAACAATAAACAAATGATAACACACCAACCATTCCACTTCATTTTTCACACTGCAAAGATGTCGACCCCACTGTATTTGTTTAGCTCTGTAAACACCATATCCCCCTCACTCATCTACTCCATTTATTCCAGAGATATTTATTGAACACCTGTGCTGAGCATTTGGAATGCAGTTTTGAATAAGACAGGCTGTACTCCAGCCTTCATGGAATTGAAGTCTCTGGGGGAGGAGATGAAGTAAATACCACAATTCACAGTACAGTGAGCAACATGACAGGGAACTGCTCTGGTGTTAGAAAACGGGGGCATCTTCACCTGGCTGTGTGGTCGTTGAAGGGCTGTTCTTCAGCTGAAACCCAAAGGATGGGTAGGAGTTAGCCAGGTGGGGGCTGTATCCCAGGCAGAAGGAACAGCTTGGGAAGACTTGAAATGGAGAGAAATAGCTACAAGGAACTGAAAAAACATCCAGCCTGTATCAAGTTTCAATTTGACTGCTAGGAAAATATCAGTAACTTAAGATAATAGATTTATGTCCTCATCTAAAAAGTCCAAAGTACAGGGCAACGTGGCTCCTCGGTAGTGGGCGCCGGGTCCTGGTTGGCTCTTTTTGCTCAGCCATCCCAGGCACATGGCTTGAGTTCTCATTGCTATTTCATGTCTAAGGTGGTTTTTGAAGCCCCCATCGTCATATCCTTGAAACTGGCAGAACGCAAAGAAATTGGGGAGGAGCAAAGCACACCCAGCTGTGTATTCCCATGTCAAGCATTTTGGGAAGTTTGAACCAGTACCATCCACTTTCATCTCATTGGCCAGCACCTGCTGATAGGAGAAATGTTTTATTTCTCATTTTATAGATGGAGGGACACAGCATTATCTAGAAGATAGGCAGTTCTGGCCTTTGGAAAGATAAGAACCCTTTCAAGTCACTGAATTACCAATGCATCTGATTGTTGTTCTACCTTTCAAATCTCTCAGCAGCCGGCTGGCTACTGGGGAGGGTGGGCTAGTCCTTTAGTAGGGCACACTGCTATCTTGATAAAATCAGAGCTATGTTACTAAGGAACAAGAAGACGACAATCTATGGATAGGTTAACTAGCAGTTCTCATGTTAGAGGCCACGTTAATGAATTTGAACTCTATTGAGCGTAATGGAAGATTACAAATGGTTGAATTTGCTTGTTAAAAAGACAATTCTGGCTGCAGTGTAGAGAATCTACTGAAGGAGGACAGGGTCAAGATAGACATATAACAACATAATCATGCAAGACATAACAGTGGCCCAGAAGACTGTGGTGATGATTAGGTTAACTGGGTATAAACAAATGACACTCATTCAGTAGATATTAGATGTCGGGATTGCACATGTGTAAGACACTGAGCATGGCCTTAGGAATGCAGTAGTGGCAAATACAGACACAGTCCTGCTCTTACGGAGTTTCGAGTTTTGCAGAGGCCAAATGTAAAATTGCAACTCTGACTAGTGCTAGAAAGGAGTTAATAGCCTACTCAGAGAGGTCACGAGGTGTTTCCCTTGAGGAAGTGGCATTTGAGCTATCTGAAAGATGAGTAGGAGTCAAGTAGGGGAAGAGGCTGGAAGGGCTCCTTATGGAGTGTTTATTGGAGGGGACCGAAGTGGATGTCTGGAAACTGGGAGATGATTGCAGCCACCTAGATAAGAGGTAATGGACTAAGGTGGAGGTGGGGGGTATGTAGAAAAGCAGAAGGGATGAAGAGCTATTTAGAAGGAAATTCTGAAAGATCTGGTAGGTGTGAGAGAGGAATGGTCAAGGGCATCGCCATTGTTTCTGCATTGTACAAGAGGGGGCTTCATCCAGATGGGGAGTTTAGGAGAGAACCAGGTGTGGGAAGAAGGTCATAAATTTGATTTACATGATGAGTTTGAGGTGCTTTTGAGACATCCAAGGGGTCATGTTGAGGAGATAGTTGGATCCATGAGTGTGGGATTTAGATGGGAGCATTGGGCTGGAAAAATAAATACATGCGCTATCAATGTAAAGGTGGTAAGTGAAGCCATGGATGTGAATGAGCTTGTCCAGAGAGTGTGTATGGAATGAAAGAAGGGGTTGTAAGACCCAGCCTTAAGGAACGTGAAGTCATTTCTCACAGAAAAAAGAAACCAGATCATTCCACCCTCCTTTCATACATCAAACACCACCCATGGATCAGTGACCTTCAGCCTAAATCTCATAGCTCTTTGTGCCACCCAGGCTGAGTGACAGGGCTGCAGTTGTCCCATAGTCCCATCCTTTTACCCCTGCAGGAGGCCATTGTAAGTGCTCTCCCTAGCGCTGGATTGGAACTTGGGAGTTTTGTGTTCCTTTTGTCTAAAAGCCACTGTATCCAAGCTGAGATCATCCACTAAGCTGGGTGAGGGCCCAATCACATGTTAAATTCTGTAGTTTTTCTGGGTTGTTTGACTTTGCTGTACATATGGTCTCTGTCCTCTATCAGCTTGTTCCTTCTCCCTTCCTTTGGAGCATCAAGCTCTCAACCGCTTGTCTGACTGTGGCTGAGCTTTCTCTTGGGCTGGAGCCCATAATCTCTGCAGCTTTGCTCTGCAGGGGTTCTCAGTTCCCGGGATCACCACACTTCCCTCCAAGGTGAGTGATGAGTGGCTAGACTAGCTTGATTGCTGTTAACATGTCAACAAACCTCTTAGTACCCCAGGCATGCAGGGCTAGGATCTGTGGGGTTTGGGGCAGGGAGTCTGCCTGGGGAGAGGGATCCATCTACAGCCCTCTGGAGAGGTGGAATTGTTTGGGAGCCTATTGGGAGCCTTCAGTTCAGCTGTTAAGAATTCCAGCCTTGCCTAGAAAAGTCTAGGGTCAGCTGAGACCCAGGACCACTTCCTGGATGGACAATGACCTCTTCTTCTGCCAAACCACAGAGGCTTGGCTGGCCTTCAGAGCCAGCATCTCCAGCTGTCTGTTTCTTGAGGCAACACAGTGCCCTTGGAGATGGGAGGGTGATTTGGAGCCAATTCCAAGGCAAGCAGCCCAGCTTTTACTCTCCCAAGCCAGTGTGGCTTCTTCTGTCTGTTGTATAGACTTATCACAGACTCTGGAAAGGAGGGAAGACAAACTCGTTCTATAGAATCCTGTGTGTGGAAGAAATAGGAGAGACCACAACCCAGGGGGAGATTCCCTAGAAGGCTCATACTGCAGCAGTTCCCAGAGCTTGACACAGAGCAGCATGGCAGTGTGGGCAACATGGAACTGCTACGATGCTGTCTTGTGTGTGTGTTCATTCAACATTACTGAGCACCTGCTATATGCTAGCCTCCTTGCTTAGGCAACAGAAATACTAAGGCCACAAAGAGCCCTTCCAGGAGCAGACGTGGACAAGGGTGAAGGAAACAATGTGAGCTATAGCAGAAGAGCACAGAGGACTGTAGCGCACTAGACAGGCGAAGACAAGTCTTCTCTGCAGGTAGCTGGGTCTTGAATGATGAGAACAGGCAATTTCAAAAGGAAAGAAAGCATAGAAAAAATAATCATAATCATAGTCATGGCAGCTACTTTTTTATTTTTAATTTTGAGGTGGATAGTAAATCCTCTAGTCCTGGCTCCATCCTCACTGTGATCTTAAAACAATGATCAGTTTTCTCATCTATAAACTGAAGGTAACAGTACCCACCTCGAAGAGTTGTTTGAGTAGATGTCATTAAGCACTTACTACATTCTCTATCCAACATGCACATAACTTTTAATCCTTAAAACAACCCTGAGCGTAGGTTTATCCATTTTATGGAGGAGGAATCTGACACTCAGGTTGCTCATGCTCGTATGGGTTGAAGGCTGGCAGGGGGTTTGAACCCATATCTGTCTGACATCTAAACTCATGGCCTGCCTTCTATTCCACGTCTAATGGGACAGGAACACTGGATATAAGTAGAGTGAAGTCATAAAGAAACAAGGACACCTTTTTGATACTTCCTCTGGTTGGCTGGAATACATCTTGGCACACCTGCCTGACAGCAAATTTGCTCTTCGTAGAAGTATGGTTGTGAGTTTTACCAAGACACGTGTACAAAGTTCTTCATGAATGTGTTCCCTATAGGGAAACTGGACAACCTAAAGCAGGAATTTAACACTGGAACCCCAAGTCAATAATAAAAAGGCAAACAACCAGTAAAAAAGAGGGAGGGTGCAAAAACCTTTTAACAGAACTTTCACAAAAGAAAATACATGAATGGCCAATAAACACATAAGAAGATGCTCAACATCATTAGCCACCAAGGAAAGGCAAATTAAAACCATAATGAAATACCTCTACATACATTTCCACATGGCTAAAATGAAAAATTAAATTAAAACCAAATATTGACCAAGAACTCATATATTGTTGGTACAAGTATATATTTTGGCAAAAGGTATGGCAGTTTCTTGTAAAATTAAACATACAGACTTGGGGTGGTGAACACACAATACAGTGTACAGATGATGTTTTGTGGACTTGTATACCCGAGACCTGTATAATTTTTTTTAACCAGCGTCACCCCAATAAATTCAAAAAGGAAAAAAATAAACAAGCTATGTGAAATTTAAAAAGGAAATACTAGTGGCTAGATTTGCATTCCCAATAAGAACAAAGTTATTCTTCCCACAATTTTCTAGAAGTTGTCATTTTAAATAAGCACTCTATAATATTTGTGATTTATAATCAGATTCAAAACCTGATCTTTTGATGCAACAAGCAGTCAAGCTTTTTCTGGTACTCAGGACAAGCAAAGGAAGTTGGTACCAAGCTCCGTGGGCCAGAGAGCACTGCCCAACCCGCTCCTCCTGGAAACGTCTTGAAAACAAACTGACTCCCAGATCCTCCCATTTCCCTTGGTTACAGCAGTCAGAGCCTGTTGGCTTAAATCCTGTGTACTATTGGCGATACACGCCCAAACAGAAGAAAAGAAACCCAGTGATCCTGATTTGAATCTCAATAAAAAGATTGCAGAGAATCCCGAAATTTTTGCTACAAGATTCATCTCAGCTGAATGCATGCTAATTTTTCACTTACAGTCTCTGTAAAGAGGTGGGGACAGCAAGAGAGAGGAGTTGGGAGACCTGGCTTTACTCTGCCTATACCAGCAGCCAGCTGTATGTTGATTGTGGTCATGCCATTTCACTTACCCTCTCTTTAATTTTTATTTATTGATTGATTTTAGATAGAGGAAGGGAGGCAGGGAGAGAGAGAGAAACACTGATTTGTTGTTTCACATAGTTATGCATTCATTAGTTGCTTCTTTTATGTGCCCTGACCGGGGACTGAATCCACAACCTTGGCATATCAGGTCAATGCTCTACCCAACTGAGCTACCCAGCCTGGGCTCCATTACCCTCTCTTAATTTCCATAGCTGGATAATCTGAGTATTGATCATCTTTAATGCCTTTTCTAATGCTAAAATAATATGACTTGATGTTTGTAACTGAGATTGGGCGGAAAGTTTGAATAGGTCTGTTGCCCAAGAATAAACTGGCAAGAAAAAAAATTAAACATACTCCTAACCTACTCTTTACTACTAAATATTTAGTAAGTGATAGGTAAATGATAAACATGTCTACAAAGTAAATTGTACAGAGGTCTAATTCATAACTAAAAACTTGAGAGAGCTCAGGTGTCTATCAACGAGAATAGATAAACTATGGTATATTCATATACTACAATATTACACAGCAATAAAAACTGCCAATACATGCAAGAACATGGATGATTTTCAAAGACATCCTTGCCATGAAAGAAGCTTTACACAAAGTATACATACTATATGATTATTTCACTTATATGAAGATCTACAACAGATTAACTTATTCTGTGAAGAAAAATCAGAGTAGTGGTTTCCTCTGGAAGGTAGGGTGCAGGAATTGATTGGCAAGGGGCATGAGCCAACTTTCTGGGGCTTTAGGAATGTTCTTTCTTCATATAAATTTGGGTACACAGCTGAACGCATTGGTCATACTCAATGAGTGTGCCCTCCAGAGTTGTGCATTTCATTGTATGTAAATTTTACACCAAAAGGAAAATGTAAACAAATATAGAACTCTAGTTAATGATATGAATGCTGAAATAGTTAGGGGAAAGTGTACTCATGTCTGCCATTTACTTTGAAATGCATTAAAACATTGCATTTCAGTGAACTGAGGGATTTATAGGCCGGTATGCGATGAAGCAAAAATAGTAAAATGTTAATGGTGGAATCTAGGTGATGGGGAAACAGGTGTTCATTTCAACTTTGCTGTATGTTTTAAATTCTTCATAAGAAAAGGGCCAATTATTTGGGGGTTTGCAGGAAAGCTCTGCCACCAGAGGAGCTGGCTAGTCTTAGGACGGAGCAAATGGAGGCACTAGAAGCTGAGGGAGGAGGGGAAAAGCCTGTCATCTCGCAAAAGTTATGAACCTTTGGCGGTCTGTTTTCTCCACTATCGCAGAAGCACTCGGTATCATTAAGCACTTTCTCGTGGGTGGCACCACCTCAAAGTTGGGGACCCTCAACCCTGCCCCCAGACACGCCACACACCCACCGCTCTCCGCACCCTCCGTGCGCCCACCTGAACTCACTAGCCCCGAAGGGCCTAGGCTTGCCATCGCCCTGGTAACCGCACCCCGGTTTCCGGGATGGCACCGGAAGTCACTGCTCGTACGCTCTTCCTATTGGAGGCTGGTCTCTCGTGGGGGCGGGCGCTGTTGGGGGCGGAAGCGGCCGCAGGCATGGCGGCGGCCGTGCGGCTAGCTCCGCTGGTGCTGCTCGTTCTGGGGCCCAGCAGCTGGGGCCATGCAGAGCCCCCACGCGACAGCCTGCGGGAGGAGCTCGTCATCACCCCGCTGCCTTCTGGAGACGTAGCCGCCACATTCCAGTTCCGCACGCGCTGGGATTCGGAGCTGCAGCGGGAGAAAGGTGAGAGGAGAGACTGACCGGAGAAAGTGTCTGTGGCACCTGCTGGGAGTGGGTGGAGACAAGCCATGGGGGCGGGGCCTAGTCCCTGGTGGGCTTCTGGCGGGTGAGTGTGGAGCCGGACGAAGTGAGTCCTGGGGGGAAGGATGGCACAGTTATTGAAGAACCCCACTGCCCCGTTGGTGAAACTAAGGCGCAGACAGGGGCAGCGACTCCTAGTCCAGTGCTCCTCCTGCAGCTCCAGGCTGCCACTCGAAACCTTTAGTTAGAGCCCTCTCTCCGCGACACTGATGATGATGTTGTTGACGTTCACCATTTATATTGGGTGCTAAGCACAGTGCTAAATCCTTAGAAAGATTACTAGGAAGAAATTAGAGATGTAGAGGGGTAAACACACTTGCCCAAGGTCACATCGCTGGTAAATGACAGTCTGGTCTGGAATTCAGATCTCTCTGACCCCAGACCCTGGGGTCTGCTGTTGCTTTGGGGTGACTAAGAACCCTCCCTCCAGGATCATCTCTCACCTGCTCTCCCTTCTCTAGTTTCTCATTACAGGCTGTTCCCCAAAGCCCTGGGGCAGTTGATCTCCAAGTATTCTCTCCGGGAGCTGCACCTGTCACTCACTCAAGGCTTTTGGAGGACTCGATACTGGGGGCCACCCTTCCTGCAGGCCCCATCAGGTGCAGAGCTCTGGGTCTGGTTCCAAGACACCGTCACTGAGTGAGTGCCTACCTTGAGGTCTATTGCAGGCCACGGAGGGACTGTGACGGGAAGGTGTTATCATCTTGACACAGCCCTTAGGGGCAGCAGTTCCAGCAGGCAGTAATTCATGGGGGTAAGGCTACCTTGGAAGTGAGAAATAAAGTTACCACTGAGTGGCATGCTTTACTTTGCTGAATATACTTACTTCCCCTACCGACTTCCAGACCGGAGGTAACATGCATATCTCTGCAGAGGCAGATAACAAATAATTGAAGCTTACTTGGATGTAAAGCCAAGCAAAACATCAGTGGGCTGGAATTGGCCTACAAGATGCCAGATCTTCATATTAGAGGAATTGCTTTTGTTTGGGAGGGGATGGGGCTAGATACTGCTGTTGTACCACAATTTCCTCTTAATTCCACTATGAGAAATAAATAGCACAAGTATGATTAAAAAAAAATTTAGGGCAATAATAGGGAGTGGTGGGGACTGTGGCAGGCTAGAGAGCTTGAGAAGACAGCTGCCACTCACCTCCTATGGATCACTACCATGGGAATAGAGGCCCACTGTTGTAAGATACTCTCATTTTTAAAGAGATACCAGAAATCTAGATTTAAATGTGAAAATTGGCAAATTTAAATATCAGCAAGGAATTGGAAAATGTAAGTCATGCTATGTAGGTTGCTGTGCACACCAAATGCAACATGATTCTGCTTTGGGTCGAGTTTTCAGGCTTCAAGTGTGCAATCTTTATTGGAGACTTAAAGCTTGGAGCAACTGAAAAACCCCAGGGCAGCACTAAGGTGATATCAAATGAGGAGCAAGCAGTGACCCTCACAGACTTGCCAAGGCTTCTGTCTGAACACTGGCCCCTTGCCTTTTTCTCCATCGGCTCTGCTGTCACTGTCTCCCCGCACCTTGTAGTTGCCTATAATATGGAGCTGACGTTTAGATTTCCGGTTCTATGCTTTCTACGATTAATATAGAGAAGAAATCTGTTTTGATAGTTCTCTAAGGAAAAACAACAACACCTAATTTAACTTGCTGGCGCTTTTTTTTATTTTTTTATTCCTGGAATGGTTGTTTTCCTGTGTTCAGTGAGTCTTTATAGATGTAAGACTTCCCACCCTGAAGATAGAACCAGGACTTACCTTCCTGCCCAGGGTATTCACAGGGAATATGTTCTTTTGCCCAGCCGAGTGTGGGGTACTTTACATGGTGTTGTGAAACATCATAGGGACTCAGACTTGCTCCCTGTCCTCTGGTTGCTTACAGCCTGGTTGAGGAGAATGATGCTTAGGACAAGATGCTGCCACCACCTAGCCATCTCCCAGGAGGAGTCTAGGGAGAGACTCGGATGGTCAGAACCGCAGCAGCACAGGTGGAGGCTGTGGTTGAGGAGGGCAGGAAAGGCTTCCTGGAGGGGGGAGTCTCCTTGAAGGTGGCAGAGAGGAGAGAGTAGGGCATTCCTAGGCAGGAGGAGGAGTCACCTGAGCAAAGAGCTGTGTGGAGGCAGGGGCAGTGTCACTGTTCAGCTCTATCAGCTAGCCGGTCTAATGGTGTGGCAGCCAGTGCAGGCTTTGAGATGGGAGCAGAGGCAGCCCTGGACAGTGAGGGGGTTTGTGTCTCCATCCAGCGTGGATAAATCTTGGAAGGAGCTCAGTAACGTCCTCTCAGGGATCTTCTGCGCCTCTCTCAACTTCATCGACTCCACCAACACGGTCACTCCCACTGCCTCCTTCAAACCCCTGGGGCTGGCCAATGGTGAGACGCCCCTGCAGCCTTTCCTTCTCCCTGTGACCCTGTCCCAGACCTTTGCCTCCTTTCGCCTCCAGCTTCCTCTTTCCTTGGTGGGGCCAGAGCATGAGTCCCCTGGTGTGCAGGCCCCAGAAGAAGGCTTCCCAAGACTGCTGTCTCTGCTGGCCTTTCCCAGGGAAGGCGAGGGTCCCACTCCCAGCTGGGACTGTGAGGGTGGTGGTGCTAGAGAGGTGTGTGGGGAGCAGGAGTGGTCACCCCTATCACTAGCGTGGGGGTCCTGAAGAGTGGGCCCCCAAGGCCCACGCCAGACAAACTTCTGTCTCCCTCAGACACTGATCACTATTTCCTGCGCTACGCTGTGCTGCCGCGGGAGGTTGTCTGCACTGAGAACCTCACCCCATGGAAGAAGCTCTTGCCCTGTAGTTCCAAGGTGAGGCCAGAATCGTCTGAACGTGGGCGGGAGCCCCAGAGAGTGGATGGAGTTGGCAAATGCCCTTTCACTGCAAGTCATTCAGGCGTATTTACAGATAACCTCTGCCATATGCCCAGGTGCCCAGGGCACTGACCTTCCATCTCTTCCCGCCTCCTCCAGGCAGGCCTCTCTATGCTGCTGAAAGCTGACCGCTTGTTCCACACTAGCTACCACTCCCAAGCAGTGCATATCCGCCCTGTTTGCAGAGTAAGTCATGGGAATGGGGGTGGGTCCATCCAAAGGCTCTGAGAGAAAGTGCAGGCCAAGCACGTAGCCCAGTGTCTGTCGAGGGCTGAGCCAGTAGTAAGTGGTAAATACAATGACAACTTCTCGGGGCATTGGCCATGCACCAAGGACACCGAGTGGTTGCCTGGCAGGCATTCAATAAATCTTTGTCATGGAGCATAGTGCTGCAGAATAGCTATGCAGTGCGCCGCTAGCTCAGTCACTCTCCAGCTGGCATGACCTTGAGTGAATCATCTTGTTTCCCTGAGCCTGGTTTCCCCATCTGTCAAATGAGAGTTATAGTGGTAGTACTCCCCACAGTTGTTGGCGACGGTTCATCCGACTGATGCATAAAGCTGCTGGCACAGGGTCAAGCGCTTGGTAGTGAATGGTAGCAAATCAATGGATGGGAAGCTACATCCTAGATGAGGGGCCAAGTCCAGGTAGGAGTCCCTGAGGCTCTGTGGTTGGAGTGATACGTCCTCATTGCTGCTGTCTGGTCCTTGTGGTAGAATGCTCGCTGTACCAGCATCTCCTGGGAGCTGAGGCAGACCCTTTCTGTTGTATTTGATGCCTTTGTCACGGGGCAGGGGAAGAAAGGTAAGCTACGTGGCAACTCATCTCTGCTCACCCATCGCCAGCCCCACTCTGTTTATGTAGACCACGCCTAGTCCCAGCCCCTGCTCAACCCTGCTCTCTGCTCCTCAGACTGGTCCCTCTTCCGGATGTTCTCCCGAACCCTCACAGAGCCCTGCCCCCTGGCTTCAGAGAGCCGAGTCTACGTGGACATCACCAGCTACAACCAGGTACCGAGGTCTCCAGCCAAACTCATCACCCCTGTCCCCAAGGCCAGCCTGCCCCTCTGCTCACTTCTCAGTCCTGCCCTTGTGTCCCCAGGATAATGAGACATTGGAAGTGAACCCGCCTCCCCTCACCACATACCAGGATGTCATCCTGGGCACCCGGAAGACCTACGCTGTCTACGACTTGCTGGACACGGCCGTGATCAACAGCTCCCGCAACCTCAACCTCCAGCTCAAGTGGAAGAGACCCCCTGAGAATGGTGGGCCCCCACAGGCTGAGATGTCATCTCTCGGGTAGATCATCCTGCGTCATCACCCGAGATAACAGGCTAATGTTTAGACCCAGATCTCTAGACTCAGTCCGCTGGTTCTAACTCCATTCTTCAAAGCTCTCTGACCTTGGGCAGGTTCCTGACCTTACTGCCTCATCTGGAAAATAGGAACAGTAATACCTAGCAGATAGGATGAGATGATGAATGTAAAATATGGAGTCTGTCCATGTATTCATTTAATCAACAAATATAGAAGATACCCTGCATTTGAGAAACCTAATGTCTACTAGTTGAGGCAGACATCACACAATTAATTACTTGTGATTGTACAGAATATCCTGAGAGCACCTGGTTTGATTGGAAGGGGCATGAGCTTGGCACATATAAGTATTCAGGAAATAATAGTAATTCTGTTATCGCTGTGGCCTGGGGAAGATGGAAATGATTCCAGAATGCAGGTTTCTGATAGCAAAACTCTTTCCCATCCTGTCCCTGGCTTTGAGTCTGTGATTGTGGTCTGGGGAGTTGGGGTGGGGAATCACCCTTTGCTTTAGGAGCTATTAACTGCTGACTTTGGTCTACGCAGAGGCCCCGCCAGTGCCCTTTCTGTATGCCCAGCGGTACGTGAGTGGCTATGGTCTGCAGAGCGGGGAGCTGAGCACGCTGCTGTACAACACCCACCCGTACCGGGCCTTCCCCGTGCTGCTCCTGGACACCGTGCCCTGGTACCTGCGGCTGTATGTGCACACCCTCACCATCACCTCCAAGGGCAAGGAGAACAAGCCAAGTGAGAACTGAGTTCCAAACCAGCCCCCCCCACCCCTGCCTACCTCCAGGTCCCCAAACCCTCATTTCTCAGGGTAATTCCTAAATTCCATACCCAGAGAAAGTACAGGCAGAAAGTATTAGGAAAAGCTTGACAATGGAAAGGGTAGCCTCAGCAATACCAGATCTGGAGTAATTTGTAAAGCAAAAATAATTAAACACGTACTACTGGTGATTCTTAGTAAGACCTGAGGAGGGCAGCAGTTTCCTGGTCTTCTCCACTTTCTCCTTCCTGGGGCTCCAGGCTTTGTGGTGTGGGCCCTTTCAGGCAGAGGAGGGGCTAGCAAGAACAGGGAGCTGGGGAACAAAGACCATAACCAACCTGGAGATGCTTTCGGTTTTGCTTCCTTGGGAGGGACAAAGTGTCATTTTTGTTGTTTTTTTAATCCTCACCCCAGGATATTTTTCCATTTATCTTCAGAAAGAGTGGGAGTGGGCCCTGGCCGGTTTGGCTCAGCGGTTAGAGCGTTGGCCTGCAGTCCGGAGAGACCCGGGTTCGGTTCCCGCTAAGGGCACGTGCTTCGGTTGCAGTTTGTCCCCGGCCCTGGTTGGTCGTGCGGGTGGCAGCCACTCGTTGTGTTCCTTTCACATCGATGTTTCTCTCTCTCTCTCCCTTCCTCTCTCTCCCTCCCACTCTATCTGTACAAAAAATGGAAAAATATCCTCGGGTGAGGATAAAAAAAAAAAAGAAAGAATGGGAGTGGGAAGGAGGGAGGGAGAGAGAGTGAAACAGTGATGTGAGGGAGACACATCAACTGGTCATCTCCCGCACAACCTCGACCAGGGTCGGGAGTGAACCGCAACCAAGGTACGTGCCCTTGACTGGAATCAAACCCGCGACTCAGTGGTCCATGGGCTGATGCTCCAACCACTGAGCCAAACCGGCCAGGGCAGAAGTTAGTGTTTTTAAAATTTATTCTTTTCTTTTTTTTAAATATATTGTTATTAATTTTTTAGAGAGAGCAATAGAAACATTGACGTGAGAAACATCGATTGGCTGCCTCCCCCACGCCCCCTACCAGGGATCGAGCCTGCAACCCAGGCATGTGCCCTGACTGGGAGTGGAACCGGGACCTCTCAGTCCATGGGTCGATGCTCAATCCATTGAGCCACGCTGGTTGGGCCTATTTTATTTTTTATTATTTTTCTGAAGAGGAGTTAATATTTCCTGATTGCTTTCTGCTAGTGCTAGGCATAGCACTCTGGCGTGGAGAAAGACTGATACTGCAGAAAAGAGTCCTTAGGAGAGGTTACAGCACACGCCAGGTGGCAGGCTTACCGGCTTCTTTAAAGCCCGCTCTGGCTTCCCTTCTTTCCGTGCCTGTGGTTAATAGTTCTACTGACTTTCGGCACCACTACTTGCACCACCTTCAAAATATCTGCTTCGAACAACCCGCCTGTGTATTTTGGGTTTTTTTGTTTGTTTCTTTTCTTTCTTTTTTTTTTAACTTTTGCTCTGGAAAAATTCAAACACACACCCAAATGGAATAGTAGAATCAACTCCACTGTTCCCATCAGCAGCCTCAGCAGTCTCCAGCCTCCTCTCATTTTTGTATCATCTCTCTTCCTCTCCCACTTGTTTTGGTTTGGCTATTTTTCTGCTGGAGTATCTTACAACAAGTCCTAGACATCATATCATTCACCTTTAAATAACTCAGTATATATCTAACAGATGTGTGTGTGTGTGTGTGTGTGTATATATATATATAGACTATCATTATCATTCCTGTTTTCCCCAATGGTCTTTTTTTTTTTTTTTTTTTTTTTTTATTGAGAAAGAGAAGAAGGGAGAGAGAGAAACATCAATTTGTAATAACACTTATTTTTTAAAATTTTTTGCCTTTATTGATTTTTAGAGAGAGAGGGAGAGGAAGAGATAGAAACATCGATGAGAGAGAACATCGATTGGCCGCCTCCTGCATGCCCCTCACTGGGGGTTCAGGCCCACAACCTGGGCATGTGCCCTGACCAGGAATCGAACTGGCGACTTCTTGGTGCATGAGTCAATGCTCAACCACTAAGCCACACCGGCTGGGCTGTTCCACTTATTTACACATTCATCGGTTAATTCTTGTATGTTCCCTGACCAGGGATCGAACTCGAAACCTTGGTTTAGCGGGATGATGCTAACCAACTGAGCTACCTGGCCAAGGCTTAAGTTCTTTTTTGTTTTGTTTTAATTTTTTTTTTTTTTTGGTACATGCCCCCAGCGGGAACCGAACCCGGGACTCTCTGGTCCACAGGCCAACGCTGGTCGAACCGCTGAGCCACACTGGCCCGGGCTTAAGTTCTTTTTAACCTGTAACAATTCCCATTCCTCTTCTTTTTAAAAAGTTTATTGGTTTGGCAAACGGGGTCTTTTTTTGTACAGAATGTTCCACATTCTGGAATTATCCTTGTATCGCTGTTTACATGTTCCTCCATGCCCTATACTTTTGGGGTATGGTGGTTCCAATAGAGACTTAATTAGATTCAGATCCCCTGTTTTTGGCAGGAAAACATCACAGGTAGTTCTGTGAACTTCCTGTTGCATCACATCTGGTACCTGATGTGAAGACTGATTAGTTGCTTGCCTGGAACGGCTGTCCTGGAAACATCTTTTTCCTTTTCAGAGGCCCTGCTCCCTGCTCTGAGCCAGCCTGGCTTCTCTGACCCAGAGCCCACCCCTGGGTGCCCAGATCCAGGCCTCAAGGCCTCAATAGGTGAGGCAGGAGGTGCAGGTAGTCTGACCCCAGGGAAGAGGTAGGGTGACGCTCGAGCCTTGTCTGTCTCCAGGTTACATCCACTACCAGCCCGCCCAGGACCGACTGCAGCCGCACCTCCTGGAGATGCTCATTCAGCTGCCGGCCAGCTCGGTCACCAAAGTCTCCATCCAGTTTGAGCGGGCGCTGCTCAAGTGGACCGAGTACACCCCAGACCCCAACCACGGCTTCTATGTCAGGTGGGCCCTTCCCCCCATGCTGCCCTTACCCTCCTGACCCACCTTCTCTGCCACCAACCCTGGTTCACGGAATACCTGCCTGCTTCTCTGCAGCCCCTCTGTCCTCAGTGCCCTCGTACCCAGCATGGTGGCAGCCAAACCCGTGGACTGGGAAGAGAGTCCCCTCTTCAACAGCCTGTAAGTGTGACCTCAGCTGCACGGTTCAGGGGCATCAACAGATGGTCAGGTTCCTGCAGGGAGGCTGGGGCTCGGTGTTGCCTCTCCCCCAGCAACGTGAGCTTGAACTCAGTCCTGGTGGAAGGCCCAGTGGTCTGTAATCATTCAGACTAGGGGCACAGATCGGTGAGAAGAGCAGTGTGTAAAGCCCGTTGGCTCACTGATGCTTTAACAGATATTTCTCTGAGCACTTACCGGATGCAAGGACTGCAGAGAGCGCTGCTGCCCAACAGTAAACTAAACAGACTTGCCCCTGCCCAGCGAAAGCTAACGGTCCCGAGAGGAGGTTCCATTCTAGGGAGCGGTGGGGTCCGAGGTGGCGCTGGGAGGAACCTGGTGAGTGACCCGGGGAGGCTTCTCCGAGGAGACAGCCGTTAGCTGAGACAGAAGGAGAAGGAAGAGGCAGCCAAGCGAAGGCCCCTTCCCCGCCCGCAGTTTGAGGCAGCTGTCAGGGTGTGGAGGAGCCTTCTCCTGAGATTCTTCTGTCAGAGAGGCTGGGAGGCTAAGACAGCTGCAAAAATCTTTACTGCCAAGCACTGGCCTGGTGCAGCCCGAGGGGGAACAGGGGGAGAGGGGGAGGAGCCGGGGTCCTGCCTCACCACTCCTTCCTGACCCCCAGGTTCCCAGTCTCTGATAGCTCTAGCTACTTTGTGCGGCTCTACACGGAGCCGCTGCTGGTGAGCCTGCCGACTCCGGACTTCAGCATGCCCTACAACGTCATCTGCCTCACGTGCACCGTGGTGGCCGTGTGCTATGGCTCCTTCTACAATCTGCTCACCCGGACCTTCCACATCGAGGAGCCCAAGAAGGGCGGCCTGGCCAAGAGGCTGGCTAACCTCATCCGGCGCGCCCGGGGCGTCCCCCTGCTCTGAGATGCGACCTCTTCACCACTGGGGCTGCTGTTTCTCTCTGGGAGCGGTGGTGACCCCGAGGACTGTTCCTGCCACTTGCTCTTCCCAGAGTTGGCTCTTGAACCAAACTGTCCCTGGACTAGGCCAGGGCCTTGAGCTGCATTTGAATTTAAGTGAATTTAAGTTAAAGATCCCCCCTGGCCAGTTTGGCTCAGTGGTTAGAGTGTCGGCCCGCGGACCATTGAGTTGCGGGTTCAATTCCCGTCAAGGGCACGTATCTCGGTTGCGGTTGGTCCCCGGCCCTGGTTGGGATCATGCGGGAGGCAGCCACTCGATGTGTCCCTTTTACGTCGATGTTTCTCTCTCTCTCTCTCTCTCTCTGTCTCTTCCTCTCTCTCCCTCCCACTCTATTTGAACAAAAATGGGAAAGTGTCCTTGGGTGAGGATAAAAAATAAAATAAAATAAAGTTCCACTTCCTCGGTTGTACTGAGCACATTTCAGTAACCAGAAGTAGTTAAGTGGCTACCGTGTCGGACGGTGTGAACAAACGTCCCACCGCTGTGGAAAGTTCTGTTGGGCAGCACTGGCCTAGGCCACGGGCTGTGCTGGAGAGTTTATTCCACTGTGTGGTAGGTGGGATTTACTGGTTGTGGAATAAAAAGTGGCTGCTTCCTTGGATCTTTGTGTCCTGTCTCCTTGAGGCCGGGGAAGAGCTGGGGCCTAGGGCTTGTTTGCTGAGCGCCTGCACAGAACCCCAACCCCCTAAAACAAACTGACTCCCGATCTTCTCCTGCCTCAGCCAGTCTGCTTACCCCTCCTGACCAGCCTCATCTGACAGCAGCTCCCAGGACCCTGGCTGTGGCTGGCGGTGTCTGTAAGTCCATCCGTGACCGTGAAAATGAAGCTTTCTCCGCCTGTTTTAGGGGCCTTGAGACCAGTCCCGATGAGCAAGTGCAGAGGCGGGAGATCAGTGTGCGGTGGTGTTCTAGCCGGATTGTTCACCACAGCCATTTGGGGCTTGTGAAAACAATGCAGTTTCCTGGGGTCCAGATCCTATGGATTTGGGTGGTCTGGGTGTAGCCCAGCCTTGGAATTTTCATCAGGCTCCTCATGAGCTTGTGTCACAGGTGGTCCTTAGACCTCCCTCAGACTTTGAAGCCAGGCCCCTTGGATTGAAGGCTGCCCCTACCACCTCCCCTTCTGGTTATATAATTCTGGGTTCCAAAGAGCAGGCCCTTAGGTAGACACTTCCCCTTGCTCCTCTTCCATCTCTTCCTCAGACACCTGGCATCTGTGTAAGTTAACTTTCGGTCTCTCCCTCCCTCCCATCACAGTGCTTTGGTTTAGAATGCCCTGTTCCACCAGCCACACACCCCACTCAGCCAACTGCCTGATCCACCCTTACCAACCAGATGAGTTGTTCCCTCTGGGAAGTCTTCTCTGATACACCAGGCTCGGTGGGTGCCCCTTCCTTCTGCTCCCACAGCTCCCGGACTTACCTTTACATGTTCCTTATCACCTGGTGCCCTCTCGTTTCCACTGGGCTACGGACTTCCCGGAGGCACAGGGGCTGTCTTCCCATCTGGACCTGCCCCAGCTCGGGACCCGTAAGTGCTCAGTCAGCAAATGGTAAATGCATGAGTGGGTACGGGCTGTTCTGGTGGGGATCTAGGCTCTACAGGCAGGGATGGATAGGGCAAGGGGCACCTGTAAACCCCACAAGTATGAGTGCAACAGTCTTTAGGACGATGGTACTGGTGATGCTTGGAGAGCCAACATAAATGGGACTGTAGGTTGCCTCTGAGGGGTTTCCAAGAGCCCTCAGAACACATAAGTGATGTGTGTGCACCGAGTATGGGTGGGAAGGGAGGTAGGCGGTGAACTAGTCTAGGCCATGGACAAATGCAACTTAAGATGCTTTGACTTGATTTTATTGCCAAAGCAGTAACTAAGCAGGGTGTAAATGGGGAGAATGCCAGTGGGTGTGCCCCCAAAGCTCAGTGGTCTTGGCAGCCTGCGTGGGCGGCGAAGTCAGGAGAGCGGGAGTTGTGGCTGGCTGTCCTTTATACCCCTGCCAAGGCGGTGCATAGAAACACCCCCTGCGACCATGTCGTGAAACCTGTGCGGTGACAACACCCCACATCTCTAGTCTAGACCTCCTCCCTGAATTCCAGATTGCCATCTGCACCCGAATGTCTAAAGGATCTCAGATTTAACATCTCCAAAACTGAGCTGCTTACCTTCCACCCTCGCCCCAAACACGCTCATCCGTCGTCGGCTCATCTCTGTTAACAGCAACTCTCCTCTTTCCAGTGGCCCAGGCCGGAAACCTTGGCGCCGTCTGATCCTCTCTCACACACCCTGCACACCCCATCAGCAAACCTGTTTGTTTTACCTTCAGAATCCACCCAGCATCCAACTTCTTGTCGCTTCATCTCCACTATCAAGTTATCAGTGGGGTCTTCCTGGCCACGGTTTTAAATCGCTACCCCAGCTACAAGCTGGCTCCTCTCCCGTTGTTTCCCTCTATCGCTCTTCCTGCCATCTAACATGCTGCGTGTCTTACTTATCTTGTTTAATCAGTATTGAGCTCTACAGGGGCCAACGTTTTTGCCTTTTGTGGCTGCAGTGGCTGGAGCATGAGTTTGAATCCCCACAACTGCTGGATGAATGCATGAAGATCATGCAGTAATTTTGCTGCTACACAAGCCAGGTCGCCCATACACCTGGGTTCTGAGCCTGGAATTCCTTCTGTGCCAGCACTTGGGACAGTCTTCTCTTATCCCTGCACACAGGGCCTGGGTGTTTCCATTTATGCTCATTTGGGGGTTCTCCAAGTGTATGCCTGGCCATGGCCTTCTCCAAGAGGGTTGAGCGCAAGGCAATTTGGGCTACTCAACACGTTCTTCCTGATGTGATTTCACATGACCTAGATCCATCCCTGGCCAAGTAGAAGGGATGCCAGGACACCTGAGGGGTATGGGATTGAGACGCACACAAGAATAACACCAGTGGCATCACCAAGGACAGGGGTCTCATCTGGGAATCCAGGTTCTGGCTTCTAGGATTGCTGTTTATCTCGGGTAGTGTTTCTGTTTACGAGGGGAAGTGGTTGGACTAGAGGGAGGACAGGAGGAGAGGGTAATGGTGCGAGGTGGGTGTGGTGGTCAGGGCAGACCCGTCAGGCATTGAAAATATTACATAACAATGGAATATTATTTAGTCTTAAAAGGGAAGGAAAGTCTGACGCATGCTACCTCATGGGTACCCTTGAGGACGTTATGCTAAGTGAAATAAGCCAGACCGAAAGAGCAAACACTGCATGATTCCACAGATGCTCACAGCAGTCAAACTGCTGGAGACAAAGAGGAACAGGACTTCCAGGAGCTGGGGGGAGGAATGGGGAGTGGATTTTAATGGGTAGAAAGTTTCCATCTGGGGAGATGAAAAGGTTCTGGAGCTGGGTGGTGGCGATGGTAGCACTACAGTGTGAGTATGCCCAATGCCAGTAAACCGTCCACTTAGAAGTAGTTAAAAGGGTAAGTGTTATATTGTATATATGTTACCACACTGCTAAAAAGTAAACCCCTGTTTTCCCAGGATTCCTCTGGGTAGGAGGGGAGTCACACCCTGGCTGACCAAAATTGCCTGCATGTCTGCTCCTCCCCTCCCTCCTCCAGGATGTGATTCCTGCTGGACAGAAGGAACCTTCCAGCTCAGCATGGAGCTCCAGGCATGGGCAGCAGGCAGGCTCTGGAGATAGACATGCAAGGTCCCCAAATTTCCATGCAGTCTGACTTCTGTGATAACCCTCCGGTGAGAGGGCAAATTGTGTCCTGTGTCCTCTCTTTAATTTGGGAGCACAGGAAAACGAGGGCCCAAAGGAGGTGGATGTTGTGAGGATGAAGCTGGTTTGATCATCCATGAGAGCTGAGGAGGCTGTGACCAATTTTTAAGGACAGGCTCAGGGTCCTTGGAGGAAGTCTTCAGGCCACATCAAGTCTTAATTTTTTCTGATTAAATTTATTGGGATGACATTGGTTAATAAGATTACATGGGTTTTGAGTATGCAATTCTATAATACATTATCTGTATATTGTATTGTGTGCACACCCAAAGTCAAATCTTCCGTCACCATATATTTGACCCCCTTTACCCTTTACTTCCCCGACCCCTTTCCTCTGGTGACCACCATACTGTCTTCGTGTCTATGAGTTTTTGTTTGTTTGTTTGTTGATTTCAGTTTTATATCCCACGCATGAGTGAAATCATATGGTTCTTTTGTTGTTAATCCTCACCTGAGGATATTTTTTTTCATTGATTTTTAGAGAGTAGAAGGGAGGGAGGAGAGAGAGAGAGAGAGAGAAACATTGATGCGAGAGAAACATATTGATTGGTTGTATCCTGCACTCACCCTGACTGGGGCTGGGGATCAAACCTGCAACCCAGCCCCAATGATGTGGCTCAGTGGTTTGAGTGTCATCCCATGGACTGAGAGGTCCTGGTTCGAGTCCCAGTTAGGGCACATGTTGGATTTTGTGAGAGTGTGCAGGAGGCAGCTGATTGATCGATGTTTCTCTCTCACATCAATGTTTCTGTCTCTCTCTCCCTTCTTCTGTCTCTAAAAAATCAATTTTAAAAACCCTGCAACCCAGGTATGTGACTTTAACCTGGAATCAAACCCACAACCCTTTGGTGCATGGGCTGCTGCTCTAACCACTGAGAACACTGGCCTGGGCAGAAAGTACATGGTTCTTAACTTTTTCTGTCTAACTTATTCTACTTAGCGCGATATTCTCAAGATCCATCCATGTTGTCACAGATGGCAGTATTTCATCTTTTCTTATGACTGAGCAGTATCCCATTGTATAAATGTACCACATGACATGAAATATATATATGCCAAGGCATGGAAACAACCGAAATGTCCTTGGATAGATGCTCAGACCAAGAAGATGGGGTACACGGCGAGTCTTTATTGACCCATCCCCAGAAGGCTCCAGGATGGGTTCAGAACAGGGCCTCAGTGCAGGGATGGCGACAGAGCCAGCCTTTAGTCAAGACCTAGGAATGTGCTGGCATCTCTTTACCTTGATCTCTGTAAGGAAGATGACAATCAGCTTCCCTCCGGGTGGCTATTGGTGGCCTGGAGCCAGAGCCATCAAGCTGGACTCCTTACTCTTTCAACATCTACCCTCCTGGGGGCCTCTTCTTATCTATCACCTCCCAGCATGATCAGGGCCACCGTCGCATTCGCCATCTCTGTCTACGTGGTCGTCCCCATTGCTGTCTTCACCTCTGCCACAGCAGCACCTCCTTATATTTATTTATTTATTTTATTTTTTTATCCTCACCCGAGGACATTTGTTCATTTTTTGTTCAGATAGAGTGGGAGGGAGAGAGAGGAAGAGAGAGAGAGAGAGACATTGACGCGAAAGGGACACATCGAGTGGTTGCTACCTGCACGACCCAACCAGGACCGGGGACAAACTGCAACCGAGGTACGTGCCCTTAGCGGGAACCGAACCCGGGTCTCTCTGGACCGCAGGCCGACGCTCTAACTGCTGAGCCAAACCGGCCAGGGCAACCTCCTTATATTTAAAAAGGCATCTGGGGTGGCGAACATTTTTCTGCCGAGGGCCATTTGGATATTTATAACATCATTCTTGGGCCATACAAAATGATCAACTTAAACGTTAGCCTGCTGTGTTTGGTCAGGCTAATTTGGTGAGGAGTGTGATGTGAGCTGGTGTTGATTTCATGGGCCTTATGTAACCTGCAGGCCGGACGTTCCCCACCCCTGGACCAGGATTGTTTTCACCTGTGTTACCCATCCAGCATCAAGCACAGCCTGGCTATCTACACCTCATTAGCACCGAGGTGACACGTCCCTGACTCCCATTATCGCCGTCATCACCAGCTCCCATACTAACATCACCATTCTCACCAGCACTCTCCCTGCACATGTCCATCATCCTACCACTCTAACACTCTTCCATCTTCTAGGAAAGGATGCATCAGGTGGTTTGTAGACCCTCAAACAGCTCCCTGGGGTGTCAACATACGTATTGCCCTGAGAACCACCGTAGGTTAAGTGTTCAGACTCACTGGACATAGCGCTGTAGAAGCATCAGCAGAAATAGCCTTTGCAGGAGCACCAGCTGTGAGGAGCTCGCCCAGGCGGGGAGAGTCCGGGACAACTCCTGGGAGCCGATGCTTGGGATTGGCTGCAGCGGTAAGGAAGGACAGGATTGTCCTTGTGTGTTCTTACTAACTGAGAAGGGCTTTCCTGAGCACCTCTTCTACCCCAGGCACCACGCTAGGTCTTTGCCATACTCTGCGTTATTTAACCAATCTTACGAAGAGGGCATTGCTGTCGCCACTTCAAAAATGGAGAAACTGAAGCTCAGAGAAGCATGATAATTTTCCCTAAATCATAAAACCTGTAAGTTCAGGCCTGCGGTTTAAACCTAGATCTAATTTTGAATCCCAAGCTCTGCACCCTGCAGCCTCTCATAACTCGACGTCATGTTTGCCATAGCCTTGTTTATAATGGCAAAAAATTATAATTTGGGGAAAAAAAATGGAACTGCTCATCAGAAGGGAATTGATGGGCTTCTATGCATTCATTAAGAAGCATGCATAAAAATAAATAAATAAATAAACAAACAAACAAACAAACAACAGAGTGTTGCCATTTTGGCTCAGCAGGTAAAGTATTGGCCTGTGGACCAAAGGGTCTCAGGTTCAATTCTCAGTCAAGGGCATGTAGTACCTGGATTCCTGGCCCCAGTTGAGGTCGTGCGGGGGGCAACCAATCAATCAATGTGTCTCTCTCAAATTGATGTTTCTCTCTCTCTCTCTCTCTCTCTCTCTCTCTCTCTCTCTCTCTCTCTCCCCCCCCCTTCCTCCCTCCGTTCCTCCCTCCCTTCCACTCTATTTAAAAAGCAATGGAAAAATATCCTCGGGTGAGCATTAACAAAACAAAACAAAAAGCATAGTGTTAATCTATATACATCAACATGAAGAGGGACCGTAAATTTTGTTGAATAAAAAATCAAATCAAGCCCTGGCTGCTTTGGCTCAGCAGTTAGAGTGTCAGCCCATGGACCAAAGAGTTGCAGGTTCAATTCCAGTCAAGGGCACGTACTTCGTACCTCAGTTGCCGTTTGATCCCTGGCCCTGGTCGGAGTCATGCAGGAGGCAACCAACTGATGTGTCCCTCTCACATCGATGTCCACCCCCTCCTTCCTTCCTCCCTCCCTCCCACGCTATCTGAAGATAAATGGAAAAGTATCCTCAGTGAGGATAAAAAAAAAAAAATCAAATCACAAAATAGGAGATCTAATATGGTCCCACTCATGTAAAATATGTGTACAACCCTATAGAATAATGACTTGAAGGTTGTTCACCAATGCATTTAGAGTAGTTATCTCTGGGTGGTGAAATTTCAAATGATTTTTAATTTCTAAAAATTCATGTTAGTATCATTTGAATGACATTGAACAGTATCATTTTTTTTATAACTAGGAAACACGTTTTTACATTGAACAATCTTTATAGCGTATGGGTTATCAGCAAATAAAATAACTGACCTATTACGGAATCACTTGCTATTTTAACTTCTTTCTAATTTGGCTCTGGTTATTACACAAATAGGGTAACCGGAATTATGACTGATATACCAGGGCATATCAGATTATTAGGAATTTTATCTAATTCTGGGACCCATATTAATAACATATATCAATCCAAATATAACCTAATAAGGTTTAGTATTACTTCTTAGTTATTAATGCTTCCCAGGTAATTTAACATATGAAATGATCCTAGCTAGATGAACATTTCTCCTTTTATAAGGAGAGAGAACAAGTCCTTTAAGATGTTCCAGGACCCGTCTGGAAAACCTCAAACTTATTAGAGGTCAGAGAGACTACTTAGAATCTGATTTTGGGGAAGCTTGTTAAAATATCATGTAACTACTTAAAACGGCCAGAAATATTTATTGTGTATTTTGGCTGAAACCTGATGAGATATTTGAAACTAATAATTTTTCATCAGAAATTTGGCCACATTGGAAGCTGATATTCAGAGCCCGATAGAGGTTTTCCTTTCTTTTCTTTTTGAGGTCTTTTCCTCTCAGCTGAAATCATACTATGTGCCCAGAGGGGGAAAAGCAAATTAAGGATGGTGTAATTGGATGAGTAGATCAACCTATGTTTCACTGAAGCTACAACCCAATTCTTTGGGGGAATTGAGAGCAATTTTTTTTTTTTTTATCTTCACTCGAGGATATTTTTTCATTTTTTGTTCAGATAGAGTGGGAGAGAGAGAGAGAGAGAGAGAGAGAGATCGACATGAAAGGGACACCTTGAGTGGCTGCCACCCGCATGGACAAACTGCAACTGAAGTACATGCCCTTAGCGGGAACCGAACCCGGGTCTCTCAGGCCAACACTCTTAACTGCTGAGCCAAACCGGCCAGGGCAATTGTTCTTATCTTACAAATCTTTGTGAAACCAGAGATGCAGCTTTGCAAGCAGTGCAAAGCCCACTTATCCTTACCACCCTCAATTCCTAAGAAAGAAGAAAAAAAGAAAAGAAAAGGAAGTATTTTTCTAAAAATACAAATGAGTATAGAAGCTTCCTTGCTTAAATCTAGCCCTTAGCTTCCACAAGATTATCTTCCCCACAATTATTAACAAGAAAAAGCCTTAACCATCTAAGTAAATAAACTTAACTTATTCCAACTGTTCTTTTATAACTAGCAAATTGTACGTGATCATGCCCATCTCATGATCATGCCCATTAATTATTTTTTAAATGTAATTTCATTTATTTATTTACTTAATCCTCACCTGAGGACATTTTTTTTTTTTTTTCCAGATAGAGTGAGAGGGAGAGAGAGGAAGAGAGAAAGAGAGAAACATCGATGTGAAAGGGACACATTGAGTGGCTGCCTCCTGCACAACCCAACCAGGGCCGGGGACAAACTGCAACTGAGGCACGTGCCCCCAGCGGGAACCGAACCTGGGTCTCTCTGGACTGCAGGCCGATACTCTAACCGCTGAGCCAAATTGACCAGGGCTCATGTCAGTAATTTTTTTTTAAACATTTTTTTAAAAATATTTTTTCTTTATTGATTTGGGAGAGAGGAAGGGAGAGAGAGAGAGAGATAGAGATAGAGAGAGAGAGAGAGAGAGAGAGAGAGAGAGAGAAACATCGTTGAAAGAGAACATCAATTGGCCGCCTCCTGCATGCTCTGCACTGGGGATCGAGCCCACAACCTGGGCATGTGCCCTGACCAGGAACTGAACCGGCGACCTCTTGGTACGTGGGTCGGTGCTCAACCAATGAGCCACATCGACCGGGCGTGGCAGTACTTTTTTAAAAAATAATTTTTTGTTTTTTAAATTATAGTTGACATACAATTATACTAGTTTTAGGTGTACAACACAGTGACTAGACATTTGTATAACTTATGAAGTGATCACCCTGATAAATCTAGTACCCATCTGACACTACACATAGTTATTACAGTATTACTGACTATATTCCCTATGCTATACTTTACATCCCCATGACTATTCTGTAACTACCAATTTGTACTTCTTAATCCCTTCACCTTTTTCACCCCAACCCTCCTCCCATGTGACAACTGTCAAAATATCTTCTGTATCTGTGAGTCTGTTTCTGTTCTGTTTGTTCATTTATTTTGGGTTTTTTTGTATGTGTGTTTTTTTAGACTCCACATATAAGTGAAATCATATGGCATTTGTCTTTCTCTGTCCGACTTATTTTACTCAGTACAATAGCCTCTAGGTCCATCCATATTATTGCAGATGACAAAATTTCATTCTTTTTATGGCTGAGTAATATCTATTGCATATATGTACCACTTTTTCTTTAGCTATTCAACTATAGATGAACACTTAGGTTGCTTCCATATCTTAACTATTGTAAATAATTCTGCAATGAACATATGAATGCATATGTCATTTCAATTTGGTGTTTTGGGTTTCTTTGGATAAATACCCAGAAGTGTAATAGCTGGGTCCTTCTTTGTCTCTTGTTGTAGCCTTTGTTTTAAAGACCTTTTGTCTGGTATAAGTATTGCCACCCCAACTTTTTGTTTTCATTTCCATTTTCATGAAATATCTTTCTCCACCCCTTTACTTTCAGTCTATGTGTGTCTTTCAATTTGAAGTGAGTCTCTTGTAGACAGCATATGTAAGGGTCTTGTTTTGCTATTCCTCAGCCACCATATGTCTTTTGATCGGAGCATTTAATTTGCACTTAAAGTAATTGTTGATAGATATATATTTATTGCCATTTTATTATTCATATTTTTAATCTTTTTTTCTTTTTATTCCTAAAGAAGACCCTTTAACATTTCTTGTAACACTGGTTTGGTAGTGATGAACTACTTTAGCTTTTACTTATCTTGGAAGCTCTTAATTTCTCTTTCAATTTTGAGTGATAGTCTTGCTGGGTAAAGTAGTCTTGATTGTAGGTCCTTGCTTTTCATCACTTTAAATATTTTGTGGCAATCCCTTCTGACCTGAAATGTTTCTGTTGAGAAATCAGTCTTATTTGAGCTCCCCAGTAGGCAACTCACTGCGTTTCTCTTGTTACTTTAAAAATTCTCTTTGTCACCCTGGCCAGTTTGGCTCAGCGGTTGGAGCGTCGGCCTGCGGTACAGAGAGACCCGGGTTCGGTTCCCGCTAAGGGCATGTACCTCGGTTGCAGTTTGTCCCCGGCCCTGGTTGGTCGTGCGGGTGGCAACCACTCGATGTGTCCCTTCACATCGATGTTTCTCTCTTTCTCTCTTCCTCTCTCTCCCTCCCACTTTATCTGAACAAAAAATGGAAAAATGTCCTCGGGTGAGGATAAAAAAAAAAAAAAAAAAAAATTCTCTTTGTCCTTAATCTTCGTCATCTAAATTAGTTGTGTCTTGGTGTGGGCTTCTTTGGGTTCGTCTTGTTTGGTACTCTTTGTGCTTCCTGGATTTATATGTCTATTTTCTTAACTAGATTAGATTAGGGAACTTTTCCATCATTATTTTTCAAATAGGTTTTAAATTCCTTGCTCTCTATATTCTCCTTCCAGCATCTCCAAGATGTGAATGTTGGTGTGCGTGAAGTTCAGAGGCCCCTTAAGCTATTCTCATTTGGGGAGATGTTTTCTTTTTTGTTGTTCTTTCTTATCTTCCAAATTGCTACTTTGATCCTCTGCTTCATCTACTGCTGTTGACTCCCTGTAATTTATTTTTCATTTCAGTTATTGTATTCTTCATTTCTGACTGGTTCCTTTTTTATGTTTCTTATCTCTTTGTGGAAGTTCTTGCTGAGATGATTAAGCATCCTTTTAAAAATTTTGTTTTTATAGGAGAATATGGAACTTATTAGATATAGTCTACAAAATAAAACCCATCCAGGGCTTTCTTATTTCTACAAGCTTTCCCACCCTAAACTTCTTAAATAATTTCACACCACAAAATTGCTAGGAAAGAATTAAAAAAAAATACAAAGCTTTCAAAAGTAACAAGTGCTCAGCTTGAAGGTGGTGACTGGGTAAGATGGGCCCATTTTTGGAGGAGCCCACTCTTTGCTCTGTCACAGCAGCAGGTTAATACCCTAGCCTTCTGGGCCAGAGGCTGATATCAGGGACACCCTGAGCATGTGATTGGCTGGAGCTGCTGGTTGGAAGGCAGACCACTTATACCCTCATTGCATCCTTTATTTGCTTCTTTGTCAAATCCTGCTTCTGCTTCATTAGTTCTCAAGAGAACCACTACATGGTGACTTTTAGGGGGAAGGGCTTATCCGAAAAGGTGAGGCAGAACCAGCCAGGCTCCTTACACATGTAGTACTTGCCAGGGGATGATATTATCTTGCTGTCCAGGAAGTGGTGATAAAGGAGCGTCTCGTCCTCAAAAGTGCATAGGTCCGGGTACTTTTCCAAGTTAATCCAGACATAGAGGCCAGAGCCACGATTGAACAATGGGATCTTTAATGTGTTTAACTTGTTAGTGATGTACCTGTGAGCTGCCCGCAGCCGGGAGTGATTAGTGGGCAGGTATACATTGTCAATCCACTCTCTGTCCTGGAGCAGCTCACACAGCTTGTGCTGGGTGATGTCAGAGATGACGTGGAGGAATCCAAAAGTGCTCACAGCAAAGGCTACCTCCGTGTTTTAGGTGTACAGAGCACCAAAATGGAAGCCAGAGATCCCACAACCCTAACTGGTACCCAGATCACATGGGTCCTGTTGGGGTCAGGCAAGCTTCCCATGCTCAGAACACTGTGGAATGTGATGGATTCATCAAACACAAATAGCATGTAAATATCATCAATAATCACAAGTAGGTTGTATCTCTTGGAAAATTCCAGGCATCCCTTCAGTGAGTCCTGGGAGTAGCTGTCTTCCAGAGGATTATGAGAGTCGATGAGCACAAGGTCTTTGACCTTTCTCCCCTTAAGCCTAGCCTCAAGCAGGGCTTTCACCACCGTGTCCACAGTCAACTGGAATAAATGAGTGTTCACCTCAGTGATCTCACTGAGCAGGTGGATATGAATCAGCTCAACTTTCACATATATGCAGAAAGTAAAGGTGAAGCCAGCATAGAAGTGGCTGGGGGTCAGAAAGGCCTCACCTGGATCACACAGAACCATGGTCAACACTGAGAAGGCAGAGCAGCAGCCACTTAGAACAACCACATTTTCTGCATCAAGCTGGGCAGGCGCCTTGCAGTAGTAGATCAGGAACCAGGCCACTTCTTCCCATAGGAATGCTTGTTCTGTGCAGTCAGAATTTTACTAAAGGGCATCACCAATGTAGTTCATGTCACTTCAACTCAGCCTTTCAGTCATAAGATCAATGTAGAGCTTATTCTCATTGATACCAAGGTCAATGAAGCCCAAGGTGTTCTTGTCCTCGTGGTATTTGTCTCTATGGTAGGTTGTGTCGTCCTGGAAGCTGGAGTGGTATAAGGCAGAGATGTCAATCCCACAATGAGACAGGTCATGACTGACAAATGCAGCTTCCGAATCACTCAGTTGGTGACTTAGAGCTGGTTAGGCTGCCTGGATGATTGGGCCTACTGCCCACCTCCAACATCACCCCTAGAGGGAATTACAACTCCAGGCTACTGTAAGAAGTTGGCCACTTGACACATTAAGTGGACAAGGATGGCTCCCTGCTCCCTGGTAGCCTGGCTGTGCCTCTGCTTCTCCAAGTCCTTCTGCAGGAGCCTGGTCTCCCGCTGCATGATGTAGTCCTCTGTGGTCTGCTGCGAGCACAGAATCAGCTCCATCAGCTGGGGTGGGGGCTCTGGTTTCTGAGGCCCTGGCTCCTCATCTGGCCACAGGGCTTGTGGAGAGTGTCTGATTGGTGACTCATAGTCTGAGTCTTTGTTTTGGTCTCAACAGACTGTCTGAAACCTCAGGTTCGTGTAAATGTGTTGTACAGCACTACAGCTACACCCATGTTGCACACATATACCACCAGGTCTAAAATCCTATGCCCAATGAAATCGTTCTTGACCATCAGGGTTCAGACACCTCCTCACCTCCCTCCTCTTATCACTAAGCCTACTTCCTATTGAGCATCCTTAACCAGCATCTGATAGATTATTTGTCCTCACTGTTAGTTATTTTTCTGGAATTTTGTTCTGTTCTTTTATTTCAGACATATTTCTTTGTCTCCTAATTTTGGTTGCCTCCCTGTGTTTGTTTCTGTGTATTAGATAGAGCTGCTGTGTTTCCTGGTCTTGGTAGAGTGTCGTTGTGTCGTTACGTAGTAGGTGTACCGTAGGGCCCAGAGGCACAGCTTTCCTGGTCATGCAAGCTGGGTGCTCTAGGTGCGCCCCCGCCCCATGTGGGCTGTGTGCACCTTCCTGTTGTAGTAGAACCTTGATTGCTATTGGCACAACAATGGGAGGAATTTACCCCAGGCTGATTGACTGTGAGGACTGGCTGTGACCACCATGGGGGGTCTGCTGTGTAGGGGTCAACCCCATAGAGTAGGACTCACTTCAGCAGGGCTCTTGTGCCTGCTAAGTCCATACCTTGGGTTTGTTGCTCATGGAGATGGTTGGGTGGTGCCTTGGTGTGGTCCAAAGCTGTCCATTGGATGTGTTGGCTCTGGGGCCTCCCGGGCGGTGCAGGCCAAGGTCAGCCACCACCTGTGCCCTGCTTGGGGCCACCCGGCATGAGATACAAAACAATCTACTACTTGTGCTGGGCTTGAAGGTGCCTGGGGCAGGCCAAGCTGCAAACCAGGACTGGCTGCCACTAGTGTCATGGCAATACTTTTAAAACCAAGACTGGGGAGGTCTTTGTTTGCATATGTCTGTCTGTTTGTGTGTGTGTTGTGTGGATTTCCCTACCTCTGATATTACTAATTTGTCAAGGAGTTCTATTTAATTGGCTTAACCAAGAAAGCACTATATTTTTAAAAATCTCCATATAATATAATAAAAGCTAACCCAAATGCTTTTCTGGTTCACATGATCTGGGGGAAAATACTTGATATTAAGTCTAATGAAATGTGTTTGTTTAATTAAAAGAGACAAGTGTTCAGAGTTATTACCATTAAATGTCATACTTTTATTTTGCTTAGGTTTACTGAAATCGGCTTGTGTTATTTCTGTTGCAAAAATTTGTCAGCAAGAAAAAAAACTCAGTACATTGAAATTTTCCTGAGTAATCTAAACATAATTTTTAAGAACAAGTAAGCAGATGTTAGTAGAATAAAAGTTTTTTAGGTGAAATCATTAATAATTAATGTATTGTGGTATATGTACTTAAAAGTCATTTCCCAAAACATTTTGGTAATTGAAACCTTAGAATTTTGCAGTTAAATTACATGACGAAAATAATTGAATATCCAGATCATTTCCCAATAAGATAAAATAATGAAACATTAATTATTAAACATAGGTTTATCAACTTTTGACTTCTTGTTACAGAGAAATTAAAAGATAAACTAGGGTCTTTTGGTGAGCATGTGCCGCATTGAAAGACTGTACTATAAAAAAACATATATTTCTAGAAATTATGTAATGTATTTATAAATTTGTTGGTCTAAAAAAAATTGGTATAACAGACAATACACAATTGCTTTCTTCTTAGTTTTCACTAGAAGTAAGGTTTCTAAGAATTAAGAATTCTAAATAATATGGAAGGAAAATAATATATGTTTTTAGTAAAACATGATCTAAGGTGTGGCGATTCATTTCAGGATGAGGCAATAAAATAAACTAATTTTGTCCTGATATAAAGTTGTTTTTTCTGAATGGGTAAGACAACAAGAGATGAAGTAAAATGAACACAGAAAGTTGTCAAAGGTTTATGAAAAAGGAATTTTATGTGTAATCAAGTTAATTAGATTGAACAAATCTAATCAAGTTAATTTAATTGAATGAGGGTTCTGTTCTAAAAATTAAGCTTTATTATAAATGATGTACACTGTAAAACTAAAACATTTTTTTATCTGTTAAAAGGACAAAGTTTTTTTGGACTGTTTGCTCCTGACATGAGACTGTAGAAGGTAATCTGCCAAGAAAGCAAAGATTCTGTATTTTATCAAAACAATTTTCTGTCATCTTAACTGGATCTTTGACTACTTAAGAAAATGCAATGTTGTCAATAGTAAGAGCTAACCTTCTGTATTTGTCCTTGAAATCTTTTATTGTTTCTTTGGTCAAATATATAAGTATTATTTCATAAAAGTTTATGATCCTATTTAGTCAAGTATCCAAATATCAAAACTCTTTCTGTTGTCTCTGTAAAGGTATATGGTAGAAGTGTTCCAGAAACTGTAAAATTACCGGAAGTCTGATATCTCTTGGCACAAAATGTTGTCTGTCATCAAAACGGAGGCTGCCCCTGCAAGGACTGAACCTGGGTGGCAGGGAAGTGCTTTTGCTGACTTTCACGCAAAGGCGGCCACAACAAAATCTGGAAAGACTGCAGCCGTCTGTGCACTGTCAACCGCAGCGTCCTACACGGCACTGAGCTCGGCTGAAGGACGTCCACCAGCTCCTGCTCCACCCTCCAAAGAGAGAAGAGACCCTGACCACCGCCGGCCCGCTGGAGGAGCCCCAGGAGGCCCTGTCTTCGTGGCCGCCTCAGGGCCACTCTGCTGCACAGGAACACACCAGCGTCAGCCAGGAACTGCCGGCTCAACACCATGGGCTTCCTGCTGCTCTTCTGCTTGTCCGCACAACGCGGCCACGCGAGCCCTTCTGGTCAAAGCCAGTGGAACCGCTCCTGCACCCAGCAGACACCCCCAGTTTCCTGGAGGACACCCTGGGTGTCTGAGAACAGGGTCCGGCAGACAGGAGGGGGTGCCGATGGGAGGCGGGCATCGCGCTGGGTGCACATCATGGGCAGGCAGGCTTCCCTTTGCCCCTGCCATGGGCTCCTGCGCCCAGGAAGCTGAACTCTCTGAATTTACATCATAATCCCCAAAGGAGCCAGTCTTGGGACTGGGCCTGAAGCACTAGCCCTTACAAATTCTTCCAGCATTTGGAAATCCCGGTGGGATTATAGAAGGCCTTTCCTTTTCTTCTTTTAGAAATGTCTTCTCTTTCCCACCCACCTTTTTACTTTTATTGTGGTAAAAAAAAAACAACAACAACATAATGTAAAATGAAATTTGAAAAAAAGGTGGTGGCCCGTGTGGATGACGGCCATTCTGCTTCTGCAAAAATGACCCTCCGGTGCCAGATGCTGCCGTCCTGCTCCTGAGCCAGAGACCTTGAGATGGGTCAGCAATAACTAAATGGAATCTGTCAACCCAACATTTGGAAGGTAGAACTTCTCAGAAAGTTTCCAAGGCGGGGCTGGAGGGTTCAGAACAGGCCTCCCCCAGGATGTGCTGCTTGTGAATTATTTCAAGCTGAAGGCAATCCTGACCCTGTGGGCTCAAGAAGTAAAACTCTCCCTTAAAGAATTTAAATTTGTGTTTTTTTTCCCCCAAATTAAATAAGAGATATTACCAGATATAAATATGACCTGCCTAACTGGGGCAGGGCAAACATCTAATTACTGAACATCTATCTGGTGTTTTCATCCATCTGGGAATGACCCTCCTCCCTTTGGAAGGCCCAAGGCATCTTACCTCATTCCTCGGCTCAGGCCACCATGTATCTTAGTACACCTTTCTGTCTCCGAACCTCTCATGTATGAGGGATCTCTGACTCTCATGGAGTTCCCATATGGGCATATGTAATTAAATCGGGTTATTTTCTCTTGTTCATCTGTCTCCTGTGGATATAATTACTCGGCCAGCCCCCAAACCCTAGGAGTATAGAGGAAATGTATTTCTCCCCAACAGGTGTGAGAATGAGGATCAAAAGAGGAACCCTGAATTACTGAGCAATTACTCCCCAGGGTCCCAGAGCTAAGCATTCTCCATTTATTAGTCTCAAATACCCTCACAACAAGAGTCCTAAGAAATGGGGTTGGTTGTATAAACAAGCCTGTTCTACAGATAAGGGCACCGAGGCCCAGAAACACTAAGTAATGTGCCAAACCCATGCCCCCTGTTGGTGACGCAGGCAGTCTTTTGTGCTGTCCTGCACTCCCGGCTGGGTTAGTCTCCAGCGTGTCAAATGAATTCAAAATGAGTCTTGAGGCTTGCTGGGAATAAATGATAAAGATTTATTCAAGGATCTTAATGGTTTACAAGCCTAAAACACGACTGGGGAATATGCAGAGGAATCTGAAGAAGAAAGAGAAGCCAAGAGTTCTTACAGTGCAAAGTACATTCTCAGGAAGAATCTGTCCTGCATTCTTAGCCTCTGGATGAGTCTGAGATGGTCATCCTCTAGATCAGCGACTGTCAACCTCTTTCATCTCATGGCACATATAAACTAGGCACTAAAATTCTGCAGCACACCAAATAATATATTTTTTGCTGATCTGGAAAAAAATAGGTATAGTTTTTATTCATTCACCTTGGGCAGCTATTGTTTTTTGTTTGTTTGTTTGTTTTGACAGTCTAAGGGAAAAGAGGTCAGTGCCCCTCACTAGTCAGGTATTGCATGTTTTAAAAATTCTTGAGACACTCCGGTTGAAAATCGCTGCTCTAGATGACCAGTGGCCTGGATAGTGGGTGTCAGGCCATCTGGAAAATGGATGTAAGGTGGTCAAGATGCTGTTGGTTCTCCTCGGGATCAAAGTCACCTTTTCTTCAGCCATTAGGAACGGGTCTTTAAGGAAGCCCTGCCTGCCCCCTGGTGGCTGTAAAGGAAGTGCAACCTCCACCTGGACCCACGTAAACTCTCCTGCCCTTATGACTGGGATGATAAATGCTCATTTTATTTTAGTTTATTTATTTATTTTACATTTAAAAATTTTAATAAGTATTCAGTTTTACTCATCATGGGCAGCAAACTATATAATTATACTGAAGCAATATTTGATAGAAGCCCTTATTTATTTTATGCACCACAACTATAAAAATGGCTTGAACAGTTCCATTTAACAGTTTATAAAGGGCAACTACATAATACTCTGCATTTCATCTGGGATGAATGTACGCTTCTGAAAAGATTTCTACCAATTTCTACCACTTCTGAAAAGATCTAGCTGTGTGAAAAAGGACTGTCCCCAATACAAAGGTGACTATGTCGAGAGCTTTAACCCTTTTTTCCCCAACACTCAGCCCCTGGGTGATTGTATGAACAGATCTTACACATCGTTTGGGTCTCAGTGCAAATGTCAACTCTTCAGAGAGCTCTTCCATCCTTGACTTACAATGACATGACCTGGCTTTAATTTTTTTTTTTTTTTTGGACAGCATTTATTGATATTTTCTACTTAGTAATTTACTTGCTTATTTTCTTCACTAGAGAGTATAGTCCCAGGGCAGATACCTTGTTTATCTGGTTTACCACTGTTTTGGTGATCTATTGTGCATAAAACTAGTGGCTTAAAAGAATTTGTTATTATCTTTTGTGGGCTTGTGAGTTAACTTGGATCAGCTGGGTTCTGTATGAGGTTGGGTCAGATGGTGGCTGAGGCTAAAGTCATTGGAAGGCTTGACTGAGCCCAGGCACCCACAATGGCTCCACCACAAGATTAGCATTTGGTGCTGGCTGTTGTCTGGGAGCTTAGTTGGGACGTCCACTGGAGCACCCATATGTGTCTGCATGTGGAGAATGGATGAACTAGATGGAAGGGAGTCCAATACTGATAATGCTTGGACGAGGCAAGAATGGTGGAAATGATGAGAAGTGGATTCTGGAAGTAGTTATATATTTGAAGCCAGAGTCTATAGGGTTAGCTGATAGATTTCTGTGGGTTATGAAAGAAGGGAGGAGTTATGGAAGACCATAAGGCCTGGGCACCTGGGAAAATCAAGTTGCCATTTATGAGATGGGAGAAGCATCTTAAGGAGGAATCAAGAATTTGAGTTGGAGATGTTATGTTTGGAAGGCAGGTTAGACATCCAAGTGAAGATATACAATAGAATGGAGTTAGGAAGGACATGGGGGGGGGGGTGCGTGTGATCATTTAGGTTTGAGGAAACAAAGCCTATGCTGCAGAGAAGCCAACAGGTGGGTGTGACGAATGTTCAGAGGGAAGACTGGACCTAGTGACGTTGGACAGGGAAGAACAGGAAGAGTCCACAGTGATGCTGTGACTGTGAGCCCCCTGCCCTAAACAATGACGCGGTAACTTCAGCTGATCTTACCAATAAAGGTGTTGAGTTTAAGAAGATGGGACAGCCAGGTGAAAATGCTCTATCTCAGGCAATGTGCAAAGCCAACAACCGAGGATGAAAGAGACGAAAATAAAAATGGAAAACGACTGAGTGTCTAGACTCAGAGGAGAGGTTGGGGGGTGGAAATCGACATGTACTGAGTACCTACTATGTGCCAGGCACACTGCGAGTTCTTTATGTTCATAAATGCAGCTGGCCCTTCAAAGGTGCCCGCAGGGAGGGCGCCATCATCCTGTTTTACATGTAGGAAACTGAGGCTCAGACAAGGTATGGGTATTACTGGGTCCCTCAGGGGGCAAAAGTGGCAGAACGGGTTCCCTGCCTTGATGTGGTGGTAAAAGTCTCTGAGTAACTAACTCTGAGAGAGGTAATCTCTGAGAGTGGAATAATATAATAGAATAATACCCAGTACCACTTACGGAACATGTATTATGTAGCAAGTCACATAAATCTTTATCTGGAAACCTCACAACAACATTGGGAGGTTGTATTCCCATTTTGAAGCTCAGTGGCTTAATGTCTTCTCCAAGGTCGCGTAGCCAATAATGGCAGGACTTAGGATTCAAATTCAAGACCCTTTGACTCCAAAGACTAGCCTCTAAAAGAAATTTGAGCCCTGGCCGGTTTTGCTCAGCGGTTAGAGCATTGGCCTGCAGACGATTCCTGTCAAGGGACCGTCAGGTTCAATTCCTGTCAAGGGCACGTATCTCAGTTGAGGTTCATCCCCCGCCCCGACTGGGGTTTTGCAGGAGGCAACCAATCGATGTGTCTCTCTCACATGTGTCTCTCTCTCTCTCTCTCTCTCTCTCTCTCTCTCTCTCTCTCTCTCTCACATGGATGTTTCTCTCTCTCCCTCCCTCCCTCCCTCTCCCCTTCCCACTATATCTGAAGATAAATGGAAAAATATCCTCAGGTGAGGATTAAAAAAGAAGAAAAAGAGGTTCAAAAACTGTGCCCTCAAAGACCCTAGGTACCACAAGGGGGACTCAGGTGCTTCAAATACAGAAGCTCTGCTTTTCGTGGTTTTTTGCACTGAGACTATTTGGAAAAATAATGTCTGTATAAAGAATGTGGTTTGGCCCTGGCCGGATTGGCTCAGCGGTTAAAGCATCGGCCTGAGGTCCAGAGAGACCCGGGTTCAGTTCCCGCTAAGGGCGCGTACCTCGGTCGCAGTTTGTCCCCGGCCCTGGTTGGGTCGTCTGGGTGGCGACCACTCGATGTGTCCCTTTCACGTCGATGTTTCTCTCTCTCTTTCTCCCTGCCACTCTATCTGAAAAAAATATCAAAAAATGTCCTCGGGTGAGGATTAAAAAAAATCATTATAATAAAGGATTTGGTTTGTATTTATGTCATGAAGGCCTTAACTGTGAGTTGGGGGGTGGGGTGGTGAGGGCTGAGAAAAGGCCATTGGATTTGGAGAGAAACCTGGTGGCGACCTAGGTGTAGGCGGTTAGATCTCACCGGTTGCTGGCAGCAGAAACAAATTCTGGCTAGTATAAGCAGAGAAGAAATTTGTGAGAGTGATGTGGGCATGCAGAGGGCATCTAGTCTCCCTTCCTAAAAGGAGCCTTAAGTTAGCCCCTGTTGGATTCTTCACCTTGCAACCAGTAGAACTGGAGGGAAGGCTAAGATAACCCAGCTGGGAAAGAATGGTAAACAAGGCAAAACTGAGTCTTCCCAGGGCACCTTTGAATGAGCACCATGCATTTCCAGGTCTTGTCCATTCATTGCTCAAGGTTAACATTCTAGGGAGAGCATCTGTGTTGACCACCCTTTGTCTGGTGATAGGGCAACCACTTTGATCAGCAAGCCCCACTGCCTCACCTGTCCTAGGTAGAGGAACAGTCATTCCCCCAAAACAAAATCAGGGTACTGTCATCAGAAAAAGGACAAACAGATGCTAGGTAACAAAACAACAAAATAGCCAATATAGTCAGGGAGAGAGTTTTCTGTGAAGACAGTTTGTGTGGGTCCAATGGTCCAAGAGGATGAGGCCCCATTGTATAGTTAAAGCCGCCCTGTTTGTTCCTCGGAATTTTTTTAATCTTCAAGGTTAACTTGTTTATAGTCATCTCAGAGTGGGTGTGTCTACATCTGACTAATGTCACCTCCCATTGTAAACCTTTCCTTCTTTTCTAGTTCCTTTCTTCCTTTTCTTCCCTGATAAATATTATTTTATGCTCATGAAGTCATGTCCAAAATCTTTGATGCATCATCTATGCTAACCTCAGATGTGTGTGTGCGTGTGTGTGTGCACAAAATTGAAGTCACTGGGACTGCATGACTAAAAGCTTTTGACAAGTGTCTTCCTTCTGATTTACTGGCTGTGTTTCTTCCAGTAAGTCACTTTCAGAGTTGAATTTCAGTCTCTTCGCCTGTAATACAGGAATAACAATACTTAATTCATAAGACTGTTAAGGGAACACTAGCTACCTTTCACGGAGGTCACAATTTTCAGCATCCTCCACGCCAGGCAAGTACTGTGAATGGAAGTAGTTGGAGTGGGGTGAGGGCATGTGAGACAATAGGAGCAGCGGAGATGATAGGAAAGTGGAAAGAATTCTCCCCTCGGAAAATGAGAGCAGTATCAGCATCACCTGGAAACCAGTTGGAATGCAAGTTCTCAGCTCCCACCTGTCAAAATCAAAGGCATCTGCAGGCTTTGCTAGAGATAAATGATAAAGTTTATTCAAGAGTCTTAGGATTTGCAAACTGGAAACAGAACTAGGAAAAGGCCCAGAGTGTTCCAAAGAAGGAAGAAAAGAGTTCTTACAGTAAAAAGTACATTCTTGAGAATAATCAGTCGTCCATCTTTAGACTGATCTACGATGGTTAAAGATTAGATGCCAGGTAGTCTGAACGACAAGCGACAGGAGGTCTGCTCATGCCCAGTGATCTGGCAAATGGATGTCAGATGGTCTGGGTATGAGTCCTTCAGGGGGTAATCAGAGGGTTATCTGGAGGTTTGATATATAGCCAGGCATTGACGCGGGACTGAAAGTTCAAAAGTTTAAGTTCCCAGGCTCGTTAAAGTAAGAATTGAATCATTTCCTCATATCTCAATCTACTTGATTTTAGCGATTCAGCAGCTTGACTATGGTGACTCCATTTTATTCCTTCACTCTCTGCCTCACATCCCAGACCTACCGAATCAAAACTCTGGGGGTAGCCCCGGCCGGTTTGGCTCAGCAGTTGGAGCATTGGCCTGCAGACCAGAGAGTCCCAGGTTCAGTTCCTGCTAGGGGCACGTACCCAAACAAAAACACCAAAAAACACAAAAACAAAACTCTGGGGGTAGAGATCTCCAAATCCATGTCGTAACAAATTCTCCAAGTGATTCTGATATTTGCTCAAATTTGAGACCCACTTACTGCTCTGTAAGACTACAGGACTGTGTCTTCAGATCTTTCACTTTTCCCAGGAGAAGCTAGAAATTTATTTTTATGTATTTGAAATCCCCTGCTTTCAAATCTTGACAACAAATTCAAAGTTTTTAAATATACTGTGTGGGCTAACAATAGATATGTTTTAGCTAGATTTGCAACCCCTGGTTTATGCCTTTCCCCTTTAATCCTTAAAACAAGATGTAAGAAGATGTCGGTCCAAAAAGCAAAGTGTCACTTTAAGTCAATAGCCAGGAAGTGGTCAGTCCCTGCTTTGGACCTGAAATTATTTGGTTGTAAAGCCTCTGCCCTTTTTACTTTTTGTGTAGAAGAGAAAATATATCAATGTCCCTAGCACAGAGACTACCATCACAAAAGAGAAAAATGGCCATTGACTGATGAAACTTTCTTCTCCATCCTCTGCCCCACCCCATCCTTGCAGCCTCAGGCCAACCCTCATTCCTGTAAAAGAGTCAATCTGCGGGGAAGCCCATGAGGGCTGGGAGAGGTGAGGCTGGGCAGTTTCCTGGCCTGAGGAGCTGGGTAGGTCCCAGAAGAAAGCTGTGGGCAGCAATACCTAAGGCTAAATGTCCAGTAGCCGCCAGCTGGGTCCACAGGCTAAAACTGGCTGCTCACCAAAGAGTCCTCTGTGTGCCCTAGACTGCGTTTCAGGAGCTCACCCAGCCTTGTGCCCCCACCTGGCTCCTGCTTCATTGCTGTTGACGTCTCTGAGCTCAGAGTAAACAGTCCTGGCCCCGCCCAATGAAGGCATGTTTCTTGTCCCCAGGCTGGGCATGGGAAGTTGGGGGAGGCATTCTCAGCCTTATCTGTCTGTGGAGAGTGGCTGGAGGTGAGCCCTGCTCACCTGTCATCCCAATGGTCACTGCCCCAGGGCCCCTAGCAGGGGTGGGAAGCTTTTTTCTGCCGGGGGCCATTTGGATATTTATTAACATCATTCAGGGGCCATACAAAATTATCAACTTAAAAATTAGCCTGCTGTATTTGGTCAGGCTAATTTGGTGAGGTGTGTGATGTTAGCCGGTATTGATTTCACAGGCCTTATGTGGCCCGTGGGCCGGACGTCCCCACCCCTGACCTATAGCCTGCAGCAGCAAAGACTTCCTGGGACTTATAGAACCTCAGATCCTTGGAGCAGGAAGGATATTGAAAGGCACTCCGTGTCTAACTCCCTGAGTAACTCTGTCTTGGCATTTGCCAGCCTGGATTCTAAAGCTTATATATACTTATCAGTCTCCTTAGTAACAGTAGACGCCATTTATCCATTACGTGTCAGGGCTGGGTCCCTATGTCGGTCATGTGGACAAGTACACAGCTATTCCATGTCAGAAACATTACATTCTTGTTCTCATTGAATTCTGATACTATTATCATTTTTGTAGATGACAAAATGACATCTCAGAACAGGGAAGTGATTCATTCCAGGTCCCTCGGCTGAAAAGTGGTGGAGGTCATCAAATCCAGACCCTGTCACCGTAAGACCAATGCAGGAAGGTTCCTTTGATTACTTTCTCTCAACCAAGTGTCTTGCCCGATATGTGTCCCATAGTGGGCACCTAGAGAATATTTATGATGGGATGGGGAAAGCAAGGGCTTGGACAAGGACACCTGGATTCAAAACCTTGTTTCTATAGCATTACAGGGAGCTTGCTGGGGAGGGGTCTAAATCTCCCAGCATCCAGTTCATCTGTCTTATACTGATAATACTCTCTGTTGGTAGGAATCCTGGGAAGATGGAGGCTCCATGAGACAGTGAGCAGAGGCTGGTTTAGAGTCAGCCTGATAGACTGCTGGTGTGGAAAAGGGAGGAAGAAACACCCCAAATGGCTGCAGACTGTTAACAGGTTTGTGGGTCTCCGTCTCTTGTGTCAAATGGGTTCATTTATTCATAACAACCGCTTTTTTTATAGCCTTTACTATGTGCTCTGCATCACTACACCGGACTTCCATCACTAACCCCTGACCCCAAATCCAACCGTTTAATCCCCAGTACCCATAGCCTCCCTGTGGGCCCTGCCCTTCCCCTCTTCCTCCGGCTCTGAGCATTATGGGGAGTCTTGGAATGGGCCTGAGCCTCTCCTCCCGCCGCCCTGTCCTCGGGCCCCAAGAGGGCGGAGGCGGAGGAAACGTGGACAAGGGTCCGGCTGCAGCTGGTCAAGCTGGGCCTGCCTGGAAGCTGATTAGGTTCCTGGTTCCCACCGGGGCCAAGAGTGACACCTGATCCCAGGGGATTGTGAAACGGCAGGAGGTGGCCGCCCGCCCGTGGTGCAGAGCAGTCTACCCCGCCGGCTCGCCCCGCCCCTACCCCACGCCCCCCGCGCGCGCTGTTAAATCCCCCCATCCGGGGGCAGCGGCTCTCACCTGCACCCCGCCGGGCGCAGCACCATGACGACCTGCCGCCTCGGTCTGCTCCTCGCAGCCCTCCTCCTGGGCCTGCTGCTGGGCTTTTTCCCGGTCACAAGTGAGTGGGGCAGGGAGAGGCCGGGCCAGGAACGCCAGGAGGGAGCAGGGCAGAGGCGTAGCCTCTCTGCAGGCTGGAGAAGTGGGGGATCCTGAGATAGAAGTGGGGAGACCCATAAAGACGAAAATTTGGGGAGCCATGGTGTCTAAGATGGTGACCCTTGGAGTTTAGGGTGTGGGGTCCAAAGTACTGGAGGCGGGAAGAGGCTTTGTGCTGAAGGTGGAGCCTGTGTCCGGAGGGGTCCCTCCGCCTAGACGCCGGTAGCTCCTAGACAGTCAGCTGTGCGGGATCCCCTGAGGATAGAGGGATCTGGGCCAAGGGTTGGGTAACTCCTGTACCCTTCCTTCGGTGTTCGGAGCCCCAGGCCTGGAAGCAGCGTCCGCCGAAGGCTGTAAGGGGAGCGCCTAGGGCCAACACTGAGAATTCCTTGAAGCTTGAGATCCGGGGTCCCCGGAGCAGGAGGTGGGCATCCTCCGGGACCCGGGCTCTGGTCTCCACTGACCGTCCTCAACCTCCCTCCCAGGCACAGCAGTGAAACCGGGCGTGTGCCCCGAGCTGGAGGAGGAAGGGAACTGCACGCAGGAGTGCGGCTCGGACACAGAATGCCCGGACAACCTCAAGTGCTGCCGCGCGGGCTGCGCCATGCTCTGCCAAATGCCCAATGGTAACTCCCGGCGGGGCGCGGCGGGGCGGGCGCAGGGCGGAGGCGGGAGCCTCCGGGTTCCAGGAAGGGGGACGCGCCAGGACCCAGGGACCCCTGGCCAAGTCCAGGCGGATGGAACTAGATCGATCCGCACTCTCCCTTGCTTGTCCCTGGGGAGACAAAGAAGTCAGTGAGGCGCAGCGAGAGGTCGGGGAGGCCCCCACCCCTACCTGTATTTCAATCTCTGGTGCGTGACGGGCTTCCGGGCACGCACAGCAAGGACGTTGTTCTGGCAGGCGGGGAAGTCCAGAGCTGGCCAGTGACATGGGCTCCAAGGCCTGGGCACTCATCCCTCTCAAAGTCCTTTCCCTGCGGCCTCCCTCAGCCCCAGGAGTAGGATATGGGACGCCTGGCCTGGCCAGATTTCCCGGATTACCCTATCCAGGCAGGAGGCGATCTTACAGGGTTAGGAAAGAGGAAAGTTCTTGCCCAGTCACACTGCCAGATCTTGGTTCAGCAGGAGTCATGGCCAGAGGGGTTCAACTTTCCCCAGTGGATTGAAGGAAGTCAGGACTCTTCCTTGAACACTCCTCTCCCATCCTCATCTTTAAAACAACCTCTTCACTCCAGGGAGTGAGTGAGAGAATGTGTGAGAAAGCTTGGCGCTCACGTCTCCCCACTAGGCCCTGGGACTCCATCAGAGCAGGAAGTGGCATTAGACAGCATGGAATCCAAGCTTCTGGGTTTGCACAGGGAAAAACTGAGGACTAGAGGCAAGGCTATGACCTGGGGTACCAACTACTGTGATTACTGGTCCTTGTCCAGAATATAACCCTGTGATGTTCCCTCTTTGTTACTTCTGCAAAGATGCCAGCAGGGGCTGGGAAGGTTGGTAGTTAGAGACCTCAGACACTTATGATCAGGGAGGTGGGAGGTAGAGAAAGGACTGGCCCATGGGCCTCTAATCTGGACCAGTGAGAGGAGGAACAGAAGGAGAGGTGGAGACCAGGAGAGAAAGCAGGAGGCACACAGACAGATGAGAGAAGTGGATTGGGGAAAAAAGGAGTCTCTGCTGTTAGATAGTGTCTTTGCTGTTCCCTTGTCTCAGATGGACAGACTGAGGCAGGAAGAGGGCCAGGGCCAGACGGCCTCCTGAACTAGAATCCTGGTTCTGCCACCTGCTAGTTGTGTGATTCTGAGCAAGTCACTTTACCTCTCTGAGCCTCTGCTTTCTCCTCTCTACTCAAACTTCATAGGAATGATATAAAGGCTAAATAAAATAATATGTGTAAAATATCTTAATAGGAGTAGATTCTCTATACACAGCGCCTTGTTTCATCTATACACAGCGCCTTGTTTGAAAAAGGCAGGAGCTCTGGAACGGCAGCAGGGTATCCAGAGCTCCTGCCTTTTTCAAAGGAATGTATTTTTGTGTGCTAGAAAGTCGGCCACTCCTGTTCTGCAGCTCGTCACCCAATTCTGTGCTGCTGTTTGACATTTGACTGGGCTTGCTCCTGGGGTTTTTGGAAAGTCAGCTGAGTTCCCTTCTCCTTTACCCAGGAAGTGGAGCATGGTGTGTGTATGAGAGAGAGAGAGAGAGAGAGAGAGAGAGAGAGAGAGAGAGAGAGAAACACAGATATTGGAAGGCTTGGCTCAGGCCTTGGTTTTACTTTTGACCAGCGGTGTGATGTTGGGTTGTGCCTTCACATCCCGTGCCTCATTTTCTTCATCTGTGATAAGAACAGGGTCATAAATATCCCCTACAGAGGAGATATTGGATGTGAAGATTAAAGGAGATAATGAGGCCCAGTCGGGGTGGCTCAGTGGTTGAGCACTGACCCATGCACCAAGAGGTCACTGGTTCGATTCCCGGTCAGGGCAGGTTGTGGGCCTGATCCCCAGTGGGGGACATGCAGGAGGCAGCCAATCGATGTTTCTATCGCTCTCCCTCTCCCTTCTCTCTCTAAAAGAAAATCAATAAAGAAAATAAATAAAAGAGATAATGTGTTTACACAAAGAACATTGTAAGCGGCACACCTCTGCAGCCATAGCCGTGTGTGTGTGTGTGTGTGTGTGTGTGTGTGTGTGTGTTGGTGGAAGAATGCTTGTCTGTGTGTGGATGAGGAGTGTGGATGGGGTCACGGTGCTCCTGGTTGTAAATGGGAATGAGTATATGGAAGTGGGTAAAGAGATTGTGGGTGTGTGACCCCTCACATGTGCACCACAGTTTGCGGTTTACAAAGCAGCACAGTGCATGGCGCATAGACTCAGAAGCCAGATTCCTGGCTTTCACATCCTGTCTCTATCCTGTATGACCTAAAGAAAATTGCTTAACCTTTTGGTGCCTCGGTTTTCTCATCTGTAACATGAGAAAATGGTGACAATACTTCTCCCCCTCCTTTAGGACCATTGTGAGGATTAAGTGAGTTAATACACAAGTTAATATGCATCAAGTGCTTAGAATAACCACTGACACATAGAAGGAGCTAAGTAAATGTGGACTGTTCTAATTACTCATCATTATTGTTGTTGCAAAGGAGTTTGATTTTTCAGGGAGAATTCCTACAGGCCTATTGCCCCCATTACTTTTGCAACAACCCCTGACATGGGCAGCACTGTGCTGGGGCTCTGGGACATTCTGGTCCTAGGCCACAAAGTCAGGAAAAGGCAGAGCTGGGACTCTGAGGTCCTGTGATTCTGGAACCAGTGACGGAGGGAACCTGTGGGGGAGGGGTTTGCAGGTGATCTTCCAAGGAGAGGGGTGCTGGGAGGTCAGGCTGTGGATACCCTTGGCATATCCCTCCACCCACTGCCCCTTACTCCTTCTTCTGTGCAGAAAAGCCCGGCTCCTGCCCCAGGGTGGACTTCCCCTTGACCCCGCTTGGCATCTGCCGGGACCAGTGCCAGGTGGACAGCCAGTGTCCCGACCAGATGAAATGCTGCCGCAATGGTTGCGGGAAGGTGTCCTGCCTCACACCTGTCTTCTGAGGTAGGTGGGAGGAAGGAAGTGCCCTGATGCCCAGATATGATGACACCTGCAGGAGGTGGAGAAGGAGGCCCTGGCGAACCTACTTCTGTCCATGCAACAGGTGTTCCCTGAGCATCTATCACGTGCCACGCTCTGCTCTAGGGGATGCTTCATGAGTGAACGAACCAGACGGCAGTTTCTCTGATGGGTTTACAGCTAGCGGACAATAAACAAAACCAGCACATGGAGTGTTAGAGGGAGCTGAGTGCCGGAGAGGAAAAGAAAACTGAAGGGGGATGAGGAGTACTGGGGTGGGATGGGGTGGACAGGGAGCAGGGTTGTCTTTTTTATGTGCCATCTAGAAGGTACTGAGCGGGGAGCCATGAGGGCATCTGGGAGAATGTTCCAGGCTGAGGTGCTAAAGCAGGAGCACCCTGGTGCGTTTCTGGAAAAGCCAGAGGCTGGAGCCAATAGGAGGAGAGGGTCGGAGAGGGACGGAGTAAGTCAACAGCTCCTAGGGGCCTGACAGGCCCTTGGAAGGACTTTGGTCTTGACCCAGAGATGTCGCACCCTTGGAAACGGACACGCTCCGACTTAGTTTGAAAGGCCTGCTCTGGCTGCTGTGTGGGGAATAGACTGTGGGGACAGTGGCAGAAGCAGGGAGGCCACCAGGAGGCTCCTGCAAGGGACCAGGTGGGAGATGACAGACCAGGGGAGATGAGCGGCTGGGTTTTGGGACATGTGTGAAGGTAGAAGAAACAATATTTGCTGGTGAATTGGCCTGTGAGGGAACGAGATTTACTCCTTCGTTTCCTAACAGGGCATCTAAATAAGTCAGCAGCCGGAGGAGCAGCTGTACCTTGGGGGAGGGAACAGTGGCCGAAGGGCCCCTGGGAAGCTCCTTGCAGGGCCAGTGAGAGGCAGAAGAGTTGATCTTTACTTCTGCCAAGACTCGTGGTTTCAGGACGGACAGGCAGACATCGGTGGACTTCAGCTGAGGTCGTCAGGTGCGCGCCTGCAGTGTGCTGAGCAGTTCTGAGCAGGCCGGGGCTATTGGCCTCTAGTGGCTCTGACGTTAAATGGAAGGATGCTGGAGTCTCTCTGTCCCCATCTATAATTAAAAATAAAACAGTATAGGCCCCGGCCTGTTTGGCTCAGCAGTTTGAGCTTCAGCCTGTGGACCAGAGAGTCCCGGGTTCGGTTTCCGCTAAGGGCACATACCAAAAAAAAAAAAAAAAAAAAAACCCAACAGCAAAAAAAACAGTATCGCCCTGGCTAGTTTGGCTCAGCGGTTGGAGCGTCGGCCTGCGGACCAAAGAGTCACAGGTTCAATTCTGGTCAAGGGCATGTGCCTCGGTTTCGCTTCATCCTTGGCCCTGGTCGGGCTCATGCAGGACATGACCAGTCAATGTGTCTCTCTCACCTCGATGTCTCTCTCTCTCCCTTTCTTTCTCCCTCCCACTCTATCTGATGATAAAAGGAAAAATATTCTCGGGTGAGGATTAAAAAATAATAATAATAATTAAAACAATATCAAGTCCTACAGTAAGTGTAAGGAATGAAAGCAAAACAAAACCCAACTACACGCTCCGCAGGCCCCCTGGGCGGTCCAGTGCTGGGCCACCGGCTCTGTGGCAGGTGCTGGGACGAAGGTGACTGCTGCCTTCCTCACGGAGCTCGCAGCTGGGGGCCGAGATGGACAGATGGACGGACGTTCCCAGTGCTGCCGGGGAGGAAGGGCGGCTGCTGTGGGAACAGAGGGGAGGACTGGGAGAGGGTGCAGCAGGCTCCCGGAGGGCTGACCCCGAGCCAGTCCTAAAGGATGCGAGCAAGGTGGCCAGTCTGGGGAAGCACAGTGAGGAAGGAGGCTGTTCTAGGCAGAGGAAACAGATGAGCAAGAACCTGGCAGTGCCCTTTGGTTGAAATCTCATTGTTGATCTGCCGCCCCCCCCCCCCCCGCTTATTTTTTTATGCTCACCCAAGGACATTTTTCGATATTTTGTTCAGATAGAGTGGGAGGGAGAGAGAGAGAGAAACATCGACGTGAAAGGGACACATCGAGTGGCTGCCACCCACACGATCCAACCAGGGCCGGGGACAAACTGCAACCGAGGTACGTGCCCTTAGCGGGAACCGAACCCGGGTCTCTCCAGACCGCAGGCCGACGCTCTAAGCGCTGAGCCAAACCGGCCAGGGCGATCTGCTGCCTTGGACAGGCTCTCAGCCAAGGGGCAGGCAGGTCACCACGGAACCCAGTATTGCACAGGTAAGACAAAAGCCCAGAGAAGGGACGAGCTCAAGGCCCCGTGGTTGCTACTTCACGGCAAGACCGTCAGTGCGGAGAGGGAACCACGGTCTCCCTAGGGCCCAGCGCTCTCCAGTGATGCCGACCCTCTCTCACCTCCTTGAGTGCCAACAGCATGGCCAGACGTTTGAGTCAGGAAGACACAGCTTCAGATTTCAGCTGACACTTAACTACTCTTTCACCTCCCCGAGCTGCAATTATTTCACTTCTACGAGATCAATGAGATCTTCTTTGATCAGCTAATCCCAGCTGAACCCAAAGAATGGAGGCATGGTGGCATTTCCTGGTGGTCGAGGGACACGGAGATAAGTGACAGTGGTCCCAGGAAGGCCACACAGTCAGCTGGGACCATGGTATAGCCAGCTGTGTCCGAGGACTGGTCTGAAGCAGAGGAGTGAAGTGCCCGGGGCCTCAGGAAGGTAGAGTGGGGGTGGAGGAGGGAGGGGAGAGTGTGATGGAGTCGGGGAAGCCTTGGTCCGGAATTTAAGCTGCAGGTACTCTTGCTTAGTGTTGTGGATATTGCTGTTGATGGTTTTATTCTGTTTTCTCCCTGCAGTTTCAGCCACCACAGCCTGAGAATGAGGGAGTGGAAGTCTGCCCGGCCCTGTCCGGCGGCAGCCCCGCTGCCTTCCCCTTTCTGGCCTCTGTCTCCCTCCTGTGCTGACCACCATTTCCTTCTCCGGCCAATAAAGTGACCACTTCCAGCACGGCTGGGGCTGTGGCCTCCATTCTTACTCTGTCCCTGCCTCTGACTCTGGGTTGGAATGGGATTGGGGGGGGGCCGGGCAGCGACAAGATCATCTAGGCTCAAAGTCGAGAGAGGGATCAGCTCGGAAAAATGAACATATTTACAGGGCTCGGCTCATGTGCGCTTGGTGGTTATTCTCCCAGGATGACGGGAGGGAAAACTCGGGCTCAGAGAGGGTGGAGTGCTCCTGAGGCCACACCGATCCTTGCTGGGTCTGATAACTGCAGCAGCAGCATGTTCCATGCTCCAGAGACAGGGCTGGGAGGTTCCCGGATGGGAGCTCCTGGGTCCGCAGACCACCCAGAGTGGTTGATGGCAGCCCCATGCTGTAGACCAGGACTCCCCCTCCAAGTTACCAGCTCACGGCCACAGAGGGAGAAGATGGCAGAGCCAGGGTCCCTTGTTTTAAGTCAAATCATTGTTTGGTATAAACAATATATTCATAGGGGTCAACATTTTAAAGGTAAAAATGAAAAGCATTGTTCACCCTTGACTCCCTGTCTCTAACTCTGGCCACCCAGCTGTTTTTGTGAATGTGGCCCAAATCAGTTTCTGGTGTATCTTTTCAGAGATACAGTGCCGTCTCTCTGTGTAGCCTCTCCCTATTCCTCCGCCTCTCTCCCTATTCCTTCTCTCTCTTTTCCTCTTTCCTGCTTCCCCCTCCATCCCTTTCTCTATCCCTCTGTCTCCCTAATTTCCTCCTCGAGTCCTCTTTCCTACTCCCCCCTCTTTCCCTTTCTCTCTCTCTCTCTCTCCCTCCCTCCCTCTTCCTCCCTGCCCTGCTCTGTCTAGCCCCATTTCTCTTCCCCCCTCTATCCCTCACTCTATTCTCTTTCTTTCTCTATCCCCATCTTCTCTTTCTAGCACCTCCTTTCTGTCCCCTCTTCTCCATGGCCCTCTCTCTTCATCATCTCTCTATCCCCTTCTCTCAATACTCCCAGGTGTTTTAGGTATTATCGCCTCTAAATCTAATAATGTCTTTTAAACATGGTGTCTGGCATCATCCCCACTGTACATGTTGGGAGACTGAGGAGGCCCAAAACTGGTAAGAAAAAAAGAGGTCTGAACTCAGCCCTCCGCAAAACTGGGCAGCAGGTGCATTCCCAGGAAGCGGTGCTGGATATCGGTGCACAGGTATAAAGATGACCTGGGCAAGGAGGGTGAGCAGCCGGCCCAGGGTGGCTTTGGTGTCTCTGATTGGAAGAAGGAGCCCGGGTAATGGAACCTTGAGGGGTGACCTCACTTCCTTGGTGACAGAACTCCAACAGAAGTTAGAAGTCTGGTAACCAGGCATCCCTATACAGCTCACTTGACAGGAGCCGTCAAGAGAACAAGATGTGCCCTGGCTGGTTTGGCGCAGCGGTTAGAGCATCAGCCTGTGGTCCAGAGAGACCGGGGTTCAGTTCCCGCTAAGGGCACATAACTCGGTTGCAGTTTGTCCCTGGCCCTGGTTGGGTCGAGCGGGTGGCGACCACTCGATGTGTCCCTTTCACATTGATGTTTCTCTCCCCCCCCCCCATTCTATCTGAACAAAAAAATGGAAAAATGTCCTCTGGTGAGGATAAAAAAAAACGATTTAAAAAAAAAAAGAGAGCAAGATGTATGTTTGCTGTTTCCCGACTTCCCGAGGCTCTGGGTTGAGGAAAGCCCAGTGTGTCAGCCCAGAGCGAGGGATGTTTCTGTGGCTGTAGATACTGGCACAAACCTCCCCTCTGACGTCATGAGGCACCTTCAGGTAACAGGGCAGGCCAATCCAGGCCAGGCCTCTCTATCTTCTCTCTCTACCTCCTTCTCTTAATACCCCTTCTCTGTTCCTCTACAGCCTCCACACACACCCCTCCACCCCTTCCTTCTACACCCATTTTTCTTTCCTCTTTCCCCCCTCTATTTCTCTCTCTCTCCTTCTCCTTACCCCTCCCTCTCTATGCCTCTTATCTCTATCATCTATCACCATCTCCTGGGGATACATAGATATAAAATCCTCATCCCACCTTTTTACATTTGCTATACACATTGTGTTTTATCTTGCCTTTTTCACTTAATGCATCTTGTCGATCATGCCATAGTAAAGGGCAGGGAACGTCTTCATCCTTTCTTGCGGCTGTAGGGCGTTCCACTGTTTGGATGAACACCCTTTACTGAACCACACTTCTACTATTTCGGTTGCTTTCGACCTTTGGCAGGCCTAGATTTGAACCTGAGTCACCTGATGCCAGTGTCCCATGCTTCCTCCACTGCAGTGATGTCTCACTTTTTTTTTTATCCTCACCCGAGGACATTTTTCCATTTTTTGTTCAGGTAGAGTGGGATAGAGAGAGAGGAACAAAGAGAGAGAGAGAAACATCGATGCGAAAGGAACACATCGAGCGGCTGCCACCCACACAACCTACCAGGGCCGGGGACAAACTGCAACCGAGGTACGTGCCCTTAGCGGGAACCGAACCCGGGTCTCTCAGGACCGCAGGCCGACGCTCTAACCGCTGAGCCAAACCGGCCAGGGCGTGATGTCTCACTTTAATCCATGGGGTGTGGGCTTAGCTTTTGGGCTGCGGAGGAGGGAAAGGATGGAAGTCATGGCAGTGACTCTGGCCCCCAGGACAGTCATGCCTCCTGTTAATCCACCCACTGCGGAATGTGAGAGATCAGGGCAGAGTAAGTGTCACTGTCTGGAGATAGGAGTATGGTGGCTTGGTGTTTGGCCAGCCTTATCTTTCCTATCCTCCGGTGGGTCCGGGCCCCAGGTCATGAGCTAGGCAAGAACCAAGGGCTTCTCCATCCACGCCCTCTGGGGTACAAGGTGCAGGAGTCTCCTGGATGAGAGTAGGAGTGCTCAGTGCATAAGGCTGCCCCCTGGCGATAGATGGCAGTATAGCTTTCCTTCTAACTTCCCCTTTTCTGGTTTCTATCTGTCCATGCTTGGGTCTTCCCAGCCCTTCTGGGCAGAAGCAAAGGCAGCCAGTGATGGGCTGGGTAGAGTTGTTAGGTGCTAAATGTGTGGCTACCACCCCCTCCGCTTCCTCCAGGTTTGCATTCGGAAAGAGAGCCCTGGGCAAGGCCACGTCTAACTCAAGGAGGCAGAGGTCTGTCTTTTGTTCGCATGCCGTCATTCCTTCCACCAGCACCCCCGCAGCAAACTTGTATCACTCATGCAGCAACTTTCACGAGCCCGTAAGTGGCCACAGAATCTTTAAGCCAGGGCTCCAGGCAGCTGCTACCAGCTGTTCATTCATTGGCGTTGGCAGGCAAAGTCGCTGCTCCTGACTTAACTCAAGAAATAAAGGGCCAACAGTGGGATATCAGCCTGGTGCTTGAGGTTCTGCTGAGTGAGAAGGCTGCACCCTGACTGGGGGCCGAGGGAGACGGAACCTCAGGCCCTCTACCAGAACCTTAAGAGGGGCTGGGGCTTTTTCAGGGGGCCTCCTGGGGAAGATGAGGTGGGGAGAACCAGGGTGGAGATCAGGAAGCATGCCAGGGATGAACAGGAAGAATCACCTGGGAAGGAAGGTTGCGGGGTGGAGCGAGTCAGGTGAGAAATCTGGCTGGGGGATTAAGAGGAGCCCCTGGCCTAGGATCTTTCTTTGACCAACTTTGGCAGCCAAGTGGCTGCTGCAGGTTGGGGACGCTGAAGGTCTTTGGCTGAGGAGGGGGAAGAGGACAGAAGGAGGGGCTCCAGTCTGGTCCGTTCCCCCCCCTCTTCCAGGTCTTGATGGGCTCAGGGCTAGGAGGATGGCTCCAGGGCCAGGAATCCTGGTAAACTGCCGGCTCCAGATGGAACTGAGCCTCGCAGCTCCTCCCAGAACTGCTCAGAGCAGGGTTTCTTCCTGCTCACCTTCTCCCATTGCCCGCAGCAAGCTACTCTGCTGCCGCCTCTAAACCCAGTCTCCAGGCCACGGGGCGGGGGAGGGGGAGGCCTATGCAGCAGTGCCGCGTGGAAACAAACATCTGTTCTGCAGGGAAGTGCAGATTTGGGGGTGGAGGGAAGTTACAACATAGGAGTGAGCTGGAGCTTAAAAAATGGAATTCTAAGTACAGACCAGAAGATTGCCCTGCCTGAGGGACAGCATACATAGAGGCGCGCTTTCATTTGCTTAGTGTTTACTGAGCTCCTACTATGTGTTTTGTTCTAGGTGGTGGGGATTTGACATCAAGGACGTGTGTGGTGTTGGGGGACTAGTCAATAAATGAATGAACCAACGCATATGTAACACATCAGGTTGTGGAGAACTATTAAGTTAGGTGAGAGGACTAGTGAGTCCAGGGGACGGGTAGAGGTGAGGGGGGTTACTGTGCAGAGGGTGCTCAGGGAGTGTCTCATAAGGTGTCATGCAAGTAGTGAGCGGAAGGAATAAAGACATGAGCCCTGTGACAATCCATGGGGAGAGCGGTCCAAGCCCAGGAAACTTTCAGGGCCAAGGGCCTGAGGTCAGTGTGCTGTGGATGTCTGAGGACCGTCCAGGTGGCTGAGGGGAGATGTGATCCAAGAGGTCGTGTGGGCACAGGTTACCGAGAGCCCTGTGGTCCCTGCAGGGAAACACAGGAGGGTTTGAGCAGAGCGATGACATCATCTGACAACATTTGAAAGAGATCCATCTGGCTGCTATGCTAAGAATAGACTCTGGGGGGGGGGGGGCGATGTGGAAGCAGGGAGAGCAGTTAGGTTGGGGCAGGGAAGAAATGACTTCCTCCCTCTCTCCCGCGCTCTGGCGGTACCAGCTCTGATGGCACCCGCGTGGTTCTGCCTGTCCTGTCCATTAATGCATCTTAGAGAAACTTGGACTTGTGAATTAATCATATAGCAAACACATCAAATGCTCCCTTTCCTTCCCTGTGTTTACTTATTTGATCATTCTACCACAAGGTCATGGCAAAAGTGAGAGGGAGGAGAAAAACTTAAAAACAGACTGCTGGCTGACAAACCTAACCCTATATTCAGTGCTGCAAGGAGCCGGTGAGGGTCTGGTTTGCTCAGCTGTTAAAGGCGGTACTCTTGGTGGGAATGCAGACTGGTGCAGCCACTAATGGAAAACAAGATGGTGTTTCCTCAAAAAATTAAAAACTGAATTGCCATTTGACCCAGTGATCCCACTTCTAGAAATATATCCTAAGAAGCCTGAAACACCAATCAGAAAGAATTATGGCCTGGCCGGTTTGGCTCAGCGGTTAGAGCGTCAGCCTGCGGTCCATAGAGACCCGGGTTCGGTTCCCGCTAAGGGCATGTACTTTGGCTGCAGTTTGTCCCCGGCCCTGGTTGGGTCGTGTGGGTGGCGGCCACTCGATGTGTCCCTTTCACATCGATGTTTCTCTCTCTTCCTCTCTCTCCTTCCCGCTCTATCTGAGTAAAAAATGGAAAAATGTCCTCGGGTGAGGATAAAAAAAGAAAGAAAGAAAGAATTATGTACCCCTATGTTCATAGCAGCACTATTTATAATTGCTAAGATCTGAAAAACAGCCCAAGTGTCCATCACTAGATGAGTGGATAAAAAAGCTGTGGTACACACCTTACTCCAGTTCATGAATTGTTTTGTTTTGTATTTTAATTTTTTACTGTTTAAAGTATTACAGATGTCTCTCCTTCCCCCCTCCCCCCCTCCCCACTTCTTACCCCCTCCCACCTTCCCACACTGTTGTCTGTGTCTATTGGTTATGCATATATGCATGTAAGTTCTTTGGTTTCTCTCTTCCCGCCCCACCTCCCCCCTTCCCTTTGAGGTTCATCAGTCTAACAACCAATTTGTACGTCTTAATCCCTTCATCTTTTTCACCCAAAGCCCCTCCCATCTGGCAATCAACAAAAAGTTCTCTGTATCTATGAGATACAGAGCGAGGGATGTTTTTGTTCTGCTTGTTCATTTTATTTGCAGATTCAGTTATTGATAGATATGTATTTATTGCCATTTTATTGTTCATTTTTTTAATCTTCAAGAAGACTCGTCCACATTTTGTATAATACTGGTTTGGTGGTGATGAACTCCTTTAGCTTTTTCTTGTCTGGGAAACTCTTTATATGGCCATCGATTCTAAATGACAGCTTTGCAGGATAGAGTAATCTTGACTGTAGTTCCTTGCTTTTCATCATTTTAAATATTTCTTGCCACTCCTGTAAGGTAGCCAGGCGTCGCCAGTGGGAGGTGGGAAGAAACCAGAGAGCCAAACAGCCGAATAAGCAGAAATCAGGCTTTATTGGGTGCACTCCGGGCGGGTTCACAGACTCCGGGGGTCGAGTCCGAGAAGCCGCGCCCGATGCTGGGGTTTGTGATTTTTGCGCCTGCGGCAGCGGGAACTTGTTGTTAGGGTTAGGTCCTGAGGGGCTACGCATGGGGGCCTCTGGAATGTGAGTCTATTGTCCCGGAGCAAACAGTTCCTGGACTAGGACAGGAGAATAGGACAGGAGTTGATCTCTGAGTTCGGGGTAAACAGTTCCTGAAACAGGGTGGGAGTCTAGGTTGGGTAAGCAAGGTAATGGCTGAGCAGTTTGCCTGGCGCCAGTTCCCAGGCTCTCGGACATTCCCGACTCTGTGATATAGGAACAGGGGCCAGGTCGTCTTTCTGACTACTTCCTGCTGGACGGGGGTGGCGTCAGAGGAGGGGGGTCCGAGTCGGTGTGGTCCAAGTCTGGGGGACTGGTCAAAGGCTGGTAATGTTGTAGCATCATTTGGTGGACCTCTATTGTCCGTGTGAGCTATGCAAATCGGAGAAAACAGGGGGCAATTAGCCGTATAATTATTATGATGATGGTTGGGCCGAGGAAGGGGAGGAGTAAGGAGTACATGGAGGAATTCCACCAGGAGGAGGCGTCTACTGAGAACTTTTGTTTTTTTAGTTCTGAACTTAGCTGGTGGAAGGTTTCAATGCGGGTTTCTACCAAACCTGATTCCTTGATATAATAGCAACATTCTTCCCCAAGAAAGAGACAGGTTCCTCCGTGTTCCGCTGTGAGGAGGTCCAGGGCCCTTCGATTCTGCATCGACAGCTGGGCCAGGGAGGTGATCTGCCTCTGGAGAGAAGCTAGGGACTCAGCCGAGCTGTCAATAGCAATCTGAAATTGAGATTCTAAGCGTTCTGAGGTGACTAAGGAGTGTGCCAGGGCACCCCCTCCCAGTCCAGCGGCGACAGCCGAGGCTGAGAGGGAGAGTCCTACTAAAAGGGGTAAAAAGATTGCCCGCTTTTGTTTCGGGTTGTAATATATGTATTTTTGTTGGAATTCAGCAGGTGTATAGACCATGAGTTGGGGGGGTTAGGGTGACAGGCAGGCAGAGAAGAATGGATCCAAGGGGGAATGTGAGAGAGAAGGGTGTAGGGATTGGGGACTACTGGGGAAATGGGGACGACCGCCGCGTTGATGATGTGGAGGTCCTGAACAAGGCAGTACTGTCCTGAGGCCTTTTTAACGGGGAAAATGGGAGTATTACAATTGGTGGGGATCAGGAGGCCTTGTGTCCTAAGCCTGGTGATGATGGGCAGGAGTCCCATCCTATGAGCGTGTGAGATGGGGAATTGCGGGCGGTTAGGAAAAGAAGATGAGTCTTTGAGTTTAATTAAAACAGGAGTGTGGTGGGAAGCAATGGTGGGGGTATCCATGTCCCAGACCTCGGGGTGGACTCCAGGTAGGAGCTGGACGTTGGGGTCTGGGTCAGGCTCAAGGTCGGGGCCTGGCACCAGTGCCAGCAAGAAGGTCTGTTTCGGGGAGAATGAGATGCTTGCCTGGAGTTTGGACAGAATGTCTCTCCCCAGGAGGGGGACCGGACATGAGGGCATGACTAGGAAGGAGTGGGAGAACGGGTGACCCTCAACTAGGCAGTTAAGGAGGGTCGTCCGCTGTGGGGTCGAGGGTGATCCGTCGATTCCCATGACCGAGACCTGGGAAGGAACCGTAAGGCCCGAATGAGAGGGAAGGACAGAGTAGGTAGCCCCCGTGTCTACCAAAAAGGAGACAGACTTACCCGCTACCTGGAGCGTGACCCTGGGCTCGGCGAGGGTAATCGGAGTCGAAGAGCCAGGGCCCCCTCAGTCGTCCATTAGCCCCAGCAGTTCTAGGGCCAGGAACGTCTGGTTCTCAGTCCCCCTGCATTGAGGTGCCGAGGGCTGAGCCAGGGTCGGGCAGTCCGACTTCCAGTGGCCCATTTGTTTGCATTGAGGGCAAGGTTTGGTGGGGGGCCTAGGCTGCGGACAGGCCTTCGCCCAGTGGCCTTCCTTCCCGCATTTGAAACAGGCGCCGGGGGCGTGCGCTGTCCTCCTTTGGAGGTCAGTCTTTTTCCCGGTTCCCCTGCCGGCCGGAGGGCCGCTACCAAGGCTTGGGTCTGGAGGCTGGCCTTCTGCTGCAGCCACGCCTGCCGGGCTGCTTCAGCCCTCTCCTCCCGGGCATTAAAAACTTTAAAAGCCATTTTTACCAGGTCTTGGATGGGAGTCTCAGGGCCCTCTTCAGCCTTTGGAGGAGGGGAAGTCTGGGCTAAGAGAATCTGGAGAGCGGAGCAGTGCGAGCAAAGGTCAGGGCGGGAGCGGAGGTCCCAAAAAGCCTGAATGTACGGGATCTCAGAGTCCTTTCTGGTCCGCCGGCAAAAATTGGCCAGGTCCCGGAGGACGTTGAAGTCAAAAGTACCCGTAGGTGGCCAGTGAGACTGGTTGTCTAGGGTGTATTGAGGCCAAGCGACCTGGGTCAAGAAGATGAGTTTCTTCTTGTGGAGGGTCTGAGAGTATCCCAATTTGGAGAAATTTATAAGAAGACATCCCAAAGGAGTCTTAGGGTCTATTTTGGATTCGGAGTTTCCCATAATTTAGTGGCCTTCCGGACCCCTAAGTGTCGGAGGAGGAAGGGTATGAGGGAGGCGTCCCTTCCAGATACCCATCTCCGGACAGAGATAGAGGGGGGAGTGAAAGGCGTCCCTTTCAATCAGTCCCCCTATATGGACTCCAGGAGTCGTGAGGGGAGGGCTCTCGGCTCGGCCGAGTCTAGGACGAGAGACCCCCGGGCCGGGCCGGGACACAGGGGTCTGGCAGGAAGGGAAAGGGATCGAATTACTTACGGTTGCAAGCCGTATCTGCAGGGAGCTCCGAATTCAAAGCGGTGGAGGGCGACGAGGCAGGGAGAGAGGGAGGGGGGACTCTCCCCTCAGCCTGCAGGGACTGAGGTGGGTCGCAAAACCCCTCCCCGGGGTTTCGGCACCAGATGTAAGGTAGCCAGGCGCCGCCGGTGGGAGGTGGGAAGAAACCAGAGAGCCAAACAGCCGAATAAGCAGAAATCAGGCTTTATTGGGTGCACTCCGGGCGGGTTCACAGACTCCGGGGGTCGAGTCCGAGAAGCTGCGCCCGATGCTGGGCTTTGTGATTTTTGCGCCTGCGGCAGCGGGAACTTGTTGTTAGGGTTAGGTCCTGAGGGGCTACGCATGGGGGCCCTTGGAATGTGAGTCTATTGTCCCAGAGCAAACGGTTCCTGGACTAGGACAGGAGAATGGGACAGGAGTTGATCTATGAGTTCGGGGCAAACAGTTCCTGAAACAGGGTGGGAGTCTAGGTTGGGTAAGCGAGGTAATGGCTGAACAGTTTGCCTGGCTCCAGTTCGCAGGCTATCAGACAACTCCCTTTTGGCCTGCAAAGTTTCTTTTGAGAAATTGGCTGACAGCCTTATGGGAACTCCCTTTAGGTAACTAACTACTTTTAAGATTCTCTCTTTTGCCCGGCCAGTGTGGCTCAGTGGTTGAGCATCGACCCATGCACCAAGAGGTTGCCGGTTTGATTCCCGGTCAGGGCACATGCCCAGATTGCAGGCCTGATCCCCAGTGGGGGGCATGCAGGAGGTGGCCAATCAACCCCTTGTGTGGACTTAATACCCTTCTGTTGTAATTGAGTCTTGATTGCTGTTGCCACGTTAGTGGGAGGGTTTTACTCAGGCTGATCAGCTGCAAGAACTGGCTGTGTCCACTGACCACTGACCTCTAACTACCTTGGATGGTCAGCTGTGCAGGGTCCCACCACACAGAGCAAGACTTACTTCATCAGGGCTCTGGTACCCACTGAGTCCATTCCTTGAGTGTGTCCCTTGTGGAGGTGGTTGGGTGGTGGTGTTTCGCCATGGTCTGAAGCTTGCACTGGGTGTGCTGGCTCTGGGGTAGGGTCAGCCACTGCCTTTGTTCTACCTGGGACCCCCAGGCATAAGCTACAAAGCGGTCTGCAGATGGCTGCTTCTTGTGCTGGGCTTGGAGGTGCCCAGGCAAAGCCAAGCTGTGAACCAAGGCTGGCTGCTTCTCGTGCCGGGCCTGAGGCTACTTAGTGAGAGGTATGGGGCTTGCTGTGGCCAGATGCTGCTTGTTTGAGAGAATTTAGGAAAATCTGAAACAGGCCAATCCTATGGTAAAGCCACTGGAAAGACCTTGGGTGGGCCCAAAATTTGGATGGGGCATGGCCTCAAGGAATCACCAGGCCAGGGTAAATAATGTGAGCCAGGTTGCTGGAATCTCAGATACAGTGCCCATCTGCTGGCCCCATGGGGGAAGGGCTCACCAAAGGATCAAAAGCCTCCACCATCACGTCTGTCTGGGAGATAGCTGCCTCTCCAGCCCTCGCCCCGATGCCAAACAACAATTCTTCCCCATGTCTCTGGTGCCTTTCAAGCTGCCTCCCATTCATGCTGGAGCACAGAGGGAGCGGGTCTGAGTAAGTCCAGGTGTGGGCCCTTTAAGAGGAACTGCCTGGGACTCTAGAAGCCTCAGCCTCCCTCAGCCTCAGTTCCCACTGGTTTTTACAGCCAAAAGTGATGGGGTCTTCTCTTCCTGGCACTGGAACCCTGAGCTGCGCACCTGGTGTGGAATGTGGACCCCCCACTCCTCAGGGAGGACCTTCACAGCCGAGGTAGCCTCCTGATTTTTATTCGCCACACGTGGGTATGGGACCAGCCTGTTTGAGCCTCCACCCCTCCTATCAGTCTTGGTGTGGCTTCTTTAATTTCATAGTTGTAGGACTTCCATTCAGCTCGATTCCAGGTGGTTCTGAAGGATGTTTGTTCTGTAGTTTAGTTGTAAGTTTGATGTGGTTGTGGGAGAAGGCGAGGACCGTATTTACCCACACCACCTGGAAGTCCATTTCACTAATTGTTTGCATGACTTCCTTTACAGCAAAAGAAAATCCTGCGTTGCATTCAATAGTCATGTCTCTTTAATCTCTAATATGGAAAAATTCCTTGACCCGCCCCCCCCTTTTTTTGGTCTTTCATGACATTTTGGAAGACTATAGGTCAGTTATTTTATGGAATGTCTCTTCATTGAGCTTATCTGATATTTTCTCATGATTGGATTTATGCTTTACAAAATCGATATTGTGTTTTTAGTCACATGATGTTAATTTGTTTGGTTACTGGTGATGTTCATTTTCATTACTTGAGTAAGGTGGATTCTACCAAGATTCTCCACTGATGAATAAGTGTCTGTGGGGAAACACTTTGAGATTCTGTAAGTGTCCTATTCTCAAAATTTTACTCACTAGGTTTAGCATTCACTGATGATTCTTGCCTGAAGTAATGATTATTTAATGATTACTAGACAATGGTTTTCTGATTCTATCCTTTTTGAGCTCTTTTTTTGGCTTCCTGTCTCTCTAGCTACAGTGTGAGGGGTGGGTACTGTGTTCCTTTACACTTCTGAGCCTGGGGGCATTGTGGGGTAGAAGGTAAGTTTGTAAATTTTGAGCTCTCTGAGTTTTGGTTAAATGTCCTGTGCTAGGGTTTAGTACATCCCTGTGGTATAATATCCTACTCAAAAGAGGGGGTTACCCTCAGGCCTTACATTAACCCACCCATTCTGAGCAGAGCTTGGGACCCCTCCCCTTACTCCTCCCATTCTCCCTCCCTTCCTTCCTATCTTTCTTTTTTCCTTTCTCTCTTCTATAATTCAGAGGTGATGAGACTCACTACTTCCACGCATAGTTTAAAACCTTAACTCTGAAAAATAAATCCCACATTTGGGAAAGTTACAGGGTGGGCATTGCAATGCAGAGGAAAAGGACTTTTTCTTGGATTACTAATGACTGTTTTATTCCTACTCTGATTTTAGAGAAGTCCTTACCCATCTTTGGTCTTCTATTTTCCCCTCTTGATTTGATAACTGAACAGATTACCCCCATGTTTTCTCCTTCCCCTCCAAGTTGTAATAATTGGTGCCACTTAAGGCAAATAAATCAAGGGACTGCAAGACCAGGGCCCTTCACTGCTCTCCCCATGTAGCCCATGGCAGGAAGACGTGGTGTAGCCTTAGAAGATAAAGACTTTCATCAAGTTTCACTAATTTTTAAATTAAAAATGGCTTTAATATCTCCAGTTCCTCCCCCATTTCCCTTTCAACTCTGGTTTCTGTTGTTCCCTTGTCTTGTTTCGCAGTGTTGTGGCGTGATAGAGTCAATGGAAGTCTAAATAAGAGATGTTTATTAGCTGGCTGGCATCTGATTCCAAACACCCCTGTGACAGAGTCTTTGGAGATCAGCCTCGATATGCTTTATTACATGCCTTTTATACCTTACAGCAAAAGTTTAATGAGATAAGAAAATAGGATCTTCTTGATATAATGCCCAGGGCTACAACAATGCTGTATAGAATTAATTTGCCTAGTGGATAACAGGAATACCCAGGAACACCCAGTCTATTATCTCAGGTATTTCAAGGTACACTGAGTCACACTTAGCCCCGAGCAGCACAAACACAATGCAAGCCTAATTCCTTGAGCTTGTGGGGGAGGTTGAGTCTCTGACTCAAGACCTCCAGGCTCCAGGGACTCTGTCAATTTCTTGGTTCAGGGTTAATCTCTATCTTGTGGATTAAATTCTTTACAAAACAGGTTCAGCTAGAGGGCAAACAGTGACTTTCCCAATCATCAATTATGGAGCTGTAAACAAGTTAGCACAATAATTTACCAATCATCAATTATCGGGTTATAAACATGTCAGCACAACAAGATCCAGAAATCCTTTACTTGCCCAATGTAGACCCTTCTAATACCATGCTTGGGTTTCAGAGTCACCCCCCTCTCCTCCAAAACCTTTACCCTCTAATGGGCTAAGTAGTAATTCAAATTAAGTGTGAATGACTGTTAACTCTTGATCTCCCCAGTGTGTATGTACATATGTATGTATGTAAAAAAGAAAGTATTGAGATTTTGGCAATATTTATAGAATTTCAGATGCAGAGATGAGTGATTTTAAGAACACAACAGGGAGAATAAATTTGGGGTGGAGAAATGCATCTCTTGTTCACAAAAATATCTTTTATTGCCACAGCAATCCTGACTCCAGGGAGGCCGGGTTCTTATTAGGAAATCAGACATTCCGGCAGACTTTCTTACATATGTTTTTCTTCAGAAAGTTGTTCCCATTGCCCTGACAGCCTCCATAATAAAATATCTCACATTGATGAGTTTTCACGTTGTAAAACCATCGCTGGAGTTTGGCTCGACAAGGGCCCCTTTCTATAGGAAGTTTGCAAACTTCTGGGGAGACATTCTGATGCTGATTCTGTTGGCCTAAAGAGAGAACATGTTTGAGAGATGCCTAACTTATCACCTTTCGTTGTAAACCCCATATGCCAGGGACTGGGATGGCTGTGGGCACAGCTGTGAGGCTGTCCACAGTAGCTGAGCTCTGTACCTCTTCCCATCAGCCCACCTGGCCCACCCAGCCATAGCCTTACCCATCTATACAGAGTGTGAGGAGTTTTAGCCTGCTGTGCTAAAAATCCCAGACTTGAGAATCCGGCTCTAGTGAATTAAAATCCACACACAACTGTGTGATATTGTATCAACTTCTCTAAATCTCCATTTCTTCATCTGTACAATTAGGGAGTGGAACTCTACCATCTCTGATCTGATTTTCTAGGATTGGATGAATAAGCCCTTTCAGGCTTCTCCCTCCCTCTTAATCATTCTAGAGTAGATAACCTGCATGGAAAGAGAAATGACGGGATCTGAGAGAGAGGTTCAAAGCTGATTCAAATGTCTAGCTGTGTGATCTTCAACAAATCACCTGTATCTTTGGCACTCAATTTTCTTCATGTAAAATGGGTATATAATAGTCACACTTTAGGCTTATTGAAGGCTTAGAAATAATCTATGGAAAGCATTGATAAATAGAAAAATATCAATAAACAGTAGCTGCTCTCAATCACTCTTTCCCTTCCTTGACCAAGAAAGGGATCTCACCCTACTCATTTCCATAGTCTACATGCCTAGCTCTTAGTTCTCATTAAATATTTGTTCATAGAAAAGAAACCCATGAGATCCTCTGAGGCGGGGTTACACATTTCTTTGTAGTCTCGTTTTATGTGAAAGGTTTTATCCTTACACTTAGTACTCAAGGTAGATATTAGGACTAACAACTTTACATAAAAAAACTAAGGCCAGAGAGGTGAAATTCCTTTCCTAATGTCATGCTAGAAAGTGGTCGTGCCAAGAGTCAAGCCTAGGATGGTCAGGCCGCTCAGGCTTGTAGGTTCTCAATCCGAATTTGTTGTTGTAGAATGAATGGATGGATGAATGGATGGCCACTCCTATAGTGAACTTGCAGACATCAGGCTAGGCAGAGGAAAAGGTTCAGGCTCTGTCTTATCTTCTGCCCCATATAGCTAACTCTGAGGGTTAAGGACAATGGTAAAGGGGCAGACTAGTTTGTCCAGTCAAGATGGGAAGTGGGGTGGGGCCTGTTGGGTTTTCTTTAGTTTGTTTGTTTTTTTATCCTCACCCAAGGACATTATTTTTCCATTTTTTGTTCAGATAGAGTGGGAGGGAGGGAGGGAAGGTGGGGGGGGGGGGGAGAGAGAGACAGACAGACAGACAGACATCGACGTGAAAGGGACACGTCGAGTGGTGGGTCCGGGACAAAATGCAACCGAGGTACATGCCCTTAGTGGGAACTGAACCCGGGTATCTCAGGACTGCAGGCCAACGCTCTAACCACTGAGCCAAACCGGCCAGGGCCATGTTGGAAAGTTCCTGAGACATCTCAGTCATAGCAGCCTCACTCCCTGGACTCTTACAAGTGGCTTTGCAGGGGCTGGAGTCCCACATGGCTTTTTAATTTTCTCCTTCTTGCCTCTTTGCTCCTCCATTTCATTAAACCAAAGAAAAATTACTTGACCTGTTTTCTTTCTTATGTAATTAGGATGATAATACCTTCTTTGTATGTGTGCCTAGGTGAGCATATGTATGTGTGTGTATATTTTGAGTATAAAAGAAATTGTGCTAATGCTTTACAAGAACCTATTTTTTTCACTGCCCCTCCTCCAATTTATCTTATTTTCTGTTCTTTATTATTTTTGTTTTATTTGGGGGGAATGTTGTTCTTCTCTAAGGTCTTGAGTGCTATGCTTGGCTAATTGACTTACAACTTTTCTTTTTAATCCTCACTTGAGGATATTTTCCATTGATATTTTAAGAGAGAATGGAAGGGAGGGAGAAAAATAGAGAAAGAAAGAAACATCAATGTGAGAGAGAGACATCAATTGGTTGCCTTCCACACAATCCTGGCCAGGGCTGAGGATTGAACCTGCAACCAAGGTATGTATCCTTGACCAGAATTGGACCTGTAACTCTTCAGTACATGGGCTGACGCTCTAACCACTGACCCAAACTGGCCAGAGTGACTTATAACATTTTTCCCCTAATATAAGCACTCAAGGCTACAAATTTTCTTCTAAGAACCACTTTAGCTGCATTTTACAAGTTTTGTTACATGGCATTTTTATAATTGATTAGTTCTAAGATAAGAAATGTAAACAGCTAAATTATACCAAAAGCTTTACATGCATCAGAGCAGTTGGTCAATAACATAACTAAGATCATTCACCTTATTTTTTTTTTTTTTTTTTTTTTTGTACAGATAGAGTGGGAGGGAGAGAGAGGAAGGGAGAGAGAGAGAGAAACATCGACGTGAAGGGACACATCGAGTGGCTGCCACCCGCACGACCAACCAGGGCCGGGGACAAATTGCAACCGAAGTACGTGCCCTCAGCGGGAACTGAACCCGGGTCTCTCCGGACCGCAGGCCGACGCTCTAACCGCTGAGCCAAACTGGCCAGGGCCATTCACCTTATTTTATAGAAGAATAAACTGAAACTCAGAGAGGCTAAATAATGTTCTCGAGATATGGAGTTTGTAAGTGGTGGAACCAGGACCTCAACCAAGGTAGCTGACTCCAGGTATGTCCATCCTGTTGACCACTACATTCTTCTTCCTTATAGCAGAGGTTCTTACATTTGAGTGTGCATCAGAATCACACTCAAGGGCTTGTGAAAATGCAGATTGTGAGAACCACCCCCAGAGTCTCTGATTCAGAAGGACTAGGAAATAGTAAGTTTTCAGGTGATGCTGCTACTTCTGGACCAGGAGACAAACTTTAAGAATCACTGGCCTGTAGGATTATTGGGAGGTTTAATATCCTATTTATAGTCCAGTCAGTGTGGCTCAGTGGTTGAGCATCGACCCATGCACCAAGAGGTTGCTGGTTTGATTCCCAGTCAGGACACATGCCCAGGTTGTGGGCCCGATCCCCGGTGGGGGGCATGCAGGAGGCAGCCAATCGGCGTTCTCTCTTATTGATGTTTTCATCTCTCTCTCTCTCCCTCTCCCTTTCTCTCTCTCTAAAAATCAATAAAGGGAAAAAATATCCTATTTATATATAAGAATCTATAATCTATAGCTTCATGCATGTACATACATGCAGAGAGCTATATGTAAAAATGCTCACCAACATATTAACAGTGATAATGCCTGGTAGGGAAGATTTTGATAAATTTCTACTTCCTCCCTCCTACTTTTGTATTTAAAATTTTCTAAAAAATATATAGGTATTATTATTATTATTGTTATTTCAGATAGAGCAGGAGGGAGACAGAGAGGAAAAGAGAGAGAGAAACACCAATGTGAGAGAGACATCAAGTGGTTGCCACCCACACGACCCCAACTGGGCTGGGGACAAACTGCAACCCAGGTACGTGCCCTTAACAGGAACTGAACTTGGGACTCTCTGGTCCGTGGGCCGATGCTCTAACCACTAAGCAAAATTGGCCAGGGCTATAGGTATTATTTTTCTAATCATGTATTATAAGACGTAGTTTTTTAAAAGGAATCTTACTAGCTGCTCAAAAATTTTGGCAACTATTGCTAACTGTCCTTATTTCTTTTATTATTATTATTATTATTATTATTATTATTATTATTTTAATCATCACCCAAGGACATTTTTTCCATTTATCTTTAGATAAAGTGGAGGCAAGGTGAGGGGGGGAGACATCGACGTAAGAGAGCTATCGACTGGTTGCTCCCACACGACCCTGACCAGAGCCAGGGACAAACCGCAACCGAGGTATGTGTCCTTGGCTGGAATCAAACCCAAGACTCTTTGGTCTGCACACCAACGCTCTAACCACCGAGCCAAATAGGCCAGGGCTAACTGTCCTTGTTTCTATAGATTATCCTGGATATACTGCATTTCATCTCCTCAATTGCATTTGCAGACTTTAAGCTTCAGCAAAGAAAGTAGACCAGAAAGGACCCTTTTTCTACACATAGATCTGACCTGGCTAAGTCCTTTACTTTCAAATTTAGGCTCATATCTCCCCTTCTCAATCTTACCTTGCTCACAACCAGCCCCACCCCAGACTTTGAATCCCCTTTACCCTGCTCTACTTTTTCCCTTTCCTGTAGCACGTTTATCACCTATTCCATGTATCATGTATTGTCTGTCTCTCTCCCACTGGAACATGAATTCCACAAAGGCAGGTTCTTTGTTTCACTCATTACTTTAGCCTTACCACCTAGGACGGTACCTGGCATATTATAGATGCCCAACATGTATATTTGATGAAGTGAATTGAATTGACTCCCTACCCTATGAGATAAAAAACAGATTCTCTTGGTACCGCCAACCCCCCTGCCCTATTCACAGGCTACTCTTGGAGCTCCCGCTTTCATACCTACCTGTTCCTACTCCCGACTGAAGCTCTTGGCCAAAGGTGAGAAGCAGGAGAAACGGAAGAGACATCCGGTGCTGCATGGTGCCACCCAGCCAGTGGCCCAGCCGGGGTTGGCGCTTTAGGGAGAAAGGGGAACAACGGGGAGGAGCCCGGCCTCACATTCAGCTTATTCATCCCTAACTCCTGCTTGTTGGGAGTTTGGGCTACCCCCGGAACAGAGTGTCCAGCCAAAGAATGTCTCTGCCTTTCTTCTTTGGTCTTATCTGATCTTTGGTCTTTATCCAAGGCCACCTTATTACACTTCCGGGTGGAAGCCGCTGTAAAAATAATAAAACCACTTTGTAGATGAATAGAGGTTCAACTCCCTTGACTTTATCACATGGATAGTGAGTTTCAGAGCTAGGACTGGGACCCTCCTCTGTTCAGCTCCCATGCCCTTGCATTACTCATTCTTTCTACAAATGTTTATTGAGTTCCTATGTAGTGCCAGGCATAATTTTAGGTGCTGCCTCCCTCACATCTGAAGTCTCCTAGGGAGTTATGAGAGCAACACACACATTGTTTTGTAGAAGAGGGGCCTAACTTTATTTGGTTTAGAGAATAAGTCTGTCTCCAGACACTTCAATTGCCAGGGACCAGCACATTACCCACCCACCTCCTTTCCCAGATCCTCTAGAAATATGATTCTTTTGAAGACAACGCTGACACATTTTAGTGGGATTTAAAGTCTTGGATATGAAGTCTAGGGTTGTGCTTTTGTGTGCAGGTGCTCTTGACCTAGGGCAAGTCATGTGATCTCTCTGAGCCTGTTTTCTCATCTATAAATTGAGATTAATTATGCTGACTTAACATACTTCCCAGAACTGCACAGATGTTCAGTGAATATACAAATGATTCATACATTATAAAGGCACACACAGACACATGCCATTTGCAGACGTATGTGTGTATGATGATCTTTTTGGAAATGGGAGTGCACACTGGATCAGAACCATACTTGTTCTCTGCAGAAATGTGTTACCCATCTTTGCACATTAGTAGTAACTCTTCCTTCTCCTTAAATCCCCTTTAGCCATGATGATACTCATTCCTTGGACATTGCTTCTCCAAACTACAGTTCACACAATGGTTGGTCAACTCACTCATCACCTGCTCATCTTTATTACTTCCTCTGCCTTTATTTTCTTGAAGATTTCTCTGAAGCCTGTGTTTCAACATCTTTGTGATACATCTTCTTTTGCACTTTGGTGGGTCCACCAGGATTATTCCTGGTATCTCTTTCCTTATCTCTTTTGGGTGGTCAAATCTATTTATCAGAAACCAAAATAATGGCAGAAGGAGGCCCCCAGGGAGTGACCAGACTGTCATTTACCATTCAGACAAAGCGAAGGCAGAACTGCCTACAGGTGCTCTTAGCCGAGACCTCCCACATGGCTCCCTCTTTTCGAGCAGCTGACTTGGAAGTGAGAACTGACCTTTGCACACAAAGAGTAATTTTCATCCAGGGATGGGGCAATTCTACCCCCCCAGGGACACTTGGCAATGTCTAGAGACATTTCTGATTGTCACAACCTGGGGGGTAGCGGGGACCTATTGGTAGAAACCAATGATGCTGCTAACCTAACCATCCTACAATTAGCCCCACAACACAGAATGATGTGCCCACCAATGTCAATAGTGCCAAGGTTAGAAAACCCTGCAGAAGAGTTAGAGATATAAATATTGTTTAATTATAAAAATATATCTAACATGCCCTGGCCAGTTTTGCTCAGCAGTTAGAGCATCGACCCGCAGACCAGAGAGTCCCAGGTTTGGTTTCTGCTAAGGCCATGTACCTCAGTTGCAGTTTGTCCCCGGCCCCCGTTGGGGTCGCGCGGGTGGCAACCAGTTGATGTGTCTCTCTCACAATGATGTTTCTCTCTCTCTCTCTTCCTCCTTCTCTCCCTCTTGCTCTATCTGAAGATAAATGCAAAAACATCCTTGGGTGAGAATAAAAACAAATATTTCCAACGTCAGCAGTATGCTAAGGACTTCATGCAGTGAGCGAGCCCGTGCTTGATGAGGTGTGCCTGTACTTATTTGGCTGAACAGGTCTTGTGGGTGGTACCAGCCTTTGAAAACCAGGCACTCTGTACCCGGGTTGCCCTGGGGGAATCTTTGGCCACAACTCAGTGACTTGGCTCTTCTTCAGGTGATTTGGGTGGTGGGGTTACTATCATTCCAGAAGATGAGGGCAAGTGTAAGGTTTATTGAAAGCACATTAGAAAAGCTAGCAGGAACTCTTGCTAGTTATTTAGCACCTTTACTCATCAAGTGGTACTTACCCTATGTCAACCATATATGTGTGTAAAGATTTAAATTACTTTTTATTGAGATCCATTTATTTGGATGGTGTAGGGATGGAGGAAGTAAATGTGGGTGAGATTTTGAAAGAATAGACTTTTCGCATTCAGATTCTAAACCCACAAAACCTTTATCTTTTCTAGAAGGGAGAAGGAAACTAACCTCATTTCAACACCAACAATGCGTCAGGGAATTTTCTGTCTTGTCTCATTACATTCTCATAAAAAGTCCTTGGGATAGATATTATTATCATCCTCATTTTACAGAACAGGGGAACAGGGGCTTAGAGAGAAGACTTGCTTATACATATAACAAATACACTTATCATAAACATACACATACTGACAGTTTATTTCTATTTTTTACCTTATATACATTAAAAATAAATGTCTAGAGGGGCAAAATAAGGTTGATCACTTTAAATTTATGTCTTCAGAAATCCAAGTACAATTTTTAGCAGAGGATAATTATTAGTACTCTATGACAAATAGCTTGAATATAAATAGAGGAGAGAGAAATTGTCTTTAGAACTCAGGAGCCTTGAACTACTTATATGACATAAAAAATGTCCAGTGGGGAGCTCCAGGGTTGACCCCTTTTCTGGAAGATGTAACCCTACAAGGTTTGCATCTGAGTGGTTGAGATTATAAAGGGTTGCCTGCTTCCCTCCACCCCACCCCCCGCTATGTTTATTCTAATAATACTAATCTTTATTGTTTATGGAACATCAACATCCTAGGTAGTATATTATGCACATATAACTCATCTTGTCTGCTTGTCACAAACTCTATGACATTGGTTTATTGTCTTGCATATTTCAGATGAGGAAACTAAGACCCAAGGAAGTTATGATATTAATTAGGAGTTTGACATTAAATCAAAAGGGTTTTAGGCCAGTAATTCTAAACTTATAATACATCAGTCACCTTGAGACCTTTCACTTTCTTTTTTCTTTTTTTTTAATCCTCACTCAACGGTATTTTTCCATTTATTTTCAGATAGAGTGGGAGTGAGGAGGAGGAGGAGAAGGAGGGGGAGAGAGAGAGAGAGAGAGAGAGAGAGAGAGAGAGAGATTGATTGGTTGCCTCCCACATGACCTTGACCAGGGCTGGGGACCAAACTGCAACTGAGATGCATGCCCTTGACTGGAATCGAACCCGCAACTCTTTGGTCCACAGGCTGATGCTCTAACCACTGGGAAAAACCAGCCAGGGCTCATTTTCTTTTAATTCAGTTTTTAAAGACTTTTTAAAGACTCTAGAATCTCTGAGTTCTTTTTTTTTTTTTAATTTTTTTTTTTTTATTCTCGCTCGAGGACATTTTTGCATTTATCTTCAGATAGAATGAGCGGAAGAGAAGGAAGATAAGAGAGAGAAAGAAACATCGATGTGAGAGAGACACATCGAGGGCTGCCACCCACACAGCCCCACCGGGGCCGGGGACAAACTGCAACTGTGTATGTGCCCTTAGCGGGGAACCGAACCCGGGACTCTCCGGTCCGTGGGCCGAAGCTCTAACCGCTGAGCAAAACCAGCCAGGGCTCTGAGTTCTCAATGTACTGGTATTGGTGAGCCACTTAGATGATTTGCCTACCGAAAAAATCCTTGACCTACTCAAAGGCAGACAATGTGTTTAAAAGATTCTGCAGTGTATGCTGCTCTCCCTCACAGGGCCTGCTGACTTGGTTTCACGTCTGAGCTATCTTAGAACAGCTCAGATAGCACTACTTGTTGACTTTACAGTGTACATCCCACTAAATAAGAGTGGAATCTGTCCTTCAAACACAAAACCTAGGTTTTAATGACAGTTACATAAACTCAGTTCTTCTTTCTTGATACGTTATTTTCCTGGAGTGCAGCTCACCTGATGAGGGGCAGGCATAGCACAAGGGCTTGGACTCTAGGTCCTCCTGGAAGGCACGTGGTCTACAGTGTTTCACTGGATCACCTATTGCTCTGCACAGGTGCACACTTTTCTCATAACTAACACCACTGGTACCTTTTTCAGCATCACTGGGACCAGGTAGGATGAGAGCCAAGGAAGTGCCCCAGGTGAGACTGAGATCCTCTCTTTTCTTTTTCCAAATGTGCAGGTGTGGTACCTGGTCCAGAGAGGAGAATGACTTGCTCGTTGTCATAGAGAGATTAATGGCTAGGGCAGCGCTAGAGACCAGGTCCGCAAGCCCAAAGCTTTTCCTACTATTCATGGAACTAGTCTAACTTCACCCTGTTGTTTTGGAGAGAATGTTCTCTCTGATTTCTACTCAAGCCTCAGTTCTTTCCTCATGTCCAGATCCTGCCAATACTCGTGTAACCCATTCTCAGTATTACATTTTTTTTTGCTGGAAATACTAAGTATGGTTTCTGTGTTCATTACTAAACCCTGACCAATAGAGTGAGAGTCTGGCCTTTCAACTTGATAGTGGAACATTGACTCTCCATGGTAGGGAATTCTTCAACTGTAGGAATGACATTAAGATGCTGAGTATTAAAAGCAAAGGGGACGCCCTGGCCGGTTTGGCTCAGCGGTTAAAGCATCGGCCTGCGGTCCGGAGAGACCCGGGTTCGGTTCCCGCTAAGGGCATGTACCTCGGTTGCAGTTTGTCCCTGGCCCTGGTTGGTCGTGCGGGTGGCAGCCACTCGATGTGTCCCTTTCACATCGATGTTTCTCTCTCTCTCTCTCCCTCCTGCTCTATCTGAACAAAGAATGAAAAAGTGTCCTCGGGTGAGGATAAAAAAAAAAAAAAAAAGCAAAGGGGACAAGTAGCCATTATATCCACCCTAATTTCCAATGAGGATGTGGGATCTTGCTACTCTTTGAACCTGGATTTTAGCTCCAGTTTTGCTACTGATTTGCTGTGTGATCTTGGATCTTTCCTACTAGAAGCTTCCATTTGTACACGTGTAAAAAGGTGGGGGAGAGTTGTTGGGGCTGGTGGAGTTCTCTTAATACCCTCAGCTTAGACATTCCCTGAGTTTTCAAACTACCCACAGCTTCCTCTAGGCATTTCTGGTTCTGCAGGAAGCTTTGAGGTGAGAAGAAGAAGAGGGAAGACAAGGGGGTTTGGGGTCTTCATGGCACTATGAATAACACCTAAAGACTCCACTCAGGGTGCCCTCTGGGTTCTTTTGAACAGAGAAATGAGCAAGCAATTGACAACAAAGTGATACAGCATCGTTCATTGAGGTTCTTATAAGGCATGGAGTTCCCTGTGCTCAGACACAAGGGTTTGGAGCTCATTACTGAGCACAGCAGGTGAGCAGACACTGTCAACTACAGGGCATACTCTGACTATTTCCAAGGACCATTCTGGTCCATGAGCCCCTAGAACAGATGATTATGTTCCAGTCACTCATGTATGTTAACCCCAAGCAAGGATTGAGAAGCAATGATGGGATGGAAAAGCCACAGGTGCTCATCAGATTTGTTAGGGCACCTCAGCTGTCTTATCTTCTCAAATTTAGAAGTCCTCTTGGACACTAGTCCACCACCTTCAGCTTATGGATGGGAAACTGAGGTCCTGAGAGGAGCACCCTGGCCCCAACCAGGTTTCCTGATGGAATCATACAAAAGAGAATTCATTTAAATCCCTGTGTTTTTAGGGAACAAACCCGTAGTAGAACTACAAATATCAAGTATGACTATGCATTTATTTTATGCATCCCAACCACAATAAAAATATAATCATTTTTGTTTAGCCAAAGGCCAAATTACTTTTCCACAGAAACTGAGTTTTGCAGAATTGCTGTTATATATGTGAAACTTAAAAATTAATCTATATAGATCATGTGCAATTTGTGATATTTGTTAGGTTTGAAAAATTTGCAATGGGTTGCAATTTTCTTTCTCATTTGAAAGAATATTTACTTCTTCATTTAATGCGTATTCTTTTTAAAGACGAATCCCCTAACTTTATAAGCTTAAAACTATATAAAACATGGATCTGCTCTGGTAATTCTTATGTATCTTATGACAATTTTACTGGGGCAAACGTGTCACTAGAGTTCTCAATCTGCAGGATTTTCCTACTCCTCTCTCCCTATTTTTTTTTTTTTTTATCCTCACCCGAGGACATTTTTCCATTCTTTTGTTCAGATAGAGTGGGAGGGAGAGAGGAAGAGAGAGAGAGAGAAACATCGACGTGAAAAGAACACATCGAGTGGCTGCTACCCGCACGACCAACCAGGGCCGGGGACAAACTGCAACCAAGGTACGTGCCCTTAGTGGGAACCGAACCCGAGTCTCTCTGGACCGCAGGCCAACTCTCTAACTGCTGAGACAAACTGGCCAGGGCCCTCTCTCCCTCTTTTGACGTCACTAGGAGACCCAGTGACTTCTTCTCTGAAAACTTCACTCAGGGAGCAGATGTGAATTATTCAGCCTCAGAGATATCAGACCTCACAGAGCACTTTATTAGGGGAAACCTGAGGTTTTCAAAGGATAAATGGGGGCCCTGAAAGTTGAAGAGACAGGGTCACACTGAGAAAGGGTCAAAGGGTGAAGGGTATTATGTTGGAAGAGAAGCTGAGCTGGAGGAAAGGGAGTAAGCAAATCCTGGGGTTCAGTGTTTAGAACAGCCAAGGTCTTGGCAGCTGAGATTTGGCCAGTGGGGACCAATATGAACCATCAGTCAAGCACATGTGGAAAGAGCCTGAATTATGACCCAAATCCTGGAAGTTGTTCCAGCTCATGTTATCCTAGCCAAGGGGATGTCGACGACCATGGAGACCACATCAGCAGCGGCGGCTCTGCAAGACAGCAGGATAGAAAAAACGGTGAGATGTTTGGGCTATGATTCCCTTTGGAACTAAAACTTGCTGTTAATTGAAAAAAGGGAGATAAGATCTGTGTGTGTGTGTGTGCGCGCACGCGTAACCGTGTGCTTTTTTTTTTTTAATCTTTATTGTTGAATATATTACAGATGTTCCTCATTTTTCCCCCATTGACCCCCTCCTCCCCACTCCGGCCCCCCTCCTGCCTTTTCCTACACTATTGTCTGTGTCCATTGGTTATCCATATAAGTTCTTTGGTTTATTTCTTCCCACCCCCCAACCCCTTCCCTTTGAGGTTTGTCAGTCTAGCAACCAATTTGTACTTCTTAATCTCTTCACCTTTTTCACCCCAATCCCCCTCCCATCTGGTAACCAACTAAATGTTCTCTGTATCTATGAGAATGTTTCTGTTCTGCCTGTTCATTTTGTTTGTAGATTCCATTGTCGATAGATATATATTTATTACCATTTTGTTTGTTCATATATTTTATCTTTTTGTTCAAAAAGACCCTTCAACATTTCATATAAAATGGTTTGGTGGTGATGAACTCCTTTAACTTTTTCTTGTCTGGGAAAGTCTTTATATGGCCATCGATTCTAAATGACAGCTTTGCAGGATAGAGTAATCTTGGTTGTAGGTTCTTGCTTTTCATCACTCTGAATATTTCTTGCCACTCCCTTCTGGCCTGCAAAGTTTCTTTTGAGAAATCAGTTGACAGCCTTATGGGAACTCCCTTGTAGGTAACTAACTGCTTTTCTCTTGCTGCTTTTAAGATTCTCTCTTTGTCTTGAACCTTTTGCATTTTGATGATGATGTGTCTTGGTGTGGGCCTCTTGGGGTTCATCTTGTTTGGGACTCTGTGCTTCCTGGATTTGTATGTCTGTTTCCTTCACCAAGTTAGGAAAGTTTTCTGCCATTATTGTTTCAAACAGGTTTTCGATTTCTTGTTCTCTCTCTTCTCCTTCTGGCACCCCCAAGATGCGAATGTTGGCACGCTTGAAGTTGTCCCAGAGGCTCCTTACACTATCCTCATTTTTGGGGATTCTTTTTTCTTTTTGCTGTCCTGATTGGGTGTTTTTTGCTTTCTTATATTCCAAATCAATGGTTTGCTTCTTGGCTTTACCTACTCTACTATTGAATCTGTGTAAATTATTCTTTTTTTTTTTTTTAAATCCTCACCTGAGGACATTTTTTTATTTTTTGTTCAGATAGAGTGGGAGGGAGGGAGGGAGGAAGGGGGGGGAGAGAGAGAGAGAGAAACATCAACGTGAAAGGGACACATCGAGTGGTTGCCACCCGCACGACCCTACCAGGGCCGGGGGACAAACTGCAACCGAGGTATATGCCCTTAGCGGGAACCGATCTCAGGTCTCTCCAGACTACAAGCTGACGCTCTAACCACTGAGCTGAACCGGCCAGGGCTATTCTTTATTTCATTTAGTGCCTCTTTCATTTCTGACTGTGCATCCATCATTTCTGACTGGTCCTTTTTTATGCTCTTGAGGCCCTCACTAAGTTTGCTGAGGTTCTCACTAAGTTCAATGAGCATCCTTATAAGCAGTGTTTTGAACTCAGTATCTGTTAGTTTGCTTATCTCCATTTTGCTTAGTTCTTTTCCTGGAGATTTTTTCTGTTTTTGTATTTGGGACCTATTTTTTTTTTTTTTTTGTCTCCTCTTGTTGGCTGCCTCCCTGTGTTTGTTTCTATGTATTGCTTAATGAGAGGTATGGGGCTAGCTGAGACCAGATGCTGCTTGTTTGAAAGAATTCAGGAAAACCTGAAGCAGGATCCAAGACAGGCCAATCCTATGGTTAAGCAACTGGCAACAGCTTGGGTGGGCCTGAAAGTTGGGTGGGGCGGGGCCTCAGGGAATCACCAGGGCGGGGCTACCAGTGTGAGCCAGGTTGCTGGAGTCCCAGATATGGTGGCTGTCTGCTGCCCCAGGGAAGGGCTCACCAAAGGAACAAAGGCCTCTGACAGCACGTCTGTCCAGGAGAAAGCCCCCTCTCCAGCCCTCGCTCCAGTGCCAAACAGCTCAGTTCTTCCCTGTATGTTTCTGGCGCCCCTGGAGCTGCCTCCCCTCCAAGCTTAGAGGGAGAGAGTCCGATAAGTCCGTGCACGGGCCCTTTAAGGAACTGCCTGGGGCTCCAGCCCCATCAACCTCCCAGAGCCTCAGTTCCCGCTGGTTTTTCCAGCCAGAAGTGATGGGGATTCTCTTCCTGGCACTGGAACCCTGAGCGGGGCATCTGGTGTGGGATGGGGACCCCCTCAGTCCTCAGGGAGGACCTTCCCAGCTGAGGTGTCCTCCTGATTTTTACCCGCCACACATGGGTGTGGGACCAGCCCCTCGCGCCTCCGCCCCTCCTACCAGTCTCCATGTGGCTGCTGCTTTGATTCCATAGTTGTAGGACTTCCATTCAGCTTGATTTCAGGCAGTTTTGAATGATGATTGTTCTGTAGTTTAGTTGTAACTTTGATGTGGTTGTGGGAGAATGTGATACCCCTTTACCGACCCGCAGTCTGGACCGGAAGTCTATAGGGTTGCTTTGACAATTAATGTGACAAAGCTTGTAAAGCCATTGTCAGGCTGCCTGGGGCATAATAATAATAGCTGATATTGATGAAGTGCTTACTGTGTGCTTGTACTTTTCTCCTTAATCCCCATGACAACTCTGTGGGTAAGCCCTATTAATATTCACATTTTATAAAGCACAGGGAAGTAATGGGAACTTGTGCAAGGTCACACAGCTGCTAAGGAGTGGAGGCAGGATTTGAATCTGCTGTCTGAGTGCTTCCTATATTTCAGCTGCTAGTTATGAGGGTCTTCATATCTCAGCATTTCAAGGGACTTCCAGAGACCATTCTTCACCCCAGAAGCAAGGATCCCCTGTGGGTGTGGGTGTGGGAAGGCTTTTGGGGGCTGCACTGGGGAGGGTGGTGCTGGGAGGAGTGGCCTTTCATATGGAAAAGACCCTTAAGCTGCCAGTTTTATTAGTTTGTTTCATGAGCTCCAGGTCCAGGTACTTCCAGGAAGTGAAATCTCCTATCATAATAACAGTGGGTCAGTTGCCACAGACTGTCCCCTGCATTCACCAAGGAAACTTACCAGAAGGAAGGGAGCTAAAAAGAAGACACCAAGTATCTCCCCTCTCTCCCGCCCAGGATCCCAGGCTGAGGTGGGGGAAAGCATTTCTTATCAGTAGAATTCTTTGTTCCTTCCTCCAGCCAAGTCCCATTTCCCCACAGGGCGTGCTGAGTCCCCAATACTTACTGTTGATGGCCTTATCAATCAACCCAGGTTCCCGGACACCCCAGGAAGATGAGTGGTACCACGATCAGCAGAAGTCCTAAGAGCCCCATTTTAGGAGGAACTGGTCTGGCTGGTGGCACCAAAACTAAGAATGAGTGCTCAGCAGCAACTTCTTCTGAGCTTTCGGTTGCCTTGGCACAGCCTAACACTCCAGGAACCACACATCACTGGAGACAAGCCAGTTACACTCCCTCCTCTGGGGAACACCAAGTCCCCAAGGCCATCAGTGGGACTACCTGGCATCCACAGCACCAGTCCTGGGAAAAGAGGCTCTTGATAGGCAGCACCTAGTCCTCAAGTGAGCTGAGGGTCACTGGTCAACCAAGAAGAGGGGACATAGCTTATCGGGGGCTTCTAGACTCCTTTAGCAGACAGGGTGTTTGATTCCAGGGTCTTTAATTTTTCACGGAGAGTTTGGAGGTCAAAAGTATGCTAGTTCTTGTCTTTCTTTCCAATCTTAATCTTCTGACATGTTTTTCTTTCTGCTTATGTTTCTCACACTGATTGTTTTCCTTCTCTCTGTGCCTCTTTCGTTTACTCTGTGCTTGTCTTTTTCTCTTTTTTACTGTGAGTCTCTCTTTGTCTGGGTCTCTTCCTTCCTGCTTTTCTGCTTCCTTCCTGTCTTTTTCCTCTTTGGGCCACTCTGTTTCTTTAAACCATTGTCCAACAGTAAAGGTATTGCCATGAGTAGCATGTAGGGGAGGAGACAGGTCAATTCCAGATTGAACCAAATCTTCAGAGAGTGCCTGTCAAGATCATGGTGCTTTGAAAGCAGAAGAGAGCCCTGGCCAGTTTGGCTCAGCGGTTAGAGCGTCGGCCTGCGGTCCGGAGAGACCCGGGTTCGGTTCCCGCTAAGGGCACGTACTTCGGTTGCAGTTTGTCCCCGGCCCTGGTTGGTCGTGCGGGTGGCAGCCACTCGATGTGTCCCTTCACGTCGATGTTTCTCTCTCTCTCTCCCTTCCTCTCTCTCCCTCCCACTCTATCTGTACAAAAAATGGAAATATATCCTCGGGTGAGGATAAAAAAAAAAAAAAAAGAAAGCAGAAGAGAATGTGAAAGCTAATGGAGAGCTTCTATCATTGGGTGCAATTTGGAATAGGTGGTGCAGGAGGAAAATAGTAAGTAAATGTCAGTTATGACCTCAGAACCAGGGTGAGGATTTCTGAAGATTGTCCCACTGAACTCTCCAAGGTAAGGCCTATAACATCAGTAAGACATATTCTTAGTTCACCTCTGATGTTACCTGCAGCTGCAGGAGACAGTTCAAGTGCACATTTTTTCTAATCCAGTTTTTATGATTGAGATGAAATTCACATTAATTTATTTTATTTTATTGTTTTTATCCTCACCCGAGGACATTTTTGCATTTATATTCAGAAAGAGCGAGAGGGAGAGAGGGAGGGAGGGAGGAAGAGAGAGAGAGAAATATCGATGTGAGAAAGACACATGGAGTGGTTACCACCCACACAACCCAACCGGGGCTGGGCACAAACTGCAGCCGAGGTACGTGCTCTTAGCGAGAACCAAACCCAGGACTCTCTGGTCCATGGGCCGATGCTCTATCCGCTGAGCCAAACTGGTCAGGGCTAAAATTATTATTTTTTAAATATTTTTCTTTATTAATTTTTAGAGAGAGATAGAAACATTGATGAGAGAGAACATCAATTGGCTGCCTCTGCACGCCCCCCGCTGGGATTGGTCCCACAAGCAGGGCATGTGCCCTGACTGGGGATTGAACCAGTGACCTCTTGGTGCATGGGTCAATGCTCAACCAGTGAGCCACACCGGCTGGGCAAAATTAATTTTTTTTTTTATCCTCACCGGAGGACATTTTTCCATTATTTTGTTCAGATAGAGTGGGAGGGAGAGGATGAGAGAGAGAGAGAGAGAGAAACATCGACGTGAAGGGACACATCGAGTGGCTGCCACCCGCACAACCCAACCAGGGCCGGGGACAAACCACAACCGAGGTACGTGCCCTTAGCGGGAACCAGGAATTGAACCCGGGTCTTGTGGGACCACAGGCCGACGCTTAACCGCTGAGCCAAACCGGCCAGGGCCAAAATTAATTATTTTTGAGTGAACGGTTCAGTGGCTTTTTAGTACCTGCATAATACTGTGTAACCATTACCTTTATTAATTCCAACACATTTCATCACTCACAAAAATGCCACGCCCATTAGCAGTCACTCTTTATTTTCCCTCAGCCAACTCCAGCCCCTGGCAACCACTCATCTATTTTCTACCTCTATTAATTTGTCTATTCTGAATTTTTTTTTTAAATTTTTTTCTTTATTGATTTTAGAGAGAGAAGAAGGGAGAGGGAGAGAGAAATAGAAACATCAATGAGAGAGAACATTGATTGGCCGCCTCCTGCATGCCCCCCACTGGGGATCAGGCCCACAACCTGGGCATGTGCCCTGACCGGGAATCGAACTGGCGACCTCTTGGTGCATGGGTCGACGCTCAACCACTGAGACACACCGGCCGGGCTATTCTGGATATTTTATATGAATGGAATTTTAGAGTGTATGGCCTTTTGTGTCTGGCTTCTTTTACTTGCTGTGGTTCTCAACCCTCCTAATGCTGCGACCCTTTAATACAGTTCCTCGTGTTGTATGTGGGCGTATCTGCATGTGGGCAGACCTGCCTGGAGACGGAAAGAGGGGCGGTGTCTCAGTTCCTAGGTTCCTAAGACCATTGGAAATATGCGTTTTCCAATGGTCTTAGGCGACCCCTGCGAAAGGGTCGTTGGACCCCCAGAGGGGTCGCGACCCACAGGTTGAGAACCACTGACTTAGCGTAATGTTTTTAGTTCATCTGTAGTGTAGCACATCTGTGCTTTCTTCTTATGGCTGAATAGCACCCAGTGCACATTGTTGGCTTTCCACTTCAAGCATCAGAGTCTCTACTTCTCCGCCGTGGGTTTTCTCTGGCTCCCGGGAGCTTGCTCTGACTACATGCAGAACAGCCCGGAAAAACGAGGGATTTCATGACCCCAGACATTCCGTAGGGTATGGAAATCAGTGCGTACATGCCTCAGTTTCCCCACAACTGAAGATGGGTGAAAAAATATGGCATGGTCCCTTAGGCGGTCTCCAGTAGGATTAAGCTACAGTTTCCTACAGTAGTAACCAGCTCATAATCAACTCCTTGCTCTCCTATTTCACTTACCCCACTCCCCACATTTAGCTCCCAAAGAAACTACTTTTACCCATACCATTGTCCTAGGATCTATTTCTGGGGGCTTCAAACTAAGGCAATGCCCATGGGCCCTTGTCTTGAGAGGGTCTTGTGATTTTTTAAAGAAACAGAGGAGGATAACAATATCCCTGGGGCTCTAAACTTTCAAGGTTCTGATTTTCTTCACCCCCTTTGATGGTGTCTCCAGAAGCCCCAGTGAAATTTTACTCTCCACAAACCATAATGTGCCAACAGATGTGTGTCATTCAGCCTCAGAGACACAGGATCAAACAGAGCACTTTATTGGGAAAAATTGGGAGCTACACAGGTATAAATAGGGGTGCTAGAAGTTGGACTATAGAAATGGGATCAAAACAGGATATCTGTATGAAAAGAGGCTGAGAGGGAGGAATGGGGAGGCAGATCCCAAAATTCTGTTTTGGGAAGGAACAGGGCCCTGGAATGCTGGGAGTGGAACAGTGGAAGCCAACCTGGAGTGTCGATCAGGCACACGGACAGAGCCTTGCATCTGAGCCACATCCTGGTGGCGTTCCAGTTCATCCTCATGCACTCAGGATCAGGAGCCTGCTGGGAAAGGACAGCAAACCAGCTGAGCATCTTCGGCTCACCTTATCTTCAGAACTAGTCTTGAAGTTACGTTTGTACATCTTGCCACAGGATGTTAAAGGGAAATGGTTTACTTTGGGAAGCTATAAATCTCCTTAAAGGGAAAATGGATGTGGATAGGAGTAGATTACTAGCAAAGAGTTTAATTAGAAAATTAATGGGCTGAGATGGTTGGTCAACATGTCCAACATTAGGCTGGATGTCCTGTGACCTCTCTGAAGTTGAGTCTGAGATTTCACCACTCCTGCATCCTCCCTCCACCCTTCATACTTGCCAGCTTTCATTCATGACCACATCCCTTCCCAACCTCAGTTCCCAGAAAGCCACTGTCCAACCACCGTGAGATGTATTCTTACCTCCTGACTGGAGCTGGATTGGTCAGCACCTGGTCTGCCATCCTGGAATGGACTAGCCAACACCCAGACCTCCCACGTGGCCCAGGGGAGGATGGGAGATTGGGGCCCTTGGGACTCACTTGTTTTGGAACACATGCTCTGACACAGGTCTTTGGTTTGGAAGTTGTTATTGTTTCCTTGGCAGCCACCATAGATGAAGCTGTAACAGGTATCGTTTTTCTTATCATACCACCACCGACGAAAATAAGCCATGCAGAGACCAGGATCTTTTGGCAAATTGCATATGTCTGTAGGGAGAAGCCAGAGTTGAGAATTTAGAGTGCCCACCCTGAAAAAATACAACTGTTATTGTCCTTCTGGCAACCCCCCGAGATGAAACTGAGCAGGCTCCTTTCACCTTACCACACCTTGGAGGGCCAGCTCCACTGATGTATTGTGCACATTTGTAGGGAGATCCCAAAGTGGAACTGCTTGGGTGTCTACATCCCTGGAGAACATCAGTCGCTCCCTTCCCTTCTGGTCAATGGCCCCACTGTCTCCCCCGAGAGTGAGGAGACTCTGGTTTCGAAGTTCTTTTCCTAATTCAGTGTCTGCCCATTGACCTCCCATTTCTGCAAAGTGGAAATGCAAAATCCCCCCCTGTTTGTTGCACAGGGCTTTCCTGAGGGGCAAGTGAGACCACCCTCATGGCCCTCTAAATTGTGAGCTCCTTGATGATTTTGAATGTGCAGATTCTAGACAGTACTTGGCAGAAAGAAGCTGCTCAATAAATGCACACTAAATGGATAAAAGGTATGGTAGTGCCCTGAAAATTAGAAATTATAAGCCACTTACTCTGCCTTCCAAACCATGCCAAGAAGAGAATATGGGATCATGAGCAAAGTGCAAGTCCATACAGGGAAGGCGAGAGTGGTTTTTCAGATGGTCAAGCACCTTTTCTTCCTGTAGTTAGTTTCAGTCCTTTTAAGGGTTCAATTTCATTCCCCCCTCCCCCTGCCTTCATTCATATGTTAAAGGCCTAACCTTCAGACCTCAGAATGTGACCCTATTTGGAAACAGAGTTCTGAAAGATGTCGTTTGTTAAGATGAGTCATACGGGAGTAGGGTGCATCTCTAATACAATATGACTGATGTCCTTATCAAAAGGAGAAATTTAGACACAGACACATACGGAGAACATCATGTGAAGATGAAGACAGAGGTCTACAAGCCAAGGAACACCAAAGATTGCCAGCAAACCACCAGAACTTGGGGGAGAGGCACAGAACAGATTCTCATGCACAACCCGAGAAAGAACCAACCCTGCCAACACTTGACCTTGGATTCTAGCCCGCAGAACTGTAAGACAACACATCGCTGCTGTTTAGGCCACCCGGTGCCTTGGTGGTCTGTTCCAGCAGCCCTAGCGACCGACACCAGATCGAGCTAAACTGTGAGTTCAGCCGAACAGTCAAGTCCTGTTGACTTTCACTTCATCACAGCTCACCCCTCTGACGCTCTTTTTCTTAAAATTTTATTTATTTATTTTTAAATTACAGTTGACTTCAATAGTATATTAGTTTCAGGTATACAGCATAGCGGTTGGACGTGTCTATAATTTACGAAGCAATCCCCCCCACACACACACCGATAAGTCTAGTGCCCACCTGACATCATACATAGTTTTTACAATATTTTTAAAAAATGTTTTTCAATGACAGTTTACAGTCAATATTTTTGTCTTAGTTTCAGGTGTACAGCATAGTGGTCAGATAGTCATATACTTTACAATGTGTTTCCCCTGATATTTCCAGTACCCAACTGGCACTACATATATAGTTATTACGGTATTATTGACTATATTCCCTATGCTGTACTTTGTATCCCCAGGACTGTTTTGTAACTGCCAATTTGTACCTTTTAATCCCTTTATATTTTTCATTCAGATTCTGACCTTCCTTCCATTTGGCATGCATCAATTTGTTCTCTGTATCTATGAGCCTGTTTCTGTTTTGTTTGTTTATTTTGTTTTTTAAATTCCACATATAAGTGAAATCATATGCATTTGTCTTTCTCTGTCTGACTTATTTCACTTAGCATAATACCTTCTAGGTTGATCCATGTTGTCGAAAATGGGAAGATTTCATTCTTTATTATGTCTGAGTAATATTCCATTGTATATATGACCATATCTGCCACTGTATTTAATTTAAGTCTCAGTATCTCATACCTGGGCTGTTGAGATAGCCTCAAAATTGACCTTCCTGCCCCTGGCCCTGGCCCCTCCAATCCATTCTTCATGCTGTCCCCAGAGAGAACGTGATGGATCTAAAACAAAGCTGATCACATCATTCCACACCAAGACCTTGACTTCGTGACCAAGTCTCCTCATGACCCACAGGCCCTTCATGGTCTGGCTCCTGCTTGTGGCTCTGGCCTCCCCCCCCATGGTACCCTTCTAAGCTACATGTTCCTGCAACTTTCAACACACCATGCCATCACACACCTCTCACCCCATATTCCCTCTGCCCACCCCACTGTTGTTCCTTAGTGACACTCCTATTTTTCCTTCAAAACCTTTCTCAGAAATCGACTCCTGTACAGTATCTCTGACTCTATTTTGCATGCCACACCCCTACAGGTGCTGAATTGACCCTGCTTTCTTCTATGATGCTTCTGAGTCGTGTGTGCATGTTTGTCATTTGTCACATCTCAGGTTTCACTCGTGAGGTTGTCAGTTTCTTGAGCAGGTTTGTGTCTGATTTCATCTGGGAACCCCATTCCTAGTAGGAGGTCTGGCACAGTATAGAATTTGGCAGAAGGTTGAGGGTAAAAAAAATAAATGAATCAAGAATATTTGACCTGGACTGAATAAGTCATTCACTGAGCACCTACCATGTGCTAGACAAAGAAAAGGTTATTCAGCTTACTGGATCCTCCACATAACCTCAAACACTGGTATCTGAGGAAACTGAGGCACAGTGAGGGAAAGTTGTTAATTTGCCCAAGGTAAATTGGCTGGCAAAAACTGGACTAAGATTTGAACTCAGGAAGTCCGAATTCAGAATCCACCTGCAGGCAAAAGTTACCATCCTCCTGCCTTCCCACTCTGCTCCATTGTCAAGTCCTGTTTTCTTTACCTCCTAAATACTCTCCAAACACATCCTACTCTCCCCCACCCCCTCAGCTACCTCCCTCATTTAAGCATTTCCTTGCATCCTGAAGTCCTTTAAGACATCCCATCCCTCCTCTGCAGGCATAGTAAAAACCTGTTCACGTCACCACCCACCTCAATGGATTTCCATTGCTCTTAAGATCAAAATGAGACTCAAGCCCACCAGACCCCACCTACCCACTATCTTTTTTGCCTCGTACCGTGCTCTCTAGACTCCACTATTAAGTACATGGTATTTCCTGCACCTGGAAAGCCCTTCCACCCACTTTTGGCCTAAATTTACTACCCACCTTTCTGTTTTGTTTCGTGTGTGTGTGTGTTTAAATCCTCACCCAAGGATATTTTTACATATATCTTCAGACAGAGTGGGAGGGAGGGAGAGAGAGAAACATCGATGTGAGAGAGACACATCGACTGGTTGCCACCCACACCACCCCAACCGGACTGGGGACGAACCACAACCGAGGTATGTGCCCTTGGCTGGAATCGAACCCAGGACTCTTTGGTCCATGGGCCGATGCTCTAACCACTGAGCCAAGCTGGCCAGGGCTACTACCTTCCTTTCTGAATTCAACAACCGGTTTGCTTTCTCAGGGAAGCTTTTTTCAGCCTCTGACCACATTGGTCAAATCCTATTGAGTCTCAGAAACTCAATATTTGTTAAATGAATAAAGAATCTTTGATAGTCTCTCGGGAACCCAGGGAGATGGGCATGGAGTGAGGACTGTAGCAGCAAAGGAAAACTCTCCAGTCTGGAGGGGGTGAAGGGAGATTTCCTGGAGCTCAGTCAGACTTTTCAGATTAGGCGGAGAGGCAGGCCCTCTAGAGCAAGAAGCTAGGCGATACGAAATGAAGATATTACCTAATGTCAGACGTCATATTTGGGGCAGGGAAGAATGGAGATCCCAGTTCCCCCCAGTCCAGCAATGTTGCTCAGGGACCCATCCTTTGCAAACCAGGGACAAAGCCAGCCCAAGCAGGCAGAGGGTGAGGGCTTGGGTAGAAAGCTTTGTTATTCCAAGAATAAATAATACCTTGATGGAGGTCTAAACATTTTTTTCCACAGTTGAAGATACAGCACTTCTTCTTGTCCGGACAGTTTTTGTCCTTTGTACACATATCCCTTTCTTTGAGGTCACATTTCTCTCGGATTCTGGGGCATCTCCCTGCAGAGAGAACAGTCTTACCACCCTCAGTCCTGGAGGGCACAGTGCCCGCTCTTCTCCAGACCCAAGGCAACTCTGGGGAGTCAGGGAAGTTGACTTTCACTTGGCTCATCCCGGGAATCCTTTTCCTCGGGGTGTTCTTAGTAGTTCCCAGCACTGTCTACACTGCGCTCCCTCCTGACCACTCCTCACTCTCTGCCTTCTCATCCCGTCTCTAGTCCCACCCCCAGCCCAGCTCCTCTGAGGCAGGATTTCTCAACCTTGACACTAGTAACATTCCAGCTGGTAATTATTTGATGGGAGGGGACAGCTGTCCTGTGTGTCACTGAACGTTGAGCAGCATCCTTGGCCTCCATCCTCTAGATGCCAATAACAACCTCCTACCCAGCTGTGACCAAAAATATCTCCAGACTTGCAAATGTCCCCTGGAAAGCAAAATCATCCTATTAAAAGCCACTGTTCTAGGTTTTTAATTCTTAACTTTTGGTTTACCGCTTACTCTCTCTGAACCTTGGTTTCTTCATTTGTAAGATCATTTTAGCCTTACAGAGTTGTGAGAAGGAAATGAGACAACATGTGTAAAGCTGTGATCATAGTAACTGATGCACAGTTATATTAACTAACATGTGTTAGGTGTTTACCATAGGCTGAGCACTCTTCTAAGCATTTGCAAGGTTCTCTCATTTAATCCCAATAATAGCTCTAGGAGATAAGTTCTATTAATATTCCCATTTTGCAGATAAGGAAACTGAAGCACATGGGATTTAAGTAACTTGACCAAGGTTGCATGGCTACTAGGTGGTAGAACCAGAATTTGGACCTACCAAGTCTGACTCCAGATCCTTCTCTTTAAATCCTTGCTTTCTGAATGTTCCGTAAACGATAGCAATAATCATTATTACTACATAGTCATGGAATATTACCGTCTTAAGTTCAAAGGAACTTCTGGATACTGACTGTCCTTTATCCCAACGGAACCTTTGAGGCTGCAGAGCAACTTTACGGGACGGTATTTGAAAGGGTCAGGAATTGATAGGGATGCTGTCCTGAGAAAGGGAGCTATTTTTGTTGTAGGGTAAGGGGTTGTTCCCTTAGGCTCCTGGATTCTTTTTTTTTTTTTTATCCTCACCCGAGGATATTTTTCCATTTTTTGTACAGATAGAGTGGGAGGAAGAGAGAGGAAGGAAGAGAGAGTGAGAAACATCGACGTGAAGGGACACATCGAGTGGCTGCCACCCGCACGACCAACCAGGGCCGGGGACAAACTGCAACCGAAGTACGTGCCCTTAGCGGGAACCGAACTCGGGTCTCTCCGGACCGCAGGCCGACGCTCTAACCGCTGAGCCAAACTGGGCTCCCGGATTCTTATAGACCCTCCCACAAATGCTATATCCTACGACTCTTCCCAGCCCTTTCCCTTTTCCCCCAAGAAAGACCTTCTACTTCAAAGGGGCTGAAAGTAGGGGTTCCCTTAGGTGCGGATTCTTGCATTCTCCGAAGGGATCTTCCACGGAGAGGGAAACAGAAAGAAATATTCCAAATATCTCTCTCCTTTCCCAACCCAGGACCAAGGCTAAAATAGTGAAAAGCAACTCAAATCTGAGGGATAATTGTTCCTTGTTCCTCCTTACAGCAACCTTCCCACTCTCCGGGGGAGGGGCTGAGACCCCAGTACTTACTGGGAGAGATCAAGTCAATCAGATTAAATCCTTGGACATGCATCAGAAGGACGGCTATCACCAGGATCCTCAACAGTCCAGAAGACACCATTCTGAAGAACAGCTGGCCTGTCTGTCCGGTGTTTCCGGAACATAGAAATGCCTGGCTGCCTTTGTCCAGCGTATGTTTCCAGTAGTCAGTATCTTGGCTATGAGATCGGGAGTCAAGCCAACCACCCTCTTTCTTCCTGGGAACGCCAAGTTCCGAGATTATCAGTGTGACTAGCTGGCACCTGTAACCCACAGCCCTGTGGAAAAGTCTCCTATTGGATGACTCTTGGTTCGTAGCCTCTTGGACTGAGCTGGGTCCTCTGGTTCACTGGGGCTGCGGGGTGGGGAGTGAGGGAGGCTTGTCTCGTTTTCTAGGCTCCCTTAGGAGTGAATGGGGTCTTTTTGATAAATTTGAGGGTTGTGGAATGTCCTCATTCTCTATTCCTTTTCCATTTTATCTGTACGCTAACGGGCACACCCCTTCCGTCTCTGACAATGTATCTTTTTGATCTCTTGGTATCTCTTTGCTTCTCTGTGCCTCTCTCTGTCTATGTCTGACTTTTTCTTTTTCTGTGCATCTCCCACGATCTCTGTGTCTCTTTCTCCCTTTCCCACGCTCTCCTCCCACCCCTCTCCCTTGTCTCTTTAGGTCACTCATATTCTTTGGCTAAGGCCAAAGAGTAAGGATGTTGGCCCAGAGCAGGGTGCAGAGAAGGAAGCAGGCTGATAGCAGAGTTTGCAGAGAGAGTTGGTCAGGGCTGTGCTGCTTTGAGAGCAAGAGAGAATGTCAGAGTTTATAGAGAGCATCTACCATCTGGTGCAAACTCCCTGTTGTCCGAGGAGGAACTATGAAAGGAACCAGCCTGAGAAACTACAATAATGGTCAATAAGGCAGCAGAGTTGCTGGATTCCAACTGGAATAGTGGAGGGACCATTAAAAAGAGAGTGCTTGGTAGCTTTCCTACAGCCATGGAATCCAAACCATGAGCCAGTCAACCAGTCTTCATGGAGGGAGACACTCTTCAAAGAGTCAATGTCATCTCTAAGGTTCCCATTCCCTTTCCTAACTAGTTATTGCACTTCGGGGCCAAGCTTTGTCCTCTCCTTGTACTTCCTGATGGACAGAAGCCAGACAAAGCAAGCTGTATCATCAGTGAGTGACTATCTGGTCACAAAATTTAGGATCACAGACAGAGCCCCTCAGCCTATGGACAGTGACGTCCTTGGCTATGAATGCTTGAGGCACTCAGGCAGCTATATTCACTCATGTAGTGAGCCCCACAGACACTTTCTTACCACCACCAGGACCAAACTGGTGCTTAGACCAGCCCTTGTGGTTCTATTATGATTGCAGGACTCACCTCTGCAAAACCATCAGGGAACTTTGAAGAACAAATTTAGGGTCCCATAGGGTACATGGCAGGCTGGACAGCCACACAACAAGGTTGAGGGCAGATAGGGGGGCAGAAAGTGTGGACCTGGGGCTCTGCCTTTATTTAGGTCCCAACAAGAGGTGTCTAGGATTTCACAGTTTACTCTATTGGAGAACTTAAAGCAAAAGAGTGGGAATTTGGGCATAGGAAGGGAGAATTAGGGTCACTCAAATGGTCAGTTACCTGTTACTCAGGGCTTTCTAAAAGGCAGCCTGGGCCCTGGCCAGTTTGGCTCAGTGTGTCGGCCTGCAGACCAAAGAGTCCTGGGTTTGATTTCAGCCAAGAGCACATACCTCGGTTGCAGTTCATCCCCAGCCCTGGTTAAGGTCATGCGGTGGCAACCAATCGATGTGTCTCTCTCACATTGATGTTTCTCTCTCTCTCTCTCTCGCTCTCCCCTCCCCCCACTCTGTCTGAAGATAAATGTAAAAATATCCTTGGGTGAGTATCAAAAAAATAATAATAAGCCCTGGCCGGTTTGGCTCAGCGGTTAGAGCGTCGGCCTGCGGTACAGAGAGACCCGGGTTCGGTTCCCGCTAAGGGCACGTACCTCGGTTGCAGTTTGTCCCCGGCCCTGGTTGGTCGTGCGGGTGGCGACCACTCGATGTGTCCCTTCACATCGATGTTTCTCTCTCTCTATCTTCCTCTCTCTCCCTCTCGCTCTGTCTGAACAAAAAAAATAATAATAATAATAATAATAATTAAATAAATAAATAAATAAAAGGCAGCCTGGTTCTTTATCTAGTTGTTTTGCTGATGGCTGTGTCCTATAGCTGGTAATATGTTTATTAGAGGTCGATGTCTTTGAAATGAATGCCTTGGCAGTCAAAAGCTTAATTTCAGGTACTTAGATTATAATAAAACAGCTTGATGTCAGATACTGACACTATACAATCCCATCCCACCAACTTCACAGTCTCACTAGATCCCACAAAGAGACTAAGGAATAGAATTGCTAACGCACAACCAAGGTGCCTTCAGCAGCACTGTCCTTATTCTACTCTCTGCGTTCTCCAAACTCCGCCCAGGAGGGAACGAAAAGCTGAGATATCGGGGTGGAAGGACTCTGAGGGCCCATCGGGTCCCATTTCCTCATCTTACAGGTAGGGATCACCAAGGCCCAGAAAAATGAAAGATGCTGACTCAATGTCACCCGGCAAGTGAGTGTCAGAGATCAAGTTAAGAGAAAGCTGAGTATCTGAGTTCTTGCCACAGGTCACTAGGGAATTTTCTGATACTGGTGTGAATATAATATTTACTGTGGAGTTAAAGGTAGAGTGGAATAATGGGTCCAAAGAGAAGGAAGGTCATGCCTTCAGTGAGGACAGGGGCTAAAGACACACAGAGTCTGTAAATGTCCAAGTGGTTCCCAGGGCCCCCAAGTAAGGTGAAATTTTCTTGAAAGTAAATGAAAACTCAGAATTTCTTTTTTTTTAAGCAGGAAAAAAAACCTTTATTTCTACCAAATTAAAAGGTATGAATAATCCTCAAACAAGATAATCAAAATAGTCAATAACACCATGAACAGTGAGAAGAGCGTTTGCAGATTAGGTTTAAATCCTCACCCGAGGATATTTTTTCCATTTTTTGTACAGATAGAGTGGGAGGGAGAGAGAGGAAGGAGAGAGAGAGAGAAACATCGACGTGAAGGGACACATCGAGTGGCTGCCACCCGCACGACCAACCAGGGCCGGGGCCAAACTGCAACCGAGGTACGTGCCCTTAGCGGGAACCGAACCCGGGTCTCTCCGGACCGCAGGCCGACGCTCTAACCGCTGAGCCAAACTGGCCAGGGCTGCAGATTAGGTTTAGATAGTTTGAATTAAGCACCTTCACCCAAATCAAGAGGGCGGATGGCTTTCACACTGAGAAGAAGCACTGACTTGTAAACACGTGACTTCTGGGAAAGTGGAGCTGGCATTTCACAGGACAGTAAACCAGAGAGACACCTTGTTGTTAGGTTAGAGAACTGATTTGAGCTTGAAGAGGGATCACAGTGACATGCCGTTGGAACTCAACAATTTCCCCCAGAGATCTGTTCATCTCACAAACAAGAGTATATATATATAAAAAAAAAATCAGTAGTACAAATTCTCATACGACTAGAAAAGCTCTCTCAACCCTGATACCTTGGAGCTTACATAAAGACTGAGTTTTTGTTTTTCTTCCCTTTATTCTTCTCTAAATTAAATAGAGATCGGTTCGTTTTTATTTAGTACATTTCTGTCTTTATGGTCAAAGCTTTAAAATGAAGCCAGGCTAGTGTGGCCTCAGTGGTTTAACGTCAACCCATGCACCAAGAGGTCGCCAGTTTGATTCCCAGTCAGGGCACATGCCCAGGTTGCAGGCTCAACCCCCAGTAGGGGGCGTGCAGGAGGCAGCTGATGGATGTTTCTCTCTCACATCGATGTTTCTATCTCTCTCCCTCTCTCTCCAAAAAAAAAAAAAAAAAAAAATCAATAAAAGAGTAATTTTTAAAAAATGACTCTGGTTTATGAATTGTCTCTCTGACAAAATTAACTGCAGCAAGAAAAGATGCTGTTCAATGAAAGGTAACAAATGAAATTCATCAGGTAGATGCGCATGCCTCCCGAGGTCATGTAACCCAGCAGAGTGTAGGTGAGACATACACCTCCTGTGCAACTACCACCAGGACCTCCATTTCCTGTCTCAGCACCAGAGCCCCAAAAAGCAAAGGTCCCAGGAAGCAGCAAACACATAATTTTACCTATTAGTGAATGGAGAGCTCAAACTAAAGAAAGGTACCAAAAAGGCCCTTACAAATTTTCTGACTAATCCCTATAGGTGCATGAAAACACAGATTCATGTAAACAGGATTATTTCCGTTTTAAATACAAGGAGGCAAGACCATTGAAGTAATATCTACTACCTGCCTAGGGTAATTGTTGAAGATTAAATTAGACAATGCATGTAATGTGCTTAGTATGAAGTACCAATAAACAGTAGCTACTGAGCATGCCTATTCCGTAACACATCTGGAAATGTGTGGTCTTTATGATTTGAACAAAGACGCCCAGCAGGCTGGTATACTGTTTAGACAAACAGCTAAAGTCAAATATTAAACCCAGGTTCTAGTGAGCTCAGCTTTTTTTTTTAAATCCTCACCTGAGGACATTTGTGCATGTATCTTCAGATAAAGCGAGAAGAAGAGAGGGAGGGAGAGAGAGAGAGAAACATTGATGTGAGAGAGACACATCAAGTGGTTGCCACTCACACGACCCCAGCCGGGGCCGAGGACAAACAGCAAACAAGGCACGTGCCCTTAGCAGGAACCGAACTCAGGACTCTCTGGTCCGCGGGCTGACACTCTACCAGTGGTTCTCAACCTTCCTAATGCCGTGACCCTTTAATATGATTCACTCATGTTGTGGTGAACCCCAACCATGAAATTATTTTTGTTGCTACTTCATAACTGTAATTTTGCTACTGTTATGTCTTAGGCGACCCCTGTGAAAGGGTCGTTCGACTCCCAAAGGGGTCGTGACCCACAGGTTGAGAACCGCTTAACCGCTGAGCCAAACCGGCCAGGGCGAACTCAGTTTTATCAAAGCTCTAATTATGGGTTTGCACACGCATCTTTCTATCAAACATTATCCTGTCTCAACAACGTTGTAAGTGGCCAGAAAAGCCACAGCAGCACCTCTCTCACCCATTGCTACGCCAACCTTTTCCCTTACCTACCGAAGAGGGGGGCACTCGGGGTGAAGCTGGAGCTCCTGCGAGCTTGGCTGCTGGAGGGTGACGGGGAGTGACCCTGGGGAGGAGGATAAGACAGGATGACAGTCTCCCTGGTTCAGCCAGGACTGTGAATGACAAGCAGTGCCACCACATCAGAGGGCTGGCAAAGGCACGGCTTGGCCATTCAGGATCATGCTGATGTGTAATGTCACAGAGGGAGAAGGTATAAAGTCAGAGGTTACCCTGTGTTAGGAGCTCAATCACCTGCCAGAACTTTAGGAAGAATCAGTTTATTATCAGGGCCTTATTTGGGAGTAGCAGAGAGGGAGTGATTTGTTCTGGTCTCAGGAAAGAAAAGTGAGTAGTAACTGGAGCGCTTCCAGGAGCCCAGACCTATGTGTGAGCACCACGGCTGAGGGTGGCCCGGGGTAAAGGTCCCGGCAGGGGCACACCATGGGCACCAAGAGACAGATGAGGAACGTGAGCTTGGCTCCTCTACCAATGAGCCTGGTCCCACGCCAGCCTACTCTGACAAGCCTTTCATTTTATTGATAAACGAGTTTTATTTATATACGGAGGAGGATCAAGGGTTCAGACTTTTTCTAGCAGATTCCTTTGCTTAAGCAAAGGGTAAAATAAGAACCGTCTCATACAAAGGGGAATGTCACCATAGGGAACTCTGCTAAATACAAGCAAAGCCAGCAGCCTGGCGCCCTGGGTTGCTTGGGACAGGAAGCAGATAGGTAACATTCAGAAGCAAACTCAGGTTGCAGGGTCAGGACACCTGAGTGTGAGTCCTGGCTACATTGTTTACTGGCAGCAGGAGCCTGGGCAAGACGCTTCATGTCTCGGACCTTACCTTCCTTCTTTATAGATGTGAGAAACGACGCTTGAACGTAGGATCTCACAGGATGCTTGAACGATGAAATGAGAGGGGAGGGGGCAGGGAAGAGATAAACCACAGAACTCAGATGCATGTACGCATAACCGATGGACATAGACAACAAAGCTGGGGACCGGGTGGGGGGGATGGGGAGGAGGGTGTCAATGGGGAAAAAAGGAGAAACTTCTGTAACAAAAATAAATTAATAAAAAAATAAAAATAAATAAATAAAATGGGCAGCTGTCCAACAGCCAGAAAAAGCAAGAAAGATGAAATGAGAGATTTATAAAAGTCCTAAAACTGTACGTCACTCAGTAGGCCTTCCATAAATGATACCTAGTTTGTTTGCCTTAATGTTTAACGGGCTTTAAATACAGCAACACTTTCACGTTTTAGTAAGTGGGAAGCCTGTCAGGATAATGGAAAGCAAAACGAATTCAGAGCTGGTTAGGAGGACAGGTTGTGAGGACAGGTGGGAATCTCAGAGCCCAAACAAGCTACTCTGTGTAACTGAAGGAACAGCGTGTGCGGCAGTAGAAGGAAAACAAAAAAAAAGCTGTCCCTTGAATTTTACTTTTGTCAAAATATTTTTTAAAAACTTTAATTTTTTCCGGAATCATTGAAGGAGTTTGTTGAAGAAAACTGGAAATAGATTGTTTAGGCCGCTGCACATAAAGCAAGCATCGTCTTTCAAAGACCTTGGCAAAGGCATTTGTTTTTTATTGGTCTCACCTAGCAAAGGCCCCTCAGTGGCTGGGCAATCTCAGAAACAGCAAACACTGTTGACACACGCTGAGCATCCCTGACATTGACTATAACTGTCCATTTTGCTGGAAAGGAGGAAAGGATGGAGGAGTAGAGTATGGAATCGAGGATCAGGCCATTTTCTCAATGCTATACCTCTCCCTAATGCCCTGGCCGGTTTGGCTCAGCAGTTGGAGCCTTGGCCTGCGGACCAGAGAGTCCTGGGTTCGGTTCCCTCTAGGGGCACATACAAAAAAAAAAAAAAAAAAAAAATTCCAAAGGCAATGATTACACTATAGTCACCTCCAGAGATAATAAAGGACCCTCACTAGGGATAATCACAATGAATGAAGAGGGATGTTTATTTTTAAGGTTGTCCTTCCCAGAGGAGAGCAAGAATTATATAAGGTGGCCACCAAGTCTGGAAACCAAGCAAATCCTTAACAAATGATTTATTGCTATTATATTAGAATGAATGAAAAAATAGTATTATCTGTAATTCTAGACTTTATGGCCACCCTGTAGAATCTCTGGAATAGAAAAAAGTTACGATTTTGTTTTCACATAATTGTAAAGCAGTCATACTTAGGCTAGACACAGCCAGTGTGACATGTTCCCTCAACTCCATGGGCTCCATTCTCTTTACCAACTATTTATTATATGCCTGGGTCACTCACAACTATTTATTATATGCTTGGCTCTGAAAAACGCAGTCAGCATCGACATTTAGTAACATTTTCAAAATACATTTTTAAAACATCTTGAATAAAAAGCTAAACTATTATTTTAGTCCAGTAATTCCATATGGTCTTATTACACCTATACATAAGATAGGATCTTTTCACATTTATGTAGCTGCATATTTCTTATGGTGTAAGGATTTCCAAAAGACTCCGTGGATTTTATGTTTTCACAAAGAAGAAAGCAACGGTGTTCACCCAGGTGAATCAAACCAGACCTTCTGCAGAGCTCAGTCAGTGTCCTGGAGTATGAAGTGATTCAACATCGTCCCCTAGCGCTCAGCTCTTAGAAAGGAATTTTAGAGGAACAAAAGCAGTAGTTATCTGCATTACTTAATAGCCTAAGAAGGGAGAAAACAGATGTAAAAAAAAAAATACAGTCTAATAAAAATTGCAGAGGAATGTCTGAAAAGAAGAGATTCTATGGAGCAGAGATGCAGAAAAGAATATGTCACTCCTAAGAAAAAACAAAGAATTGTGGACACAGTCACTCAAAGTCAGAGAAGCAATGGCTGAGAGCAATTGGTTTCAACCTCATTGTCACCAGGGGGCACATAACAGAAAACATGGGACAAAGCCCAGGCTACAGCCCTTGGTATTCTCAGGCCTATGGGTGCTGTGGTTCAGTAGCTCTTAGGGGATGGGGAGACCCAGAGACCACCACCATCATGGCTACTATGGCAACAACATGACTCAAATCAGTTAGAGTTTGGGTCATACGCAGTTTGAAATCCAGCTTGTACTTGTTTTCTTGTGAATGGCTTGACAATGTGCAGAGATATCTTCAACATGTGTAGGTGACTGTTGTTTTGAAAGGCAGTTAAGAGCCTCTTCATTAACTCTTTTTTTTTTTTAATCCTCACTCAAGGATATTTTTCCATTTTTGTTCAGATAGAGTGGGAGGGAGAGAGAGAGGAAGAGAGACAAAGGTAGAGAGAGAGAGAGAGAGAGAGAGAGAGAGAGAGAGAGAGAGAAAGAGAGAGAGAGAGAAACATCAACGTGAGAGGGACACATTGTGTGGTTGCCTTTCGCACGACCCAATCAGGGTGGGGGATGAATCGCAACCAAGGCACATGCCCTTGACCAGAATCAAACCTGGGACTCATTGGTCCACGGGCAGATGCTCTAACCGCTGAGCAAAACGACCAGGGCTCTTCATGAACTCTTTATTTACTCATTAGTTTTCATATCAGTTCACCATTTACACTAGAAAAGGTGCTGCAAGCTATCTCAGCCAGCTTCTAATTGGGACATGGCACCAAAAGTACACATACAATCGAAAGACCATATCTTCCTGGGTCTTCCACTGGATAGGCTCAGTATGATGCTTTGGACTGAATAAGTGTGATCTTATTAGGAAAAAGCATGTAAACATAGGGCCAGATTTTGTTAGTCTTCGTTTCAGAAAACGTGTGGAGCACTCTTTGGCTCTTGTATAGTTCAATGACTGGCTTTGCCACATACTTGTACTGTCTTAGCTTGGCAGCGACTGCCTCAGGTTTATCATCCTGCTGGACCAATGGTTTACTAGTGACGTCATCAATCCCATTGACCAGTTCTTGGAGCATGAAGTGATTCAACATTGTTGCCTAGCGCTCAACTCTTAGAAAGGAATTTCAGAAGGACAAAAGCAATAACTATCTGTATTAATAGCCTAGGAAGGGAGAAAACAAATATAAAACAACAACAACAACAAAAAGTCTAATAAAAATAGCAGAAGCTGAATTCTTTTATTCTAGAATGTCTGAAAAGAGATTATATAAAGCATGGATACCTAAAAGAAGGTGTCATTCCTGAGAGAAAAAATGAATTGTAGACACATGGAATGAATGGACCTATTGATGGAAGCTGTTTGAATGAAAGGTAATTGAGTGGACTAGTAAGTAGATGGAGGGGCGGTGGATATGGAAATGATAAAGTATGTTGATTTTTATTAAAGAATAGGTGCATGTGAAGATAAATAGGTAGATAATAGGTATATGGAAGAAATACTGGATAAGTAGAAGAAAGATGAGTGAGGTGGATTGAAGTCCAGGTTATATACCCGCCGGCTAAAATGGTGGCTGAGACTACCTTCGAGGGTTTCAAATCAAATGTTCAAAGATCCAGGTCACATCAGTAGATGAATGGATAAGAAAGCTGTGGTACATATACACAATGGAGTACTATGCAGCTGAAAGAAAGAAAGATCTCTTATCCTTTGAGACGACATGGAGGGACCTGGAAAGTATCATCCTAAGTGAAACAAGCCAAACAGAGAAAGACAAGTATCATATGATCTCACTTATTTGTGGAATATAATAAACATAACAGTCTGAGGAATGGGGTAGTCCCAGAGATGTGGAAGTGGGGTCCAGACTGACAATCCCCAGAAGAGGGGATGGTGGGGGAGAGATAAACCACAGAACTTATATGTATGTGTGCATGAACAATGGACATGGACAACAAAGCCGGGGACAGGGCAGGGAGGGGGGAATCAGTGGGGGGGGGGGGGAACATCTGTAACAAAAATAAATTAATTTTAAAAAAAAAGTACACAGTGGAAAAAAATAAATAAATTCAATGGCAAAAAAAAAAAAAAAAATAGTAGTTAGAATCCCAGATCAGCCAATAAGACGCCTATTAACCCTAAAAAAAAAACAGATCCAGGTCACAGATTCTGTCCAGGGCTTCAGCCTGAACTCATGTCCCAGGAAAAACCACCTAGTAGCTAGTGCTGATCACACCTCTTCTCCGGCTCTGACATCATTAGGTGTGTGATCACATGATGTGGAACCCAAAGTCCTTTCTCTATGCCAGCGGCTCTCAACTTTTCACAGGGGTTGCCTAATTTCGCTATAACAGTAGCAAAATTATAGTTATGAAGTAGCAACGAAAAGAATTTTATGGTTGGGGGTCACAACACGAGGAACTGTACTAAAGGATCGTGGCATTAGGAAGGTTGAGAACCACTGCTCTATGCACTAGTCTGACATTTTTGCCAACTTCTGTGTTGGTCTTGATGGCCTTGATGTTCTCCTGCAAAAAGTGGCCACTGGAGAGATGCTGGAGGCCAAAGTTATGGGCGATCTTCTGGCACATGGTGCCCTTGCCAGAGCTGGGAAGCCCACGGATAACCACATGCAGGAGTCAGGAAGCCATCGCCTTTGCGAGAAATGGGGATGCCAATCAGGCAACCCAGACAGCATCCTCCAAGAAGCCCTTGAAACTTGGTTTCTTCTGCCCCTGCCTCTAACACCCTCTGCTGTCCCTCACACAGAGGCTCCAAAACTCAAAATTTCTTGTTGTTCTATCCCTTTCTGTTCTGCCTAATTTCTAGCCCTATCCAAGGATCTCGCTTTCCAAGCAGATGAGATAAAACTTTGTTTTTGGAGTCTGGGATAAATGACATTTTTGACCCCTTCCCTCACCTAATTTCTTGGAGAGGTTGGGTAAGGATCGACCTGGGTCTTTGTTTCTCCTTCTCTTATCACCTCTCATTGATTGTCATGGTGCCTCACCTCTGCCCCAGCCACACTTCTGTTCTAAGACCATTGCTGGGTTCAGAATGAGGGACTCCAAAGAGCACCAAAGTAGATGCCCTTTACCTGGACATTCCTGTTTTTTCATTAGACCAAGCCCTGTCTTGGTCTGACTTCCTGTCACTGGCTTTCTGTGTTGTTCCCTGTACATCTAACTCTATTACCGATTTTTGCGTTTGTTTCCACAGATAAACTCTGAGCTCCACTGAACATCGTTATATCTAGAACCTGGTGCTTAGAACATAAATAGGCCCAGATAAAACACAGTACACTCTTCTGGATGAGCAAGGTAGGTGGGAGATTGGTAGGTGGATATGTGGCTCATAGTGTGATGATTAGGAAGATGGCTGGATGAGTAGGAAGAAGGATGGGTGAGGGTAACATAGAATTTGGGTGCATGAGTACATCGCTAAGGATGGATGAATGAATGGCTGGATAAAGAGGATTGGGTTGATCATAAGGATGGTTAGGTTAAGATAAGGTGAATGGATCTATTGGTGGAAGCTGTTTGAATGGAAGGTAGATGAGTATATTGGTAGGTAGATGAAGTGGAGGAGGGTATAGAAATGATGGAGAAGTATGTTTATGGGTATTAAAGAATATGTGCATGTGAAAGAAAAATGAGTAGATAATAGGTATATGGAAGAAACACTAGATTTAAAATGGGCAGCTGGATAGGTAGAAGGAAGATGAGTGAAATAGGTAAGTGGATGGATATATGAGTAAAATGATGGGTGGGAAGATAGATGAGTCAAAAGGTATGTCAATTAGAGGGCTAGAAAAGCAGGTGGATGGGGAGTAAATGGATTGAATGGTAGGTGCATAGGTGGGGGATGGAAATGTGAATGTATGAATGAAAACATTAACCAAAGTTAAGAAAATGAAAATAATTATATAGAGGATAATTTATACTACTCTAAAATATTACATTTGAAAATAGAAAATGGATTCATTTTAGCAAACATAAAAGACCAAATTTACAGAAGGAGAAGTAACTATACAGACTATGAGATGAAGTACAAAAAAACTGGTGAAAAGATACCATTATAGAAGGAACCTTACTTAGATGCTTTTGGAGTTTTATCTACTCATCAAAGAACAGAGAATTGATATATTATTTAAAATATTACAGATCATAGGAAACATAGGTAAGTTTTACAACTAGTTTCCCATGTTAGTTTTTTTAAAGTAATATGACTCAAATAGCAGAACAAAAGCCATAAACTTATTTTTCTTTTGACTATAGGTGTGAAAATTCCCAATAAACTATTTGCTAAAAGAACCAACAGTGTATTAGTACAAGTATATCCTCAATATGAGTAAGATAATTCCAGGAATGTAAAGATGATTCAACATAAACATTTAGTAATACAATTATTATACTAACAAACCATAAGAGAAAAATTATTATGACTAAATGCCTAAAAGGTATTCGCTAAAATCCAGCAGTAATTTCTAATAGCAGCTGTAAATGGATAAAAAGGAAATACCCTACATGTGATAAAACTCGTTTATCCTAAACCCAACAACAAATGTATCTTATATAGCAGAAGACATTGACTTTAAAATTTAAAAAAACTACATAGGAATAGATGCCATTGACTTTATTTTCAACATTATTTCGCAGGTTCTACATAATATAAGACAAAAAAACAAAGTAAGTCATAAAGTTGGAAAGAAGTAAGAGTCAAATTTATCATCAGTTTCAGATGATATAATTATATATAAAAATCACAATAACCTCATTAAATATAGTTACACGTAATAAGACAATTTGACAAAGTAGTTGGATACAGGACAAAATTGATGGCTTTTTATCATGCTACTCACAATGAATTATTTTGATGAAAATATTTTTTACTTGCCTTGACCGGGTGGTTCAGTTGGTTAGAGCATTGTCCCAATATACCAAGATTGTAGGTTTGATCCTGGGGTCAGGGCACGTACAAGAATCCACCAATGAACGCTTAATTAACTGGAACAACAAATTGATATTTCTCTCTCTCTCTTCCTCTCTCTCTCTCTCTAAAAATCAATCAATAAATGTTTTAAAAGAAAATATTTTTGACTTACTATCTATTCAGGTTCCAGACATTTCAGTCCACAACGTGAGCAGCACTTCTCTCCCAGTTGGCAGTCCTCATCTTTCTGGCAAATGGGTTTATCGATGATTAAGCATACTGAGGGCTTTCGTGGGCAGAAACCTGTTTTGACTTTATGGGATAAAACAAAAGACTTGACCTTGAAATGCTCGATCATTGTTTGAGATCAATTTGGGGAATCTTGGGAACCCTAAACGGAGTTTTCTTCTGATTAAGCCTCTTATCTTCCCCCCTCGGGTAACAATAGAGTGAAGGATGTAGAGTATCAATGTTCTACAGCTAATAATTTGAGGAGCATCAAAACATCTTGCCATCTCTGACTTATAAAATCTGATAGTATTCCTACATGTCCCTACAGAATCCATGGATTTGGGTTATCTAAATCTATCCAGAGTACCAGAGGTGAAAGAAGTATTATGTAATATCTAGAACTTCCTTGTTATGTATTATCTAGAACTTCCTTGTTTTAAAATCTGTGGAAATTAAGGACCATATAAGAGGAAGTGAGTTGCCTAAGGCCACACAGAAAACCAGAAAAGTTGAAGTCAGTTGAAAAGCCTTGACTCCTTCCATCATACCATGCTGTACCCCAAAACACTGACAATCCCTGGAACAAGACAATACTATCTGAGCACTGTAGCAGGAAATGAACACTAGCTTTAGTGGCTGGGGAGTTCACTTCTACCCCAAAAGCATTTTGCTAGCAATCTTGTCCCCAGCACATCTTATAGGATGTGAACATGCTGTGCATGCTCTGAAGTTCTCTGCAGACATAAGGGCTTATTAGGATTATACTCAATGGTTATGTTATGTTTTGTTTTGTTTTGTTTTGTTTTGTTTTGTTTTGTTTTGTTTTGTTTTTTAATGAATAAGTGCATCCTGTCACCTTGTAGGCACCTTCAATTTCATTGAAGAATGAAATTCAGAATAAGCGAGTTTTCATGGAGGGAAATGGGGAGTGATACTATGCATGACTGGCTTTGAAGAATAGGATAATAATAGTCTCCTGAGATCAGAGGGCAACACAAGAGCATTGGTTGGACATTGAAGGGGAAAGGTTCCCAAGAGACCTCTAAGGTCAACCTAAGACACAGCATGGCATCCTCAGCCCCATAAACTCTGGGAAGCATATCCCCATTCTCACCTATCCAGACAGTGGAACAAACAAAGCCACATATGGATTCACAACATTTTTCAGTGTCAGGACAATCATAGTCACTCTTACACGAAGCTGAACATTCCACACGGGCCTTGGAAGGGAAGAACGGGCACTGTCCTGTCTTGACTAAAACAAGAGCAGATATGAGCTTCTTCAAACCCCACTCCATCCCCTGACCATTCAAGCAGCCTTTCTTTCCCTTCAAAACTAAGATCTCGCCCTGGCCGGTTTGGCTCAGCGGTTAGAGCGTCGGCCTGCGGTCCGGAGAGACCCGGGTTCGGTTCCCGCTAAGGGCATGTACCTCGGTTGCAGTTTGTCCCCGGCCCTGGTTGGTCGTGCGGGTGGCAGCCACTCGATGTGTCCCTTTCACATCGATGTTTCTCTCTCTCTCGCTCTCTCCCTCCTGCTCTATCTGAACAAAGAATGAAAAAGTGTCCTCGGATGAGGATAAAAAAAAATAATAATAATAAAAAAAACAAAAACAAAAACAAAAAACTAAGATCTCTGTGACTTGGTTCATTCTTCCCACCTCTAGTGGGCTGTGGAAGAATGAAATGCCTCACATTTTATGGGATTTGAAGAATAGGATAGAAAAAGAATAGTAGTAGAAAAAGAGTTAAGATTGGTGTTTGAAGCCCCAAGGTAAACTCCTAGTCCTGCCACTTAATGAATGACTTCAGTTTCCTGCTCTATAAAATAGGAGTAATTATGTGAAATCTGCACAAGGCAATGTAAGCCATTTTAGGGGATTTGGTTTTACTTTGAATGAGGAATGACAGGATCTGACTCACCTTTTGAAAGGATCATTGTGGCTACTATGTTGATAATATGGTGTAAAAAGGGAAAGATAGAAGCATGGTGACCTGTGAGGAGGGTGTAGCCATAATCCAGGTGAGAAGATGGCACCTCGTATCAGGATGGCCGCTGCGGAGGTGGGAAGAAGCAGTCAGATTCTGGATCTGTTATCATTGCTTAATTGATGTTGATTGAGAAAGAGAGGTATCAAGGGTAATGTAGGAGTTTGGTTGGGTTTTGTTTGTTTGTTTCCACCAAGATGGGGAGATCTATGGATATAGCAGGTTTGAGATGGGAGAGCTAAGATAAGGCATTCAGTTTTAGAAAAGTTAAATATGAGGCATTTGTGAGATCCAGATGAAGGTGTAGAGTAAGTGGCTGGAGCTTGGGAGGCAGACTTGGGCTGGAGATACACCTTTGTGGGTCACTAGCACATAAATGACATTTAAATAAATTCTTCAGGATTTTGCACACATCTCCTGTTGTCTTCATCTTCTTCTTCCTCGGGTTAGACTCAGACTGTAATATGTTTGGCTTTCCGAGCTATTGTCAAATTCTCTGTAAGCCCCAAACCTAAGATTCCCACAAACCAGCCCAAGCCCATTTCCCTGGTCTCTTCTTTCTGCTGGCTCCTGAGAGAGGGCCAACGTCTTATCTATAGTGACATGATCCCTTACAGCCTCCCAAGGGAAGCTTGTGATCCTGATTTCATCAGGTTGACCACAGGATTGCCCTGGCCATTCAGGCTCATGGAATTATAATTCCAGTTCTTCCCTGACCCACTGTGAATCCTTGGCCAACAAACTTGACCTCTCTAACTTTGTTTCCTCATCTATAAAATGGTGGAGATGAGACACTTTCAACCTGCCCCACAGAATCCAAGGTCAAAATGCCAATACTGCCTTGTAAACCACACAGTGCTGCCTTTGATCAGTGGTCCCCATCTCAATTGTTACCATCCACTGAGCCCACACCACTGACCAGCTGCCATGTCAAATCTTCATGTCCTTGATCACATATAATCCCACCAACAACTCAATAAAGGTCTTTGCTATTATTCCAGTATTACAGGGAAGAAACTCAAAACTCAAAGAGGTGAAGAAATCTGTAGTAAGTAGGATTTTAATCCAGGTCATATGGCTTCTAATCTCTTTAGGACCCTGTCTTCCCACATCACTGGAGATGGTCATTACAATAAGGAATGAATCCAGAACCCTCACCTTCATCCCACCTACCCCTCACCTACTCCATGCTCTACCCCTACATCATGGCATTCCAGAGCTGAGCTGTCTATAATTCAATCTTGAGTGAGTCCTCAGGGGTTATACTCAACAGGTCAATGTGATGAAGAAACACCTACTTCCAAGGGGTACACATGGCTCTCAGGTCCCATTGGCCAAAGTTTATTAACACTTTATGTGCACTATCTCATTTTATAGCACAACTCCACTAGATAAATACTATTATTATCCCCATTTTATAGACAAGAAAACTGAAATGCAAAATGGCAGGCAACTGATCCAAGATTACCCAGCCAGTGAATGACAGAGCGAAGACTTGAAGGAAGCCTGAGCCTATAACAGTGCAGGTATTCTGTTTCTAGTTAGACTAGGCCTTCAGATTGTCAATATAGGAGTCTTACCAGTTGACAAGCAAGCCTCCAAGCAGTCTTTCTTGCTGAGGAAGTTGTTGTTATTTCCACCACAGCCTCCATAGCGAAAGGGTTTGCATAATTTATTTTTAAAGTCATAATACCATTGTTTAGTAAAACGCACACAATTTCCTGGATCAGAGGGTAGGATGCAGGGTTCTGAGGGAAAGAAGCAAAGAGGGAAGAACGTAAAAGGTAGCAAAAGAGGGAAGGGATCAGGTCCTCAGCCTTTGTTCATGGTGTTACCATTCAAGTCATAGAAAGAGCCATGGTCAATAAACGTTCTAGTCCTAGCTCTACTATGAATTCTCTGTAGTGAATAGCATTTCCGAGCATCATTTCTATCTTGCAAAGGATATTGTGAAGAATACATGAGAGCCCTGGCCAGTTTTGCTCAGCGGTTAGGGCATCCGCCCACAGACTGGAGAGTCCTGGGTTCGGTTCCTGCTAAGGGTTGCAGTTTGTCCTCAGCCCCGGTTGGAGTCATGTGGGTGGCAGCCACTCAATGTGTCTCTCTCATGTCAATGTTTTTCTCTCTTTCTTCCTCCCTCTCTTCTTCCTGCTCTATTTGAAGACATATGCAAAAATGTCCTCGAGTGAGGATAAAAAAAAAAAAGAATACATGAGAATACTTTGGAGCTGATCTTTCCACTGTTCTGAGTTTTGGGAGGGCAGGACTTGTCCAAAGTGCTTAAGACAGTGCCACATAGGAGCAATAAAATACTGAGGTGGGGGGGGGACCAGGCCCTCATGACTGGAAACTTCTCTGATGCTCAGCTAGGTCATGTTGTTTTTTTGTTGGACATGAACAAATTCACAGGACATCGACATCAAACAAGGTCACTCTGAGACCAGAATAAAGTGACATCTCCCCCCAAAAAATCATTGTGGAAGCCACAATATACCTAACACCTATAAGTGATTTCTGCTTCTCTACCAATTATAACTCTATCCTCATTCAAGCCTTCCCTCTCTACGGCTGAGATTCACTGAGGTACTCATAGAATTGCCCCCACTTTCTGATAGTATCCAATTTAGAGCAAACCCCCACTTCCTTAGACCATCCCTGAAATTACCCTCTCAAAGCCTCAATCCCATAGTAGATTCTAACAGCTCCTAACCCTAAGATGCCTCAGGGTGTCTATGTAATAAACCCAACTTGTTCAGTTACAGGTGTGTTCCTGGTAGTCTTTGGCCAAAGGGCACTGACAATAGGTATTTGTCGAATGGAGCATAGAAAATGCACAGCTCCCTATTATTAGATGCTCAACACCAGAAAACTTCCTCGGAAGCCAGAGAGTCCAATAACAACCTCACTCTCTAAGCTGATTGAGGTTTCTATTTGCCACTGTGCGAACAGTCTTTTGACACACAGTGAGCATGCACTTGAAAACTGGGAGTCTAATTAGAGAAGGAGCAAAGCACAAACCCTGGCCTCTTTGTCCTGCCATCCCAGGGAACTGTCCAGCCAGCTCTGGACCAAGCAGGACGTAGGGCGCCTCTAACAACACTTCTGCCCTCAGCCTGGAAGCCACTACCTTCATAGGGATCCATGCACTTCTTCCCACAGGCAAACAAGCAGCACTTCAGGTAATCTTTACAGGAGAAATCTTCTTTGCACAAGTCTGGAACTCTAACGGTACAAGTGACCCTCTCCTTTGGGCACGCTCCCGGTTTCTCTGCAAGAAAGACATGTCTGAACGCATATCCACCGAGAGGTTCAGCTCTTCTCCCATGGCAAAGGTGACTAGTGAAACTCTTTCCGTCCTGCCCTCTGCCTTTAATCTTCAGTTCTTGCTCTGCTTGTATCTGGGGACTGGGTCTGCCTCTTACCACTCTCAGCTCATTTCGCTCATTTAGATCGATCTGAATCAGAAATGTGTGCTCAGGTAGAACTAACAGGGAAGCTTCTTGGATTCCAGGACTGGGGGTTCAATAGGGACCAAGATCCTTGCCTTCGATTCAGGAGCTCCTTTCTGCTCTAGAAACTTCATATTTTAATGCCTAATTTCTGTCTCTAGTATTTTAGTTGACGTGGAAAGCCGATTGGTGAGGAGGAGTAGAAATGAGGTGGAAATAAGAGTCAGGAGGCCTGATTTTGTCCCCTAACTCCCTGTGAGCTCAAGACCAACCTGAATTCTACTATATGATTTCACAGTTACCTCTAAGTGGGGAGGAAATGTTGGAGTGGAAGAAACACTTTATTATTTCTTTCTTTATTGATTTTAGAGAGAGAGAGGAAGAGAGAGATAGAAACATCAAAGAGAGAGAACATCAATTGGCTGCCTCCTGCATGCCCCCCACTGGGGATTTGGCCCACAACCTGGGCGTGTGCCTTGACTGGGAATCGAACCAGCAACCTCTTGGTGTGTGCATGGATCGATGCTCAATCACCGAGCCACACCAGCCAGATGGAAGAAGCACTTTAAATAAGATAGATCTGGCTTGGGGGCTTGACTCCAACACCGCCAGCTAAAACATCTTGGAGACAATATCTTCCTTTGTCTGCGTCATAATTTCCCCGTCTGTAAAATGAGGATTATAATCTCTACCTTATAGACTACTTAGAAGAATGAAGTGGGATGGTGCCTATAATGCATTTACCACAGTGCCTGGCACATGCTAAGCTCTTGGCAGATACGAATTTGTTCCCTTTCTTTTTTAGGGCTAGACATGGCTTCCTTTGTTCAGTGCTTGTAGGAGGCAGAATTCTAACGTTGCACCCCCAAGATTCCCATCCTCTAGTTATTGAATCAAACACTCATTTCAATACTGCTGTGAAGGGATTCTGTAGAGGGAATTAAAATCTCAAGTCAGTTGACCTTAAGACACTGGGATTATTTAAGTGGGCTTGATACAATCTGTTGAGTCCTTAAAAAGAAGAGGTGTTTTGTTTTTTTTTCCTAATTAGTAGAGAAGAAGAGCTAAGAGAGATTCAAACTATAACAAGAATCCATTATGCTGTTAGTAGCTTCGAAGATGGAGGAGACCAAGTGCCAAGGAACGAGGGTGACCTCTAGACGTTGACAGCCGGTAGGGAAACCTCAGTTCTGCAACCGCAAGAAGATGATTCTGCTGACACCCGGTGAGCTTGAATGAGATTCCTGAGTCCCAGGGGAGAACCGCAGCCTTGGATGACACCTTGATTTCAGCCTGGTCAGTCCTGAGCGGAGCTCACTGGTTACGCAGCAACAGTGATTAACGTGGCTTCATGGCTATAAACTGAGCATCTTCCCGGGGGTGGGGGGTGGGGGCTGACCAGAGAGGCATGATCCTTTTAGATAATACCGAGTCTTGGAACTATAGAAGTTTAGAATTACAAACACCATAATACTCATTACTATCAACCTCCTAATTTCATAGGTTTAAAAAACAATGAGGTCAGATAGGATAACACAGTGAATTAGGGATTTCTAATCCATGGCTCACTCCAGAAGCCCCACTTCTCCCTGAGGACTGGCCACTGAGACTTAAAAAATTTTCTAACTATATTTCTTATCTCTCATTTCACCCATAATGCACCCTCCAAGGATAGCCTGAAGCTAAGTAAAACCTATGGTTCCTAATCTGGAGTGTATAGCGAAATCATCTATGAATCAGCCCTGGCCGGTTTGGCTCAACGGTTAGAACGTCGACCCATGGACCAGAGTCCCAGGTTCGGTTCCCATTAGGGGCACGTACCTCGGTTGCGATTTGTCCCCAGCCCTGGTTAGGGTCATGTGGGTGACAACCAGTCGATGTGTCTCTCTTACATCGATGTTTCTCTCTCTCTCTTCCTCCCTCTCTCCCTCCTGCTCCATCTGAAGATAAATGCAAAAATGTCCTCGGGTGAGGATAAAAAATAATCACCTATGAATCATTTAGCAAATATAGATCATGGACTAAATCAGAATGTCTAGGAAGTGAGGCCTTAGGGAGTCAGGTTTTTTAAGATTCCTAGCTGGTCCTGAAGCAGCCAGCTGGGCACCGTGATGTAGGCCACTCCTCGGGAACCAGTGTTCCAGGTCTGGGCCCAGAGTTAAGCAAATCATATAGAAACACCTCCAAAGAGGCAAAGAGTTATAGAAACCTTGGCATTATAAAGACAACTTCTCCTTCACTAGTGCTGATTGCAGCCAATTCTGCCTGCTCCCCGTTTTGGGGGGCCATGTAAACCTTTGTTGGGGTTTCAGTCATGGTAGCGCCTTATCCCTCCTTCAGCTTGAACTATCACTGAGAATCCTCCTTCCTCCCTGTCAGCCCTTCTCGGCCACTTACCTTGTGTGCGTAGTCTCCTCTGTGATACACACCCCAGGGGTTCGTTTGCAGTTACTGGGGACGGTCCCCAGAGCTCTGGTCTCAGCCCTTTCTTGTCATTACCTGACACACCTTACCCAGGTGACCACATCCACTCCCATGACAATCCGACTGATTCCCTATCTCCCCCAGACCTATCTGCTCTTCCAGGCCAGGACACTTCTATCCAATCACCCACAGAGAACGGCATTTGAGCATCTAAGCACCTCTGTTGCAAGATGTTTGAAACGGAAGTGTCTCCCAGTGCCCAAACAGCACCTTCCGTCTGCTCCCATCTTGACATTTGGCATCAATAGTTGCCCTGGGCCCTGGCCGGTTTGGCTCAGCGGTTAGAGTGTCGGCCTGCGGTCCGGAGAGACCCGGGTTCCGTTCCCGCTAAGGGCACGTACCTCGGTTGCAGTTTGTCCCCTGCCCTGGTTGGGTCGTGTGGGTGGCAACCACTCGATGTGTTGCTTTCACGTCGATGCTTCTCTCTCTCTCTCTCCCTCTCACTCTATCTGAACATAATATCAAAAAATGTCCTCGGGTGAGGATAAAAAAAAAAAAAAAAAAAAAAAGTTGCCCTGGGATTCGCTTTTTCCTTTCTATCAGCCTAGCATCATATCAGTCACGAACTTCGGTCAATTCAGTCTCCTAAATCTCCAACTCCATCTCTTCTCCCACTTTTACCACAACTTCCTCAAGTCAGCATCTGACCTCCTCCAACCTTTCTCGTGCTCCAACAGCCTCCTCACTGGCCCTCTGCCCTCAGGCTCCTGTCTAGTGACTGATTCCTTTCTGAAAAATTAAATTTGGAAAAGACAGATATCGGGGAAAGTTAGGGAAATGATTTTCGGGCAGCAGGTGAGGGAAGGCTCTGAAGCCACTGTGGAAGTGGCTGTATCCGACACGAATCCTCGCCTCGCGCCCACCCTCAGTCCCCAAGAGTGTCTACTAAGGATGAGCGGCTGCAGCTTTTCTGAACCCACCTTGGACATTTTTGTGTAGCTCCGCAAATGTCTGTTCCAATGAGAGGGGGAGAAGCAGCAGGAGAGCCACGTTCCTCCTGGAGAAGCTGGAGCAGCGGCGAAGCAGGGGCCTGTGTGGGATGAGAAGAAGGGCGGGGCTTAGGCACAAGCCAGACACACAAAGCACATGCGGATGAACCTTAGTGATAACCCACCAATTCCCTTAGTTCGTAGTTGTGAAAACCGAGACGCAGAATGGGCATGGGGCTTGGTCACGTGGCAAGGAGGGCAGGACCTTCAGTCCCAGGACCCTCCCAATGGTTCCACACTCTTCCATGGTGCTGTGCGTGATGTACCCAGACACTGCCCGCCGTCTGGCTCTGGGTGAGAGGCCACGTGTGAATGATTACAGCGACTCATCCGGAACAGTCGCAAGGCTGGTTTGCCCACATTCACTCTTGAGACAATCCCAGGCACTGCTGAGCACCTTTCTTTGCACCACTCATAACATGAAACTTAGATTTTTCAGGAGAGCTGGGCATATGGCACTGGGTCTTAGTGCCCCAGGAGCAAAAAAGATCCCAGATGACCTTGTGGTGACAAGAGGATCCCTCTTATTACTTCTGGTGTTATCCAAGCCTAGGAGCTTATGATACTTCTTTTTAGCTTTTGAGTTCCCTAGTCAAAGACTGTCTTTATTATAATTCCAGTTCCCCCAAGATTACTCAGAAAGCCCTATAGTGCCTTAAATTCTTAATATCAAGCCACCCTTTGGGTTTAAAAATTTACCCTTTAACCTAGTAACATGTACTAAATCACTTACAATGATGGTGGGGAGATGTTCTCTATTTCTCAACTTTTCCTAGGACGTTGTTTCAAATGCAATGGGCTCCTTGATTCCTGAGCCTGGCTGGTCAGGAGTTTCTCCAGAAACCCACCATTGAACCTACCTCTTTCCCCATGTGGCAGAGGTTGCTCTTTGCAGTAAATCAAGGAGCATTTTGCAACCGAAAGATCTACAGCTGTCCGGGAGCTGGGGGAACAGTGTGAATTTCCAGGTTACAACCTTTGGAAACTACAGGTAAAGCCCCAGCATGACCCCCTACTGCTCCCTCACTGAGAACACACCTGCCTCAGGGTCCTGGTGTTTCCATGCATGAAGCTCCTTGTTCACATCTTCCTCATCCCAATGACATGCTGCTTGGCTACTCAACTACGAATGTGCCTTTAGCCTCAGTCACTGGGCAGGAGACCTTGAAGAGGACAATTAGCTCTGTAGATTTTTTAATACACCTTGCCTTAAGTTCTGGCAGAGTAAATAGCTGTCTCCTCCAAAGATATAACCTTCTAAATAGCTCCTACTCAGTGACCTACATTCTGATATTGAGGAAAGGCAGTCTCTAAGTGTAGAGTGCAGAGTGTGGTATATCTCTATTGTGTGTTGTTTAAATGTCTTAAATCTTTCTAATTTTTTTCTCTTTGACTTATCAATAATTGAGAAAAGTGTGTTGAGGGCTCTTCACACAGCCATGAATTTCTTGTTTATGCCAGTAGTTCCATTGATGTTTGTTTAATATATCCTGATTCTATTGATTTAAGTAAATATGAAAGAATTCCTGGTCAGTTGAATTTTTTATCATTGTATAGTGACCAAATATAACAAGCACTGGGGCAGCAAGCAACAAAGAAAGGAGGGTGAACCTTCTTACTGGAAGCACTTCTCTGTAAGATTGATAAAAAGCACAGAACTGAGGCTTTTTCTCTAGGAGGGAGGAGGAGAAGAAGTGAAAGAGGTCTGGTCTCCAGCTTTAGAGTGTGTACTCTGTAGAGTTGGTCTCTATCTGCTTTAGATCAAATATTACTGACCAGTGAATGTCTCTCTCAGTCAAAACTAGTTCATAAAGGCTGGGAGAGGCAGCTGTTTCTTCAAATGTGAAGACAAGAAAGCAAACTTACAGGAACACAAAGAATCAAGAAAACATAACACATTCAAAGAAAGAAAATAAATCTTCAGTAACGAACCCCCCAAAAATAGAGATCTGTGAATTGTCTAACAAAAAATTCAAAATAATTGTTTTTTTAAAGCTCAGTTATAAGAGAACACAGGTTGACAACCAAATGAAATTTTAAAAAATGATATATGAACAAAATTATAATATCAACAAAGAAATAGAAATGATTTTTAAAAATACTGCTGATGAAGAATATAATAAATGAACTAAAAAAGTCACTAGAGGAGATTCAAAACCAGACTTGGTCAAGCAGAAAAAAGATCAGCAGACTTAAAGACAGGTCATTTTAAATTATCTGATAAAAACTGAATTCAACAGCATATTCAAAGGATAATACAACATGTCTAGTGGAATTTATTCCTGGATGCAAGGATGAGTCAACATCTACAAATCAATCAATGCAATAGATCACATTAACAGAATAAAGGATAAAAATCATTTGACTATCTCAATAGATGCAGAAGAAGCACAGGCAATAAAAGCAAAAATAGACAGGTAGGATTTCAAAACAAAAAGCTTCTTCACAGCAAAGGAAACAATCAACAGAGTGAAAATGAAAAGACAACCTACAGAATGGGATAAAATATTTGTAAACTACATATGTGATTAGGTATTACTATCCAAAATATATAAGGAACTCAAACAGCTCAATAGCAAAAAAACAAATAACCCAATTAATAAATGGACCAAGCACTTAAATAGACATTTCTCAAAAGAAGACATACAAATGGCCAACAGGTACACAAAAAGGTACTCAATATCACTAATAACAGGGAAATGCAAATGAAAACCACAATGATATATAACTTCACTGTTAGAATGACTATTATCAAAAGCACAAGAAATAACATGTGTTGTGGTTTGTCCCCTGCCCCAGTAATTTTTCTCCAAAAATTAAAAATAGAAAGAACTAACATTTGATTCATCAATTCCACTTCTGGGTAAATATCCAAAAGAAATGAAAATCAGTATCTTGAAGAGATATCTGCATTCCCATTCATTGTAGCATTATTCACAATAGCCAAGGCATGAAAACAACCTAAGTTCTATCAGTGGATGAATGGCTAAAGAAAATGTAAGATATATATATATATATATATATATATACACACACACACACACACACACACACATATATATATATTATTCAGCCTTTAAAAATCTTGTCATTTGTTTAGACAACAATGCTGGGGATGGGGCGGGGAGATCGGGAGGAGGGTGTCAATGGAAGGAAAAGGAGAAACATCTGTAACAAAAATAAATTTATAAAAAAATTAAAAATAAAAATATAAAAATAAAATAAATAAAAAAAATCTTATCATTTGTGACAACGTGGATGAACCTGGAGGATGTCATGCTAGGTAAAATAAGCCAGACACAGAAAGACAAACCCTGCATGATCTCACTTATAAATGGAATCTTAAAAAGTTGAAGCTGAGGGTAGCATGGTGGTTGCCAGAGACGGGGGGAATGGGAGAAATGTGGAGATGCTGGTCAAAGGGTACAAGCTTTCAGTCAGGATGAATAAGTTCTGCGGATCTAATGCGGAATGGTGACTATGGTTAGCAACACTGTATTATATACTTCAAATTTTCTAAGAGAAGAAATCCTTAGTGTTCTCACCACAAAAAAAGAGATGACTATGTAAGGTGATGGATATGTTAATTAGCTTGACTGTGGTAATTATTTCACATTATTTGCCTATATCAAAACATTATGATGCACACCTTAAATACATACAATTTTATTTGTCAATAAAACCTCATTAAAGCTGGAAAAAATTTAATTAAAAAAATTTTTCACTGAGTATACAGAACTAGATTAACAGTTGTTTTTTGCCAGCACTTTCAAAATATATTTCTACTGTCTTTAGGCTCTGTTGCTACTCTTAGTCAAATGATTTCTTTCTTTTTGTTTATTTTTTTTACTTCAGTTACATATTTCATTTCTAGGTGTTCTATTTGGCACTTTTTCAACATTCTGGTCATTTTTATTTCCTCTTTAACCTTAGTCATGCTCTTATTGCCATCTTTTAATTCCTTTCCCTTTATTTTATTTCCTAAGCATTTTAATTTTATGTTTTGCATGCAATAATTCTAATATTTGAAGTCCGTGGATCTCTGCTATTCCTTTTGACTTTTCTTACTTTCTTAAATTGCGTGTGAGTTTTTTTTTCTTGTGAGCGCTTACATTTAATGGAGGCTTATCTTTTAAAAAATGTTTTTCTAATTGCTACTGAGAGAAGGAAAGAGAGAGGGAAAGGAACATTGATGTGAGAGAGAAATATCAATTGGCTGCCTCCCATACGCACCCTGACCAGGGATCAAACCCTCAACCTGGGTATGTGCCCTGACCAGGAATCAAACCTGCTATCTTTTGGTGCACGGAATGACACTCCAACCAACTGAGCCACCCGGTCAAGGATTTGGAAGCTTATATCTTTAATGGCACTTTATCTGTGGAATTTCTTGGAATCCTGTGTTTAGGGAGCATTTTCAAAATCAGTTTGTTTTACATATTTCCCTAACAACTCAGACTATTTTAATTTTTTTTTTTTATCCTCACCCAAGGACATTTTTTCATTTTTTGTTCAGATAGAGTGGGGAGGGAGAGAGAGAGAGAGAGAGAAATATCGACGTGAAAGGGACACATCGAGTGGCTGCCACCCGCATGACCCAACCAGGGCCGGGGACAAACTGTAACCGAGGTACGTGCCCTTAGCAGGAACCGAACCCGGGTCTCTCTGGACCACAGGCCGATGCTCTACCGCTGAGCCAAACCGGCCAGGGCCAACTCAGACTATTTTGAAGTGAATTTCTAGCTTCAGGTTTCTCAGACCCCACACATGTGCTCATTCCTGCTCCACTATCGCACTAGGAAACTAGCTTGTAGTTGCGAATTCTTAAAGAGGTCTTTTGTCCCCACTCTATTGAGAGGATAAATAAAATATGGACTATATACACAATAGGACATCATTCAGCCTTTAAAAGGAAGGAAATTCTATACACGCTACAACCTGGATGAACCTTGGGGACATTATGCTAGGTAAACTAAACCAGTCACAAAAACCTTCTATGATATCTTTTTTTAAAAAATAATATTCCACATCTATGAGGTTCCTAGAGCAGTCAGATTCATAGACAGAAAATAGAATGGTGGTTCCCAGGGGCTGAGGAGAGGGAACTGGGGGGTTAGTGTTTAATGGGTACAGAGTACAGTTTTGCGAGATGAAGAGAGTTCCAGAGCTGGATGGTGGTGATGACTACACAACAGTGTGAATGTACTTAATGCCACTGAACTGTGTACTTAAGAATAGTCAGGATGGTTAACTTTACATTATACGCATTTTACCACCATTAAAAATAATAACAAAAAAAGATAAAGGAGTTTAGGTTTCTGCAGACGTAGAGAACTGAATAAACCACCCAAACTTACATGGACAGAAAGCTGGACTTTCCTTGAGCTCACCAGAGTGCTGAGATCAAAGGGCAACCGGCCCGAATCTAGGGAAAGACAGGCGCCTGTAGGGAGAGATAAGAGTGAGCATCGATGACCAACGGGACGTGCAGCCAGGCACCAGTAAGAGTTCGGCTAGGATGGCTGGCAAACTGCTGGAGACTGAGTGTGCACCGGCCAAAGAAAGTGAAGTCCCTGGGGCTGCAAATACAGGCAGAGTCCATACCTTCTTGCAGACTTTTTCTTGAGGAAACCCGCTGGACACCTAGAGAGAAGATATTTAGAGATCTGAACGTCTCCCTTGTGATGCAGAACTGGGGAGGCAGAGTAGGCAGCAGCCACTATGAAAGGGCCAGAAATTCCACCGGGAAGCTTTCCTTTCTTTCCCACTGACAAAGCTTTAATCATGGGAGAGAGGAGCAATAATGTTGCCCTAAGGGTACAGATCTCACTTATCTGCGGAATGTAATGAACAAAATAAATTGACCATCAAAATAACTGCCGAGGCATGGAGGCATGGAACAGACTGACATATCTCAGAGGGGTGGGGTGGGGGGAATGAGAAGAGAGACACCAAAAAATGTATAAACTTATATGCATAGCCCATGGGCACAGATAATAGTGTGGTGAAGGCCTGGGGGGGGGGGTGAAGAGGGGCTGGGGGGACGCGTAAAGGGGAGCAGGGAATATGGAACATCTGTAATAATTTCAACAGTAAAAAAAAAAATGTTTTATTTTATTTTATTTTATTATTTTTTTTTATCCTCACCCGAGGACATTTTTGCATGTATCTTCAGATAGAGCGAGAGGGAGAGAAGGAAGAAGAAAGAGAGGGAAACATCAATGTGAAAGGGACACATGGAGTGGTTGCCACCCACACGACCCCAACCAGGGCCGGGGACAAACTGCAACTGAGGTACGTGCCCTTAACAGGAGCCGAACCCGGGTCTCTCCGGTCTACAGGCTGATGCTCTAACTGCTGAGCCAAACTGGCCAGGGCAGTAAAAAAATGTTTTAATAAAAATTAAACGTGTTTTTAAAAAAGAAAGAAATATCAGTGCAGGTGGGGGAAGGGTAGAAATACTTGCCAGATTCAGAATTTTGTCCTGGGGTCCAGGGAAGGGCAGGATCACTAAGAAGACAACATCCCTGAGACCAAGGGACACAGCGTCTGCCTAAGACCCAGACTCAATCAGAACAACAGAGAGTGGACCCCAACCACCACGACTCCACTAACCCACCAGGCTAGGAACATGGAGTAACAAGTAACTTGCAAGAGCAGGTCATTCACAGAGTATAAAGCTGAGTGGAGCAGGCATCTGGAAAAAGATCATCTGGTAAACCCAGCCCCACCCTAAACTCAGGTGTTCTGAAGATGGAATTTGAAGTCTGGGGCGCACTCAAGGTAACCACAGCAACAATAAACCAATCAGCAGCCAACTCAGCTCTGAATTGGATGACTACAACCTTCCACAATAAAGGCCTACTAGAGGGAAAGGCAAGCCCATTTCCAGGGATAAAAACTATTTCCAGGTTCTGATCCCTTCTCTCTCCCACTATGAAAAACTGGAAAGTAACTAATAGCAGGCAGATTGGGAAAGAAGGCTAGATTTCAAGCACCACATTACTGGTAAAGAGTTTACTAGGATTTTTTCCCTCTGGTATCCCCTGGCTAACCTGGAAATAAGTACTAGGGTGCAGGTAGAGAGAGCTTCAGGAAAAACCCTACAGTAATATTGGTTTGATGCATGGACAGGGAAACTTGGGATGCACAGAAGAGATGCAGAAATCCTCTGGTTTTGTTTTGTTTTTCTTTCTCTTCTGTGGTCTCCTCTACCCTAGCCCTTAAGAAATTCTATGGTAGCCTGGCCGGTGTGGCTCAGTGGTTGAATGTCCACCCATGCACCAAGAGGTCGCCGGTTCGATTCCGGGTCAGAGAACATGCCCAGGTTGTGGGCCCAGTCCCCAGTTTGAGGGCATGCAGGAGGCGGCTAACAGATGTTCTTGCTCATCGATATTTCTATCTCTCTCCCCCTCTCCCTTCCTCTCTCTCTAAAAATCAATAAAGAAAAAAAAAAAAGAAATTCTATGGTAGTGATGGCAGCAGCTGGTATGGGGGTTGGAAGGAGATAGAACTCTGAAGGAAGGGAAATCGTCCTCTGTTGGGTGTGGCTGTAATTCTAAGAGTGTGAGTGGACCTCCGATACCCCGTTTCTTTTTTCTTTCTTTGTTCTCTTTCCACTTGGCCCTGGATGCGGAAGTGCCTAAATGAGCGGTGTAACCAAAATCCCAGCTTTTGGAGCCTTGGGAAAACAGAAGGTACTGGGGAGATCACAGAGGGGGGAACTCAGAAACACAAACCCAGCAAGTTGTTTATTTACCCTGGGGTTCGCCTCCAAGCAGTGCATGCATGGACGTGATCCTTTTTGGCATAGTACTTTGAGAAATGAGCTACCAGTCACACCACCACCTAGGTCCCAGACCAGCCACAAGGTGGTGCATATGCGGGGAAGATACAAAGGAACTGAAAAGGCTTTGGAGACTGAACTGGCCTTGGAACCACATTCCATGGAAGACAGGTTGAACTTTTCAGCTTGAGCTGAACCATTTCAATTACTTTTGAAAATAAAATATCAACCTTCTCCCTTGAGACTTAGAGTCTCATAACACAGTATTCAAAATGTCCAGTATGCAATCCAAAATTATGTCAAAAACGAAGGGAAAGGAATGTATCAACTCATAAAGAAAAAGACTGTCAACTCAGACTCCAATTACAAGATAAAATAAATGTTGGAATTATCGGACAAAGACTTTAAAGTAGATATAAAAATTCTTTAGCAAGCAATCATGAACACCCTTGAAAATGATGAAAAAGTAAAAAGTGTCAGTATAGAAACAGAAGATACAAAGAAGAATGAAGTGGGAATTTTATAAAAGAAGAACACAATAACTGAGATTTTTAAAAATCCCAGCTCTTAGTTTCATTAACCCTTTCTATTGTTTTTCTGGTCTCTATTTCATTTATTCTTGCTGTGGTCTTTATTTTCTTTCTTTTGCTAACTTTGGGCTTAGTTTGTTCTTTCCTAGTTTTTTGAGGTGTGAAAAGTTAGGTTGTTTGAGATTTCTCTTCTTCTTAATTTACGTGTTAATTTCTATAATCTCCTTCTTAGAACTGCTTTTGCAGCATCCCATAGGTTTTGGTATGTTGTGTTCCCATTTTCATTTCAAGATATTTTTTTATTCCCTCCTCCTTTTTTAAATTTCCCTTTTGATTTCTACTTTGACCCTTTGTTTGTCCAGGAGTGTGTTAATTTCCACCTCTTTGCAAGTTTCCCAGAATTCCTCCTGATACTGATTTCTAATTTTATACCATTGTAGTCAGAAAAGATTCACAAAGGAAGTCGGTAGGAGTGGAGAAAGGAACACTATAATTTCAATCTTCTTAAATTTGCTAAGTCTTGTTTAGTGACCTATCCCATGGTCTACCCTGGAGAATGTTCCACATATACTTGAGAATAATGTGTGTTCTGCTGCTGTTGGATAAAATGTTTTGTATATGTGTGTTAGATGTAGTTGGCCTGAAGTATGTTTCAAGTCCAACGTTTCTTTGTTGATTTTCTGTATGGATGATCTATCAGTTATTCAGAGTGGGGTTTTAAAGTCCTCTACTCTTATTGTATTATTATCTATTTCTCCCCTTGGATCTTTTAGCACTTTCTTAATCTATATATGTGCTCTGATGTTGGGTCTATATATATTTACAGTAGTTGTTATATGGCCCAGCCAGATTGGCTCAGTGGTTGAGCATCAACCCATGCACCAAGAGGTCACCGGTTCGATTCCTAGTCAGAGCACATATCCAGGTTATGGGCCAGATCCCCAGTGGGGGGCATGCAGGAGGTGGCCAATCGATATTCTCTCTTATTGATGTTTCTCTCTCACTCTCCTGGCCTCTAAGAAAGAAAGAAGAAGAAAGAAAGAAAGAAAGAAAGAAAGAAAGAAAGAAAGAAAGAAAGAAGAAAGAAAGAAAGAGAGAGAGAGAGAGAGAGAGAGGAGAGAGAAGAGAGAGAAAGAGAGAGAGAAGAGAGAGAGAAAGAGAGAAAGAAAGAGAGAAAGAAAGAGAGGAAAGAAGAAAGAAAGAGAGACTATTTTTAAATAGTTGTTATATGTTCATAATGAATGGATCCCTTTATCATTATATGTACCTTGTTTGTAATTGTTACTGTTTTGGCTTATTCCATCTTGTCTAAGTTTAGCTACACCTGCTATCTTTTGATTTCCATTTGCATAGAATATCTTTTTCCACCCCTTCACTTTGTGCCTTTATTGCCCTTAAAACTGGTGTGAGTCTGTTATAGGAAACATAGTTATTTCTTGTTTCTTAATCCATCTTTTACTAATTCCATTCTATTCATTATTTTCTGACTGTCTTATACTTCCTGTGTTCCTTTCTTCCATGCTTCCTGACTTCCTTTGTGAATTGATGGTTTCCAGTAGTGGTATGCTTTGGTTACCTTCTGTTTATCTTTTGTGAATATTGGAAGTCTTTGCAATAAGGTTTACAGAAACATGTTTATTTTTTTTGTGTTAACAATTTAACTTCAATCTTATATAAATATCCTTTTACTCTTCCCTTTTTAATTTTGGGATGTCACAATTTACATCTTTCTATATGGAGTATTCCTAAACAAATTATTGTAGCTATAGCAAATTTTATTGTTTTTCTTTAACTTTTATAGTTGAGTTGAGTTGTTAACACACCACTATATTACTACTATATTAGAGTATTCTGAATTTGACTATATACTTACCTTTACCATTGTGTTGTATATTTTCATATGTTTTCATGTTACCAATTAGTGTTCCTTTATTTCAGGTTGAAGAATTACTTTCAGCATTTCTCGTGAGGCAGGTCTAGTTCGATGAACTTCCTCGGCTTTTGTTTGTTAGGGAAAGTCTTCATCTTATCTTCATTTCTGAAGGACAAACTTGCTGGGTAAACTGTTCTTTGTTAGCAAAGTCTTGCTTCTAGCAGTTTGAAAATACCGTCCCATTCTCTCCTAGTCTGCAAGGTGTCTGCTAAGAAATCCACTGATAGCCTTATGGGGGTTCCCTTGCATGAGAAAAATGTTTCTCTCTTGCTGTTTTAATTTGTTTCTCTTTGTCTCTGATTTTAGAAAGTGCTGGAGAAAATCATTTTGGATTGAAAATTTTGGGTAACTTACTAACTTTATGAGTTTAGCTGTCCAAATATCTCCCAAGGTTTGTGAAGTTCTCAGCCAATATTTCTTTATATAAGCTTTCTCCCCATTTCTCCATCTCTTTTTCCTATGGAACTCAAGTGATATATATAGATTTTTTTTTTTTTAATGGTGTTCCATAAGTCCTGTAGACTTTTTTCATTCCTTTTCATTCTTTTTTCTTTTTGTTCTTCTGATTGGATCATTTCAGTTGACCTGTATTCTAGCTGTGTTCTAACTAATAGTTTTTATTTCCTATCATGATTTTATTTTGACCCATGGTTCCTCAGAATTGCTTTGTTTAATTTTTAATCAGATGGAAATTTTTTTCTATTTTATTTTATGTATTTATAGCTTATTTCCACCATGGCCAGTTTGATTTCAATTGATTGACATTTGTTGAGAATGTTTTAAAGAAAAATGTATATTTCACGGTAATTCTGAATTCTTTTTGATAAAAGAATTACCTTTTTTTGGAATTACCTTTTTATTTATGTTATTCAAATCTTCTATATCCTTACTGATTTTTTTTTTTTTTTTTTGCGGGGGCGGGGGTGTCTTCCTAGTCTATCAGTTACTGAGAAAATTGTGTTGAATTCTCTGCTGGGAATGGCAGGCCAACTTACTTGGACAAATCCTTCCAGTAAAGCTAAAATGAGATCCCTTGGGGGACTTCCAGTCCACATCTTTGATGCCAACCACCTCCTACTTCTACAGCTTCCACAGTGAGTTAACTCCAGGCTTTGAAGCAACACAACCAAGTGCAAAGGCTCTTGGTGTTCTTTAATGCACCTGGGGGTGAATGAGTATCTTATCTACTGGCTGGCCCCAGAATTTTCTCTCACTCCTTCTTTTTTCTAACCGCTCAGCAGGAAACAGTTCATTGATTTTGTCCTAAAGCAATCAGCCCCTGCTAGTCCAGGAGAACACTAAGGACCTTGTCCTCCTTCACCCATCTCCCTTAACTCTCTTTCTGCCCAGTGGCCCTCCCCAACCCTATTCCCCACTAAACCCCTTGCTTTAAGCACATCTCTGGCCCTTGGTATAGATGTGTTTCAGGAAACTCAAGTACAGAGGCATTTGAGAATTAGATTTCTATATTTATTTGCCGCCAACTCAATGAGTGAACTTGGGTAGGTTCAGCCTGTTTGTACTCCTTTGCTGAATTTATCAAACAATACTTGTGCTCTGCAGCTTTGGTGGGTAAAGCAACAGAGACCAAAAAGGAAAACTTGACACATTAGAACATGCTAGGATTATAGAGCTTAATACCAAATTCACGATCCCACCTTGTCCACAACTTCTATATTTAATTCTGTTAAGGAGGAAAAAGAACTTTTCTTCTCATTCTTCAAGGTAGGATAAGTACCTCTTCTTCGAGGAAGTCTGATCCCATAGCCCATAGCAACCCCTCTGTCTTCTACAGTTTAAGGTACTGACTGTATGTCCCTTGGTCTCTTCTTGTCATGTCCCATCCTGGTTTCTACTTGCTTGGATCATAAGACTTCACCCTTCCTTGGGCTGTATGCCAACAGATGGAGTTAGTGATGCCTCCACTCACGTGGAGTGGCCCTTGCAACAAGCCTGGGCATATGGTAGGTCCTCTATAACCCTCTGAAGGTAGCTTATTCTTTCTAGGAGCATTTCCATTTGAAAATATCCCCGTTGAATCCCAAATAATTGACTAAATAATGGTAACAAATTAGGCATTGTCTAGGAAGAGAATTTGGGGAGGTCACTGGCATTTTCTTTCCATTCTAGACCACTGGTGCTGTCACCTTGAGAGAAACTTGTACCTCAAAGGGTTGATTAGAAGAAGCAATAGCTTGTGGGAATCGACTAGAATCACAAGCCTGAGATGATAGGAGAAAGTCTGCACCAAGGGACCTCTGAGGGACGATGTTTTCTATAGCCCTAAGAACATCCACACATAAGCAGTTTCCCCCGGGAATGTTAGTCAGTACACAAAGAGAAGCAGAGTCCAGGAGTCTTGGCTGGCCAAGAAGATCAAGCCTCTAAAGGGCCAGAAGGCAAGGAGATCCACACTGGGAGGCAGGGGTTAGGGTCTCAGGCAAAAGGGGAGAGGAAGGGAAGGCAGCAGACAGTTCCAGGGCTATACAAGAAGGAACAGAAGTTCTGGGTTACTGTCATGGCTTTTTTGCCAAGGAAGTGAGCCTGACAATATAATCACTCAAGGAAAAGGGTTGGCAGGTAGGGGAAATATTGCCCCGGGCCCACTCCCTCACCCACAGCTGGGGCAAGATGTTCTACTAGAGGTCATATAGCAGTCTTCCAAAGCCTCCCAGGTTTCCTCCAATTCTCACTGGAGGTATAAGGACTTAACAGTTATTGTCCAGACTGCTGCTCACCAGAAGAGAGAAGGGATAAGTATTCAACTGGCACAGTCTGGAGAATTACATCTCTTTAATTATAACAGATTCTCCCAAACCTGGGTGGGAGGAGGGGAGGAATGTTTTCTGTGGTTTAAGAGATGCCCACCCAAGGCTTCTCTCGGGGTGTTTTAAGTCCAATAAGCAAAGAGACATAAATGTCAGACCTCCTGGGGTTTAGATAAACCAGTTGGGCCTACAAGTGGAGAGTGGGGACCCTGGGGCCGGGATGAAGAGGCAGGGGTCACCAGATTGGATTGGATTGGATATTGGGACTGGAGAGGCATAGTCTCCTGTTCTCTGTTTCCCCAAAGTTTGGGAGTCCATGGTCTTTGAGAACCTAGTGATGAGGGAAAGACGCTTCCTAGAACCTACAGATTTCTTGGAGAAGCATGCAGGCATTTCACAGACGGCATTGCAATGATGATCAACTGGACATTCCAAGTGTAACTGGCATTCAGTGGCACACCCCTCCTCTGTGGGAATCTTTGTGCAGTGTTTCAGTTTTGGCTTTGATAAAACTGAGAAAAAATACATGAGCAGTGAATCCCAGAAGAATTGTTGTTTTTGTTACTATTATCACCTCCTTCAAGGCCCCTGAACCCACTCCATTGATTTCTCTTCTTCCTCTCCCTGCCCAGCCATCTGGGTGGCCCTTTGGTTCCTGGAGTAAAGATCCAGCTCCCACCCCACCCCCAAAAATACCAGCCACCATAAAGTCACCCTCATAGAACTTAAGCTCACAAAACCTGAGTCCTGAAACCCAATTCTCAGAACAGTGTCACAAGAGATCTAGTCTCCCATTCTCGTTTTACAGGTTGGGAGGAACTGAGTCCCAGTGGAAAGAACCTGCCTTGTACCTCACTGCTCCACTCCTGCCTGAAATGGCCCTCAAAACCTACCTCTTCCCCAGAAATCTCTGTTACTAGTTATTTACCCACTACTCTCTTTTCAATCCTACTGATTTTAATTGTTTTAACCTAGTGGTTCCAAACTTCTCTTCATTAAACATGAATTTTCTGTCTCCTCCACATGCCCAAGGTTCTGAAATAGCCCAGCCCCCAAACAAAGGTTATATTTCAAGAGATAATTAATAGTCTTTTCCCAATGTGGTGCTTATCTTTGGAACTCCCAAGGAGAGAAACTCCTCGAAGTTCACGCTCGGCACCTCCACGCAGGCTCTGAATCCTGTAGAGCTTCTCACTACTAAGTGCCTTCCTGGAAAAAAAAAGCACCATGTAACCACCAGTCACCCCAACACACATTAAAAATATTGTGTTACTTGTAGCATCAGAAGACCCTCAACATCCAGGTTTTCTAGGGTATCTTGGGTCTAAAAAAAGATACTTTGATATATGCCAGCCCCTGGTTCCTCTCTGTTGTTTTCTACTCGTTCTTCATTTTGAAGCCCAACCCAAATGCCTACTACAAACTGAAAACTCACTTAAAGAATCGACTCTTTCTCTCCAGTTTTCTGCCACTGGTAGGATCGCCGTGCAGTTGCGGGTCAGCAACTGAAGAACCAACCACTTCATGATGTAGACTCTGGATTTCTGTTAAATTAGGCTTCCCTACCCCTCAGAGGCAGGTATCGGGGAGGAAGAAATTTTCCTCTGCCCTTCTAAGTTCTGGATGGTCTAAGAATTGAGTTGACATGAGACAAATTAACAGAAGAAAAACCAGTTCAACCATGTACTTATATACGAGTGTTCCACAAGAATATGAAGGGCCCGACGATAAGTTGGGCAGTCGAGATTTATATACCTTCTTGAACTAAAGAGAAAAGGGTAGTGGTTTAGGACTTCAAAGGTGAGGTAAGCAATTCACCTGGAGAAGGAAAGGCAAATGTTTTACAAATAAACGTTTGCTGGGCCATGCAGATGCAGTGGGGCACAGAGTGGACTCTTTTTGTTTGTTTGTTTTTGTTTGTTTGTTTGTTTGTTTGTTTTGTTTTGTTTGTGTTTTTTTATCCTCACCCGAGGACATTTTTCCATTTTTTGTTCAGGTAGAATGGGAGGGAGAGAGAAGAACAGAGAGAGAGAGAGAAACATCGATGTGAAAGGAACACATCGAGTGGCTGCCACCCGCACAACCGACCAGGGCCGGGGACAAACTGCAACCGAGGTACGCGCCCTTAGCGGGAACCGAACCCGGGTCTCTCAGGACCGCAGGCCGACGCTCCAACCGCTGAACCAAACTGGCCAGGGCCAGAGTGGACTCTTGATTGCTAGGCCCTGCTGAGTCTCTCTCACCACACCTGGAAGGTCAGTTGACACCAGTCTATACAATTCATAGCCCATGTGTGATGTGTCTTTGTGGCTGGCAGAAAGACAGTGGTGTCTGTATGTCCACGTGTTACTGACCTCTTTTGTGTTCTTCCACTAGTCTGTGCCAATTACCATCTTGCTAACACTGGCCAAGAAACTTCCCTTCTTTCCACCTCTCATAACCCAGGCTTGGCAAATGAAGATGGGAATGAGATATTATATTGAAGGGGAGCAGAACTTGTCACCCCAAAACATGCATCTTCAGCCTAAGGATTATTTTAGGCTGATCGTTTCGAAGAAACTGCAGATACAAGATAAGTTCTAAAAACCGATAAAAATGACCCTTTTGTAAGAAACATTTACATTTATGTGTAAGGGAAATCTCCATTTATAAAGATGTCCTCCTCTCTGTACTAGGAAGAGAAGTAGGACTTTAAATCTCTAGAAACTCTTTGTCAATGGAGAAGGCAGCAACTTAAAGCTGTATAACAGCTATACCCTTGTTTACTACGCCTTCCCTAGCAACCTCCCACACTGGCCTTTTCCTTTCCTGCAATATCTTTTGTCTTAAGCTGAAGGTGGCATTTAAGGTATAACGGCCTGTGAAATTTCAGGGAGCTACTCAGTTTTCCTGAGTCTCTCCCATGTATACAGGGGGTATATGTGTTATTAGACTTTTGCTTGTTCCTCTGTTAATCTGTCTTTTAATGTGGGGTGGGGTGGGAGGGAGTCTCAGCCAAGAACCTGATAGGGTAGAGAAAAAATTCTTTTTCTTCCCCGACAATATCAAGGATACCCAAGAGGATGGCCCTTCCCTGCTCCTTCCTTTGGGGATCCTTAACCTTTAGTTTTTCTCTACTTTTTTTTTTTTTTAGTCAGGAAGGAATTAACACTTCTCCAAAGAGCTCCAAGTGGCCTGACTGGTTTGGCTCATTGGTTAGACTGTTGGCCCTCGGACCAATGAGTCGAGGGTTTTATTTCGGTCAAGGGCACATAACTCGGTTGTGGTTCGTCCTCGGCCCTGATCGGGGTTGTGCAAGAGGCAGCCAGTCGATGTGTCTCTCTCACATCGATGTTTCTCTCTCTGTCTCTCTCTCTCTCTCTCCCTCCCTCCCACTCTATCTGAAGATAAATGGAAAAATATCCTCAGGTGAAGATAAAAAAAAAAAAAAGAAAAGAAAAAAAACAAAGAGCTCCAAGTCCTCTCTATCCCTGAAGGCCAAGACAAAGCCCCACCCGAAGGATGTTTACCTGAGCCCCTGAGCCATTTCTCTGAGATCGAAGGCAACAACCAGTGTCCTTTTAGGCCTTAATCCTTTTCCCAGCCTTGGTCTTTTCTTCATCACATCCAGGAGCTTTTCCTTGGGCTAGACAGTTGGTAAGTGTGATGAGCTGACCAATCCATCTAGGTGAGAACATCTGGTCCTCTGGGCTAGGAAGAGGAACAACCTGGACACGTAGTGAGTACTCTATAATCTTCTCATCCAGGGGAAGTTATATTTTAAAAATAATATTCAAGATATGGATGACAAATGGTAGAAATTCAGATACAATTTAGAAAAGCAATATGGACAGAAAGGCCTGCCTTGCATTACTTAAAATTTCAAGAAAACAGTAAAATTGCCCAGGTAAAACTGCCAGGAAGACAGAACTTACCTGGCAGGAATAGAAGGATACTGGGGATGGCAGACCGAGAAATAATTCTGAAAGGTCAGAGTACCAACCCTGAGGGCAGAAATAATTTCTCTAATGACAGGAGATGCCAGTTTCTCATCAGGAAGGTGCTTGTTCAATTGAACAGAGTAATATGGAGGCCAGGGTCTTAGATCTTGGTTGAGGAGTCTGGCTTTGCATATGTAAACAGCTCAGAGACTGCCATATGTTCACCAAATTCCTCTTTCTGTTGTTCAGGGGCAGACAGATAGACTATATTTCTTAGTCTCCTTTGCCAATATGTGGGATCATATGACTACATTATAGCAAATAGAATGTGGATAGAAATAATGGACTCCACTTGTAGGCCTGACCATTAAAGACCTTCTGCTTGAGCCTCCATGCTACCTTTCTTCTCTCATCTGCTGGCTGGATGCAGAGGCAGCCCTGGAAGATGGTAAAGCTATAGATGGATGGAGCCAGTGTCCCTGCATCATGGTACAGGTGGCTGTTTACTGACCATCCTCAGTGAAATGTATTGTGAATGAGAATAAACTTCTACTGTGTTAACCCCATGAGAGTTTTATAAATCTCTGTATTTCTGCTACAGCCATGGGCTTATTTAACTAATCCCTAGGTCTAACTGGAATAGCAGAGTTGGGTGCCTGTGCCCATAATGGGATGGGAACAGCTGTTGGGACATTGGGGATTGTAATAAGAGAAATGGAGTCACAGGGATAGAGTACAAAATAAATGCAGAGCCCTCGGGTTGGCATATCAGTTTATTTGGCAAAGACGAGCTTTCTCAAAATAGAGAGGTCAAGGAGAGAACAGAGGGGTCCTCACAGCTGGAGCCTGTGGGTATTGCAACAGGGAGCCAGACAGCAGTCTCCTTAGACCACATAGTTATCCTCCTGCCCACGCTACTAGTCAGCCGGTTTTAGGTTTTAGCAATGTTTTAAAGGGTTCTCTGGAAGAGAAAAGTTAAGTGGTGAAAAGTCAGTGAACCCTGGAGGACATCCATTCCCAAACTTAATAATACCCTTGGTCCCAGTTAACGGGAACAGACATTGTTTCTGTAAGATTGGAAATAGCCCACTTTTAAGCAAATTTTCCCAAGAGGTTTGTCAATGGCGCACGTAAGTGGAGACTACAAGGGGCTATTGAGAGGCCAGATGAAGGCAGCGATAACTGGGGCCTTGGACAGAGGAAGGATGAACAAACTGATGGATAGAGGTTTCAGGGGAGCTAAATGAGAGTGAAGAAGAGAGCAGAGGCCCCCATGTTGGTATTTTGGTTTATTCTGCAGTGAGTGGCAGCCTTGGTGTGGAAATCAAGGGCATTGCTTTATGCTGTCTCTTTGACCAGGATTTGGGTGACTGCACCCTTCTGTTCCAGGTCACATCTTCTGAATGGGACTGAGAAAAAGCATACCCAGGCCCAGCATTCCCTCCCCAAACAACTCACTCATTGTCCAAGCAGATGTTTCCACAGAAGGTCCAGCAGCATGTATGATTTATTCTTAAACATGTGTGTGACCTAGTGCACCTTTTCTCACAAAACATTACCGGAGGATGGACCCAACACTGCTCAACTTCTTTTACTTGAACTGAAATAGACGGTAGGAGTTGGCAGGGTCCATTCATTCACAATTTGAAGAAACCCTTCTCAAAATTAACAATCCCTAAACTCCGGAATCTGAGCTCCAAGCCGTAAAGCACATCTCTGCCTTTCAAGAAAATCCCTTCCTTGAATTCTAGCCAATGTCTTTTCACAAGAGACCATCCTTGCATGACATGGCTTCACTCTTCTCACGCGTGCCCCCCACAACACTGCAGGCCTCTGAGCCCTCTCCAGGCTCCCTAAAGACAGGACCCAGGATACCCTCACCATGTGTGGCACTACCTCACCAAATCTATTCTTATTTAACTTTAGATTTCAGGACTTAAAATATTCTATGGCTCCAATTTCCACACCTAATTGCAGAATGAAAAACTGAGCCGGGGGAGACTAGGAACCTACTTTTCCCCTTTTCTATTTTCTCTCTCTCTCTCTCCCTCTCTCTCTCTGTTTTCTTAAATAATTTTTATTTTTCAATTACAGTTAAAAATTTTTTTTATTTTTCAATTACAGTTGATGTATAATATTATATTAGTTTCAGGTGTGCAACCCAAATAATTAAGCATCTATATAACTCAAGTGATAATGCCAACAAATCTAGTACCCATCTGACACCGTACATAGTTATTACAATATTACTGACTATATTCCCTATGCTGTAATTTACATCCATATGACTATTCTGTGACTACCAATCTGTACTTCTTAATCTCTTTATATTTTCATTCAGCCCCCTAACCCCCCTGCCATCTGGCAACCATTAAAGTGTTCTCTGCATCTTGAGTCTGTTTCTGGTCTACTTGTTTATTTTTTTTAGATTCCACATATAAGTGAAGTCATGTGGTATTTGTCATTCTCTGTCTGACTTATATCACTGAACACAATACGCTCTGGGTCCATCCTGCTGATACCACCTAAGCATTCAGCCTCCCGAAATTCCATATATTTTACTGGCCCACAACCTTCCTTCTCGGTCCCTTCATTATCCCCAGTTTCTTTCCAGATGACCCCAAACTTTGACTCTCTAAGGACCCCCTATTTGTCTTGTCTATTTTTTCATGGTCTAAAAGATGTTTCCCCTCCAACTAAATGAATGTGTTAAAATATTATCCTTTTGGTATCCATCTCAGGCTCACTCAGATCAGGCACAGAGATTCTGAAAATATGGGCTTAGAGGGAAGCTGTGTGTGTGCTGGTGTTCCCTCTGCTCAAGGTGGTCTGACAGTGGAAAAGATCATTTCCTGTGAGCTATGAAATGTAGACAAAAGCTGCATTGCCTTTCCATATACCCAATATTGCTTTCAGATCTGAGAGAGGGAGCTTGCAGGGACACCAGATTGGGAACATCCAACCTAATCTTTCTTGGATGTCTCTGCTTTAAAAAGGATTCTGATCCTTTTAAGGGTGATTCTGGAAAATGGGCCCTGAGTCAGTTATGCCAGATATCACAGGCCTAAGCAGAACACCCTCCTTCGTTGCCACACTACCTACAGGAAGTTATCTTCCTGATACCTCCCAGCACAGGCAGAAGTATCACAACCCAACAGATGGACATGGTGAGTAGGAGAACCCAAGGCTTCATGATAGTCTCTGAGTGTGTTTGGGTTAAGTTCTGGCACAAGACAGGTCTTCTCCAGATGCTGCTAGAGGCAGAAGGAAATTAAGGAGAATAGGGTAGGAAAGAGAGAAAGTGTTTATAAATATTGTGTTATTATTTCTCCTACTTTTCCTTTTCACCCTCTGGCACCTAACAACATATCAAGCTAGCCATTGGTGTCCCCTGGCTTCTTCCCCATCTTGCATTACATACTGCTCCCTTTGCAAACGTATTTCTTTGAAAAATGCATTGCTATTTTTCTAATTAAAAAACAATAAACCTTCAGATTGTAAAATTTCTAAGACAAAAAAAAAATACAAAGAGGAAATGGATAAGCATTAGAAATTCCACTACCCCAGAGATAACCAGTATATGTGTATCCTTTAATGTTGTAGTTCTTGTTTTCATGAAGTTGGAATAGTAGAACACAAGGAGTGTCCTGATTTTTTAAATTTAAGAACATATGTAACCAGATGATATAATTTAGTCAAGACCTTAAAACAAAGAGTACCAGAGGGCTTCCAGAGTGAGTGAGGAGATGGATTACTCAGCAGAACTTGAGAAAAGATGATGGCCAATGGCTGGTCAAGGGACTCTTAAATCTTTCATCTACATAGATGGTGCAAATGACAGATGTAGGCACGTGAATCATTGACACATTGACTTTGAGGCAAATTGGATTTAGGTGACTTGTAGAGAGATAAAAGCAAGAGAAGATTGTGGAGAGAGAGAAAAATGAAAGAGAAACCCTTAAAATGTAAAATACCAGCTATTTAGGAGCTTCCACTCTTAGACACATATCTGCCCTGCAACCTACTCCATTCAGAACCTACATTCCTGCCAGCTTGACTTGGCATGGCTTGATGAAGGAAAGTTGCCAAGTTAAGGTGTTGAGGTTTCATTTACCATTGGGCAATATTTACATCAAAGGATACAACTTAATTGGTAAAGTTCCAGACCAAAAGAGGACTATCTTTGAGCACAGCTTTCTTCCAAAAATCTTATAAATGACTTGCAATTTTTGCATAGGAAAGCCAGTGGGCATAGGCAGGATGCCCAGTCCTTGAACGTGGCTCAGAGTGTTGTTCTGATGCTCTGAAGACATCAGCACAGAGCAAGACAAATGTACAAAGCAGATAGTCTGTTAACCACTTACAGGTGAGGATATGAGGTCTGAGGTAACTGGGTGAAGGTGGGCATGGATTGGGATTGACTCTGGATTTCTGGCACCTGCCTTTTGCACAAAGAAGGAGGAAAACTGGCACACAGTGACAGAAACACAATAATTCCAAAGTAATGGGTTATATAAAGCTGTTTATTGGCATTCAAAAATATCATTCTAGACCCGAATTGTCCAGAGCTTTGAGATCTGTTCACTTAAAAGGCCTCATGTTTAGTCTAGTGTTCTGAGTTTCCAACTTGCCCCTGAAGGGTATTCAGAATATGGGGATGCCCAATCCCCTTCTTTGCACAACTTAGGTATACTAAGTGATCCCAGAGAAGAGAAACATCATCATGCCCAGGCTAAGTATGATTCACATACAGAGTTCTGGGTGAATTTTTTGGCCATCCTGAGATAGAGTATAGAACAATGAAAAGGTCCCTAGATATCACAAAAACACAGAACTATTTCTCCCCACAAACTTCAGGGTCCCTGGGCTTTCCAGATAATGTTAAAGGAGAGAAAGTATTGAATTTCAAGTCAGGAATGCTGGTATCTTGCTTCATCTCTGCTCCTTTTACCTATGGGACCTCAGACAGGTCATATCACCTCTATCTCCATGTGTATTTGAACAACAGAGACAATGAGCCCCACCTCACAGGAATAATGTTGGCATCACCTGAGCAAAGAACCCATCCAAGAAAACCACAAATAAAAGCTTATGCCTCAAGACCCTTACCCCACCTACCTCTAGCGATCTCTAAGTTGAGTGTCTGCAGTAACTGGCTGACGGCTCTTTTATCTGGACTCTTCTTATTTGAGGAGGGGGAAGGGAGATTGTGTCCAGGAACAAGGAGCAGAAGAGCAGAAAAACAAAGGTCAAAGGCCTAGAACTTAATGATGATTTTTTGTTAGTGGCAGATCTTTACTTTCTGCCCAGGAACTGCATGTTGGCCATATAACCAACTGTTTCCTTCAATACTCACCAATCCAGAAGTACTGGATTTTCTTTGATGTGAGCAGTATCTCCTACTAAACTGGAAGGAACATTGTGTACTTGGGTTGCAGCTCTGGCCACCCTCAAAAGACCCCAGTCTAGAGTCTTTATCTAATGCATCTGAGTCTACCCATAGGTTGAGAGTGGAGGATGGGCAGTATATCTATGTTCCTTTGACTTGATGTGTGGGCTATTGAAGGTCTCACCCTCTTCTATATTGATTATCCTTTGCTAATTAAAGCATAACATCATCTCCCACAAAATGCCATGTGGCTTTTTATGTGGATAAAAAGAGACCAAATAGGAAGGACTTTAGAAAAGATAGATTTGGTTCAATAATATCAAAGAGGGGCATTATATTGGGCATACATATGCATGACTTGAGGCTCGCTAGGAAAAAAAGTCAAGTGAACAAGGGCCAGGGACTCCCAAGGAGCAGACCTCCTTCTCCCAAACCTTGTCCACAGGTGTGTTTTATACAGTGACAAGAGATATCCATATGTGAGAGATTTCCCTCAGGCTTTGTTGGGTGTCTTGAGCAGCAAGAAATATATGCCAGGATTCCAGAGACTTGGCTGAGGAGGGTGGACCAGTACAGAGACCAAAAGCAGTCTCTAGGTATTAAGTCAAGGAACTAGAGACTGCATTTTGTGCCAAACCTAAAATGATTGAATTATGAATTCCCTAGACATTGGTTTATATTGCAGAAAAATGATGTTTCGTGCAGGGCAATCACAGCCTCATGCTCTGTGTCTGGCCCAGAAGTTGGGGGTTCTTGTTGGTTAGTTTGAGGCACACAGACACAGATGAGACCAAGGAGGTTCCTCCCAGGATTCCTGCCACTCTTGGTTCTGGACCATGCAGACAGGCCTGCAGAAAGCCATGCAGAATTTAGAAAAATATCTCCTCATTTAAAATGCAGTGTCCTGAAAAAATTACAACTAAACTACAAAACAAACATCCTTCGGAACCGCCTGAAATCAAGTTGAATGGAAGTCCTACAAGTGCAAAATTAAAGAAGCCACGCTGAGATTGGTAGGAGGGGCGGTGGAGCAGACAGGCTGCTCCCACACCCACGTGTGGCGGATAAAAATCAGGAGGGATGCCTTGGCTGGGAAGGCCCTCCCTGAGGAGCAAGGGGTCCCCATCCCCCATCAGGCGCCCAGCTCAGGGTTCCAGTGCCAGGAAGAGAAGTCCCACTAAAAGCCAGTGGGAATTGAGGCTGACGAAGACTGAGGCTTCTGGAGCCCCAGGCGGCTCCTCTTAAAGGGCACAGACTTTCTTGGACCCGCTCCCTCTGGGCTCCAGAGTGGAGGGGAGGCAGCTGGAAAGGCACCAGAGACATACAAAGAAGAAATGAGTTGTTTGGCATCAGGGTGAGGGCTGGAGAGGCAGCTTTCTCCCAGACAGACGTGCTGGTGGAGGTTGTTGTTCCTTTGGTGGGCCCTTTCCCGACGAGGTCCGCAGAGGGGTACCACATCGGGGACTTCAGCAACCTGGCTTACACTGTTTGCCCCGCCCTGGTGATTCCTTTAGGTCCTACCCCACCCAACTTTTGGGCCCACCCAAGCTGTTTCCAGTGGCTTTACCATAGGATTGGTCTTTTTGGGCTCCTGCTTCAGATTTTCCCAAATTCTCACCAACAAGCAGCTTCTGGCCACAGCAAGCCCCATACCTCTCATTAAGTGGTCCCAGGCCCAGAACCAGAAGTAGCCAGCCTTGGTTCACAGCTTGGCTTTGCCTGGGCACCTCCAAGCCCAGCACAAGAAGCAGCCATCTGCAGATCACTTTGTAGCTTATGCCTGGTGGCCCCGGTTAGAGCACAGGCAATGGCTGACCCTGCCCCAGAGCCAGCACACTCAGTGGACAACTTTAGACCATGGCGAAGCACCACCACCCAACCACCTCCACAAGGGACACACTCGAGGAATGGACTCAGTGGGTACCAGAGCCCTGCTGAAGTAAGTCTTGCTCTATGTGGTGGGTCCCTGCACAGCTGATCATCCAAGGTAGTCAGAGGTCAGTGGTTAATGGGCACAGCCAGTCCTTGCAGCTGATCAGCCTGAGTAAATCCCTCCCACTGATGTGCCAACAGCAATCAAGACTCAATTACAACAGAAGGGTACAAAGTCCACACAAAGGGTGCAACTTGAGTGCCCAGTTGGGTGACCAGGAGGCTGTGCCACTGAACCCTACAGGACACCTACTACAACAGGCCTCCCTAGGAAGCCTAGGAGACAGCAACTCTACCTAATACATAAACAAACACAGGGAGGCACCAAAATGAGGAGACAAAGAAATATATCCCAAATGAAAGAACAGAACAAAATTCCAGAAAAAGAACTAAACAAAATGGAGATAAGCAATCTCACAGATGCAGAGTTCAAAACGTTGTTTATAAAGATACTCAATGAACTTAGCGAGAATTTCAAGGAACTTTGTGAGAATGTCAAGGAACTTAGTGAGGACCTCAAGAGCATAATAAAGGACCAGTCAGAAATGAAGGATGCACTAACTGAAATAAAAAATAATTTACAGAAAATCAATAGTAGAGTAGGTGAAGCCAAGAAGCAAACCATCAATTTGGAATATAAAGATGCAAAAAACACCCAATCAAAATAGCAAAAAGAAAAAAAGAGTTTTGTTTTTTTTTAAATGAGGATAGAATAAGGAGCCTGTGGGACAACTTCAAGCATACCAACATTTGCATCATAGGAGTGTCAGAAGGAGAAGAGAGAGAGAGCAAGAAATTGAAACCCTATTTAAAAAAATAATGACAGAAAACTTCCCTAACTTGGTGAAGGAAACAGACACACAAGTCCAGGAAGCACAGAGAGTCCCAAATAAGATGAGCCCAAAGAGGTCCACACCAAGACACATATCAGAAAAAAGCAGTTAGTTACCTACAACAGAGCTCTCATAAGGCTGTCAGCTGATTTCTCAAAAGAAACTTTGCAGGCCAGAAGTGAGTGGCAAGAAATATTCAAAGTGATGAAAAGCAAGGACCCACAACCAAGATTATTCTACCCTGCAAAGCTATCATTTAGAATCAATGGCCATATAAAAAGTTTCCCAGACAAGAAAAAGCTAAAGGAGTTCATCACCATCAAAATGTGGACAAGTCTTCTTGAAGAAGAAGAAGAAGATAAAAAAAATATGAACAATAAAATGGCAATAAATACATATCTATCAACAATTGAATCTGCTAACAAAATTAGCAAGCAGAACAGAAACAGACTCATACATGCAGAGAACCTTTTATTGGTTGCCAGATGGGATGGGGGTAGGTGAAAAAGATGAAGGGATTAAGAAGTACAAATTGGTTGATAGACTGATGAACCTCAAAGGGAAGGGGAGAGGTAGGGAGGGAAGAGAGAAACCAAAGAACTTCTATGCATATATGCATAACCAATAGACACAGGCAATAGTGTGGGGAAGTCAGGAGGGATGTGGGAGTGGGAAGGAGAAGGTCAAGGGCTGGGGGGGAGGGACATCTGTAATACATTCAACAATAAAGATAAGTTTAAAAAAATAAAATAAAATAAAATTCAGTGTCCTACAGGACTTGAGGAAACTGACACTCCTCTGTTGAGTCAAACATGTTTATTTCAAAAACTAATTCTCTATCTACATATATATGTATATTTATTTGTCTATGTTAAAACACCTACAGTTGTCCCTTGCCACTTCACGCTTCAACTTTTGTGGCTTCACTCTATCTCGGTTTTTTCAAATATATTTATTAAAAAGTTGATCGAGACAGTGAAAATTATATAGCACGTGCTCGGTTGTCTGAGTCAATTATACACCCAGTATTACAATTAAAATTAAAATTACTGTATGTATGGACTGTAGGCCTATGTATTCGAGCACCTCCGCAAATCCTTCAATGCCAAGTGCAACCATTCGACCACTCTTTGTGTGTGGGTAATAACTTTTTTCCAAAAAATTATGTATGGTGAAACCAAGCCAACCAGAGTGTGCTGGTCACTAATTGGCTATCCTATCCTCTTTCTATCCTGGCCACTGATTGGTTCAGCCTCATGCAAATTTGTTTCTCTCATACACGATTCTACATTGCTACGCATCGGAAGCATCTTTGCTCTTGTAAGTGTTTGCGATTTCTGAGAACTTTTATCTGAGCCCCACAATGGCTCCTAAATATGCTGCTGCTTCTAAGCCTTCTAACGATAAAACTAAGCACTGGAGGAGAATGCTTACCATCCAGGAGAAGGTGAAATTCTTGGATGTGATCAAAGAAAGCAAGAATATCACGGAGGTTGCCCACCATTACAACTTGAATGAGTCTACTGTTCAGTCCATCCGTAAAGATGAAAAGAATATCCGTGCAATGGCTACTGTCTCTTTCAACAAGGAAGCAAAGAGCGTCATGACAAGTAGTAATAAGTTCATAGTGAAAACAGAGTCTGCCCTAACCGTTTGGATCGGTGACAGCCATAAGAAAAACATTCTGTTGGATTCGCTAGTCATCTGGGAGAAGATGAGGCAGCTCTATCAGCACTTTATGGCAGACGAACCTCAACCAGGACCCTATTCTGCAACATTCATGGATTTCACAGCGAGCAAGGGTTGGTTCAAGAGGTTCCAGAAAGGTATCATCTGAAGAGTGTCGTTCTCCACAGAAAAGCTGCCTCTGCTGACCAATCTGCAGCAGAGGGCTACATGAACAACACGTTCCAGATGATCCTTGAGGAGGGCAAGTATCATCCAGAACACGTGGATGAGCTGCTGGAGACACATTCGGATCTTAGTGGAGATGACTAAGTCTGCGAGTAAGGAGAAGGAAGAGCAGCCAGAGGTTCCTGGGGGTCAGGAGGAGGAAGTTGGCCTTACATTTGAGGGTCTCTCACAAGACATGAGAACTATTAAGGTAGTACAGGACATGATTGGTGAATGGGACCCACAAATGATGCATGCATTGTGGTTCCAGAATGCACTTGATGGAGTGATAGAATCCTACAAAAGCCTCCTCACGCATATGGAAAGACAGCGCCAGCAACTGCCTATCACGATGTTCTTCAGTAGCACACCCAGACACCCACTGCCTACTAGAAGAAGGTGACAACACACCTGCTGATGATACCACACCACCTGAGGACTCTCCTACTGAGGTGCCTTCAGCAGAGCAGTAACCTTGCTCTTCTTTGCTGTGCCATACATCTCTTCCTCTTCATCACTTCATTATCAAACAAGTTGCACTATTTTTATAGGTTAGTGGTTGTGTGTAAGAACTGTGTGTGTGTAATTAAATGTACAATAATAATATGATATTTGTAACATCTAATATGTCTTATTTTCTCTTATTTTGTCTAATATATTGGGTAATACAAGTGTAATGGTGACCAAAGGGTGTTATTTCACGGCTAGAGGGCTCTAATAATGTTAAAAAAACTTATTTAGAAGGTTGTAAACAGGTTTTCTATGCTCTAACTGCAAAAATATTCAATTAATAAGTACAGAATCCTACTTCACAGAAATTTATTTATCGCAGTAGAGTCTGGAACTGATTAACCACAATAAACGAGGGCCAACTGTACTTACTCTTTCATCTCCAAACTCCACTTCTCTAACATTAGTCTAAAATCAAGGCAACCAACTGAATGGGAGAAGATAGTTGCAAACAATACCTCCAGTGAGGGGCTAATATCCAAAATATACAAAGAACTCACACAACTCAACAACAACAAAAAATATAAGGGGCAGAGGACCTGAACAGACACTTTTCCCAAGAAGACATACAAATGGCCAGTAGATATATGAAAAGATGTTCAATTTCACTAGCTGGAAGGGAAATGCACAACAAAACCACAATAAGATACTACCTCACACCTGTTAAAATGGCTATAATCAATAAGACAAAAAATAGAATAATAATAATAAATCAATCGACTTCCAGTCAAGATGGCAGGTAGATAAACACGGTATCGCGTCCTCCCACAACCACATCAAAATTACAACTAAACTACAGAACAACCATCATTCAAAACCGCCTGAAATCAAGCTGAATGGAAGTCCTAGAACTACGGAATTAAAGCAGCAACCACATGGAGACTGGTAGGAGGGGCGGAGGGGACGGGCTGGGCCCACACCCACGTGTGGTGGATAAAAATCAGGAGGACACCTCGGCTGGGAAGGTCCTACCTGAGGACTGAGGGGTCCCCCTTCCACAGCAGATGCCTCACTCAGGGTTCCAGTGCCAGGAAGAGAGTCCCCATAACTTCTGGCTGGAAAAACCAGTGGGAACTGAGACTCAAGGAAGCTGATGCAGCTGGAGCCCCAGGCAGCTCCTTAAAGGGCCCACGCATGGACTTATCAGACTCTCTCCCTCTAAGCTTGGAGGGGAGGCAGCTCGAGGGGCACCAGAGACATACAGGGAAGAACTGAGCTCTTTGGCTTTCTCCAGGACAAACATGCTATCAGAGGCCTTTGTTCCTTTGGTGAGCCCTTCCCTGGGGCGGCAGACAGTCGCCATATCTGGGACTCCAGCAACCTGGCTCACACTGTTAACCCCGCCCTGGTGACTCCCTGAGGCCCCGCCCCACCCAACTTTCAGGCCCACCCAAGCTGTTTCCAGTTGTTTAACCATAGGATTGGCCTGTCTTGGATCCTGCTTCAGGTTTTTCCTAAATTCTTTCAAACAAGCAGCATCTGGTCTCAGATAGCCCCATACCTCTCGTTAAGTAATACACAGAAACAAACACAGAGAGGCAGCCAAAATGGGGAGACAAAGAAACAGGTCCCAAATGAAAGAACAGAACAAAACCCCAAGAAAAGAACTAAGCGAAATGGAGATAAGCAACCTAACAGATGCTGAGTTCAAAACACTGCTTATAAGGATGCTCTATGAACTTAGTGAGGGCCTCAAGAGCATAAAAAAGGACCAGTCAGAAATGATGGATGCACAGTCAGAAATGAAGGAGGCATTAACTGAAATAAAGAATAATTTACACAGATTCAATAGTAGAGTACGTAAATCCAAGAAGCAAACCATCAATTTGGAATATAAGGAAGCAAAAAACGCCCAATCAGAACAGCAAAAAGAAATCCCCCAAAATGAGGATAGTGTAAGGAGCCTCTGGGACAACTTCAAGCATGCCAACATTCGCATCTTGGGGGTGCCAGAAGGAGAAGAGAGAGAACAAGAAATTGAAAACCTGTTTGAAACAATAATGGCAGAAAACTTCCCTAACTTGGTGAAGGAAACAGACATACAAATCCAGGAAGCACAGAGAGTCCCAAACAAGATGAACCCCAAGAGGCCCACACCAAGACACATCATCATCAAAATGCAAAAGGTTCAAGACAAAGAGAGAATCTTAAAAGCAGCAAGAGAAAAGCAGTTAGTTACCTACAAGGGAGTTCCCATAAGGCTGTCAACTGATTTCTCAAAAGAAACTTTGCAGGCCAGAAGGGAGTGGCAAGAAATATTCAGAGTGATGAAAAGCAAGAACCTACAACCAAGATTACTCGATCCTGCAAAGCTGTCATTTAGAATCAATGGCCATATAAAGACTTTCCCAGACAAGAAAAAGTTAAAGGAGTTCATCACCACCAAACCGTTATTATATGAAATGTTGAAGGGTCTTTTTGAAGAAAAAGATAAAATATATGAACAAACAAAATGGAAATGAATACATATCTATCGATAATGGAATCTACAAACAAAATGAACAGGCAGAACAGAAACATTCTCATGGATACAGAGAACATTTAGTTGGTTGCCAGATGGGAGGGGGTTTGGGGGAATGGGTGAAAAGGGTGAAGAGATTAAGAAGTACAAATTCATTGCTAGACTGACAAACCTCAAAGGGAAAGGAGTTGGGGGGTGGGAAGAAATAAACCAAAGAACTTATATGTATAACCAATGAACACAGACAATAGTGTGGGGAAAGGCGGGAGGGGGGTGGGAGTGGGGAGGAGGGGGTTAATGGGGGAAAAATGAGGAACATCTGTAATACATTCAACAATAAAGAGTTAAAAAAAAATAAGACAAAAAATAATAAGTGTTGAAGGGGATGTGGAATAAGAGGAATCCACATACACCGCTGCTGGGAATGTAAACTGGTACACACACTGTGGAAAACAGCATGCAGGTTTCTAAAAAATTAAGAATAGAGCTACCATATGACCCTGTAAACCCTCTTCTGGATCTCTACCCTACATTTTTAAAAACATTTACTCATAAATATCTATATACCCCTGTGTTCACTGCAACATTATTTACCATGGCCAAGACATGGAAGCAGCCTAAGTGAACAATTGGGTAACAAAGATGTGGTCCATATATACAATGGGATACTACTCAGCTAGAAGAAAGCATGAAATTTGGGGAAACATGGTAGATCATGAGAGTATCATGCTAAGCAAAATAAGTCAGATGGAAAGGACAAAAACCATGATTTCACTGACATGCAAGATATAAAACAGAAAGCAACCAACAAACTCATAGACACAGACAACAGTATGGAGGTTATCTTAGGGGAAAGGGGGTGGGGAAAGGATGAAGAAAATGAAGAGGTTCAAATATATGGTGACAAAAAGAGATTAGACTTTGGTTGGTGAGCACACAGTGCAATATACAGATGTATTATACAATTGTACACTTGAAACTTATGTAACTATTAACTAATGTTACCCCAGTACATTTAATTTTTTTTTAAATAAAGGATTTGCCCTGGCTGGTTTGGCTCAGCAGTTAGAGCGTTGGCCTGCAGACCAAAGAGTCACGGTTTGAGTCTGCTCAAGGGCACATACTTCGGTTGCAGTGCAGTCCCTGGCCTTGGTTGGGTCATGTGGGAGGCAAACAGTCGATGTGTCTTTCTCACGTCGATATTTCTCTCTCTCTCTCTCCCTCCCACTCTATCTGAAGATAAATGGAAAAATATCCTCGGGTGAGGATTGAAAAAAAATGAAGGATTTATGAATAAATGTGCTCAACATGATGTCGTCTAGATCATCAGAAACTGATAGAACACAAATGCTTGACAATAGGTATTTATTTTAAAGAAGAGCTGTACAATTGTGGAAAACCATGTTTTGTGAAATATTTACATGATTAAATGAGGGTGGGACAAGATGGGTAACAAAAGGTGGATGATTCGAAATGTGAGGGAAAAAATGTTTATATTAAATATGCAAACCAACTAAAAAGATAATATGACCTTGAACAATGTGAGGCTTAGGAGCACCAACACTGACACACTTGAAAATCCACTTACAACATTTGACTCCCCCAGGACTTAACTACAATTGGCCCTTAGCTTCCACAGATTCAAGCAATGGCAGTTAGAAAACAGTACTTTTTTTAATGCTGGGTGTGGAAATGCAAAAATATTGTTTAAATCCGCAATTAATTAAAGCTGCAGATGAGAAATCTCAGGATACCCAAGAGTCAACAGTATTTATGGAAAACAATCAGAGTATAAGTGGACCTGCACAATTCAAATCTATGTTGTTCAAGGCCAACTATACAATGAGACACAGGTTAATTCTATACAGTGGGGTTATCATCATTTTTAACCTATATTTTTTTCTTTCTTCTGTAAATTGTTTTGTAATTAGAAAACAGAACTAGATTACATCTTTCAGGGGAAAAAAATCTGTTTGTAAAAGAGAGGGTTAGTTAGGTGACAGGAAGGGCAGTCTCTGCAGAAGCCAAGCCCCACAGAGAACAGGCCATGGGAAGGGGCAGGCACAGGGGAGGAAACAACTACTCCTTGCCCTGCCCTGACCTGCCCTCGCCAGGGGAGGCAGGGAGGAGCCCGGGACAACCTTTCTTCCTTCCCTCCTCTCACCAGCTTCCCAGGAAGGTCTGTGCCAGACGTAGAGCTCACTGCTCAGGTCAGAGTCATGCCAACCCAGGCTCTGCTGCCCATCCTGCTTCTCTGTGTCCTGCTGCTGCAGGCCCAGGGAGGGCTCTTTAATCGGAACAAGAAGCCAAGTAGGTGATGGGCTGGGGGGACAGGGATGGGGAGGGGGAAGGAGGGACTATGTCCAGCTAAGGAGGACTTGGGACTTGGAACCTTTCAGCACATCCAGCTCCAACCACATCACTATGAAGACTCTGGTTTCTTTCAAGCCATTGCCCTCTAGCCCTTTACCCGACCCTGGGACTAGTGACTGGGGTGGAGGGAACCTACATATTTTTATTCTCCATTCCAAAAATCCAGAGAGATATGGTACATACAAGAGTGAAAGGTGCACAGGCTGAGAATTCCTTAGTTTCTGCACATATGTGACAAGTATACATCCAGAGAGGCTTATGAGAGTAGGTCTAGAATGAAAGCACATTGGGAAAGCAATTTTTGAGAGGGTAAGGGTCAAGTTAAAATTATTATCAGAGGACCAGGATGATGATAGTGGAAGGAAAATATTACAAGTGTTATTTTGTTTTGTTTTTTATTAATTTATTTTTTTTACAAATATTTCTCCTATTTCCCCCATTGACACCCTCCTCCCAATCACACCCTTCATCCCCAGCATTGTTGTCTATGTCCATGGTTATGCACACATGCATATAAGTTCTGTGGTTTATCTCTTCCCTCCCCTCTTCTGAGGTTTGTCAGTTTGTACCCTACTTCTACGTCTCTGGGTCTATTTTGTTCATCAGCTTGTTTTGTTCATTATATTTCACAAATAAGTGAGATCATGTGCTATTTGTATTTCTCTGATTGGCTTGTTTCACTTAGGATAATACTCTCCAGGTCCCTCCATGTCATCTCAAAGGATAAGAGATCTTTCTGTCTAACAGCTGCATAGTATTCCATTGTGTATATGTACCACAGCTTTTTTATCCACTCATCTATTGATGGACACTTGGGCTGTTCCAGATCTTAGCGATTGTAAATAGTGCTGCTACGAACATGGGGGTACATAGATTCTTTCTGATTGGTGTTTCAGGCTTCTTAGTGTATATTCCTAAAAGTGGGATCACTGGGTCAAATGGCAGTTCAATTTTAAATTTTTTAAGGTAACACCACATTGTTTTCCATAGTGGCTGCAACAGTCTGCATTCCCACCACTTGTTGTGTGATGATTTGTTGATGGCAGCCATTCTGACAGGTGTGAGGTGATACCTCATAGTTGTTTTCATTTGCGTCTCTCTGATGATTAGTGAGCATTTTTTCATATGTCTCTTGGTCATCTGTATGTCCTGTTTGGAGAGGTGTCTATTTGGGTTCTCTGCCCATTTTTTAATTGTGTTCTTTATCTTCCTTTTGTTGAGTTGTATGAGAACTCTATATGTTTGGGAAATCAACCCCTTATGTGATATATCATTGGCAATTATGCTCTCCCATATAGTGGGTAGCCTTTCCATTTTAATGCTTGTTTCTTTTGCTGTGCAGTTTTTTAGTTTGATGTAGTCCCATGTGTTCATTTTTTCCTTTGTTTCTCTTGCCTTAGGTATTGTATCAGTGAAAGTTCTGCTGCGTGTGATGTCTGAAATTTTGTTGCCTACATTTTCTTCTAGGATTTTTATGGATTTACAAGTCACATTTAAGTGTTTTATCCATTTTGAGTTGATTCTTGTATATGGTGTAAGTTGGTGGTCTAGCTACATTCTTTTGCATGTAGCTGTCCAATTTTCCCAACACCACTATTGAAGAGGCTGTCTTGACTCCACTGTATGCTCTTGCCACCTTTGTCAAATACTAATTGAGCATACTGTCTCAGGTCAATTTCTGGGTTCTCTGTTCTGTTCCATTGATCTATATGCTTGTTCTTGTGCTAGTACCAGGCTGTTTTGATTACAATGGCTTTGTAGTATAAACTGATATCCGGTATTATGATCCCTCCTACTTTGTTCTTCTTTTTCAAGATTGCTGTGGCTATTCGAGGTCTTTTTTTTTTTTTTTTTTTTTTTTGGTTCCATATAAACTTTTGGAGTATTTGGTCTAGTTCTGTGAAGTATGTCATTGGTATTTTGATGGAGATTGCATTGAATCTATAGATTGCTTTGGGTAGTATGGACATTTTAATGATGTTAATTCTTCCAATCCATGAACAAGGTATGTGCTTCCACTTTTTTACATTTTTCTCTGTTTCTTTTTTCAGTGACCTGTAGTTTTCTGTGAAGAGGCCCTTTACTTCTTTGGTTAAGTTTATTCCTAGGTATCTTAAATTTTTTGCCACAATGGTAAATGGGATTGTTTTTGTTAGTTTCTCTTTCTGTCAGTTCATCGTTGGTGTATAAGAATGCCATCAATTTCTTGACGTTAATTTTGTATCTTGCTACTTTGCCAAATTCATTTATTAAACCTAGTAGATTTTTTATGAAGTCTTTAGGGTTTTCTATGTACAATATCATATCATGCAAATAATGACAGTTCCTTCTTCCTTTTCAATTTGGATTCCTTTTATTTGTTCTTCAGGTCTAATTGCTGTGTCTAGGACTTCCAGTACTATGTTAAATAAGAGTAACAAAAGTGGGCATCACTGTCTTGTTCCTGTTCTTAAGGGAAATGCTTTTAGTTGTTGCCCATTGAGTATGATGTTGGCTGTAGGTTTTTTATTTATGGCCTTTATTATGTCAAGATACAATCCCTCTATTCCCACATTGCTGAGCATTTTTATCAGATATAGGTGCTGGATTTTGTCAAATGCTTTTTCAGCATCTATTGATATGATCATATGGTTTTCATCTTTCATTTTGTTTATGTGCTGTCTCACATCTATTGATTTGCAAATATTGTACCATCCTTGTACCCCTGGGATGAATCCCACTTGGCCATGTTGAAAAACTTTTTTAATGTATTGCTGGATCCGATTTGCTAATATTTTGTTAAGGAGTTTGGCAACTGTGTTCATCAGGGATATTGGCCTCATAAAATGAGTTTGGAAGCCTTCCGTCTTCTTGGACTTTTTGGAATAATTTGAGGAGAATGAGTAACAGACCTTCTTTGAATGTTCGGTGAAACTCCCCTGTGAAGTCATCCGGGCCTGGGCTTTTGTTTGCTGGGAGTTTCTTTATTACATGTTTTATTTCCTTAGTTGTTATTGTCTGTTCAAGTTTTCTATCTCTTCCCAGTTCATTTTTGGGAGACAATGTGTTTCTAAAAATTTGTCCATTTCACCTAGATTGCCCAATTTTTTGGTGTATAATTGTTCATAGTATGTTTTTTTTTATTATTATTAATTAATTGTTACAGATGTTTATCCTTTTTCTCCCACTGATTCCCCCCTCCCTTCCCTCCCTGCCCTGTCCCCAGCTTTGTTGTCCATGTCCATTGTTCATGCATACATGCATATAAGTTCTGTGGTTTATCTCTCCCCCCCACCCCCTCTTCTGGGGATTGTCAGTCTGTACCCCACTTCCACGTCTCTGGGACTACCCCATTCCTCAGACTGTTATGTCCATTATATTCCACAAATAAGTAGATCATAAGATACTTGTCTTTCTTTGTTTGGCTTGTTTCGCTTAGGATAATACTTTCCAGGTCCCTCCATGTAGTCTCAAAAGATAAGAGATCTTTCTTTCTTACAGCTGTGTAGTACTCCATTGTGTATATGTACCACAGCTTTTTTATCCATTCATCTACTGATGGACACTTGGGCTGTTTCCAGATCTTAGCTATTGTAAATAGTGCTGCTACAAACATGGGGATACATATATTCTTTCTGATTGGTGTTTCAGGCTTCTTAGGGTATATTCCTAGAAGTGGGAACAGGGGGTCAAATGGAAGTTCAATTTTTAATTTTTTGAGTTTGATGTAGTCCCATGTGTTCATTTTCTCCTTTGTTTCTATTGCCTTAGGTGATGTATCAGTAAAATTTTGCTGCATATGATGTCTGAAATTTTGTTGCCTACAGTTTCTTCTAGGATTTTTATGGATTCATGAGTCACATTTAAGTCTTTTATCCATTTTGAGTTTATTCTTGTGTAGGGTGTAAGTTGATGGTCTAGTTTTATTTTTCTGCATGTAGCTGCCCAATTTTTCCAACACCATTTATTAAAGAGGCTGTCCTTACTCCACTGTATGCTCTTGCCACCTTTGTCAAATATTAATTGAGCATATTGCCTTGGGTCCATTTCTGGGTTCTCTGTTCCATAGTATATTTTGATGATCCTTTGCATTTCTGTTATGTCAGTTGCTGCTTCTCCTCTTTTTTTCTGATTTTTTGTATTTGGGTCCTCTCTTTTTGTTTCTTGGTGAGTCTGGCTAAGGGTCCATCAATCTTGTTTATCTTTTCAAAGAACCAGCTCTTTGTTTTACTGATTTAAAAAAAATTTTTTTTAGTTTATATGTCTTTTATTTCTGTTCTGATCTTTACTATTTCTTTTCTTCTACTTGCTCTGGGGTTTTGTTTGTTTGTTTGTTTGTTTGCTTGTTTGTTTACTTTATAGTTCTTTAAGTTGTAGGGTTAGAAAGTCAATTAGGAATTTTAATTGTTTTTTGAGATAGGCCTATGAACTTCCCTCGCAGGACAGCTTTTGCTGCATCCCATAGACTTCGTGTTGTTGTGTGTTTGTTTTCATTGGTTTTCAGGAAGTTTTTAATTTCTTCCTTGATCTTCTTGGTAACCCATTCATTGTTTAATAACATGCTATTTAGCTTCCAAGTGTTTGAATGTGTTTGTGTGTTTTTGTTGTAATTGATTTCTAGTTTCATGCCATTGTGATCTGAGAAGATGCTTGATATGATTCCAATCTTCTTGAATTTGTAGAGACTTACTTTGTGTCCTAACATGTGGTCTATCTTTGAGAATGTCTTGTGTGCACTGGAGAAGAATGTATATTCTGCAGCTTTGGGCTGAAATGTTTTGTAAATATCAAGTCCAACTGATCTAGTTCATCATTTAAGGACTCTGGTCTTATTAATTTTTTGTCTAGAAGATCTATTCACTGGTATCAGTGGGGTGTTAAAGTCATCCACTATGATTGTATTGCTATTGATCTCTTAATGTCCTCCAGAAGTTTTTAAATATATTTTGGTGCTCCCGTATTTGATGCGTATATGTTTACCAGGGTTATATCCTCTTGTTGGATTGATCCTTTTAATATTATGTAGTGACCTTCTTTGTCTCTTATTATGACCCTCGTTTTGAAGTCTATCTTATCAGATATGAGTATTGTTACACCAGCTTTTTTAAATTTCCATTTGCTTGGAAAAATTTTTTCCATCCCTTCACTTTCATCCTGTGTGAGTCTTTTGTTGTGAGGTGGGTCTCTTGTAGACAGCATATATATGGGTTGTGTTTTCTTATCCAATCAGCTACCCTATGTCTTTTGATTGGAGCATTTAAGCCATTTACATTTCAGGTTATTATTGATAGATACTTACTAGTTGCCATTTTTATTTTATGCCTGTGTTCCTCTCTCTCTCTCTCTCTCTCTCTCTCTCTCTCTCTCTCTCTCCTCCTCTTCCCTCTCCTCCTTCTTAACTTCTTCTTCTTCTTCTTCTTCTTCTTCTTCTTCTTCTCCTTCTCCTTCTCCTTCTCCTTCTCCTTCTCCTTCTCCTTCTCCTTCTCCTTCTCCTTCTCCTTCTCCTTCTCCTTCTCCTTCTCCTTCTCCTTCTCCTTCTCCTTCTCCTTCTCCTTCTCCTTCTCCTTCTCCTTCCAACAGTCCCTTCAGCATTTCTTGCAGTGCTGGTTTGATGGTGATAAATTCCTTTAGTGTTTTTATTTGTTTGTTTGGTTGGTTTTTTTTGTCTGTGAAGCTCTTTATTTCACCTTCAATTTTGAATGATAGCCTTGTTAGATTCAGACCCTTGCCTTTTATTACTTTGTATATTTAATGACACTCCCTTCTGGCCTGCAGTGTTTCTATTGAGAAATCAGTTGACAGTCTAATGGGAGCTCCTTTGTAGGTAACTTTCTGTCTCTCTCTCACTCTCTTCAAGATTTTTTCATTGTCTTTAATGTTTGCCATTTTAATTCTGATGTGTTTAGGTGTGGGGATTTTTGGGTTCCTCTTACTTGGAACCCTCTGTGTTCCATGGATTTGTGTGACTTTTTTCTTCACCAATTTAGAGAAGTTTTCTGTCATTATTTCTTCAAACAGATTCTCCATTCCTTTCTCTGATTCTTCTCCTTTCAATATCCCTATGATGCAAATATTGTTACATTTTGTATTGTCCCATAGCTCTCTTAAACTCTCCTCCTGCTTTTTCTTTTTCTTTTTTTCCCATTTGCTGCTCTATTTGGTTGGTTTTTTAATACTTTTTCTTCTAACTCGCTGCTTCTGTCTTCAGCTTCTTCTAATCTATGATTGAATCATTCTAAGGTATTTTTCATAACAGCTATGTTATTCTCTATTTACTCTTGACTTTTATTCATAGCTTCTACCTCTTTTTTTAAGCTGATGTAGTTCCCACTGAGCTCTTCATACTTTTTATTAAGTTGCCTGTAGTTCTCACTAAATTGTTTGAGCACCCTTAAAATCATTGCTTTGAATTCTTTATCTGACAAATTGCTTTCTTCCATTTTCTGTAGTTCCTTTTCTGGTGATTCCTTTTTTTCCCTTTCATTTGGGTGGGTTGTTTCTGTGTCTCACCATTTTAGCAGTCTGGTAGTTCTAGGCCCAGTGAGGGATATTGGATGTGCAGGTAGGTCGACGTGTATCAAATAAGGCTACTGTGCCTCCCAAACTGTTTTGATGTGTGGCGCCTCATGCCTGCTGTGTGTTCCGGAGGATTGACAACTGGCAGCTAGTATTGGTTTGTCATGGTAGGTGCTCCTGGATTGCATGGGCCCAGCTGGTGCCCTGCTGTGGTGCGTGGGTCCCACTGGTGTGTTGCTTGGGTGTGTAGGTCCTTCTGGGGCTCTGCTGAGGTACACTGCTGCTTGGTGGGGCTCAGCTGCTGATCAGTCACTGCTGATGCTGCTAGGGGTGAGTGTTAGCTCCTGGTTTGCATTGCTACTGCTACTGCTGCTGCTGTTGCCAGGAGGTGCTTTCAGCTCCCATTCTCAGCTGTTGTTGGGGGCTGAGGATGCTCATCTCCCTTGACTTTGCTGGGGGAAGGACTCCACTCCAAATCCACTGCTGCAGTTGTCAGGGGCAGGTCTCAGCTGCCCTAGCCTTGCTGCTACTTGTGCTGAGGATGGGTCTCAACTTCCAATCTGTGCTGTTGCTGCTTGGGAATAGATGTCTGCTCCCAAGCCTCTGCTATTGGGGGTGTGTCTTTTCTCCTGAGCTTCAGCTGTCATTGGGGATAGGCTCCACTCCTACCTAGTCACTGCTGCTGTTGGGGATGGTGCTCAGCTCCCAACCAGTTGTGGTTACCACAACAGGCACCTCAATAGCACTGCTAGTATACACTTGTCTGCATTAACACAGCAGGATCCACTGATCCAATGGTACAAGGTGCACTGGTGGACTCGGGTCACTCAGCCCTAGTTGCTCCCTCTTGCCTCCTCCCAGAGAATACCAGGGACCTTCCAAAATGGCAGGGACTTCTAGCCACGCAGGTAGAAGCGCCCTGAGAAGCCACTTACTATAGTAGCCAGCTGCTCCCCATCCACAGCACAGGAATCTTCTGCACCATGGTTCTGCACTACTCAAGGTTGCTCATCCACACTCACATCCACTCACATGCTCTCTCACACTCGCTCACACACCCTCACTCCGGTTCTGCTGGCTACCATCTTTTTCTGGTCACTCACACTCCATGTGTTATTTTGGGGGAAGGGGCAGGGATATGACAGTCAGTGACAGTGACAAAAGGAGAGAGAGGTGGGAGAGGCAGATTAACCTTCTTTTCTGGACCCTAAAAATTCTGTAGAGTTTGGGAAGGATTATAGATGTCTCCAACTGTTCTGAGTTTTCAGACTCAAACTGTGGATACTGTGGGGATGACTTCATCATGGCCATGACTAATATGACAGAATCTTGGCTGCAGGAGGATGGAGAGGGCTCAGGAAGCCATGGCATTGATCTCTATTGGTGGAGAAGGGGATAATGGATTGAAGATACTACCAATCACCAGAATTTGGTGAGGGCAGAAAGTGAGTTCCCTGAAAAGCCTAAGAATGTCATGAGAGGGATGTGTCTGGGGTCTTGCAGGAGGCTATTCACTTTAAAAGGGTGTTCTGTGGTGTTGAGCGGGTGTTCATTGACCTTCCTCCTGCTCAGTTGCAGTTACGTGGCCAAACACTGATATCAAGGCGTGTGAGAAGAACGTCTTCCAAGACATGTGCAGACGCCACTGTGAAGATTACAGAGATTGTCAAGAAAATAACATATGCTGTTTAGCCTATTGTGGAAACATTTGCATGAACACTCTCTAAGTGGGAGAGAGGCTGGGCTGTGCATTCTGCTCCCCCAGCCCTTCACTTAAGACTGTGCCAAAGAATAATGACCTCAGATCTCAGGCACACAGTGGTATCAACATCAATGCCACCCTCCCCATTGTCTGGATGGCTTGTTCCTGTCAAATAAACCAGAACAAATGCCCAAGGACCTGCCTATTTTATTCCCAGGGCTGTGATCATTGAACACCCAGTGCAAACCCCCAGGCGCCCCCGCCTCCCTGGGTCCAGGTCCCTGCTCCCTCTCTCCTTGCCATTCTTCTCTTCTCTCTCCCTTGGGCCCACACACCCCAGCCAGGTCCCCGGAGGCTCTGCTCCCTTGTTGCTCCGCCGACTGAACCAGTACTCCCAGGGAGAGAAACTGCTCATGTGTGGCATCCCCCAGTTCTAAAGAGAACATCCTCACCCTGGAGTCACAAGGGCCACATTAACCATGAGCCAGGTGCAGGCTGAACCCTGGGGCATAGAGTTGGAGGCCCCCAAGGAAGCCTCTTGCCTAACTTGACCCACACCTGTCCCTTTCTTTCCATTCTCCCTGCAAAGTTCAGGTAGCTCTCCCTTTATAATGAAGAAAATGAACCCCAGAGAAGTTAAGTGTCATGCCCAAGGCCAAAGAGAGAGAGGCCATTCATGATATGGCTAGAGGAGGGTGTTTCCTCTGAACTCCCTGTTTGCTGGCTTCTTCTTCACTGTAGAGAGACCATAGACATGGAAATGAGTACCTGTGCCAAGCCCCAACTTTCCTACTCCATCCTCCAGAGTATGGCCACTCTTACCATGGGGCCTGGAACAGGGTGCCAGGACCTGAGACTCCAGTGCCTTCCATTAACTGAGTGGTCCCTACCTTTCCCGAATCCTCCTACTTATGGCCTCATTCTCTCTCTCTCTCTCTCTCTCTCTCTCTCTCTCTCTCTCTCTCTCTCTCCCTCTCTCTCCCTCTCTCTTTCTCTCAATCCAGAGGGTAGCCACGGGTTGGAGGGACAGGTGGTTTCATTGTGATGTTGCTAAGGATTTACTGGCACAGGATGGCTATGAGTCTTGTGCATGGTTTTATGGTGAGTCCGTGAGATTTAGTCACTGGGATATAGCAATCACAACCCCTGAAGTGGTCCTGAGGCTAGATGCAGGGACTGAGTCAGGTGTGGCCAATCAGGACCTGACATCAAGTGTGGAGAACTCAGCCAGGCAGGCCATGCTGGAGACAGGTGAGTGGTGTGACATTCCAGTCCAGTACTTCCTGCTGGGTATCAAGGCAGGAGACACCAAAGGAGGAAATCTGTCTCCATCAGGCCAGAGTCTCTGACCCACCTCAGAAGCATCACAGGGCTCCTCGTATTATGGATCTCCTCCATCTGTGCTAAGAGCTGCCCTTGGACAAGGGGTTCTTGGGAAAGAGGTCATGACCAACTACCAGCACAGACATCATTAGAGGAAGGTCAGTGATAAGGGATGCACTACAGAAGTTTTTATTTGTTTCTTTCTCTGATGACCTCACTCTCCAAGCATCTTTCCAGTGCTTGGCCATGTCAAACACCCTAGAAGAGACTATTAAGAGAGGCAAGGTTACCTGCCAGAACCCACATATTAAATGGCCTCCCACATCCAAGTTTAGTGGTCACTACCATGTGGGTGCACTGTAGGTGCCAGGCTCACCTATTCTGTGCCCCTGGCATGAGCACTATGGACCATGAATAACACTGGAAACAGTTGTTCTTCCTTGTGATAACTGGTGCCCTGAGATGTGTTCCAGAGAGTTCTCTAGACACTCCACCATGCTCCATGGTACTCAGAGACTACACCTAGAATACTATGGCTGAGAGGAGTTCTCTCCTGGACATCCATGCTCTGTCTTGTTAGAACAACTATGTGCCTCAGTACAAGGTAGAGTAGAAGAGTGGGTACCCCTGGAAGACCTTGAATCTCATGGAGGCAAAAGAAGAAGCAAATGCAAATTCTTTCATCATCTGAATATTTATAATGTTAAATCTCAGCCTGCAGGACTCTTAGTCTCATGGTTGCCTTGGGTTTTGCATTATTTGTTACCGTCTCATGCTCCAGACCTGCTCTTCCCTTATGTCAATACAGATGGGAGTGCTCTAAAAGTATTTCCATCTCATACATCATGATGTTGGTCAACTCCTGCCTCATTTCCATCCTTTGGCTGCCCCCAGTGCTCTCAGGTAGGTCCATACCAATGTCTCCACCAGCAAAGTGTGTTCCACCCCATATCTGGTAGTTGTCTGTCATAACAAAGTCAGGATACCTGATTAAGAAGCCACAGGAAGTTATCTAGAATGCAAGGGTTGGGCTTAGGTTCTGAGTGCCACATCTACCAACCAAGAAATGCGCTTTGAATCAAATAAAATTAGAATGGGCATGAGATTCAGGATTTAAGGAAGGTTCTAGCCAAAGGAAGTTATTACTAAGTTTAAAATTCTACCATTAAAATTACATTCTCTAAGATTATACCCATCAGGTAATGTAGTATTTAGTGTTGGGAAGAGTTCACTTCCTAAAGATCATTAATGAGGGGATGTGAGAAGGTAGAAGTAAGAATCTAAGTTAGAAGACACCAAATATCTGATTTCCAAGACTATTCTGGGTCATTGTTTCTGGGCATATGATGGTCCTCTTTTATGTTGATTCAGGTGTTTTTTGTGTTTTTTTTTTATTTACACAAAGGTTTCTTGGATTGTAGTGTTTAACATTAGTTACTTTTCTTTTTTAAAAACTCCGATTATTATAAATTTATATTTTCTTTGCCCATCTTCTTTATTAATCTTTCTCTCTCTTGTTGTTTTTATTTTTTCCACTTTATTTTTGGTCCCCTGGCTTTTTTCATTCTTTTGCTTAATACTTGTTATAGTTTCGTTGCATTTGTTGTCTTGAGTATCTTGTAACAATCTTTATTTCTAGGATGACTTTTATTCTTTTCTTCAATTGTTTATGTTCTGTCAACCCCTTATTTTTTATCTTCCTGATTTTTTGGTCTACTTAGGTGCTAAGTTTTTAAATGCCTGATAGAAGGCAGTTTTCATATGTCAAAATATTTGTTTACAGATATTTTAATTAAAGTTACAATGTTGTATTGAAATTTGGGAGAATTTTTTAAATAGAGATATTTCAATCTTCATTTTTTGTTTTCTTTAATAGCATTTTTACATTGAAGTCTATTTTTCCATTAGCTTTGCAACATTTTATTTTAACAGACAATAGTAAGAGTTTTATGCTCAAATTGTTCTCAGCATTTCCTTACTTTCTGACCCTAAAAGATGTCTCACTTTGTATTTTCGAAGCCCAGATCTAGAATCAGCCATTTCTCTAAGAAGTTTTGGTTCATAATTGGAAAATGGTTTTTAGAAACCAAGATCAAACCTCTTGTGTGCTTATTTCTACTGTGGTATCACTGTTTCTAGGCACTTTCAGCAGACACAGCTAGGAAATATAGGTATGTGTAACTGGTCCAAGTATACACATGCCTATAAGTATTTCTTTATGTGTCTATCTGTATGTAGATTAAGCTAAACTCAAATTCATATTGATGTCTCTGAGTACCTCCAGAGTTCATTCTAACAGTCTCCCTTGGCTTATCTATAACTTCTTTTTTCTGACAATTAGAAACCTGACTCTGACGATCTACCAGTTATTTACTTATTTATTCAATCATATATATATATATATATATGAAGTCATTTTAGAATTGTTTACCCTATAAGAAACCAATTTACCAGAGACCTACTCTCTGAAAAACTGAATGAAAGGGCTGCTTCCCAATCGCCCACATTAAAATGGCATGTGAAAAATAAACTATTCTATGAAGCCCACAAGATTAGCCTATCAGTTCTAAGGTAATCAGATAGGAAAGGAAGTGTTGGAAGCTTATGTACACTATAGGGTAAGAACCATTTGGGAAGTTATAATAAAGCAATCAAGGGTAGTGGAATGGAGTAGAGAAAAGCCAAAGGCCATTGTTGGTAAATTAGTTTATTTGTCAAGGATTTGCTACTGCCCAGCCCTCAGTGAGAACCGACTGGTGTCCTGGGTAAGAGGTTACGGTTTTAGCGACCTTTTATAGGTTTTCTGCAAGAGAGAAAGGTGGTAAGTTAAGAGGTTAGAGAACTCTGAGAAACAAATGTTCATTCCCAAGCTTAATTATTACCCATTCCGCCAGACCCTGTGATAGGTATACTTTATGTAACAATAGGAATTGTCCACTTCTGAATGGGTAGGAAGTGTGGTATTGGGTGATTGAATAGAGAAAGGTAGAATTTGGGGCCTGGCTGAGCCAAAGGGGCTCATGGAAATGTCTGACTATGGAAGCGATGGTTAGAAATTTGGATGAAAATTAAGAAAAGAGCAAACTGTTGAGTAATATAATGAGGAGAGCACGGGCATTGATTATATAATAAAAAAAGAATGTACCCCAGCTTGATGTCTTGGTTTATTAGCCAGTGAATTGCTTTCCAGTTTTAAGGGACATCGTCTTCTGCTCTTTTGGTACCTAAAATTTGGGGTACATCAGTCCTCTGGGAATAACAGCATCTCAGAAGAGGGTGAGAATCAGTGAAGACAAATAGCCAAGCACATATCTCCCAACTCACTCTAGTTTGCCAACAGATGTTTCCACAGTAAGTCCAACAGCATATGTAATTTTTTTTTGAACACTTGAAGGTTTTAGAACACTTCTTGGTACAGTCATGGATGTTTGGATATCCCCAGCACTCTTCAATTAATGTGTTATCCCCTGAAGTTGAGATGAAACTGTAAGAGGGTAGCAAGTATGGGAAGAGAAGCCCTTCATAGCTTAACAATCCTTCCAAGAATCCAAGCCCAAGTTCTCAGCAAGAGAACTGTCTATCTGCCTAAAAGAAAATCCTCTTCCTGAGCCTCCTCATTGCATCTTCATGATATTTTTCCCTTCCCTGTTCCCACAGGTCCTACCTGTGTTGCAGATCTTTGGACCCTCTTTGAGCATCCTAGAGATAGGACTCAATGTACTTCCAGCCTTCATGTGCTCTCCTTTAAAATCTACACTTCTATAACGGAGATCTCAGGGCCTGAGATATCCTCTAGCCTCATTACCATGCCTATTTCACAGTGCAGGAAGACAGACCAGAGAGAGGAAGGAGCAGATTCTCTCCCTTTTTCGTCCCCTCCTTGCTGACCCTGCCTTTAATAACGCAGCCTCTCTTCAGATTCTTCTCTCTCACTCAATTCTTTGGCCCCCTCCACTCACTTCTCTTTTTCATCATATGGCCCTCATCTTAGCCCCACTAAGGACTCGTCTCATGTTTCTTTTCTATCTTTTCACATATCCTACCATTAAAGCAAAGGGTATATATCTAAGAAATGCCTACTTGGTACTCATCAAAGTACACACAACTAGGACACCGAGCTTCTAAAAGTATGGGAAGCTATAGCAGCTCTGTATTGATGCTCCCCTCTCAAAGATAGCCTGACATGGGGAAATAGTATATCCTTATTACCTATGGAATGTGTGTAAAAGTGGACAGATATTCATTACCACTTTCAAAATTGAAAGAGAAAACATTAAGGGACCTCCACTTGGGAATTTCTTAAATCTCTGTGCATAAAAATATTGTGATTCTCCAATGCGTGACCCAGAGAAGGTAGGACCTGAATCACATGTGCCAGACACAATAACACCCCTTTACTTATCCAGAAACAAGCACAACAAACCCCCACCCTTTGTCTCCAACCCAGCCTCATCACCTATGACTGGTTTTTCCTTAAGATCTCCCAGCACAGACAGTAGCACCATACACAGGACTGTCACGAGTAGAGGTGTCCAGAGCTTCATGATGCTGACCATATTTGTCTGAATATCTATGGTCAGGAGTTTTTTCCTTCCCAGTTACTGCTGGAGATCAAGAGATAGCAATAGAGTTGTCAAGCAAGAGGAAGTGCTCATAGAGTTTCTTTACACTCTGTCATCTAATTATTACTCCTTGCCCCTACCCACCCAACAACAGGCACACACATCAGCGGAACACTGCTAGGTCATCACACACTCTGTGTCTTCCTTGTGCAGAAAAAAATGCATATATTTACAAATGTGTTGCCTTCCCCTAAGTGAAAGACCATTCAAATTCAGCATACAAAATTCTCAAAACGCTAAAAAAATACAAAGTAGACAATGAGATATTTCCAGTAACCCCACTCTCTTGGCATATGTTATTCTGTCTTTTATATGCACATATATATGAACATGAATTGTTTTTGTAAAACGGAAATCGTATCAGGCTTGCTATTATACATCCTGACTTTTATTTAGAAATTTTTAACATGACATTAAAATGAAAGTTTTGGCCAAGACCTGTGAGACAGATCAAATTGTAGGACTTTTAGAAAGAGGGAGAGAAAGTGGCCAAAAAAGAGGTCAAGGGACTCTTAAAACCTTTACTCATTTTAAAGGTGGAAAATGGTCAGGAATTTGACATATTTTTTGGAGGAGATCTTCGAGCAGATTTTCTTTCAAGAATGTTGCACTCTCTTAATTCCGAGTCACTAGAAAGGCCTTAATGATACCTCCCACTGAACTTTGTCTGTGCTCCAAGGGTTTGTGGAGACCCAGTAGACAGGTGGAGACCCAGTCACACCTGAGAACACAAAATCCTAAAAGGCTGGCCCAAGGGACCTATGACCACATGAAAGAGGCTATAGCTTGTACTAATTTGACAGGGAAAATGCAAGAAAGAGCCAGTGTTATCCCAGGCAGGTGCCTGGGAGGGCCATTGGCCTCAGCAGAGGTAGTTGAAAGTGGGTGGCCACATCCCTAAACCAGCCAGAAATGAGCTGGATTCAGCCATATCAAGAGAACCACAGCTGAGAAACTTCCATCAGTTGGGGTGTGGAGAAACTCAAAGAACCCAGAAAACTACCCACCACAGAGTCCATTTTAAGCAACACTACATCCTGAAAGCACAAACACACGGGTACCTGCCAAAAAGAACTGTCTAGAATGCCTTACCTCTTCTCCTTCCTCCACCTCCAAAATGGCACCTAGCCAACTGCAGGCAGAGAGGAGAGAGAGGAAACTGACCACTCTCTTTCCCAACTGCAGGTTTCTGGGTGGGGGGAAGCCACAATTTTCATTCAAGCTTAGTGGTTTGACGGTTGCATGGGCTTAGACTTTCTTATATGTTCTAAATTTAGGCAGTGTCTAAAAAAGTCAGGTTCTACACCCAAGCTCTCCTACAGAAGTGGGGAAAGAAGTACCTCTCCCGAATAAATTTGAGACAAAGAGCAAGTCTCCCATGAATATTTTCCCAACAGATTCATTACACATATCATTCATATTTTCCCATTAATCATAAGACACCTAAAATTTTGTAATTTCTCCTCCCTAGAGAAAAAATAACATCATTGGGAACTTTCTTGCAACTAAAATTTGGTTAAATGCAGATTTAGCCTCAGAGCCTAAGTTTGCCTATCTCAAACCCTAGATAGTTGTTGCCAGTTTTTTCTCTGTTACAATTGGTTTATTTGACCAACTGGTGTGGCTTAGTGGATTGAGCGTCGTCCCATGGACTGAGAGGTCCCAGTTTGATTTCTGGTCAGGGCACATGCCGGGATTGCGGGCTCAACCCCCAGTCGGGGGCGTGCAGGAAGCAGCTGACTGATGTATCTCTCTCACATTCATGTTTCTCTCTCTCCCCCTTCCTCTCTCTAAAAAAAAAAAAATCAATAAAAACATATTTTTTAAAACATTGGTTTATTCTACAAACAGGATACATATCTTGTGTCACCACAAGAGGGAAATTTCTCTCCCACTGTTACCACACTGAAGACTGTCAGGATAGTATAGGACAGAGAACGAAACATGGGTACTGGAGTTGGAGAGACCTGGGCTTGAAACCCAAACCTGACACCTTTAGTTTAATTCTTATATGATTGGCCAAATACCTAACTGCTCAGAACCTCAGTTTTCCCCATCTGTAATATGGGGGTGATATTAGTATCCACATTGCAATTGTTGACTATATGAAGCACTGAGCATTTGACTTGGCACAGAATATGCAAAATAAATGTTAGGTATTATTATTATTATTATTAATATTAAGCTCAGACTCTCTTTTCTTCTCCAGAGGAAAGTTATTTCATGTCATTGACTTCACTGTGGTCTTACTTTTTTAACTGTTTAACCTATTTGAAATTAATTCTGATAAGTGGGTGATACTCTATCCTTTGTTCATCTGTCCTAAATTTGTTTGTCTCACAAATGCCTCCATGAAGTGATTACTATAAGCCAAGCACTATTCTAAATGCTGAGAATGTGGTAATAAACAAAACCAGCAAAATCTCCGCCTTTATAAAGTTTATATTCTGAGAAAGGGGACACCCAACAAACAAAATAATAAAAGAAATACACAATAATAGAGGGAGATCAATGTGAAGGGGAAAAAATAAGAGAGGGTCTAGGACCTGGAATGACATGCAAAATAATTGGTGGCTGTTATTTTAGGCAGCTCCCTGTTGGTGAGAGAGGGGTTCTGAAGGAGGAGGTTAAGTACTGTTCCAGAAACTTCCTTTCCCCAGTCCTCTCACTCCCGACCTGGTGCTTCCCTCGACTAAGCCAAACAGAAAGGAAGAAAAGTAGCAAAGACAAAGAAGTCTGGATACTATGAATAATACAGTCACAATGGAGTAATTGTCTCTTTCCCTGCAAGTCAGCAATTTTCTCCCAAAGTCTTTATTTTTGCTTTGGTGTTTTCAACCAAGCAGAAGATAACCAACATGCATTGGTCGAATCCCCCAATGCGCAAAAGCAAGCATATGTAGAGACATTTTTTTTTTTTTTTTTTTTATCTTCACCCGAGGACATTTTCCCATTTTTTGTTCAGGTAGAGTGGGAGGGAGAGAGAGGAACAGAGAGAGAGAGAGAAACATCGACGTGAAAGGAACACATCGAGTGGCTGCCACCCGCACGACCGACCAGGGCCGGGGACAAACTGCAACCGAGGTACGTGCCCTTAGCGGGAACTGAACCCGGGTCTCTCAGGACCGCAGGCCGACGCTCTAACCGCTGAGCCAAACCGGCCAGGGCTGTAGAGACATTTTAAAAGGTGCAAAACTCTTGGCATATGTGAAAAAAACAACATTTGAGGCACATGAAGCTTTAGATGGGATTCCTTTGTCTTTTTAAAAAATATTACTTGGAAATGTTTTCAAAGTTACAAGAGTAAGAATAGTACTAAAAGCATCTGAATACCATTTGCTCAGATACACCTATTTTAAGAATTTACCTCTAAATACCTTATCTCTCATATATATATATTTTAAACCATTTGAGAGTGTCATATATCATGGCTCTAATTTAGGAATAATGCTTCTGTGAGTATTAAAAAATAGGACATTCTCTTATATGACCATAGTTCAACTGTCAATTTCATATTAATAAAATATACTTTTATATTTTAATCTACCATAAGTATTTCATTTTATAAATTCACCCAATAATGTCTTTTGTCTGTTATGACACTGAAATTTTTGAATGCTCCAAATAAAAAAACAGCAATTTTTTTCTTTTAATTCAACCTTTTTTTTTTTTTCTTTTTAATCCTCACCCAAGGATATTTTTCCACTTTTGTTAAGATAGAGTGGGAGGGAGAGAGAAGGAGAAACATTGACGTGAGAGGGACACATTGATTGGTTGCCTCCCGCGTGACCCCAACTGCAACCGAGGTACGTGCCCTTGACCAGAATTGAACCTGCGACTCATTGGTCTGCAGGCCAACACTCCAACCGCTGAGTCAAACTGGCTGGAGCAATTCAATGTTTCTTATCTGGGATTCTTCTGAAACTTCCTGTTTCATAAGCCTCAGGCTATGTATTCTCAGTTGAAATACTATGTAAGAAACATATAGTGTCCTTCTCAGGGTATTACATGTGAAGGGACATGGTGTCCATCCATGTCATCTTTCTGTCTCAGTTTTTCCATCTGAACACCAAGGACAATAATTTCTCCTATAGAAGAACAGCGTTGGAGTAATCTGGGCACCTGATTTGAACAGGGAACTCACCCAAGTCACAAACAAAAGTGTTCTCAGGCTCACACTTACAGCCCCAGGACTCTGACATCTACCTACCTCTGAAGATGTTCCAGTTGGAAGTGCTGGTGATTGTTTCACAGCAGGTTCTTCTTCCTGTCTTCTGGGAACCACAGAGCCCCTACACAGGGGGCAGACAATGAGCAGAACAGATTTCAGACTCCGAATGTGATCATGGTTCTGGTTCCGGCAGATCGGTGAGTTCTGCCCCAGGCCATAAGTCGGATGCGTACAAACTGTCACTGAATTCCTGTTCAAGGAGTACTTTGTTTTTTCTTTTTGCTGCAGATAATATAGATAGAAGCCCAGCACTGTGAAATTGCAGGAGCTTCCTGTCTCCTAACACACACATTTCCTGCAAGTCTGGGTGATTTTGAAAGTGGAGAAAGATCTGTGTATCTACTTTTCTCTAGCATTTATGTGATGACTTTTGTAAAGCCCCATCCATCTCTATATTAATTTCTCCACTGCTAGCATCAGCCTAACACCACATCATCAATGTCTCGAAGCTTTTGTGCTGTTGAAAAGAGAAGGCTCTAGCTAGAGAGCTTAGAAAAGGTCACATGACATGGAGATTTATAGCACACACTTAACCTGTGTTCAAACCCTAGGTCCCACTTACTTTGAACAAGTTGGTTATCCACTCTGTGCCCGAATTTTCTCATTTGCAAAGTGGGGATAATAACAGCCCTTTCCTCATATGGTTGTTGTGAGTGTTACATGAGTGATTACTTGTTAAGCACTACGAACCAATGTGTAGCATTTAGGCAGTGCTATGGGAGGTCCGTTAAAGAAATAAACAAGACATTCACCCATTGAAGTGGCAAGAGTTAACCCAGTTTAAACCACGACCCATCACCAAGATCACTCTCACTAGGTGCCCTTCAGTGCTACCAGAGGAGCATAATGGGAATGGGAACTCCAGAGGCCAAGCTAACTGTGGATAGCTCTGGCTAAGTCCAACTGAGGCTTGGAGTATTCCCAGAGCTGCCTGAGTAGAATGAGGTGCTTGGAGAATGAGGTCATCGGAGGAAGCGGCATTATAAGAGCTCCTGAAGAGCATCCCTTACTGCCCATCTATCACTGATGTCTGTGCCGGTGGTTGGTCATGACCTCTTTCCCAAGGACCCCTTGTCCAAGGGCAGCTCTTCGCACAGGTGGAGAAGATCCTCAATACCAGGAGCCCTGTGATGCCTCTGACGTGGGTCAGAGGCTCTGACCTGATGGAGACAGATTTCCTCCTCTGGTGTCTCCTGCCTTGATGCCCAGCAGGAAACACTGGACTGGAATGTCACACTGCACACCTGTCTCCAGCATTGACACCAGGTCCCAATTGGCCACACATGACAGTTCCTGCATCTAGACCCAGGATCACTTCACAGGAGTTGTGATTGCACAGAATAGTAGGGAGACTGTACCCCAGTGACTAATTCTCACAGACTCATCATGAGACCATGCACAAGACTCATTCATAGTCATCCTGTGCCAGTTAATCCTCAGCAACACACAGTGGAGCCACCTGTCCACCCACCCTGTGGCTTCCCTCTGGATTTAGAGAGCGCATGAGGCCATACGTAGGAGGATTCGGGAAAGGTAGGGACCACTCAGTTAATGGAAGGCACTGGAGTCTCAGGTCCTGGCACCCTGTTCCAGGCCCCATGGTAAGAGTGGCCATACTCTGGAGGATGGAGTACGAAAGTTGGGGCTTGGCACAGGCACTCATTCCATGTCTATGGTCTCTCCACGGTGGAGAAGAAGCCAGCAAACGGAGTTCAGAGGAAACACCCTCCTCTAGCCATATCATGAATGGCCTCTCTCTCTTTGGCCTTGGGCATGACACTTAACTTCTCTGGGGTTCATTTTCTTCATTATAAAGGGAGAGTTACCTGAACTTTGCAGGGAGAATGGGAAGAAAGGGACAGGTGTGGGTCAAGTTAGACAAGAGGCTTCCTTGGGGGCCTCCAACTCTATGCCCCAGGGTTCAGCCTGCACCTGGCTCATGGTTAATGTGGCCCTTGTGACTCCAGGGTGAGGATGTTCTCTTTAGAACTGGGGGATGCCACACATGAGCAGTTTCTCTCCCTGGGAATACTGGTTCAGTGGGCGGAGCAACAAGGGAGCAGAGCCTCGGGGACCTGGCTGGGGTGTGTGGGCCCAAGGGAGAGAGAAGAGAAGAATGGCAAGGAGAGAGGGAGCAGGGACCTGGACCCAGGGAGGCGGGGGCGCATGGGGGTCTGCACTGGGTGTTCAATGATCACAGCCCTGGGAATAAAATAGGCAGGTCCTTGGGCATTTGTTCTGGTTTATTTGACAGGAACAAGCCATCCAGACAGTAGGGAGGGTGATACCCTGTGGCCAGGATTTGAGGTCTTGTGCTTTGGTGGTAGGCACAGTCTTAAACAGAGGGTTGGGGGAGCAGTATACACAGCCCAGCACCTGCTCCCACTCACAGGAGGCTCATGCAAACGTTCCCACAGAAGGTTGAGCAGCACACAGTATCTGATTTTGGACACTTTTGGAAATATGAGCAGTGGTTGATGCAAATATTTATGCTGGGTTGCTTGTCACAAGCTGTAAAACCTAAAAGGAACAGGAGCAGGGTCAGTGGAACCAGGCCACACACAGAGCACTCCTCTCAAGCATCAAGTCTCCTCATGACCCCAGACCGCAGGCCCCATTCATGTCACTATTGGACTTTTCAGGGAACTCACTTTCTGCCCCTCACCCAATCCTGGTGATTGGTAGTATCTTCAATCCATTAATCCCCTTCTCCACCAATAGAGATCAATGCCTAGGCTTCCTGGACCCTCCCATCCTCCCGCTGCCAGGACTCTGTCTGTCATATTAGTCATGGCCTTGGTAAAGTCGCCCCACAGAATCTACATTCTGACTCTGAGCACTCAGTGGAGTCTGAGATGTGACAGAATTTGCGTCCTCATTGTGGTTTCATTCTAGCCCTACTCCCACAAGCATCTCTGGATGTTTATTTGTCACGTATGTGCTGAAACCAAAGAACTGATTCTCAGCCTGTGCACCGTTCACTCTTGTATGTACCATATCTCTCTGGATTTTTGGAATGGAGAATAAAAATATGTAGGTTCCCTCCACCCCAGTCACTAGTCCCAGGGTCGGGTAAAGGGGCTAGAGGGCAATGGTTTGAAAGAAACCAGAGTCTTCATAGTGATGTGGTTGGAGCTGGATGTGCTGAAAGGTTCCAAGTCCCAAGTCCTCCTTAGTCCCTCCTTCCCCCTCCCCATCCCTGTCCCCCCAGCCCATCACCTACTTGGCTTCTTGTTCCGATTAAAAAGCCCTCCCTGGGCCTGCAGCAGCAGGACACAGAGAAGCAGGATGGGCAGCAGAGCCTGGGTTGGCATGACTCTGACCTGAGCAGTGAGCTCTACGTCTGGCACAGACCTTCCTGGAAAGCTGGTGAGAGGAGGGAAGGAAGAAAGGTTGTCCCGGGCTCCTCCCTGCCTCCACTGGCAAGGGCAGGGCAGGGCAGGGCAAGGAGTAGTTGTTTCCTCCCCTGTGCCTGCCCCTTCCCATGGCCTGTTCTCTGTGGGACTTGGCTTCTGCAGAGACTGCCCTTCCTGTCACCTAACTAACCCTCTCGTTTGCAAACAGATTTTTTTTTCCTGAAAGATATAATATTTTCTATATTCTAATTAGAAAATTATTTATAGAAAAATTTAGAGCCCAGCCAATGTGGCTTCCTGAGTTTTGGGCTCCATCCCCAGTAGGGGGTGTGCAGGAGGCAGCTCATGGATGTTTCTCTCTCACATCGATGTTTCTATCTCTCCCTTCCTCTCTCTCTCAAAAAAAATCAGTAAAAACATATTTTTTTAAAAAGAAAAATTTAAAGAAAAAGACATTGTATATGTAAAAAGATATGGAAACAAACTAAGCCCATCATTGGATAAATGAATAAAGCAGATGTGATATAGTCTGGCCAGTGTGGCTCAATGGTTGAGCGTCGACCCATGCACCAAGAGGTCGCCGGTTCTATTTCCGGTCAGAATATGTGTCCTGGTTGTGGGCCCGACCCCCAGTGGGGGGCATGCAGGAGGTGGCCAGTTGATGTTCTCTCTCATTAATGTCTCTGTCTCTCTCTCTCCCTTCCTCTTTCTCTAAAAATCAATAAAGGAAAAAACAATTTTAAAAAAGAAGATGTGATATATATATAAACGGAAAGTAGAATGGTGGTTACCAGGGGCAGGAGGTTGCTAAGAGAATAGATTTTAAATGTCCTCATAACACAAAAATTAATAATGATGTGATGTGATGGAGGTGTTAGATAACACTATGTTAGTAACCATTTTGCGATGTATACATGTATCAAATTAACATGTTGTACACCTTAAGCTTACACAATGTTATATGTCAATTATTTCTTAATAAAGATGCAAAACCTAATAAATATAATATACATAAAAAAACACATATGTATTTTTCCAGCTGTATTAAAATATAATTAAAGTTTATCAATTATATCTTTTTTTTGGGTACATGCCCTTAGCCACTAGGGCCTAGTGGGAACTGAACCTGGAACTCTCTGGTCCACAGGCTGAAGCTCCAACCGCTGAGCCAAACTGGCCAGAGCTCAATTATATCTTAATAAAGCTAAGAAATGTACATTATACACATGTATTTTCCAGATTTATTTCTATATTGATTATAATTAATATAACAAAATATATTCTATATTATATATATAATTAATTAATAATCAATATATCAAAAGAGAGACACTACAAGAAGACAGGGAAAGAATGGGAGCACATAGTAGGTAGCTTAGAACTCAGACAGGGGATACGCCTGGATATACCAGATGTCTTGGCCAGTTAATGTAAACCAAATTCTCTGCCTTTAGTTATATCAATGCTTTTACAATGGACCCATGAGTAGGGTGGCCATGATGACAAAGACATAGGCTATGCATGAATATGAGTTCATAGGCACGAAAGCTGATGGAGCTACTGCTTTGTTAAATGTACAACCTGGCAGCTGCACAGGACAGGCTGAGCCCCTAATACAGCACCAGTTTTCAGGAAGTGGATCAGCTACTTGATGCAAGTTTGGTACACTATACCCATTCCTCCTTGGAAAGGGTGAGTCACCTTGACTGGGATAAGTACATGTTCTAGGAGCATGATTTGATTTTTCTGTCTGTAATGCCTCAGCGAAGACCAGTATGTGATGCCTGAGAGAGCATCTGATGTACTGACATAGGATTCTGTAAAGTATCTCTTCAAGCCAGTTGACAAATTTTACATCAGAAGAGACGTAATAACAGGTCCATAATCATAAGACCCTATAGAACTACCCCATACTATATCACCCAGAAGCTGTCAATCTGACACTTTGTAGATTGGCCTACTAAAGAAGCATGTAAATTGCCAGTTTGGAGATGACACCTGCAAAGATGGAGCACTTGCCTTTTGGTTGGGAAGTACACTTTGAACCAAAGGCCATTGTGTGCTGCAATGTCTCCAATAGACAGAATACATGAGTCCAGAATCAAGGAACTCTCAGTAAGCCACATCCCACATCCACCCCCAGGAATTTGTGCATCCTACCCCTGCAATGTTGATTCTGTGCATTAAAGAAAAACACAAACAATGCAATTACAAAATTGCAAAGAACTTGAATAGACATTTCTCTAAAGAAGATATGGAAAAGATCAGCTAGTACATGAAAATACTATCAGCATTATTAGTTATTAGGGAAATGCAAATCAAAACCACAGTTAGATACCAACCACTTCATACCCACACGATGGCTATAATCCAATAAAAGAAAAACAGTAAGTGTTGGCAAGGATGTGGAGACATGGAACCCTCATGCATCTGTGATTAAAATGTTAAATGATTCGACCACTGTGGAAACAGTGTGCAGTTTCCTCAAAAAGTTAAACATATGCCCTGGGCAGTTTGGCTCAGCTATAGAGCGTCGGCCCACGGACCAGAGAGTCCCGGGTTTACCACTAAGGGCATGTACCTCGGTTGCAGTTTGTTCCCGGCCCTGGTTGGGGTTGTGTGGGTGGCAGCCATTCAATGTGTCTCTTTCACATCGATGTTTCTCTCTCTTCCCCCCTCTTGCTGTATCTGAAGATAAATGCAAAAATGTCCCCAGGTGAGGATAAAAAAAAAAAGTTAAACATATGACCTATCAATTTCAATTTCACTCATAGGTATATATTCAAAACTATTCAAAGAAGTACTAAAAAAATTACTTGTATATGAATGTTCATACTACATTATTCACAATCATCAAAAGGTGGAAACAATCCAAATGTCCATCAACAGATGAATGGATAATCATATTGTGGTATATACATACAATAGAATATTACTGAGATATATAAATGAATAAAGTACTGATACATACTAAACATGAATGAATTTCAACAACTACAAAGATAACATTTTCACTTATCACTTTGGCAAAAATTCAAAAGCATGACAACACATTTTTTTATGGGAAGCACCTGCTCACATGGTTGGTAGCAGTCCAAAATGGTACAAACTTTACGGAGTAGAAAATTTGGCAATATCTCACAAAACTACGCATGAGTTTACTCTTTTAACCAACAACTACACTTTTAGAAATGAACCTAATGTTACACCTCCAGCAATATAAAAAAATATACATATACCTGGCTGGTGTGGCTCAGTGGTTGAGTGTCAACCCATGCACCAAGAGGTCATTGGTTCCATTCCCAGTCAGGGCACATGCCCAGGTTGTGGGACAAATCCTCAGTAGGGGGCATGCTGGAGGCAGCCAATCGATGTTCTCTGTCATCGATGTTTCTATCTCTCTCTCCCTCTCCCTTCCTCTCTCTAAAATCAATAAAGATAAAAGGTTTTAAAAATGTATATATACACATGATTGTTCATTACAGCATATTTGCAATAGCAAAATCTTGGAATACATAGATGCCCATATATGGCAGGTTAGCTGCATGACTAAGGTGTGTGCACATGGAGGCAGAGAATGCAGCTATAAGAAAGGGGAAGTCAGGATATATTATTCAATGAAAACAGGAAGGTGCAAATGAACATATTTGTACAAGAAAAAAAGGAAATTAAGGATTCAAGTAACTATCTTTATCTTACACAAAAATTTCCAAAGAATTGATTGAAAAGGGGAAGGGGGCAGCTATTCAGCTCATTCTGTGAGGTCAGTGTAAACTTGCTACAAAACCGGTCAAGACAATAAGAGAAAAGAAAGTTACAGGCTCAGTTCTCTGGTGAACATAGATGTAAAATTCCTTAAAAGTAACAAACTGAACCAAACAAAAATGATAATACACAATGATCACATTAGGTTACTGTAGAAACGCAAGAATGGTTCAATGTCAGAAAATCTGAAATGTAATTCAATATGTAAACAGATTAAAGGAGAAAAATGCCATCTTAACATATGCAGAAAAAACTATAGATATAATTTCACATAAATCATTAAAAATGTTCTTGTTGTGTCAGGAATGAAAGAGAACTTTCTGAACCTGATAAAAGAGGTTCATGAGAAGCCTAAATCAGACACTATCCTAAAAAGGGAAACTTAAAAAGTTTTTATTTTAAATCTGTTATCAAGCAGGAATACACTATTGCCACTTCTATACAATAACGTATGGGGGTCCTGGCCTGCACAATGAGGCATTAAAAATGACATAAAGTCTGAAAAAGGAAAAATACAATTTATAATTGCCAAATGATGATTGACTACACAGAACACTGAAAAGCATGCACCAAAAAATTATGATAAAAAAAAAATGGTAGTGCCCTGGCCAGGTGCTCAGTGGTTAGCACGTCAGCCTGTGGTCCAGAGAGACCCGGGTTCAGTTCCCTCTAAGGGCACGTACCTCAGTTGCAATTTGTCCCCGGCCCTGGTTGGGTCGTGTGGGTGGCAACCACTCGATGAGTCCCTTTCACATCGATGTTTTTTTTTCTCTCTCTCTCTCCCTCCCTCCCACTCTATCTGAACAAAAAATGGAAAAATGTCCTCGGGTGAGGATAAAAAAAAAAATGGTAGAATTTAGCAAGGGAACTAATTACAGATCAATATACAAAAGTCATTTCTCTAAGTGCCCATCAATAGATGAAGGTATAATGAAGAAGTGGTGCATATATACAATGAAATATGATTCAGCCATAAAAAAGGATGACATTTTGTCACCTGCAGCAACATGGATGGACCTAGAGGGTATTGTGCTGAGTGAAATAAGTCAGACAGAAAGACAAATGCCATATGATTCCACTTATATGTGGAATCTCAAAACCAAAATAAACGAACAAGGAGAAAAGAAACAAACTTATAGATACACAGAACATTTTGATGGTTGCCAGCTGGGAGGGAGGTTAGGGGTAAAACAGGTGAAGGGATTAAGAAGTACAAATTGGTACAGAATTGTTGGGGATGTTAAGTACAGCACAGGGAAAATTGGCACTAATATTGTAATAACTATATGTGGTGCCCAGTAGGTACTAGATTTGTCAGGATTACTTCGTAAGTTATATAAATGTCTAATTACTGGGTGTACACCTGAAACTAAGATAATATTATATTATTGAACATAATTGAAAAGTATCAAAAGTCATTTTTCTACACTAGCAACAAACGGAAAGAAATAACTGAGGAGCCCTGGCCAGTTTGGCTCAGCAGTTGGAGCGTCGGCCTGCAGACCAGAGAGTCCTGGGTTCGGTACCCACTAGGGGCACGTACCAAAAAAAAAAAAGAAAGAACGGAGGAATTACTATACTATTTACAATTTCATTTAAAATTTCAAGCCTCTAGGGACAAATAAAGACATGGAAAACATATTTTGTGAAAGAACATTAACAAGACCTAGATGGATGAGAGATGTAATAAGGTCAAGCTTGCCCTGGCCAGTTATGCTCAGCGGTTAGAGCGTCAGCCTGCGGTCCAGAGAGACCCGGGTTCGGTTCCTGCTAAGGGCACATACCTCGGTTGCAGTTTGTCCCCGGCCCTGGTTGGGTCGTGCGGGTGGCGGCCACTCGATGTGTCTCTTTCACGTAGATGTTTCTCTCTCTCTCTCTCCCTCCCACGCTATCTGAACAAAAAATGAAAAAATGTCCTAGGGTGAGGATAAAAAATCAAAATAAAAAAAAAATAAGGTCAAGCTTAAGGGGATGATAAGGGTGTAGATTTGAAAACTCTACCTAGCCCTGGAGTGGGCGTGGTTGGGAGGTGCTTGGATTTCTGCCAAGCCCTCCTGCTTGGAATACACCTTGAAAAGCCAGTCCTGGGCATGCCTTCACTTTTCCCTCCTTCCCTCTCTTCTCCCCTAAGCTGTGCAGTCAAACCCAGCGGTCCTGAGCCAGGACTTACCACCCGTCCCGCCAGCAGCATGAAGCCTGTGCTGCTTCTCCAACTCCTGCTGTTGATTTATCTGGCACAACAGCTGGTGTCTGGGAGTCTCAAGCAACAATTTCTGAGTAGGTGTTGGGTCCGGGCCCAGGGGAGGGAAGAAGCATCTGTAGATGATGGGAAGATCTGATTCATGGGCACATCTCATGAAAAAAACACAGTATTATGTTCAAGAGTCCAGATTTTATTGTCAGTAAGATCTAGGTTTGAATCCCTGCTCTGTTGCTTACTGAGTGATCTTGGGCACAGTGTCTGGGCCTCGGATTTTATCTTTGTAATGGATATAATGATATTGGGGTAGTTGGGAGGAGAAACTGAGATAATGCATGCAGACATAGAACACTCTTACTGGACCATGGTAAATGCTCGGTAAGTATTAACTACTGCAAATGTTATCAGCCTCATCACCCAGCTTATTCTTGCTGCCCTTGTTCCTTCATGGGTACTGGGGCCAACTTTTCAAGCATTAACACAAAGAGAAAAATTAAGTTGATAGAACTCAAGGAGGAACCTACATAATCTTGTGCTTGGAGGATGTTTTAGGAAGAAAGGAAAGTCTTGCATTTTATTGCATATTTTAAAAATTCAGAGGTCCCCACACCATTACCAATGATTAGCATCAGTGGGAAGGTATAGTCCATCTCAGCAGCCACCATTGCCCAGCTCAACCTAACAAGAGCACTGGCCACAGCAATGTTGACCTTGACCAATACCAAAAGGGAAATGCACTATTATTCATCATGCCTGCACACTTCTGTAGGGAGAACATCTTCAGACTGGGAGCTCAGAGGAGGGATGTACATGGTATCTCATGTGTCGAGGTGGACAAGTTTTAAGGGTCTCAGAGAAGGCATGCAGGTTTGTAAGACCGAGGGAAGCTAAGCAAGCTGCAAGAGAATGGAGGTATCCAGAGTGGAGTTCATTGGAGAATCAAGGACTAAAATTTGGGTAGATGCACAAAGAGACTTTGAAAGACTAGTAAGTGCTGTGAGTGATATTGAAACTAGATACCCAAAAGAGGAGTCAAAACTTGAGAAGGTCAATCTTTCTGAGATCCCTGGCTCCTTCTGCATGCTATTCCATTGAACCCCAAGCTCTCCCAAATGGAAACAAGTTCCAATTTCTTGCACTGACTTAGTGAGCTATAGGATGCCTGGGAGACCCAGGGTGAGTCTGGGTGCTGGTCTCTGCCAGATTATCAGCAGCTTGGGCCTGGGTTTCTTTCACCCCATCTCTGCTGTCATTTACTGTTATACTTATAGCCCAACTTTATTCATTTATTCTTCGGAGATCAGCTTTTATATCCTACAGACCCCATTCTAATTGTAAATACCAGCGGAGTAATAAATCAGCAGGGGCTTATAGAACACCCCACCTTTGACATTTGTCCCAAAGAAAGGGCAAGTCACAAGGTACAAAATGTAAGGCCTGGCTTAGATAAGTGGGTTAATGGAACCTATCCTTAATGCCTTAGAATTTAGGAACTGAGAGAAGATTGTGAGTTGAAGGCCTAGGGCAAGATCTCCTGGTGGAGGTGGTCTTGGCTTTGACCTGTGTACCGGGAGGTAAGGGGAATGAAATGTCAGCATGAAGATGCATATTCTTCTCCTACAGTAGAAAGTGGGGCATCCTGGTGCTCAGCAGAGATCTGGGAAGAAGGAGAAGTTGATCTTTGACCCAAAAGCTGACCTCACTTGAACTACCCACCTTTCTCCCCATGAAAGAAGTCACCCCCAGAACTCATTTGTGATTTGGGTTCTAGCATTCTGATGCCAATACTTTTAGTGTGCTGTGTGGTCTTCATCCTTTCCCAAAATGTTCCCTTCCGCTCATTTTCCCTATACACACATAACACGTGTTAGGTTGTTCTGAGAGGTTTTACAGCTCGCTTGAGACTAGGTAATGGATCAGTGCCTATGACCTACATACCCCTTTCTTGTTCACCATGCACACCACTCATCCCCTTGATCTGGACCCAACCAGACCTATAAGAACTTGGCATCTCATCTGCAAGGAAGGTGAATAACCAATGGATGTAGGGTTCTGACAAACTGTGTCTTTGATCAAATATCCAAGCCCTGGTTTTCCCTGCTTAGAACTATGGAAGGCAGCAGCTGCTAAGAAAACAATCGTACTTCACTTCCCTGTGACCACACGAGCGACATCAGGGTGGCTGGTTTCCTGGCAGTCCCCTGGACTTCTGGAGCTCTGCATGTTACTCCAGGCTGTTGTTTAGGACCTTTTCTTTCCTGTTCTGCGTTCCAGAGTACATTTTGGAACCTCCACCCTGCAGAGTGGACCCTGAAAACTGTACTCAGTTCTGTACATTGCAAGATGATTGCACAAAAGGACTTGAATGCTGTTCTACCTTCTGCGGGATAGTCTGTACAGTAAACTACATTAAAACCCATAAAAGGTAAGGGGCTTCGCCCGACCAGTGTGGCTCAGTGGTTGAGCATCGACCCATGCTCCAAGAGATCACTGGTTCGATTCCCGGGCAGGGCACAGGCCCAGGTTTTGGGCCAAATCCTCAATGAGGGACATGCAGGAGGCGGCCAATTGATGTTCTCTCTTTTCGATGTTTCCATTTCTCTCTCCCTCTCTCTGAAATCAATTTTTTTTTTTTTTTTTTTAATAAATAAAAGGTAAGGGGCTTCTCATGCCCAGCCCTGACTCTGGGGCTGCTAGTGGGAGCTCAACAGAGGAGTCTCTTACCAGCCACTACAATGGATCTCTTTTTCTCTCTAATGTTCTCCTTCTCTTTACCAAGAATAATTTCCATAAATGTAATGATTAAGAGCCTTCCTCTACTCCTGAACTTCAGAATCTTTCTCTCTTCATTACCACATCTGTGAATCTCTGAATCTGCCTGTCTGAATACACCCACAAACCCTTCCATCCACAGACCTTGCCCTGTCCAAGAACCCACTTTTATCCTGGAGTCTGGGACACTCTATCTATCTGGGGGCTGCAAGTGTCACCATAATCCAAAAGCGAATTATTCTGCTTTTGCTTTCTCTCTTCCACCAAACACCATCATTTGACCCCTAGTGTTCCTGGGTGGAGATCTTCCAACCCAACAGAAGCTTTAGTTAATCACTGGGAAAATTAACCAAAGTCTGCTGAGTGGAGATACTCCCAGAGCAGAGAAAGGGCATTAGAGTGCTGAGGAACCATCTAGTTTCTAATCCTATCTTGCAACGGTCTCTCTATGACCTTGAGTAAGACAATTTCCCATTTTTGCTTTTCTTTTTCTCATGCATAAAATGGAGATTTATTTTTCCAAACTTGCAAGATTGTAAGTCCCAAATGAGGTCTCAAAAGATCCACAAGCCAGGAGACTCAACCAGTGAGCTACTAAAATGTCTTGTTTGCCATGGCCAGTTTGACTCAGTGGTTAGAGCCTTGGCCCATGGGCCAAAGTCTCGGGTTCGATTCTGACCGAGGGCACGTACCTCGGTTGCAGATCGTCCTCAGCCCTGGTCGGGGTCGTGCGGGAGGCAACCAGTCGCTGTGTCCCTCTCCCACCAATGTTTCTCTCTCTCTTCTTCCCTCCCTCCCTCCCACTCTATCTGAAGAGAAATGGAAAAATATCCTTGGGTGAGGATTTAAAAAAATAATAAAATGTCTTGTTCTCTGCTGCGTTCCCTGCCCTGAGCACAATACTCTACATGTGAGACAAGGTACAAAGTGAGGAAATACGGGCCTGAAGCCAGACCCCTAGACTCAAATCCTGGCTCTGCCACTTCTTCATTGAGTGACCTCAGACAAGTTAATTCACCTCTCTCTGGGCATCAACTTCTTCGTCTTTAAAACCCAAACAATAATAATGAGATTAAAATGCAAGTGCTGCATAATAATTACTAGGCAAATTTTAGCAATTAGGCAGTCATTTGTCTCTCAATAGACTGGCTCTCGCAATTAAACTTCAAACTTGCAAGATTGTAAGTCCCAAGTGAGGCAGAAGCCTGAGTATGACTGTTGTCACCAAGTTCTTTGAGGTTCTGCTTTTCTTATGGTAGGCAACCTAGCTTCATGGTCTAGTTTTAAAGATGAAAGTAATAAAAGATTTTTTAAAAATTATATCTCTAAGAATAAAATTTCACCAGATAATATTTGAAAATATTTTTCTTCCACAGAACCAAAAAGAAATACTGGAAGAACACGAAGGGCAAATGAGGCAGGTTTCCAAGGGCATTTGGTAAGTATCGGGGCTTGGCCTGGCAGTCTTGATGTGACTTCCCCCAGTTTTCCTCTTATAGCCTCTCTGGAGACACCAATAGTCCCATAAGGTCAGAAGAGCCTTTGTCATTTAGACTGTGTCCCTCCTCTGTTATTCCCCTCCTGGGGCTATGTTCTCACTCCCTGGGGCAGGATGTGGTCCAGGGTGAGTTATGCAACATAGAACAGGCAGAATCATGACCCAGGGGGGAACACAGGGCACTCAGATCTGAGCCTGTGCCAGGGAACAGACTCTGCCAGCCTCCAGGTTGACAGTGTCCTAAGCAGGAAGTCAAGCTGAGCCCTTCACACCCTGTGTGGTCTTGGTTCGCCCACCCTCCACCTCTGAGACCGTCAGCTTCCTCATGTCAAAGATGAAGAGGACATCGTGCCTGGGATTTTGTGAGACGACATGAGACCATGTGAAATGGAAGAACCTGGTCATTGCAAAGATTCTGTAAAGGTTAGAAGCTGCCAGCAACTCACTCTTTCTGGGTTCCAGGTTTTTCCTCTTTAGAAAAAGGAAAAGTGGGGGGAAAGGCTATAACACCTGGGTTCTACCAGGAGCTCAGTATCTTCCCGCTGCAGGGGCCCTGGATTACCTAACAATGCTGATCCATGGACTGGTGGCCAGTGTGTGGCCTGAGTAGTTAATTAGGTACAAGGTGCAGAGGAAGTTAGCATGGCTGACTCACTGGGGCCCGAACAAGCATGAACGTGTGCTCACACACCCACGCCCCTCCACTGGCCTCCACGGGCTACCATTGCTCAAACTCCTTCACACAGTGTTAATATAAGGACAGTCTAAGTGAACATACCACTGTTCTAACTTGCCAACTCTGGTGACTTCAGAAGGATGATTAGAAGACCCTAAGCTCCTCATTTTCCCCCCAAACAGCGTAAAACAAAATCCACCAAGTTATGAATAGTAGCTTTGTTTTGATGGTGGAGTTACAGAGGGATCCATTTTGCTCACCTTTCTTGGGACACTGGTAAAGTAATAAAAATGATCTTTGTGTGTGTGTGTGTGGTTGTTGTTAATCCTCACCCCAAAATATTTTTCCATTAATTTTTTTTAAGATAGAGTGGGGAGGGGGGACTTGGTCAGGAATTGAACCCGCGATTCTTCAGTCCACAGGCCAACACCTCTAACTGCTGAGCCAAACTGGTGGCTCCATTCACTTCTGCTGAGTGGATTTTCAGTTTCCTGTTTCCACTGAGTTTTTCCATTGATGCTCTATCCCCTGCCTTCAACTCAGGCCTCCTAACTCCTCGTTCCCTTTCATACCTAGAAATCTGCCTCACTAAACTTGGTCTCTCTCCAAGACTCTAGGCCCTTTCTCCCTCTGTGCTCTGACTCCAGATCTTCTCTCTGTCCAGAGGTCTTCCTCCCACTGTCCCAATGAGCTCCCACTCATGCTTCAGGTTTCACATTAAATAAAAACCTCCCCGGAAGCTTCACCAATTCACCCCAGATGAAATGAGTCATTGTCTTTGTCCTTTCTCAGGACCCTGGCTTACCTCTGTATTAACCCTTATCCCGCTGCGCTGCGATTATTTAACGTCGCATTTTTTCTGTCTAGGATATGGTCTCATAAAAGCTGCAACTGTGTCTGACTTCGTTACCTCAGAACACTAGAACCAAACTCCGGGCCTTGCACATACCGAGGCCACAATTCTGACTTTTCTAATAGGATGCAAAGGAGGCTGGCAGGGAGTAGACTAGTCCTAACATTTACTGAATTGTTCTCACAAAGAAAAGCTTCATTGCATAGTCCAGAACCCCTGAGTTATCCGCTGCCTGCTGGACGCTGGACTCAGCCTTTTTTTTTTTTTTTTATCCTCACCCGAGTACATTTTTCCATTTTTTGTTCAGATAGAGTGGGAGGGGGAGAGAGAGAGAGAAACATCGACATGAAAGGGACACATCGAGTGGCTGCCACCCACACGACCCAACCAGGGCCGGGGACAAACTGCAACCGAGGTACGTGCCCTTAGCGGGAACCGAACCCGGGTCTCTCTGGACCGCAGGCCAACGCTCTAACCGCTGAGCCAAACCGGCCAGGGCTCAGCTTTTTTTTTTTTTTTTTTTTTTATCCTCACCCGAGGATATTTTCCATTTTTTGTACAGATAGAGTGGGAGGGAGAGAGAGGAAGGGAGAGAGAGTGAGAAACATCGACGTGAAGGGACACATCGAGTGGCTGCCACCCGCACGACCAACCAGGGCCGGGGACAAACTGCAACCGAAGTACGTGCCCTTAGCAGGAACTGAACCCGGGTCTCTCCGGACCGCAGGCCGACGCTCTAACCCCTGAGCCAAACCGGCCAGGGCTCAGCCTTTTTTTTTTACATTTTTTTCTTAAAGACTAATTTATATTTGCTTTTGAAAACTTAGAATAGGCTGGGGGAATTTTTTTTTTTTTTTTAAATAAAAGATAAGAAAAGAAAAAGGAATCTTGGAAATATGTGTTCATGAGGGGTACTGGGGCAAAGTAAGGACTAAGGGTCCTGGCTACTCTGGGACTCAGCCCAGCTCTGCCTTTGCTGACCTGGTGATGCTGGGTGTCTCCAACTCCCCAGTCCCTTCATCTGGAAAGGAAGCCAAATAACACCTCGCCTCAGGAGTGTCAGGCGTGAAATGAGATGACACAGGCAAAACCCATACCCCAGGGCCTGGCAAGAATCTAAGGAGAAAGTTACTATTATTATTTGTGTCCTCTCAATCCTTCCTCTATCCAAAATTCCTGTTTTATAACGAAATCTAAGTGTACATTTCACTTTAAACTCTATGCTTTGTAAAAATTTCTCTAGGTTCCATATAAATCAGCCCCCAAAGAAGACAAGCGCTGTGTCTCTGATCTTTGAAATATCTTCTAAGACCGAACAAAGTATAGTTATGAAAAGTACTCCATCCCTGAAAGATAAAGTGATTAAACCATGTGATGAAGGACCAGCTAGCTGAACAATGATCTCAATTCCTCTACTAAACCTCCAGCAACTGTAAAAGATGTTGCTTCCCTCTGCAAATCTCATGGGAATGTTACCAACTTCGAAATGTATGGTTACCTAGTCCACAATGCCACTCTTCCCCAATCACGTGCCCATCAGATGAACTCTTCCCAAGATAAATTTATCACAATTCTATGTCCTATTCCTCCCTTCTGTGACACCTTCTGATCTGGCTGATCCTTGATGATCTCTGGCCCAGAGATGAAAACATTGTTCGGAAAACTGCAGTTCATTGACCACTATGAGCTGGTTCAACCATGTGGTTCAAGTTCACCTAGTGAGCCAGGCTTCTATAAGGTTGGCCCATTCACACTACGGCTATCATGGTTTTAATGATCTGAGCTTGATCTGTCTGTTACTACAGGCACTGGTCACAGAAGGCCATTTAAATGTAAATTTATATTAATTAAAATTCAATAAAATAAAAGATTCCATCAGCTCCACAGTCTCACTAGTTATATTTCAAGTGCTTGATAACTTCGTGTGGCTCATGGCTACTGTATTAAACATGGTAGTTATAGAACATTTCCATCATCACAGAAAGTCCTTTTGCAAAGCATTATTTTGAGCTGTCCAAATAGTAATGGCTAATTAAAGGTCAGGATGTCAGATAATTTTACAAGGCTTTAATATTATAGAAGATGTTTAATTTAGTGTATTAGTACTCGATTCCAATAAATTTGAAGAAAGAATTCCAAGATAGTACTAATTGTTTTTTTTCTTTTCTTTTTTTTAATTTTAAGGATCTTATTGGCTTTATTCAATGATTCATAAATTAGGAAGCATCCAATCTAACAGAATGGTGCTCTAAGAAGATGTACAAAATGGAAGACTCAAAGGTGGAAAGAAGCAGAAACAAGAAATTATACTGGAGAAATGGCTTGGTTATTGGGAGGCCATTTTCTTTTAATCGAATTGATTGGGGCGACATTGGTTAAGAAAATTATGTAGGTTTCAGGAGTACAATTCTATAATATATCATCTGTATATTGCATTGTGTGTTCACCATCCCAAGTCAAGTCTCCTTCCATCACCATTACCATTTACCACCCCTTTACCCTCTGCTACCTCCCCCATCCCCCTTTCCCTCTGGTAATCACCATACTGTTGTCTGTGTCTATGAGTTTTGTTTTGTTTTGCTTTTGCTTAATCCCTTCATTATTTCATAATACTTTCTTACAATCCTTTGTATTTCTTTGCTGTCAGTTGTTACTTCTCCTCTTTCATTTCTAATTTTATTTATTTGAATCCTCTCTCTTGTTTTCTTGATGAGTCTGGTTAAAAGTTTGTCAATCTTGTTTATCTTTTCAAAGAACCAGCTCTTGGTTTTACTGATCTTTTGTATTGTTTTTTTTAGACTCTATTTTGTTTATTTCTGCTCTGATCTAGATTATTTCCTTTCTTCTACTCACTTTGGGCTTTATTTGTTGTCCTTCTCCTAGTTTTTTTAAGTGTAAAATTAGATTTATTATTTTTTTTTTTTTTAGATTTTTCTTATTTCTTGAGGTAGACCTGTAGTGCTATTTATTTCCCTCTTAGGACTGCTTTTGCTGTGTCCCATAGATTTTAGGTTGTTGTGTTCTCATTTTTATTTGTTTTAAGGTATCTTTTGATTTCTTCCTTGATCTCATTGTTAACCCATCAATTGGTTAGTAACATGTTATTTAGCCTCCATGTCCTTGTGTGTTTTCAGCTTTTTTCTTGTGATTGATTTCTAATTTCATATCATTATGGTCAGAGAAGATGCCTGATATGATTTCAGTCTTCTCAAATTTACTGAGACTAGTTTTTGTGTCCTAACATGTGGTCTATCCTAGAAAATGTTCCACATGCACTTGAAAAGAACGTATAGTCTGCTGCTTAGGAGTAAAACGCTCTGAAGGTATCAATTAAATCTATCTCATCTAGTGTGTCATTTCAGGCCATTGTTTTCTTTCTAATTTTCTGTCTGGAAGCTCTATCCATTCATGTCAATGGGGTGTTAAAATCCCCCTACTATGACTGTATTACTGTCAATCACTCCCTTTATGTCCATCAAGATTTGGTTTATATATTTAGGTGCTCCTATATTGGGTTCATAAATGTTTACAAGGGTCATATCCTCTTGTTGGATTGCTCCCTATATCATTATGTAATGTCCTTCATTGTCTCTTACCACAACCTTGTTGTTGTTGTTTTGTTTTGTTTTGTTTTTAGTCCTCACTCGAGGATATATTTCCATTGATTTTTAGATAGTGTGGGAGGGAGTAAAGGAGGGAGGGAGAGAGAGAGAGAGAGAGAGAGAGAGAGAGAGAGAGAGAGAGAGAAACATCTATGTGAAAGAGACACATCAATTGGTTGCTTCCCACATGACCCCAATCAGGGTTGGGGATCAAACTGCAACCGAGGTATGCGCCCTTGACCAGAATTGAACCCGTGACTCCTTGGTCCATGGACTGAAGTTCTAACCACTGAGCAAAACAGGCCAGGGCTACATCCTTTGTTTTAAAGTCTATTTTGTCAATAAGCTGATGAAAAAAATAGACCCAGAGACATAGAGAGGAGTATAGTTCAGACTGACAAATCTCAGAGAAGGGGGACAGGGAGGATGGATTAGATAAGCCAAAGAACTTATATGCATGTATGCATAATCAGTGGACATAGACAACAATGCTGGGGGCGTGGGGGGTGGGATGAGGAGGAGGGTTTCTAGGGGGTTAAAAGGAGAAACATCTGTAACAAAAATAAATTAATAAAAGTTGAAAAAAAAGCCCTGGTTTGGCTCAGCGGTTGGAGCGTCGGCCTGTGGTCCAGGGACACCCGGGTTCGGTTCCCACTGGGGGCATGTGCCTCGGTTGCTGTTTGTCCCCAGCTCTGGTTGGGCAGGGTCATGTGGGTGGCAGCCACTCAATGTGTACCCTTCACGTCGATGTTTCTCTCTTCCTCTCTCTCCCTCCCACTCTGTCTGAACAAAAAATGAAAAAATGTCCTCAGGTGAGGATAAAAAAAAAAAAGAAGTTGAAAAAGAAAAATTTAAAGTAGAGGCCTTGCCTGTAATAAGAGATTATCAGAAATCAACTTTTTGACCAGTCTATAGGGCATGGCAAACATCTAATTACTCAACATCTGCTCTTCTTATCATCTTACCTTATCCTTAGCTCAAAATGTTATATATACCTCATTTTCCGTTTCTGTCTAAACCTCTCTTGTATGTGGGGTCTCTAACTCTCTCCTGTATGTGGGATTCATATACATACATATGTAATTAAAATTGTTTTTTTCTCTTGTAAAAAAAAAAAACAAAAACTCTATTTTGTCCAGCCTGGCCAGTGTGGCTCAGTTCACTGGCTGAGTGGTCCCAGTTTGATTCCCGGTCAGGGCACATACCCAGGTTGTGGGATAGACCCCAGTGGAGGGTGTGCAGGAGGCAGCCAATCAATGTTTCTCTCTCACATGGATATTTCTATCGCTCTCTCCCTTCCTCTTGATCTAAAAAATTAATAAAAACATTTAAATTTTTTTATAAAGTCTATTTTGTCCAATATAAGTTTTGCTATTCCAGCTTTTTATTTCATTTCCATTTGCATGAAATACCTCTTCCATTTCTTTACTTTTAGTCTATGTGTATTTTTCATTCTGAGGTGGGTCTCTTTTAGACGGCATATATGTGGGTCTTGTTTTCTTATCCATTCAACTAACCTATGTCTTTTGATTGGAGCATTAAGCCATTTACATTTAAATTAAATATATATATATATTTTATCCTCACCCGAGGACACTTTTTCATTCTTTGTTCAGATAGAGCAGGAGGGAGGGAGAGAGAAACATCGATGTGAAAGGGACACATCGAGTGGCTGCCACCCGCACGACCAACCAGGGCCGGGGACAAACTGCAACCGAGGTACGTGCCCTTAGCGGGAACCGAACCCGGGTCTCTCCGGACCACAGGCGGACGCTCTAACTGCTGAGCCAAACCGGCCAGGGCTAAATTAAATATTTTTAACTTATTTTTATTGTTGAATGTATTACATATGTCCTCCCTTTTTCCCCCATGACCTCCTTCTCACTCCTGTCCCCTCCTGCCTTCCCCATGGGTTATACATATATGCATATAAGTTCTTTGGTTTATCTCTTCCTACCCTTCCTCCTCCCTTCCCTTTAAGGTTCACCAGCCTAACAACCAATCTGTACTTCTTAATCCCTTCACCTTAAAGTAATTATTGATAGATACATATTTATTGCCATTTTATTCTTTTAATTATGTCCCTCTGTTGTTATTGTTTTTTGCTTGGCTTTGATTTCCCCCTCATTTTTCTTAAGGAAAAACCTTTAATATTTCCTTAATACTGGTTTGGTGGTAACAAACTCCTTTAGCTTTTTCTGATCTGGGAAGCTCTTTATTTTTCATTCAATTTTAAATGATAGCCTGGCTGGATAAAGTAGACTTGGTTGTAGGTCCTTGTTTTTCATCACTTTGACTATTTCATGTCAATCCCTTCTGGCCTGAAATGTTTCTGTTGAGAAATCAATTGATAGTCTTACTGTAGCTCCCTTGTACTACTTTTAAGATTCTCCCTTTGTCTTTAACCTTTGACATTTAATTATTATGTGTCTCGGTGTGCGTCTCTTTGGGTTCATCTTGTTTGGAATTCTCTGTGCTTCCTCTTGTGTGTCCTTTTTCTTCACCAAGTTAAAAATTTTTTAATCATTATTTCTTCAAATATGTTCTGGATCCCTTGCTCACTCTATTCTTCTTCTGGTACCCCTATGATGCGGATGTTGTTATGCTTCATTTTGTTCCAAAGGTCCATTAAACTGTCCTCATTTCTTAAATTTCTTTTTTCTTTTTGCTGCTCTGATTGGGTATTTTCTGATACCTTGTCTTCAAAACTGTTGATTCAATTCTCTGTTTCACCCAACCTACTGTTTATTCCTTCTGATGCATTCTTCATTTCAGATATTGTATTCTTCACTTCTGACTGCTTATTTTTATAATTTCTATTTTTTTATGCTGTTGTAGTTCTCACTAAGTTCCTTGAGCTTCTTCATAACCATTTTTATTAATTCTATATCTAATCAATTGCCTGCCTCCATTTTATTTAGCTCTTTTTCTGAAGATTTCTCCCATTCTTTCATTTGGGCATGTTTCTTTGTCTCTCCCATTTTGGCTGCTTCCTTGTGTTTGTTTCCATGTATTAGTTTTCTGTTATGACTCCCAATCTTGGTAGAGTGGCCTTATGTAGTAGGTGTCCTGTGGGACCATGTGGCACAGTCTCCTTGGTCACCTGACCTGGGTGCTCCAGGAATGTCCCTTGCATGGATTATGTGGCCCCTCATGTTGTAATTGTGTCTTGATTGCTATTGGCCCATTTGTGTGTGGGGTTGATGCTCAGGCTGGCTGACTGTGAGGATCAACCCCAACCACAGTGCTGATCACACACAGCAGAACTCACCTTAGCAGAATTTGGTCAAGATCTCCCTTTTGATATGCCATATGTGAAGCTAATTGAATTCTGCTCTGATGTTGTCTGAAGCTGGCCACTGGGTATGTTGGTTCTGGGGCCTCTTGGGAGGGACTCTTGTGCAGGCCAATGTCAGTGACTAGCCCTGGGAAACCTGTTTGGAGCTACAAAGCAATCCAGTTTGTGGTTGCCTCTGCTGGGCCTGGATATGCACAGGAAAGACCAATCTGCACAGGGCCTGGGGGCAGGTCAGCTAAAGTCTCAAGGCACCCCAAGATTTGCTTCTGCCTGCCTCTTCCTACCAGCTGCCTGTTGGTCTCAATCACTGAAAGAACCTCTGATAGTACACAAGTTGCATGAGGTAGGTTCTCAGTGAATCACCAAGTAAGGATAAGTGATGTTCACCAGATTGATACAGGTTCAAACTCAGTGCCAGTGCTGAGTCCAAAGCCAGTCAACAAGTTTATCAAGTTTAACTGCCACACACTGGGTGCTTGCACACCTTTGTCATGGAAGGGGTCTCAGGGAGTAAAGCAGGGTGAGGTCAGGAGAGTTTATCAGACCCAAACAGACCAAGATTTGGTCATGTGAAGAGAGAGCTCTGCACCATCACTTGTGCTAGGGAAAATGGCCCCACAACTCAGCTGTGTCTCCAGGATTCTGCCCAGACATTGGCAGGATGAAGCCCCCAAGAGTCAGGAGGGTGGGACCACCGGGAGCCCTGAGAGCGGGACTAGTGAATCTTCTGTGAAGGGAGGTGCCAGTTAGATTCCCAGAGTTGTGGGAGGAATAGCCCCAGCCCCAAAGCCACACCACTCAGTCACTGAAACCCCCTGAGTCTGTCCAGACTTCTACAATCCAGTCCAGGCAGCTGACTCCTCAGCAGGGCATGAACTCTGCAGCGTGGGGTGACAGGGAGTTCAGAGAGTGGGGCTATTGCATTCCCCCAGGATGATGCCATAGGGAAGGTAGTGCTCCACCCCCCACCCCCCCAAAATGGCATCTGTGATGTGGGAGAATCACTCAACACAGGGATCCTGGCAGCTGTCTCTTCTGCCTTCTCCTCAGAGCCACAAACTCAAGTCTCTCCTCACACAACTCTACTCTGCTCTGTCCTCCCTCCATGGCTACAAATAAGATATTGTTGATTGCCCTTTAAAAGGGTGCCTGTGTCTCTAACAGACTTTCCTCTCTCCCCGGCAGACAGAATCCCCACTAATTCCCTGGCAGTCAGATATTATATGGGTGCCTCTTCCAAGACCTGGTGCTCTAGGCTGGGGAGCCAGACTTGGGCTTGAGACACACTCTTCTTAGGGGGAAGCTTTGTAGCTGAGATATCCCTCTGGAAGCTCAGCCACCACCCATGGGAATGGGGCCAGCACTTTTCACATCTATGCCCTTCCTATCAGTCTTGATGTGGTTTCATCTGAAAATCCTTGATTATAAGACTCCTTTATCTAGCCTTCAGTTGGTTATTCAGGTTGATTGCTTTATATTTAGTTGTAATTCCAGTCTGATCCTGGGAAGAGGTGAGTGTAGTTTCCACCTACTCTGCCACTGTCTTGGGTCTACTGTACTAATTGTTAAAGCATGTATTTTAACTTTCTACTCTGGGTACAATATGAGTATAATATGAAAGGAGCCTGCAGTAGGAACAGGTAGTAAAGGGATTGGGGAAATTAAGATATTCTCTTTTATAGGCACCCACAATATGGACTTTCCAACTGAAGGAATTGGGCATGATATAAGAATGGGCCCCTGTTTTTGGAGGATTAGGCGGGTGTTAGACTGAAGGACCCATAGGCAACTCACCAAGTGAAGATTATTACTATAAGTTATAGTACTGATGAAATATGATATAGACAAAGATGTTCATCAATACTCCTTATAAATATAAACTAGTTGAATCAACTTTAATATTTGACAATATGAGATGAGTTATACGAATAATGGTATATCCATAGTGTGAAACTAATGTATTCATGATAGACTATGCAATGGGACTTTTTCTGTTGTCTCATAGATCTTCGCTGAGACTTCATGGCTAAAGTCAACCATCAATAAGTGCTTATTCTTTCTAAAGAGATGCCTGGTGAGGGGTTTTAAAAGAACCAACCATTCAGAGTTGAATCTTCTGCCAGAAGGGACAACTGCCATTCCAGCACCGAGCTGAGTGCAGCTGAACTGCAAAAACATGAGACCCACTACTGTGCTACTGCCCAAGCAGAGCATGAAAGAATACTTGGAAGCCTGGCTGGTGTGTCTCAGTGGTTGAGCACTGACCCATGCACCAAGAGGTCACCGGTTCAATTCCTGGCCAGGGAGGAGGCAGTGGGGAGCAGCTAAGGCCAAGCAACCTAAGTCCACCAGAGCGCTTTACACCATCAGACCAGGAGACCCCACTGTGTCAGCGCAGCTAGGACACAGTAGCAGTGCTATGGAGCTGCCTGCTGCAGTAGCCACAACCAGTGGGGAGCTGAGCACCATCCCCCCATAGCAGAAGCCTGATAAGAGCCCAGCACATTCCCACACAGCAGCAGTGAGTGGGTGGGAGTGGAGCCCCACCCCCAACAGCAGCTGAGGCTCTGGAACCGAGACACACTCTCAGCAGCAGAGGCTTGGGAGCAGACATCCATCCCCAGGCAGCAGCAGCACAGATCAGCAGCTGAGACCCATCCCCAGTGGCATCATCAGAGGTTGATCAGGAGCGGTGCCCCATTCCAAGCAGCAGCAAGACTCCAGCTGCCGAGACCTGCCTCTGACAACTTCAGCAGTGGATTTGAAGTGGAGCCCTTCCCCTGGCAACAGCAAAACCTCAGGAGGGGAGCATCCTCAGCCTCCAACACCAGCAGAGGATTGGGAGCTGAGAGCACCCCCTGGCAACAGCAGCAGCAGTAGCAGCACAAACCAAGAGCTGACACTTGTCCCCAGCAGCAACTGATAAGGAGCTGAGCCCCACCAGGCATCAGAATACCCCCAGAAGCACATCAGCACAACCCATGCACCCCAGCAGAACACCAGCTGGACTCACGCACACCAGCAGCATACCAGCAAGACCCTCCCACCCCAGAAGAACACCAGCAGGACCCATGCACCCCAGCAGAGCACCAGTGGAACCCACCCACCCCAGCAAAACACCAGCAGGACCCACGCACCCCAGCAGCATACCAGCGGGACCCACCCACCCACACACCAGCAGGACCCAAGTACCCCAGCAGAACACCAACTGGACCCAAGCACACCAGCAACGTACCAGCTGGATCTACACATCCCAGGCAGCAGCAACACAGATCAGCATCTGAGACCCATCTCCAGCAGCATCAGCAGAGGCTAATCAGGAGCGGGGCCCCAGCTCAAGCAGCACAAGACTTGGGCAGCCAAGACCTGCATGACAGACCAGTACCAGCCACCAGTTGTCAATCCTCCAGGACTCACAGCAGGCAAGAGGTGCCACACACCAAGACACTCTGGGAGGCATAGCAGCCTTATTTGATACACACTGACCTGACCTGCCTACACATGCCAACATCCCTCATCAGGCCTAGAACTACCGGACTGCTAAAATGGTGAGACAAAGAAACAACACCCAAATGGAAGAAAAGGGGTAATCACCAGAAAAGAAACTATAGGAAATGGAAGAAAGCAATTTGTCAGATAAAGAATTCAAAGCAATAATTTTAAGGGTGTTCAAACAGTTTAGTGAGAACTACAAGCAACTTAATAAGAATTATAAAGAGGTTAGTGGGAACTACATCAGCTTAAAAAAAGAAGTAGAAGCTATGAATAAAAGTCAAGAAGAAATAAAAAATATCATAGCTGTTATGAAAAGTACCTTAGAAGGATTCAATAGTCAATTAGAAGAAGCTGAAGACAGAATCAGCGAGTTAGAAGACAAGGCAGAAAAAAACACCCAAATAGAGCAGTAAATGGGGAAAAAGTGAAAAAGCAGAAGGAGAGTTTAAGGAAGCTTTGGGACAATACGAAACATAACAACATTTGCATCATAGGGGTACCAGAAGGAGAAGAATCAGAGAAAGAAATAGAGAATCTGTTTGAAGAAATAATGACAGAAAACTTCCCAAAATTGGTGAAGTAGCAACCGACACCACAGAAATACAAAGGATTATCAAAACATACTATAAACAATTATATGGCAAAAAATTGGACAATCTAGGCAAAATGAACAAATTTCTAGAAACACACAGTATCCCAAAACTGAACCAGGAAAAGATAGAAAACTTGAACAAACCAATAACAACAAAGGAAATTGAAGGTGTAATTAAGAAACTTCCAGCAAACAAAAGCCCAGGCCTGGATGGTTTCACAGGAGAGTTTTACCGAACATTCAAAGGTCTAATATCAATTTTCTTCAAACTATTCCAAAAAGTTCAAGAAGATTGAAGATTTCCAAACTCATTTTATGAGGCCAGCATATTCCTAATCCCAAAACCAGATAAAGACACTACAAAGAAAGAAAACTACAGGACAATATCCCTGATGAACACAGATGCCAAAATCTTTAACAAAATGTTAACAAATCGTATCCAGCGATACATCAAAAAAGTTATTCAACATGACCAAGTGGGATTCACCCGAGGGATGCAAAAATGGTACAATATTCGCAAATCAATGAATGTGATACAACACATAAGCAAAATAAAAGATAAAAACCATATGATCATATCAATAGATGCTGAAATAGCATTTGACAAAATCCAGCACCCATTTCTGATCAAAAGGCTCAGCAGTGTGGAAATAGAGGGATCATATCTCAACATAATAAAGGCCATATATGAAAAATCTACAGCCAACATCATACTCAATGAGCAAAAACTAAAAACATTCCCCTTAAGAATGGGAACAATATCCCTGATGAACACAGGGATGCCCACTTTCCCCACTCTTATTCAACATGGTACTGAAAATCTTAGCCACAGCAATTAAACATGAAGAAAAAATAAAAGGGATCCAAATTGGAAAGGAGGAAGTGAAACTGTAATTATTTACAGATGACATGATATTATAAATAGAAAACAATAAAGACTCCATCAAAAATCTACTAGAGTTAATAAATGAATTTGGCAAAGTAGCAGTATACAAGATTAACGTCAAGAAATCAACGGCATTCTTATACACCAATGATGAACTCACAGAAAAAAAAACAATACCACTTACCATTGCAGCAAAAAAATTAAGATACCTAGGAATAAACTAGAAGTAAAGGACATCTTCACAGAAAACTACAGGTCATTGAAAAAAGAAATAGAGGAAGATATAAAAAAGTGGAAGCACATACCTTGTTCATGGATTGGAAGAATTAACATCATTAAAATATCCATACTACCAAAAGCAATCTATGGATTCAATGCAATCTCCATCAAAATGCCAACGACATATTTCACAGAACTAAAACAAACACTCCAAAAGTTTATATAGAACCAAAAAAGACCTCAAATACCCACAGCAATCTTGAAAAGAAGAACAAAGTAGGAGGGATCACAATACTGGATATCAGGTTATACTACAAAGCTACTGTAATCAAAACAGCCTGGTACTGGCACAAGAACAGGCATTTAGATCAATGAAACAGAACAGAGAACCCAGAAATTGACCCAAGACATAATGCTCAATTAATATTTGACAAAGGTGTCAAGAGCATACAGTGGAGTCAAGACAGTCTCTTCAATAAATGGTGTTGGGAAAATTGGACAGCTACATGCAAAAATATGAAGCTAGAACACCAACTTGCACCATACACAAGAATAAACTCAAAATGGATAAAAGACTTAAATGTAACTCGTGAATCCATAAAAATTCTAGAACAAAATGTAGGCAACAAAATCTCAGACATTATATGCAGCAGAATTTTCACTGATACAACACCTAAGGCAACAGAAATAAAGGAAAAAATGAACACATGGGACTACATCAAACTCAAAAGCTTCTGCACAACAAAAGAGACAACCATCATTACAGAAAGGGATTCCACTATATGGGAGGCCATTATCGCCAGTGATGCATCAGATAAGGGGTTAATTTCCAAAATATATAGAGTGCTCATACAACTCAACAAAAGGAAGACAAAGAACCCAATTAAAAAATGGGCAGGGGAACTAAAAAGACACCTCTCCAAGAAGGACATACAAATGGTTAAGAGACATATGAAGAAATGCTCAACATCACTAATCATCAGAGAGATGCAAATGAAAACAACTATGAGGTATCACCTCACACCTGTCAGGATGGTCGCCATCAACAAATCATCAAACAACAAGGGTTGGCGAGGGTGTGGAGAAAAGGGGACTCTAGTACACTGCTGGTGGGAATGCAGACTGGTGCAGCCACTGTGGAAAACACTATGGTGTTACCTCAAACAGTTAAAAATTGAACTGCCATTTGACCCAGTGATCCCATTTCTAGGACTATACCGTAAGAAACCTGAAATACCAATCAGAAAAAATATATGTACCCCTATGTTCATAGCAGCACTATTTACAATAGCTAAGATCTGGAAACAACCCAAGTGTCCATCAATAGATGAGTGGATTAAAAAGCCGTGATACATGTGCACAACGGAATACTATGCAGCTGTAAGAAAGAAAAATCTCTTATCCTTTGAGACGACATGGAAGGACCTGGAGAATATTATCCTAGGCGAAACAAGCCAAGAAGAGAAAGACAAATATCACATGATCTCACTTATTTGTGGAATATAACGAACGAAATAATTTGATGAACAAAATAGACCCAGAGACATAGAATGGAGTATGGTTCAGACTGACAAACTTCAGCCCTGGCTGGTTTGGCTCAGCGGTTGGAGCGTCAGCCTGTGGACTGGAGAGTCCCAGGTTCGGTCCCCGCTAGGGGCATGTACCAAAAAAAAAACAAAAAAAACAGACTGACAAACTTCAGAGGAGGGGGTGGGGGAAGGAAAGAGATAAACCAAAGAATTTATAAGCATGTATGTAACCAATGGACATAGACGCAATGCTGGGGTGGGGGACAAGATTGGGAGGAGGGTATCAATGGGGGGAAAAGGAGAAACATCTGTAACAAAAATAAATTAATAAAAAGAAAAACTCAGGACCAAATTGCTTCACAGGTGAATTTTGCCAAACATTAAAAAAGTATTAATACCAATACTTCTCAAACTCTTCAAAAGTAAATTTAAAAATGGTTTTGGAGAAGGGATATACAGTGGGGTGAAAAAAAGAGCTCAGAAATAATCCCACATTATGTAAATGAAGTTATCGTAGTACTGAATAAAAGAAGAACTCATCAATAAGTGCTCTGGAACTACTGAAAAAATGAAAATGACCTTTATGCCATACCTTACCCAAAATAATCAACTTCAGGTGGTTTAAGGGTGTCAATGTAAAAGTCAAAATTTCAAAAGTCTTACAAGAAAACAGAACCAAGGTGTCCTATGTTCCTTGGTGATATAGTGTAGTGAGTTCAAATCTTATTTCCACTACATAAAAATATGTGTGACCTTGTACATATAACTTAACCTCACCTCTGCTTCTTCATCTGTAAATATGATAATTGTGCCGAATCCATTGGTGTGTATGTGATGATTCAATGATTTAATATGTATGTTGCTTAAAACTGTGCCTAGCAGGAAGGAAGTATTACAAGGGTTAGTTACTATCATTACTATTATTGTGTTTATTACATTATTTCTGTTGTACCAGGATCAGTCTCTTCCTTATTGTAGAAGGTTGATGAGAGGAGAGGAAGCAAATTTTGTATTTTAATCCTCACCTGAGGATTTTCCCATTAACTTTTAGACAGAGTGGAAGGAAGGGACGGGGAGAAAAAGAGAAAGAGAAACATTGATATGAGGGAGACACATGGATTGGTTGCCTCCAGCATGACCCTGACCAGGGTTGGGGATCAAACCTGCAACCCAGGTACATGCCCTTGACTGGGAATCAAACTCTCAACCTTTTGGTCTGCAGGCAACGTTCTAACCATTGAGCCAAACCAGCCAGGGCAGAAGCAATTATTTTTCAGTTCTTTTCTGCTCTGATGGTTCTGCCCTACATGGTTAAACATACACAGAGGCTCTAGTTTTTTAGTTTCTATGGTTTCTACATGAACATGGAGCTCACTATCAGGGGTCTAATCAGCCTGGGACCTTCAGCGTCATGGCTGGGTACCCAAGCATTCATTGTTCAACTCAGTACTTAGTAATGCCCAGTCCTGGCCCTTGGGGTAAGTGGGCTCAGCCCTCTCAAATATCAAGCCCAAACTACAACATTAGTTGATACAAAGACTCCTACCTCCTGCTTGCTGCACCATGAAGCCTGCTGAGCTGAGATTTCTTCTAGGGCTCTTCAACTTCCTCTTGCTGGCTACCCCATCAATGAATGGTGTTGTCCGACTTACTGAAAGCTTGTGTGGAGATCTCAAAGGTATGAACTTGAAGCAAAATATAAATTCAAAGACCAATTACAAACAAGGTAGAAAGTGTTGGGGACACAGTGTTGGTTCAAGAAGTTTCTCCTTTTTTGTCAGTATCCATAGACTCTTAGTCCTTTGATTCGAGGTATTACTTACTCTAGGGGTCTTGTGGATGTCTGATGAGAAAAAAAACTAGGATGCAAAGAAGTCCTTTCCAATGGGGTTCTCTTTTGTAGGAGTTCCAAAGACTAGAGGTATTTTGAATGAGGGGTTTCATGATAAACTTCAAAGAGCCCAGAACAATCAAGAGTATGTATTGAGATCAGAGGAAAAGGGGATTGGAACTGAAAAAAACTGGAGGCACTTTCAATACCTGAGCTCTGGGCATATAGAGAACACTTGGATTGGACACTTGGGGTCCCTGTTCAGAAGAGCTCACAATGTGGATGTAAAAGGCAATGTGCCCGCTGGCATGGCTCAGTGGCTCAGCATCGACCCATGCACCAGGAGGTCACTGGTTCGATTCCCAGTCAGGGCACATGCCCAGGTTATGGGCTCAATCTCCAGTTGGGGGCATGCAGGAGGCGGCCAATCAATATTCTCTCTCACTGATGTTTCTATCTCTCTCTCTCCCTTTCCCTTCTTCTCTCTCTAAAATCAGTAAAGAAAAAAATTTTACAAGCAAGGCGATGAACCCTTTCCCACAGATAATGTGTACAGGCTCGGTGCTTCCCGGGCACAGTCTACACTGTGAGTCAGAGACCCCAAATTCTGGTCCCGCCACTTAACAAATGTGTGCCCTTGGTTGAGTCAATCACTAACTATCCCTTAGCCTCAGTTTCCCCCATGTAAAGTGTAGATCAGAAAAATGCCTGTTTCAGAGGGTGTTTGTATGAAATAACAGTATGCACGTAAGTGTACCTGAACAGCTTTTACCAGCGAGCAAATTCCAGTCTGGCTACTTGGGCAGGACAAACAACAACCCCTGCGTTGCCAATACAACACTGTTGATGTTATTTTGGCTGCTCACTATGTGACTATTATCAATAAAAACAGAAAGTTTACCTCTGAGATGGCAATGGAGTGGGGGGAGATGACAAGATATGAAAGTAAGAATATTACCCTCAAGGTGACGCATCTTGATATGCATCTTGCTTGGAGGACAGCAGCAGGCACAGTTACCTGAAATGTGGGGTGTAAATAGTATGTGAATATATGAGAACTGGAGAGTGAGCACTCTGAATTGTATGTCCTATGTGGGCAGCTAAGAGGAGACAAAAACGAAGGTACAGAGAAGCAGGAGACTGTGCTTTAATAAAAAGAAATAAAATGAAATGGGAACTGTATAACTTTGCACAAGCTTCTGGCAGAAATCTTTTTCACTGCTCACTATTTCTCCAAGTCACTGCCAGACCTGGGGTTGTAATCGATTTACTCGTCCAAGGGCAACCTTGCCAATAATCCTAATTTTCAGAGAAAACCAGATCTCCTTCAGTGACTTTGAATATGGGAATATTTCCAGACTCACAGGAGGGATTTTAAGGACCCATGAAAACAAGATCTCTTGCTGAGCCCTAACAAATTCTCCCAACTCAACGGGAACCTCTCGCGCAGATCCCTGTCGTTTGGATATGGAAGCTGGCAGCTGCTATGAAGTCCACGTTAGATATTTCTACAACAGAACCTCCAAAAAATGTCAATATTTTATCTTCTCTGGCTGTAATGGCAACCTTAACAACTTCAATCTTCAAATAGACTGTCAAGTAGCCTGTGAGGAAGCATTCAGAGTACCGTAAGGAATCCAATCATGTCTTTGGTCCTTGGGGAGAGGAACAGAAGCAGCTCGGAGATCCCAAGATAAACCCTGGTTTGGGGATGGGAAGAGGGAGATTGTCTTAATCAAAAGGTTTAATAGTTGGGTTAGATCTCAGGATCATTTGTCATTTTGCAGTTGGGAAATCAAAAGTCCAGAGAGAAAATAATAGCCACCATTTGTTGGACAATTACCATGTGCCAGACACTGCACTAAGCAATTTATGTGCATGGGTACAAATTAAAATTAAAGCCACCCGAAGGTAGATGTGTAGTATTATTTTCATGTAGCAGATGAGGAAACCAAGTCCAGCCGAGATAACTAACTGGCCCAAGGTCACATTATTAAATGGCATAAGAAGGTTTCTAACCAGTTCGATGGTCACCCAGGATTTGACCATCCTGCATACACAAGGTCACCCAAACCTAATCATTGTACTTCTAGACCTGTAAACTCTACATAGCTACATGGTGTTTTATAAGTGAGCTTCCAGCCCACACTTGACTATTCCCCAGTCATGGGAACTAGAAGAAGGCCCATGGAGACCGAGAGGGTTATGGTATGGCAGATTCCCAGGAGAAGGAAACAGAGTGGCCTTGGGAGTCACTCAAAAGCAGAAGTTTTGTCCTAATGTAATACTCCTGCTGAATCTCTCTAGTGCCTGGCACAGAGTAAATAATGACTATATTTTGAGAGAATGAAAGATTAATCAGTGGAACAGGAGGGGCATTGAAAGAGATAGCACCCTTTGGGTTTCCCCTGAGACACAAGTGACAGATTAATCCCGGGAGACTTTTCAAAACCTAGAAGATAAATCTGTTGTGTTTTGTTTTGTTTTTGTGTTTTTGCTTAAACAGGTCCCACATAAAGAACCCTAAAATCGTCTGAAGACAGGCACAAGAAAACTCAGACAATTTTTAGGATCTTTGTAGTATATCCTTGAAACTCCCATCTGTTTGCTATTTTTTCTGACTTTAGTTTTGTCTTTCCTGAGAAATAACTGTATAATCGTTCAAATGAAATAAACTTTATGCCAGTCCTTCTTCTTCTCTGAATACCTCTCCCCCTGTCTTATGTCAGCTGGTCCTGTCCATTAGCTGCCCCCCACCCCGCCCGAACCATTCCTCGTACATGCACACAGTATTTACAGTTTCAGGTGTGACAAACCAAATATGTTCAGGTTTGTATCACCTCCTCTCTTATGTTGAGCTCATTAGTGGAACCAAAGTACCAAACCTGTGCTCCTTTTTGTCCTTGAAATCAAATTGAGCAACGAGACTCACTCTCACATGAAATGTCCCCGGCTCTCAACACACATTTTTCTTTGTGGTGTTTCTTGATTCTTTTCCACCAAGCCAGGAACCCCAATTAGTTTAACTAGCCTCCTAACTTGATCCAAATGTATAAGTAGTTTTATTTGAATATTTTTTTAGGACCTCAGTCATTGAAATTTGACTTGGCTATTCTCGGTGCTTCTGGAAAAAGAATCTTTTTTTTTTTTATTTTTTTATTTAGTAATTTGTTTTTGTTACAGATGTTTCTCATTCCTCCCCCCCATTGACACCCTCCTCCTCTGCCCCACCCCACCCATCCCCAGTTTTGTTGTCTATGTTCGTTGGTCATGCATACATCCAGTCACTGTGTTTTAGCTATCAAAAGAATGATCATCTAAACACTGGTTGCCAAGTCTTCTGAATATAATGTTACAGTATTCAGCATGGTCATGATCTTCCCAGCTATAGGATATTCAACTTGACCATTTTATCTCTGAATTTTTTCAGGTATCCCTTCCCTGCATCCCTTTTCTGTTCATCTTATTGACAAGATGATCCCCTACCTGTGAATCATCAGAGGCATTGTAAACCAGTGAGGTCCTATAACTAGACAAACAAGCCTGTTTTCTGTTCAGTCTTAAGAATAGAAAAATGGTCCTGGCCAGTTTTGCTCAGCTGTTAGAGCATCAGCCCACAGACCACAAGGTTGAGGGTTCAATTCCCAGTCAAGGGCATATTCCTGGTTTCGGGTTCAATCCCCAGCCCCAAGTCAGGGTCATGGGGGAGGCAATCAATTGATGTGTCTCTCTCACATCGATGTTTCTCTCTCTCTTTCTCTCTCCATTCCCTCCTCCCACTCTATTTTTTTTTTAAATCAATGGAAAAACATCCTCAGGTAAGAATTAAAATTTTTTTTAAATTACATATATAGGGAAGTTAGAAAGTGACCATGCATGTCCAGGTAAAGGCTCAGAAAAGATGCCAGACCTTAGGTTTATATTTCAGGCTAATCCTCAGCACAGAGGGAGCCTACAGCAATTTAAAAAAAAAAAACTCACAAAGGGCATAGGGAGGTGGGTGGAGGTAAAAGAGGGTATGGGGGAGATAAATGGTGATGGGGAAAAATAAAATGAAGAAAAAAACAGTAAACACACCCACAAAACAATGCAAAAAAAGAAAAACCTCCCCAAAACAATAACAAAATAAAACAGCATACCCAGGGAAGGAGAAGAATCTGATTTCCAGAGTTGCTACATTATTAGATTTAAATGTCCAATGTTCATCAAAAAATATCACAAGTCCACCCTGGCTGGTTTGGCTCAGCGGTTGGAGCGTCGGCCCACAGACCGGAGAGTCCCAGGTTTGGTTCCCACTAAGGGCACGTACCTCGGTTGCAGTTTGTCCTCAGCCCAGTTGGGGTCATGGGGGTGGCAACCACTCAATGTGTCTCTCTCACATCGATGTTTCTCTCTTTCTCTTCCTCCCTCTCTCACCTTCTGCTCTATCTGAAGATAAATGCAAAAATGTCCTCAGGTGAGGATAAAAAATATATATATACATACGTGTGTGTGTGTGTGTGTGTGTGTGTGTGTGTGTGTGTGTGTGTCAAAAGTCCAGCCAGTGTGGCTCAGTAGTTGAGTGTTTACCATGCACCAAGAGGTCATCAGTTCAATTCTCGGTCAGGACACATGCCCAGGTTGTGGGCCAGATTCCCAGTGGGGGGCATGCAGAAGTTGGCCAATCAATGTTCTCTCTCATTGATGTTTCTATCTCTCTCTCCCTCTTACTTCCTCTCTCTCTAAAATCAATAAAGGGAATAAAAATGGCACCCTTAATATCAATAAACATTGCTTTAAAAAAAATCACAAGGTATACAAAGGAACACAAAAGTAAATAAAATTCAAAAATAAATCAACAGAAATTGTCCCTGAAAAAGGTCTAATGGCAGATCTACTAGACAAAGATTTTAATACAGCCATCTTAAAGATGCTCAAAGAACTAACATGGAGAAAAGCAAGAAAATAATGTAAAAGCAAAATAAAAACCAGGGCGAATAGTTTTACAGTTATCATCCATGGAATGAAACCCCATCCAAGACTCTGGATCCAATCAGTGCTCCCAAGATTGATACTCAGTATAAGGTGGGTATCTTTTAATTCCTATAACCTCCAAAAGAGTCCAAATTCTTGCCTCACTGCCTGCTTCCAGACCCAGAGCCTTTAGGCCTGGGACACAAGCCCTACGTTGTATTTCTTTGTATTTCTATCCCTTTTTGTCCACAGAGACATTTACAATCCTTTCAACTTTTCTAAAAAATATTTTATCTATTATTGTTATGTGTTTGTAGTAGAGGAATTGCACCAAAGATGAACTTAACAAAGCCATCTTAACAGGATATCTTCCTAGCATTGTATATCTCTTGTTGATAAGTGCAAATTTTTTCTCCCTAACAAAAATTTGAGTCCATGAGTGATGAGACCATGTCATCTAAATCTTCTGTGTTTCTCTACTAATTTCTTATTCCTCTAAACCTAGGACCTACCTGGCCCATCAGAAATTAAATCATAACAATACGTATGTGTAGAAAGAATTCCTTCCATGTTCTGAGGCTGATAAGAACAAGAAAATATATCCTCAGTGGCAGACTTTTACTTAGTGATATCATCGTAATCTTTTATTCTAGTAAATGAGACTGAATCAAACAATTAGTCAGATATAATTAATCAAACAGTATACAAATAAATATAACTAAAAGTACAACTTTTATATGTTAACAGTGACAGGTATGGAGTGTTATAAGAATATAGAAAAGAGGGCTTGACGTGATTAGGGAAGACATAGAAAGGTTCACAGAAGAAATGACAACTGAGCCAAAACCTAATGGATGTGGCAGAGGAATGATGAGATAAGAGGAAAACAATTAAAACAGACAGAACACCATCTACAAAACCACTGTGGTTGAAGGAAAAGAGATAAGTATAAGAGACTAAAATAAATTTCATAAGGTAGGAGATGTAAGTGTAGAAGGGAGCTTTGAGCAAGACAAGATGCCTCTAGAGATGGGAAAACATAAGGTAAGTGAATATACAGGCATTAATATATTTCCTTTCTTCTTGTGCTGGAAAGTAAACTCCTAAAATGGTTAGGAACAGTATAATGCTATTTACTAAGATGACTACAGGGCATTTAGTAAGTGCATTAAGATTGGTATTGAGAAAAATATAATGGACATAAAAAGCAAGTCTAATGGGATGATGAAAAAGTTCTAGAGATTGATAGTGGTGATATTTGCACAACAATGTAAATATACTTAATTCACTGAACTGTGCAATTAAAAGTGGTCAAAATTGTAAATTTTATGTTGTATATATTTACCCCAATAAAAATGTCTAAGTTCATTGTAACAGTATACATATAACAAGTGTTCCAAATGATCTGTTATTGGGTCTTACTGTAGAATGGTAATAAATTGATATCATAGCAAACAGAACACTTAGAAGTTGGAAGCCTCTGGTTAAATTTATGCATAGATTCCATGTCTAAGACTATGGTTATTATTAGCATTATTATTATTATTATTATTGACCAAGTGATGGGCTACTTAGGCAAGATGATGATGACATTTACAAAGTGACATAGTTGCCCTGGCCGGTTTGGCTCAGCAGTTGGAGCGTCAGCCTGCGGTACAGAGAGACCCGGGTTCGGTTCCCGCTAAGGGCACGTGCCTTGGTTGTGGTTTGTCCCCGGCCCTGGTTGGTCGTGCGGGTGACAGCCACTCGATGTGTCCCTTCACATCGATGTTTCTCTCTCTCTCTTCCTCTCTCTCCCTCCCGCTCTATCTGAACAAAAAATGAAAAAATGTCCTCAGGTGAGGATAAAAAAAATAAAAATAAATAAAAAAACAAAGTGACATAGTTGATTCATTTGATCATTAGAAATATCTCCTATATTGAGGATCTCTTAATGAACAGCATGGAACACTAACAGTTTCATATTATGAGTTCATTTATTCAACAAATTGTTATTGGCAACAATTATGTGTTATAATAAAAGTTTCACTCACGTTTCCCTTTTCTAGAACTGGTTCTCACCAATTTCCTAATCTCACTTATTCCACTACCCTTGGCACACAGGCAGGCCATTATAACTGCCCCAAATCCATGAATTAGACTATCTTTGCTTCCAAGTAGGTGGACAAGGACAGATACATCCTCAAGTTCTACCCACTGGAATAATGTCCATTCCCCACTATACCTCAGGGCAATAGAGCTATACCTGTTGAAACAGTTCATTTCTGAATGGTCCTAATACATAAAGTACAGAAGGATTGAGCAAACCAGACAATATTTTTCACCTTTAGTCATCTGGTCTTTGGGGATTTCTGAAGAAACCATAAGTGTGGATTTCAAATCTATGACAACATAACACAACAGCAAGACTATTATTTCAGAAAGATCTTTTGTCCTTTGAGATGACATGGAGGAACCTGGAGAGTATTATGCTAAGCAAAATAAGCCAGTCAGAGAAAGACAAGTATCACATGATCTCACTTATTTGTGGAATACAATGAACAAAATAAAGTGATGAACAAAATAGACCCAGAGCCTGCCCAGTGTAGCTCAGTGGTTGAGCATCACCCTATGCACCAAGAGGTTGCCAGTTCGATTCCTAGTCAGGGCACATGCCCAGGTTGTGGGCCCAATCCCCAGTGGGGGACATGCAGGAGGCAGCCAATCAATGTTCTCTCTCATCCATGTTTCTATCTCTCTCTCCTTCTCCCTTCCTCTCTCTCTAAAAATCCATTTAAAATTTTTTTTTAATAAAATAGACCCAGAGACATAGAAGTAGGGTTCAGACTGACAAACCTCAGAGGAGGGGGTATAGGGGAGGAAAGAGATACACCAAAGAACATGCATATAAGCATAACCAACGGACATAGACAACAATGTTGTGGGCAGGGGGTGGAATCAGGAGGAGGGTGTCAATGAGAGAAAAAGAAGAAACATCTGTAACTAAAATAAATTAATTAAAATAAGTGAAAGAATATTATTTCATAGACTGAGAGTGTAATTTGCCTGGTCATAAAATTTACTTGTGCCTGTGGGGCCATCTCATACCTGGTCTAATGTAGACTCCTTCCTTATTTTGATGGACTGTTAGTGGTTCACTAGGTACTCCAAGTTTTTCTCAAGCATCTTTCTTTCATAGGCTTTCTACCAAAGAAGGAAATTAATGACCCTCGTGGTTTTCTACCCCATAACATTTTGACCCCATGTCTTAGACCCCACACATTGGAATGGAACATTGCATCTTCTGTCCCAATTCAGAACATTCACTCTCACACTTACACATGACCATACTACAGGAACCCAATATTTAAATAACAGTGTCATCCATCAGGCAGCCTTCCTCCTGAACACTTAAGGAAAGAATACAAGGCACCCAGCACTCTGGAACATAATTATTCCTCCATCATAGCCTAAATCCTCTCCTACTCAACCCTGCCACTGCTCAGCCTTGTCCTATCAGAGACAATGGAGCAGTCTCTGTTAGCAGAAGCAAAGATGTTGACCCTGTAGGAAACATGAAACCAGAACCTTCAGATCCCTTTTACTCCCATCTCTGGCCCTGATCTTTTTTCATGTTGCAGAGAATGTACGGCAGTCAACACCAGACACTTAGTCACTACTCAATGACTATCAAATCAGGTTTATACGATTTTATTATGAAAGACTTCTTTAAAAGGAATCATGCCCTGGCCGGTTTTTCTCAGTGGTTTAAGCATCACAAGTTTAATTCCCGGTCAAGGGCCTGCACCTGGTTGCAGGTTCGATCCCCAGCCCAGGTTAGGGTCGTGCAGGAGGTAACCAGTCAGTGAGTCTTTCTCATATCGCTATTTCTCCCTCTCTCTCCCCTTCCCTCCCTTCCACTCTATCTAAAAAAAAGAGAGAGAGAGAGAGAGAGAAAATCAATTGAAAAATATCCTGAGGTGAGGATTCACAAGGAAAAAAAAAAAATCATGACTCATTTGGCTCCTCTAACAATGTATGACCTAGCACAACAGATAAACTAAGTAATAGTATATGAATTACATTATCAATGAGGGACAGAATCATAATTATAAACATGCAAAAACATTTAGAAGTTATGAGAGATTTTAAAATACAAGTTTAACCTTACAAAAATAATGTTCCACCTCTGTCCATATTGAGGTTACTTAGATTTGTTGCCACATAGAATTTCTATAGTTAATCACATGGAAATGTGGAGTCATAATATGTAGCAGAATTGGTATAGTCTATGCGTACAAGCTGGAATTTTTTAATCCTTTCTCATTTATAATGTCCAAATTCAAAATAATTATTCATTTCCTTAGGAAAAAGAAAATATTCGGGCACCAATAAGAGGATAAAATTAAGATTTGCCCAATATGAACCAAAATCCCTGAACATTGAAAGCCTGGATTCCCTGATGCTTACCCCAATACACACAGCTCCCACTCCTGCCATTCATAAGTTGCTTCCACCCACACTTACAGGAAAGAAAGGGTACCATGATTGGGAGTTCACTACATGGGGGGAGAGTTCTGGGAAAAAATGGGGCAAACTATTACCAGATGGAAGATATAATGCTGAGCACACACGAAATCAAAAACAGTCACTACATTCCACCCCTTGACTCTTCAACTCACATGCACTGCTTTCCATTCATAAACTTCGTTAAGGTTTCTGATTAACATAACCAAAAGCATTTACCCACAACCCAACAAGAGACATTGAAAAGTCCCACTCACTGCTTCAACTAGCTTCAGGGCTAGGACCTCACAGATAAAGTCCCTCCTCTTTTAGCCCTAAGTGAATTCTGCTAGGAAAGTCTGCAACCAGTGTGTGAGATGAGAAGTGTCTACACCAACCAACCTATCTTACATAAAACAGTGGGTAAAATGGAAAATTTGTGTTGAATTCTACAACACAAGCAAGGAACAATAGGGAAGATATTTGTGCTATACCTTACAAGGCTGTAGCTAGTTTTAATAACATCCTTCCTCCTAATACATTCTATATTCCTCATCTTTGGCCAGAACTTCTGTTTAACTAGTCTCTTTATATATTGGGTAACCTAAATGTACAAACATTTAGGTTCATTCCAGCCAGAAGAAATATGAGCTTATGCTGGGACTTCCTGGGTAGATTTTAATCTATCTTTTAGCTTTCATGCTTTCTAACTTCAATGAAACGTGACCCATGGATCACGTATAGTACATGTTCTAGGGCACCAGAGACCCTCCAGTGAAGCATCATCTGTAACCCCCTTTATGGCTGGCTCACTCCATAGAGAATGCAACTTTTCTTTTCCTGCTTTACCAAGAGAATGTCCATTGAGACCATAAGTGTGGATTAAGGAATATGTGACAACATAGTAAAAAGAGGCACAACTGTAGGAGTGAAATATACCTACCATAAAATTGCCTGGTGAATACAGATTCTTTCTTCTCTTAATGGACAGTTACTTAGGCACATGGGTGCTTCAGGCATTTCTCAAGAACCTTCCATTATTAGTTTTCTACCAGACAGAGCAGAAAATGCAACAGCAGAAAAATAAAAGGAAAGTTAATGACCCTTATTTTTTTCTGCCTCACATTTCTTTCATCTAAAGTTTCACACTCTGTGACTTCCACTGAAATAGAAAATCTTACTTTCTCTGCCCCAGAGACATGAGGTGCAGGACATTCACTGCCATATTTAGATATGACAATAGAGAGACACTTCATGCAAAACACCAAGGTGTCCAGAATCCTGGGAGATCTTTAGTCAACTCATTTATAGCCTAGGTCTTCTTGAATTCAGTTCTGCTAACATCCATTCTTCTTATTCATGGGAGCTGGGCTGGTTAGCAGATTAGACAAAAATGTTGACTCTATTGGAACCATGGAGTAAGGCACCTCTAAGATTCCTTCCCACCTGGCCCAACAATGAAGAATAAACATCAGGAATTGAAACATTCATAGATAAATCAAATCGAAAATCCAGAAATAGATGCAAGTATAATTAAGAATATAGCCCTGGCCGGTTTGGCTCAGAGGTTAGAGCATTGGCCTGTGGTCCAGAGAGACCCGGGTTTGGTCTTACATGCCTGCTAAGGGGCATGTACCTCGGTTGCACTTTGTCCCCGGCCCTGGTTGGGTTGTGCAGGTGGCAGCCACTCAATGTGTCCCTTTCATGTCGATGTTTCTCTCTCTCTCCTCCTCTCTCTCCCTCCACTCTATCTGAACAAAAAATGGAAAAATGTCCTCGGGTGAGGATAAAAAAAAAAAAAAAGAATATGATGAGCCCAGCCAGTGTAGCTCAGTGGATTGAGCATCATCCGTGGACTGAGAGGTCCTGGTTCGATTCCCAGTCAGGACGCATGCCCAGGTTGCAGGCTTGATTCCCAGTAGGGGCCTGCGGGAGGTGGCCAATCGATGTTTCTCTCTCACATCAATGTTTCTATCTGTCTCTTTAAAAATCAATAGAAACATATTAAAGAATATGAGAAAGTTAGCATTTCAAATCAAGGGAAATTCTGATATATTTTTCAACAAATGATAAAATAATTTGCTATTTATTTGATATGGTGGTCAAATTAGATCCTACCCCACATCATATACAAAAATATATTAAGGTTGTAAATGTAAAAAATAAAGTGATTAACTTATAGAATAAAACAAAAGAAAACATTTTGCTAAATTTGGAGTGATGAGGGACTTTCTAAGAAAGGCATAAAACTCAGAAGGCCATAAATTTGTGTGTTTATGAATGACAAATTTAATTATATAAACATATGTATGTAACTATATAAATATTAAAAGTGCTCAATTGAAGAAAGCACAACAGTATGAGAGGGCAAATAATACCCCAGAAGAAAACATTTGCAGCAAATATAACTATTAAGACTCAGAATTTATAAAGTATCTTGTAAATCATTAAGAAAAAAGATATCTCAAGATTTTTTTTTAAGTGTAAGAAGAGGTCATTTATAAATTTGAAAATGTCAATAATCATGCTAAAATATTCTGATCCCCACTAGTAGTCAGGGAAATGTAATTTAAAACAATGGTCTACCATTTTTCACTCATTAGATTTACAAAAACAGTAAGTGTTGGCAAGGCTGTGATGAATTGGGTAATATTTGCTAAATTTTATAGTGCATATTTCTGGACAAGAAGCTCACCTCTAAAAATGTATGCCATAGAAATAATTTTACATAAAGATTCATGTACAATAATATTTACTATAGCATTATATTTATTTATCAAAAAATCTAATTGACCGTCAATACAAAAGAAGTCAAATAAGTTACGATACATTGATATAATCCATGTAGCAATTTTTAAAACTCAGTAAGAGCCATCTGCCCAGCATGATTTCAATTAGAACTTTGTTATTTTTAAACTAAGCTAGAAGCTCTCTTAATGAAACCCACTTAATAAAATAATTAGCCTTCCATCTCCTATATAAAATATACTGACTGAGCCTGGCCAGTGTGGCTCAGTGGTTGAGCATTGACTCATGCACCGAAGTCACCGGCTCGATTCCTGGTCAGGGCACATGCCCAGGTTGTGGGTCCGATCCCCAGTGCGGGGCATGCAGGAGGTGGCCAATCCATGTTCTCTCTCATTAATGTTTTTATCTCTCTTTCTCTCTCCTTTCCTCTCTCTCTGAAATCAATAAAGAAAAAAATTAAAAATATAGATACATACTGACTGAATTATTCCCACCTTGGGAAATATGAGTAGTAGATGGTTAAAACATAATTTACCATCAAAAGGGTGATTCTAGCATTTAGAGAAACAAAGAATACTGATCCGAGAGATGGGTCTCTAAGCACATGCAGGGAAATATTGAAGATTGGGTGGAAGGATCGAGAGTAGTGGCTTTCTTTATTACTCAAATTCAATCAAGAAAGTGATGGAGATAGAAAACTTTATTTTTCTTTAATTTTTAAATATGTTTTCTAGAAGAGTTTAAGACACAGAAAATTGTCAATGAATGTTTGCTAGAACTTATGAGTATAATCATCTCACCAGTAAAATAAGCATTTATTTAAATTTCATGAATGTGTATTAATGAACTCAGGCATTCCGCTATATAGTGAGTTCGTTTGAGTAGTTTCATTTTTATGAAGCTTTTTTAATACTTTTACAAAATATTTGTCATCTTCTTTATATTTGAGTTCTATCCTTTTCACATTCCTATTATTGAAGATCTTTTTTTCTTTTTTCTTTTTTGCCAATTATTAGTTTCAGGTGTACAGCAAGCGTAGTGGTTAAATATTTATATAATTTATAAAGTGATTTCTTCAATGAGTCTCGTACCTAACTGGCACCATACTTAGTGATTACAATATTATTGACTATATTCCCTGTGCTGTACATTACATACCATGACTATTTTGTAACCACCAATTTGTATTTGTTAAATACTTTACCTTTTTCACTCAAGCCCCCTAAACCCTTCCCCTCTGGTTTGTTCTCTGCATCTGTGAGTCTGTTTCTGTTTTGGAAGATGTTTATTTCTTCTGGTTTTCTTGGCCATTATTGCCAACATTTTGTCTATTTTAATTCTATTTTTAAGGTACAAACTTTTTATTTTATTCAGTATCTAATTCATCAATTTCATTTACTATCTTCATCAATCTCTTCTACTTTCTTTATATTTATTTTGGTGATTTTGTTCCAGTTTCTTAGGTTCAAGGCTATGTTAACTTTCAAATTTTTACATTTGTACAGGGTGGGACAAAAGTAGGTCTACAGTTGTGGGTATATGAAGCACAGAATTTATTCTTGTATTATTATTTATTGATTATTGTATTATTTTCCATAGGAACAACTGTAAGCCTACTTTTCCCCCACCGTGTATATTAAAACCGTGATAATAAGTTATTTACAACTGTTTATTATAGAGATGCTGATATCCTGAGCCACGAGCAGCCATGATCCCGAGACATGGAGGAGAGAGGGGGAGGCTAAGGTTCAGCAGTAGAGCTCGGATATACCGTGACCTCGCAGGCTACGCGGCTAGGCACCCAAGCACGTTGTGTCCTGCTCACTCGGCTGATTCTCGATGCACCAGACCCCTGTCCAGGCTTGGGCCCTGGAGGAATGAAATTAGAGATAGTGTTTCAACTCCTTCCAAGAGAAGGAGCTCTGCCCCCAAGATATAATTGCAGCCCAGTCCAGAACTCACCCGTCTGCTATCTGCAACACCATGAAGTCCGAATTGATCCACTTATTTATGTTGCTCCTCATCTTTTCCATGCCCCTCCGTACCTTCTCAGGTTTCTTGTTCTCTTCCAAGATCAGAAAAGAATTGTGTGAAAGTGGACATCTTGGAGGTAAGGCGCAATAGGAAGGGCTGCCCAGGAGAACCGTGTGGAGGAAAAGGAGATCTAGGCAGCCTGGATGATGTTGCTGCTGATAAGAAGGAATCAAGTTCGCCCTGGTCGGTTTGGCTCAGCAGTTAGAGCATCGGCCCGTGGACCAGAGAGTCCCGGGTTCGGTTCCCGCTAAGGGCACGTACCTCGGTTGCAGTTTGTCCCTGGCCCTGGTTGGTTGTGTGGGTGGCAGCCACTGATGTTTCTCTCTTTCTCTCTCCTCCTCTCTCTCCCTCCACTCTATCTGAACAAAAAATGGAAAAATGTCCTCGTGTGAGAATAAAAAAAAAAAAATGTCCTCGGGTGAGGGTTAAAAAAAAGAAGAAGAAGAAGGAATCAAGTTCTTGTTTTATCTCTAGCTGTACGGTTCTGGAGCATCTGATTCAGGGACTTACACTGAGTTCTACCATGGATTAGAGAAGCAGAAAGACAAAGTAGAACTGACTTAAGTTTCTCCCAAGGGATTTCAATGTAAGAGGAGTGGGGATTATGAAAATTGGATGGATGTCATGAGTGTCCAGAAAATTCCTGTGTGTGTGTGTGTGTGTGTGTGTGTGTGTGTGTGTTACATGAGTTTCTGTTCTATTTAACACATATATACAGGACCACTGTGTTACACTCCATGGATAAGATGCAGAGGCCATCATCCACATGCTTAGGACACTCACATTCTACTTATTTAAATTAACTTGCCCGATTCAAATTATAAAAGACTTTGTATAAAAGACTTAGGGTAGCCCTGGCCTGTTTTGCTCAGTGGTTAGAGCGTCGGCCCATGGATCAACGAGTCGCGGGTTTGATTCCAGTCAAGAACACTTGTTGAGGTTCGACCCTGGGTTGCGGTTCATCCCTGGCTCCAGTCAGGGTCGTGCAGGAGGCAACCAGTCGATGTGTCTCTCTCACATTGATGTTTCTCTCCCTCTCTTCGTCTCTCTCTCTTCCTCCCACTCTATCTGCAGATGAATGGGAAAGTATCCTCAGGTGAGGATAAACAATTTTTAAAAAGACTTAGGGTAAATGGGGCAGATTCCCAGTTATGAATAAGGGCTATAGTTGGACTTCAAGAAGACTGACATTAACTCTTTCTTTGTCTCCAATATGGTCACCATTGCTCCTGCTCGAACTACCTATCTGCATGGTCTCAGTAAGATCAGGTAAGTCTGGATGCGTAGCCAAAAAGGAGGGCTGGATGGGAGAGGACACGAACTTTGGTGGAGGACAGGAAGATCTTTTACCAGATGCGGCATGTTAAGCCTATCTTTCGGGAGTCCGTGTAGAGGGTCAAAGCCCCTTTTAGCTTGTACCCTTGCAGAGATTCTGTGCAGGGGAAACTAAGGGTTCTGACCTGTGTCTTTGGGAGGGCAAATGAGACATTCACTTGCAGTGACATGGGAAAGCACGAGGACAGTCAGGAAATGGGATCTAGCTAATGTGAAGAGGGGATGCTGTGGTGGAGGGAGGAAGCCTTGGGCCTTTCTTGCTTTCATATCTAAGGTGATAGAGCTACCTATTGTCCTTCTCCAGCTGTTTATCTGAGTCATTGACCCAGGTGCTGGTCTAGAATCACTGCCCTGCACCACGTATACAGAGAAAATTACGCTCGCGGAACTCACCCATTGATAAAGTAGCAGGTGGATTTACATGGGTTGATGAGCACTAGTAGTCTGAATCCCTGAGAGCGCCAACTTGGTGGGGGGAAAGCAAGCCTGACTGCGACATTCTCGTGCACAGACATCTGCAACTACCCCCCGCTGTACGGCACCTGTAAGCTAACTCTGACCAGGTTCTACTACAACACCATGTCGTTTCTGTGTGAGCCCTTCATCTTCTCTGGCTGCTCGGGCAACAGAAATAACTTTAAACATAAATATATCTGTGAATATTTTTGTCTTCCTAAAACGTAAGTCTCTCAACTCCTCATTCTGCAACCAATGACACTCAGTGTTAGAAACCAGGGGGGTTTTACCCCACCCCACCCCCCCCAGGAAAAAGCAAGTAAAAGGCCAGAGGAAATTAAGCAAGGAGACAGTCCATCATAGGCACAAATTTCAATGTCTCAGGTTATTTATTCCAACGAAACTCTTTTGAATTTGTGAAGACTGAAACCCAGAGAGGCTAATGATTTTCCAAGTCCACTCAGAAGAAGGACATGGCTGCAGACCCACCCAGCACTTCAGCACCACCATCATGGCCTCGGGTCACTGTGATCCTGTCCAGCACCTTATTGCTACACAGTTGAAAGAGAGGCTGAGAGAGTGTCAGGAGAGTGGGGGGAGACAAGTATCTCGATTCAGTATTTATAGTGAATGGTGAAACCACAGCCTTAGGCTCAAGAGCAAAGACATCGCTTTATTAATTTGTAGAACATCAGAGTTTAGCACTGTATTTGCTCACTAATATCATGTGGGTAGACATATGGATGAGGAGGGATATTAGTATTAAAAACAGCTATAAAGTTCTGCTAAGATGTAAAGAACTCACTGAGTCTACCAATGACCATATTAGTCACTAAATGTATTTATTTATTAACAGCGACTGGAGTGAGAAAAAATAAAAGGCTTAATATGACAGAAGGAAGAAACAAGGAAGAAGAAATATTCTTTATGAAAAATTATGCCAAAATTATTCTGAATAAACAAATTGGACTATTTCTGGACCGTTTTTTATTTTTTTAAATCCTTGTTCATTTGTTTGCCCAGATTTGCCTTTCCTGCTGATTACGTACACAAATTTTTAACTGAAAAATTCCTATGTGTCAGCCCTGGTCTAAATCCATTCATCTCTCCCATCCTAGATTCTTCCAGCATAAATTACAAAGGACCTCTCTGACAGCACCAACCTACCCACGTAAAGAGTCAGTCTGTATAAAGACAACCATTGTTGATATCTCCTTGGCGTGACCGGCCAAAATTCAACTTGTTTCTATATTTTGTCACTGACCTCACTGGATTTCCATGTAAGCAGCACTAAAATAATCATTAAACCATGTCATCTGCCCCAAATCAATGAGCATTCAATCCCCAACAATGCTCCTGGTCCAGGGGAATGTTTCCAGTGCCCCAAGTGTCAACAATATAGAAATTGTGACTTGCCCTGGCCGGTTTGGCTCAGCGGTTAGAGCATCAGCCTGTGGTCCCGAGAGACCCGGGTTCGGTTCCCGCTAAGGACATGTACCTTGGTTGCAGTTTGTCCCCGGCCCTGGTTGGTCGTGTGGGTGGCAGCCACTCGATGTGTCCCTTTCACATCGATGTTTCTCTCTCTCTCTCTTCCTCTCTCTCCCTCCCACTCTACCTGAACAAAAAATGTCCTCGGGTGAGGATAAAAAAAAAAAAAAAGAAATTGTGACTTGACAGAAAAGGACAAATACCACATGATCTCACTTATATACGGAATATAATGAACATAACAGTCTGAGGAATACAGTAGACCCAGACACGTGGAAGTAGGGCACAGACTGACATCCCTCAGAAGAGGGGATGGGGGGTGGGGGGGTGGGAAGAGATAAACCACAGAACTTATATGCATGTATGCATGACCAATGGACATGGACAACTAAGCCGGGGACGGGGCGGAGGTGGGGTGGGGTGGGGGGTGCCAATGGGGTAAAAAGGTAAAATATCTGTAACAAAAAAATAAATAAAAATTCTTAAAAAAAAAAAAAAAAAAAAGAAATTGTGACTTGACATCTGAGAGCTACAAGCCTTGAACCAAGCTGGACCTCAAGTCAGAGTACTGAGACCCTTTGCCCTGACTGCCCTATCCCTATTTGTCATCAAGGGCCCAACCTCTCAAATGGGTGCAGTGATGTGAGCAGGTGAGGCCACTATTCTAAGGGCCATAAACAATAGGAGATGTAGCCCAGGGGAAGGCCACAGGTGAGCACTCGAGCTCAGTCCCAACCATAGCAACCCTGCTTCTGGGCTATGGACATAGCCTTGGGAAATCTTGGGAATTAATAGAAAGCATAGGTTAGAGATGTCACCCACCCCTCACCTAGAAATTACTCCTGTGCAAATAAATAAGTAAATAAGGACAAATGAAACAGGAAGGTAGCCTTTGGCTATTGCGTCAAAGTCTAGTATCCAGAACCTTCTGAATGCATATAAAACTGTTCTAGCCCTGACGTCATAGATATAACCTACCTGGTGCCCACTGATAGATTCTGAAGATTTTCCTTCCTCTGACTATTGTGAAAGTGTTATATGAAGAAGTCTCGAGTATAACTTCCTTGAAAAATGTTTCAGACCTATATTCTAGTATTCCAAAGAATTACTATAAGTAACATACTCTCTGGAAACAAAGAATTGGAGACAATAACTACCCAAAGTCCAATTAGCCTCAGGTGTTCAGGTTTCTTCTGGGTGCTGGAGCAATTGTCCAAGTTTCCTTCCCACTCGGTCTTAAATTTACCTCTAAGAAAACAGTGTCTGTGTGCTGTCTGTGGTGCTGAAGGAAGATACAGACAAGTGCCCACAAATGTCAGGAAAGACGCACAGAGCCATATGACATTTGTAGGCCTTCCCACAGAACGACATACCCTCCTACAAGAAACTTCTCCATGAAAGAAGTAACACAAGACATAAACCAATAAGAAATCCAAATGGGTTTCACATTACATTCAAGTGAGACATTTCGAGGGGACAGTCACTGAGAAAAGGACAAAGATGAAAAAATAAAACAAGGTCTTAGGACACACTCCAAAGACAGAATGAAAATCTTATGGTCCTGACTCTGGTCTCTTCCCCTAGTCATATCTGATCGCTGTAGGAACTGAAAGGGAAAATGTCATTATATATGGCAGAGAAATTAGAAGTCGTTAAATGGTTTAGTTTCTGATTCTAAGAGCCCCGAAGAGAAAGGATTCGGTGGGACAGATCTTGGAATGTGGCACGCGTTTGGCTGTCATTCGGGAGATCCTCGGTGATGTTGCCTTTATCTCTGGGTGCAGAGAAGAACCTGAGAGAAGAGGTAGAGAAGGAGAAATCCCATCATCACAACGACTGTGGTCTCTTCCCCATCCAACCCTCCCCCTCCATCTCCTGTACGGGAATCAACAGATAAGGAAAACACCTCCAGTCCTTCCTAAATCTGGCCTTCACGGGCCTGACTGATCACTCTTTCCTTGTCTTTTCCATGCCAAGCAGCCTGACACCAGCCCCAGCCTGCCAGGGTCTCATTATCAGATTCATTCATTATCTAACTACTTCCTAAGCTCTTTAATTCTACCTGCTCTTGCCAGAATAATTATCCTCAAGCACCACGCATATTTTTCAGGCTCTTGACCCAGACAGGATATTCAGTGTTTGTGGTTAAAATCTTAATTCCACCCAATATTCAAGTCCCCCATGTCTGTCCCATATTATTACTGTTTCCCACCCTGAGCTTTTTATCTCAACTTCGCTAACGCTTTTATGAGTATCCTGGGTTTTGAGAGGGGAAAGTGACCTAAAAGACCATCCAATCCAGCTCGGACCTGTTATGCATCCTGGACCTGAAGGTCTGAAATGTGAGATGACATATGTCTCAAAGTATCTCATAGTTTCATTTATGTCTTAGTACCTTGACATTCAGTTGGGAACTTTTTTCCATAGGTGACGCCATCTTTCCTACTTCTTCATTCATTCAACACATTCACTGAGCACCTACTATCAGCCAGATACCATAGGATAAGGCATGGGATAAGGTAATGAGCAAAGAGGTCCATACCCTGTCCTCAGGGAATTGGCAATCTGCAGAGGAGGCAGACAATCTAATAACCACTTGAGCACCTGATGAAAAACTGTGATACATGCTCCATAAGAAAGGCATGGGGTGTCATTAGCAGGTGGTAGGGGGGGACTTAATCTACCATAGATCCAGAAATACTTTCCAGAGGAAGCAATACTTGAACTGACATCTGAAGCATAATTAGGCACAGGGGACAGGTATTCTCATCAGAGAAAACAATATGTACAAACCTTGAGGTAAAATATAACAGAACACACTCAAAGAATTGGATGTGCCCCATAGAGGCACAGTGAGGACAGAAAGATTAGCAGGATCGAAGTCATGTAGGACTTTACATGTCAGGGAAAGAAGTTTTCATTTATTCTGTGATGAATAAGAATGGAGGGTTTCAATACAACACAGTGTACAGATGATGGATTATAGAATTGTACCCCTGTGTACCAGCCGGTGTGGCTCAGCGGTTAGAGCGTAGGCCCACAGACCAGAGAGTCGCAGGTTTGATTTCAGTCAAGGGCATGTACCTCAGTTGCAATTCATTCCCTGACCCTGGTCGGGTTGTGTGGAAGGCAACAAGTCAATGTGTCTCTCACATCGATGTTTCTCTCTCTCCCTTTCTCTCCCTCCTTCCCACTCTATCTGAAGATAAATAGAAAATAGGCCTCAGATGAGGATTTTTAAAAAAATAATTGTACACCTGAAACCTATATAATTTTATTAATCAGTCACCCTAATGAATTAAATAAAATATTTTAAAATAGTTTCAAAAAGGAGAGAAATGTTTTTAAGAGACCATTCAGGAATTCTGGTTCTGATAATGGCAGGATAGTTTATATTGAACTAACTATTCTACAGATAACAATGATCATATCTTGACAAAATGTAAAAAAAAAAAAAAATGTTTTAAGGCACTGGAGAATGACCAAAATAAAGCAGAAACTGGACTGGTTTTAATTCTTGAAAGAAAAGAACCACATTGGGAGAGATCCATTTTACATAGTTTTTCCACTGAGGATAATCTCAAATCCAACCTACATGTGACAGATAAAGGTCGAGCATAAAGCCACAGTCCCATGTCCTGAGCAGTCAGGGGACAGTATTCAGGATGGACTGCCAAAGCAGCTATATATTGAGCAGGAAATCAAGAGAGGAGAGAACCACAGAGAGAAATCTCCAAAATATTTGTATACACTTCTCTCAAATTTTTGACTGCCTCCTCAGTGTCTGTGCAGGCGAGATTGCAAGGGTTCGAGATGAGCAATACCAGGAAGGCTGGAAAACCAAACAGAGATTTCAACTGCTGCCCATCAGAGATGACACTCCAGTCTGAACTCTGGCACGTTAGAGGGGCTTGATAAACACCTCAGCTTTCCATCAAAAGCCTGGGAGAACCATGACTTAGGAATGAAAACAATGTCTCAGGGCTAAAGCATCCATCCTAGAACTAGGAGGTTATTCCAACTGATCTGCCCTAACAAAGCATAAAGCCAAATCTTCACAAGTTCAAGGTGATCCAGCAATTATTTAACTGCCTGCTAGGAGAAAATACGACATGCTTCAGAGGAAGAGGACAATCCAAAGTCTCTACACTGTGTCATCTGCAACGTGTACAGATTTGCCCGTTCTAGATATTTCATGTACATGGAATCACACATTCGGTAGCCTCTTGTGTCTGGGTCCCTTCACTTAGCACAATGTTTTCAAGATTCAACCATGTTGTAGCATGGATCACAACTTCATTGCTTTCATGGCTAAATAATATTCCGTTGGATGGATATGCTATGTTTCGTTTATCTATTTATCCGTTGATAAACATTTGGGTTGCTTCCACTTCTTTTTTTTTTTCCTTTTATTGATTTTTAGAGAGAGAGGAAGGGAGAAGAAGAGACAGAAACATCGATGAGAGAGAACATCGATCGGCTGCCTCCTGCATGCCCCCCACTGGGAACCAGGCCCACAACCTGGGCATGTGCCCTGTCCGGGAATCGAACCAACGACCTCCCGGTGCATGGGTCAATGCTCAACCGCTGAGCCACACCGGCCAGACTCCACTTCTTGGCCATTCCAAATAGTGATTCAATGAACAATCGTGTACGACTTTATCCGGACGCCTGTTTCAACCACCTGAGGGTGGAATTGCTGGGTCCTACGATAATGCCATGTTTCACGTTTTGAGAAGGCACCAAACTTGCTACTTTTCTAATGCGGCTACTAGAAAATTTGAAATGACACATGTGGCTTGCATTATATTTCTATTCAAGAGTGCTGCTCTAGATGTTTCTTTTTGTTTGTTTTTTTAATCCTCACACGAAAGTATTTTTCCATTTTAGTTCAGATAGAGTGGGAGGGAGGGAGATGGAGAGAGGAAGAGAGACAGAAACATCAATGTGTCTCACATCGACTGGTTGCCTCCCACACGACCCTGACCAGGGCCGGACGAACCGCAACGGAAGTATGTGCCCTTGGCTGGGATCAAACCTGGGACTCACTGGTCCGCGGGCTGGCGCCCTACCGCTGAGCCAAACCAGCCAGGGCCAGATGTTTCTTTCTGCCCAAGAATTCCACTGCTACTAACCTCTCACTTATATATACCTCACCTTCTTCCAAACAGGATTTGAGGAACTTAATACTGTAAAACAGACTATAGGAAACTGAAAATCATTAAACCAAGAGCAGAGACAAGTAATAAAAGCAGGTAGCAGGAGGTGATTAATTTCGTCAGAAAAGCCGAATAACAATAGCTAACATCTGTTGACTTTGTGTTTTATGTCAGGTTCTGTGCCAAGTGCTTTGTTTATATATTGAAATCCTGTGAGGTGGGTAGTGTGATCATGTTATCCTCATTCATTCTGCGCAGAGCTAATAAGCAGCAGAAGAGTCTAAATTCAAACCCAGGCCTCACTCCAAAATACAAGCTCTTGGCTTCCTGGTGGCCAAGGCAAAAATAAAACATCAGCTCCAAAAAGTACTTATCATAGGGCCTGGCAACATAAGGGATGCCCAAGAAGTGATTTGTCTGCCCGTTCTCATACAGCTCATGGTTGAGAGAGGAGCTTTTTCCTGACCTTGAGCCCCTCAAAGAATTTGCTCTGTGGTTTTGTACAAATACATTGATACAACATGATGAATAATGTCCTCAAGGTAAATGTTACAAAACTGTAGAAGCATTGCACATCATATGAAAAGGGAGGGCATAATATTTGGTCCTCATTTATTAAGTGCAATTGAGGCGTCTAGGGTATAAACACAGCTATGTAACCTTTTCTCAAAGTGGCTTGGAAAAGCTGGGAGGAATTCAATGATCAGTAGGTAACTAGGCTTCTAGAGCATGGTTTTTCCTTCTCTTTCTTGGAAATGGTCTATGATTTAGACTTCTGCTGCCCTCTGGTGGCTCAAGAACAAAAGCACCCTGCAAAGAATCAACTCAAAACTCCTGGCCCATCCAAGGTAGGAGGGAGGAGCATCTGAGTCCCCCACCACTTCAAATAGGTCTTGAGCCCTCACTAAACACCCTTGTCAACTGTTGACCTCTGCCTCCAACAAAATCCCAAATTCAGTTCAGTCCTTTTCTCTCTCTCTCTCTCTCTTGACTTTGCTAGCTATAGGCAGGTCTGCAGCTTCAAGGTGGACAGGAGTAGTCTGCCCTAGATGAGAAGGAAAGATCTAGAAAGGACCCTTCTCCTGGTGCTCAGCCTGAGTTGCCTGGGGCTCACACCTCTCTCTCTACTCCTGCTCCCCACCCCAGCAGAAAACCATCCTACAGTATTTTAAAAACCCCAGACCGTTGTTTTTCATTGAAAGCTCTTCTTTACTGATATTTTTTAAACTATGTGCATGGCCCTGGCCAGTTTGGCTCAGCGGTTGGAGCGTCGGCCTGCGGTCCGGAGAGACCCGGGTTCGGTTCCCGCTAAGGGGACGTACTTCGGTTGCAGTTTGTCCCCGGCCCTGGTTGGTCGTGCGGGTGGCAGCCACTCGATGTGTCCCTTCACGTCGATGTTTCTCTCTCTCTCTCCCTTCCTCTCTCTCCCTCCCACTCTATCTGTACAAAAAATGGAAAAATATCCTCGGGTGAGGATAAAAAAAAAACTATATGCATGTATTAGTTTGATTTTTTAAATAAACAATAAAATGAAAAGCAAAACAATGGCAGGGGGACTCTGCCAAAATGTTCAGCAAGCTACCCCACTGACCCCCGTGCTGCCCAGGTCCCTGGAGCCTGCGGCCCTGGGCATCTCCGGGAGGCCACTGCGCCGCCCAGGCCAGCTGGTCCAGGCCAGGCAGCGCCGGCGTACGTCCACTCTACTCAAAGAGATGAATGTTCTGAACCCTCTGGGAGCCAGAATTTCACACTCCAGGGTGAAAACGATCAGAAAAGGGGGCACAAAAACACACCAGGGGTGGGAATTATTTTTTTCAGTTGTACTTCATCTTTCTCCCTTAAGCATTTTTGCAATATCCAAGGTGAGCATTGATACCTTTTTTCTCCTTGTTATGAAAGCCCTGCCTACTTAGCAATTTCTGTCCAAATGTTAATGCACATGTCCTTTGACCCAGTATGGCACATACAGTTCATCACCTCCCCGCCTCCGAGCATCCTCTCCTGTTTGTTTCCCCAGCTTCTCTTGCAGCACCAGTTCTGGCCAATGAGGCAGGAATGGAAGTCTGCAACCTGGCCGGTTTGGCTCAGCGGTTAGAGTATCAGCCTGTGGACCAATGAGTCGTGGGTTCGATCCCGGCCAAGGGCAGGTACCTTGGTTGCGGTTCATCCCCAGCCCTGGTCGGGTGGTGCGGGAGGCAACCAGTCGATGTGGCTCTATCACATTGATGTTGCTCTCTGTCTCTCTTTCTTCCTCCCTCCCACTCTATCTGATGATAAATAAAAAAATATCCTCAGGTGAGGAATAAAAAAAATTAAATTAAATTTAAAGAAAGAAGGGAAGTCTGGGAGGGGCAGTTTCTGGGAAAAGGGCCTCCATCATTAAAAGAAGAGCATCATTTGAGATAACTTTTCAAGGTATTTGGCTATTTAAGGCAGTCTTGTCACCACTGTCCTCTATACACATTCTCTTCCTGCTGTGACTTCTACAGCCGCAACAACCATCCCCCACCCACAAGGTGACTGGCACAAGGACAAAAGCCAACACTGATGGTGGTGGAAAAGGGGGGAGTGGGTGTGGTCATCAGGGCTGTGGCTGAGCTGCCGAACCAGCCTCACTGCTTCTCTCCAGACTCGATGTGAGAAAAGTCTGTGTCTTTACTGGCCAGGCCACTGTGGGTTGGGTTTCTATGACTTGCAGCCCAACAAATTCCTAACAGATAACTTGAGAATTACATTCATCCTTTCATTCAACAAATGCTTATTGAGGGCCTACTTTCTTGCTAGGCTCTATTTTAAAAACTAAAATGCTGCTACTAACAATGTACAGTACACAGATGTACCTGCAAAAGTCGGCCAAGATTCACAGGTACAAGGATACTAATGTCGAAAAACGGATGACTCATTCAATTAGCTCTTTTCATGGAGTTCTATTAAAAGAACATATGTGATGACAGGGAATATTTCCAAGATACAGAATATGATCCATTTTGTATACATAAAAATGTTATTTTGTAAAAATTACCTTGGCCCCATGAACCTGCGAACATCCCCTCCCTACAGTAACGCTACCTGGAGGAAACAAACCTGCCTGTCCGCGGGCGAGGGCTGGGCCCGAGGAGGGAGGTCCAAGGTAGGGACATCCACATGACTATAGTAAAGTAGCCCCTCAGCCCAGTTCCATCCCCAACCCACGTGCTCTGATAAAAGAAAGGTCAGCAGCCCTGGCCAGTTCGGCTCAGCGGTCAGAGCGTCAGCCCGCAGACCAGAGAGACCCGGGTTCAGTTCCCACTAAGGTCACGTACCTGGGTTTCAGTTTGTCTCCCGCCCCGGTTGGGGTCGTGTGGGTCGCAACCAATGTGTGTGTCTCACATCAATGTTTCTCTGTCTCTCCTTCCCCCTCTCTCCCTCCTATCTGAAGATAAATGCAAAATAATTGTCCTCAGGTGAGGATAAAAAATATTTTTAAAAAAAGAAAGGTCAGCAGACCCAACAAGAGGCCTGACTACCCTACACTGAAGTTTGATAGTGACATCTATGGCAAGTCACCCCAAGTTTTATCTTCCACCCCTCTCTCCCCCAGCCACACCCAACCAGCGCCCATTTGCAGTGTTCTCAGAAAGAATGGGTCACCTCTCCTTCCCAGACAAGTGCCATAATCTCACAGCCCTGCTCAGACCCCCTGCTGTCTTTCTACATCCTGGTCCCCAAGCAGCACAGACAAAAGGGTCAGCACCAGCCTTTATTGGAGACGAGAAGCACCACACGCCCGCTGCCCAAGCCCAGGGCTGTTTCCTATGCTCAGGGCGGCGGCAGGAACAGAAGCAGAGCAGGAGGGCATGAGAGCCCCTGGAGTATCACAAGCCCAGGACGTCATCCTCTCCTGGCTTCCAGGACAAGCCCCGTGGAGTCACCAAAGAAGCTCAGGACAAATCAGGACAACTAGGGCACCGGGGTCGCTGTGAGAAGAAGAAACGTCAAGTCACAACTGTGTCCTCCTGGCTCCAGCTTCCCAGTGTGTTTCCCCTCCACCCGAGAGAACCTGGCATGTATCGCTCTCAGAGGCCGTAATTGGCTCCCTGCTTCCTAGACAACCCAGTCCAAACTGGCACTGAAGACGATCATTCAGATGTCAACTTTGTATCTCCTGTTATAACAGCAGCCTATCTGTTCCTTTCCCTACTCCCACCCCCCACCTCCAACCCAGCTCCCCAAGCACAGCACATACATTCCACCCTCTGTGCTTTTGTTAACAATCACCAAACTGCCTGTCCAGCATGTTCCCTGGGCTGTCCTCCCTTTGTCACAGTCTGCCTCACCTTTAGGGCCCAGGTCAAATCCTACGTCTAGCAGAAAGACCTTCCCAAGGAGCCCCACCCAGTCTGAAAGCCTATAGGCCCAGGCGTGAGGTTCTGGGATATGTGCTCTGGAACACAGGGTCTTTCTCTCCAGCCACACTTTCCAGGGCAGAAACTTGGCCTTGGCCTTTTCAAGTCCCTACCCAGCTCCTAAGCCATGGCTTCACCTATAGCAGTGAAGCCCATTGTTTTTGAGGACACTGGACTATACTCACCTAATTCGGATCAGACCTGATGGTCCAGTTGGGGTTCGTGGCCAGCCGGGACGGCAGAACTGGTGGGACACAGAAGCGGCCACAGCCTGACTTGCAGCACTTTTCCCCGGCTCGACAGTTCTCATCCATCATGCAGCTGACCATGCACAGGCCCACCAAAATGTTTGGACAAACACCGCCCCGCCCTGTGGGGAAACAGGCACAGGTAGAGACAGGACGGTCGGCTCCAGAACTCAGACCTGGGGAATCCCAGCAAAGCCATCACTGAACCAAAGATCTAGCTGGGAAGCCTTGAAGCTGGAGGATCTGAGAATCTATAGAGTCCCCAGAGAGAAGCTGGACCACACTTTTCAAATAGTGTCCTTGCCTGGCCAGTGTGGCTCACTAGTTGAGCGTTGACCTATACACCAAGAGGTCGCCAGTTTGATTCCCGGTCAGGGCACATGCCCAGGTTGTGAGCCCAGTCCCCAGTTTGAGGGCATGCAGGAGGCGGCCAATAGATGTTCTTGCTCATCGATGTTTCTATCTCTCTCTCTCCCTCTCTCTTCCTCTCTCTCTAAAATAAAATTTAAAAATATATATGTAGTGTCCTTCTGGGAGTTCCCTAGAGGTACCTCAGAGTTTGACCCTCTATAGGCCTGGGAGTGGGGCTGGGTGGAGGGCAGAAGGAGCAAGGGCCCCAGACCACTGCCCTCTCCCCTATGCTTGGGCTTCATAGTGTCACGTCCTCAGGGTGGCTTCTCTGCCACCCTAGACCAAGTGTGTGCTGCTTTAGGCTCGTTTCATCAGACTTTATTATAATTCACTCATTTGTCTACCTTCCCTGATAGGTTATGTGGTTCACAAGGATCAGAATCTGTCCACAAGCCTTGACCATTGCCTAGGAATGTAAATGTTGTCCAAAGACAACCTCCGGGCCAGTGATTCTGAAGTGGAGTTCCACGGTGCCCAGCACAAAAGGAGTATTCAAAAATATGTATTTGTTCAAAAAAGAAATCAGATCGGGAATGCTTTTATCTGCTGCATATATGTTGCTTCCAACTGAGACTTCACTTTGGAGGTGGGGAAACTTTGTGCTAAGAATTAGGTCAGAAAATCATGACCTTGGGCAACGTCTTCATTTTCCAGATGAAAAAACTGGCTCAAAAAGAGGGGTTGACTTACCCAAGGTCACAGAGTACATCCACAGCAGAAGCAAGACCAGCAGTCACACTGCCTGTCGTCCAGCCTAGGCATTTTTCCTGCTACCCCACCTGCCTTCGCCTACTTCTGAACGCCAACAAGGACCCCTGGCCCTAGGAGGAAGGGTTGCTTTGGGATGAGGGGCCCAGGAGGACAGGAAGGATGAGAACTGACTCCTCCCAGAAAGGGAAAGACAAGAAGGCCACAGATGACTCTCTCCCAAACTGACTCATGGACTCAAGGAGCTGTCAAGGATTTCGTCCCCAAAATGTCAACTTACCTCCAGTAATGTCTCCGCGGCAGGTGTGACCACAGCCAGTGCTACAGCATTTATGCCCCTGGGGACAGGACTCATCCCCATCACACAGCTCCTCGCATGGAAGGGGGTCGGCAGGACATTCACCGCCAAACTCTGCCATAGAATCAAAGTATTGGGGCCCGGAGATGCTCTAGCCCAGTGGTTCCAGCTTTTATTATTTTTTTAATCCTCACTCGAGGATATTTTCCCATTGGTTTTCAGATAAAGTGGGAGGGAGGAAGAGAGAAAAGGGGAGAAAGAAAAACATTGATGTGTGAGAGAGACACCTCCTGCAGGACCCCAATCAGGGCCCGTGATCAAACTGCAACCTAGGTACGTACCTTTGACCAGAATCAAACCCGTGACTCTTTGGTCTGCAGGTCGAGGCTCTAACTGCTGAGGCAAACTGACCAGGTCTCCAGCTATTTTTACTGTGACTCTTGAGTACAAAATACATTATTCACAGTATCCCACATGTATGTTAATACGGATGTATGTTTAAAATGTACATATCTAGGACTTCCGGTCAAGATGGCTGGTAGGTAGCCGCGGTCTCGCGTCCTCCCACAACCACATCAAAGTTACAACTAAACTACAGAACAACCGTCATTCAAAACCACCTGAAATCCAGCTGAATGGAAGTCCTACAGCTACGGAATTAAAGCAGCAGCCACATCCAGACTGGTAGGAGGGCGGAGGGGACGGGCTGGTCCCACACCCACGTGTGGCGGATAAAAATCAGGAGGACACCTCGGCTGGGAAGGTCCTCCCTGAGGACTGAGGGGTCCCCCTCCCACACCAGGCGCCCCGCTCAGGGTTCCAGTGCCAGGAAGAGAGTCCCCATAACTTCTGGCTGGAAAAACCAGCGGGAACTGAGGCTCAGGGAGGCTGAGGCGGCTGGAGCCCCAGGCAGCTCCTTATCGGACTCTCTCCCTCGGACTCTCACCCTCTAAGCTTGGAGGGGAGACAGCTCGAGGGGCGCCAGAGACATACAGGGAAGAACTGAGCTGGAGCGAGGGCTGGAGAGGGGGCTTTCTCCAGGACAGACGTGCTGTCAGAGGCCTTTGTTCCTTCAGTGAGCTTTTCCCTGGGGCGGCAGACAGAAGCCATATCTGGGCCTCCAGCAACCTGGCTCACACTGGTAGCCCCGCCCTGGTGACTCCCTGAGGCCCCGCCCCATCCAACTTTCAGGCCCACCCAAGCTGTTGCCAGTTGCTTAACCATAGGATTGGCCTGTCTTGGATCCTGCTTCAGGTTTTTCCTAAATTCTTTCAAACAAGCAGCATCTGGTCTCAGATAGCCCCATACCTCTCGTTAAGTAATACACAGAAACAAACACAGAGAGGCAGCCAAAATGAGGAGACAAAGAAACATGTCCCAAATGAAAGAACAGAACAAAACCCCAAGAAAAGAACTAAGCGAAATGGAGATAAGCAACCTAACAGATGCTGAGTTCAAAACACTGCTTATAAGGATGCTCAATGAACTTAGTGAGAACCTCAGCAAACTTAGTGAGGGCCTCAAGAGCATAATAAAGGACCAGTCAGAAATGATGGATGCACAGTCAGAAATGAAGGAGGCATTAACTGAAATAAACAATAATTTACACAGATTCAATAGTAGAGTACGTAAATCCAAGAAGCAAACCATCGATTTGGAATATAAGGAAGCAAAAAACGCCCAATCAGAACAGCAAAAAGAAAAAAGAATCCAAAAATATGAGGACAGTGTAAGGAGCCTCTGGGACAACTTCAAGCGTGCCAACATTCGCATCTTGGGGGTGCCGGAAGGAGAAAAGCAAGAACAAGAAATTGAAAACCTGTTTGAAACAATAATGGCAGAAAACTTTCCTAACTTGGTGAAGGAAACAGACATACAAGTCCAAGAAGCACAGAGAGTCCCAAATAAGATGAACCCCAAGAGGTCCACACCAAGACACATCATCATCAAAATGCAAAAGGTTCAAGACAAAGAGAGAATCTTAAAAGCAGCAAGAGAAAGGCAGCTAGTTACCTACAAGGGAGTTCCCATAAGGCTGTCAGCTGATTTCTCAAAAGAAACTTTGCAGGCCAGAAGGGAGTGGCAAGAAATATTCAGAGTGATGAAAAGCAAGAACCTACAACCAAGATTACTCTATCCTGCAAAACTGTCATTTAGAATCGATGGCCATATAGTTTCCCAGACAAGAAAAAGTTAAAGGAGTTCATCACCACCAAACCGTTATTATATGAAATGATGAAGGGTCTTTTTGAAGAAAAAGATAAAATATATGAACAAACAAAATGGCAATGAATACATATCTATCGACAATGGAATCTACAAACAAAATGAACAGGTAGAACAGAAACATTCTCATAGATACAGAGAACATTTTGTTGGTTGCCAGATGGGAGGAGGGTTGGGGGAATGGGTGAAAAAGGTGAAGGGATTAAGAAGTACAAATTCATTGCTAGACTGACAAACTTCAAAGGGAAAGGGGTTGGGGAGTGGGAAGAAATAAACCAAAGAACTTATATGCATAACCAATGGACACAGACAATAGTGTGGGAAAAGGTGGGAGGGGGACGGGAGGGGGGAGGAGGGGGTCAATGGGAGAAAAATGAAGAACTTCTGTAATACATTCTACATTCAACAATAAAGATTTAAAAAATAAAATAAAATAAAATGTACATATCTAGGTGCATTCATTTATATGCAATGCTGATACTTTATATATATATACTCTATTTCTCATTTCCTTAATTCAGGCCATAAACTACAAAACTCATTTCAAGACTTGCAGATTGAAAAACAGTGTTGAGCCCGGCCAGTGTGGCTCAGTGGATTGAGCATCGTCCCATGGACTGAGAGGTTCCGGTTCCATTCCTGGTCAGGGCACATGCCCAGGTCGAGGGCTCAATCCCCAGTAGGGGGCGTGCAGGAGGCAGCCAATCAATGCTTCTCTCTCACATTGATGTTTCTATCTCTCTCTCCCTTCCTCTGTCTCTAAAAAATCAATAAAAACATATTTTTAAAAAGAAAGAAAAACAGTGTTGAGGTCTAACGCCTTTCCGACTGTAGTAGACATCTACACTGGTGGCCCCCCATGAACCTCACCTCCTGGGATTCACGCCCTTGTATAGCCCCCTCCCAGATTGTCTCTGGGCTTGACCATGTGACTTGCTTTGACCAACAGGACTTCAGCAAGTGTGACCATGCAAGCAAAGGCTTGGTAAGCACTTGCACAGTGAGGCTTGTCCTCTTAGAACTCACTCTTGGAAATCAGCCACCGTGCTGTGAGCAGCTTGGGCGAGATAGACTGCAGAGCCATGAGATGCCCATGCAGAGCCTGGATGCGGAGAGGCGTCCTGGGCACACCAGCCACACTTGAGCTCCCCAGTGAGCCCCCAGCCACATGCGGCTGTATGAATGACCTCAGTGGCGCCATGTGGGTGTAAGAACTGCCCTGCTGCCCTGGCCGGTTTGGCTCAGCGGTTAGAGCGCTGGCCTGCGGTCCGGAGAGACCCGGGTTCGGTTCCCGCTAAGGGCACGTACTTTGGTTGCAGTTTGTCCCCGGCCCTGGTTGGTCGTGCGGTGGCAGCCACTCGATGTGTCCCTTTCACATCGATGTTTCTCTCTCTCTGTCTCTTCCTCTCTCTCCCTCCCACTCTATCTGTACAAAAAATGGAAAAATGTCCTGGGGTGAGGATTAAAAAAAAAAAAAAAAAAAAAAAGAACTGCCCTGCTAACCCACACTAAGTTTGGGGGTGGTTTGCATGCAGCAATAGATAACCGAAACACTGGTTAACAGAACCCTGGCTTTGTTCTGAGAAGCAATGAGCCCAGCCAGCTAAAATGATTTGCTTCCCCATATTTCCCGGTAACTAGGGGCGGCCACAAAAGAAGACAGCTGGGCCAACTTTCACACTCCTGATGTAAGGACCACACCCTTCCAATTGCCTCTCAGTTCTGTCTTCTTCCAGTGCAAAGACAGAGACAGACAGGGAGGTACAGCAGCCTTCTTTCAACCAGGAGGCGACTAGTAGGAGGAGAAAGTCAAGGGTTCCAAAGAGAATGAGAAAGAGCCTCATCCTTGTTAGCATCATGGAGCTGCCACCCCAGCCCTTGAACCTACTTCAGGACTTCTTGTTATGCAAGAAAAGTGAACCCCTATTTGGTTAACTTTCTGCCGTGCATACACACTTCACTGCCTCTATGAGATCATGAAACTCAGAGAAGAGAAGGGGCGTGCCCAGCGCCAAAGCAGGACAAAGCCCAGCCTCTGGGTTGGCTGTGAAGCACTCTCTGGGCTGCCCCACCCTGGGAGCACGCAGGCACGGAGCCAGGTCCTGGGGGCAGCCACACCCAAAGAAGTCACATCCAAACCAAATCAACTCGCCATGACTCATTTATCTCCATGTTTATTTCAAGTTTGTTGTTTTTTTTTTAATGGAAAAAAGTGACGGGCAATTAAAGGCTTTGCAGAAAACCAAGGCAGGACTGGCTCAGTGCCTCTGAGTAAGGACATGTGAGTACAATTGCATATGGCTGGTTCCAGGAAGTCTCTGTGATGGAAAAAGCAAGCGTTGGCCTCCAAGAGAACATGGGTAGCTAAACAATGGGGATAGAATCACCCCGCAACCTAGGATTTTCCCGTACAGCTCCTGTTTCAAATATTCTATGCCGTTGTCAGATCACATCAAAACCACGTGTCTTGACATTTTATTCAGAAAAGATGGTCACTATAACCACCAGGTGTACCTCTCCACCATCTCCCGCCTGCTTAGCAAACTCTAAAGTCCATTTAACAAAGAACAAAGCCTTTTGTCCCATAGTTAAATCGCACTGGTGGGAAGAAACCCAGCAGCATAGACTTCTCATGGGGTTCCACCCTGAGCCCTAGAAAGGGGGGCCTGGGGTAGCTCACTTCCCAGATTTCACCAGGTTGCTGAGCTTGGCCCTGAAGTGACCAGCACCCGGAGCACTCTGTACTGGAAGACAGTACAGCTTTGGTCTCTATGCTGGTCCCGGGGATGAGGACAGTTGCTGGTAGAAAAGTAAAATTCCAAGACGTTTTATGTCCCCCCAAAATTCGTATGTTGAAACTTAATCCCCACTATGAGGGTATCTGGAAATGGGGCCTTTGGGAGGTGGCCAGGTCAGGACAGTGGAGCCCTCATAAACATGTGAGCCCTTACTGCCCTCTCACTACGTGAGCCACAGCAAAGAGACGTCAGTCTATGAACCAGGAAGCAGGCCCCCACCGCACACTAAGTCTGCCTGCACCTTGACCTTGGACTTCCCAGCTTCCAGAATTGTGAAACAAATTTGTTGTTTATAAGCCACCCCATCCATGGTATTCTGTTATAGCAGCTCAAACCAACTATGACATTGCATTATCATTCTATGAGGTAGATGTCTTTATCATCATTTACAGATGACAAAAGTCGTTCAGAGATGAAAGGACTTGCCCAAGGCCACACAGCAAGCAAGCAGAGGCGCTAGGATTCAGACTCAGGCTCAGACCAGAACTGCCTCATGGGAGCAGGTCCTAGCATCTGCCCTGTGCCCTAGGCAACCTGATGGTCCCACCACCCTACCAGACAGAGTGGCATAGGTTATGGTAAACCTCTAGTAATAAGAGCTCAGGAAAAGCAGGAGTTGTTCGTAGCCCAGAAAGGAGAGCTTCCTATGGAGCCGAGTGTTGCAACCAGCCCCACTGAGTGAGTGTCCAGCCCTCCTCTAGGACCGGAACTGTAGAAAAGTAGTTAACCAACACAATAGCCAATATCGCCTTTCACCGGACTAGGAACCCCACTCAGCCAGAGGGCTCTGGAAGGTCACTATTCTAGCCTGCTAGCTCCAAGCAAAGAGGAAGCCCCATCTGGGCTGGCCAGGACCCAGAGCTGCTCACAAAAGTAACTTGCCAGGGTGCCAGCCTCATCCTTAGCCCCCACAATGCTGCCATGAGCTTCAAACACTGGGCAGATTGTACCAGGTCCTACCAGCTGGCAGTGAGTGACCTGCCTGAGACAGATTCCCAGGCTCTGGTTCCAGAGCTGGGCCTCAAGAGTCCTGGCAAGGAGTACAACCCTCTATTCTCTCTTACGGGCAGGCTGCCCGAGCGCAGGCTGAGCCAGGCGCAGCAACGCCACTGGGTGCGGGGAAGGGGCCTGCTACCCGGGGAGGTCTGGCTGGAAGGAGAGGTCGTCACATGTTGTGAAGTGTCAGGGTCTCAGGGAAGAAATGATCAGGGGAGGAGAAAATAATCCTGGTTCTTGATAAAACGGGCTGGTTAGAAGGTGTACCCTGATGAAGCCCACCTTAAGAGGCAAAAGGAAGAGAACTACCATGTAGTGAGGGTCAAATACTTTATATCCTTTGAATCATTACAACAACCTTCAAGGTCTATTCTTTCCATTTTACAGCAAAGGGAACTGAGGCTCAGAGAAGCAGAAGAGACTTGGCCAGGGGCCCACTGGCCAGTAACTGGTAAGCCTCAGGCTTGAACCCAGATCTCTGACAACCAAAAGCTACGCTTTTTCATTGTAATATGCTGCTATGTGTACTCGGATGGTTCCGATTCCTTTAGAAAACAGAATGAAATATCCCAGTTGAGATAGCAAAGAAGGTAATAAAATAATCTAGGCATTAACTTTATAAAATATGTTTTTATTGATTTTTTAGAGAGAGAGGGAGGAAGAGAGAGCTAGAAACATTGATGTGAGAGAGAAACATCAATGGGCTGCCTCCTGCACATCCCCTACTGGGGATCAAGCCCGAAACCCAGGCCTGTGCCCTGACTGGGAATCGAACCAGGACCTCTCAGTCCATAGGAAGATGCTCAATCCACTGAGCCACATCCTCAGGCTCTAGGCATTGACTTATCAAGAAATACTTTAAAACTAGAAAACACCTTGAAATACACCAAATACACTTGGAAAATGGGAAGACATATGATCCAACATTGTAAAATCGCTGGTTCTGCTTAAGTTAAGGTATATATCTAACACCTCTCCAGTAAAAGAAGCCTCAGCATAGGAGGTTGGGGAGAATTGACAATATAATAAAATATATTTGGAAGCACAAGCAAGCAAAAGTAGCCATGACGATCTGAAACAAAGGGAAATGAGAAAGGACCAGCCATGGAGACATATCATCAATGTCTAATGCTTTTTGGGGGCCTCACAAGGGAATGGGGAGGAGCCAAGAAATAGAGAAGACAGTTTTGTTATTTCTACCTCCGAATTCTCTCAACTGTGCTACCTTTCTTCACCCCACTGCCACCTCCCTAGTCTCACTGCACCCCATCAGGAGGGAGGGGGAGAGAGAGAGAGAGAGAGAGAGAGAGACATCGATGTGAGAGAGACACATTGACCGGTTTTCTCCCGCATGACCTGACCAGGGCCGGGACGAACCGCAACCTTGACCCGAATGAAACTCGAGACTCCTTGGTCTGCGGGCCAACGCTCTAACCGCTGAGCCACACCGGCCAGGGCTAACCACAGCAGCTTTCTTTCTGTTTCTCAAGTGTGCAAGCTCCTTCCCAGCCTGCAGACTTCTGCACTGGCTTCTCTCGTCCTGGAATATTCATCACACCCTTGACCTGGCTAACTTCAACTCCAGGTGGCAGGTTAAATGTCACTACCTCAGACAGGCCTTCCTTGACCACCCAGTCGAAAGTGAGCACCCCGTTATTCTCTCTCAGCACTTTCACTTTCCTCCGTGTCCTTGGCAGGTTTGAAATTATGTCTGTATCTGCATGCTTATCTGCTGAGCCTCTTTCTCCCCACCGGCGATGAGCTCCATGAAGGCAGGGGCTGCTCTGCCTTGTTCCCCACAATATCCCCGGAACCCATCACTGGATCCGGCAAATAGTAAACACTCAATAAATATTTGTTAAAGAAATGATGTAGAGTCCTGGCCAGTTTGGCTCAGCAGTTAGAGCGTCGGCCTGCGGTCCAGAGAGACCCAGGTTCGGTTCCCACTAAGGGCACGGACCTCGGTTGCAGTTTGTCCCCGGCCCTGGTTGGGTCGTGTGCGTGACAGCCACTCGATGTGTCCCTTTCACGTTGATGTTTCTCTCTCTCTCTCTCTTCCTCCCACTCTATCTTAACAAAAAATGTCCTCAGGTGAAGATTAAAAAAAAAAAGAAAGAAATGACGTATAAATGGACCCTGTAAGAGGAAGAAGAAATCCCTCTCAAACACCTCTTTACCAGAATCAGAATAAAATAGGACCTGTTTTCAGCAGGAGAGAGACAGAGGAGACACCGAGAGTCAGAAGCAAGCGAGTGGGGAAGTGTGTGCCCCCTTGAACAGGTAGCAAGATCCTTTTGCTACCTCTTTGCAGAATCTCAAGCTAACATTTCCATAGCGAATACTGCAACTGACAACAGGAATGGGAAATTACCCAACAGCTTTCAAATCTGCCTGCAAATGCGGATATGCCAAGATTTCCCTAGGCCACACCCCACACACCATCATGGCTTGGGTACCCTGCGTGGATCCTTTCTTAGAAAAGATCTCAGGATATAGGAGGCACTTTATTGCTGTTCAGAGTAAAGAAAAACCAACAAGATGGTGTGTGCAAATCTGAGAGAGAAACGAGATGCCAAGCATAGCATGGAGTATGGCGGAGTCTCTTACCCAGCCTCTGTTCAGAGATGGGGACGACACAGCTCTTTCTGCAGCCAAATGAGCAGCATTTCTTTACACCTGGACATGTCTCATCAGTGATGCACCCTTTAAAGCAGGACTGTTTCTGAACGACCCTGGGACAATCTCCTTTCCTCCCTGTGGAAGAAGGGGAGACAGCCACAAAAAAAGAGATCATAGTGCTCAGTGACACCCATAGGCATGGCAGTCCAGAAAATCAGTCCAGAGGAAGAGAGCTTTGTTTAGGACTCTCCACCCTGGTCTTAAAGCAACAACGAAGATAACAGCTCACATTTACTGTGACATTTACTGAGTTTATCTTGGGCCAGAAACCTCTCATCTGATCCTCACAACAATTCTGTGCAATACAAACAATTATCCCCATTTTACAGATGAGGAAATTGAGCCTTAAACACTTAACACTTTTTTTAAAAAAAAAAAAAAACTAGTTAAGCCCAGCCAGTGTGGCTCAGTGGACTGAGCATCAACCCGTGCACCAAGAGGCCGCCGGTTCAATTTCTGGTTGTGGGCCCGATCCCCAGTGGGAGGCGCGCAGGAGGCAGCCAGTCGATGTTCTCTCTCATTGACGTTTCTATCTCTCTCTCCCTCTCCCTTCCCCTCTCTCAAATCAATGAAGGAAAAATATTTTTTTTAAACAATTATTTAAGGCTTAAGAAGGTCTGCCAGGCTCTAGGGTTTACTCCTTTCACCACGACCTTAAACAGCTTCCCTTCACAGCTCAGCCTTCACAAGAACCCAAGTTCAAAGCAAAAGACAGAGATAGTCAGTCACATGTTCTTTCCTGATAGAAGACGAAGAATTGGGGTCACTGAGTGATTAAAGAGACCCCAAAAGGACAAAGAAGAGCTGCTCTAGGCAAGCTAGATTTCAGGAGCCAATGCAGGAGGCAGGAAGCTCTCTGTGTCTATCTAGCCCAGAGGCAAGGTCAGAAAGCACACTTGGATTTTGCCCTCATATCAACGTACCCTGAGGAATGCCTGCTCGGCAGACCCGACCACAGGCTGTGCTACAGCACTTCTGCTCAGCCGGACACGATTCATCCCCCTGGCACAGATCTTTGCACGGGTTCTTGTCAGGAGGGCATTCTCCTTCTTTCACTGCAAAAGGTATCACGCGAGGTTGGGGTCACTGGCCAGGCCCCGAGAAATGGGAATGGAAGCCAACTGTACTTCAAGAACTCTCAGCCTCTCCAAACACTCTTATCTAAGTATCTCTGCAACCACGTTGCCCTCCACCCACACAACACCCCAAACACACACACACACACACACACACACACACACACACCACGACTACTACTAACTAAAGGACCAGCCATTCTGCAGATAAAGAGAAAAAGGCTGGGGTGATTCTGTTCTCATTTAAGAAACTCTAGGGAAAAGCCAGACTGGAAGTCCTATCTCCTTGTCCAGAGAGGGTAAAGAAAGCCAGGAAACCTACCCTGGCTGTCCCAAAAACCTATGCATCCAGTCCTGTCCTACAGAGATGACCATCTCCACAAACGAGGCCCTTCGCTCTGGGAGGAGGCAGTCACTTTCTGTTACTGTTAGCCAGAGATCCCCAAATGATAGCTCACCATGCTCCCCTGCAGTCACCCAGGACGTCAGGGACCCAAGAGTAAGAAGTGCCTTCAGGAAGAAGAGGCAGCTCAACATGATGATGATGCCGAAAGTTGAGAAGAGAGCTCAGCTCAGGCCAGAGGTGTTCACCTTGCCCAGAGTATCACCTGCGAGAAAGGCAGGACTAGGAGACTGACCTAGACCCAACCCCAATGTCTTCCCTTTCACAATAGTCCCCAAGGACAGCTTCTCCTGACAAGAAAAATGATTGGTTGCTGGTGTGTGGGAAAATTCCTGGAACTGCCAAAGGGCACACGTGATGGTGGTGATCAAATTCTGTAATGCACAATACACAACACCCCTGGACAATGATGACAAATCTGGGAAAATGGAGGGTTGGCCACTGGAGCCAGGATCAAAGAGAGCTCTAATGGGCCTTGGAAAGACACACAGACATTATTTAATAAGAAAATAACCAAAGCTAATAAAATGCACTGTGGTTTCTATTCATCCTGGCAACCTAGAAAACAGAGAATGGAACAAAAGCTACAAAAAAAAAGCCATATTTGAGTGTGTTCAGTGTAATACAAATGCACCAAAACACACATCTTGGTCCCTCTGGCCCCCACACACAGGCCATTCTTAGACAGTAGAAGGTTAGTTGGCAGAACCCCAAAGAATACTCACTGTGATTCAAGTAGTCTAGACCACATATACGCCTTTTATTTATCTCTTCTTGCTCTATTTCTTTTCATTTTTCTTTATCTATCTGCTTATGACTTTGGCCAGCCATGACACCTAATAGTGTCCACTGGCACTACTTAGCCCAGTGAGGTTTAAGGGCAGGGAATATTCAAGACTCAAGGTTAAAAACTCCTTAACAGTGCCAAAGAATTTGGTGCCAGGAAGTTGCCTTTTTGTTTTAAGGCTGATATTGGAACACAGATACTGATGAGCTATTATGTGCCTTATATACATTATTAATTTTAATCCTCATGATAGTCTTGCAGAGGTAAGAAAAGTGGTTCAGAGGGGCTGATAACAATTGCCCAAGGTCATAAAGCTAGTAAGTGGTGGCTGCTGGAATGTAATAGTAATGATAGATAGCGCTGTTTGAGGGTTTACTTGTGCTACAGTCTTAAGCACTTTACATGAATTAACTCACTTAATTCTCACTGCAATCTTATGAGTTTGTTACTATTATCCCCATTCTACAGATGGGGAAACTGAGGTGCAGAAAGAAACGTGGGTCACACAGCTAGTAAATGAAAAAACAAAGACAGGCCCTGGCCAGTTTGGCTCAGCGGTTAAAGCGTCGGCCTGCGGTACAGAGAGACCCGGGTTCGGTTCCCGCTAAGGGCATGTACTTCGGTTGCAGTTTGTCCCCGGCCCTGGTTGGTCGTGCGGGTGGCAGCCACTCGATGTGTCCCTTCACGTCGATGTTTCTCTCTCTCTCTCCCTTCCTCTTTCTCTCCCTCCCACTCTATCTGTACAAAAAATGGAAAAATATCCCCGGGTGAGGATAAAAAAAAAAAAACAAAGACAGGCAGTCCAATTCCACAGTTCTTAATCACCATTATCACACTGGATTTGAACTCAGATTTTTCTAACTGCAAAATTCATGCAGCCCTGGCCTCTGACTCAGTTGGTTGGAGCATCGTCTGTACACCAGAAGGTGGCGGGTTCAATTCCTGGTCAGGGCACATACCCAAATTTTGGGTTAGATTCCCAGTTGGGGTGCCTGCGGATCGGTGTTTCTCTCACATCTCTCTCTCTCTCCCTCTTCCTCTCTCAAAAAATCAATTTTTAAAAAAACACGCACTGCCTTGGCCGGTTTGGCTCAGCCGTTAGAGCATCGGCCTGAGGTCCAGAGAGACCCGGGTTTGGTTCCCGCTAAGGGCACGTACCTCAGTTGCAGTTTGTCCCCAGCCCTGGTTGGGTTATGCAGGCGGCAACCACTCGATGTGTCCCTTTCACATCGATGTTTCTCTCTCTCTCTCTCCCTCCCACTCTATCTGAACAAAATGGGGGGGGGGGGTTAAAAACATGCACTTTCTACTACCTTATATTATGACCTGCAAAAAGTAACTTTCTCTACCACCCATAAATCGACCCCCAATTCAGGGCCATCTCACCTCTAAGGCAGAGTTAAGGAGAGTTCTGGGGAACTCCATAGCTGTTAAACCTCTGCATCCCCGCCCATCCCAGAATCACCAGTCTGGGGAGAAAAGTTCAGAGAGTTGAGATGAGAGCTCAGGTCAGGTCAGAGTAACACCTGGGAGAAAGGCAGGACTAGGAGACTGGCCTAGACCCAGCCCCAATGTCTTCCCTCTCACAATAGTCCCCAAGGAAGGCTTCTGACAAGAAGAAAAATGATTGGTTGCTGGTGTGTGAGGAAATTCCCGGCACTACCAAGGGACACACGTGACGATGGTGATCCAACGCTGTAATGCACAATACACAGCACCCCTGGGCAATGATGACAAACCTGGGGAAATAGAGGGATGGCCACTGGAGCAAGGATCAAATTCCCCCTGAGGCTGGAGGAATCCTCGGTCCAAATCCCAACCTTCGTTCTGATGCCGTCAGACCCGAGAAGCAGCCCCTGGGATCGAGGCCTGAAAAGACCCGCTGAGTGAGTGCTAGGGATGGCATGGGCCTCCGGTTGTTGGGTTTCCGGGTTCCCGCGTTAGGCCACTCCAATTCCGGGGCTCAGTACCGGGCAAATTAAAATCTACAGTGTTCAAAGAAGTGCAAGCGCCGCTGTACGAAACGCTCCCCTACGTCCCCCAAGCCCGAGCCCTGGCAACCTGCTCCTTTCCCTCTGCCCCGCACTTCAGACGGAGAACGACTGGCGACTGAACAAACGCTGTCCTCACCGGCAGCGCCATCCCTCCCGGGAGGAAGCCCCGCCCACCGCACGCGATCTCTAAGCGTCCCTGTCCCGGGAGAGACGCGGCAGTTGGTTCCCATGGTAACTCCGCCGCTCTCCGAGTCGCGCTTTCGAGCAGGCGGCCGCGCGTTCCAATGACGTCACGGGGCCACTTTCCGGCCCATTGGCAGAGTCCCGCTGGAGTTGTGAGAGTCGGGGGCGCCATGGGAGCGACTGGCGACGCCGAGCAGCCGCGGGGACCCGGCGGGGCAGAGCGGGGCGGCCCAGAGCAAGGGGACGCGGGCGCAGCGGGGCAGCTGGTTCTCACGGTAAGAGTGTCCCCAGGGAGGCCGGGCTGGGCCTGGGCTCGGGCCGGCAGGGCCTCGGGTTCCTGGGACCCCAGCCCGCGGGCGAGAGAACGCGGTGGCTGGAGCTGCCGAGGGGTTGGTGTTTTTCGCAGTCCGACGACCTGGATTCAAATTCCGGTGCCGCCCTCCTCACTAGGTGACGTGGGCCAGTCCTGCCAACTCCGAGTTCCAGTTTTCTCGTTTATAAAAACGGAGATGATTAGTGGGGATGGGATGTGAATGCGGGTAAAGCGCCCAGCACATCATCTGCCATCAGAGTAGGCCCTCGGTAAACACGGGTTCCCTGGCTCCAGCCGTTCCTGAAAAAGTGGGGCCGAGATTTTTGAGGCAGGAAGCTCTCCCTGAGTTTCTCGTCCCTGGCGGGCCTTCCAGTCACTGCCTTCCTCCCGACCCCAAGGTGGGAGAAGTGGTTAAAGCACCGAGAAGCAGAGCTGTTTAGGTTTAACTTCATACCCACTCTCCACCTTCACCCCAGTGTCACAGATTCGGTGACATCTGCTCCCTTGATCCCCACAGAACCCTTGGAACATAATGATAAAGCACCGGCAGGTGCAGCGAAGGGGCCGCCGCTCACAGATGACAACGAGGTAAGGCTGACTCTGGGTGGCACTCACCTCCCAGGCACTGTCATGGAAGGCAGCTTTGGGGTCCTAGTTGTAGAAGGCTGAGAAGAGACGGTCGGGCACAGGACTAGATAAGAGGAGACTCAGATTATGTGACTCTGTGACCTTGAGCAAGTCACTTCCCTCTCTGAACTCAAATACAAAGTGAGGGGGACAGGTAGAGTCAACAATGCCTGAGATCCCTAACACTCTCCAGCTCTGTTTTTGAGGGCTCTAAAGAGGCAGAATAATATGAAGGTTAAAAAAGTGTGGCCAGCCCTGGCTTGTTTGGCTCAGCGGTTAGAGTGTGGACCCAGTTAGAGCATCGGCCGGAGGACCAAATAGTCGTGGGTTCAATCCCGGTCAAGAGCACATACCTCTCTTACAGTTCAGCCCCCAGCCCTGGTCGGGGTCTTGCGGGAAGCAACCAATCAATGTTTCTCTCTTTCTCTATGTTTCTTTCTCACATCTATGTTTCTCTCTTTCTCTCTCCTTTCCTCCCTCCCTCCCCATCTAAAGATAAATGGAAAAGTATATCCTCGGGTGAGGATTTTAAAAAAGTGTGGCCAGCCCAGCCAGCTGGCTCAGTGAATTGAGTGTCATCCCATGGACTGAGAGGTCCCAGTTCATTCTCCGTCAGGGTACATGCCTGTTTTTCGATCCCCAGTAGGGGGCGTTCAGGAAACAGCCCATCCGTGTATCTCTCTCACATCTGTTTCTAGCTCACTCTCTAAAAAAATCAATAAAAACATTTTTTTTTTAAGTGTGGCTAATAATATTCACAGGGTACTATTACCCTGTGGTAATAGAATAATAACAAATAATTGATAATTATTATTATTAAATAAATCATAAAAGAGAAAGGAGAGAGCACAAGATGGGCCTTTGAAATGCTGATTATATTTCTTGACCTAGATAGTAATTAAACGGATGATCACTAACACTACATGTTAAAGTGTATAGACTTTTCTGTGTATTAATTCAGTATTTCATAACATTTTTAGAATAATACTCATTCATAGAATTATAAGAATGAAATAAAGGCATGCATCCATGTGGTTTACAGAGAACCTAGGCACACAGCTAATTTTCAGTAAAAGCTATCTATTATTGTCATTAAAAGATCCTTTGTCAATAATTGGCCAGGCAGACTAAGAAAGGATGTGTTTGGGACATGTCCGCTGACTGTCTCCTTCCTGAATGCAGTTTCACAGATCCTGCCATCTCCATGGACCTTCTCCGAGCTGTGCTGCAGCCTAGCATCAATGAGGAGATCCAGACTGTGTTCAACAAGTACATGAAGGTGAGAGGGACACACAGATACAACGCTAACAGGGAGAAAGACTCATGAGCCGCCCTTCCCTGCATCACTGTCTCCCTGGCTCTCTCTAGTACACACAGATACCTAAAGTTTACCAAATCTGAACCCCAAGAACTTTTTATCCTCTTTAGGAGTAATTTGAACACCTCTTTTACTACGCTATTGTGAGGATGGAATAACTTAAGTATAATGTGCTCAAAACTGTGCTTGGAACATAACAAGTGCTTTTATTATTTGTTTACTATTATCACCATTATATTATTTAAAATTATTTTCTAGGTCTATAAATAAATTTCAACATAGTTCTACCTGAATGCCTCATGGATGCTTCAAAACCAGCAAATTCAGAACTGAACTGTTTGTTTTCTTCCTAAACCTCCTCCTGTTGTGTTTACTCATTCATTCAAGAAGTATTTATTGAACACCTACCATAATGGCAGGCAGTATTCTAGGCACTGGGGATGTAGCAGTAAACAAAATGGACAATGTCTTTGCCCTCTTTTAGCAAATCTGTATTTTGTTAGGGAATGCTAGAGAGAAGGGGAAGAGAGTGCGCAGTGGGAAACGGGTGCTATATCATAGATCGTAGCTGGGAAAGCCCTCTGATAAAAGGGCATTTAAGCAGAGATTCGAAGTGAAAAAAGAACAAGCCTTGCAGATACCGGGGGAGAAGCCATCCCAGCAGAGGGAACAAGGCCAAAGGCCCTGAGACAGACTGTGCTTGGCACATTCAAAGCACCCAAGTGGCCCTGGCCGGTTTGGCTCAGCGGTTAGAGCGTCAGCCTGCGGTCCAGAGAGACCCGGGTTCGGTTCCCGCTAAGGGCACGTACCTTGGTTGCAGTTTGTCCCCAGCCCTGGTTGGGTCGTGTGGGTGGCAACCACTCGATGTGTCACTTTCTTTTTTTTCTTTCTTTTTTTTTTTTATCCTCACCCGAGGACATTTTTCCATTTTTTGTAGAGACAGAGTGGGAGGGAGAGAGAGGAAGAGAGAGAGTGAGAAACATCGATGTGAAAGGGACACATCAAGTGGCCGCCACCCGCACGACCAACCAGGGCCGGGGACAAACTGCAACCAAGGTACATGCCCTTAGTGGGAACCGAACCCGGGTCTCTCCGGACCGCAGGTGGGCGCTCTAACCGCTGAGCCAAACCGGCCAGGGCACGATGTGTCACTTTCACGTCAATGTTTCTCTCTCTCTCTCCCCCTCTCACTCTATCTGAACAAAATATCGAAAAATGTCCTCGGGTGAGGATAAAAAAAAAAACAAACAAACAAATCAAAGCACCCAAGTGGCCATTGTGGCTGGAGCAGACTATGCCAGAGGAGAGTAGTAGGAGAGGTGATAAGAGATATAACAGGGGCCCAGCTCATGAAGAAACTTTGAGGCCATGGTAAGGACTTTGAGTTTTATTTTGAGTAAAATAAAGGTTCCTGGAGAGTTTTGAGCAGAGCGTGTGAGCTGAACATTTTTTGAAGAGTTACTCTAACTGTTGTATAGAGAATAGACTGTAGGAGGACCAGTTAGGAGGCTTGAGATGATAGTGGCTTGGGTGTTAGCAGTGAAAATGTTGAGAAAGTCTGATTTGGTATGTATTTTTATTTTTTTTAAAACCATCACTTATTTTTATTTATTTATTTTTGTACGTGCCCCTAGCGGGAATCGAACCCCGGACTCTCTGGTCCGCAGGACGACGCTCCAACCGCTGAGCCAAACTGGCCAGGGCTATAAGTATTTTTAAAGGAGCAACAAGATTTGCCAATGATTTGTATGTGCAGAGTAAAAGGAAAAGAAGTAAACCACTCCCAAGTTATTTGCCCTAGATAGCTATAAAAAATAGAGTTCCCATTGACTTGACATAAGGAAGAGGGGAACAAGCAGAGGAAATCAGTAGTTCAGTTTTAGACATATTAAGTTTGAAAGGGACCACCATTCACTTAGAAAGCTGAAACCAAGAACTCTGCCTTCTCCTTTGTCTTCCGTTTCCAGTTGTGGAGTCCGGTCTGTCCCACGGCATGGTCTGTCAGGCATGCCCTTCTGCCTTGCTTCTGCCTTGGTTCAGGCCTTCATTATTTTTCACCCAGGCTCCTACTATAACCCCTAACTGCCTCTATTTTTTCCCTCTTTCAACCCACCCTCCATAACAGCTACCAGTGATCCCTAAAATGTACATCCAATAGTGTCATTCCCCTGTTCAAAATCCCTCAGTGACTTTCCATTGTCTTCTAGGTAAAATTCAAATTCCTGAACATGGCATATGTGGCCCACAGTGAGCAGACCCTAGCCACACATCCCTTTATATCCTGTCATTACTGTCCCTACCTCTTGTACGTCCCAGAATGTACCATGTATTCTTATACCTCCACGCCTTTACCAGTGCAGAAATAAAGAAGTTAAGCCAGTAAGAAAAGGCTATGCCAGGAATGAACCTATGATTGCCTGCCTCCAAAGCCCTTTTCTTATTGCTTGTCCCATTAATGGGTACCATGATTCAGGAACCTTCTCCCCTGGACAAATGCTGAATAAATACAATTTGTGGCTCTAGGCTCCCCTCTTTATAGTCTTTGAAGATTCCTCCTTATCACACTTGTTTTCAGACAAGGCACAGAAACTTGATTACATCACAGCTTTGATAAGTTCGCACTTTTGCTTAACCTGACCTCATCTGATCACTTTGTTTGATAGTGTTTCCAGTTTTCTTAAAAATGTTTAGGCCCTGGCCGGTTTGGCTCAGCAGTTGGAGCGTCGGCCTGCGGTCCTGAGAGACCCGGGTTCGGTTCCCGCTAAGGGCGCGTACCTCGGTTGCAGTTTGTCCCCGGCCCTGGTCGGTTGTGCGGGTGGCAGCCACTCAATGTGTTCCTTTCACGTCGATGTTTCTCTCTCTCTCTCTGTTCCTCTCTCTCCCTCCCACTCTACCTAAACAAAGAATGGAAAAATGTCCTCGGGTGAGGATAAAAAAAAAAAAAATGTTTAGGATAATAATGTCTAGATATGAGTGATCTTACCCAAGACATTATTAATCTTTATTGGTTTATTTATGTGATTACTAAATAAATGCCCCTTTGTTTTAAATGTTCTAATAATAGAGCTTATAAAATAAATTGATGGAGAGCGTCGGCCTGCGGTCCGGAGAGACCCAGGTTCGGTTCCCGCTAAGGGCACGTACTTCGGTTGCAGTTTGTCCCCGGCCCTGGTTGGTCGTGCGGGTGGCAGCCACTCGATGTGTCCCTTCACGTCGATGTTTCTCTCTCTCTCTCCCTTCCTCTCTCTCCCTCCCACTCTATCTGTACAAAAAAAAATAAAATAAAATAAAATAAAATAAAATAAAATAAATTGATGGGTAGATAAAAGAATGGATAAATGGATACGTGATAACAAATGTAATGAAATGTTCATTACAGACTCTAGGCAGTGCATATTAGATATTCATTGAATAATTCTTTTGACTTCTCTCTATGTTTGAAATTTTTCATAAGAGAATATTGAGAAAAAATAATACAGATATTTTAAAAAGTAACACTCCAAAGTCACTAAAACTCAAACTTAACAGTGACTGTATGGTCTCCTGTATTTATTTATACAACATACACACACGTTAAATACATAGGATCAGTTTACACACACTGTTCTGCAGCTGTTTTTTTTTTTTCATTTAACAGTATATTTTGGTCATATTTCAAGAACAGTACATAAGCCCTGGCCGGTTTGGCTCAGTGGTTAGAGCGTCGGTCTGCGGTCCCAAGAGACCCAGGTTCGGTTCCTGCTAAGGGCATGTACTTGGGTTGCAGTTTGTCCCCGGCTCTGCTTGGGTCGTGCGGGTGGCAGCCACTTGATGTGTCCCTTTCACATCGATGTTTCTCTCTCTCTCTCTCCCTCCCACTCTATCTGAATAAAAAATGGAAAAATGTCCTCGGATGTGGATAAAAAATAAAATATTAAGTCCCAAGAACAGTACATAATAGTTCACCCTAATTCTATTGTAGTAGTTGTAAAGTGGTCTATTGTATAGTTGCACCATAATTTAATTAGTATAATTTAATGCGGGATTATTGCCAGTTTTTCTCTATTACAGACAGTGTTGCATTGGACACTTTGAACATATATCTTTGGTTCATTTGTGAGAATTTTTCTGGGGAATAAATTCCTAGAAATGGAATTGGTGGGTAAAAGGGAAAACATACCTTTCTCTTGAGAAATTTCTCTCCAGAAAGGTTGGGCCATTTTGCATTTCTACCAGTAGTGTTTGAGAATGCCTGATTCATCACTGGACTTCATTCTCAGGTCCAGAGGTAGCTTACACTCGCCCCTATATATTCTTTGCACTGCCTAGCTCATAGGCTGGTTCTAAAGTATCCAAATTATCATCACTAGCTTTCATTTAGCCATTAGTCAACATGGAGCACCAGTTTTAATTTAGGTTTTGTTTTAAAGTCAAACTCATCTACTCATTTCATTTAATTTGGCCTGAAAATTTTTCCTTCTAACTCTTGATGTCTCAGTGCTTTCATACTCTTGTCCTTGGCTGGATGTTAACCACAAGGCATTTGACCTTGCTAAATGTAAACTGATAGGACACTCCACTAGTCGTCTCTTACAGTAGGAGCATTGGTTGTAAGTTCCAGAATTTTTCTACCTTCCAGAGAGAACTAACACTTGAGAGACATGACCTGGGCTCTCATTATGAATGTGTTCTCAATGCCTTGGTTTGGGGCCTCACATCACTTTGTCCTTGGTGTTTTCAGGTTCAATTCTCCTTTTTACCTAGTGGTGGAACTGCTGCTATCCTGGGGTCCTGGCCAGGTCTCACTCCTCCCATCCCATAGATGTTCCTTTGAGACAGGACAAAGTCAGATTCAAGCAGGACTTTCTCCAGGCTGGATCTTTTCTGGCCTGCCCTGGCCTGTTCACCTCGGGCACTGGTATTCTCTTTTTCTTCTACAGAAGTAATACATATACACTATAAAAACGGAGAGGGTGGAGATAAGAAAAAGATAGCTATCGTCCATGAGATCACCACTATTACTTTAACATATATCTTACAGTTCTTTCGTCTCTGTGTTTGCTTTTTGCTATTTTACATAAATAGGCTCAGATGCCGAACTATTTTATAACTTGCTTCCTTCATTTGACAGTATATTATGAATACCTTTCATGTCAAAAATATATTTTCCTATATGTCCTTACTGTGAATTTTAATATTTGTATATTCATGGTATGGCTATGCTGTAATTTATTTAAGTTATACCTGGACATTTAGGTTATGTATTTTATTTTACACTATTTACACATTAATACTGTAATGACCATCCTTCGGGCCCCTCTATGATTATGCTCCTCCTTAAACGACGATAGAGTAGGGAAATGAGCCAGGGTGTGAATCTAAATCCATCTGACCTCAAAGCCATGCTCAGTCACTTTTCCCTTCTCTATGAGGGTATGACAAAAGCTTGTCTTCTGTTTATTTCTTTATGTTTAAGTCATTTCACAAAAATACAAAAGAACAAATACACTTTTATTTACTTTTCAATAAGTTTAAATTCTTGAGCGTTACACAGATTCCGTGTCCAACGGCCTTAGCAGGAAGGTTGCTTCAGCATTTTCACGAGTTTCTGTGAGCACAAGTTCCTCTCCCCAAGTGGTTTTGTTCCGTCTGCTTCCATGACTCACTGTTCTTTGCCTTGTTCGTACACGTAAGCACATCTCTTGCCTAGATAAATTCAGTTTCATCTCAAGCATAAACACCTTCAATTTTAGGGAGAGCTGTGTGCGCCCTCTGGTTCCAGAGGCCCCGCTTATAACCAGCGAAAATAGCCTTGAACCACAGCCTTCTAGACATATCTGTCGTTTCAGAAGTCCTGTTCCCAGCAGGCCTCCACAGGCTCCAAGGTGGCGGAAAGAGCTAAATTTTCGTTTATATTCAGTTTCTTTCAAGTGGATGCAAATTAGCAGGACCTCTGACTTTTTGCCTTTGAACTTCTCCCTAGTTCTTCCAGAAGGCAGCACTGAACGTGCGAGACAATGTTGGGGAAGAAGTGGACGCAGAGCAGCTGATCCAGGAGGCCTGTCGGAGCTGCCTGGAGCAGGTGAGACCAAATAAGACGAGATGTAGGCACCAGCTTTAGCCCAAGGCTCCACTAAGAAATGTGATCCCATCATCGGGCGGGGGGGGGGACGACACGGAGAAGCCACTTACACCCAGATAGGGCTTGGAGGTGTTGCTGACCACAGGGGAGGGAAGTAGTTACTTCATACCAAGTACTGTGATAGATATTTTCACATCATTTGTTCATTTGTATCTCAAAAGAAACCCTGCACAGAAGATGTTTTAATCCCTAATTTACAGATGAAGAAATTGTAGCTTAGAACAAGCAAGAGTTAGAAAAGCTAAGGTCCATCTCTTCTGCAAGTACTTGTGACTTGGTCCTTCAAGTAGTCACAGCCCCTTTGGGTATCATGGGGACTAGCACCCTTTCTGCCTCCATGCCTCTCAGGGTGTGGTCAAGAGGCATGACATCAAGTCTATAAATGGCTGTGACCCCATGATAGTAGTGCACCTGTCTGTGTGTGTCAGCTGCTGTTATTAATAGAAATTGTCAGCATCACCCAGGCTCTGCACTTGACTGTGAAAGCATTAGCTCTCAGAGATGGGAATTCCTTCATAATCCAAGCCACAAGGGCTGGTTGGAGTTCAGGTCTATAAGGTAATTCTCATAAGAAGATTGGTGGGCTAGCTACTCAGGCACAGTCTCAGAAAAGAGCAAGATCAGGGCCTGGACCTCAGCTTTGAAAGGGCAGAACTTCATCCTGTCAGTGAGAGCTTACTCCACTTGGTGGCATTTGTCACAAAGGATCACATCATGTTTCTTAGAATGTCCCTCTCTTGGCTCTAGCCTCATTGGCCATACCCCTGAGCTTCCTGGGTCAGCTCATCATCTCCATGTGACCCCTAACTACCTGAACTCTGACTGTTGGTGCACTCCTGAGTTCATTCCTCAGACCCCTTCTCTCCTGTGGCTCATTCTCGTCCTAGGTGATTTCATCTAGTCCTAGGCGTCGAAGCCTGAAAATTTAACTGCTGATGATTCTCAAATGGATGTCTCAGCCCTGGGCTGCTTCCACTCTTGCCTTCCTCCATTCCGTTCTCAGCATCCGGACCATCTTTTCAAAGATGAATCAGATGATCTCACTCTGCTCTTTTTTTTTTTTTTTTTTTTCTTTTCTTTTTTATTGATTTTAGAGAGAAAGGGAGAGAGTGGGAGAGATAGAAACATCGATGAGAGAGAACATTGATTGGCCTCCCTGATTGCCCCCCACTGGAGATCTGGCCCACAACCTGGGCATGTGCCCTGACCGGGAATTGAACCAGCAACCTCTTGGTGCATGGGTCAATGCTCAACCACTGAGCCACACCGGCCGAGCTCACTCTGCTCTTTAAAACATGTTAGTGACTTCACTTTGCAGGCAGAAAAAACCCTCATGCCTCACCATGACTCACACAGCCCTACATGGACTGGCTCCTGCCTCTTTAACTTCACCTCAGCCCACCTGCCCCTGTTGACTGTCTTCTAGCATACTGGACTCCTGCTTCTCCTGCACACCGTCTCAGGGTTTGCACTTGTATTCTCACTGCCTGATATGCGGTACCCTGAACTTATTACACAGCTGGCTCCTTCTCTTCAGCTTTAGCTTACATATCACCTCATCAGAGAGCCCGTCCCCAGCCACTCTGTCTCAAGTAGGCCTCCTCTCAGCCCGTGGACGATGCTCAGTCCACTGAGCCACACAGGCCGGGCAACAGTGATCATTAATTAAATGAATATCTGCTCATATGTGTATCTTGGGGTGCCTTTGTGCTGACCATGAAATAGCTGTCACCCAGCTTGGAGTGTGTCTGTAAAAATGAAAGCAAGGAAGCTTCCCACCAAAATAGTGACTGTTAACATGGTCTTTTCCCTTCAGGCTAAACTCCTTTTCTCAGATGGAGAAAAAGTTATACCCAGATTGACCCATGAGCTTCCAGGAATAAAGGTCAGAGTCACTGTCCTGGGGTTTTGGAGGGGGAGACTGATCAGACTGGGGGCAAGTGAACTCTGTGGCCCCAGGGCATTCCATGTACCACCCATTTGTAGGACCAGGTCCAAATAGCATCATGCTGGAAGGGTTTCTGGGCCTGGCTCAGGGAGGGGCTGGAGGGTATGGTCCAGGGGCCCTGTCTTCTGCAATCTCAAGGAACGAACAGCCCCCAGGCACTAGCTTTCCACTGAGTCCCTTTCCTTTTTCTGTAGCGTGGGCGGCAAATGGAAGAGGAAGGTGCCCATCGAGGAAGTCCCGTTCCCAAAAAGGTAAACCATCTCCACGTTTGCGGGCTGGGAAAGGCCTCACGGCTCCGGGGAAGGCAGGGGGCCTTTCTAGCATGAGAGGCAGGGACCCTGGGAACACTCACTCTCCCTGTTCACCCTCAAGCATCATTTGGTGTCTTTGGGAAAACCATCTCTACCAGTGACCCTGGACCTGCCAATGGGGTGGGGTGGGGCTTCCATCGGTTCAGGTCTCTGACAGCTGTTCTTTGTGGCAGAGGAAGGGACGGCCTCCTGGACACATCCAGTCCAATGACCGGGCAGCCACTGGCATGGTGTGAGTAGGGACCAATAGAGCCGAAGGGAGGAATGGGGAGGGAGTGTGCCTGGAGGAAAAGAGACCAGAGTTCTGTTCCTGTAGAAGTCAGATCTGTTTATCTAAGTCACCATGGAGGAGGGTTTGAGGGGTAGGAAAAGAAAGCAGCCGGGAGGGGGTGGTTTTATCCTGCTTTTACCCTAGAACTGCTTAGCCCAGCTTGATTAAACACCAGACTGTCTTTTATTGGATGTTTATAATGTGCCATAACTGATCTAAACACCTTACATATGTACCTTTTAATCCTTACAACCACCCTTTAAAGAAGGTATAATTCATTTTGCAGATGAGGAAACACTCAGAATTACTTGCCCAAGGTCATATAGCTAATAAGGGGCAAAACTACTCCATTCCCTCTAGGATGGTCATTTTCAAAGATTTTAAAGCAACAATCTTTTTTTCAAACAAAACTTTACCGGGAGGCCCAATACATAAAGCAGATAAAGCCTCACAGGTCTGGTTAACAGCGATACGCGACGGGGATCGCTTGGAGCCCTGGCTTAGGAGGTGGGGCCATAATAATCGTCATACCTTAGATTCGTGTCCTACCTGAGCAAGTTCAGTCCTCACTAACACTACACCGGGTGCTGCTGTCATCTCCTTTTGACTGATGACAACTGCAACTCAAAGAAGTTCTCGGACTTGATGTCAGAGCTAGCGCTAGGATGGCTTCTAGTCCAGTGCTTTCCTCCCTGTGTACCTCCTCCAGTGGGGCACCAGGAAGAAGTATACCCAGGGCAAAGGAGTGTGTGGGGAACTCCCACGCCCACCAGCCAGCTGTCTGCCAGTCCTGGACCTGAACTTGGAGAACTCACCTTTCTGTTTTCCTTCCAATCAGGTGGAAACCAAAATCCTGTGAACCAATTCGCCGAGAAGGCCCCAAGGTATGGTTATGTGAGCATGGCAGTGACCTTTATCCCATGGAGACTCAGGCACGGCTCTGGGACCCACCATGAGGGAAAGGGGCTGGGGGGTGAGATGTGTGCATGCCATTCCAGAGCCATCTCGCCCCCTCCCCTACCCACAGTGCTGGCCTGTCAGAAGGATCCCAAGGAGGGGGTGGAGTTAGAGTAAAACAAAGAGAAGGCTTGAGCCTGCTGAAGCTTTCTCCTTGTAAAAGCTAGTGGTCACTAATACTTATGAGTACTTAATATGTGACAGGCACTGACCTAAATCTTTACATGGATTATCTCATTTAATCTTTGTAACAACCTTCTGAAATGATTCTGTTACTGTTCTGTAGTTGAGGAGATTTCTTTCCTGCCAACTCCCTGTGGATAGAAATTATATTTTATTTAGCTTTTTTTTTTTTTTTTTTTTTTTTTTTTTTTATATTTTATTTAGCTATTTTATATGCTTAATACACTTGAGTGTATTCTGTGGCTTCTGCTCAAAGTCACATACTAGTAAGTGGTGGAGCCGAGTCTCAAACACACGATCCGTTGACACGAGTCTGTGCTCTTAACCATTAGCCTCTGTTGCCTCCTGAACAGTTGTTTGCACGCTCATTTAGCAGCAGACTCCTTTCTTAAAATCATATATGGCAGCCCAGCTCAGTAAGGAAGGTAAAAGTTCCACTGGCCTGGTTGAGACTGTATCCCGTATACATGATCCACCTCTTGTCTACTGGCCATTTGCCTTCACATGGTGGCCATACCTTTCTTCTAAAACTCTGCTCCCTTTGGCCTTGGCCCAGTAGCTCAGCTGGTTAGAGCATCATCTCAATACACCAAGGTTGTGAGTTCGATCTCCAGTCAGGGTACATACAGGTAGCAACCAATAAATGCATAAATAAATGGAACGACAGCCCTGGCCGGTTTGGCTCAGCGGTTAGAGCGTCGGCCTGCGGTCCGGAGAGACCTGGGTTCGGTTCCCGCTAAGGGCACGTACCTCGGTTGCAGTTTGTTCCCGGCCCTGGTTGTTCATGTGGGTAGCAGCCACTCGATGTGTCTCTTCACATCGGTGTTTCTCTCTCTCTCTCTCCCTTCCTCTCTCTCCCTCCCACTCTATCTGTACAAAAAATGGAAAAATATCCTCGGGTGAGGATAAAAAAAATAATAATAATAAATGGAACGACAAATTAGTGTTTCTCTTTCTCAAATCAATAAATAAAATTTAAAATAAATAAAATTCTGCTCCTTTAAAACAGGTGATCTTACATTCTCCTGGGTCTTTCGGGTCTTTCCGTTCTTCTCCAAACATCCTTTCTCTCTTTTGTGAGTTCTTCCTCAGCAATAACCCATGCAAATAGGTGTTACCCAGAATTCTCTCCTTGGCCCACGTCTCCATCTAGTTTCTGGATGATCTAACTCATTCACTCGTATGGTTTCAGCAGCCAGCATGTGCTAAAGTTGCCATACCTCTTGGTTTGTCCTACACATCCTTTCTAGTTTGAAACTCATGTATCCTACTGTCTGCTAGACCTCCCTGCCTGGAATTTCTATAGCATTTCAAACTCAGATGTCCAAAATGGAAAGCAGGCCCAGGCCAGTTTGGCTCAGTGGTTAGAGCGTCGGCCTGCGGTCCTGAGAGACCCGGGTTCGGTTCCCGCTAAGGGCATGTACCTCGGTTGCAGTTTGTCCCCGGCCCTGGTCGGTTGTGCGGGTGGCAGCCACTCCATGTGTCCCTTTCACATCGATGTTTCTCTCTCTCTCTCTGTTCCTCTCTCTCCCCCCCCCACTCTACCTGAACAAAAAATGGAAAAAAAAATGTCCTCAGGTGAGGATAAAAAAAAAAAAAAAAAAAAATGGAAAGCAGGCTCTTTCCTCAGGCCTTCTTTTACAGTCTCTACTGCAGTGATCTTTGCTCTTCTTTTCCTTCCTATTTGCATCCAGTCGAGTCCTGGATGCTTCCACCTCCTAAATATATCACAGTTGCTATTTCCTCCTCTTTATCTTTACTGCTATCCTAACTCAGGCCCTCATCTTCGTTCACAACTGCTCCATTACCTTCTGGCCGGTGTGGCTCAGTGGCTGAGTGTTGACCCATGCACCAAGAGGCTGCCAGTTCAATTCCTGGTCAGGGCACAAGCCCAGGGCACATGGCCCGATCCCCAGTCGGGGCCATGCAGGAGGCGGCCAATCAATGTTCTCTCATTGATGTCTATTTCTCTCTCTCTTCCTCTCCCTTCTTTTCTCTCTAAAATCAATAAAGAAAACATTTTTTTTTAACTTCTCTATTACAATAACCTCTAAACTGCACCCCCTGTCTATAGTCTGCCACTTCACTAGCCACACTGCAGAAGAGCGAGCTTCTGCAACACCCTCTAAACCACCCCCTGCTGGTTGTCTGCCGCTGCAGACCCATTAACCACATTGCAGAAGAGTGAGCTGTCTTCAAAGCAAATCTGGCTCCCCCTGTGCAGCGGCCCTAGTGACTCCCCATAGCCTCCAGAATGAGCAAAATGTCCTAGGGCCTCCAGCCCCTCTCTGCTTCTCTCTCCAACCTTATTGATTGCCACTCCCTAATTTGTGCTCGCTCTCTCTCTCTCTTAGCAACAAAGAATTGCTTATAGGCTGTCCAGCATGCCAAACCATCTCTCATCTGCCTTTGTTCATGCTGCCCCTTTTTCCTCTCCTCTACCCTAACTTGTGCTGACCCTTTCAGAATCAACTTGGGAATTACCTCTATAAGGAAGCCTCCTTGTTACCCTCCCCTTTAGCACCCCCTCATACCCTGTGCTCGCCCGCATCATTGCCCATCTTGTGATGGTATAATTATCTGTACACATAAGTCTGTGGCCCCCTGGAGAACAGAGACGATCTTACTCATCTCTATTCCCAGTGTCTAGCACAGGGCCTAGCATATGGTAAGTATTCAGTTTCTTGAATCAACTGTTTTGAATAATGGGTAAGGATGGTGTTGGTAGAGGAGAGGTTCATCTGCCCACAAGGTGAACCTCACCCTCACTAATCTGTCTGTTTTTTGCATAGTGGGACCCAGCTCGGCTGAATGAATCCACCACCTTTGTGTTAGGATCTCGAGCCAACAAGTAAGTCTAAGAACTTTGGCACTAAGGGAGGAGTCCACCCCTAGGACTACAACTGCTGGAATCCTTACCACTGTCTGTTACTTTTCAGAGCCCTGGGGATGGGGGGCACCAGAGGGAGGATCTACATCAAGCACCCACACCTCTTTAAGGTGAGTGAGTGTGGGGGCCAGGCAGGCCACCACAGGGAAATATATGACATGGGGAGCTCTAGATGGCACAAAGAAGCCTGGGACAAACACTGATCTGGGAGTCAGGCATCTGGGTTCTGGTTGCCCCTCTGTTTGCCCTTGACCTTTAATTTACCTTTTGTAATTTACTCAACACCTCTGTGCCTCAATATTAATAGCTACTTGCCTGTGTGTTTATTGTGTACCAAACATGATTTTAGGTGCTACACTTGCCTTATCTCGTGGAACTGCCCTTTAAGATAGGTATGGTTTAGAAAGACGAAGTGACTTGCTCAAAATTACTCAGCTAGTAATTAGTGAATCAGGGTACAAATTCAGGTCTGTCCTCAGCAAAGCCTGAGCTCTTAACCACTACCTTATTCAGTTGTCTGTAAAGAGATGGGAGCAAGGCAGCACTTTTAACCCTTTTCAGGGCGGGGACTCCCCTCCCGAGATCAGCTGTGCTTGATCTCCAGTGTTTGTGAAAAGAATGGATGGGCAGGAATCATGGATTCATTCACCCTCAGCTGAATTTGTCTGTTATCAGTCACAAAAACACCCAAACAGAGGGGGGAAAACTGCATGTATATGCAAGACATCTTTTTTTGCACCTATTCATAAGGTTTTGTGCCCCTTGCCAGAACTACATATCCCCTCTGAGGCCCCAGAGTCATGGACTCTGTCTGCTACACTCTGTGCAGGTTCGGGTTCTTCGAAGGGCAGACCTGCTTCCTCTATTTCCAGTCTTACATTTTGGGATTCCCAATACCTAGACAATTTGTCTACTTGCTACTTCTTGATTTTCCTTCTTAATGTCTTTACCCCTGCTGTTCCCTTTAACTGGATAACCTTCCTCCCCCATCGTCACCTCTGCCTGACTATTCTCTAAGATCCACATCCTCTAAGACCTTGCTTGCATCATCCCCCAAGTGAAGATGCTCTTGGGCCTACTTTGAATTCCTGTGGCACAGTGGTTAAGAGTATGTTTCCGTCCTGGTTTCACATCTCTGATTCTGTTTTGTCATCTTTAAAATGGAAGTGACACAGCCCGGCCTGTGTGGCTCAGTGGTTGAACATCAACCCATGTACCAAGAGGTCGCTGGTTTGATTCCCAGTCAGGGCATATGCCCAGGTTGTGGGCCTGATCCCCAGTGGAGGGCATGCAGGAGGCGGCCAATCAATATCTATCTCTCCATACTTTTCCTTTTCTCTCCCTAAAATCAATAAAGAAAAAAATTAAAAATAAATAAATAAAATGGGAGTGATACAGACCAACTCATAGGGTTGGTAGAATTAAGAGAGAGAGTCCAGCAAAGCACCCAACACAATGAATACCTGGTATGTTGCAAGGGCACAACAAACATTAATTATTATTACCCAATTCTTAGACCTACCATTTGTAATAAACTCTCATTACAAGTGGATACCATCTCTCATTTTAATCTTTCCAGTCTAATAAGTGAAGGGGAAATGTTTGTGTTGTTGTACTTTTAATTCTGTATTCATGATGATAGCATCTTTTAATTCATTTACGGTCTGTTTATATTAATTCTGTAAACTGCCTACTATATCTTTTGCCCATTTTTCTGTCCTAAAGGCATTATTCAAATTTTTCTTTAACTTTTTAACTTTTTTAAATCATAGAAATAATATAAATCCATTCTTGTAAAAAGATTCGAACAACAGCCCTGGCCAGTTTGGCTTAGCGGTTAGAGCACTGGCCCTCAGACTGAAGGATCGTGGGTTCAGTTCTGGTCAAGGGCACATACCTAGGTTGTAGGTCTGATCCCCAGCCCTGGTCGGGTCATGCAAGAGGCAACCAATTGATGTGTGTGTGTCCCACTCTCCCTCCTCCCTTCCACTGTATCTAAAATTAATGGAAAAAAATATATCCTCAGGTAAGGATTAACAAAACAAAACCAAAAAAAACAGATTCATACAATACATAAGCTAATAGGGAACAAAACACAGTTTCCTTCACCCTTGACTCAGTCTTCCCCTAGAGGTCCCACTGACCATGTGGTAGCATCCTTCATTTCCCTTCCTCTGTGCGCATGTGCATGTGTGTGTCCTTCCTTGTCCTTTAGTGGTATTTTATGTTGTTGAAATTGTGCTATACATATTGTTCTCTGATTTTATTTTTTTCATCCAAAAATTCATTCATTCATTGAACAAATACTTATTGAGGGCTGAGCATTCTAAAAGTACTAGAGATACAGCAGTGAACCAAACAGACACAAAAAACTCCTGGCCCTCTGCCCTGGCTAGTTTTGCTCAGCGGTTAGAGCGTTGGCCTGCGGACCAGAGAGTCCCGGGTTCGGATCCCACTAAAGGAATGTACCTCGGTTGCAATTTGTCCCTGCCCTGGTTGGAGTTAGGTGAGTGGCAACTACTCGATGTGTCTCTCTCACATTGATGTTTCTCTCCCCCCAACCCCGACTCTATCTAAAGATAATGCAAAAAAAAAAAAATGTCCTCGGGTGAGGATTTTTTAAAAAGCTCCTGGCCCTCATGGGGTTTACATTTTATGTAGGGCAAACTATGGTCTATGAATCAAATCCAACATTTTTACATTTTTAAAGGGGTTTTATGTTTGTAAAGGGTGATATATATATATTTTTTTAATGAAGAATAGTATGTGGCTGGCAAAGCCTAAAATATTTACTAACTGGCCCGTTACAAAAAAAGGATGCTAACCAATATAGATCTAATGGGTAATATCTTAAAGATCTGTCCTTGTTACTAAATTTCCTCCTTCATTTTATTTTAACAACTGTATAAAATCAATAGAATAAATATTCCATAATTCATTTTATTTCTCCTCTGTTTTTGGATATTTACATTTTTCCCAAAAGTTTTGCTATCATACACAATGCTGCACCAAACATCCTTGTGTACATGTATTGGTGATTCTGAAGGGTAAATCCCTGGAAATTGAATTTTGCTAGGTCAGGAAATGCACACTTTTAAGTTTTTGACTGACATTTCCATTTCATGGGAAGTGAAATACTTATTTAAACTTACAGGTAGTAACTGTACAGATTTCCCAGCCTCGTCTCTATTTCAAATATTTTGCCTACTTTATAAAATTTACCTTTATTGAGCACTTACTGTGTGTCAGATACTACATTTAGTACTTTTTCCGCACCGTTTTATTATTTTTTTTAATCCTCAACCGAGGATTTTTTTTTTTTTTTTTTTTTTGCATTTATCTTCAGATAGAGCAGGAGGAAGAGAGAAGGGAAGAGAGAGAGAGAAAAACATCGACATGAGAGAGACACATCGACTGGTTGCCACCCACAAGACCCTAACCGGGGCCGAGGACGAACAGCAACCAAGGTACATGCCCTTAGCGGGAACCAAACCCGGGCCTCTCTGGTCTACAGGCCTACACTGTAACCGAGGAGCCAAACTGGCTAGGGCATTTTATTTATTCTTAACAACCTTGTAAATATTAATACTATCTGTTTTACAGATGAAGAAACTGAATCTCAAGGAAATTATTGGCCCAGGTTTACACGATCTAATAAGTGGCAGAAACCAGACTTTAAGCCATTTTTGTCAAATTCCAAAACCAGGTTCTTAACCGATGCTATCCTTCCTCCCCCTGAACATGAAGTGTCCTGATTTTTCTTTTAGATAATATGGTCACCATAATAATCATATATGTTATAAGCTTCTCAGATCATTATCTCACAGAGGAGTAGAGCTTTTATAATAATAGTCATAAGTCCAACCCATTGCTAGAGATGCTGTGTTTTGAGAAAGGAAGGGGTTGGGGATTAGATGTGAAATAAATCTCTGGAAATTGGGCCCCACCCCTAGTTTCCTGGGCTCAACTGCACTTGCTCTGAAGAGGCTGATGAGTCCTCTCCATCCCCCAGTTAGGACAAGGTCTTGTTGATAAGGGCTGCTCAAGGGCCAAGAGTATGCTTGGGACCAAGTGAGGAAAGCCCCTCACACCAGACTAATGTCCCCCCTGTGACTTCATCCCTCACAGTATGCAGCTGATCCCCAGGACAAGCACTGGCTGGCTGAGCAACATCACATGCGGGCGACAGGGGGAAAGATGGTAAGCACTGTTCCCTCGTACACTGCCCAGGGGCCAGGGTTCTGGCTATTGGTGGCAGCTTACCTCCAAATCTGAGAGGCTCAAAGACTGATGAATGTAGAAAGGGAGGCTTGTAAGAGTAGAGAGGGCTTATTCCTTCGTGCTGAACAGTAAGCTGTAATCCCTGGGTTCCCTTCACTATCCCTAGGTCTCCCATGCAGCACCCCGTCCCCACCTCCCCACCTCATCCCTCATATTTAGATTTTATTAGCTACACAGAAGAAAAGAAGGTACAAGACACACTTAATACTACTTATCCCTCGTGCCCATTGACAGATTTTACTCATCGATCACAACACTTGCACCAGACACCATTCAAGAATCTTTCATCGGCCCCGGCCGATTTTGCTCAATGGTTAGAGCGTCAGCCCGCAGACCAGTGAGTCTCGGGTTCAACTGCAGTCAAGGACACATACCTCGGTTGCGGTTCGACCCCGGCCCCATGCAGGAGGCAACCAGTCAATGTGTCCTTTTCACGATGATGTTTCTCTCTCTCTCTCCCCCTCCTTCCCACTCTATCTGAAAATAAATAGAAAAATATTCTCAAGTGAGGATTAAAAAAAAAGAATCTTTCATCGCTCTGGCTGGTTTGGCTTAGCAGTTAGAGCCTTGGCCTGAGGACCAAAGGGTCTCAGGTTCAATTCACAGTCAAGGGCACATACCTAGGTTGCAGATTTGATCCCTCACCCTGATTGGGGTTGTGTGTGAGGCAGCCAATCAATGTGTCTCTCTCTCCTTCCCTTCCTCACATTCAATCTTAAAAAAAAAATTTAATGGAAAACGATCCTCTAGTGAGGATTAACAAATAATAATAACAATCTTTTCCCAACACAGTGCCCAGGCAGCACCCCTTGTCAGTAGGGGTAAAATTTGTTTGCCACACGTGACAGCCCCACCCAGGAGGCAGTCAATCGATGCTTCTCTCTCACATCTCTCTCTCTCTCTCTCTCTCTCTCTCTCCTCTCTCACTTCCTTCCTCCTTTCCTCTCTCTCTTAAATCAATAAAAACATATTTTTTTTAAAAAAGATGAAGACAGTCAAATTACCCAGAGGAGCCCAGCCAGTGTGGTTCTGTGTATTGAACATTGTCCCATGCACCAAGAGGTCACCAGTTTGATTTCTGGTTGGCACATGCCCAGGTTGTGGGCCAAATCCCCAGTGGGAGGCATGTCGGAGGCAGTCAATCAATGTTCTCACTCATCAATGTTTCTATCTCTCTCTCCCTCTCCTTTTCCTCTCTCTCTAAAAATCAGTATAAGCAAAAAGTAAATAAAAGAGGAAGAAGTTATAGTTATCAATCTCTACTCCCTCACCCATAGTTTCTTTTTGAGTGAAAGATTGTCTCAAGGAACTGTTCCCCAGATAGTCTGTCCCTTCTTATTCTCCCCTACTAAATTATAAGCTGTCCTCCTCCCTTGCAGCCCTTACATTACGCAAATGTTTAATAAAGCGTTGTTGAGTTAGAAATGAATCAGAGTTGATGATCGCTCTCCTTTGCTCCTGCCCCAGGCCTACCTCCTCATTGAGGAGGACATCCGGGACCTCGCTGCCAGCGATGATTACAGGTAAAGCCAGTAGATCTGTCCCCTACCTTCCCCCCTGCCTTACAGTAGCCCCCAGGATGAGCCTGGGCCTACGTCCTGTCTTTAACTTTTTCCCTCAATGTCTGTGCCAGAGGATGCCTGGACCTGAAGTTAGAGGAGCTGAAATCCTTTGTCCTGCCCTCATGGATAGTTGAGAAGATGCGAAAGTACATGGAGACGCAACGGACAGAGAATGAGCATCGTGCTGTTGAAGCACCTGCACAGACCTGAAGCCAAGTGCCCTGGCTACACTTGGCAGCCTTCGGAATTCAAGTCCCTCTTTCCTCGTGGCTGAGGCCACCACTGAGACTGCTCCTAGGTGGATGATAGCAGCATTAAACTGTGCCTGGGCTAGTTTGTAGTGACTCACTACAGAGCACCCCCAGACTGGCATGTAGTTCTATATTTGTAAAGTTATTAAGATAAGCAATTAAACAGTTTGTAATAAACACAGATGGTGAGCCTGCTGTGTGTTCTGCCTTGTGGGAGCTGACAAAACATCAAGAGCTGTAGAAGTGGGTGGAGGAAAAAAGGACCAAGTACCCCTCTCCCATCCCAGGTTAGACCCAGGGAGGTCCTGCTGCCCCATGCATATACATCTTGCTTTATTAGATGAAGCTGGGAACACCTTGCACACCTCCCTGTCCTCTATTTATTATTTCTTCACCCAACTAAGGTAGGGCAGTAGCAGAAAGTAATGGGTAGCACCATGGTGGGTTGATGACAAACCAGAAGGAAAAAGCAGAGTGGCTTTTATTACCCCTATTTTATAGGTTAAAACACTGAATTATATAGAGATGCAGCATATGCACCTATTTTCTAATAGGGCGTCAACTGCTAGGCTGCCATCAGCCTCAAGGTTTCGCCTCATGATGGGCCCAGGACATTATAATAAGGGGAAAGGCAGGGGTTTCGGATTTCAGTGAAGGGTACCAGGGCCACCGATGCAAGATTAGAGACCCTCCCTCCCTTTCCCTGGGAGTAGGGTTCCTGGTTGGGCGTGCTAGGCATTTGACCTAAAGGGCATCCACGTGAACTATTACTTTCTTTAATATATTTTCCTTGTTAATCATCACCCGAGGATATTTTTCATTGATCTTTATTTTTTAGATAGAGTGGAAGGGAGGGAGAGAGAAAAAGATCCACTGGTTGCCTTCCACAGGACACGAGAATATGAACCCACAACCCTTCCATGTGCAGGCCCAAGCGCTAACCATTAATCCAGGCTGGCAGGGGTTCACGTGGATTTTTTTCTTAGCCCTTTAATTGTCGCAGTTTTCCAAAGGCCACCAATCCACTGCAGATTCGTTTTAATGGCAGCCTCTCCAGCCAATCGTCCCTCAGAATCAGAATTCCCGCCGCTCGGTAGTGGTGCACTGATGGGTGAGTCTAGCAGTTGCACGGTGACAGCCCTCCGGCGCGTCCCATTGGCTGGATCAAACCCAAGCGAGCCGCTGATTGGCCAGTGCTGCCGGAGGGTTACAATTCAAATAGGGGCGGGCGGGCCCGCATCCCTGCAGTTACAGCCTTGCTCACCGAATTCGCGTGTCTGTCCCTACCAGCGCCGCTCGTTGCTCGGATGGCCTCCCAGAACCGCGACCCAGCCGCCACCAGCGTCACTGCAGCTCGTAAAGGAGCTGAGCCCAGCGGGGGCGCCGCCCGCGGCCCGGTGGGCAAGAGGTAAGTGGTACGGAGTTAAGGCCGGGCCTGGGCAGTGGGGCCGAGAGCGAAGACTTCTGGGACCCCCTCACCCTGGAACGGCTGAGATGGGGCGGGGGGGGGGGCACTCTAGGATCTGGGGCTGCTCTTAGAGACCTTCCCAAGGGAGGACGGAAGGTGTAGGGACGCTGCCGGGATTCTCCGCGGGTGAGCCAAGGTGAAGACGCGCTGGGAGTCTCGGTGGCGTTGTGGGGACGGCAGAGGACAGAAATGTTGAGATCTGGGACGGGGAGAGACGCCAGGGGAGCAGGGAGGGTCAAGAACCCGCTAGAACCGTTCTGGAAGAGCCTGGAGTAGCCCTGGCCGGTTTGGCTCAGCGGTGGAGCTGCGGCCCGCGGGTCGCGGGTTCGATTCCAGCCAAGGGCACGTACCTCCGTTGCGGTTCGTCCCGGCCTTGGTCGGGGTCGTGCAGGAGGCAACCAGTCGATGTGTCCCCCTCGCACTGATGTTTCTTTCTCTCCCTCCCTCTCCCTTTCTCTCACTCTACCTAAAGATAAATAGAAAAATATCTTCGGGTGAGGATTAAAAAAATAAAGAAATAAAATGGGTTAGTTTTTTTTTAAAAAAAGAGCCTGGAAGTAGGGAGAGTGAGAACTCAAAGGACCCTCCTGTGGAAATGGGATATGCCCCCAAGCCGAATCTCACCTCAGGGTAGGGGAATCCATGACAGCTCCTTCGCAGAGATTGGAGGAGATGGTGCATCTGGAGTCCTGGCCCATCCAGACTCCCAGGTAACTTCAAATTCTCTTTTGCAGGTTACAGCAGGAGCTGATGACCCTCATGGTGAGTGACTACCTACCTCCCCAGATCCCCAGTCAGCTGGTCTACTCCCCCACTTTGCACTCACTCATCGGTAGCCTCCTTTCCCACATCAGCTCTCTACTAGACACAGAGGAGAGGGGTAAAAAGATGAGTCCAGTTTGCTCTATTCTGGGAAGTTCATATACCCCACCTATACCTTTTTTTCCAGCAGTCTCTATCCCAAATCCCACCTCCCCACAGAGAAGTTCCCAGAAGCCATATAAGCCTTCCCCTGTCATGCCTGGCCCTATTTCCCTGCCCTAAGCTCTAGCCACACCCAGCTCTCCACTCTTAATATTTCCAGCCCTGCTTTCTTGTGATACTTCCATCCTAGATGACCTTGTCTACATTAACCCTGAATGCTCAACTCAAATCCTTCAATGCCCATGTTGTATGTCTCCCTGGTCTGTGAACAGTCTCTGGGCTTTGTATAGAACTGGCGCTCAGTAGCACCTTGGATTGAATAATCCTGTAGCAACCAACAAGAATGTGGGTATAGAGATGCCTTCTCCTTCCCTACATAATCCCTTCCTCCTTAGCCTGGCCCAGAACCTTTATAATCCCAGTACTCCTCCCTAGAGGGGCATGTTCAGCCCCAGGAGTCTAACCACTTCTGTCAGCTTGGCCTGAGGCCTTATTTTGGATCAGAATGTGATGGGGTTAAGGGGTAGGGGTTCACCCATGTTCCCAGGAGTGCTCTCAGCAGCCCAGCAAGTGTTGTGTTTCCTCCCTAGATGTCTGGTGACAAAGGAATTTCTGCCTTCCCTGAATCAGACAACCTTTTCAAATGGGTGGGGACCATCCATGGAGCAGCCGGCACAGTAAGTGTAGGGCTGGAGTGAGCGAGTGTGAGTGTGACTTTGCTGGCTTGGGGAGAGGTGGGGGGTGAAGTAATCCAAGTGCCAGATCAGCTTCCAGCCTTTAGGCAGGCAGGACATGCCCCTGTGCTCTGAGCCTGTGGCCCTGGTTCCGCACAGGAAGAAGGTGGGGTTAAAGCAAGGCTGTCCATCTTGGATTCCTCCACAGGGAACAGGATGGAGGACGAGTGAGGACTGTGGCCAATGAGAGGGCTCAGGTCTCAAGACAGCAGCTTCCCATTGCTGCATATATGGTTTAAGAGAAGTCAGAACTCCAGATCTGTGCCCAAAATCTCTCCATTTTTACATCTTAGCAACTAATATTCTAATTGAACTGAAAAGCACAGCTGTTGTAACCCTCAGGGTGCCAGTTTACAGCCCTTAGACCAAGGATCCCCGATATCCTCACCAGATATGAGGAAACACCAGAACCAATGTAAGACTTTATCTCTGTCGAGTCCCAGAAAGACTCTAAGGACCTACCAGGGCCCTAATGTGGGGCTTGGGTTGGGATGTGAGGTTCAGGGTGGCAAGCTTACTCCTCGCCTCTTTCTCCAATGCCAGGTATACGAAGACCTGAGGTATAAGCTCTCCCTAGAGTTCCCCAGTGGCTACCCATACAATGCACCCACGGTGAAATTCCTCACGCCCTGCTACCATCCCAACGTAGACACCCACGGTAACATCTGCCTGGACATCCTAAAGGACAAGTGGTCTGCCCTGTATGACGTCAGGACCATCCTGCTCTCTATCCAGAGCCTGCTAGGAGGTAACTTCTGAGCCTAACCCCTCCCCTGCAACCAGGGAACCTGGCAGGACTCCCCCACGCAGCCTTTTCTACTCTTTTGATCCATCTTGTTCTCTTACCCACAGAACCCAATATCGATAGCCCATTGAACACACATGCTGCGGAGCTCTGGAAAAACCCCACAGGTGAGTCCTTCCTCCCCTGTCACTGGGTGATCCCTCCCCAGCCTTCAAAGGCTCCTTCAAACAAAAGGATCTTGGTGACTGGGGAATGTGTCCTAAGGGGGAAGCCAGTCCTACCTCTGCCTTGATGTTTCTGGTTTGCCTGTTTGATATAAAATCAGAAAAGTAACCCTTTGTACATTAATGTGGGTTGAGGGCCTTTTTAAGCAGAAGGCAAAGCTTTGTGCAAATATCTTGCTCACTAAGGTCCCCTAGTCCCCTCCCCAATCTCACAGGAAGCAGAGCTCGTCCAGGAGACCTGACTGGGTGAGCAGCACAGGGAGATTATTGTTCTGGAAACTCCTCCCAAACTCCACTCACTGTTGCATCCCTGCTGCCCTCTTGCCCACATCCTGTCCCCATCACTCACCAAGGCCTGCCTGTTCTCTTCCAGCCTTTAAGAAGTACCTACAAGAAACCTACGCCAAGCAGGTCTCCAGCCAAGAGCCCTGACCCGGGCTGTCCAGCCTCTCTCCGTGTGCTGTCTTTTTATTTTTTCCTTAGGTGGTCTGTCCTTGCCTTGATTTCTGTATAGGACTCTGTATCGTCAGCTGTGGTGTCATATTTGTTTTGTTTGTTTTTTAAATTAATTCTCTGGTTGAGCCCTGTAATGAATATATTAAATAAATACATTTTTGGTTAAGTTTCTGCCTTGTCGTCACCCTAGAATTGGAAGTACACAGGGCCGGGATGGAGTCAGGCTCCTAGGATCTGGGCTTACACCCCTGCTCCTCCCCCGGGAGAAGCACTTGTCCTTCAGGATGTCTAGGCTGAAGGGCCAAGCAGTGGGGTGACTAGGATTTGTTCCCTTAGGACCTTAGTTACTTTATGGCTCTACATCTGTTTCCTCGTCTATAAAATGGGTGTCACAAAATGCCTATTTCTTTGGAGTTGTGACATGCACCAGGAATGCTAGTGACTTATTGGGGCTGCCCCAGCTGTGTTACAGATGAGGCTGAACCAGACCATAGGCCGGGGGGTGAAGGGCAGAGGACCAGCCACCTACGTGCTGACAATAGATGCTCTGGCCCTGAAAAGGGTAAGAGAAGGCTCAGGTCACCCTGCAGCAGGCCCAGGATCTGGAGAGAGCCGGAAAAGCCATTCCCTGTTGGAGTCCTCAACACAGCTCTTGACTTGCCCCTTGCCCCAGGTCCCTGACAGATGGCCCCACACTCACCTCCAGCAGTTCCTTCAGCTACTGCACCCAGTGGCCCAGGTCCCGGCCTCTTGGGCTATCTTTCCATTGGCCTGCCACAGGCCTGGCCTTTGGGTCCCTGGGAAGAAACCCCTGTGCTGACCAGCTGGGTCCCAGCAAAGGGAAGAGCAAGCTGAAGTGACAGGCCTGGCCCAGGTCCTACAGGAAGATCTCCAAGGTGGGCAAACAGCACTCGGGTGCACGCCAACACAGCCCAGGTCTCGGCCTATTTACCCAAACAGGTCAGCTCTGCCTGCAGCGGGCTGTGCAAGTCTTAGGGAGAGGACAGCAGGGGGTTCGCACCCACCCCTTTTTTTACTCCTATCCTGGCCCCCTTTCCTGCCCTGTAATCCCACCAAGCAGCCACGTGAGAATTGGAGCAGTCAGAGCTGGTAGAACTTGGGTGTCCTCACTCAGTTTCCTTATCTCTGTCATTGTAATCTTCGCTCTCTGGAGCTTGGAGCTGTGCTTCCCAATCTAAAGTGATTATAAATCCACCTGGGACCTTGTCCAAATGCAGATTTTGATTTATTTGGTCTGGGGTAGGGCCTGAGGTTCTGCATTACTCATCAGTTCCCAGGTGCTGTCATTGCTATGGTCTCATTCAAGGTACAGAGCAGTGTTCAGGTGTCCTTCCAGCAGCGTAGTCATCACCTGGAATTTGTTAGAAATGCAAATTCTGGGCCCCAACCATCTCTCCTGGTGATTCTAATGCGCTCAAACTTGCAAATCACTGGGTTAGAGGATGTCCTAGAAGAGCAGAGCTCAGAACCTGGCACTAAGTTGGTTCTTAATAAATGTGGGCCAAGGTGAATATATTTTTGTCTGCCTTGGGAAGCCTCCCCATCTGGTTCTTGATCATGGTCACGTGGCCTCCCTTGTGTCAGCCACAGGGACTCAGCTCTACACTATAGTTCAGAAACAATCAGTGTTCCCTGGTATTAATCACTGGGAGAAAGTGAAATCATTTTACTAATAGGGTTGCTATAAGAGGAGGGAGTAGCCCTGGCCAGTTTGGCTCAGCAGTTAGAGTGTCGACAAATGAGTCGCGGGTTTGATTCCCGGTCAAGGGCACGTACCTTAGTTGTGGTTCATCCTCAGCCCTGGTTGGGGTTGTGCAGGAGGCAACCAATCGATGTGTCTCTCTCACATCGATGTTTCTCTCTCTCCCTCCCTCCCACTCAATCTGAAGATAAATGGAAAAATATCCTCAGCTGAGGATTTAAAAAAAGGAGGAAGGAGTCAGCCTGAGTTGCTGGTGGAGACAGCTGCAGATGGAAGAAAGCCAAGCAGAGACAAAAAGCTGAGAGATGGAGAGAGGTGATATTGCGACTCTAGCCTCCAGTTCATGCCTGAGTGTCCCAGTTACTTGAACCAACAAATCTCTTTCTGGTGTAAGTCAGTTTGATTTAGGTTTCTAACTCTTGCACCAAGAAGCCTGGGCAGTTCAGTGCTAGGTCTGTTGCCCTTCCGCTCTCTCAGCAGCACCGTGGCACTCAGCAAGAACAAAAGACGACCAAAAGGGAGCCAAGAACAAAGCGGTTGATCGATTTTCTAAGCTCAGTGTGATGTGAAAGCACCAGCTATATTCAATATTGAGAAATATTGGAAAAACACTAGTCGCGAGAACTGAAGGAACCCAAATCACACCTGATGGTGTCAAGGATTGTGTTTTTGAAGTGAGCCTAGCTGATATGCAGAATGATGAAACTGCATTTTTATTTATTTTTTGTCCTCACCCGAGGATATTTTTCCATTTTTTGTACAGATAGAGTGGGAGGGAGAGAGAGGAAGGGAGAGAGAGAGAGAGAAACATCGATGTGAAGGGACACATCGAGTGGCTGCCACCTGCACGACCAACCAGGGCCGGGGACAAACTACAACCGAAATACGTGCCCTTAGCGGGAACCGAACCCGGGTCTCTCCGGACCGCAGGCCGACGCTCTAACCGCTGAGCCAAACCGGCCAGGGCACAAGGATTGTGTTTTTGAAGTGAGCCTAGCTGATATGCAGAATGATGAAACTGCATTTAGAAAATTAAAGCTAATTACTGAGGATGTTCAGGGCAAAAACTGCCTGACTAATTTCCATGGCATGGATCTTACTTACCCATTACAAAATGTGTTCCATGGTCAAAAAATGGCAGACCTTGATTGAAGCTCATGTTGAGGCCAAGACTACCGGTGTTCTTTGCTCCATCTTTTCTGTGTTGGTTTTACAAAAAAAATGCAACAGTCCAATTTGGAAGCCTCTTATGCCCAGCATTGACAGGTCTGCCAAATCCTGAAGCTGATGGAAATCATGACCCAAGAGGTACAGACAAATGACTTTAAAAAAGTGGTCAATAGCCCTGGCCGGTTTGGCTCAGCGGTTGGAGCGTCGGCCTGCGGTCCAGAGAGACCCGGGTTCGGTTCCCGCTGGGGGCGCGTACTTCGGTTGCAGTTTGTCCCCGGCCCTGGTTGGTCGTGCGGGTGGCGGCCACTCGATGTGTCCCTTTCACATCGATGTTTCTCTCTCTCTCTCTCTCTTCCTCTCTCTCCCTCCCACTCTATCTGTACAAAAAAGGTGGAAAAATATCCTCAGGTGAGGATAAAAAAAAAAAGAAGTGGTCAATAAACTGATTCCTGATTGCATTGGGAAAAAAAAAACATAAAAAGGGCTTGTCATTCTATTTGTCTGCTCCATGATGTCTTTATTACAAAAGTCAAAATGCTGAAGAAGCCAAGTTTGAATTGGGAAAACTCATGGAGCTTCATGGTGAAGCGAGCTGATGGATTTGAACGCCCAGTTCAAGAAGCTGTTTAAAATTCAGATTTTTTTTTTTTTTATCCTCACCCGAGGACATTTTTCCATTTTTTGTTCAGATAGAGCGGGAGGGAGAGAGAGGAAGAGAGAGAGAGAGAAAGAAACATCGATGTGAAGGGACATATCAAGTGGCTGCCACCCTCACGACCAACCAGGGCCGGGGACAAACTGCAACCGAGGTACGTGCCCTTAGCGGGAACCGAACCCGGGTCTCTCTGTACCGCAGGCTGACGCTCCAACCGCTGAGCCAAACCGGCCAGGGCAAAATTCAGACTTTTAATGGTGACAAATAAAAAAATCCTATTCGTAATATTTTTTATAAAAAGGTATGACTATTATTACTCCTATTCATTTGATACAGTTGAGTATCTACAAGGTAAAGGCCATATGCTTGGGGATAAAGCAGGGAAAAGAACACAGTCCTGTGCTCAACAAGGTTCAAGTTCAGGGGGGAGACAGGTATTTCACTAGGGTGCGAAAGTGCCATACCGAGTGGTGGTTAAGAGCTCAGACCAGGTAGGCAGAAGAACTGTGTTAGAATCCCCACTCCATCCCCATGTTCCTTGTATACACTTGAGCATTTAGACTTAACCTGTTTGTAAAACGGGAATATGAGTAGCTACTTCATAGGATCAAGTAAAAGACATTAGAACTGCCTGGCACATGGTAAGTGCTCAATAAATGTGGGGTGCTAGACTCACACGTTGCTATGAAAGCTAAAAAGTGGGGCACTTAACAGGGATGAGGAGGGTCAAGGAAGGCTGTCTGGAGAAAGATGGACCATGAAGCTGGAATAAGAAAGCACACTCCTTGGAAAGCAAGAAGTTCAGGGGGATGAGCCAAGGGGAGAAATAAAGACTGGTGAAGCAGCGTGGATGTCGGGTCACCAAGGGCTTGGAAGGCCATGTTAAAATGTGTGGGCTTTGCCCTGGCCGGTTTGGCTCAGCGGTTAGAGCATCAGCCCATGGTTCAGAGAGACCAGGGTTCGGTTCCCGCTAAGGGCATGTAACTTGGTTGCAGTTTGTCCCCGGCCCTGGTTGGGGTTGTTCAGGAGGCAGCCACTCGGTGTGTTCCTTTCGATGTCTCTCTCTCTCTCTCTTCTCTAACTGAACAAAAATGGAAAAAAGTCCTCGGGTGAGGATAAAAAACAAACAAACAAAATGTGTGGGCTTTATCTTGAGGGCAACTGGCAGTTAATGACGCCTTGAACTGGGCAGTGACATGATCAGATTTGCTTTTAGAAAGATCCCTCTGCCTGCCGTCTGTCTGGGGAGTAAATGGCAGGGAGGAGATTAACTACTATTATCAGCAGCCTGGTACACAATGGCAGTGGCCTGAGTTATGACGCTGAGTGGGCGCAGAGAGGAGGGATGAAATGGTAGGGAGATAGAAGGTAGCAGAGAGGTGGGAAATGAGCTCCAGAATTCCTGACCTGGGCCCCATCCCTCCGGGTACCTTCCCCGAGATAGGCAACACTGGAGAGCAAGATGGAGGAGCAGGGGAACCTACCAGTTTGGGGCAGGGCCAGTCTAAAGTCCTCAGGACATCCAGGTAGAACTGTTAACAGGTAAATGTCATCACAGTTAAGAACCTTGTTCCTGTTTTCACCACAGCGATATCATCTAGGCTACTAGCTGTGTGCCTGAGTACTTCACCTCAATAGGCCTCAGTTTCCTCACCTGTAAAAGGGAGGTCATTTGCTCTGCTGGGTAGCTCAGTTGGTTAGAGCATCGTCCCTATACGCCAAGGTTGTGGTTTTGATCCCTGATCGGGGCACATATAAGAATCAACCAATGAATAAATAAGTGGAACAATAACTCTCTCTCTCTCTCTCTCCCCCCCACCCTTTCTTCTCTAAAATCAATAAAAAATAAATATAATGGAAATCATTAGATCATGTGCCTCTGGGGTTGTGTGTGGATAAATGAGACAATGCCTGCAAGGCACAGGGCACAGCACAAAATAGGCACTCAATCGTGATGATCCTGAATGGAAATAAAAACTGGGGAACAGCCCAGCCAGTATAGCTCAGTGGCTGAGCGTCGACCCATTTACCAAAAGGTCACTCGGTTCAGTTCCTGGTCAGGGCACATGCCCACATTGTGGGCCCAATCCCCAGTGTGGGGCATGCAGGAGGCGGCCAATCAATGTTCTCTCTCATTGATGTTTCTGTGTCTCTCTCCCTCCCTCTTCCTCTCCCTCTAAAATCAATAAAGAAAAAAAAAATTTTTTTAAACAAAACTGGGAAACATGAAAGGGAGTTGAGAACACAAAGGAGTTGGAGAGCGAGAGCTGCAGCAATGAATAACAAGGACTTCAACGTTTCAAGGATTATGATAATAATGATATTAATGATAGCATTTATTAAACACTGAAACTGTGTGCCAGGTTCTGTTCTAAGCACTTTGCATACATTAACTCGTTTTCATAACCCTGTGAGGTAAGTACCATCATTATCCCCATTTTACAGATTAGGAAACTGAAGCAGAGTGGTTTAACTTGTCACCAGCAGTGAGGATTCAAACTCAGGTAGCCCGACCAAAGCTAAACCACCACTGTACTTGGTTAGCTTTGACCTGGCGCCTGCTGTGATTGGGTTGGGTACACAGAACTATGGAAGCCAGGTCATAGCCAGTGAGGGCACATATCAAGAGAGGAGATGATGGTATCTGAACTGGTCTTGATATCATGGAGATGATATCTGAACTGGGCTGAAGAATTTGCCAGGCTTATTAGAGGAGGAAGGGCATTCTAAGGAAGGAGAACAGCAGGTGCAAAGCCCCAAAGGCTGGAAAGCGCATCCCCACTGTCCGTAGCAGGAAAGATAAATTGCCCAATGTGGCTGGAGCCCACAGGGGGAGGGGCAGCTGTGGGACGTGAAGGATGGAGGGAGGGGAAGGAAGCAATGGGGAGTCTGGAAGGACTTTCAACAGCGGAGTAGCCTGACCACGTTTCGTGTTAGCTAGATCATGCCGACGGCCCTCTGTTGAACGCATGGGAAGGGGCTGAAGGCAGGGAAACAGGCGGAGGCAGGGATACAGGGTGGAGATGATGAGGTCAGAACCTTCTTCCTGGCTGAGTGCCCCCACCTCCCCCTACCGTCTCCAGTAGGAGACCTATAAGCGCTCAGAACAGATAAAGTGAAAAAGGTCAAACGGGAATAATGCTGCCAAAGACGGATGGACACCCACTCCCCCACCCCCAGGCCGGTAGCCTGCGCCCAAGACCCAAAGGCTTCAGAATGGAGGGGCAGTGGGGAATGCAAGTAACAACACCCTACTCCACCCCCAGGTCCAGCCTCCTGCCGCGCCTTCACTCTACCCGCCGGGCCTCCGCACCCAAGCGGGCCCCCGGCTCATCCAGACTCAGATTGAAACCCCTGCGGCCTCCCTCCTGCAGCGCTCGGCGCCACCGCCGCGGGTCCGCGGAGCTGCACACGCCCAGCGCCAGCCGCGACCTTGCCAAGAGCGTCCAGAGCGGCCCTGCCCTCGGCTCCTGCGACCTTCCGCATCCCGTTCCTGCAGTCGCCTCTGGCCGGGAGGGAGGGAGCTCGGGTGGCGCCCTGCACTGTGGCCCCGCCAGGCTGCCCCCGACACCCGCTCTACGGTCCTCCCCTCACTCAGGCCACGCGCTTTGCAATGTTTGTTTTTATTCCTTCTAGAAGGGGATCCCAGAAGGGGCCGCGCCACCCTCTCGGGCGGGGAATGACACGGGGCGGGGCAGAGCCCCCACACCCGAGGGCCGCACGGGCTCGGTGGAGGCGAGGGCCGACTTCTTACTGCACACCCTCCATCATCTTCAGAAACTCTGCGGGAAGAAGAGGAACAGGCGGTCAGGGGGCCCCTCGGGACGCGGAGCCCGCGCCAGGGGTGCAGTCAGGGGAAGCGCGAGGCCCGGCCAGGGCTCTGGCCAGCCGAAGGGGTGCCGCGAGTTAAGTGCTACAATGCGCAAAACGAACCGCGCCCTGGCCGGTGTGGCTCAGCAGTCAGAGCGCCGGCCCACGGACCAAAGGATCGCGGGATCGATTCCCGGTCAAGGGCACCTACCTGGGTTGAAGGTTCGATCCCTGGCTCGTGCGGAAGGCAACCAATCCATGTGTCTCTCTCTCATCTACGTTTCTCTCTCTCCCCCCTCCTTCCCTCCTACTCTAAAAAAAAATCAATGGAAATATCCTCCAGTGAGGATTTTTATTTATTTTTGAAATATGTTTTGATTGATTTTTTTAGAGAGGAAGGGAGAGAGATAGAAACATCCATGTGAGAGAAGCATCGATGGGCCGCCTCCTGCACGCCCCCTACTGGGGATGGAGCCTGCAACCCGGGCGTGTGCCCTGATCGGAAATCCAACCGGCACCTCTCAGTCCCTGGGACCACGTTCAATGCACTGAGCACACCGGCGGGGCTCCAGTGAGGATTTAAAGAAAAAAAACCAGCCGAGTTCCCTACTCCGTCCTCGTCCTCGCAGGAGGAACTTGACCAGGATCCGCCCAGCCCCGCCCGGACGCTCCCGCAGGGCTCGTCCCGGCTCCCCACGCTCCCGCGGCCCTCACCGTCGAAGTCAATGCGGCCGTCGTTGTTCTTGTCCCCGTCTTTCATCAGGGATTCGATTTCCTCTTCCGTCACGTGCTCCCCAGAGGCCCTGAAGATCTCAGCCAGCTCCTCCGCATCGATGTAGCCGTCTGCGTTCCTTCGGGGCGGAGGGACAGGACGGGGCTCAGGGCAGGCTCGCCACGCTTGACGCCCCCTCCTGGACCCTCACCCCGCGGAGCTCTGAGCCCGCCAACCAAGCTCGGGCTGCTCCGCGCCTGCTCCGGCTCCCGGGCCCCCAAAGCACCTGTCAAAGATGCGGAAACACTCGGCCAGCTCCTCCTCGCTCTTTCCCTTGGCGTCCTCTTTCATCTGGCGCACCATCATGACCAAGAACTCCTCGAAGTCGATGGTGCCGCTGCCTGAGGGCACAGGCGGTGAGTGAGCCTGCGTGCCCCGTACCTGGATGCTCGCCTCTCCCCTCACCCTCCAGCCCTGCCTCGGGGGGCTACCGGCTCACCGTCCTCGTCCACCTCCTCGATGATGGCGTCCAGCTCCTCTTTGGTGGGGGTTTGGCCCAGCATCCTCATTACCGTGCCCAACTCCTTGACGCTGATGTCCCCACCACCATCGGCGTCGAACATGTCAAAGGCGGCCTTGAACTCTGCGAGAGGAAGGCAGGCGGAGGACTGAAATGAGCCTGGCTGGACTGTCGGCCTCACATTTACTACCCTCCCACCCTACTTGGGCACCAAACATCCCCCAGCGCACATCCCCCAGCACACATCACCCGATAGCCAGCCTGCCCACCCCCACTCACCAGCGATCATCTCCTCGCTGAGGTAGGACCGGGCTTCAGCCTGCTGGTCCGTCTGCAGGAGACACGGAGTCAGAGGGCAGAAGGGGCAGTCCAGGGGCACAGTCTTGCCTTAACCTCGTTCTCCTAAACCCCCACCTCTGTAAGTGCCCCTTGGTCCTCCAGGAGAACAACTCCAAACTAGCCACCCCTTCTGCCTGCTCCCACAGGCCCCAACCCCAATTTTGGAGAGCTAGGGAGAAAAATAGATGATGCCCAAGGTTTTTCTCACTTGTCGATCGGAGGTCAAATCAAGAACCCCCCAGTAACTTAGGCAAGTCACTTAATGTCCCCTCATCCCCTTACCTCTTCTCAGCACCTTTTCAGGGATGAAATTAAATCAGGGCTGCGAAAGGACTTTGTAAAATGGACACCATTCCAGCATGATTTCCCTATTTTCCCCAGCTCCTACCAGTGCCTAGTACTTGAATAGGTGCTCAATAAATGTTCTAAAATAAATAATGCAACACCAAGGTTCTGAGCACCTACTAAGTGTCAGAGTGAGATACATCATCCCTCCCCTCAGGAACTTGCAGACACAGAGATTTTAAGCTTCCTTCTTATTATGCAGTCACTGGAGTAAATGCCATTCCTGCAGACCAGAACATAATGGGGGGAGGAGGGCTTGTGGGGGTGAGAATAAGATTTCTATGAGGGTTTCTGGTCACATCTAAGCCAAGGCATCTGGGTAGGGGGTTTGCGGCTGCGGCTGGTGGTGAGGAAGGGCTGAAGCGTCCAAGGAGTTCTTCAGCTTGCTGGCTGCTGGCCCTCCTCCTTGCCCCCAACCCTCCTTCCCTCCTCCCCTCCTCCTTGTCTATGTCAGGAGGGCAGGCTAATTTTAGTCTGGCAAGGGCAATAGCAGCTGGCCTCCAGGGTTTAGTTACCCCTTGAAGTGCCCTGTGGAGGGGGATCTCAGAGGAAGAAGAAGATAGCTCCAATCAGAATCCCTCTCTGGGAGGCTGAGGTCTCTCTGACTCCGGTCTGTCATCTTCTGCCCCTTCTCACCAACCTTGGAGCTCTTGGGGCCCTGCACCTGAGCTGGCTCGAGGCCCTGCAGGCCTCCCATCTTCCAGAGGAGCTTTTCTCCTCTCGCTGGCCAGGAGGGTTTGGCCAGGCTTGCAGCCCATCCCTGCCACCGGTTTGCTGGGTGACTCAGTCTGGCCATAGGATCCACATCTCTACCAAGCTAAGGCAGACACAAGCTGAGACCGCCTCTCCCCCCACAGTTCTGTGACCAACATTGCTGGAAGTCTCAGAAGGTCTGTAGGGAATCGGTACACCTTGAGGATCAATGCCCTGCCCTGGCCTTCCAAGAGAAGTCCAAGACTTTCTTCCCAGGCTTCCTCCTGGGCTTCATGAACCTTTACATTCCATTTTCAAATGTCCAAGTCACTGCCCCAAGAGCACTCAAATCTGGCCTGAAAGAGGCCCAGAAGTGCTCCAGTGAGCAAAGGAATAAAGGCCCTTCTTGTCCTTACCATGGTTGCTAGTCACAGGGATTCCTCTGCTGCAGGCCACTTCCTCTGCACTCCACCACCCAAAGATGTTCTGGCCTGCTCCAGCCTCTGGGATTTGTAGGGGCACCATCTCCTCCCACCTCCTTGCTCCCCAGGACTGGATGCCCTGGCCAATCAGATCCTGGGGTCAGCGAGCACCCCACCCCCTCCCAGTGTCCTGGCCCATTACCTAATTTAGCCAAGGGCCCTTGCAGAGAAATTGAAGCCTCGGAGCAGGTGGCAGGCCTTGACGTCCTAGATTCTTGGGAGAAGAACCCGCCCTGCTCCACTGTCTTAGCAACCTCCCCGCAAGAAGTACACTTGCTCCAAGATGGGTACGGACAATCAGCATAGAGAAACGTGAGGGTACGTGGTGAAATGGAGAGAGCACAAGCCTTGAAGTCTGAAATCCAAGACCCACATGTAACCTCGGACAGTTTCTTTATCCATGAGATGGGGCTCATCATAACCTCTCAGAGAGAGACTGTGGCTTATTAGAGCCCAGGTATAAATCACCTAGCTTGTGCCACTTACGTAGGGTTGGCACTTGGCAAGTAGAATGTCCGGTCTTTGAACCATAGTAAAGGGTAGTGGACAGGAGGAGGGGAAAGTGACAGCCACATTTATTGAACCCCTGTGACGTCCCCCATACTGTGCTAAGCATTTTAACCACATGATCTCATCTAGTACTCATCCTATGAGGTGGCAACTATTATTATTCCCCTTTTATTGGGGAGCTTTATAAATCATAAAGGTCTATAGTCATGTTGGTGATTCTTATTAATCCCGACTGAGGGGAAGTTGGGACAGACAGTCCTTGGGGTACCCATCCAGAATGAGAAATGGTCCTGGATGGTTTGGCTCAGCGGTTAGAGCATCAGCTCACAGACTGAAGGGTCGAGGGTTCAATTCCCCATCAAGGGCACCTGGGTTGCAGGTTCACTCTCCAGCCCCCGTCAGGGTTGTGCAGGAGGCGACAGATCGATGTGTCTTGCTCATACCAATGTTTCTCTCTCTCCCTCCCACCCTCTCTCCCTTCCTCTCTCTCTTAAAAAAAAAAAAAAAAAAAAAAATCTTGGAAAAGTATCATTGGGTGAGGATTAACAACAACAACAACAACAACAACAACAATAAAAACAGAAGGAGAAATGTACGCAGGGGTCCAGGAAATAGGATGTGCACTTGGAAGAGAAATCAACATTGAAAGCAGATTCTTTTTTTTCTTCTTTATTGATTTTAGAAAGAGAGGAAAGGAGAGGGAGAGGGAGAGAGAAACATCGATGAGAGAGAACATCGACTGGCCGCCTCCTGTATGCCCCCCACTGGGGATCAGGCCCACAGCCTGGGCATGTGCCCTGACCGGGAATTGAACTGCGACCTGTTGGTGCAGGGGTCAGTGCTCAACCCCTGAGCCACACCAGCCTGGCGAAAACAGTCTTCTCTCAAGTTTACCTTCTTCAGGGAAAGGATTTTGGGGATTCACTTTTTTGGTGAGAAGGGGGACCAGAGGAAATTTCTCTAAGTAGGTGACCCCTTGCTAGAGCTTAGTGAAAAAGTCTAGAGGTGCTCAACTGGCCATCTGGAGAGTGAAGGGTTGATTATATCAATTCAAGTCCAAAAGGAGCCCAATCTGAGCCTCCACAGGGTCCAGGCTGGGTGTTGGGAGGCAGGGAATGCTCTTGGTCAGTGGCTAAGTCAACAGAAAGAGCACCGCGACAACAGAGTGCAGAGTCTGGGGCCAGTGACAGGGGGTTGGACACCAAGGAAGGCAGATGGACAGTGGCAACTGGACTGCCCTCTCCCCCTATATATAGACATTCCTAAGGAAAGCTCAGCAGAGCCAGGCCAGGCTAAATAAGGCCTCCCCCAGCCAGGCAGAGGGCCAAGGGGCAACAACACCTAGAGGATTCCAATTGGGGCACAAACATTGGAACTAGTTGATCCCTTTGGAACCGAGAGTGTGGAACTCTCAGCAATTATTCGTTCATTCATTTGTTCTTTCATTTATTCAGGGAAATAAGTAAGGTCCGAGCTCAGTGCAGCCAAGCAAGGTCCTGCTTACCCCTTCATTCTCACTTCCCTTCCTTCTCCACCTTGATGCTGCTTTGCTCTGGTCAGACCAACATACAGCTCCAAATGTCACCCTTTATAGCCTCCGGGCCTTTACACATGCTGGGTTTTTTTCTTCCAAGAATTCCCATCTTCCCTTCGTTCATCTGCCTACTTCCCTATCATCTTTCTCAGCTTTAACATCACTTCCTCCATTATCCCTCCTCCCTACACCCAGGGCAAGGGAGTCCAAGGTGGTCTCCAGTAGTAGCACTGAGCATGCCACATAATCACAACCTGCTCTGAGTTCCACAGACCAGAGACGGTTTCCTGTTCACCATTGCAATCCCTAGCACCCAGCACTTGGCACTTAGCAAGTGTTCAATAAATATTGTGTTCGTCCGGTTGGTATGGCTAAGTGGGTTGAGCGTCATCCCATGGACTGACAGGTTCCAGTTGGATTCTAAGTCGGGGCACGTGCCCGGGTTTCGGGCTCAATCCCCAGTCAGGGAGTACAGGAGGCAGCCAATGGATGTTTCTCTCTCACATTAATGTTTCTATCTCTTTCCCTTCCTCTCTCTCTAAAAAAAAAAAATCAATAAAAATATATTGTAAAAAATATTGTGAAGGGGGAAGAGAAACATCTGTTAACAAAAATGAATTAATAAAAATTGGAGGGGAAAAAAAAATGTGTTCTTGCCCTGGCCGATGTGGCTCAGTGGTCAAAGTGTCAGCCTGCTCACTGAAGGATCTCAGGCTTGATTCCTGGTCAAAGGCACCCGGGTTGTAGGTTTGACCTCTGCCCTGGTCAGGGCACATGCGGGAGGCAACCAATAAATGTGTCTCTCTCACATTGACGTTTCTATCTCTTTCCCCCTCTCTCCCTCCCTTCCACTCTCTCTAAAAATCTATTAAAAAAAATATCCTCCAGTAAAGATTTATATTTAGAATAACTGAACTGAATGGCTGGTTCAACATAAGGAGGAAGTTCCTAAGAGTCATGGTTGAACAATAACAGAAACGGGCAACCTCAGGAGGTAATGAGTTTCCTGTTGCTGAATGTATGCAAGCAGGAATTTGATGACCTTCTCTCAGAGGCTGTAGGAAGATATCCATACAGAGTCTAAAAGAGTAGTGGAGAATACAGGACATCAGATATCCTTGTCCTGACTCTGTTTGTATAATTTTTTTTTTCTTTATTGATTTTAGAGAGAGAGGAAAGGAGAAAGAGAGAGATAGAAACATCGATGAGAGATAACATCAATTGGCTGCTGCCTGCATGCCCTCCACTGGGGGTCGGGCCCACAACCTGGGCATGTGCTCTGATTAGGAAACAACCTCTTGGTACATGGGTCGATGCTCAACCACTAAGCCACAGGGGCAGGGCCTGGCACTGTTTGTATGACCCAGGGTAAGCCCCTTCCCCCTCACTAAGCCTCAGATTATCCATCTGGAAAATGAAAGTACTAGTCTAGATTTCTGCTCTGACCACCCATGGTTTTATGAACACCTGTTTTGTATCCAGACTTATGAGGCATATGCTAAAGTACAAGTTAATATTCAGCCAATGTTTGGTGAATGAGTAAGTGATGAAGGAAGGAAGGAAGGAAGGAAGGAAGGAAGGAAGGAAGGAAGGAAGGAAGGAAGGAAGGAAGGAAGGAAGGAAGCTTTTTTTAGCCCACCATCCCCCTGGTAAGCAGAATGAGACTACCTAGAGCTCTGAAATTACACAGACTTGGCCTTAAATCCCAACTACCCTATTTCTTAGCTGCGGACTTTCGGAAAGTAAATGTTCTTGTTTCTTCATCTTGAAAAGGGAACATTATTGTCCAATAGCAAACAACCTCCTCCCCAATCTGTTGTGAGGTGAGATGTAACCTCATGTAAAGCACCTAGAAAGGGTGTACAACACAATGGGACCTCAAGAAATGAGAAGCCTGCCCCTTCTGCATACAGGGAGGGCAGGGACTGCTTTCCACTCAAATATATTTCCCCAGACCCTCTCTCCTGTGCCATTCAAAATGGGTAGGGACTACTGTCTGATTTTATTTGTTAGGTTGTATAACTAGCAATATTTGCCCTGTTAGGGACTGATATCTGGGCCTTCTGACAGGAAGTGACCATAAATTCTTATTGACCTTCTGCTGCCCTCTGTATAAAAGATAAAACAGCCCTCCAGAGGAATTGCTGAGATTACCCTGCCTACTCCATGGGTAAAACAGGATACGGAACTCGGGAGACCTGGGCTGGAAGCCCCAACTCAAACCTCTTGGCAAGCTGTGTGACTTTGCAACTAACTCAGGCTCTGAGTTCCAGTTTCCCCGTTTGCCTACTTTCTAAGAGGCAGGCTCCCATGAGACTGTAAAAGTCTGGGAACACGGGAGAAACGATAATCACGTAACCATTTTGTCGGTCTCTGCTCTGCTGGGCACTGGACTGGGCAGGGTTCTTACAAGTGCTGCAAAATCAGTACTAATATTCATTGTTCCTGTTTTGTATATGAGAAAACCAAGGCTCAACAAGGTCCCAGTCCCAACAGATCACGTGTCTTCTCTTGGCCTCAGTTATCTCACGGGGGAGATGGGCTTCCCACCAACGACTTTGGAAAGTTAAGAGTTGCTGGGTGGAAAGTGGGAGGCAGATGGGGCCAGCCTGGTCTCCGAGAAGGGCGGGAGGACTCGAGGGGGTGTGAGCCCCGCGGCCTCGGGGCGCTGCGGCAGGAGGCCTGGGCTCGCTCAGGCCTACCCAGGATTCCAAGTCGCTCCTGGAGCACAGGGCTCGGGATTCCCGGGCGGCTCCGGGGAGCGGGCGGGGCCGGGGGCGGGGCGGCGGCAGGAAGCGGCGGGAGCGGAGCTCGGAACAGCTGGGCCGGGCGGAGCGCCCCGGCTTCAGTAAACCGCCGGCGGCGGCACCCGGACCCCTGGGGAGCGGCGCGCCCCTGCGTGCACCGCGGGGCTCAGGGGGCAGAGACGCGCCGGGGCCGAGAGACACGAGGGAGAGTCCAGGGTGCCTCCCGGGACGTGCGCAGCCCCAAGCAGCGCCGGTGAGCGGAGGGCAACGCGAGCCGAGACCCAGGGCTCGCAGGACCCCAGCGGGCAGGGGCGGGTCCTCCGCGGCGCCCCTCCCCCGGCCTGGGCCCCGCCCCTCCGCGGGGGGCCGGGGCCTAGCTCCCGCCCCGGCCGGGACCCTCTGTCCGGCGCTGCCCCGCGGGTGCCATGGCCTCGCGGCTCCTGTACCGGCTCCGGCACGCCCTGGCCGGCGACGGCCCCGGGGAGGCGGCGGGCGGCCCCGAGGCCGAGCAGTTCCCGGAGAGCTCGGAGCTGGAGGACGACGACGCCGAGGGCCTGTCCTCCCGCCTCAGCGGCACCCTGAGCTTCACCAGCGCGGAGGACGAGGACGAGGAGGACGACGAAGATGACGAGGCGGCCGGCCCCGACCCGCTGCCCCCTGCGGACGGGGCGTCGGGAGAAGACGCAGGCGAGTGCGAGGACGGAGGCGGCACCGGGGGCTCCGTGAGGCCTGCACGTCCGCGGCGGTCGGGGAGCATCGGGGCTCCGAGTTGATCCTGCCTAAACTCTAAGATTTCGACACTTGTTTAAAAACAGTGCCTCGGCCACCTCTCTCTTGCCTATGTGGCCTCGAGAGACTCACAACACCCCTCTGAGCCTACGTCCCTTGTGTCAAACGGGGAAAATCATCCCCATCCCAGGGTTGTTGGAGGCATTAAACGTAGAGTATGGGCTACAAATGGTAATTAATGTGCTAGGGATGTTTTGGGGGTAGAGAGATGTATTTAGCGTCTACTGTCTGCCAAACGCGGTGTTTGGCATCCGGCCCCTCTCTGACCCTCAATTTCCATTTGTGACAAATGGGGATAAAGCTGTGTCACCTGTTGGGAGGAGTGAGGTCTTGGCACATGGTTTATGTCGACCTGGCCCCAGGCCTACTGATTTGACTGGCCCTGTACTCATGCAGAACGGAACCCCTCACCTGAAGGGCAGCGGGGCAGTCATCTCCTGGCCCGGCAATTGCAGGATTTCTGGAAGAAGTCCCGGAACACCCTGGTACCCCAGCGGCTGCTCTTCGAGGTGACCAGCGCCAACGTGGTCAAGGACCCCCCCTCCAAGTACGTGGTGAGTGTGGGTCCAGGAACCCCTGGGCGGTGAGTCTACAAGTCTAGCTAAGAGAAAGTAGGAAAGGTACCAACTTCGTTGGCAGAGGGGGAGGGCGGGCTGTGTAGTTATAAATGGCTGCCCCCATTTTACAGATGGGGAAACTGAGGCCAGAAAGGGCCTGTAACTTGAGCAAGTCCTTAGGCAAATGGCAGCTTCTCTGAAACTGAGTAAAGACAGGATTATTTGAAATTTGAAAATAAGAGAACGGGTGTGTGTGTCCCCACTCACCTCAGCCCCCACCCCCAGGGTTTTGCAAAATGTAAGGTACACAGGAAAGAATATTATCTGGATCAGGCTTGAGACTCAAGTTGCTTTGGTTAGTGGTTTAAAAAAAAAAGGGGGGGTTTGGATGCAGAACTTGATTTAAATCCCAGTGGTTTGGCCTTGGGTGAGCAGTGTAATCTTGATGACCCCGTTTCCTCATCTGAGCAATGGGAATAATGCAGAGAACTGACACGGGAATTAAATGAGAGTGCACAGAAAGCCCTTACCATTGTGCCTGGCATTATGAACTGCTCAAGAAAATGTATAATAAAATTAAAAGTAGCTCTGTTATTATTGCTTAGCTTTGGATTGGAAATGTCTGGCATCAACGGCCTATTGTGGCCTCCTTACAACCCAGGTGAATTAATCCTCAAGAACTCATCTGGTATAGAATAGTCTTGTCCTAAGGGCTCCATTTAGGGGGTTAGTGGGGTGGGGTGGAGAGCAATGTGGGAGAGGGCCTGGGAGTCCCTGTTTTCTTCTCTGTGGAAAGGAGACACTGACATGGAAAATGAGATCTGCCAGGTCCTGCTTGCTCCCTGCCAGGCCTGAAACCCAGTCTGCCCTGGTTAGTCCTGGCAGCAGGAGCTCCCAGCCTCTCACTTCTCCTCCTCAGCACCCTTCCTCCATTTCTGACTCAGCAGGAATGGGACCTGGAACCCTGTCCCACATCTGGGCCTCTCCACCCCTCTCTGCTTCTGTTAGGAAACAAGGGCCACACCCATGGGGTGACTGCTTCGATTTGGGCATGAATTGATTGGTAATCAAGTTTTAAGTGGCAAAAGTCCTGCCCAGTCATCATGCACAGGAAGGGGACCCCAAGGATCAGTTATCAAGCAGCAGCTGGGAAACAAGGAAGCATGGGGGTGACTCTGGGAGAAGACAAGATACAGCGGGAAGGCCAAGTATGCCTCGAATAGGGTCTGGGGAAACAAATCACCTCCTTTGCCCAGTGGGGACCCTAAATCCCGACTGAACTTCTCCTGGCTTTGGAATTAGGTCAGCCTGGGTTTGAATCCCAGCTGTGACTTAGGGGACATCTTTGACACTTTTGAACCTGCTTCCTCAGCAGTCAGAGTAAGGGCATCTTCCTTGCAGTGCTATTGTGATTAAATGAAATGGTAGATGTAAAGTGCTTGGCACAGTACACGGCACAGGGTAGGTGCTCAGTTAATGGAGCTACTATCATTATTACCTATCTTGGCAGGACATTACAAGGATCAGATGAGATAATGGATAGAAAATGTCAGAAAATGGTTGGTGTCAAAAAATCAAAATAGCCCTGGCCGGTTTGGCTCAGCGGTTAGAGCATCGGCCTGCGGTCTGGAGAGACCCGGGTTTGGTTCCCGCTAAGGGCACGTACCTCGGTTGCAGTTTGTCCCCGGCCCTGGTTGGTCGTGCGGGTGGCAGCCACTCGATGTGTCTCTTTCACGTCGATATTTCTCTCTCTCTCTCTCTCTTCCTCTCTCTCCTTCCCACTCTATCTGTGCAAAAAATGGAAAAATGTCCTCGAGTGAGGATTAAAAAAAAAAAAAATCAAAATAAAACCCAGATTAACGTAAGGGGTCATGATAGACCAGTTCTTCCTGAAGTGTGTTCTACAGAAAATAGGTTTCCTAAAATGTTAACAACTATTCCTTTAAAAAAAAAAAGATTTTTGCAGTCAGTAAGTTTTGGGAATGCAGAGTTGAAGAGTACAATAAAGTTTATTTACTGTTTGACTTTTTAATCCTTAATATTAAAGTACACTGTGAATCTTTGAGAAAAGGAGAGTAGAGGCAAACCTAATTGACCAGGGGGAGCTATAATACTAGCAGAACAAGTTAGAGGGGGACATCTGGATTTAGTGTTAGTATCCCTATAACACTTAATGCTCGATAATCCCCTTTTTAAACCTGCTGGCCCAGCATTCTTATAGATTAATCCTAGTTGGGTTCTCAGACCTGGGGGAAGTCTCATGGTGATGTTCAGCGTTTCATTCCAGTACCACCTTCACAAGTCTTGTCCCATCTGAATGCTACTTGTACTACCATTCTCTGTTTAACATTTTTCTTTAAATACATCTTTTTATTTCTTAAATACGTTTAAAAGACAACTTTATAACACTACTGTATGTGGAAAGCCTCACTTGCCATAAAGACAAGACATCCATAAAAATAAAAGCAGTGAAAAAGGAAGTGTCATTAAACCCTGCCTGGATGCTGCAGTCTGAAGGCCCTGACCTGAGATTCGTTTTCTGGTTCTTTTCTAAAAATGGAGCTGAGAAGTGTCCACGTGCTCTTTCAAAACCAAAGGGGACTCAATTTGTAGTCAGAAAGACTCAAAGAGAATGAGGGGGGTAATCACCTCCTGCCTCTGACTCAGGGTGATTTACTCTAGCACATACCTCCTAAAAAAATCTCAGGACCAACATTTGTGTACGTCCCACACTTGAGTAAACACTGACCTGGGCCAGGCACTAGAGCAGGAAGCTGACTCGAGGGGGACTGCCTTGCTGTCACACAATGAGGGAGTAGCTGACCTGAGGTTAGAACTGGAGTCTGAGGCCAGTGTACTTTCCACAGTGACCGCTCCTGGGTGTCTGAAGACCTGCCCTCCAGGTCTGGATTGGAATAACCTGGCTAGGGATGTGGAGGCTCTGTGTTAGAACAGAACAAAGCTTCTAAAGGTTGGCTCAGAGGCCCAAGAGATTGGCCTGGGTTTCGGCGCACCCCTGGTTTTCCAGAGGGGCTGTCAAAAAGCTAACTGCCTTAGTGGGAAGGGAGTACTTTCTGGAAGGGGCAAAAGGGCAGCAGCTCCAGGCACTGAAGCTCATCTTTGTCTTTCTCTCCCCGTGCTGCCTTGGGCCTGGTCATTTCAGACGAGCCTCAGGTAAGACGGACTGGGCTCCCTAGCTGCTGCCCCAGCAGCTCCCACTTCCTGGGCCCAGTCTTAGGGGTGAAGGGAAGAGGTGGGGGAACAGGGCTGGAAGTTTGGGTGTGGGGAAGGAAGGGGACTGTGGATAATTTGCACCTGCCCTGACCCCCACCCTCCCTGCAGCTCTACACCCTCGCCGTGATGGGGCCAGGGCCACCAGATCGCCAGCCAGCCCAGATCTCTCGCCGCTACTCAGACTTTGAGCGGTTGCACCGAAACCTGCAGCGGCAGTTCCGGGGCCCCATGGCTGCCATCTCCTTCCCTCGTAAGCGCCTGCGCAGGAATTTCACTGCAGAGACCATTGCCCGTCGCAGCCGGGCCTTCGAGCAGTTTCTGAGCCACCTGCAGGCAGTCCCCGAGCTGCGCCATGCCCCAGACCTGCAGGACTTCTTCGTGCTGCCAGAGCTGCGGCGGGCACAAAGCCTCACCTGTACTGGCCTCTATCGTGAGGCTCTGTCACTCTGGGCCAATGCCTGGCAGCTGCAGGCCCAACTGGGCACCCCTTCTGGCCCAGATCGCCCTCTGCTGACCCTGGCTGGGTTGGCTGTGTGCCACCAGGAGCTGGAGGACCCTGGGGAGGCCAGGGCCTGCTGTGAGAGGGCTCTTCAGCTGCTTGGGGACAAGAGCCCCCACCCTTTGTTGGCACCCTTTCTGGAAGCCCATGTCAGGCTCTCCTGGCGCCTGGGCCTAGACAAACGCCAATCAGAGGCACGGCTCCAGGCCCTGCAGGAGGCAGGCCTGACCCCCACGCCACCTCCTAGTCTCAAAGAATTGCTCATCAAGGAGGTACTGGACTAACCTTGCCTAGACTTAAGGTCACCCTGAGAAGAGGCACTGCCCCAGGATGGCAGGGGAGGGGGGCTGATGCGGACCTGAACAGCAGCTGGGAGGCTGCACAGGGTGCCGGGAAGCCCTAGGAGTACCACAGAGAATGTGTAGCAGACCGAGGAAACATGGTTCTTCTGCTGGGCTGGGCTGGGCTCAGAAACAGCTTTGGCTGGGGATGCCTGGGATGGTGCAGGGAGGAAGTCTGATGCACTCTCTTCAGCTTATGAACAGCTGGGGGCTGTGCCCCAGGTCATGGTCAGTGTTCTCTTTTCCTTGGGCCTCCAAGCCAGTGAAGCAGCCTGGACAAACCAAGGGCCAGGAACTCTGCTTCTGGCTGGAGGGGCTGCAGTTCTGGCCCAGAGAATTAAAGGCCAGCAGCTCCAGTGGTATCAGTCTCTTTATTGGATGTTAGGCCCAGAAGGCCCAGCCCTCATCTAGAACTCCCGCCTCAGGAGCCTGGGGAGAAGGGAGATCCTTCAAGCCCCAGGCCAAGCTGGTACCTCTGGCTATAGCTTGCTCTCTGAGACCTGGGGTTTCACTCGAATCACGCCCTCCTGGGCACAGGATACAGCCAGGACCCCATCCCGACGCCACAGCTGCCCACGGACCAGCCCCCGGGAGCCACCTGTGGGCGAGGAAAAGGGTAAGAACGGCCTTCTCTCCTTCAGCACAGCCAAACAGGCTTCTTGAAAAGGGTGCAGTCCAGGTTGGGCTGCCCCGTACAAGGGCACACTGAGTGTTGTGTCCCTTTATGAGCCTAGCATGCTCTGTCATCAGAGGGTAACTCCTCCCATGGACAGTTTAGAAGCACTTTCACATATTCTCTGGCTTCCTCAAAAATCACACAGTGGGGAGTTCTGAGTCTCGGTAGCTTGGCTAAGCTGATCACCCCACCTCTGGCCACTTGTGTTAGGAAACCCATCAGTTCCCTTTATAATAAATCAAATCAGTCCCTCCAGGCTGGTATTATATGAAAACACCCCAACTGTAAGGGGATTAAGGGGTTTGGGGTAGCTGACCTGGGGCCATGAAGCCTGGCCACTCCTCCCTCCCCACCTGTATATTTTCTCTCCCTTGCTAGCCTTGGGCCCGAGTTTGGTGTTTATGAAGGGAGCTGCTGGTTGCCCTTCGGCATCGTACAGCTCACTTAGTCCTCACAGTAGCAAAGTGAAGCGGGGCTTGTCCCCTTTTCCAAATGATGAGCCTGAAGTTCAGAGAGGCACAGGAACTTGGCCTTAAGAATCAGGCCAAACCCAAGTGTCCTAACTTCAAGGTTGCTGATCCTGTACTATGATGCTATTGGCACTTGAGAGTCCCCCTTCCCTGAATACAGAGTCCCTTAAGTTTTGTCTCCGTTTTTCAAAGCAAGGTTTTTCTTCATTTGAAAAGTATTTCCTTGGAAATACAGTGTCTAGGGCTCTGACATTAGACACTGATGAATGAGTCTGGGTTTCTCTATGTCTCTGATGAGGAGTGTCCAAGCAGAAGGGCCCTTAGAAACTGTTCAGTGACCCAAGCCCCATCCAGGTTAATTGGCAGAATCACTTAGGGTGCTTCTTAAAAATACAGTTTCCTGGCCCTGGCAGGTTTGGCTTAGCGGTTGGAGTATCGGCCAGAGGACCAAAGGGTCTCAGATTCGATTCCCAGTCAAGAACACGTACATGGGTTGCAGGTTTGATCCTCAGCCCCCAAAAGGTCCGAGTTGGTCGGGGTTGTGTGGGAGGCAACCAATCGATGTGTCTCTCTCTGTCTCTCTCTTCCTCCCTCCCTTCCACTCTATCTAGAAATCAATGGAAAAAATATCCTCGGGTGAGGATTTAACAACAACAACAACAAAAAGACAGTTTCCTGGACCTCTTCCAAGACCTGCTGAGTCAGAATCTTAGAATCTGAGAATCTATTTTGAAAAAGCTCCCCCAGGTGGTGGTCTGATGGACCGCCAGGTTTGGATACTACTACTCTGATACAACTCTGTTTATTTAAATGGGGAAACTGAGGTTTGGGGAGGATATGGGACTTGCCCAAGATCATACAGAGAATCTGAAGTGGTTCTGGGACTAGAACTGGGGTCTCTGAGATAAAGCAAATCATATTCCCAGCATGTTATAAAATTAAGAACTGAGCATGTGTCCCATCCTCCAGCCTCACCCTGTTATTTTGAAGACAAGGATTCCAAAGCCTAGGGGGGGTAGGAGAGGAAGTGACCTGGGTAGTGGCCCATAGGGTGTGGGCGGGGGACAGCATCACCTAAGAAAGCATGTTCCCTGCCACCCCATGGCAGTGCCTTTGTCCCATGCGGCCCCACACTCACCAGCCCAGGGACTCTCGCACTCATACAGCATCCAGTGGTCAGCGCGGAAAGGGGCGTGGAACCACATGGAGTGATCCAAGGAGACCATGAAGTGCACCTTATGATTCCACCGGTGGGGCAACAATGCTGTGCTCAGGAAGGCATAGTCCGAGATATAGGCAGCCACGCAGCAGTGCATTTTGATGTCGCCCTCCCCTGCAATAGGTCCCAGCCCATCAACCCTGGGCTCCTGGCCTTTACAGCTCAGGACCTGCAGGGAGGTAGGGGAGAGAGGGACTGCTGTGCACAGACATGCCATGCACAGACATACTGTTCACTGCACAAGGGCACCTGGCCCAAGGTCTATGTGTGATGGGGGAGAGGGAGGCGGTGATGGAGTCATCACTCCCCAAGTCTCCCACACAGGCACCTTATGTTTAGTGGGCCTGGAGAAGAATCTCAGCAAGGTGCCTGCCTTCCCCAGAAAGGGCCTACATGAGGATTATAGTCACCTCCCATTCTCCCATGCAAAGGCATGGCAGGGCCCCAGTGAGAACTTGAGCCAACTTCCCCATCATGGGAATGAGGAAACGGGCCCAGAGAAGGGAAGTAACATGCCCAAGGCCACACAGGGCAGATGAGGTGCAGCCCTAGACTCCTGAAGAATGTTTTCTTCCAGTCCAGGGGGTCCTCTTACCAATATAGCCCCGGGCTCGCACCCAGAACATCTGTTTGGGCTCCATGTTCTGCATCTGGCTCGGGGTGGGTGGGTTTACCAACTTGATCTCAATGGGCACATCCTGGGCAGCTATTCGGTTCAGGCCCACTCGGTACTTCTTTTGGAGGTTAGGGTCCCTGAAAGTAAAGGGAAGAGGGACTGGGAGAGACCCAGACAGCAGGGGAGCCTGTCTTCTGAACTGCTTCTTCTGACCCCCTCATTCCTCTATAGGGAGTCAGGCTTAGCCTGAAGGCTCCCCTCTCTGGCAGGCAGGAATGTCAAGTGTTTGAACCCGTCCTTTGCCTCTTATGAGCCATGTGGCCTTGTGCAAGTCAGTAATCTCTGCCTATTTTCCCATCTGCAAAATGTGGATAATGACAGTAACCTACTTCACAGAAACACTGTGGAGAAGACAGGGTAATGCATATAAAGCCAACACATCCCAGTCATGAGGCACACCTCCAATACGTACCATTCTAAGCATTTCACGCGCATGAACCCATCCTCACAACAACCCTGTGAGACAGCTGCAAAGATCACCTCCCAGCGATACATGAAATAAGCACCGAGTCCAAGTAGCTTGCTCAGAAGTAAAGAAGACAGGGTTTGGACCCAGACAGCCTGGCTCCAAGGTTCACATTCTTACCCACTTCACTATTCCACTCAGGAACCAGGCTGCCCGACTCGGACTGAGTTACCCAACCCTAAGCAACTGGGAACAGTGTCCCCAGGGAAAAGAGCCCATTTCCAGGGAAGCCCCTTCGCCACGATAACAGCCACCCCTAGTGTGCACCGGGATTTCCATTTTCAGCCCTATCCTCTCAAGCATGGTCCACAGAACCTGAGCTGATGGAATGATCTGTATCTGCACTGTCCACTATGGTAGCCACTAACCACATGTGGCTGCTGAGTGCTTGAAATGTGGTTAGTGTGACAAGAACAGAACTATTCTGTCTGATGTTGATTTAATACAATCCTATGTGGCTAGTGGCCTCCTTGTTGGACAGCACAGCTCTAGATTTAGGGACCTTTACGAACAATGTCCTCCTTTCATTTCAACAAACATTTTTGAACTCCAACCACAAACCAGGCTCCAAGCTTTGTCCTCGCAGTCAACAGTGGTATAACTACAATTTACTAAACACTCACTAAGTGCCTTATTATTTCTTATCTCAGTTCATCCTCACAGCAGCCTTATGAGGTAGGAATTATGATTAGCACCATTTTATAACTGAGGGCACAGGCTCAGAGTGGGAAAGCAACTTGCCCAAACTCACACAGCTAGCAGAGACAGTCTAGATGTGAACCTAGACCTTTCCCAGGTTCAGACCCGCGCCGGCCCCATCACACCCGCTGCCTCCCCGCGAGCAGCACAAGGCAGAGGCGCTCTCCCTCTGATAGCTGTGAAGCAGGCAAGGCAGAAACACTGTTTCATTTATTTTTTTATCCTCACCCAAGGACATTTTTGCATTTATCTTTAGATAGAGTGGGAGGGAGAGAGAGAGAGAGAGAAACATCGATGTGAGAGAGACACATCGACTGGCTGCCACCCACACGACCCCAACCGGGGCCGGGGACAAACTGCAACTGAGGTACATGCCCCGAGCGGGAACCAAACCCAGGACTCTCCAGTCCGCAGGCCGACGCTCTAACTGCTGAGCAAAACCAGCCTGGGAGAAACAAACATTTTTTTAGATGAAGAAGCAGGGTTCTGAGAGGCTGGGGAGTTGGGCAAAGTCACAGAGCAAATGGACACTAACAGAGCACAGCCCTGGCCAAAATCCGTGTGTCTGTCCTGTGTCAGAGCCCAGAGCTCTTTCCTTTGCCCCAGCATTTCCCCAACTTTATCAACTGTGATCCAAGTATGAAATCTATTTTACCAGGTGACATTTACAATAGTCAACATGCAAAAACTAAACTAAAATAGTCAACACGCACTAAGACAAAGGCAGCAGGAGCCCTAACCCCACCAGGCATTAACTCCTAGGCGCTGGATCATGTGACCTTGGAGGAGCAGGGGGTCACTCAGGGACTGGGGAGGTGAGTATTTACCAAGTAGTTAAAGAAGTTCAATATTTTAACAACCAGGAAAACTGTACTGTGCCTGAACTGACTGAATCATAAGCCCTGCATTTTACATCATGACCCAATATACTTACACATGCCCACACACACAACTGAAGCTAAACTTTCACAGAAAGATTCGTACCCTTACTACATATAATACATTCCAGTATTTTCTAGTGTATATTTCTAAATGGTCACAATGCACTAAAGGATTCCATGACCCAGTAACAGGTGGCGACTGCGGTCCAGGTCTCTCACCTTAAATACTGGTCAAGGAGGGTATCAAAGTCAAGCAGCACTTCCGGTGGGGGCACAGTGGGCATGGAGAACTGGTGCTGTATGGGGCTGGGCTGGGCCTGCTGGAAGGAGGCCTGGCAGATGAAGATGGGCCTGCCATGCTGCACAGCCTTCACGGAGCGCACGGAGAAGCTCGCTCCTGTTCGCGTCCGCTCTACCTGGTACAAAACTGGCACCTTCGGGTCCCCTGTAGGTGGCACAAGGGACACGGTGAGCCTGAGTGAGCCCCACAGGCCCTGTCATCATCGCAATGGCTGGACAGGCACCTCTGCTACTTGTTCTCCATTCCTTTTCTGCTTGGTAGCTACTGACTGAGGCCTGCTAAGGCCCAGGTACTGGGATACAGAGAGAACACCAGACCCTGTCATGGGGTGCTCCCAGTGCAGGTGGAACTCTTTCTCAACAGCACAGAAGGCACATTGACAGATTCCCTGCATTCAAATTCCAGCCCATTAGCTGTGTGACCTTGGAAAAGTCAACTTGACCCTCTCTGAGCAGTTCACCATCTATAGAATGAGGATCATCATAGTGCTCATACCTCTTAGGATTTTAATGAGAATGAGTTCATAACTGTAAAGTGATTAGAATACTATCTGTCACACAGTAAGTGCTCTGTGTTTGTTAAATACATTAAACACTCCCAGCTTTTGTCTTGTTCCACAACTGGGATCTTGTCATGAGTCCAGTCTGTATGATCAGCAAATCTGGCCTGCCACCTGTCTTCTTTTTGCTTCCTTCCTTCCTTCCTTCCTCCCTTCCTTCCTCCCTCCTTGCCTGCCTTCCTTCCTTCCTTCCTTCCTTCCTCCCTCCCTCCCTTCCTTCCTCCCTCCCTCCCTCCCTCCCTCCCTTCCCTCTGTCTCTTTCTCTCCTTCTCTCTCTCTCTTTCTTTCACTATCTTTATTGTTGTATTACAGATTTCCTCTTTCTTCCTTTCTTTCCTCCCCTCCCTCCCTTCCCTTCCCTTCTATTCCTTTCTCCCTTCCTTGAACAAGCAAAGGCTATTTATTCAGAGCTTGGTTTAACAAGAGAGTCAGCTCCCATCACTTATGTTAGCAGAGACTCAAAGGCAGGCAGAGGGATGAGAAAGCTTTCTCATGAGAAAACATTTCAGGTGTCCCCTGACTGGAGGGTGTTGGCATGGGGAAGCTAGGGGCAGGCTAAGTAGAAGCGGGGCATCCTACACAAGTGGTTAGGGTACGTGTTTGGCTTTCTGCAGTTGGAAGCATGGGCAAAGATTAGGGAAGCTGTTAGTTGTTAATCAAGTCATGGCTCTTTGGGGCTGACTGTTACAGGGGCTTCTTGGACTGGTTGCTAGAGATGGTGGTCTGACTTCCTACAAACCTGACATGTAGACAGTAGGTTGGCTTCCTGTACTTGTTGATCCTGAACTGTGGGTCCAAGTTCTATTTTTATATATGGTCTGGCACTGTCGGTTTGAATATTCATTCTCTCTCAGGAGAAGCCTGCTGTCAGTGAATCACTCACTTCATTGTGGATGCAAATGCAGCCACTTGGCCCTCCTCCCTCAGGTCTTCACTCCCAATGCAGGGTGGAAGCACTGGTCGCAGGTTGAGAACTATCAGCACTCAACCAGCAGATAAGGGAGAGGTTTTAGGGGGAGAGTGTCCCTCTGGTGTCTCTGAAATCCTTCACTGTCTCTCTGAGTCAGGCTGACCATGGGCAACCCTGACAACTAGGCAATGAGACGTCTTAAAAGAAGCAGGTCTAGAAAAGTGTTGCTTCTTCCACCCCAATCCAGATGGGGAGTCAACCAGGCACGCGGGCTCACCCAACAGTAATAAGCATCACTGTGGAGCCCTGACGCCCAGCTGGTGCGCCAGTGGTCTGACATTAGCATTGCCAAAGGGGCATTTTTATCAGAATGGGGACGACTCAAGGTCAACGGCTTTTGAGAAGGGCTTCCCAAGAGCCCAGACACAGGAGATAGCTACATGTGCAGTCTGATTTCAGGGGCTGTAAAGGAAGCCTCCCTCCACTACCAATGAACTTTAAACAAAATTAGCTTTCATGCAATCCTTGGGCTCATGCACTACTTTTAGTTACTAGTGATTTACCTTTCAGTGTGAATGAGTCCAGGACATATTCTTGGAAATGTTTATGGAACAGAGCAGGTAAGCTCTGGAGTATATATTAAAGGAAGAGAGCTAATGGCTGTGGAGTGAGTGCTGGGTGCCAGGCAGCATTAGTTACTACGCTATCTTTTCTCAGATTGGTCTCACAACAAATGAGGAGACTGATGCCATAAATAACATTTTTTGGAATACTGTCAAGCCCATTTGTCTATTGTTGCTTTTGCTGGAATAACCTACAATATTTACTATCTGGCCCTTTACAGAATGTTTACTGACTCTTGCTCTAGATTCTCCAAGTTCTCAACCTATACCAAGTCAAATGACTTCCATTCTACATCCTCTACTTCTCTGGAGAAATACTTAAAACGAACAAAAAAAAACCCCACAAAACTGACTAACATTCTAGTGTGGGCTTTTAGAAAAAGAACTGATATGATAAAAGGCCAAGGACCAAACCCCTCCCCAGCATCTTTAATTAAAAATATCATCAGAGCCCAGACGGTGTGGCTCAGTGAACTGAGCATCGTCCCATGGACTGAGAGGTCCAGGTTTGATTCCCGGTCAGGGCACATGCCCGGGTTGCAGGCTCGATCCCCAGTAGGGGGCATGCAGAAGGCAGCTGATTGATGTTTCTCCTTTACATTGATGTTTCTATCTCTCTTTCCCTTCTTCTCTCTCTAAAAAAAAACCCCAATAAGAACATATTTTTAAAAATATATATATACACACACACATCATTAGAGGCCTTGACTGGTATGGTTCAGAGGTTAGAGCGTCAGCCTTCAGACTGAAGGGTCAAGGGCATGTACCTGGGTTGCAGGTTCAATCCCCAACCCCTCAGGGTTATGCGGGATCGAACATTCAACCAATTAATGTCTCTCTCACATCAATGTTTTTCTCTCTCACTTTCTTCCTCCCTCCCTTACACTCTGTCTAAAAGAAACCAAGCAGGTAATGCCCCTTCGCCCTCAAAACAAAACAAAACGATCTCACTATGCTATGATTACAATATCAAAAGGCCAGCACTTTTGGAATTTGCAACCAAACTGAAGAAATAGAGGACACTTTGCTCCCAATTGGCCTAAAGGTAAGACTGAAGGGTATTCAAATACCTCATAGCAATAACTGTCAGGGACAGGGCATGAGGGGCATGGGGATGCACTATGAAAATGTATATATATTTACTATTATAACTATTTTATACTTGTAAAATGAAGGGAAAACCCCACTACTGTTTTCTTAATATGAATCACACATATTATGTTCCATATATTCTTTTCAGCTGATGGGACTATGCAGAAGACAGTGACTCTTAAAATTGGGGACATCTGTCTCAGGAGTGAGGGGGAGGGAGGGAAAGCAAGTGAGATTTTTGTTTTTCAAAAGAGAGCATGGGTTTTAAAAGATTACTCTCTTGCTCCTTTAAACTGTAAGCAGCTGTAGAGATCATCTCGCTAGAACACCCTTGGTCCTGCCCTGGCTGGTTTGGCTTAGAGGTTAGAGTGTTGGCCCTCGGATCGAAGGGTTGTGGGTTTGATTTTCGGTCAAGGGAATAAACCTGGGTTGCAGGTTCGATCCCGAGCCCCAGTCAGGATCATGTGGGAGGCAGCCAATCAATGTGTCAATGTTTCTTTCTCCCTCTCTCTCCCCTCCCTCCCTCCTTTCCATTCTATCTATCTAAAAATATCAACGGAAAAATATCCTCAGGTGAGGATTAACAAAAATAAAAATAAATAAATAAAGCACCCTTGGGCCCCACCAGAATGGCTCAGTGATTGAGTGTTGACCCTTCACCAACGGGTTGCGGCTCAGTGGTTGAGCGTCAACCCAATGCACCAAGAGGTTGCTGGTTCGATTCCTGGTCAGGACACAAGCCCAGGTTGTGGGCTTGATCCCCAGTGGGGGGGCATGCAGGAGGTGGCCAATCGATGTTCTCTTGCATCAATGTTTCTATCTCTCCCTCTCCCTTCCTCTCTCTCTAACATCAATAAAGAAAAAAAAAAACCTCTTGGTCCCACCCTCCTCAATTTTTCAGGTGGGATGAATGAACCAAGCCTTAGGAGGAGGTAACCTTGCTCAAAGTGACATGGCGAATTAGTACTGAAACTAGACCTATTGTCTCTCTTTTGTGTGTGTGTGTGAATCCTCACCTGAGAATATTGTTTCCATTGATTTAGTGGAAGGGAGGGAGGAAGGGGGAGAGGGAGAGAGAGAGAAAGAAACATCGATGTGAGAGAGACACATCAATAGGTTGCCTCCTACACGAGCCCTAACCAGGGCCAGGGATCAATCAGTGCCAGGGATCGAGCCTGCAACCCAGGTATGTGCCCTTGACCGGGAATCAAACCTACGGCCCTTTGGTGTGAGAGCCAATGCTCTAACCACTGAGAACACTGACGAGGGCTAAACACATTGTCTCTTGATCCCCAGACTGGTGCTCTCTCTTCTCCAAGTCAAGCCCCCTACAAACAAACTCCTAACAGAGGTTAAAGTACCACTCTGAGAGTTCCATCATAATACTTGGCACCAGAAGGTGTGTAAAGAATGAAGAACTAAAGACCCACAGGGAGAAGTTAAGCCAGTCTTGTGTCATTCCGGGCCAGATAGCAAGCAGGTGTGAGGTCTAATATTTTTCTCCGCCCTACCCAGGACTTGTTCCTCTCCAGGCTCCCCTGTGGATGGGTAACAAACTAACTCTTTCTCCCTACCCCCACCTCCTCCTCTCTCTCCTAAATCAGCCCCCCAAGGCCAGGAAGAAATGGCTGCTGGGCCACCAGGACTGGGAGGGGGTGGCTTACCTGCCCTTACAAAATAGCAGTGCAGGGAGTGCACTTGAACGTCTTCACTCACAGACTTGGCTGCAGCCACCAGGGCCTGGCCCATAATCTGACCCCCAAACAGCCGCTTGCTTTTGGGTATCCAGTAATTCCTTCCTCTGTGGGGAGAAAGGGAAAGCAGGAAAGACTTCAGGGTTAGGCTGAAAACTACAACAATCAGTGAGCTGCTAGTGCAGATCTCTTCTTTGGAGATTAGGATCCTTTTCAGAATCTGGTAAAAGCCCTGGACCCTTTCCCCAAATATCCTTGCATCATTCTGCATTATATAATAACTACATCTTCAAAGCCTTCGGAATTGCCTAACCATTCTATGGACTTTGGTTTAAGATAGGGAACCAACCCCCATATTTTATACTAAAAGAACAGGGATCAGAGAGGGAAGGTGACTTTAGCAAGGTCACACAGCTTAAACATTGCTAATCCTTAGCAGTATCTGGATCTTTTGACTGAGTCTTGTATTTCTTCCACTGCCCATACTAGGGTAAGGCAGAGGCCTCTCAAGGCTTTGAGTGTACTAAGATGAACCCCAAGAACTAGGTGGACTGCACCAAGGCCTGCCACTTACATCCCTCAACTTGGACAATTCAAAAACTAGATTTAGAGTGCAAAGGGCACCCAGACTTCAAGTTTAACCCCTTCAGTGTGCAAATGAGAAAACTGAGGGCCCAGAGGTGAAAAGGGCTTATCCAGTACACGAACCTTGTGGAGGCTGAGGGGTCTGGGTCTCTAGCTTTCCAAGGCCCAACCCAAGTTCAGCATTTTTATATAATACATTGCAAATAGCTCTCCAGGAAGTTATTTGTGATTCCTTAAGTAGGGGGAAGAGAAGTTAACACCCAAAATAGCTCCCAATAGGCCAGTAGGAGCTTTTGAGGACAAAACCGTTAAAACCCCAGCTGCAGTCAAGAATTTAAGTGGCATGGGGAAGGAAATGGCTCAGGCCTCAGAATGAGTGAGGAGCTACCAGTGGTGTGGGGATGGGGTACGTAAGAGGAAAAGGACAGTGAATATGCAAGGAGCTGAGGATATATTTTAAACTGATTCAACAGTGCTCCCTTGGCCTAATCGCAGCCCTTTTTGGCTGGTTCCCACCGACAGGGGAGGCTGCTGAGAAGGATTATCTCACTTAATTTGCGGCCAGGGCCTCCTAGAGGTGTGGCTGCGCAGACCCGGCGTGAACAGGGAGTAAGCCCGGGCAGCGAGGACAGTTGTCAGGAACAAGTTCTCTCCCAATGGCGGCAGAGCCTGCATCCCGCGCAGGGCCCATCCTCTTCCAGGGGACTATAAGCAGAAGGCTACAGGGTGGCAGCAGTCGAGACCCGAAGCCCCTGTCCCAGTGGGGGGTGCGGGCTAGATGTGGCAGGCTACCTGAAGAGATCTTCGTCCAGCGGCTCCAGGTTGAGCACGCTGGTGACCAGGACGCTGCGGAGGTCTCTGGGGGGATCGCCACCGCCCTGCCCATCCTCCGGGGCCTGCGGGGACGACATGTCGACCACTTGCTGCCGGCCTGAGACACCGCGCTGAATCGGACACCCGGAGACCTGCACTGTATTCGCAGATTTCCGCAGTTTACTCTAGTAAACGGATGTCTGCCAACCCTGAGAATGAGGGGGATGCAAATTATGATTGGCCAGTACTCCTGTCAGTCTTCGGGTGCGTGGCTATCTTTCTCTAGCTATTGGAGAAAATGAGTGCCAGTCTGGGAATCCCGTGTGGGATTGGATATGACCTTGAGGGGCGGAGCCCAGGAACTTGATAAAGAGGGCTGAGCGTCATTTCCCCTCTGTCAGACTGCAAAGACGCCCCCAGACCCGTTTTAACTTGCTGAGGCCTAAGTCTCCTCCTGAACTCCATAGCCGGCCACCCAACTGGGGCCGACCTTGAAGGCATTCTGGGCCCTCGCCAGTGTTGACGTTCATGGTGTGACCTCTGAACCCTGGTATTGATCTTAGGGCCATCCCCTGGCCTGGGCTGAGGGGGCGGCCATGGAGCTGGGCAGCTGTTTCAAGACCTACGAGGACTTCAGGAAGTGCTTCAGCGTCTACAAAAAGGAGAAGAGGTGCTCTTTCATTCTCGGGGACCGCGTCTCCGTCCGCTTCCACAACCTCAACCATGGCACCTCCATCCGTGAGGACATCCTGTAAGGGTGGGGCGGGGCGGGGGCGGGGCAGGAGGGTAGGGAGGAGGCCGGAGGGCGGCCTGGAGGAGGAGGGAGTGCAATTGGGCCCTTGTTTCCCTGAGCATTCAACAGGCACACAATGGGCACCTCCTGAGTGCCTGGTGAAAAGAGAGCCAAACCTTCATAGGCATCCGTTTTTGACCACTCACTCACACTCCTACATTCCCAGCTTTTCTGGAATTCGTAATAACTGCAATTTATCTGCGTTTCCTGAGCACCTGCAGCCCAGACACAAAGTATGGCCTTTGAAAATGGATAAAAATGCCTTGGTGATAATTTCCTTCATCAGTCTCCTCTTTACAAAGCAGTAATGTGGTCAGTTGTTGATTAATTCGGTTCCTTTGTTCATTCATTTGGTTTTTAAATAGTTCTTGAGCTCCTGAGATTAACAACCATTTTCAAATACTGTGTATTCTCTAGTCTGGACATACTTTACCCCATTTACAGAGAATTATAGGTAAATGTTATTTTTCCCATTATGCAGATGAGAAAACAGGTTTAGAGGGTTGAAAACTCAAATGCATCAGGGCTCAGGTGAAACAACCCAGTGTAAGAAAGTTTACTTTTAATTTTACTATAAGAAAAAGAATGATGAAATTCACAATCAACACCACGTCTTTGTGTTAGGAACAACAGAAGTGGGGATATATAACATGGAGAGCAGGCCCGATCTAATCAACTCCAGCTGATGGCTGCCATGTGACAATAAAGATCCAGTGTTGCCAGAATGTGGGGCAAGACGAGTCAGAAATCCAGGCTTTGTGTGAATTTATCCATTTTTTACAAATTGAGTTGATTTTCAATTTGTAAAAGTGGACCAACTCTGAGGGTCAAAGTACATCTGAGACCTCTGGGTTGAGACGTTTGGCCAAAGCTCCCATCTAGGAAGGCAGGCTATGTTCTTTCCCCTGCTTGGAAGCCCAGTCTTGTGCTGGGTACAGAATAACATAAAGATGAATAAGAAACCAACCTATCCTCAAAAAGCTGAAGGTGGACCCTGGCCCATATGGCTCAGTTGGTTGAGCATCATCCACTGCACCGAGGTTGCCAGTTCGATTCCTGGTCAGGGCACATGCCTGGGTTGCAGGCTCGATCCTCAATAAAGGGGCATGCAGGAGGCAGCCTATCCATGTTTCTCTCATCAGTGTCATCGATGTTTGTCTCTCCCCCTTCCTTTCTCTCTAAAATCAATAAAAAATATATATGTTTTAAAAGCTTAATGTAGGATAGAGTTGGACTCCATTAAACTGACTAGTGTGTGATACATGCTTTAAAGGAGATGTGCAGAGGAAGTGACAAATGCCTGGGAAGCAGAGAAAGGCTTCATAATGGTTTCTATCGGGCCACGAATGAATGCAAAAGGCTAGAGTAGGAGCTCGGTAGTTAATTAGCAAATAGCATGGAGGAGTTTGACCAAAAGTTACTGTGTAGGTCCAGGCTGGTGTGGTTCAGTTGGTTGGGCGGAACCATGCACCGAATGGTTGCAGGTTCAATTCCTGGTCAGGACACATGCCCTGGTTTGGGCTCAATCCCCAGTAGGGAGTGTGCAGGACGCAGCTGATGGATGTTTTGCCCTCACATTGATGTTTCTCTCTCTGTCTCTCCTCTTTTCCTCTCTAAAAATCAATCTTAAATCTTTTTTTAAAAAGTTACTGTGGCACTGGCTGGTTTGGCTCAGCAGTAGAGTGTTGGCCCGAGGACTAATGAGTCACGGGTTTGATTCTGGCCAAGGGCACGTACCTCAGTTGCAGCTCATCCCCGGCCCTGGTCAGGATCATGCTGGTGGCAACAAGTCAATGCGTCCCTCTCATGTCGATGTTTCTCTCTCTCTCCCTTTCTCTCTTTCTCCCTCCCACTCTGTCTGAAGATAAATAGAAAAATATCCTCGGGTGAGGATTTTTTTGAAAAGTTACTGTGCAGAAGGAGTTATGAAGCAAAGTTACAGATATGTGAGAGAAGGTGGCATATTTGAGGGAAAGGGTGGGATACCATGCTTGGCAGGAGATGAAGTCAGTTGCAGTCTACCTAAAGGGTCTTTAGGTACCATTGTGAGGTGTTTGGACTTTATTCTATGCCAGTAGCATCTTTCTAAGTGATGAGCATAATGCAAAAAGTGCCCTGCTCTCGAGATGCTTACAGTCTAGGTCAGATAATTGCAATAGCCTCCAAGACCTTTAACCTGGCTCACCAGACCATCTGACCCTTCTGACCTCTCCATCCTGTGCTGCGTGTCCTTCCGCATCGGGTCTATGCCATACTCAGCCCCTGTCCCAACCCCACAGCTTCCTGTTCTTACACTTATCATGTCTATTGGCTAGAATAACTTTGCCCATCCACTTATCTTAGCTCACTTCCTCTAATGTCAGTAATTTTATACACTATCTTCTCAGTACTATATAGCCTGTGCTACAATTTACTTAACATTTTTCTTTAAATTCACTTTTAATATTAAAAGAAATCTCTTTTAGACCCAATCTAAGCAATAATATGTAACAAGTAACAGTATAGTGGTCCCCCAAATGGGCTATATTTCTAAATAACTGTTAAAATAAGTATTCTTGTGCAAGCTGATGCCATTTTGGACCTCTCGTGGGAAACTCTGTTTTAGTTCATTGTGGCTGTTCCTTCATACTTCAGCACTCTTTTCAGGAAGTCTTTAACTCCCTGAAGATTAGGTTAGATGCTCTTCTGTGTTCTGACAGCACCTGTTACTCCTGTTACAGCATATTTTATTTGGGAATACAGTTTACAGAGGTTCCCATGGGTTGGCTGAGCTCTTCCAGGGAGGGACTATGGTTTATCACTTTTGTGTTCTCACTGATTAGCACAGTATTACTAAATAGGATCAAACCCAAACACCTCACCCTTGCACATAAACACCCTTTAGGCAGACCATCCCCAGGTCTGGTACAGGACTTGGCCCATAGCAGACTTTAAATAATGTTGAATGAATGAGTCATCAAGTACTAAGCATGATTCATCGAATCATGTATTCCCAAATAAAATATGCTGTAACAGGTGCTATAGGGACTCAAAAGAGAGAAAATCGGTTTTCTATTTGGTGCCCTAACAAATTACCATAAATGCAGTAGTTTAAACACAAACTATCTTACAGTCCTATAGGTTAGAGGTCAGCCACAGGTCTCACTGAGCTAAAATCTAGATGTCAGCAGGCTGCATTTCTTTCTGGAGAATCTAGAGGAGAATCCGTCCTTGTCTTTTCCAGCTTTTAGAGCCTGCCCACCTCCTTGGCCCTTGGTTCCCGTCCTCCATCTTCAAAGCCAGCAGTGGCTGGTTCAGCCCTCACATCACATCGCTCTGACCTTGATTTTGTCATCCCAGCTCCCTCTTTGACTCTCTTCTTCAGCTTCCCTCTTCTACTTTTAGGAACCTGTGATTATATTAGGCTCACTCATACAATCTAGGATAATTTCACTTTTTAAAAAGTCAGCTAATTAACAACCTTAATTGCATCTGCAATCTTAATTCCCCTTTGCCATGGAATCTATCATAGTCACAGGTTCTAGAGTTTAGGAAGTAGAAGGACATCTTTGGGGGACCATCCTGCCTACCAAAGGAGGATTAATGTCCTGGAGGAAGAAATGGTGTGAGTTCATGCATGTGTTAACACCATGTCCTTAAGGCAGTGAGGTGACCTGCTTAGCCAGAAGGAAGATTTATGCTGGAGCAGTGGGAAAGATGATTGGAGGGACTCAGATAACAGATTGGAGAGTTGGGATTAGTTTTATTCATTTTTGTTTTTGAAGGTTGAACAGTTTATTTTTATTTTATTTTATTTTATTTTTTATCCTCACCCGAGGACATTTTTCCATTTTTTGTTCAGGTAGAGTGGGAGGGAGAGAGAGGAACAGAGAGAGAGAGAAACATCGATGTGAAGGGACACATCGAGTGGCTGCCACCCGCACAACCGACCAGGGCCGGGGACAAACTGCAACCGAGGTACGTGCCCTTAGCGGGAACCGAACCCGGGTCTCTCAGGACCGCAGGCCGACGCTCTAACCGCTGAGCCAAACCGGCCAGGGCCAGTTTATGTTTATTTTTATTTTTAAAATAATTTTTCTTTATTGATTTTAGAGAGAGGAAGGGAGAGGGAGGGAGATAGAGACATTGATGAACGAGAACATCGATTGGCCACCTCCTGCATGCCCCCACTGGGGATCAGGCCCACAACCTGGGCATGTGCCCTGACTGGGAATTGAACCAGCAACCTCTTGGTGCATGGGTTGATGCTCAACCACTGAGCCACACCAGTCAGACAAAGGTTGAATAGTTTTTGAGTGGTTAATACAAGGTTTGGCAAAAGTAGGTTTACAGTAGTAAGAAACAGTTTATTCTTGTATTATTATTTATTTGTTATGGTATTGTTTTCCATACAAATGACTGTAAACCTAGTTTGCCCCACCCTGTATAGTCATTTGGTGAATAAATTTTTTTCAGATCGTACCAAAGGGTCTAAAAATTAGTGTGGCTTCTACTGTGTTGTCTAGAAGCAACCACTGTTACCTTTCTGAGATACACTGAGCCTCAAGAAGCGTATCTTTTTTTTTTTTTTTTTTTAATATGTTTATTGATCTTTAGAGAGGAAGGGAAAGGGAGAGAGAGATAGATTGGTTGCTTTCTGCATGCTCCATACTGAGGATCGAGTCCACAACCTGGGCATGTGCCCTGACCGGGAATCAAACTGGCGACCTCTTGGTATATGGCTCCACGCTCAACAACTGAGCCACACCAGCCGGGCAACAAGCGTATCTTGTATGTGCATATGTGTCTTTTTTACTTTATTTGTGTGTGTGTGTATGTGTGTGTGTCCTGCAAGTTTGCCGAATTCATTTATTAAATCTAGTAGTTGTTTTTTTTTTCCTGTACGTGCCCCTAGCGGGAACCTAACCCAGGACTCTCTGGTTCGCAGGCCAACGCTCCAACCGCTGAGCCAAATCGGCCAGGGCTTTATAATTTTTTTTAATCCTTATCCAAGGACATTGTTTCATTTTTTGTTCAGATAGAGTGGGAGAGAGAGAGAGAGAGAGAGAGAAAGAGAAACAGAGAAACATTGATGAGAAAGGGACACTTCGAGTGGTTGCCACCCTCATGACCCAAGCAGGGCCGAGGACAAACTGCAACCAAGGTACGTGTCCTCAGCAGGAACCGAACCCAGATGTCTCTGGACCGCAGGCCGTTACTCTAAGCGCTGAGCCAAACCGGCCAGGACTCTTTACTTTAACACAAGTGGCTGAATACTTGCTTTTCTCACTTATCAATGTATTTTGGGGATTATTCCACATCATTTATTCCATTATATGGGCAATTTAATTTATTGATTTTAACAATTGTTAACTGAAAACTTACTTTATGCTAGTGTCTGGAGATATAGTGTTGAAAAAGATTTGTCTCCCCTCTAGTTAGGTAGACAAATATTAAACTTTAACCACAGCCCAGCTGGTGTGGCTCAGTGGTTGAGCGTCGACCCATGCACCAAGAGGTCACTGGTTCGATTCCTGGTCGGGGGGCACATGCCCAGGTTTTGGGTCTGATCCCCAGTGCGGGGCATGCTGGAGGCGGCTGATTTTTTTTTTTTTTTTTAAATTGTGAGCATGTTTTTATTTTTTTTATTTTTATTTTTTATTTTTTTTTTATCCTCACCCGAGGACATTTTTCCATTTTTTTGTACAGATAGAGTGGGAGGGAGAGAGAGGAAGGGAGAGAGAGAAACATCGATGTGAAGGGACACATCGAGTGGCTGCCACCCGCACGACCAACCAGGGCCGGGGACAAACTGCAACCGAAGTACATGCCCTTAGCGGGAACCGAACCCGGGTCTCTCCGGACCGCAGGCCGACGCTCTAACCCTGAGCCAAACCGGCCAGGGCCGGAGGCGGCTGACTGATGTTCTCTCTCATCGATGTTGCCATCTCTCTCCCTCTCCCTTTCTCTCTCTCTAGAATCAACAAAGAAAAAAAAAATGAAAACTTTAACCACAGAAATAAGTATTTCCTTAAAATAGTAGCTAGTGCTCTGGAGGAAAAGTATGGAGTGCTGGACAGGGAATGACAAGGAACATTAATCTGGTGGGTAGGGTAGGGGCGCTGGTTGACACTCAATACCAGTGCAGGCTCTAGATTAGTAGAAAACAGTCTTTCCTGACATTTTGCAGAAATCATTTATAAAGCACATTCACCTTCATTATCTAATTTGGTCCTCAGAATAGCCTTATCAGGGGTAGGTTTTGTTATTCCCATTATGAGTTAATACATGTAATGTGCTTACCACAGTACTAATACATAGAAAACATTCCATATATATTAACTGCTATTATAATAATATTATTATGCAGATGGAAACAAAGCCAAGAGAAATTAACTGTGAAGAGGATTGTTTTTACCTCTCTGCTTTACATTAAGTCTCCCAGTTTCATTTGCTTGAGCAAAAGGCAGGACAGAGGATAGACACGGTAAAGGGGGAGGCCAGTAGCAGGGATTAAGGTTTTTAAGACTTGGAAGAGGAAAATAATAAGGGAACCTATAACAAAAAGCACCCTCACATTCAGAATCACCAAGTGTGAGCCACGGAAGTCTGAATTTGGGAAAATTCGAAAGAAAAATGGGAATGGGCAGAAAAGGGGGGGAATGTTGGAGCAGGGAGTAGGGTAGTATTTCAAAAAACAGTAAGAAAGCACCTAGGTGTTAGTTAGATCTGAGGGTCAAACCCAGCCTGTTTATTGCCAGGGCTCTGAACTGCCCTACTTAACAAATGAGTTGTAACAGCTTTTTAATTCTACTTGTTTATTAATCATTCAACAAACTTCCAGTAAGAGGTAAAATGTTTACCCCCAGGTGTTGAGCTGGGGTACAAAGATGGGTAAATTGTGGTCTCCACCCTTGAAGACAGTAGTGGACTGAACTAGTTTATCAGGAAGTGAACTTAGGAGCAGCACAAGCCTTTAGCAGAGACAGATTGACTGATGGGATGTTGTAAGGAATATTCTTGCACACTGGCTCTCTGCTGAGCATGCTGTGTTAGGTTTTTGAGTGGTATATGGGTGGGTGGAATGAGCGCTTCTCTTGTGGGACTGCAAGGAGGGTGGGGGAAATGTTTTTAGGAGATAATTTAGCAGAGTAGGACGTTTCTCACAACCAGATATGCATATTACTGGTGAACAGGCAAGATTATTTTAATAGTATTCTTGTGAATATGTAAACATAAAGATCCTTATTAAATAGAGTAAAGTGAGCTGATTTAAAGAAAACCATTTGAGCCTGGCTGGTGTGGCTCAGTGGCTGAGCATCAACCCATGCACCAAGAGGTCGCTGGTTGATTCCCAGTCAGGGCACATGCCCAGGTTGTGGGCCAAATCCCCAGTGAGGGGCATGCTGGAGGGGGCCAATCAATGTTCTCTCATCAATGTTTCTATCTCTCTCTCCCTCTCCCTTTCTCTCTCTCTAAAAGTCAATAAAAGGAAAATAAAATGAATGTAAAAACTCAATAAATTTAAAAAAACATTTGAAAATAATAATGCAAATGTTATATGGGTGGCTATGGCATATGTAAAAAGTGGTTTTTTTGTTTTGTTTTGTTTTGTTTTTATCCTCACCCGAGGACATTTTTCCATTCTTTGTACAGATAGAGTGGGAGGGAGAGAGAGGAAGAAAGAGAGAGAGAGAAACATCAATGTGAAAGGGACACATCGAGTGGCTGCCACCCGCACGACCAACCAGGGCCGGGGACAAACTGCAACCGAGGTACATGCCCTTAGCGGGAACCGAACCCCGATCTCTCCGGACCGCAGGCCAACACTCTAACCGCTGAGCCAAACTGGCCAGGGCTAAAAAGTGGTTTTGATTCCTGGAAATTCAGGAAAAGCAGGCATTATGGTTAAAAATGAGAGCTCTGGAGTCTGAAGGATAGGCTTTACCCTTGACCTTGGGCAAGATTTTTTTTTTAACCTTTGCCACATGGTGTATTCCTCTGAAAAACAAGGAGGATGTGGTGAAGATTAAATAAGGAAATATATGTAGTGGCTGAAACATAGCGCTAAGTAAATATTTGCAATGAGGTATTTTAAGAGCGTCAAAGAAATATGCTGTGGGAGTTACCACTAAATGACCAAAAGTCCCAGTCAACAAGGAGATTCTATAGGTTCATATGGAGTTTCCCATCCCATATTTTTATATATGGCTGTTTTGGGGCTTTTTGTTTTTTGTTTTGTTTTTTTTATCCTCACCTGAGGACATTTTTCCATTTTTTTGTTCAGATAGAGTGGGAGGGAGAGAGAGGAGAGAGAGAGAGAAAAACATCGATGTGAAAGGGACACATCGAGTGGCTGCCACCCGCTCGACCAACCAGGGCCGGGGACAAACTGCAACCGAGGTATATGCCCTTAGCGGGAACCGAACCTGGGTCTCTCTGGACCGCAGGCCGACGCTCTAACCGCTGAGCCAAACCGGCCAGGGCTTGTTATGTCTTTTTGGGGAATGATATTCTTCAAACAGTCCATGAAGCGTCGGAATGTCTCTCTCCATTGCTGTTCAGTTTAATAGCGCCTTTTTTTTTCTTTATTGGTTTTAAAGAGAGGGAGAGAGAGAGAGAGAAACATCCATGAGAGAGAACATCAATTGGCCGCCTCCTGCACGCCCTCCGGGCATGTGCCCTGAGAGGGAATCAACCAGTGACCTCTTGGTGCATGGGTCCACGCTCAACCGTGGAGCCACACCACCCGGCACATTTGTTTTCCGTAAAGTTAGCTGATACCTTTATTGCTTTGGGGTGGGGGTGTGCAGTGCTCAGGAGCTCTTCTTGGGGCGGCCTGCTTCCTCTTCACCATCATGAGCTTCTGGCTGTGCAGGGTGGTACTGGCGGTGCGGATGGTGGCCATGCACAGATGCCAGCGGTACTTGTTCCTGTGGATCGCATCCAGTGCCGGATCTGGCTCTGGTTGGCCCTGTTGTTCTTGTTGATGGTGGTCCACATGTAGGCAGTGGTCCGCTTTGGCTGGACGGATCTTAGCTTCATGAAGACCACCATATCTTTGCGGTGGGCTGTCGGCTCCAAGCCTACCGTCTTGCAGTGAATCAGCCCATTGTAGCCAAAGGAGTTGCAGGCCTTCACATTTTGGGGTTCAGCGATGCTGTACATCTGCCTGTTCCTCTTGATCAGGAAGCTGGAACCGTTCCATACGACCATCCATTGCAAGTGCAGGCGTGGCGGCAGCTCCTTTTGCTGCAGAGCAATAGCTACCTTTTTTTTTATCCTCACCCGAGGACATTCTTCCATTCTTTGTTCAGATAGAGTGGGAGGAAGAGAGAGAGAGAAACATCGATGTGAGAGGGACACATCAAGTGGTTGCCACACGCACAACCCAACCAGGGCCGGGGACAAACTGCAACCGAGGTACGTGCCCTTGCGGGAACCGAACCTGGGTCTCTCTGGACCGCAGGCCGACGCTCTAACCACTGAGCCAAACCAGCCAGGGCTACTTTTTTTTTTTTTTTTTTTTTAAGATATGTTTTTATTGATTTTTTAGAGCTAAAGGAAGGGAGAGAGAGATAGAAACATTGGTGTGAGGGAGAAACATCAATTGGCTGCCTCCTGCACGCCCCCTACTGGGGATCTAGCCTGCAACCCCAGCATGTGCCCTGACCAGAAATGAACAATTAGACAATCGGGACCTCTCAGTCCATGGGACCATGCCAATCCACTAAGCCACACCAGCTTAGCTGCTTGTTTTAAACACTCATTTGGAATGCATTCTAAACACTCTCTAACTTTACAGGCATTGTTTTATTTAATCCTCGTGACACCCTTTGAACTAACTAAGCCCTGTTACCTGAGTTTTCATTTTCCATGTATCCATAGTCACAAGGCTGCGTAGGAAAGCAAAAATCATAACACAAAAATCTTGCTAATACACTGGCCACTTATAAAATGAGTCACTATCTAATTATTCCTTCCTGCTTATCCCTACCAGTCCCATCAATGTCTTTGGTAGTCAATTCCTGGCTAATGAATCAATGTGGTAAACATCAGGATAATATAATGCAAATAAAACTGATTGCAAACTGAAATTGCACATCTCCCAAGAGCTGTAAGACTTGAAGTCCTTACATCACCCTCAGCCTTATACCAGTTAACAAATGGAGAAGGGAAATCAAGCAAAGATGATGATCTGATAGGAACTTGAAAAGCAAAGGATTTACACAGCAAAAAATTAAACTATGCTTTTGGGAAACATGATAAAGCCCAGGAATGTTTTGGTAAAACCAACCTTTACATATTACAACAGTGAGACAGAAGAGGAAAATATACCAGGATAAAAAAAACAACAACAAAACAGTGACACTTTAAGTCATTCTTTGATTATTCTAAGAATTGCCATATAGCTGCCATTATCACTTATGTTTTGTTAAATATATTAACTTCATCATTTTACTCTTCTTTTTGAAAGATAAAATTTTATTCAAATATTTTTTCCTACTATTTACTAGGAAATGTTGTTTCTGGAGATGTTTTTGGCTTCAATTAACTGAAAATCCTGACTTAAAATGCCTTATTTCTTTTTTTTTTTAATCCTCACCTGAGGACCTTTTTCCATTTCTTGTTCAGATGGAGTAGGAAGGAGAGAGAAAGAGAGAGAAACATTGACGCGAAAGGGGCACATCGAGTGGCTGCCACCCACACAACCCATCTAGCCCGGAGTCAAACCGCAACCGAGGCACGCGCCCTTATCAGGAACCGAACCCAGGTCTCTCTGGACCGCAGGCCGACGCTCCAACCACTGAGCCAAACTGGCCAGGGCAAAAATGCCTTATTTCTTAGAAGCCCAGAAAGAAGGTGGGCCTTTGAAGGGGGTTGTTTCAGTGTACTGGGCTTTTTGCTTCTTCCCACGCTGCCATCCTCAGGTCTCAGCTTTGCCCTCAGGATGGCTTCCCACATGGCACAAATGCAGGAGTCATATCCAGAAGAAAAAGCCTTCCTTGGTTTCCTGCAGTTTTCCTTCCATGTTTATTTGCCCAGAATTGGGTCAGTCTCCATGCCCATCCCTAATGAGATTACCTTAATGGGTTTAGACTTGGCCTGAAGCACTTGGCTCTATGGGGAAGAATAGCTTTCTGTTAGGAAGGGAGCAGGGGGCTAAGGGATGTTGGGTGGTAACCAACAGATCCTGTCAAAGCCTTTTAAATAAATTCACTTTTAGTGGTACTGATTATTCTTGGATCAGGTGCTGATTATTCATAGATCAGTACTCTTGTTATGTTCATATTTATAGATTAGGATCTGGAGGCTAATGAAGTGATTTATCCAGTTTCACACAACTAAGTGTTAAAGCTGGAATTTAAATCAGATCTTCTGACTCTGGGTCTTGTTCATAACTCAAGTTATATTATCTAAAATGTGTTTACTCTCTCCCGGTCCATATGGTTCAGTGGTTGAGCATTGACCTCTGCACTGAGAGGTTGCTGGTTCGATTCCTGGTCAGGGCATGTGCCAGTAGGGGTGTGTTCAGGAGGCAGCTGATCAGTGTTTCTCATTGTTGTTTCTGTCTATCTCTCCCCCCCCTCTCTAAAAATTAATAAAAACATTTAAAATAAATAAAATGGCTTTACTCTGATTATAAAAAATTGTATTCCTTGCCCCGGGTGCAGTTTGCGCACTACAAGGATACAAATCTTATGTGAAATGAATCAGAAGGTTTAGTTAATCTGTTCCAATCCCCATGGTCAAGGTAAATGCTATTCAGTTACAGTCAAACCTCAGTTCTGGAATGTCTCCCATCTCAAACAATTTGGTTCTTGACGAAGTTGTTCACAGAAAACATGTCTCGGTTGTCAAACAAAATTTCGGTTCTCGACCGACAACCCTTTGATGCTGATACCTGATGATCAGTCACGAGTCTCTCAGGTGACAGACAAAGGAGAGAATGTGCAAGTGTGAGTCAGTTTACTGCTAAAACTTGGGTTGTTAACATCTCAGGAAATTGTGCTGTGAATATTTTCATGGGGTTTTTTTGCTTTTGTTGCTGCTTATTATTATCAAATACGTACAGTAAGTCACTATGGGTCCTAAGAAGGTTAGTGATAGCAGCAAAGTGAAAAGGAAAGTTGTGAGAACAATGATAGAACTTAGTCATGTTCTGTATATAAGAAAGGTTAAAACAGAATCATTTAGGGGTCTGGAATGGATTAATTCAATTTACATTATTTCTAATGGGAAAAAATTATTCAGTTTTTAAACAAATCACTTCTCGAACAGCCTTCCGGAATGAATTAAGTTTTGAGAAACGAGATTCTACTATATAAGTATATTGCTTTTACCTCGGTTTAATTATTCAGTTAATCTTGACTTTACTGGCCATCTGTTTAATAATTTTTCTCTTCACTAGGCTGATAGTAGAGACTATCTAATTGGCGTATGTAGCCTTCTGAGCAGTTAGCAGTGTTTGGTACAGACTAGGACTTAGTAAATGTTTGAAATTAAACTAAGGACCTGTTCAAAGTTATAGTTAGTAAGAGTAATAGTGCTAGGACTAGTTGCCAGGTCATCTGACCAAACTCCCAGTGATCTTCCTAGTATTCTACTCATGTTATAGGAAGAACTTTCTGTCATACACACTCATTAATGTCATTCAGTATGTGTGTATCTAGTACCTAGTCTGCCTGGCGCAGTGCCAGGCACTGGGAGTACACTGGAGGCACAGGTAGGCAGGGGAATACAAACTCCTACAGAGTAGACTAGAGTCAGCATGACTGGCTGACTCCCTTCCTCCAGATCCTGGTTGAGCACTCTTAGATATAAGTACTAAGGGAGGTTTTAAAAAGTACAGTCAGCTCTCTATATCTGCAGGTTCTACATCCATGGATTCAACCAACCACAAATCAGAAATATTTGGGGGAAAGCAAAAAGTTATGCCCTGAACGGTTTGGCTCAGCGGTTAGAGCATCGACCCATGGACCAGAGTCTCGGGTTCGATTCCAATCAAGAACACGTACCTTGTTTGCAGTTCGGTCCCCAGCCCTAGTCGGAGTTGTGCAGGAGGCAACCGGTCAATGTGTCTCCCTCACATTGATGTTTCTCTCTCTCTCTCCCTCTCTCCCCCTCCTTCCTTCCCTTCCTCCCTCTCTGTCTGAAAATAAATGGAAAAATATCCTCAGGTGAGGATTCTTTTTTTCTTTTTTTTTTTTATCCTCACCCGAGGTCACCTTTTGATTATTTTGTTCAGATAGAGTGGGAGGGAGAGAGAGAGAAAGAAACATCGACGTGAAAGGGACACATTGAGTGGTTGGCACCCACATAACCCAACCAGGGCCGGGGACAAACTGCAACCGAGGTACATGCCCTTAGCGGGAACCAAACCCGGGTCTCTCTGGACCGCAGGCCAACGCTCTAACCGCTGAGCCAAACCAGCCAGAGTGGATTCTTTTTTTTTTTTTTATCCTCACCCGAGGACATTTTTCCATTTTTTGTTCAGATAGAGCGGGAGGGGGGGAGAGAGAGAGAGACATCGACGTGAAGGGACACATCGAGTGGCTGCCACCCGCACGACCAACCAGGGCCGGGGACAAACTGCAACCGAGGTACGTGCCCTTAGCGGGAACCGAACCCGGGTCTCTCTGTACCGCAGGCCGGCGCTCCAACCGCTGAGCCAAACCGGCCAGGGCGGATTCTTTTTTTCTTTATCAATTTTAGAGAGAGAAACATCAATGAGAAAGAACATCGATTGGCCACTTCCTGCATGCCCGCCACTGGGGATTTGGCCCACAACCTGGGCATGTGCCCTGACTAGGAATCGAACTGATGACCTCTTGGTGCATGGGTTGACACTAACCACTGTGCACACTGGCCAGGCGCTCAGATAAGGATTAAAAAAAAAAAAGTTTTGCCCTAGCTGTTTTGGGTCAGCTATTAGAGCGTCGGCCCAAGGACCAAAGAGTCATGGGTTCAATTTCCTCGGTTGCAAGTTTGATCCCCAGCCCACTGGGGTGGTTGGGGTCATGCAGGAGGCAGCCAATCGATGTGTCTCTCTCACATCTCTCTGACTCTATCTATCTCTCTGTCCTCCCACCTCTCCCTCTTCCTTTTTCCCTCTCTCCCTTTCCCCTTCCCACTCTATTTAAAAATCAATGGAAAAATATCCTCGGGTGAGGATTAAAATTAAAAAGTTATGTTGTTACTGACATGTACTATGTAGTTAGGTCTATGATGGTTGATGGTTGTGTCTATACTCAACACATACAGACTTTTTTCTTGTCGTTCCCTAAACAGAGTATAACAACTATTTGCATAGGATTTACATTGTATTAGGTATTATAAGTAATCTAGAGATAATTTAAAGTAAACAGGAGGATACACACAGGTAATCTCAAATACAGTACTATGCCATTTAATATAAGGGACCTGTATGCAGATTTTGGTATTTTCAGGGTTCCTGGAACCGATCCCCTGCAGATACCAAGCTATGACTGTATAAAACTCTATCCCTGTCTTTTTTTTTTTTTTTAATCCTCACCCATTTATCTTTAGATAGAGTGGAAGGGAGGGAGAGGGGTGGGAGAGAGAGAAAGAAAAACATCAACATGAAAGAGACATATCAGTTGGTTGCCTCCCACAGGACCCTGACCAGGGCCAGGGACTAACTGCAACCAAGATACGTGTCCTTGGCCGGAATCTAACCTGCTACACTTTGGTCCGCGGGTCGACGCTCTAACCGCTGAGCCAAACAGGCCAGGGCTCTATCCCTGTCTTGAAGGGAGTTTTTGCTTTAACCTGGGAGACAGAAATAAGTACAGATTAAAATAACTACAGTGCTCAAAGAATTATTACAAAAGAATGTGTACTTCAATGTATGTAGGTTATGTCTTGATAAAAACGCTTAAAGGGAGTAGGAAGAAAATAACAGGCTTCAACCTAGTACCCACTGAATTTAAAAGCATGATGCCAACAAGAACAGTATGTTTAGAGATCTTTAAGGAAGTTATTGAATCTGAACAACCAATGTGTTGAGGGTCAAGTTGAGGAGGGTAAAATGAGAATTCAGAGAAAGGAGAAATATGTTGAAAGAAAACAGACAATATAATGGTTAACCACGCAGACTGGAGCCAAGCAGGCTTAGTTCAAATCCCAGATCCTTCCGTTTTAGCTGGAGGATTAAATCCCAGATTCTCATCCTTGAGAAGAACTTCTTTAAGCCTGTTTCCCCAACTGTAAAATTGGATAACAGTACCCTTTTCATAGTATAAAATGATGCATGTTAGAGACTTACATATAGCCTGGCATATAATAATCCCTAATACATGTAGTGGTGCTAAGAAATAATTTAAAAGACTTGTTAACATTATTGGATACAGATATGTGGAGAAGAAGGAATGAAAAGAATGCTAACCCTAGCCCTGCCAGTGTGGCTCAGTGGTTGCGCATCGACCCATGCACCAAGAGGTCACCGGTTCAATTTCCAGTCAGGGCACATGCCCAGGTTGTGAGCCCAATCCCCAGTGCGGGGCATGCAGGAGGCAGCCAGTTGATGTTCTCTCTCATCGATGTTTCTATCTCTCTCTCCCTCTCCCTTCCTCTCTCTCTAAAAGCAATAAAGAAAAAAATTTTTTATTTTATTTTATTTTTTTATCTTCACCCGAGGATATTTTTCCATCTTTTGTACAGATAGAGTGGGAGGGAGAGAGAGAGAAACATCGATGTGAAGGGACACATCAAGTGGCTGCCACCCGCACGACCAACCAGGGCCGGGGACAAACTGCAACCGAAGTACGTGCCCTTAGCGGGAACCGAACCCGGGTCTCTCCGGACCGCAGGCCGACACTCTAACCGCTGAGCCAAACTGGCCAGGGCAAGAAAAAAATAATTTTAAATAAAAATACCAAAAAATAAATAAATAAAAATACCAACCCTGGATGGGTAGTTCATTGATTAGAGCATTGTCCCACTATGCCAAGGTTGCAGGTTCATTCCCCTGCACAGCACATAGAAGAATCAACCAATGAATGCACAAACAAGTGGCACAATAAAGTGATGTCTCTCTCCCTTCTTCCCTCTCTCCTTTCATCTCTATAATTTAAAAAAAAGGGGGAGGTGAGGGGGAAGAATGCCAAGGTTTCTACCCTGGGAGGTGCAGTCATTAATGGAACCCAGAAAGGTAGAAAGAGCTTTATAGTTGGCACTCATCAATATCTTTTCTTTGGACTAACTTAACAAATGTGTACTAAGCGCACATAAAATCAATATAATTTGATGAGCTAGAGCTGTGCTAGGATGTTGAGCCATCAGAAGGGTAGGTCCCAATCTAAAGACTTAGGGAACTCTTCCTAGAGAAGGTGATGGTTGCACATAGTCCTGAAGGATGAATAAAATCTGGAGTGAAGACAGGTAGGAAGGGCATTGCAGACTGAAGCAAACAAAGCAAAGGCACAGAAGTGAGACATAGCATAGTGAACATGGGAAGCTGTAGAGAGTTTGACTACACACAAACAAGATGGTGAGCAGGTGGAAAATGAGGCTGGAAACGTAGGCAGAGGCCACACCACAGTCATCCCTGACTGGTTGTGCCATACTACAGGGCTGTTCCAGTCCCTTCCTGGCCCCAAGGTGAGGATGGTGTTGCTGGGCCAGCATTGTGCATACAACAGGTGCATTTTCAGCCTTGGGCTCCTCCACCCTGTGATTGCGGTCCTGGCATATCCTGTTTTTCTAAGTTTGCCCCACAGGATGAGCAAGCAGGACCAGCTGGATTAGGGTGTTTGGAAAGGGGGTGGTGAGATGCCCAAGCTGTGTCATGTCATATCAGGGGCTGAGTTTTTTTTTCCCCCTTCCCTGGTCTTTGGGCTGAGACACTCCCTGAGGAGGCCAGGGTGTGACCTATTCCACCCATCAGTGATCCATGAGTCATTTATCCAGCAGATCTTTGATGAAGGAATAAGGAGCATTGTGTTAGGCGCTTGGAAGACACTGAGGACTAACTCAGTTTTGCCACTTGAAGACAACCCCATCCAATTGGATGGAATGTGCTGCCAAGTGAATGTCACAAGGCAGAAGAGCTGTGATAACATTAGATGACCTTTTATTTAAAATAAATAGAAGGCTCAACTGAGCTCTGGGCTAAATATTAGATATGTGGCTTATTTGATTATTTTTTGTTTGTTTTATAATTAACATTTATTAATAGGATAGATAAATACAGATTGAGAAGCATACTTGACAGCAAGATATCAAACATAGCCAGACTATAAAATGTATACAACATCCTTTAAAAAAATTTTTTTTTAGCTTTTAAAAATATTTTACAACCCTGGCCGGTTTGGTTCAGCAGTTAGAGCATCGGCCCGAGGACTGAATGGTCTTGGGTTCAATTCCCAGTCAAGGGCACATGCCAAGGTAGCAGGTTCAATCCCCAGCACCGGTCAGGGTTATGTGGGAAGCAACCAATCAATATGTCTCTCTCACATCGATGTTTCTCTCTCTGTCTGACTTTCTCTCCCTCCCTTCCACTCTATCTAAAAATCAATGAAAAAAATATCCTCAGGTGAGGATTAATATATATATTTTGATTAATCCAAAGAGCCCTTACTGTAGTGGTCCTTTACATCCTATCATTCACATAGCAGCAGTAGAGATACCAGCGGTAGCATCCAGAACCCAGATGCCCCAAGGAGGACAGAGGCAACAGCAGAATAATATGCTGAGACGGGACTTTTAAGAGCAATACAAAGAAAACAGACATAAGTGTCTGTTTGTACCTAAAGTACCACAAAATTGTACCTAAGTGACAGATTGGTAAAGTATTTTACTTTTTTTTTTTTCTTTCCTTCTTTGCTCTTTGGTCTGATAAGAAAAACAGACAATTTTAGGTGTGTGGAGTAAGATGGGGGAAAGGTCTGTTTCAAATCCAGAAACGTGTGTTATCACTAAGTTAGACTGCTGCTTTCTTTTCTTGGGTTGCCTAACCCAGTCAGCATCTCCTTCCTGTAATCAGTTCTAGAGAGAGCAAGTACTAATCAGTTATGTCCTCAGCTTTCAACTGAAGACTTGCTGATAACCTGACGGAGACATACGTGCTCTGGTTCCCATTAGCATGCTGGCGAGCACCCCTCTCCACACTTGACCTGGCAACTGAAAACCCAGGTTTCTTTATTCATTCAGCCATGAACACACACTCATAAAGGGGAAGAGTAGACACTCTTTTCTTCCCTTTTCCAATGCCAAGTTCATATTAAAAACTTTAGAAATGTTAAAATAGAAGAGTCTCCCACTAAAAAGTAATTCTCATTCTAGACCATTCTATCACATAGGATTACGGTATCATGTGTTTCAAACTCACATCCACAGAGGGATAAAAAGAGAAAATAAAACTAAACAGTATGATACCACATGAACATTTCTTAAACCATCAGGAGCAGATACTCAGTTAAAAGCTGTGTGTTAACAAACAGCCACACGAGAAATTTGGGGAGGTGTCAAAGTCACTGAAAGCTTCCTAGGTGGGACTGTAGAGGGCTTATTTCTCATACACAAAGCGACGCAGAGACTGCTTAAATTCTCCCAACCCAAGAGAACAGTATTTGTGTTCCAACTTTAAGATGTTCTAGAATCTCTCTCTCTCTCTCTTTTTTTCTTTATTGATTTTAGAGAGAGAGGAAGAGAGAGATAGAAACATTGATGAGAGAGAACATCGATTGGCTGCCTCCTGCATGACACCTACTGGGGATCAGGTCTACAACCTGGGCATGTGCCCTGACCAGGAATCGAACCGGTCACCTCTTGGTGCATGGGTTGATGTTCAACCACTGAACCACACCGGCAGGGCTAGAATCTCCCTTTTTCTAGCATTCGTATCAAAATAACTCATCAACAAAAGAATAATCCTATTAAAAAGTAATTCTTTTCTGCCCTGGCTGGTTTGGCTCAGCGGTTGGAGCATCAGCCTGCAGTCCAGGGAGACCCGGGGTTCTGTTCCCATTAAGGGCACGTATCTTGGTTGCAGTTTGTCCCCGGCCCTGGTTGGGTCGTGCAGGTGGCGGCCACTCCATCTGTTCCTTTCACGTCGATGTTTCTCTCTCTCTCTCTTTCTCTCTCTCTCCCACTCTATCTGAACAAAAAGTGGAAAAATGTCCCCGGGTGAGGATTTAAAAAAGTAATTATTTTCCAAGTTTCCATGGTTCCTATGTTTTTGTGGGAAACACAGATATGTTTAAAATCCAGCCATCCTGGGATAAGACCCCTCTAACTGCCTTTGTCCAGAAGCAAGGTATGAGGGGTACGCATTTTCAATATGGGGAATTAGGTAGCAGAAGCTAAGGAAATGGCAGTACTAATGTTGTTATGATTTTATTTCTATATCTTAATCTACATTGTTTCCAATTGAAGATTTAAAATTTTTCTATCAACACTGGTGAAGTGTGGCCTATTTAATTCTCATAACAATCCTAATAAGATAGTTTCATTTTATGATGAGGAAACTACACCAAGAGAGGTGAAGGGAATTGCCTAAGGTCTAACAGTGTATGAGTGGGATTCAGATCCAACAGTCAGCCTCCAGTCTCCACTGTTTAACCACTAAGCATACTGCTATCCAGAGAATCTGCTAAGCCTTTTATTTTAAATAAATGCTATGACTACAGAGAAAGGAGCAATTACTGTGACTTGAGGGCATCCACAAAGGCCCCCTGGAGACCTGATTTGGGCCTTGAAGCATGGGTTGAAAGTTGATAGGAAGAAAGAGCAGATAATCAATTTAACTGCCCTTCTCCTTTGAATCATCACTTTCTGCCTAGAATGGCAATACCAGTGGGGACCCTAAAAGATTATCTACCCAGGGATCCTCAAAATCTCTTAGGATATGGACATTTTTCTTTTTCTTTATTAATTTTTTTCTTTATTGATGTTAGAGAGAGAGAGGAAGGAAGAGGGAGAGGTAGAAACATCGATGAGAGAGAACATTGGCCACCTCCTGTATGCCCCCAACTGGGGATCAGGCCCACAACCAGGGCATGCGCCCTGGCCAGGAATCAAACCGATGACCTCTTGGTGCATGGGTCGATGCTCAACCATTGAGCCACACTGGCTGGGCTGGACATTTTTCTCTAAATGAAAGGTGAACAGAGTACTTCTGCCTTAGAGAGGAGGCCCAGACATAACCTACCCCTGAGGGCCACTTTTTACATTTTTATTTATTTTTTTAATTCTCACCCAAGGGTATGCTTTTATACATATATACATGTGTGTGTGTGTGTGTGTGTGTATATATATATATATATATATATTGATTTGAGAGAGAGAGAATAACATCGATAGGTTACCTCCTGCAGGTAACCTCCTCTATGTGCTCTGACTGGGAATCAAACCCACAACCTTTTGGTGTACAGGACAATGCTCCAATCAACTGAGCCACCTGGTCAGGGCAGGGCCACTTTTATCTTTGCTGTCTGGAGTAGGCAATGCTTCCCAAAAGGCAGGAATGAAGGGGACATTTTATTTTATTTTACTTTTATTATTTTTATGTTTGTTTGTTTTTTAAGAGAGAAAGGAAGGGAGAGACAGATAGAAACATCGATGTGAGAAACATCAATCGGCCGCCTCCTGCACGCCCCCTACTGGGCATCGAGCCCACAACCTGGGCATGTACCCTGATGGGGAGTTGAACTGGGACCTCTCAGTCCATAGGACGATGCTCAGTCCACTGAGCCACACCGTCTGGCTAGGCTACTTTTTTATTTTTAAAAAAATTATTTTTCTTTATTGATTTTAGAGAGGAAGGGAGAGGTAAAGAGAGAGAGATAGAAACATCTATGAGAGAACATGGATTGGCCGCCTTCTGCGTGCCCCCCACTAGGAATTTGGCCCACAACCCAGGCATGTGCCCTGACTGGGAAGCAGTGACCTCTTGGTGCATGGGTCGATGCTCAACCACTGAGCCACACCTGCCAGGCTATGTTTTCTGCTGTTGTTAATCCTTACCCAAGGATAGTTTTCTATTGATTTTTTTGATAGAGTGGATGGGAGGAAGGGAGGGAGGGAGGGAGGAAAGGGGGAGAGAGAGAGAGAGAGAGCGCGCGTGAGAAACATCGATGCAAGAGAGACACATTGATTGGTTGCCTCCCGCATGACTCCAACTAGGCCTGGGGATCAGACTTGCAACCCAGATATATGCCCTTGACCAGGAATCCAACCTGTGACCCTTCGGTCTGTGAGCTAATGCTCTAACTGCTGAGCCAAACTGGCCAGGGCAATTTTTTATGTTTTTATTGATTTTAGAGAGCGAGGACAGGAAGGGGGAGAGAGAGAAACATTCATGAGAGAAACATTGATCAGCTGCCTCCTGCACTCCCCCTACTGGGGACAGAGCCTGAAATCCAGGGCATGTGCCCACCATGAATTGAACCCATGGCCTCTCAGTGTATAGGACAGCGCTCAACCAACTGAGCCACACAGCCAAGGCTGGGGGACACTTTAAACAGTAAGTAAGCAGCTAGATACTCTGCTGTTGCCTCTTATCTGTTTTCCCTTGCTTGTATCTTGCCTCAGATTGAATTGTTGGCAGCTATAGATGGGCAACAGAGTGAGTGAAAGGAGCTGGGGCTTAGAACTGCTGTAGATGAAAGTGAAGGGAGTTTTAGTTACTCAGGGTCTTGAAGAAAGAGCTTTGGGATTGGAGAGTGAACGTAAATCTTCCTTCCCTACAGTCCTACACTGCACTGTGGTCTCCAGAAAATATATCAGCCACTGTAAGCCCCAACAGGGCGTTGTCTTCTAAAAGAAAGCACCTTTCTCACTGTCACCTCTACCTTTCCTAGATATGTGCAGGTGAAATTTGTCTGTATTCGGACCCAGTCAAACAGGAAGAGAACACCAGAGGTGGACTTGTGCCCGGCATACTTGCTCCTGCGTTACAATGAGAAACTGGATAGACTATTTATCAGTGAACTCAACACCCAGCATATACATGTGGACTCCCAAACTGCGGATCCTGGAGGAGACACTGCTGAATCTCAGAAGAGGCTGTGCCTACAGAAACCTGAGCCTGAGCAGCCTGCATTCAAAAAAGACCTTAACAGGGCTGAGAAGCCCCTGGTTGAACCATCATTTTGCTTAGATAAGATCCAAACAGCCTCAAAGCCAGAGCAGGAGGGTATCACTCCTTCTGACCTGGCCAAGATAGCAAAAGTAATGAAGAACTTTCTTAAGGTGGATGAGGGTTCCATGGCCTCCCTCAGTGTAGGCAACAGCCAAGACCTGGACCGGCTCAGCTTTCAGAGCAGCAAGATGGGCAACCTATTCATCCGCTTCCCAGAAAATCTCTTGCTGCATCGGGTGGAGAATGCCCAGGGCCATATCCTCTATGCTTTCTTGGTGGAGAACAAGGAACGAGAGGGTCGAGTGGTACACTTTGCTGTGCTCAAGGCCGAGACAGCTATGTCTGTGGCCAAGATGCTGAGTATCTTCACAGAGTTCAACTCAGATTGGCCGAAGGTCAAGGTGGTCTTTGTGGACCCATCCTTCCCTCACCGAGCCGTCCTGCAGGAGGTCTTCCCTGCTGCCCGCATTCTCCTGTCCATCTACCACACCACCCGGCTCTTGGAGAAGAAGTTGCATCGTAGTTCAGCAAATCCATCCTTTAAAAATCTCATGAAGGAAGCCCTGCGGGAGGCTGTGTTTGTCACCTCTGACACCAGCCTGCAGAGTCTCTGCCAGATGTCCCAAGCCCTACTAGAAGAGGAGCTCTTCAGCTTCCTTCAGGCCCACTGGTTCTCCTGTGAACTGCTGTGGTACATGCACGTCAGGAAGGGCCTACACGCGTGTAACACCTACATGGACAGCCTAGATATTGTCACCAGCAAGGTGTCAAGCCTCTTTAGGGAACAGCGATCCCTGCTGGACTGCATCCTCCGCTTTGTGGATTACATAGACTTCTTTAATACCAAAGGCGTGAAGAACTTGCCCACAGCTCCTCCCAAGTTAAAGAGAGCCCGGCCACCAAGCATGTCACCAAAGTCCAAAAAGCCTTTTGAAATCTGTGGAGGAAGCCTTACCAGGCTCCCCAAGAAAGAAACAAAGCCATGCCCACAGCAGGTGCAGTTACAGCAGCAGCCACAGGTGCAGCCCTCCCAGGGTGGCATGCTAGACACCTTGCACAAGAGTGGCTTCGAACTGGCCTATAAGCTGTGCTACAATGAGTGGGAGGTGGTACAGAACTCCACCCACCTGATGGATATGGCTGGCTCCTCATTGGACGTTAAGCTGCTAGAGGACTCTCACCAGGTTAGCAAAGACGGCTGTAGCTGTAGCTGTTCTTTTCAACAACGGTACCACCTGCCGTGCCGGCACATTTTGGCCCTGCTGCACACCAGCCAGAAGCCTGTGGGTGAAACCATGGTTTGCCGCAGGTGGCAAAAGAGGTACCAGCACCTCCTTGGGCCCAGAGGGGAGTTCCAGGACCCTGTTGTGGTCCCAAACACAGGCCAGCCTGGGAAACAAGGGCGGAAGGACATGATCCAGGACCTAAGCAGGGAGCTAGCAAACCTGTTAATGCAGAGTGAGGGGCCAGAGCTGGAGGAGCGCTTTTCCACCCTGCGAAAGATTGTGGACATCTGGGCTGACCCTTACCAGCCACCTGAGTCCACTCAGCAGCCAGCGGACTTCAAGGATGTGGGCCGCCTTCCTTTTCTCTGGGGAAAGCAGGAGGAAGGGGAGGGATTCCCTCTTGCTGGAGCCATGGTTCATGATTGAAGCACTTGTTCTGGTGCATTGGACCACAAACCCCTCCTTGGAAGTCTGAGAGCTCACAGTGGACAGGACATGCTAGGAGTCAGCATTTTAACCAATGTCTTCCTAGCTGGGGCTAAGAAGATTGTTACAAGGAAGAAGAGGAACCCCATTGTGTGACAGTCCTTTGAATTTCCCCCTTTTCTGCCCTACTTTTGGCATTCCTCGGGAGCCTCGTTCGTTGTTTAAGGCCAAAGTTGTTTCCATGTTGAAAGGTCATCCCTCTTTCTCCCCTAATCCCGGAATTCAGCTCTTACTCATTTTACAGAGATGAACCCGTGACCCAGGATAGAGTGAGACAAAATGGACCTGGTCAAAGAGCCTGTTTTCAGGGACAAAGGGAAGAAGGGTGATCCTTGACTATTGCTGCTCTTTACAAAGAATGTTATTTGTGTCTATTTTTATTCATATTAAAGTTTTTTTTTTAATAAAATCAAATAAGGGGAATGTGTGTTGCTTGAATAGGGACGGAATCGAGTGGGGGTTGTGAAGCAAAACAACTTGATGCCACAAATTCACAAACTGAATCCACCACTTCATCCTCTTCCTACCAACCAAACCTTCAACATTGATTTCAGGCTGCCTCATATTCTAGCATGATGAGGCCAAATAGACAGGGAGGGAAGAGATCTGAATCCTGGAATAAACTGCCTGCAGTTTGCAGGAGGGCTGTGGGCAAGTCCCTCATTTCTTTGATCCCAGTTTCCTCACCTGCAAAAATCAGTGTTGGCCTAGTTTCCCCTCTACATTTATAGAAATAGAACATTTTTGCCACAATAATAAGCATCAGCACTAACTTTTGTTGTTACTAGTTTGTAATCTTAATCACCTGGAGCCTGGTAGTCAACCAATTTCAGGGGAACTGAGGTTAAAAGTCGACCGTCAGCCCTGGCCAGTTTGGTTCAGCGGTTAGAGTGTCTGCCTGTGGACCAGAGAGTCCTGGGTTTGGTTCCTGCTAAGACAGTTGCAGTCTGTCCCCGCCCAGTTGGGGTCATGTGGGTGGCAACCACTTGATGTGTCTCAGGTCAATGTTTCTCTCTTACCTCCTCTCTCCCTTCTGCTCTGACAATAAATGCAAAAATGCTCTCAGGTGAAGATAAAAAAAAAAAAAAGAATTTAAAAGCTGACCGTCAGTCTTGGTTCTTGCACTAGATTACCACGACCTTAACCAGTCACAGCGCCATTTTAGATCTCTCGGGAAAATGCTGGGAGAGGTCGGCTGGGCAACACCAAGCTCTCAGGGAGATCTGGGTTTTCTCAAACCCAAGGGTTGGTTTCCTGACTCCTGACCTAGAGGCTGAATTTAAAACCTGGGCCTGTTTCCCTACGGTAGGAGACTCGGTTCAATTACATCTGCACCCTTTCCTATCCCCTGGGCCTCTGGAATTTGACTAGGAAAAGAAAAATTCATGAAACACTGCTATTTATTCCATTTCATTTTCTGCAGCTGAGTTTCCACAGTAACACGCCCTTCCAGTCGTCTCTACAGATAAGAGGTTCCAGAGTTCCCAGCTCAGGCTCAGACTCGCCAGGATACGAGCGTCTTCAGGTTTTCATTGGTTACCGCCAGCCGAGCCCCTCGTAACCATTGGTGACGGTACCGCCCACGAGTCGCTGGGCTACCATTGGTCTGAGCAAGAAAGACCTAACGTGAGCTCTTCAGGCCATTGGCCCGAGTCAAGGGAAGCTGGTGCCGTGGTTGGTGAGCCTAGAAGTCAGTCAGAGCCAGAGACTGGGTCAAATAGGGAGAAATGGCGACAGAGCCAGGCTGTGGTTGAGGGATTTTGGAAGGGGTGGAGATGTAAGGCAACTGACGGTTATGGTCAGCCCTGACACAGCTCCCAAGAGGGTAGGGAGCTGACGTCTCTTCTGGCTCCGGCGGACTCTGTATGAAATCGTCTGACATCAGCATCCTCCCACCCGGGCTAGAGGTGAGAGGTCAGAGGCCGCATCTTTCTCTGTCCCTGGTTTTTGAACCTCAGGTACTTTGAAAAGCAGTCAGGATCTCGAGCCAAAGAGTCAGTGTCCAGCTACTTACAGAATAATGTTGGCAAGTCACTTAACCTCTTTGAGCCTCAGTTTCCCATCTGTAAAATGGGGACAGTAACCTGCTTTGGGGGCAAAGAGAGGACACATTTGACTAGAAGTTTGCGGTTCATAGAGGGATTTACATAGCAGCAGGAGAAGCTATGCATGTTTGTTAGCCCTGTTTTATGGCTGAGGAGATGGAGGCTCAGAGGGTGTCACTGATTTACCCAAGATCACACAGCAAGTTTGGGGCAATTGCAGTTCTCTTGAATACGCCTGGACTAAATGAAAGAATGGATGCCAAGAAGTAATTTGTATATATAAAGTGCTGTACAAATATGTGAAATGCTATTTTCTTTAAAAAAAAAAAAAAGACTACATGCAGCACTAGCCTTCACACCCATTTAGATCTTATGGAACCAAATGGCTGGTTTATCAGTTAGGTCTCAGCCCCAATGTCATCTTCCCTTCCCCCAGAGAGGACTTCCCTGACCACCTTAGCTAAAGTTTCCCTCCCTCGGCAGTTTATTTTCTGTTACACCAGTATTGTGGTCTTTGTAACCTTCCTTATCTGATATATCCTTGTTTATCTGTTTACATTTATTGTATTATCTCCCCCAGAACAGTGCTGATACACAGTGAATGTTCAATAAATATTGGCGGTATGAATAATTGAAGAGCCAGCCCCCTACTATCTCCTTAAACCTCTGTTCCTTTCCATAGGCCCCTCTTTGGAACAAGATCTGGGAAATACAATCCATTCTCAAGCCTCAACTTAGTTGGAGCTTGAGAGACTGAGAGCCTCCTGTACATCAGCCTTGCATAGAAGTATTTTGACCTTGGCATTTGGACAGCTCCCCTCTCCCCCATGGCCCTGACAATGCTGAATGAACTCCTCATTGAGGACCCAAGCCCACCTATGCTGCTGTACCAGGTTAGCAAGACTGCCAAATTAGATACCCTCAACTATCAGAGCTACTTTATGCAAGGCATCTTTGCCCATTTCCCTGAGATCTTATTTATCCACCGGACCTATAACCCAACAGGCAAGGTGTTATATACCTTCCTGGTGGACGGCCCTCGGGTGCAGCTGGAGGGTCATCTTGCCCGGGCAGTCTACTTTGCCATTCCTGCCAAGGAGGATGCTGAAGGCCTGACCCAGATGTTCCAGGTGTTCAAGAAGTTTAACCCAGCCTGGGAGAGAGTCTGTACTATCCTGGTGGATCCCTACTTCCTCCCTCTGCCTACCCTAGCAATGGAGTTCCCTGCAGCTGAGGTCCTGCTCTCAGCCTTCCACATCTGTAAGTTCCTCCAGGGCAAGTTCTATCAACTTTCCCTCCAACCGCCTGTGGAGCAGGTGCTCCTGACCTCCCTGCAGAGCACAATGTGCTCGGCCACCGCTGGAAACCTAAGGAAGTTGTATACACTCTTGAGCAACTGCATCCCCCCGGACCAGCTGCCCAAGCTCCATTCGTACTGGCTGCTCAATGACCGCATCTGGCTGGCCCACCGTTGGAGAAGCCGAGCCGAGAGCAGCCGCTACTTCCAGGGCCTGGAGGTCACCACGCGCATCCTCAGCCAGTTCTTTGGCACCACCCCATCTGTGGAACAAGGCATGACCTCCCTGCTCCGATACATGCAGCAGAACTCTGGAGACAAGGCAAGCTTCAGCCTGGGTCTGAGTACCCAGAGCAATCATGCCTCCTCGGATGTCAGCCCCCAAGGCCCCAAAGTAGAACAGTTGGTGGAAGCCTGCATCCAGCACTCTCTTCATACTATCTGCACGGGGCCAGCAGCCCAACTCTGCCTGGGTGAGCTTGCCGTGGTCCAGAAATCCGTGCAACTCATTGGCTCTGGCTCAGAAAAGGTGAACATACAGATCCTGGAAGACACCCATAGAGTGCAGCCCCAGCCCCCTGCCAGCTGCAGCTGTTACTTTAACCAGGCCTTCCACCTGCCCTGCCGCCACATCCTAGCCATGCTCAGTGCCCGCTGCCAGGTGCTCCAGTCTGATATGCTGCTGCCTCAGTGGACGGCAGGCTGTGCTGCTAGTCTAGACGACATCCTGTGCAGCAAGTGGAATGAGACCCTGGATAAGCACTTGGCTGTGGCTCTCCTCACTGAGGAGGTGGGTCAGCTCTTGCAACACTGCAGCCAGGAGGAGTTTGAACGGCGGTACAGCACCCTGCGGGAACTGGCTGACAGCTGGATCGGCCCTTATGAGCAGGTCCAACTGTGATTACCCTTGGTGCCGAGAGATGCTCATACACAGGTACACACTCACATCCTCCCCTACACACACACTCACACTGTTGTATTTCCATGGACCCTGCTACCTACAATATGGCTAGTTCCCTAAGACAGGAACCAGCAAACCTTTGGGGCCTGACAGTAAATATTGTAGGCTTTGTTGGCCATATACAGTCTGTTGTATGTCCTTGGTTTTTGGAGTCTTTTTACAATCTTTTCAAAAGGTATAAAAACAGGTGACCCCTGCTCTAAAATAAGAGGTATAGATAGTGATCGGAGGTCAAAGTCTGGGGTAACAGTTTCCCAGTCATGAGATAACTCACCTGACTCACAGGGAAGAGGACCCTCAGAGGAGCTGGTTCAGCGAGGTTCCCAGCCTTCTTACCCCCCCACCCACCACCCCATCCTGAGGTCATTAAAGTTGAATGTTGTTTGTTCTGGCACTCTTTAGTTCTTTATCTTGTGGAAGGCACTCTAGGAAATGTCATGGAAAGAATAGAGACTTTGCCCTGGCCAGTTGGTCTCAGCAGTAGAGCGTCGGCCTGTGGACCAATGAGTCTCGGGTTCAATTCCAGCTAAGGGCATGTACCTTGGTTGCGGTTCATTCCCGGTCCTGGTTGGGGTCTTGCGGGAGGCAACCAGTTGATGTTTCTCTCTCTTCCTCCCACTCTGTCTGAAGATAAATAGAAAAATATCCTCGGGTGAGGATTAAAAGAAAAAAGAATAGAGACTTTGGAGTCCGATACTACATACAAATCCTTGTTCCTTACCTGCCTGACTTTTGAGGCCTGGTCTGCCTTTTACTGGCTATGGGACTTAAAGCAAATCACCTCTCTAAGCCCAATTTGTTCACCTATAGAAACAGATCCTCACAGCACTGGTAAGATGAAAGGAGAGGGCATATAATGGGCTTGATGCCCAGTGGGTGTCAGATAAGTGTTAATTTCCCTTCCTTGCCTGTGACCTCATCATCTGCCCTTAGCAAGCTGGGAAAAGTAAGGCAAGAGCACTGCTTAGGACTTTGTATAAGAAATGCTGATCAAGTCCCAAAACAATACAAAGGAAGCATCCACTCTCCAAGCAGGGTCCCCTACCTCAGGGGCCTAGAGGTCACCAGGTTATTTTCATTGTAATTATTCTGACAAGACCTGTCTTAGTGGTATCTGGAGAAACTTCCTGGAGTCTGGGCCCCGATGAAGGGCTGGTATTCATCAGAGTGGTTCAAACAACCAACTTATCCGCACCCGTCACAGGCACCCTCAGCCCTGTCTGCCCAAAAACCATACGGAGAAACCACCCTATGTGTCTGATGCTATTTCATTAGCTACAAGCAGGAACCAGGAGGCTGGCCCCTCCTGGATCTCACTAGGGGCATCTGCCCAGAGGCTGCACGGGCATGCGCCTGTCCCCAGTGCACGCCCTCTACAGCCCCCTCTGGCTCCGGATGCGCCATCATGAAAGCTTGAGCCGCCCGGATCAGGTCCTCTTCCTGAAGGCCTGGGACGGGCACGGTGGGAATGCCAGCAATCATCATGGCCAGGGTAAGGATGCAGATGTCAGGCTGGGAGCCGGCCTCCTTCCCCTCTGCCTCCGGGGGCATCGGCACAACGCCTGGTGACAGCCCACACAGTAGCAGAGGCCCAGGCCTGCTGGAGCTTCCCAGGTGGGGAGCTCTGCTTCTGGAGCAGCCATCCTCCCAGCCCAAGCTCTCCGGCTGCTTCACCTGGGGGAACTTGTGGCAGTACTGGCCGTACTCCTCCTGCCGCAGTGTCTCCCAGCTAGGGCCCCCGGGGCAGCCCCTGGCTTCCGGCACCGCCAGGGTTGGGCCCCAGGCCTGGGCAGCAGGTACCACCTGCTCGGCTTTCTGGTTCAGTTGGCCCCGTCCACCAGAGGCCACCACCACTGGCTCTACAGGACTATGGGAGCCAAGAGATGAGCCTCTAGCAGCAGTCTCACCTGCAGAGACAGGAATGAGATGGACTGTTACTGTCTGTGAGGAGGAGGCCCTGAGGGGCAGGGCCTAGGAGCAGAGCACTGGGAACAGGAGCTATTAAGACTAGCCTAAGAGGGTTGTCTGGTGGTTGGGAACTAGGTTTTACTCACATCCACACCCCCAGGCCCCAACACAAAGTGATGGAGAAGTGTTTGTTGAATGAATGAGTGAGCAAGTGGGTAGCTATTGGCAAGCATTTTGGGAATGGCTTTTCTTTGAAAAGAACTGACTCAAGGGCCAACCCCAAAGTGCTCAGCAGAACCTCCACCTCCCCAGAGCCAGGAAGCAAGTTCTCAGGGGAAGTTGTGGTACCCACTCCATTTCTAAGAGCCCCTCTCTCACCTTGGCCAGAAGGCAGAAGACCTAGATGATTTTGTGGAGACATGAAATAGGACATGGCTACTCCGAAGCCCCTGTTTGTAGGGGAATAGTCATCTGCCTCCTCTCCTACCCTCTCCACCCTTCTAGAATATCACCTCATAGTCCCTCCCACCTACACCTGGAACCCACCTCATAGCATTGACCCGTTCATTCTAGAACCTCTACAAGACAATGGGATGGGGTAAAAAGAGCACACCAGGCTGGGTATTCTAGTTTCTTGCCTCTACCTTGGGTGAGTCACCCGGACGGTTTCGTTCCTTGATATCCTCATCCATAAAGTGGGGGTAATAACTGTCCACTACCTCACCAGAAGTTATGAGAAGTAAATGAGACCATTTGTATGGAAGCAGATGATCAGTGATACCAACAACAGAGTCCAGTGCTTTGTGCCTGTAGTGTGAGAGGATACTCTACATCCATTCATTTGCTGTGTGACCTCACAGCTTCAGTTTCCCATCTACGAAATGAAATAGTTGGCCTAGGGCACTGGTTCTCACACCAGGCTGCACATTAGTTTCCCTTGGGAACTTTTAGAAATCCTGATGTCCAGCCTCATCCAAGACCAACTGAAGCCGAATTCTAGGGTCAGCCCCAGTTATCAGTATTTTTCAGAGTTCAAGTGGTTATAGTATGTGCCAAAGTTGAGACCTTCGTTCTAGGGAAATACTTCTCAATTCTGGCTGTATATTAGAACCTCCAGGGGAGCTTTTAAAAAAACAATGTCTAGGCCTAAACCTCTAAAAAATCTACTAAGAATCTGTGGAGCCCGGCCGATGTGGCTCTGATTGAGAGCATCAACCCATGCACCAAGAGGTCGCCAGTTCGATTCCCGGTCAGGACACATGCCCAGGTTGTGGGCCCGATCCCCAGTGGGGGGCATGCAGGAGGCAGCCAATCGATGTTCTCTCTCATCGATGTTTCCATCTCTCTCTCCCTCTCCCTTCCTCTCTCTCTAAAATCAATAAAGAAAAAAAAATTTTGTTTTAAAGAATCTGTGGAGACAGTCTATAACTTGGATGAGTAGCCAGGCTAGGAACCACTGGTCTCAGTGATGTCTAAAGTGCTCTCTCTTGCCCTGGCCAGTGTGGCTCAGTTGGCTGGAGCGTTATCCCGTGTACCAAAAGGTGGTGGGTTCAATTCCCGGTCAGGGCAATATCTGGGTTTTGGGTTCAATATCCAGTTGGGGCACATGTGAGAGACAACCAATTAATGTTTCTCTAAAAAAAAAAAAGTCAAAATCTCTCTCTTCCCCTGGCTGGGTAGCTCAGTTGATTAGAGAGTCATCCCAATACACCACAGCTGTGGGTTTGATCCCCATTCAGGGCACATACAGGAATCAACCAGTGGGTACATAAATAGGTGCAACAGCCCTGGCCGGTTTGGCTCAGCTTGGCTCAGCAGTTAGAGCGTTGGCCCGCAGGTCACAGGTTCGGTTCCAGTCAAGGGCACATACCTTGGTTGAGGTTTGTCCCCAGCGCTGGTCAGGGTAACTAGTCAATGTGTCTCTCTCACATCAATGTTTCTCTCTCCCCTCCCCCCCATCTGAGGATAAATAGAAAAATATCCTCTGGTGAGTATTAAAAAAAAAAAAAAATAGATGCAACAATGAATTGATGTTTCTCTCTCTCTAAAAAATCAATACATGAATTTTTAAAAATTAAATAAAATGCTCTCTCTTGCTCGGACCTGATAACCCACGGGGGTTCTAAAAGAAGTGCTCCTCACAGGTTTCAGGGGCAGGGAGACCCTCTAATGATCAGTGTCAGCATTGACTATGTTTATTTCTGGTCCTGGCTGACAGCAGTATGGCCCAGCTCTGGAACCAGGGCACGCTTCTGGACCCTGCTCCAGGGTGGCTGCAGGCCTTCACTCATACTTGCAGAAATCCTTAAGTCCTTTGGGCAGGTGGAGCCCATCAATGGCCAAACGATGTACCACACTCCTCTGGATCACTAGGCGGCACAGGGTCTGCAAGGACGGCACTATGGGAAGAAGATGGTCAAAGGCAATCTGAACTGGAAGGGGGGGGTCTAAGACTGAGTCCCTAAAGATCTAGGTCTTGGTGCCCCATTTGTCATTAACTTGAGCAATTCCCTTTTCCTCTCTATGTCCCCGTGACTCATGGGACTTTATGTATGTTTGAGATGAGCACCTCTTTCACGGTGCTGCAGCCCTATTTCTATTATAACACTCAGCACCCTCCCTTCCCCCTCACGTAGCAGCTTCTGGGGGCTAGGGTAGTGTCTGATTTAGCTGTGCAACCCCAGCCTCCAGCACAGGCCTGGCATAGAGTGGGTTCCAGTTCACGGAATACATAAAATGTGACCAGACGTCTAAATAAAGGGTTTACCAAGGCTATAACGAACCAGACCTCAGGATCAGGTTCTCAATCTGGAATCTGATGCCTTTGAACTGGTATGCCCGAATCTAGGAGTACTTGTTTAACCAAAGAGCACACGATTCTCAAAGAGACCCAGAATCTGAAATCAATTTAGAATCCCTGTCCTAGGTTAATACAGAAAATATTATCAAAGCCAGAAAGGAACTTGGAGGTCATCCTAATCATTCACAGCCAAGAAGTGTAACTAAGGCCCAGAACCAGGGAGCGACTTATCCAAGATCAGAAACGGGCAGAATTTGAGGTCAGATCCCCCAACTTCTAGGTTAATACTGCACAGACCAAGGCCTTGCTAGTTGGCTTGGGAGCCTAGCAAGTTCGGGTCTCTACACTGGGCCTGGAGGGGGCGCTACCCAGGAGGTGGGATACCTACAGCCATATTCAAGCTGGACCAGGCGCACGCTCTTGGTGGAGGCAAACACGTCCACCACTGCGTAGAGGGGCTGGGTAGCTGGCAGCCCCCGGGCGCTGGGGCCCATGTCCTCGCCGTTGATGATGATATGCATGTCGGCTGTGCCATCCGGGCGTGGGCAGAAGAGAACGCCCAGGCGGCTGCGGCGCGCGGTCGGAGGCAGCACGTTCAGCTCATAGAGCTGGTCTAAGAGGTGGCTGTAGAGCCCAGGCCGACTGCGGCCCACCAGGCGGTCGCGGGGGATGCGAAACTGCTCAATGCACAGATACGGCTCCACCAGGAGGGCTGGGGGTCGGCTGGGGGCCGCTGCCTCTGCCGCCTGGCGGCCCTCCGGGGGCACGCGGTTGTGGTGGCGCGTGATGGCGAAGACCCAAGTGTGCCCGAGGCCGACCAAGTCAGGCAGCGAAAACTCGGGCACGGGCACCAGACTGGCGGGGTCTAGCGCTGTCAGGCCGAGGCGCAGGTGGCCGCACCAACCCAACTCTTTCTCCTCGATCTCGACCAGGAATATCTGGCCCGGGGCCAGCGGCTCGCGACTGAAGCACACGCCGTGAGCGAAGCTCTCCACGCGTGTTGCCCTTGTCCCTGAGGGGTCCACGCGGATGTTGGCACCGTGCACCCGGTGGAAGCGGGTGGGAGGGGGCTCGGGGCGCGCGGGTCCAAAGGACGCACCCAATTCCACGGGGTCGGAGACAGCAGCCATCTCCCCGCCAGGAGGCAGGCCAGTGGGTGCCGGGGACTATTTTGGGCAGCTATCTCGGAAGGTGACCGCCAGGGCACCATGTAGGGTATTTCCCCCCACTCCCTTCTCCTAGGCTTTGTCCGGGGGGTCCTAGTGCCGTTTGCTCAGCCATCTCGCCTAGGCCAGAGTCCCCGGGAGGCTGGGGGTCCAGGCCGTCCACACCTGAGTCATCTGTCCCGGGCACCTGGGACGTGGCCCGCGCGGCTGCGGACCCTGACTGGGCGTAGACCGCCGCCCCCGCCTCCTCCATCCCCGGGTCAGCAGACACCGCAGAGAGGCCTGAGACCGCCTGTCACGTGACGCCCGAGCACACGTGACTCGGCGCACACATGACTTCCCGCCGCCCAGCCGCTCCCGGAGAGCCGGGCCGCGGGGGAGCAGAGGTGAGGGGGCCGCGGAGGCTGGAAGGGATCCGGGAGCCCCGGCTGCGCGCGGGCGGGCGGAGGGGGCTCGGCGCTGGGAGCTGGGAGCTGGGCCCGGGCTGGGGACTTCCTGGCGGGAGCGCCGCCAGCTCCCCCCGGGGACGGCTGCACGCAGCCAGGGAGCCAGTCAACAGCCGGCGCCCACTTCGTCGGCAGATGGTCCGGGCCGCGCTGTCGCCGCCGTTCTTCCCGCTGCTGCTGCTGCTGCTGCTCTGGTCGCCTCGAGCTGAGGCAGCCCCCGCTCAGGACGAGATCCAGTGTCTGCCCGGGGTGGCCAAGCAGCCGTCTTTCCGCCAGTACTCCGGCTACCTCAGAGGCTCGGACTCCAAGCATCTCCACTACTGGTCCGCGGCTCTCCCTCCCAGGGCGGGCGGGGAGGGGGCTGCGGGGTGGGGGTGGGGCCTCCTGAAGACCCCCAGGGAGCCTGGGAGCCGGGAGGGCGGGAAGAGGCCCCTCCACCCGCACCCACCCAGGCCTGACACCCCTCTCAGGTTTGTGGAGTCCCAGAAGGATCCCAAGAGCAGCCCTCTGGTGCTTTGGCTCAACGGAGGGCCAGGCTGCAGCTCCCTAGATGGCTTCCTCACCGAGCACGGCCCCTTCCTGGTGAGCGGAAGGCAGCTCTCGAACCCAGGAAAAGGGGAGGGAGGGGACAGTTCCCAAAGGAAAAGGCTGGGGAAGAGGGAGAAAAGGACTTTCGTCTTTTTTCCAAAAACAGGCCCCTTTTCTGAGCCTTAGTTTCTTTATCTGTACCATTGGCTTTATCTGTACACGGTGGCCCTTTCCCGCCACCCAGTTGACACCTGGGACTTAATCAGCCGTGTCTCTGCTCCTTAGGTCCAGCCAGATGGTGTCACCCTGGAGTACAACCCCTATTCCTGGAACCTGGTATAGACGGTGCCGTGGGTCCTGTGGGGATGTCTGGGCACTGGGATGGGGTGTGGAGCCCTCTTTAGCTCAATTCCTCCCCCCTCTAGATTGCCAACGTGTTGTACCTCGAGTCCCCAGCTGGAGTGGGCTTCTCCTACTCCAATGACAAGTCTTATGCAACCAATGACACCGAGGTGAGTCCTGCACCTGCCCATGCCCCAGCCTCCCCAGTTCTCTACAAGTGGCATGACACGGGGGAAAAGCCATGGCTTTGGGGTATATTTTTGGCTGTTACATGCTGTGCTGTGTGGTCTTACCACTATCAAGCCACTTCCTCTTGCACAAAGAGGGTGTTTTGGTGTCATTGTCTGGAGATTCTTTCCAGCTCAGATACCAAAGTATCCAGATCCCCTCCATCCTGCTGCCCCCAGGTCGCCCAGAGTAATTTTGAGGCTCTTCAAGACTTCTTCCGCCTCTTCCCGGAGTACAAGGGCAATGAGCTTTTCCTGACGGGAGAGAGCTATGCCGGCATCTACATCCCCACCCTGGCTGTGTTGGTCATGCAGGACCCCAGCATGAACCTTCAGGTGCAGGACGGCTGCAGGGGGGAAGGGAGGCAGCTTGCGGTCATAGCTTTGTGGTCAGGGAGGTAAAACAGATCAACTTCCCCATCCAACCCAAACTCCTTCATGACATCCACAAGCTGGCTTCTCTCTGCTCCTGTGCCACCCATGAGAGGAAACTCACCTGTCAGGCTGCCAATTCTCTCTGCTTTCTGACCTCCTCCACCCACACACCCCCACAAACCACCCCGGGTTTCAGTTTCCCTATTGCTGAAAGTCTGGGTGTAGGTTAAGGGAGGTTCCTTCTCCCCACCCTCCCACTGAGCTGGATGCCCTGGCTGTTTCACAGGGGCTGGCCGTGGGCAATGGACTCTCCTCCTATGAGCAGAACGACAACTCTCTTGTCTATTTCGCCTACTACCATGGCCTTCTGGGGAACAGGTATGGGAGAGGGCAAGTGGGCAATCTTCAGGGTGGGACAGGTCACTAGATATCAAATCTATACTCTAGGCACGTAATATCCTGAGCCCTACCCTGGTCTATGAGCAGAAGTTGGGGCTGGGGTTGCTAGACGGGTTTGATGTTAAAAGGCCAAAGACTAGAAATTAGAATTTAAAGGGCAAAGGAGGCATGGCAGGATGGCCCAGTGGCAGCTAGGTTGGGGGCCTACATACCACACCCTGTGATTTATTCCTCCCCTGGGCTCAGGTTGTGACGGAGGTTGGAAGGAGAAGGTGGGGTTCGGGTCTCGCCTTGTCTGCCCACCGTGAGTCTCTAAGCGCTTTCATCTGATCTGCTACAGGCTCTGGTCTTCCCTCCAGACCCACTGCTGCTCTCAAAACAAGTGTAACTTCTACGACAACAAAGACCCAGAATGTGTGAACAGTGTAAGGTTCTGCCCCCACTGGTGTCACCCCTGGGACCCCCAGTTGTGAAACTCCCTGCCCCCACCCCCTACTGTTGTCCTATCCCGCATCCCTCAGTAGTTTGGTGTTCTCTGGGACACGTGAATGAGGATGCTATCCCACCACTGCTCACGTGACTTTCTGGGCCAGTCCTGTAACCCCTGGGAGGGGAAAGGCGTTCTCTTATCGACCCTCTGCCCCGGGCCAGGACTGCTGAACTGTGTCCGTGTATCATCTAATCTTCCAGTTTTCCTTCAAGGGAGATCATAGTATCCATATTTTCCAGATGAGGAAACTGAGGCTAAGAATGTTGAAGTCACAGTGCTAGGAAATAGAAGCACTAGGATTTGGATCTAGGTCTGGCAGATTCCTTCCACTGAGCCTCAGTTTCCCTTCACGTGAAAAAAATAGGCGGCCCTGGCCAGTTTGGCTCAGAGGTTAGAGTGTTGGCCCGTACACCAAAGAGTCGTGGGTTCAATTCCAATCAAGGGCATGTACCTCAGTTGTGGTTCATCCCCAGCCCTGGTTGGGGTCGTGCAGGTGGCAACCAGTTGATGTGTCTCTCTCACATCGATGTTTCTCTCTCCCTCTCCCTCTCTCCCACTCTATCTGAAGATAAATAGAAAAATGTCCTCGGATAAGGATTAGAAAGAGAAAACTAGGGGAAGGACTTGCCCTAATGACAAGATGAAGCAGGAAAGCGCTAAATCTTGGGACAAGTTGGTGATGTCATAGGGAGGCCAGTGTTTTGTAAAGCATGGTGGCTCGGTGTATCATTGCAGCTCCAGGAAGTGTCCCGTATCGTGGGCAACTCTGGCCTCAACATCTACAACCTCTATGCCCCTTGTGCTGGGGGGGTACCAGGCCATGTAAGGTAGGTGCTGCTGGGTGCCCATTGAGCCAACCACAGCCCCACCTGGAGGCTCAAGCACCCATCCCCCCACTTCATGCAGGTATGAGAAGGATACTATCACGGTCCAGGATTTGGGCAACATCTTCACTCGGCTGCCAATCAAGCGGGCGTGGCATCAGGTGTGCAAGGGCCTGGGCTTCCTCCCCGGTGGGGAGGGGCGGGGCAGGGAAGCAAAGACCCTGACTGTCTGTGCCCCTCAGGCACTGCTGCGTTCTGGGGATAAGGTGCACATGGACCCCCCCTGCACCAACACCACAGCCACCTCCACCTACCTCAACAACCCTTTTGTGCGGAAGGCCCTCCACATCCCCGAGCAGCTGCCCGGCTGGGACATGTGCAAGTGAGCTTCCGTGGCCGCTTGTGGCCGGGGGTTGGCAGGCTGTGGGCATCAGAAAAGTTCCCAGGGATCTTTTGGCACTTGGGCCACAGTGAGTTTTTTACAGCATGGGTGGGGAAACTTTTTCTGCCAAGGGCCATTTGGATATTCATAACTTCATTCGAGGGCCATTCAAAATGGCCAACTTAAACATTAGCCAGCTGTATTTGGTCAGGCTCACCTGCTGAGGCGTGTGATGTGAGCTGGTATTGATTTCACAGGCTTTATATGGCCCGTGGACCATTAGAGGATGTTTAACCTCTGTTTTTTGGCCAGATCATTCTTAAGTGGCCATATGGTTATTAAAATATCTGTTAATTCCATGGCATTTAGTAAATACACACGCTCCCAGTTCCCCTCTCTCACCCCCATTCCAATGCCATTCCTAGGGGCTCAGCTCTCCTTTGACCCCCTGCAAGTAAAAAGGTGACAACCGGCCCAGCAGGGGCCACTCAGGTCCTTTTTGGAATGGTCTGTGCCCATGCCCTACTGTTGTCACATGCTGTGGTTCTCACCCCCAAGAGCCAGTATGCTCTAAACTACCGCTGCATCCCAGTCATTGGAACAACCAGTGTCCTTATGCATTTCTAAATGGGAGTGGGCCGAGCACCTCCGAATCCCAGCGCCCCCTCCCCAATCCAAGTCAGTCCAGAGAGGTGGCATGCCCAAGAAGGGGACTGTGTCCCAGCTGTCTGCCTCCTAGCCTGGAGCTTGGGGATAGGAGAGGAGGTCTGACCTGTTGACTTTTCTTCTCCCCCGCCCTGGCCTTCCCGCGGCCTGCGCACGCGCTCCTGCAGCTTCCTTGTGAATATACAGTACCGCCGCCTCTACCAAAGCATGCACTCCCAGTACCTTAAGCTGCTCGCCCCGCAGGTGAGTTGGGGCAGCACAGCAGGGTCCACCAGCAGCCCCGGGACCCTGGAGCAGTGTGGCTAGGCAGGGGGGACAGGGGAAGCTGAAACTCCAAGGGATGAAGTCACTTGCCTGAGGTCCTGTAGTTGGGAGGGTTGGGATTTGAACCTAGCTTTGGCCCAACCCCATGCTGCTCTGCCGTAGGAGGTTGAGGGGTCTGCATTAGCTAAGGAGACTTCGAGGAGCTAGTCAGATTGTGTTACAAGTAAGCAAATGGAGGTCTGGGTTCAGGGAGGGTCTTGTCCAAGGTCACCTAGGAGACACTAGCAGAGCCAGGTTAGGACCAGGTCTATAGCACAGTGGTTAGAGCATGGGCTCTGGGTCAGATTGCCTGGGTGCAAGTTTCTCTACTAACCATGCGACCCTGTGCAAGTTCCTCACATATCTTGACTTGGTTTCCCTGTCTGTAAAATGGGATTAATAAGAGTATCTATCTTCGTAGGTAAAGCATTTATAGAGCACTGGACACATAGCAAAGCAGTCAGAAAACAAGCATTGCCTGGTCCATGCTGTTTAGCTGGGCCTCTTGAATTCCCTTCGGGGTTGGGCTTGAACCTGGTAAGCACTGAGGCCTGGGCTTGTTCTAGACCTCCCACTTTCCCCTGCTCTGCTCCAGAAATACCGGATCCTGCTCTACAATGGCGACGTGGACATGGCCTGCAATTTCCTGGGGGATGAGTGGTTTGTGGATTCCCTCAACCAGAAGGTGAGGCAGGGACCATGGCTCCAGGGTGAGGCTAGTGCTTGGGTAGGTTGAGCATGCCTGGCAGACAGGGCAAACCGGGAGGGCTTCCCAGCCCCCGAGGCCTCGAGGCTCGGTGTCTGTGAGCAGGGACGATGGGGGCTGCAGGCTGCTGAGTCTTTGCTGGTGGGGCAGGTGGAAGTACAGCGCCGGCCCTGGTTAGTGAACTACGGGGACAGTGGGGAGCAGATCGCTGGCTTCGTGAAGGAGTTCTCCCACATCGCCTTTCTTACCATCAAGGTAGGGCCAGGGGCACGGGCAGACCCACTGTCCTTCCGTTTCCTTTTGTGCTGGGTCACCACGTGGCCCCTGTAAGGGCGAGTTTGCAGCAGGCCAGGGAGTGCGGGGAATGGTGGGGTGGAAGAATGGGAGGTTTGGGGCAGGGTTGTGGGAGGAGGAAGGTCATTGGCTGGGGGATCCATGGGATGAAGGAAGCCCCAGGGGCAGGGACGCTACAGGAAGGGACTCTCACAGAGCTTTGTTCCTCAGGGCGCTGGACACATGGTCCCCACCGACAAGCCCCAGGCTGCCCTCACCATGTTCTCCCGCTTCCTGAATAAACAGCCATACTGATGACCACAGGGGCGAGCCCCTACTGCCTGGCCAGCCCCTCCCAGCCTCTCCTGCTAAAGGGAGGTCCTCCTCAAGCAGAAGTGGAGGAGTTAGCACTTTACGCCTGACTGGGGGAGGGCCAGGCCCCCTCCCTGCTTAATGAATGCCCTTAATGCACTGATACCACCCCAGGAACACAATCGAGCTCAGGACAGCCCACTGGGAGGCTGGACGGATTGTAATTGATGGACTGAGTGTGATTATGGAATTAAATTGGGTACAGCTTAAACCTGGTCTTCTCTGTGGCACTGGGGTTAGAGAGGACACTAAGCTGTGAGGGTGCAGGAGGGGACGAGAGGGCTGGAGGCCCGAATGCAGCCGCCAGGGCGGGGGTGGCTCAGGCAGCTGCTGTGGAGGGTGGTGGGGCACTGGCTGCCTGGGAGGCCACAGTGTCCATGCAGCCGCCAGGGTGGAGGTGGCTCAGGCAGCTGCTGTGGAGGGTGGTGGGGCACTGGCTGCCTGGGAGGCCACAGGGTCCGCAGGTCGGTTCTTCTCAGGCCGTTTCTCGATCATCTCTCGCAGCCCTTTGACGAAGTGGAGGTCAGCGCCGATGGTGAGGAAACCCTGTGCAGTGGGGCGGGGAAGGGCATCTGTTCATCCCCTGACTGAGGCCAGAGTTGAGAGAGAGAGAGAGAGAGCCCTTGGCCTTGAGGGGGTTCTCAATCTAGTGGGATAGATGGGACAGCCAAAAAGTTCTTATAACTAGCTGTGAAGGGTACTGAAATAGAGGCTCAGGCGTACAGCCTCGGAGCTCAAGGAGGGCTTCCTAGAGGAGGTGACCAGAAAGATTAATAAGCACTGGGGGTGGAATCAGGGAAGAGTGTTCCAACGTGAGGGCACAGCCTGTGCACAGGAGTCTGGTGTAAGATTGAAGTGGGAGGGGCAATGGATGAGGGAGCAGCTGGTGTCGGGGTTGGCCTGCACTCCCAACCTGCAGAGGGGGAGGAAGGCACTGCCCTTCCCCACGCGCCCCACTCACCGCGTGGTTCGTCACCACCTCTCGCAGGAAGTCCATCCCCTCAGGTAGTGGGATCTGCACCCCACGCCGGGTGCGCTCTGTGGGAGGGGACAGCTGGCTCAGTCTGGGCCCACCCGGATCCCTCTCCTTCCCCCCTCCCACCTCATAACCCTTATCCTACCATTGATCAGGGGCATCACCCCCAACTGCAGCATGGTCTTCAGGGGCGCCTGCAGTGGGATCAGCTGGGAGGGAGGTGGGGTGGAGTTAGGGCTCAAGGAGCGGCTGGGCTTGCTTAGCAGCTCACCCTGACTCCAGCCTCAGCCCACCCACCGCTCCCAACTCACTGCCAGCGACTCCAGTGCAGACTGGTTGGAGTAGATTCGGAACCTGTGGAAGAGAGATGCCTGGTGGGCAGGCAGGAAGCTCCCTTCCAGCAGACCACCCAGGCCTAGCCACCAGAAGCCTGAGTTTCGGTCTTAGATGTCCCACTTAGACACCTTTCCAGGGGTCTACCACTGTCCAGGTGTGTATTGGTGAGCCGTTTCTCCCTGTAGGTCTCCTTTTCTCCACATGAGCTACTTCTTGCTTGTCGAACACCCTACATGCCAGTGTTCTCCTACATGCCAGTAGCTTTGCACATGTTGCTTATTTTTATTTAACAAAATATATAGTGTTTACTCCCCACCAGACACTAAACATGTTTAAAAAGTCAAAGCCCTGGCTGGGTAGCTCAGTTGGTTCGAGTGTTGTCCCGATACACCAAGGATGTGGGTTCAGTCCCTGGTCGGCACATACAAGCAACCAGTGAATGCATAAAATAAGTGGAACAAATTGATGTTTCTCTCTCACTTTCTCCCTTCCTCTCTCTCAACTCAGTCCATCAGTAAGTTATTTTTTTTAAAAAGAAGCCAAATGTTATTAAAATGTTTTCACATGCCAACTGACTGAATCTTCATAACCGGAAGAAGTAGGTACTGTTACGATCTGCACCTTGTAGATGAGGCCAACGGGGCCTTGAGAAGTTAAGTAACTTGCCTAAGGTCACACAGCTAGAAAAGAGCAGAACCTGCCTCCAGAATCCCGGCTTTTAACTACTATCTTGTATTCACTCATTTAACTTCTTAGAACAGCGTGTCCGATAGAAGGTTCTGTATGCTGTTCTGTATCTGCACTGTCCACACAGTAGCCACTAGCTACATGTGGCTGTAGAAACATGGTTAATGCAACTGAGTAACTATTTAATTAGAATTAAATAGCCACATGTGGCTAGCATCTGTCATAGTGGGCAGCACAGCCCTAGAAGGCAGATGCTATTTTTATCTGTATTTAACACAGGAAGAAAGTGAAGCTTAGGGAGAGAAAATGCCTTGAATTAAGATTACAAGGGTGGCCCTTGCCGGATAGTTCAGATGGTTATAGTGTCGTCTTGATATGCCAAGATTTCGGGTTTGGTCCCCAGTCAGGGCACATACAAGAAGCAACCAATGAATGCATAAATAAGTGGAACAAATCAATGTTTCTCTCTCCCCCTTCCTCTCTCTAAAATCTATCGATAAAGTTATTTAAAAATAAAAAGATTACAAAGCTAAGTTGTGCTGGTTTCCTGCCAACACTGTGCTCTTATTTAGGCTCTGTTGTGTGACTGTGGGCATGTCACTCAGCCTTACTGGGCGTTTGGTCATCTCATAGTACCTGCTCTGCCTGCCTCCAAGTCATGAGACAATGCAGGCAAGATACTTTAATGAAGCACTTTCTATGTATTGACAAGGACCACAAGCTCTCCAGTGGCTTATTGGTATGACTGGATTTTAGCTCCCCAGTTCTGTTAGGCAGGTGTGATTATCCCGAAAACATGAGCTTGGAGAGGTGACGCGCTTGCCCGAGATTTCCGACAGCTGCATACTTGCGCAGGTCCAGGTGTACGCGCAGCGCCTTCTCCCGGAGGGCCATCTTGGCACTGAGACGGGCGTCCTGCGGGAACGTGGGGAAGGGCGCTGTGTTACTGACCAGGCAGGTGCCCAGCCCACTTCTCTCTAACCCTTGGCAGCCCTCACTCTGGTTCCCGCACCATGATTATGCTGGACAGCTGGACCTCGGGCTTGTTGGGTGGAACCACGGCGATGGTGACACTGGCAGTGACAGAGATGGTGGTGCCTGAGGGCTTGATGGTACAACGTGGTGGTGCCATGACCCGCAGCTCCAGCTTCAGCGGGGAGTCGATCATTGCTGGGGTCTGGGGATAGAGCAGGGAAGACGGTCAAATCCCAGATCTGTTCCAGGTGAGCCTCTGGAGGAGGGGGTGGCTCAGGCTCCGCCCTCGGGGAGCCCAGGGTGACGAATGAGATGATGTGGCTTCCCAAACCCTCCAGAATCGTGTCCAGCCTCTGCCTTTGATCACACAAAGAAATGTCTTGTTCTAAGAATGTCTCCTTCCTTGTCTTTCTGCTTTCCTGAGTTCTCAGTATTCATGATCCATCTCCCATTCGGACTCCCTGGAGACAGTCTCTTTGTGTGACGTGACCCAGCCTGCTGCCGTATCTCCTTTCTCTAAACTGCTAGTTCTAGGGGCGGTGTAGGAATACTAGTAGATTCCCACACTAACCAAGTGCTTACTCTTAACCAAACTTCATTTCAACCTCACAATAAGCATGTGAGGCAGGTATTCTGTACTGAGATGGGGAAATTGAGGCACAGAGAGGTTAAGTAACTTGTCCAAGGTTATGCAGTCACTCAGTTGCAGAACTGGGATCAGACCCAGGCAGTCTGGCAAGAGAGTCCGTGACCTTAGCCATATTTGGCCACAAGTCTGACGACGGTGGTGATAACAATAACAACAGTAGCTAGTGTCCTTGAGCACTTTCTCCGTCCCGGGTACTGTTGTGCTTGCATGTGTGTACTCATGTAACCCTCATGACGACCCTATGAGGTACAGTGTAGTGGAGCATGCCAGTGTGACCTGGAGCCACAGAGTCATCATCCAGGTTCAGATCCCAGCTCCAGCATTTACAAAACGGAACCAAGGACACTGAAATATTTCTTGTTACACTTTAAACTCCCACCCCTCTCTCCATTAAACAAAGGAAAATAAGCAAAAAGAGTAACATATCAGTCATTAAAGCCCCTGCACTTACTTGTACTTAGGTTCTCAGCCCGTCCTTGTCACGGCTTCACGAAGGACAGATGGAGCAGCAACTAGCTAGCCCCCTTCACAGACCTAGCCACTCAGCCAGGTGAGGGGACTTGGCCAGAGGCCAGGTTTTCTGTCTATGCCACGACTGCCACTTGGCCTACACCTGCAGGTACTATGGCCACGTCCCTACCTCCCACCAATACTCACCAGCAGGACGATGCTCCCAAAGAAGGAGGCCCTCAGCAGCATGTCCAGGTCTTTGGGTACCTGGCCAGGGGAAGTGGGGGTGAGGCGGGGTCATCAGGAGCTCCATCACAAGCCCCCTCTTGCCCACCCCACGGACAGGCCTGGCATACCTTGTCCCCCACCAGCGAGAGCTGCAGGGCCCCAGCCTGGAAGTAGCTCTCCATGGCCGAGTCAAAGAAAAACTCGGAGAAGGCCACATACACCATCCGCTCCTCCTCCTGCAGCTGGGGCTCCACGGCCCGGTTAGGCAGGCTCCAGTTCCCCTGGGCCAGGGGGAAGAAGGCGCCCTGGAGTAGGGGGATCAGGGTCAGAGCCCAGGCAGACTGGCCCAGCAAGGAATGTCTCCAGGCCCAGTGCTAGGCACTGTGAGGGGTGGTGGGGAGGCGGACCCGGCTGCTGCCTTTGGGAGACCTGTAAGCACATTTCTCAAAAGGCATCAGGAGGGCAGCTGGGGTTTTGGGGTTTTGCAGGGAGCAATGCTATCAGACCTGAGAAGGGAGGCCCAGGAAGGGGTCTGGGTTCAAGGACGAGGTGGCATTTGAGTGGGCCTTGAAAACTAGGTGACGGTAAAGATACTAGCTACTGCTTACATATAGGTAGGAATTCTTCCATGACATTGATGTGAAAGAGAAACGTCAATCGGCTGCCTCCTGCACACCCCATACTGGGGATCGAGCCTGCAACTGAGGCATGTGCCCTGACTGGGACCTCTCAGTCCATGGGAGGACGATCAATCCACTGAGCCACACAGGCCGGGCTCTTCCACGCTTTTTACATAGACCAACTCCTTTAATCCTCAGGTATGTTTTCTTACTGTGTTATTACCACTCATATGTCAGGAAACAGGCAGAGAAAGGTAAAGCCACTTGCTTAAGGTCACACAGCTAGTAAGTGGCAGAGATAGGATCTGAACTTCAGGCATTCTAGCTCTAGAGTCTGTGCTCTGAAACTCTGCTATACTCCACTAGGAGGAGCAAAGGTGCCTTGGGCAAATGATGTCACCTCTCTGAGGCAGTCTAGGTATTCCTAAAATGAATACCCGAGTCACAGGGTTATGAGAGGAGATATATGCACAGAGCTCCTTCAGAGAAGATGGGGAAAGGCAGTGCATGAGCAAAGGCCCTGAGGTAGGAAGTGAGGGGCACATCTGAGAAAGAGTAGCTGCAGAGGAACAGCATCAAGTTAGAAAGGTGGGGCCAGACAAGAGCTAACAATGCCACACCCAGGAAACGGACCCAATTCTGTGGGCAGCCGGGGGTCATGGCCCTCCCAGCAACGGAGTGGCCTCATCAGAGCTGTGCTTTAGAAGATACAAGCAGTGACTTTGGGGAGAGGGAGGGAATCTGGTGACAGATGCACCAGCTGGGCAGCTCACCCGGAAGTCCATGTCCAGAGAGCTGGTGGAGACCACAGGATCCTTTAGGAGGGAGTAGTCAATGCCAACGAGATTGTCCACAGAACTGCGTACTGTGGGGAGGGGCTTGAGTCACTCCAAGCTACGGGAGGCTGGGCGAGGTGCTTCAGCTCGCTGGGCCCCAGTTTCTCATCCATAAAATGGTCATTATAATAATACTTCCCTCACAGGGTTGTTATGAGAATCAAATTAGTTTTATGTGGAAAGCACTTAGTGCCCCAAAATAGTAACTATTGCTACTACTACTAGTACTACTACTACTACTATTACAGGGGTTTCAGCAGATCACTAAACAAGATGGCAAGGGATTCCTGGTGTCCCTTGCTGCGTCCTTCCCTGCCCATACCCCACAGCAGACAGAGGACACAGCTTAGGAAAAGAAAATTCATGTTCATTAAGTAAGTGCCAGGTGATGAACACAAATAGGGGCTCAGTGATCAGAAGCACACGCTGAGGACCCTGACAACCAGCCCCTCAGTTACTCCTCACAGCAACCCTGGGGGTGGGGAGGCTCACCGGCCAAACGAGGAAACCAAGGCCCAGGGAAGAGTGAACACTGACCTCGGGTCACGCAGTAAATCGGCAGAGACCACGTTTGAATCCAGGGTCACTCCACAGCGGGACACGGAGGGGGTTGACTCTGAGGTGCTGCCTGGAAGCTGTGCACCCAGCCTCCTCCTCCCCCCATTCCGGCCCCAGGGCCTGGCCCAGAGCGCCCCACCCCGCGAGCACCACTCACCAGGCACAGTGGCCAGAAAGGAGTTGAGAAGCACCATCCCTGCGTGGTAGAGCACTGGGCAGATCTGGGAGGTGGGGGCCAGAGTCAGGGTCTTTGAAAGAGAAGTCACCCCCACTGTCCCCAGACCCGCCACTGCTCACACCTGCTGGTTGAGGAGGAAGCGCATCCCTGAGATGATGAGTGTGGAGAGGAATTCGTACACCTTCCTGCGAGGGGAGGGCAGACGTGAGCCCAGGCCCTGTCCCTCTCCCAATCCAGGTCCAGGAAAAATCACAGTGATCGGAGGGCCAGGGCCAGGGGTCGGACACATCAACTCTGACCTGAATTACCAGCTCTTTAATACAGGTTTTCCATGACTCGGGCCCAAATCCCCTCCAGCCTTATTCTCAAGACCTCTCCTACCCTAGCCCCCCACCAGCCAAATGAAGCTAGCCACAGTCCCTCAAACCTGCTCTGAGCATCCCCTCCATGTGGTTACCCATGCCTCCCTTCCACCCTCAATGCCCAGGGTCTGTGTTTCCAGGTCAGGATCAGATGCTTCCTCTTTTAGGCAGTCTTCCCAGACTGGCCTCCTCTGAACCCCCCGAATACTTTCTCAGTCCCTCTCTCAAAGCCCAATGACAAATGTTTTTTCTCCTCCGACTAGGCTCTGAGCTCCTGTCTGAACCCTCAGGTACTGGCATGCGCCTTGCTGAATAAGTAAAATATCGACTGTACCAACATCAGATGACAAATCTACCATCCCCTCTCCTCAGCCCTCTCCTTCTCAGCTCCAAAGTCCCCTTCTCAGCCCCCAACTTGGGCCTATGCTATTATTTTTGTTATAACTAGTAAGAGACACCAGTTATGGAGGACCCGGTTCATGCCCAACTGTACACACTTATCCTCACAGCTACTCTTAGCTAAGTGGTTAGCCACTCAGAATAAGCCAGGTACTATTCTAAACAGTTTTACATATATTAACACAAGTAGGCTCCACAGCATCTTATAAAATAGGTCCTGTTATCATCCTCATATTACCAGTGAGGAAATGGAAGCACAGAGCTTCAGGGACTTGCCCAAAGTCACACAACCAGGAAATGGTGGCACTGAGATTGGGACCCGCTTGGTCTGACCTCCAAGCCTGAGCAATTTGCATTGCACGAGTCAGAGGGGCCGTGGGTCTGAAAGCAGGTGCACTGGGGCTGGGGCTGGGACTCACCTGTAAGTTCCTCCGAAGGCTGCGTACAGTCTGGAGACAGAGGCCTGGCAGGAGACGTTGGACACTTTGAGCCGGCCAGAGGGATCTCGGGAGAGCTGCAGAGAGGTGCGGATGGATACACCCTCCGCGGAGGCATTGATAGAGCCACCATCGTAGCTGCGGGGAGGGGGGGCGGTTAATGTTCGCCAACCCTGGAGCTTAATCAAGCCTTCACTGCCTGCTTCCCATCCCCATACATCGTGATACCTCTTAATAATACCACTTCTGCAGTTTACCAAACCCTATCAAGCCCTGTGAAGTGGGTATGACCCTTCTTATTTTACAGATGGAGAAACTGAGACCCAGAAAGGCTAAGGGGCTTGCCCACAGCCCCGCATCATCCCCAGCCCTCCAGATCCACTCGCCACTCCCTGAGGGTGCCAGGTCCTCACAAGAACCAGTAGAGAAGCTGTCTCTGAAAGTGCAGCGCCAAGGAGGAATTGGTGATCTGGAGCACCAGGTCCTGCTCTGGCTGGAAATGCAGTTCAGATGATGTCAGCTGCAGCGCTGTGACCGTCACCCTGCAGGAGGCCTCAGGGTCAGATTCAGGGCCAAGAGCAGGTCCCACCCAACCACAGGAAATTCAGTCCTTCCTCTTCCAGTCCAGGTCTGAGGAAACTGGGATGGGCAGAACGAGTTATTCCCTCGCTCCTCAAATGCCCGCCCTGGGCTTGCTCGGATGGCTCAAATTGGACTAGGGTGGCTCGGAGATGAGCTTCTCCGGACTCGGGTGTTAAAAGTGAGCTTCACCTCTTCTCTTAGAAGTCTTGTTCTTGCCCTGGCCGGTTTGGCTCAGCGGTTAGAGCGTCCACCTGCGGTCTGGAGAGACCCGGGTTCGGTTCCCGCTATGGGCATGTACCTCGGTTGCAGTTTGTCCCCGGCCCTGGTTGGTCGTGCGGGTGGCAGCCACTCGATGTGTCCCTTTCACATTGATGTTTCCCTCTCTCTCTCTTCCTCTCTCTCCCTCCCACTCTATCTGTACAAAAAATGGAAAAATGTCCTCGGGTGAAGATAAAAAAAAAAAGAAGAAGTCTTGTTCTTGCACTCCCTTCCCTCCCACATCCTGGGGTTGCTAGGCCTGGTCTTTTTTCGGAGCCTTTGATTTTGTTTCCATCACCTAAGATCCGATCCATCATCCACCTGTCGCCACCGTCCTAAAATCACAGGTCTTCTGCTCCCAGGAGCTCTCCCATTATTAACTCCACCCGTGTGCCCTAGACCCCACTCTCATCCATTGGCAAGTTGGGTTTTTTTAAATGTTTTTATTGATTTTTTTAGAGACAGAGAGGAAGGGAGAGACAGAAACATTCAGCTGCCTCTCGCATGCCCTGACCAGGAATTGGGATCTCTCAGTCCATGGGTCGAAGCTCAATCCACTGAGACACAAGGGCCTGGCCATTGGCGTTTCTAGACTCCGCCTCCCTGGTGCTCTTTGGCCACGCCTCAATTCCACTTAGTTGTTCCTGGCCCCGCCCACATCCCTTAGGCCACGCCCGTCGGCTTGACCCCACCTTCGTTGGCAGGATTGGCCTTTATCTTCGCCGCCGCATCCTATTTCTTAAGTCCTGCCTCATCGATCTGACCACGCCCCCACTTTCGAAGACCCGTTGGGGGCACCCCGCTTACTCAGAGATGTTGTAGTAGAAGTGACCCTCTCTGCCTCCCAGATTCGGAATGGTGACAGTCTCCAGCTCTTGCTCCAGAAAGCGCAGCCCCTCCTGCTTCACTGAGGCATGAGCAAGACCCTTAGCTCCTGCTTCTGCTGCTGGGGTGACCCCACCCTCAACCGTCCTCGCCCTCCCCGCGCCTTACCCAGCTCCAGCGCCTGGGAGGTGATGCGGATCTTGCAGCCGGGGATCTCGGCGTGAGCTCCTGCCAGCAGGGCCAAGAAGAGGGCTCCGAAGAGGGCCATGACGAGCGGGCCTGGGGTTTAGGGTGGGGTCGCCAGTCACCCAGCCGCGAAAACCCATTCCTCTGATGTCCAACCGGGAGAGTGGGCTGGCCCTGATCGTTACCCTGGAGATAGCTCTTAGGGGAACTTGGACCAGTAATATTGCCTCCATTTAACAGATGCAGAAAGTGAGGCTCAGAGAGGCGATGCCTCTTGAGCTCTGGCTCCCAGAGGATTTGGGGCACTGGGGAGAGGAAGGGGGCATCCTCAATTCCCTCGAGCAACCTCTCCATGACGAATTTGGACCTCCGGGGGACCAGTCCCCCGCCTCCCCAACAACTTCTCCTTTTCTTTAGCGGAGGGTAGGCGCGGCTTGCAGGTTACCATGGGAACGACTGCAGGCGCATTCTTGGGGGGTGGCTTGCAGTCTCCCAGGCCCCAAGCGGAGGGAGGAGAGGGGCCTTCCGCTCCCCTGGGTCCTAAATCCCTGCCTGGTGATCCCCCCCCCCATCTCAGTGCCCTCCTTCATGGGGTCTCCTCCCCACCCTGGGTTCAGTAGACTACGCTGCTCCGCGAAGGTCTGGGGGTGGATGGGGACGCCCCCAACTCACTGCTGTGAAGCCGGGAAAGAGGGGGGTCGGCGCGGTCACGTGGGGCGGCGGGCAGCTCAGGAGATCCGGGCGGCGGGGTCTGGCGGGCCGCGCTGTTCCAGCCGCCTTTATAAAGCCGGGCCTCTCTGACCCCCCTCCTCTTCCCGCTCTCCCCTCCTCCCTCGGAGGTTGGGAAGGGATGGGGCGGGACGCTGGCAGCCCGGAGGGTGAAGAGGGCAGTATGGAGCCCCGTGACATGCCGGCCTCTGTCAAGACAAGTAGGGGACCCAAGCTGCGTGGAGGGAGGGAAGTGCAGGAGTCAGCCCACCTGGCCCCCACAGCCCCTGCTTCGCTGGGACCTTGGTTCAGATTCTAATTACCCAGCTCTTTCTGCATGATCCTGTGCAAGTCACTTTACTGCGGTCACTGAGTTTCAGTTCCCTCATCTAGCAAAATGTGTGTGATAAAAGGAACTACCTCGAAGGCCTTTATTGCAGCTCAGGGCATGCCCCAAAGTCGATGCCGAAGGCACATTTTTTCCTTTCCTTCCACCCACAATCATCTCAAGAGCTCCTTGCTGGGCACCTATCAGGCTCTGGAACCTCTCCCAGGGGGTCTAAGCAAGCCCACACAGTCTGCTGGAATCACCCCAGAGGGAGGTTTGGCCTTTCCCCAGGAACTGTGGATATTTTTGTCAACCTTTGGAGCTAAGTTCTCTGCACAGTACCCCACCCCCACTCCTGCAGATCTACAGCCTACAGTGTTCCCAACTCCTAGGACAGGGCACAGAGTAGATGCTTGCTACCCTTTTGTTGTCAAACGGATGAAAGAGGAATAAAGAAGCAATAATGACTAATGTCCATTGAATACGTATTAAACAACAATCACTCATGCCCAACTTACCCAGATTTGCTCAGGACTTTCCTGGCTTTGAAACTGATTATCTCCCTTCTTGGGAACTCCCCTCAGTTCCAGGCAAACCAGGGTGGTTGGTCACCCTAGATCTAGATGCACTAATTTAGCCTTCTTAATCTGCGGGGTAGATAAAAGGTCTGAGCCTGCGGTAGATCACATCCACAATCCAGGGCCAGTGTAGACGAAAGTGGCTTTATTGCAAACACCTGGGTGCAGGTGGGCTGAATCCGAAAAGGAAGCCAGCCCACAACAACAGTTGGGGTGTAGGTTATATGCCCTGTTTCTAGCTTCCAGCAGTTCTGCTGACATATTCTGCATGGCCCGTTGCTCACTTTGCAGTTGGACTGGTCTGGTATTACATCCCACATCTGCTGGGTGGTTTCTGGCCTTGCAGACAATCTGTACTTAACAGAAGGCTGAGCAAAGGTCATGCAAGCAATGCATTTTTCTTAATAAATTTTTTTTCATCTTCTTTCTCGCTCTCCTATTTTTTTTTTTTTTTTTTTGGAAGGTAACCAAATTTTTGGTGGCCCTGAATAAAAAAGTTAAATAAAAAATAAATAATTTTTTTCTTTATTGCTTTTATTTATTTATATCCTCACCCGAGGATATTTTTACATTTATATTCAGATAGAGTGGGAGGGAGAGAGAGAGAAACATCGATGTGAGAGGGACCCATCGACTGTTTGGCACCTACACGACCCCTACTGGGGCTGGGGACAAACCGCAACCGAGGTGTACGTGCCCTTGGCCGGAATCAAACCCTGGACTCTTTGGTCTGCAGGCTGACACTCTAATCACTGAGCCAAACCAGCCAGGGCTCTTTATTGCTTTTAGAGAGAGAGGGGAAGTGAGAGGGAAAGAGAGATAGAAACATCGATGAGAGAGAACATCGAGGGGCAGCCTCCTGCAGGCCCCCCACTGGGGATTTGGCCCACAACCTGGGCACGTGCTCTGACTGGGAATCAAGCTGATGACCTCCTGGTACATGGGTCCGACACTCAACCAGTGAGCCACACTGGCCGGGCTTTCACGCATTTTTCACAGTTTCTGCCCTTTACAAGCTTTGGCCTTTGCCCTTTAAAACGTTATCAACCCTTTCATTAGGCACTATTGTGACCCCTCCTCAGCAGGCAATTAGAGGTACAGGCCATCCGGTGGCTGCCATTGGGGAACCCAAGGACTGACTGTTCATGGAAAGGTGGGAAGTGGGTGGTTATAGCCCAGTAGCTAAGTGCTTAGACTCTTGTGTTTGACAGAACAGGGTTCAAATACTAGGTTGTCAATTCTTAGCACCAATTCTTGGACACCTTACTTAAGCAGCTTGAAGCCTTAATTTCCTCACTCTAAAAGAAAAATGATAAGCTTAGTGTAAGAATAAACTAAGTGAGTATAGGGTATGTGCCGGGTACAGTAGTACATGGCACACAACGCCAAATAAATGCTATGGCACAAACCACAAACCACAAGCAAATGAGGCAGAAAGGGTGTAAGAAAATGTGCAAAGGATATTCAGAGGAGGAAGTGCTAAAAAGCCCGTTTGAACTCTAGTAACCCTCGCTCTTCCTGAAGCCTGGCACAAGCAGGAAATCTAGTGGATGTTAGTTTTCTTTTCTCATAAAAATCAATGTAAGCTCCATCTTTGTGTCATTGTTGTCTCTCATAGGGTCTTATCCCTTGCAATTTACTGTCCCCATAGCAGCCCCAGTGAGCTTTAGATGTAGCTACGTAAGCTTGGGCCAGTGGTTTTACCTCTCTGGACCTCTGATTCCCCATCTGGATTGCTTGTGAGGATTAAATGAGTTAACGCATTTAAAGGGCTCAATAAGCACCTAGCATTTAGTAAGGGCTCAAAAAATGTTACCTACGATCATCAGCATTATTAACCGTCATCCACCCGTGGCTTTCCATCACACTGGGAATAAATTCCTGCTTCCTGGCTCTGATTTCCCGGCATGTGATAAGGCCTACCCCGTCTCATCTTGCGCTACTATCACCCTATTTCATTCTGCTCCAGCCACACTGGCCTTTTGGTTCCTTGAACATACAAATTAAATCCTTCTTGCTCAGGGCCTTTGCACTTGCTGTTCCTGCTGCTTGGAATGCTTTTCCATCTGGTCGCCCCACAGCCAGCTCCTTGTCCTTTGGGTCTCAGCTTAAATGGCACTTCACCAGGAAGGTCTTCCCTGCCTACCTAGCAGTCACCCTCCATCACATCAGCTTAGCTTATTTTCTTTATAGATCTTATTATGATTTAATATTGGTTTACTAAGTTACTGGTTAATGGAGACATTGTCCATCTCCAGAGAGCTGGGATCTGATCAGTCATTTATTCCCAGTGTCTGGAACAGTGCCTGGCACAGAGCAGGTATTGAATAAGTATTTGCTGAGTGACTGAACTGGTCTGGAGCCCTCAAAGGGCCCTGGGAGCAGGTGATACCTACACCAGCCTGGGATTCTTTTTCAAGTCCTGCACCTTGCCAGTCTCGGTTCAGCTGACTAAATGCAACCCTGGCCTGGGCTAGGGGACAACAAGGTACGGTCACTGGCCTCGATTCCAGGGACTTGCCTACTTCGCCTGCCTCTCTCCCTCACATGAGTTTCTCCTTTCTCCCAAAACTTGGCTTGAGGGAGGGAGAGGTCAGAATCCCCAGATCCCGTTGCACTTTGCACTCCTGGCTTTGACGAGGGAAGGGAGACTCCCAACACTCAAAGGGACCGGAAAAAGGCTTTTCTAGCCTCTGCTGTGCACCCAGCACAGGGATATCGCAAAACAAACAAACGAACAAAAACAGGAGAGCAAAACAGCGAGGTGCTTTGGAATCAGACAGACCTGGTTCAGGTCCAGCTTCTGCCACTTCCTAGAGCAGCGGTCAGCAAGCGCTCCCTGTAAGGGGCCAGACAGCACGCGTTCTAGGTTTTGCAGGCCCTGCGGTCTCTGTCACAGCGGCTCAACTCTGCCTTTGGAGCACGGAGCAGCTATGAACAAAGTTTAAACAGGCTGCTCACGGGATTCGGCCCACTTTCTAGAGTACATTAAAAAGTAAATCCCCTGCCCTGGCCGGTTTGGCTCAGCGGTTAGAGCGTCGGCCCGTGGACCGGAGAGTCCCGGGTTCGGTTCCCGCTGAGGGCATGTACCTTGGTTGTGGTTTGTCCCCGGCCCCGGTTGGGGTCGTGCGGGTGGCAGCCAGCCACTCGATGTGTCCCTTTCATGTCGATGTTTCTCTCTCTCTCCTTCCCACTCTATCCGAATAAAAAATGGATAAATGTCCTCGGGTGAGGATAAAAAACAAAACAGGACAAAAAAACAAGTAAATCTGCCCTGGTGGTGTGGTTCAGTTGGCTGGAGCATGTTCTAGTACATTGAAAGTTCATGGGATCAATTCTTGGTCAGGGCACACACCCAGGTTTTGGGTTTGGTCCCCTGTCGGGGTGCATATGGGAAGCATTTTCTCTCTGACATTGATGTTTGTCTCTCTCTTCCTCTCTCTAATATCAATAAACATGTCCTCGGGTGAGGATTAAAACAAAAAAAGAATAAGAATACTTTACATTAAGAAAAAAAGGTAGCCCTGGCCAGTTTGGCTCAGCAGTTGGATCGTCAACCCATGGACCAAAGAGTCTCACGTTCGATTCCAGCCAAGGGCACGTATCTCGGTTGTGATTTGTCCCCAGCACTGGTCGGGGTCGTGCAGGAGGTGACCAGTCAATATGTCCCCGTCATGTGGATGTTTCTCTCTCTCTCCCTTTCTCTCCCTCCCTCCCACTCCATCTGAAGATAAATGGAAAAATATCCTAGGGTGAGGAATTTTTTAAAAAGTAAATCTCTCTCTTTTTTTAAATTCCTCACCCATGGATATTTTTCTATTTATCATTAGATAGAGTGGGAGGGAGGGAGAGAGAGAGACAGAGAGAAACATCAATGTGATAGAGCCACATCGACTGGTTGCCTTCCGTATGACCTGACCAGGGTCGGGGCCAAACCGCAACCAAGGTACGTGCCCTTGACCGGAATCAGCCCGAGACTCAGTGGTCCGAGGGCCAAAATGGCCAGGGTAAAAGTAAATCTCTTTATGCCTTTATGCGCTCCAGGTAAATGGGGATGATCTGGTACCTGCCTACCTCTCCGGGGGGCAGGGAGATTTTAATTTAATTTTTAAGTATATAAAGTGCTGAACCTAGTACTTAGCACATTAAGGGACTCAATACATGTATCTGATTATTACTATTAACTAATTTTTTAACAACAAAAACTTTATAAATATTAATTTACTTAAACCTCATAACAACCTAAAAGATAGGTATCATCGCCCTGGCCGGTTTGGCTCAGCGGTTAAAGCGTCGGCCTGCGGTCCTGAGAGACCTGGGTTCGGTTCCCGCTAAGGGCGCGTGCCTCGGTTGCAGTTTGTCCCCGGCTCTGGTCAGTCGTGCGGGTGGCAGCCACTCGATGTGTCCCTTTCACATCGATGTTTCTCTCTCTTTCTCTCTCTGTTCCTCTCTCTCCCTCCCACTCTACCTGAACAAAAAAATGGAAAAATGTTCTCGGGTGAGGATTAAAAAAAAAAGATAGGTATCATCATCCCATTTACAGACCAGAAAACTGAGAAGAGAGGTTAGGTAGGTCAAGTCAGTGTGGTCCGGAGCCAAGCTCTTGACTTCACATGCTACTGTCTCTCTTCTTCTTCTTTTTTTTTTTTTTAAATATGTTTTTATTGATTTTTTTTAAGGGAGAGAGAGATAGAAATATCGATGTGAGAGAGAAACATCAATCTGCTGCCTCCTGTACGTCCCCCTACTGGCGATCAAGCCCACAACCCAGGCATGTGCCCGGACCAGGAATCAAACCAGGACCTCTGTTCATGGGATGACGCTTAATCCACTGAGCCACACTGGCTGGACTACTGTCTCTCTTCTTTAATGATGCCATTTCATCCTCATAGCAATCCTCGGAGACAGCTATTATGGCCCTTGTTTTGAAGATTGGGAAACGGAGATAAAGTGGGAGGAAATAACTGGCCCGAGCCAGTAAACACAGGCTCCACTGACCGCAGGATATCAAGTTGGATTTCTGCCCAAGAAGTCAAGCCTGGCTCCCCACTCCCTCTCCCTGTCTCCAGCTGTGTTTTCTTTGGACTTCTGCGTGGCTTGGAGAAGCTGCGTCAGCCCATCTCCCCTCCTGACCCTTCTCCCACCTCCAACGCCCACCAAGCTATCCCTCAGGAGGTGACCCTACCCTCTCACTCTGCCTGCACCCATGAGCACGGCAGTGCACGTGCCCGTGTTGGTCAGCATGGCTGAGCCTGGGAACACGTGACGGGGGATCCAGTTAGAACGAGGGCAGGTGTGTGTGTGGGGGGAGGGGCAGAGGTCAGACCAAGAGACCTTGATTTCATCTCCCAAACAGGCAGAATAACCACCTGTTTCCAGAAAGCAGCTGGTCAGAACGTCCCCCATGGGGGGCAGACGTTTACCAAACGGAGAGCAGGGACAGAAAGGGCCAAGGCACTCTGAGTTCGTGCGGAGGTGTCGACAGCTTTCTGTGGCTTCTAAACTTTGCAGACCAGGTCCTTTTTCTGTCGAAGGAGATGGCCACCTGGTCCCTGAAGGCCCTTCCGGGTCTGAAACTCAGGAACTCCAATGCTTCTACCAGGGCGTCACTTCCCCATCTCCTGGATCCTTTCCAAGCCCTGTCCCTGGCACCTCCACCACTCAGCTCCGAAGTGCCCTTCAGCCGCTCACCCTTCCGGGTTTCTTTCTCCTTTGATTTCTTCACCCTCCAACTCCCAAGTTTCTGTGCCTCTTGCAGCCTGCTAGCAGACTGACTCATGGGGCCTCCTCCTCGACGGTCCTCTAAGCCTTCTGTCCTTGTTTTTATGAGTCGTCACTCAGCATGGGGCTCCCAGCCTCTGATTATTTTGAGGAAGGGGTGGAGGACCTGTAGCGATGCTATCTACAGATATCATAAGCCGGTAATTCAATTTCAAAGTAACGGGAAAGTGTCTGTTTCTTCCAGACAAGAGGTAGTGACTTTTCCTTTTGTTAATAAAAACAGGCCACCGCCTTCAGCCTAAGCTTGTCTCTTTCTTGGCCGGGCCTTCCTAAAGGTTGCAAGAAGCACACAACACATTCCAGCATCTTGAAATCTTTTTTGAGGTGCTCTAATACTACATACAGACTGACATAAACAGGCTCTGGTCTGACAAGGATCGCCATCCCCCCAGCCGGGAATCATAAGACAGTACAGCCCTCCAGCTTACCTCCTGTCTTCACCCAGCCAGATCCAGCCTTTACCGGGTACCCCCACCTCACCCCCCAGAGCCAATTCTGCTTCTCTCTGTCTTCTCCATCTCAGATTACGGGACCATCCTTCACCCAGATGCTCAAGTCAAAAGCGCAGGAGTCAAGATTGACTCCTTTTTTCTTTCTACCCCATGTCAGCAAATAATTGTGTCTCCAACTCCAAAAGATGTCCTGTGTCTAGCCTTTCCCCTCCATTTGTACCAACACTAGTCCAAGCCATTTTCATCTTTTACCTGGACAACTTGCCCCATCTGCCTGCCTCACTATTGCCCCTATAGGTCTAGACTTTCTGCACTAACCAAAGTTATATATTTATTTGTTTATTTAATTTTTTTTCATCCTCACTGGAAGATATTTTTTCCATTGATTTTTAGAGTGAAAGGGAGTGGGGGGAGAGAGAGAAACATCAGTGTGAGAGAAACATATTGATTGGTTGTCTCCTGCACGCACCCCAGCAGGGGCCACGGATCAAATCTGCAACCCACGTACGTGCCCTTGACTGGGAATCAAACCCAAGGTCCTTCAGTCTGTGAGTCGACACTCTAACCATGGAGCATAACTAGCCAGGGCCCAAAGCCATCTTTAAAAAATAGAAATCATGCCCTGGCCAGTTTGGCTCAGCGGTTAGAGCGTCCGCCTGCGGTCCGGAGAGACCCGGGTTCGGTTCCCGCTAAGGGCATGTACTTCGGTTGCAGTTTGTCCCCGGCCCTGGTTGGTCGTGCGGGTGGCAGCCACTCGATGTGTCCCTTCACGTCGATGTTTCTCTCTCTCTCTCCCTTACTCTCTCTCCCTCCCACTCTATCTGTACAAAAAATGGAAAAATATCCTCGGGTGAGGATAAAAAAAAAATAGAAATCATAGCATTTTACTACCCTGCTCAAAACCTCCATTGCCCCCTCCCCCGACTGCACACAAAATAAAACCTGGCCTGTGGCCGTGATCACTGAAGAGTCCAGCTCCTTCCTCTTTACTACTCCATCTTCCCATACTGTTTGGAAAACACCAAACTCTCTCAACCTCGAGCTTTGCATGAACTCTTCCCTCTACCAGATACATCTTTGCAGAGATCTTTGCATTGTTAGCTTCCTTCATTCACTCAGATCTCTACTTAAATGTCACCACCACTGAGAGGCCCCCACCATCGTCACCTGTCATTCTGTTTAATTCTGTAGTGTCTGTTTCTTCTAGACTGTAAGCTCCATGGAGGTGGGGGCCTGACACTTACTCATGGCTGTATTCCCAGTGCCCAGCACAGGGTCTGGTACATGGGACCTGGGTGGTTATTATTATCTGCAGACTCTTTGGAAGGAAGAGTGTATCCCAGACTGTGCGGCCCTGGCTTAATTATGCCCCTGAGCCTCTAGGAGCCCTATAGTTCCTGCTGGCACCGCCCATCTCCTTGCATTTCGCTGGGGGTTATCTGCAGCTGGTCTGCAGCCAGGAATGTCATACTTTCCTAATCTCTTCAGGAGCCTGAACAATCCTAAAGTCCTGGAAGGTACCCTACCCGCTCAGGACCTCAGCTGGCTGTGCAGAAGTCAGGACTGCCTGCCACAATGCCAGGCCCCTTCCACTGACCGGCTGGTCAGCTCTGGGACATCTTGTTTTCCACCCCCAAGCCCAGATGCTTCCTAGTGTGGGCGGGGCCGCTGGCCAGCTTGAGCTCCCCCTCAGTGGCCCTGAGGACAGAAATCAGACCTAAGATTAGGTCAGTGGTTCTCAACCCTTCAGCACATGAGCAGATTTTAGGCAGGAAGGTTTGGGCTTTGTTCTGTCATGTTTTTGTTTTGTTTTTTTAATCCTCACCCGAGGATATTTTTCCATTTTTTTGTACAGATAGAGTGGGAGGGAGAGAGAGGAAGAGAGAGAGAGTGAGAGAAACATCGACGTGAAGGGACACATCGAGTGGCTGCCACCCGCACGACCAATCAGGGCTGGGGACAAACTGCAACCGAAGTACGTGCCCTTAGCGGGAACCGAACCCGGGTCTCTCCGGACCGCAGGCCGACGCTCTAACCGCTGAGCCAAACTGGCCAGGGCTGTTCTGTCATGTTTTGAATGCCTATGCCTGGACCCCAAACTCCAAGATTCTGGTTTAATTGATTTGGGGTGGAGCCCGAGGAACTTTAGAAATTTCCTCGGTAGGATATACTAAAAAAGACCGACAATAACAAGTATTGGCAAGGCCCCTCATACTTTACTGCTAGGAATGTTCCAATAGTGCAGTGGCTTTGGAAAACATTTGGCAGTTCCTTATGAAGTTAAACAGAAATTTATTTTACATCAGTTCTGCTCCGAGATCCCAATAAGGGGCCTGTATCATCCACCCAACAAAAAGGAAAATATATGCTCACACAGATATTTGTACATGACTGTTCATAGCAGCTTTATTCATAATAGTGCAAACAATCTGAATTTCCATCAGCTGATAAAGAAAAGGTGGTCTATCTATACAATGGAATACTGTTCAGCAATGAAAAAGAATGAACTTTTGATACGTGTTATATACCGCATGTATGAATCTCAAATACATTATGCAAAATAAAAGAAGCAAGACATAAAGACTACATCTTGTATGATCTCATTCATATGAAAGGTCTGAAAAAGGCAACTCTATAAAAACAGAAATCAGATTAGTGGTTAACCTGGGGCAGGGGATGCAGAGAGGGGTTGACTGCAGTCTCAAGAGATCCATTGGGGTGATGGACATGTCCTAAAATAGCTGTGGTGATGGTTGCACAATTGCGTACATTTACTCAAAATCACCGAATTATCTATTCAAAATAGTGACTCTAGTGGTATGTAAATTACACCCCGATAAAGCTGTTAAAAAGGTTTTTCCCAGTCAGGGTTGAGATCTCTGGGTTAAAAGCCAAGTGTCCTAGGAACCCCTGAAGTGGGACCCAAGCTCAGTTGGTATCCTCCCTCCCACCCCACTAGGGCTCTAGGTCAAAATTTCCTCTGATCTCAGAATTTCAGGAATCTGCCAGCTATCACCCTGGCTCATTTTTGGAGAAGTCTGAAATTTAATTCTGCTGACTCAGCTCACATGGGAGTAAACATCCTGGCTCTTGACCACTATGCCCCAAATAGAAAAATGGGCATCAGAGGGAATGGGTGGGATGACGGTGGGGACCATCACAGGTGCCCCCACCCCATCCTGAGCTATCCCAAACACCAGCTGGGGAGGCTGAGCGCTAACCCAGAACAGAAACTGAATTTGGGTTCAAAGACCCTGGTTCCACCTGCACCTCCCCGGGTCCCTGGCTGTGCTCAGGATGACTCATCCGCCCAACATGCTATACCTTCCACACCTCCAGGATTTGGCACAGCTTTTCCTTCCCCTTCTGCCCACCTGGAAATCCTCTTCTTCCATCGAGATTCAGCTCGGGGTCATCTCTTCTGAAGTCTCCTCTTTTGCATGCCCACCCCCTGGACATCCCAACACAGCCCTGATCTCCCTGCAGCCAGGGTTTCTTGTATGTGTCTGCCTCTTCCACTCCTCTGTGGGCTCCCTGAGGGCAGAGCCTGCCTCGTGTAGTGCTGGTTCGAGGACAAGCCCCAGCACACATGGGGCCCAGCCGAGTGAGGAAGTGGAAGGGAGCCTGACACCACTTCAGACTGCCAGGGACGGGAAGACCAGGGGAGACGCCCCATTCCCCTAATCTATTCCTGGCCTAAATGGCTTCTCTCATGTGGCCCAGAGTGGCCAAAGAGCCACTCCCTTTGGAAACCACAGTTTGGGATGGAAGCCTCCCTTCCACAGCCTTCCTGGAGCCAGGCCCACTCCCCTTGGACACTGCCTTAGTGTTATTTAAACGGCAGAGCAGGGCCTAGTGGTAGCTCAGGCCTGGCCTGGCCGGGGGCAGCCTGGGACAGGGTCACGCTGGAGCCTCCCTTCCAAACTGCCAGGACTTCAGGGGTTGAAATGTGTGGTTCCCACTCAGCTGCTTCTTGCTGTGGTGGGGAAGAACAAGGGGGTTAGGGTATGTGGTGACCTCAGCCGGTGTATTTATATTGCTGCTTTAACACGGAGACTGCGCTTTGTCCTGCATTGAAGCTTCTCTGGAGAAGCCCTGCTTAGCCCAGCCACCTCTCCCAACCCAGCCCTGCTGTCCAGAGATGCTTCTTAGTCCAGAAAAGTTGATGGTGCACTTGAATGCCCAGGGTCTTTGCTTGACCTGCTCATCCGCATCTCGGGAGTGGAGGTCACAGGCTGCTGACCTGGACTCTGCCACAATGGGCAGCTCATGCTTTTCTTGGCATCCCAAAGGGTGCTGCCTTGGTGTTCCCATCACAGAAACCAGAGCCTGAAATAGAAGCGGGGATACCCGAAAAAGTCACCCAGACTTCAATCCAGTGTGGTCTGCCCACAGTCAACAAATATTTAGAGTGTCAGGCACGGCACTGGGCGGTGGGCCACAGGGGAGAACAAGCCCTGGCCCTGCCCTTAAGCTGTCACAGCCTAATGGATGAAGAAAATAGACAGAGCCCTGGCCCGTGTGGCTCATGTGGTTGGAGTGTTGTCCCATGCACCAAAGGGTCACAGCTTCGATTCCCAGTCAGGGCACATACCTGATTGGGGCACATACTAGAGGCAACCAATTGATGTTACTCTCTCACATCAATGTTTCTCTCTCTCTCTCTCAAAAAGAAAAAGAGAGAGAAGGAGAGAGAGAGAGAAAATGGACAAGACACTGAGCACAGGCTGATATGGAAATACAGAAAAGGGGATCTGACCTAGCCTTGAAGGAGGTGAGTTCAGGAAAGGCTGCCTGGTAGGGGTGACATCTAAGCTAAGACTTGAAGGCTGAATTAGGCAGAGGGGAGAAAGAATGAGAGTAAATAGTATATGCAAAGACCCAGGATCAAGAGACGACTTGGTATACCTAAGTAGTTCAAGATGGCTGGGACTGGGTGAAGAAGAGATGATTTGAAGGTCCAGGTCGTGAATAACATGAATTATATGAAGTGTTTGGCATAGTCCATGGCAAACGTTCTGCCTTGGTACCTCTCTTTATAATCATGGGTTTGTGAGCCAAGTTAAGGGTTTTGGGACTTTATCCTGCAGAAAATGGTGAGACATTCAGGGGTTTTAAGCCCACGGTGCCTTGATCAGATTTACAATATGAACAGACTTAAAGAGAACCCTGTGACTGCAGGGTGGATTATGGACTAGGAAAGAAGGCCAGAGGACCAAAAGACCAGTTTGGAGACTACTATAATAATTCAGAAAAGGGATATAGGGTAGCTTCAAATATTCCCCATACATTAGAAGACAGAATACAGCAATGCAAATGAACTATAGCTACACACAACAACATGTATGGGTCTTGTAAGTGCAATGTTGAGCAAAAGAAGGCACAAAATAGGACTGTATAATCTCATTTATATCAAGTTAAGGAACAGGCAAACAAAACTGTAGTATTCTTACCCTGGCCAGTTTGGCTCAGTGGTTGGAGTGTCAGCCTGCGGACCAGAGTCCTGGGTTTGGTTCCCGCTAGGGGCACGTACCAAAAAACAAACAAAAAAACTGTAGTGTTCATGGGATGCACACTTAGGTGGTAAAATTATAAAAGCAAGAAAGTGATCATCACAAAAGTAGTGGGGAGAGTGATTGCCCCATTGGGGAATTCTGCTTGACAACAACTTGAGCTGAGTTGTTTTCCCAGGTGTTCACTTTGTGGCAGACCCATTAAGTTTTACATTTCTATTTAGTGCACATTTCTGTATGTGTGCTATTCTTTTTGTAGGCCATTTATTGATTTAGGTGGGGGGAGGGGGAGAAAAACATCAATCAGTTGCCTCCCTCAGGCACCCACCTGGAATCAAACCCCAGGACCTTTCGGTGTACCGGACAGCGCGCCAACCACCTGAGCCACACTGGCCAGGGCTGTATTATATGCTATTCTTTTTAAAAAATTGATTTTTAGAGAAAGACTGAGAGGGAGAGAGAAACATCGGTGTGAGAATGGAAATATGATTGGCTGCCTCCTGCTGGCCCTCAATTGGGGATGGAACCTGTAGTCTGGGTATGTGCTCCGACTAGTAATCAAACCCTCCACCTATGGTTAGTGTGTGGGACAACACTCCAACCTAGCCACACCGGTCAGGGTATTTCTTGACTTTTTGATAGAGAACCTTAGTTCTTAATTACTATGCATAGTACTGCCTCCAGTTTTGACATTCCCAGTCCCACAAAGCTGCATGGGGCCAGGCATAATGGACACCAGAGATGCTGCCCAGGTTGTTTCTGCAGCCTCTGGTTCCACACAGGAAGCTCAGTAGCAGGTGGCAATTTTGTCTCCCTCTCAAGCTACCACTGCCAAGTCAGCTCATGTGGGAGGCCAGAGGTGCAGCTAGAAGTCTGCGGGCCTCTCCCAAAGAAATCTGCATGGAGCTGGGCATGGGGCACCTAGCAACTGCTGGTCCTCTGCTGGGCTAACTTTTGTGGCTGGTTTGAGGTCTGTGAGGACTTGCACTGCAACTAGTGGCCACAGATGTCACTGTTGGAAGGCCCCTCAGATGCACTTAGTTTATAATTTCACAACTTTGCCAAAGCCATTTTTTCACAGTGTAAAATCTTTATGTATTTTGAATTAGCCAGCTGGAACGCGCACATCTTTATTGTGTCTCCCACAACTGTTCTTCTACTCAAGAGCACTTATAACCCGTGCAGCCTCGGAGAAGGTTCGATTTGCACGCAGCCTGGCTATGAAAAATTGCTGTAAAACACTCTGGTCAGAGGCCCCGAGAGGGCAAGCAACTGGCTCGAAGTGGCAGAGCGGCGCGGGGGCTAGGACCCGCACCCACGTTCCGTTCCCAGCCTACGTCACCAGGACTCCGCCCTCGGAGCCCAGCCCCCGCAGGTTTCAAACCCGCCCGCGCCCCCTGGTGCGCACACTCAGTCCGACCTTGCTGGCGTACCGCCCACCCAGTTCCTTTGGCCCCAGCGGGTGTGCTGGCGTGGGAAACTGAGGCAGGGAGACTGCTTGTGAATTCGTTCCTTCCTCAGTCCACACCCCAGGGCCCACAAAGCTGCCTCCTCCCCCTGACACGCATGGAAGAGCAGGGAAAGACGGGAGAAAGGGGAGGGGGCCAAAAGCAAGCAGGGTCTGAGGACCCGGCCGGTCCTGCCACACTCAAGATGGCGACCGGCAGCGGCGAGGTCCCTCAGAGGCGGTACCAGCGCATGCGCAGCGCGAAGTCCCGGCCCGGGACACAAGATGGCGGGAGCGGCGCTGGGGAGGGCGAGGCGGAGGCGGCAAAACGGGCAGCCGAGCAAAACGTGTAGCCGCATCCCCTCGAGTCCGCTTCAGGCAGGTAAGAGCCCCAGGAAGCCATGGTCCCGCTGCGAGCCGTGCCAGGATCCGGGAGTCCGAAGCCGAGCGGCAGCGGCCTCCGACGCTTTCCACTCGGGGCCACCGCTTGCTTCGTCTGTCGCCGCCGCCGCCGCCATCTTAGGCCTGCGAGTGGTCGGCCGGGCCGGTGGCTTGGGTGAGGGAGGTGGGCCTGGAGAGCGCGGGCGGAGCGGCCTCTAGGGCCCCTCCGCTGCCGCCGCCGCCACCGCCTTTGTGTCGGGCTCCGACTCTGAGTCGCCTGAGCCCGGGGGCGGGAGCGCGCGGCGGGGCGGGGGGCGGAGCCCGGGAGATGGGCCGGCGCGCGCGCGCCAAACAGCCCGCCCCCGCTGGGGTGGGGGAGTGGGGAAGGTGTGCGCGCGCTGGGGGTCGCTCCTCCTTCGCGCGCCCCCCGCACCTGCGCACTTTGCAAGTCCTTTGACTCCGCCCTACTGGGTTGGAGAATTCTGATTGGTGTGTTACTGAGATGATCCCGCCCCATCTCTCTCCAATCCTGGAATCAGACTCTACGTTATGGTGGGTTCCTTTGGTTACGCAGGTACAATTGTTTATCCTTAAACTGCTTGGCTGTCAAACTGCGGTATGCTGGGGGCCAGCGAGCTACGAATAAATAAAAACGTTATTTTAATAATAGCACTTATCTCTTACTGAGAATGTACAACATGCTAGACTCTACGTAGAGACCATAGAGGTTGAGTGTGGCTTATAAATCGAAAGGTGGCAGAAGGGTCTGGAACGTGGGTCTGCCCAAACCCGGCTGGTACTTTGGTCAACGACCTGCTGCATCCAAATCAGCCGGGACATTAAAAAATATTTCATTGTGAAAAATTGATGGTTTGAAATGGTATAAAGCATAAAAGCTGGTCATTCCATCTTTCAGTTCCACGCTTGAGGTTCATTTGAAAAATACAAATTCTTGCCCGGCTGGTGTGGCTCAGTGGTTGAGCATTGACCCATGCACCAAGAGGTCGCTGGTTTGATTTCGGGTCGGGGCACATGCTCAGGTTGTGGGCCACATCTGTGGGGGACATGCAGGAGGTGGACAATCGATGTTCTCTGTCATCATGTTTCTATCTCTCTCCCTCTCCCTTCTTTCTCTAAAATCAATAAAGAAAAAATAAATAAATAAAAAATACAGATTCTTGTGTACATCCCCTCCCCATTTCTGACTCCTAAGATGTGGAGTGAGGGACGTGAAGAGCCCCCTGATGGTTCTGATGCATAACCGGTTTTGGAAACACTGCAGTGTCCCCATTTGGCATCATGAAGCTGTGCTGCTGTGCCTCCTCTGCATCGTTAATCTAACTGGTGCATCAATATTACACAGTATTTCTTGGGGAAAATAGTTTTCAATAAAGATGAACATGCTGTGTTATATAATATATTTGCATGTGTGTGTTTTTTTAAAGCCCTCATACAAAGAAGTGTGTTTTTCACCCACTGTGGGTGGCTTTGGACTTCCCTCTGATCTATGATATGTATGGTTGCTCATTTTTTCTCGTCTTAGGGATACTTTGGTTGACAGGATGAGCTATACAATTTGTAGGGGTCCAGTATGCAAAATGAAAATGTGGGCCCCTTGTTAAAATTTTTTTAAAAATTTAAAATTTCAAGAGTGACAGCAGAACATTAAATTAGGCTCAGGGCCCTCCTTAACATGGAGCTCTGTGCAACTGCAGGCTGCAAGTCTGGGAGGGTGAACCTGTTGGTTGAAAAGTACCATTTCATCCCCCAAGCCCCCAGCTGTCCCATAGTGTGTCCTGCCCTGTCCTGGGGGCTTCCAATTTGCTCTTCATCATTGCCCATTTTGCTGTTGTGCCTGCTTTGCAGTGTTCCACAGGTCTGTGATTCTTTGCTTCTATTTGCTCTGCAGTTGCTGATGCAAGGAATTCCCTGGGGCCCCGTTCACTCCACTGCTGACCAGCCCACCCACGTGCTGAGTCTTTCTGCAGGCCTCCCCCCTGCCTCTGTGGGACACTGTGACGTGGGTCTATCCGGCTGGAGAAGAAAACCCTCTCATGCTAGCATTGCAGACTCCGGAGGGTGAGAAAAAGAGGGACCTTGTTCAGCCTTGAGACCTGTGGGCTCAGCCCCAAGGCACCAGGAACCATTCTTCCTCAGAGAACCAAGGCAGCTACAGCTTTTTCTCCCCTTGGTCAGTGATTCCAAACCTTTTTGTTATCATGGCCCCTTTTTGTTGTATGTATGTCCTTGCATTTTATTTGCCAAACTGTACCAATGAAGTAACCATTCACTTTTCCCTTTCCAAATTAACAAAGATGTCTACAACTGAGTGTACAATAAAATCAGTGTCCCAATGATTCCTATGATGTTGTTAACAGCCAATCAGAGTTTCTGATCAGCATGAGATAATCAGTGTGACCATAATGATAAAATTTCAGCAAGCAAAGATAACTGACGTTTAAATGTGCCTTTGTGGTCTTTTGATGGGTAAGCGTTTGGTTTCTTTTGGGTATTTTGACATAGTGAAAACACCATTAGGATCACCATTCTGGTGACAGTTGGCCACCTAGGAGTCGAACAGTCAGGCTGGGAGCTACTTCGTTTATTGAGACATATGCTGGGTGTGTTTTGTGTGGGGTAGTAGGTAGTACACATCTGAAGGAGCTGACCTCCTTCCTGGTATTTAAATAAAATTTTATCTGGAGATTATGAAGGACTGAATTCAATATTCCTTTTTAGTTCCACTGGTTCTTTTAGCAACAGGTTGCTTCCTGCTTCCTGCCCTGTAGTGTAAAATGAAGCATCCAATTAGATGCCATGTCCCTTCCCGGGCTATGCTTTGTGCCAATTAGATTTTATTGGATAAGAGCAGGAAAGAGGAGTTACAATTCCTTCTTGTGGGAATAGCTCTCAAGGGCAGACCCTGTTTGGTCTTGTCTGTCACTTGATGCTTTGTAAATATTTGCAGAATAAACAGAGTTCCTGTTGGGTCCAGGTACCCTGTTGAGCACTCTGGAGAGAGTTAAACTAGACCCAATTCCTAGTCCTAGTGGGGGAAAAATCCAGTTGATAAACCACAATGTAGATGTTCATGGCCCTGAGGAGGGACTCTGACCACCTTGCTTGGGGAGGGGAGTCAAGGAAGGCTTGAACCTAGCGGCAGGCGCAGCAGAGAATTGGGGAAAGAGCACTTCAGGCAAAAGGAACAACAGGAATGCACCCATTTTACAGTTGAGAGAACTGCACCTTAGATCCCAGGACTCTTTCTGTGGCACCATGCTGGCCCTCCAGGGCAGGACTGGCTCCTTTCTCCACATCTGCAAGTGGTCACTGGGACCCTCTACGTTGTAATTGCTGGGTGGTGGGTGGAAGTGACCTCCATGCCCTGCTGGCCCTGACACCCTTTGGTCCTCTGTGTGGCAGGTCCGGTGTGGGTGCTGAGATGGCCAATGAGAATCATGGCAGCCCCCGGGAGGAAGCGTCCTTGCTGAGTCACTCCCCAGGCACCTCCAATCAGAGCCAGCCCTGTTCTCCAAAGCCCATCTGCCTGGTGCAAGACCTCCCAGGTACTGGCAAGGGGCAATGGCAGGGTGGCGGGGTCAGAAGGGTGCCCTGAGAGGAGCCCTGACCCAGGCTGGGTTCCACGCTTGTTTGCAGAGGAGCTGGTGCATGCGGGCTGGGAGAAGTGCTGGAGCAGGAGGGAGAACCGTCCCTACTACTTTAACAGATTCACCAACCAGTCCCTGTGGGAGATGCCTGTGCTGGGCCAGCATGACGTTATTGTAAGTTCCAGCTTGGGGCAGGGGTCTCAGAGCAGCCTCTGGCATCTGGGTCTTCCCCTAATGTACCCTGAACGGCTATTGTCTGCCTAGTCCTGGGGATACTATGACAGAAGGACAGACACAGTTGCCGTCATGGAACCTGGACTCATATAGGTTGACTGGCATGTAGACAGATAATTAGTATAGTGTGTGATACTGAACTTGCACTACATGTTGGATACTGTGCTTAGGACACAGTTGTGAACAAGATAGACAGGGTCCTGCCCTTGCACTCTCAGGGGGCACATGATCTACTGGAGGGAACTAGTAGGATTACAGTGTGGCACTTGCATGAAGGAGGGTGTTCAAGTACGGGGAGGTGGGGGAGTGTTCTGAAAGCTTCTCTGAATTAGTGGTTAAGATGAGAAGGTTGCAATGGAAAGTGGTAAGGGGAGAGCAAGCATAGTCTAGAAATTGCAGTGTAATTGTGGTAGGGGAGGTATGGGCGATCTGGTGGGAGTGTGGACTTCTGGATCTCTGTCACTTGGGGCAGAGTTTCTTTTCTTGGGAACAGTCAAGCCAGTTGGCATGCTCATTTTGCAGAGGAAGTCACTGAGGCTCCGAGAAGTGAAATGACTGGCCCAAGACCTCACAGCCAGTAAGAGGCAGAACAAGACTTGTACCTGATATGATTTCAGGGCCCCACTGCCCACCATCAAATTCATACTCTCGGTGTTACCAAAGGAGTTCCATCCACAGGGCTTTACTTAAAAAAAAAGTGTATCTTGAGTTTTTCCTTCATTCCTGGCTTTCATTCTGGTTCTTAAGGAAAATAAACAAACGTATTGAGTGCTGACCTTATGCCAAATACCACATTAAGCTGGTCATATTCATTGACTTGTTGAATCATCTCAATGGCGAGGTACCATGGCCATTTTGAAGGTGAGGGAATTAGAAAGGGAAGTAACCTCCAAAGTCACACAGTTGCAAGTAGCAGGTAGGAATGGAGCGCAGTGTTCTTTCTGCATCCCAGCCCCTCTGTTCTTGTCCAAGTAGGAGCAGGGGGCGGGGGCATCAGCATTCTGCAGTTCTGGGATTCCTAAGCTGCTGGCTCTGGTTGCAACTCTGCTGGTCTCCCTCCTCCAGTCTGACCCTTTGGGGCTGAATGTGACTCCACTGCCCCAAGACTCAAGCTTGGTGGAAACCCCTCCGGCTGAGAACAAGCCCCGAAAGCGGCAGCTCTCGGAGGAGCAGCCAAGCGGCAATGGTGTGAAGAAACCCAAAGTGAGTGTCTGAGGCTCTCTAGTAGGCAGCTAGCAGGTTCTCTGCAGGGGCTGGGCATTGGCAGGTTAGTCAGGAGGGGCCCGGGGCACAGCTCCCCAGATGCACATTGCACTGGAGCCGTTGGCCAATTCTCCTAACTTGATGCCTTTGACTGTTTTGCTCCAGATCGAAATCCCTGTGACACCCACAGGTCCATCGGTGCCCAGCTCCCCCAGTGTCCCAGGAACCCCAACACTGAAGATTTGGGGGACGTCCCCTGAAGATAAACAGCAGGCAGCTCTCCTCCGACCCACTGAGTGAGTCCCTGCTGATTGGCTTGAGGGCACCCTGCCTGGGACTGAGGGTGTGGTGATGGGCAGGGTGCCCCTCCTCCCTTTTCTCCACTTTCTTCATTGCTTCTCTCCGTGCTCCAAGGGTGTACTGGGATCTTGATATCCAGACCAACGCTGTCATCAAGCACCGGGGCCCTTCAGAGGTGCTGCCCCCGCATCCTGAGGTGGAGCTGCTCCGCTCCCAGCTCATCCTGAAGCTCCGGCAGCACTACCGGGAGCTGTGCCAGCAGCGAGAGGGTAACTGTCTCCTGGGCCTCGGTCTCCTTTGTTCTCATGCAGGAGCCGAGGTCAGCCAGCTGGGCTTGGGGATGGCACCCTGGAGCCCAGTGGTTGAGCACGCGCTGTCGAGGACAGGCCTGGTGGAGTCGCAGCTCCACTAAGCGCTGGCTCTGTGACCTTGGGCTCATCACTTAGCCTTTCTGCATGTGGGTTTCATCATCTGTAAGATAGGGACAATAACAGTGCCTCCATAAAGGGTGGCCAACATCAGTAACAAAACCGAAACAATGAACACTTTCAGAGTGCTTACTATTTGCCAAGCACTGTTAGAAGGCTTTTTAGGTATCTGTAGAAGTATTTAAAAATGACAGTACCTGTACCTCACAGTATTACGGCAAGAAGTGGGATGAAAAGTGCTCAATGAATGGTAGCTTTATTTAATTAGTAAATAAAACTTCTTAAGTTTGCTGAAATATAGAATACCTCCTCTTCTTACTCTATATAACACTTACTAAACATACTCTATAAAATAGTGATTCTCAGAAGGTACTTTGGAAAATGTTGCTTAGAATAGAGGCTTCTGATGTAACGGGTCATGTCTTGTTTCCTGTTGCACCTCCAATGCCCTCATGATACCTCCCGTGTTCTGGGCTATGTGGAGTCTGACTAAATTCAGACCGTCATTAGCTTTCCTGTTCTGCAGGCATTGAGCCCCCTCGGGAATCTTTCAATCGCTGGATGTTGGAACGCAAGGTCGTGGACAAAGGCTCTGACCCAATGTTGCCAAGCAACTGTGAACCGGTGGTATCGCCTTCCATGTTTCGTGAAATCATGAATGACATTCCCATCAGGTATAGCCCCAGAGCTGAGGCTGACCCAGGGCCATTTAGTTTGTGCCCAGTTCTGTACAGAAGGGCTCTAACTCTGTCCGCTCTCTAACCTAGGTTATCCCGAATCAAGTTCCGGGAGGAAGCCAAGCGCCTGCTTTTTAAATATGCAGAGGCTGCGAGGCGGCTTATCGAGTCCAGGTTTGGCTGTCTCTTCTGCCCCCAGCAGGGTGGGTCTGTGGTGGAGGTGCGGGTTTCATAGGCCACTGGCTCACACTCCCAAAGGCAGAAGAAAGGCTGTGATGTAAGCCTAGGGGGTTGATGTCCGAATGCCAGTGGAAGTGGGATGGGAGGAGTAAGGAGCGTGGAGCAGACACTTAACTGTTGGCCCCCCTATGTGCCCTCTGGCAGGAGTGCATCCCCTGACAGCAGGAAGGTGGTCAAGTGGAACGTGGAGGACACCTTCAGCTGGCTGCGGAAGGACCACTCAGCCTCCAAGGAGGACTATATGGTGAGTGGCCCTGGATAAGGTCAATGGAAAGGCTCTGTGGCCACTTCCTCCCAGAAGCCCACTCTGCTTGCCCAGGCTAGGCAGGGCCCTACAGCAACCTGTTCTTGTGCAAAACAGCAGACCTTTGACGCTCATCAGCTCCCAAACTCACGTAAATGGAGATGTCAACTAGGCTCCTGGCTTTCTCCCGAAGGACATTTCTAGTAAGGTTCTTAATGGAATCCTGTGCTTGGCCCCACATTATCAGAAGCGGCCTCTTAAACTTAATGAACAATCAAGATCTCTTGAGTAGATGTTTGGAAATAGTTTAACAGACTGTCCTTTCTTGGGTGTGTGTGCTCATATTATATTTAAGAGCTACCACAAGATTCAGGGGGTTTTTTTGGGGACATGCCCCTAGCAGGAACCGAATCAGGGAGGCTCTGGTCCACAGGCCGACGCTCCAACCGCTGAGCCAAACCGACCAGGGCAAGATTCAGTTTTTAATTCCCTACTTTAACGTGTCCAAAACAGTTTTTTTCTGGCCCAAACCCATCACTTTTTAAATTCTCCATTAGCACTAGCAATGGGCTTTCTTTTCAGGACCATTTTTCACAAGAGACAAGGTTTCGCACTTCACGATAGTAACTGTGTACTTGACACGTAGAGATTGACAAAGGTAGGTGTATGCTCACTAGCCAGAGTGACTCATTTTCACTCATCACTTTCACATGTGTAATTTGCAAAATTAAAAATGCCTAGTTATTCTTGCAAGTCGCTAAAAGCTCAAATTTTAAATCTGCAATAGTCAAGAAAGGACCCGATTTTATAATGGTCTCTCTCCCCAGCAAGTATCATTGGATCTGGCACAATGTACTCCAACATTAAGTGATGGCATTTATTGGATACTTATTGTATGCCAGGGGCTTGTTAAGCCCTTAACAGGAATGATCATATTTAATATTCTAACTACAGCCCGGCCAGTGTGGCTCACTGGTTGAGCATCGACCCATACACCAAGAGCTCGCCAGTTTGATTCCCAGTCAGGGCACATGCCCAGGTTTTGGGCCCAGTTCCCAGTGGGGGGCATGCAGGAGGCGGCCAATTGATGTTCTCTCTCATCACTGTTTCTATCACTCTCTCTCCTTTCCTCTCTAAAATCAATAAAGAAAACATATATTAAAAAAATATTCTAACTACCTTGTCAGGTAAGTATTTCATGTACTCTTAATAGTTGAGGAATAAGATTCAGAGACACCAAGGGATTTGTCCAGGTGACACAGCTAGTAAGTCGCAGAGCCTGTCTCAAAATGCAGAGTGTTGCACTTCCGTAGCCCCCTCCTGCCTGCCAGCCCAGTAGAGCCCTGTCTCCTCCAGGATCGCTTGGAGCATCTGCGGAAACAGTGTGGCCCCCATGTCTCGGCCGCAGCCAAGGACTCCGTGGAGGGCATCTGCAGTAAGATCTACCACATCTCCCTGGAGTACGTCAAACGGATCCGAGAGAAGCACCTTGCCATCCTCAAGGAAAACAACATCTCAGGTAGGGAGCCAGCTATGATGCCATCAACTTATGTCCTAGGTCCTGATTGAAGAGACAGATGAGACAGCCTCAAGGCACAGGCTGGTTTGGGGAGGCCCGTTCCTCCCAGCAGTGTCTGGGACATGATCTGCTGTGTCCTTTGGCCAGTGGTCTCAGTACTCCTCTAGGAAACAGGGACAAGTGATGAGAGAAGGTGAGGGAGAAAGACAGGTAGGGGGTAAGTAGTTGGACCTTTGTTTACATCCATTCTCTGTAAGCCTGTTTCTTCAAACTGAGGTAGGATACCTGGCCAAAAGGATCATGTGAGGATTCAGTGGTAATTTAAAGTGGTTGGCCCCAAAAGATCTGAGTGAGGTATTGTAACTGTTGTGTGAAGGTAATCTACTTCTGCATGGTATCTAAGCCTGCTTGCCTGCCAGGCCCAGGGCATGGCACACTGGGGTCTGCGTCAGTACAGAGCACACTAGTTCTTGCCCCTGCTAATCACTTGGCCGTGTTCTTTGTTACCAAACTGTTGGAGTTGTATATACTCCTCCGCAGGATGGGATATACCTCCCTTGGTTACTGGGATGAGGTGTGAAGCCCCTGGCACACTGTGGGCACTGAGGCTGTCCAGGGTGAGTACTGGCAAATAGGGGGCAGGGCAGCCACTCACTGTTCTCCCTGTCCACAGAGGAGGTGGAGGCCCCAGAGGTGGAGCCCCGCCTGGTATACTGCTACCCAGTACGGCTGGCTGTGTCTGCGCCCCCCATGCCCAGTGTGGAGATGCATATGGAGAATAATGTGGTCTGCATACGGTATAAGGGAGAGATGGTCAAGGTCAGCCGCAACTACTTTAGTAAGCTGGTAAGAGCTGGGGGAAGGGGGAGGCAGACCTCCACAGGTGGGAGAAACAAGGGCTGGATATTTCTTGACCCAGAGTCCTCAGGAAGAGGCCACTGATGAGGGAGGGACCCGTGCTGAAGTGAAGCCCCCCGTTTTCTGTCCCACAGTGGCTCCTTTACCGCTATAGTTGCATTGATGACTCTGCCTTTGAGAGGTTCCTGCCCCGAGTCTGGTGTCTTCTTCGACGGTACCAGGTATAGGCCTGGGGTAGCAGGGGGGGCTCCTCTGGAGGGGGAGGCTGAGCACCAAATGCTGACTGTGACCACTCTGCAGATGATGTTTGGCGTGGGCCTCTACGAGGGGACAGGCCTGCAGGGATCGCTGCCGGTGCACATCTTCGAGGCCCTCCACCGACTCTTCGGTGTCAGCTTTGAGTGCTTTGCCTCACCCCTCAACTGCTACTTCCGCCAGTACTGCTCTGCTTTCCCCGACACAGACGGCTACTTTGGCTCCCGAGGGTGAGAGCCAGGGGCTACTTAGCCCTTCCCGCCCAGGCCTGGGAAGCTGTCATCCAGAGCACAGATCCCACCTCGGCCTGCTGCTTTCTAATGGAGTCAGGCAGTCTCGGGTGTAGTCCCTGCCTTCACCCCACCAGCTATGTGACCTTGGACATATCTCTGAACCTCTGGGAACCTGTGACCCCCTTCTAACCACGCCTGTGGGTTTCTCAGTGAATTAGCCCATATTTGGAGTACTGGGAGGAAAGACTAACATGGGGGAGGGGAGGAGGGGGAGGTGAGCACAGACAGGAGGAGCCGATGTCTCCAGTAGGAAGACAGGGCCGGGCCAGAATGAGGGAAAGCTCAGCAGCTAGGGAATTCCTTCCTGGGTGTGGCTTGTGCTGGGGTGGTGGGGGAAGGGGGGCAGAGCTGGGTGTGGGTTCCGCTCCTCCACTACTCAGCTCAGTGGATGTGGATCCTCAAGCCCGAGTCTCTCTGTCCTCATCTAGTCCATGGAGATAGCCACATCTTGTCCCAGGACAAATTAAGGATGAATGTTGGCCTCTGGCCTAATCAGGGTCGTATTGTCAACGTGGCTGCCTAAGGGTAGGGGCAATACCTGCTTCTTCCTGAGGGACTGGGACTCAGAATGCTCACCTCTGTCCCCAGGCCCTGCCTAGATTTCTCCCCGCTGAGTGGTTCCTTCGAGGCCAACCCTCCTTTCTGCGAGGAGCTCATGGACGCCATGGTCTCTCACTTCGAGGTGGGTATGCTGCTGCCGGGGCGGTAGATGGCGAGCAAGATTGCCGGCCAGCTGGAGGGCCCTGACATCTGCCCTGTGCCATCTCCCACAGAAACTGCTCGAGAGCTCACCAGAGCCCCTGTCCTTCATTGTGTTCATCCCTGAGTGGCGGGAACCCCCGACACTGGCGCTCACCCGCATGGAGCAGAGCCGATTTAAACGCCACCAGCTGGTCCTGCCTGCCTTTGAGCATGAGTACCGCAGTGGGTCCCAACACATCTGCAAGAAGTGGGTGCCCGGGGATGCAGGGGGAGAAGGGCTGGGTTGACTGGGTAGCTGAGCCCTACCCTGAGCCGCTTGCCTCTCCCACAGGGAGGAGATGCACTACAAGGCCGTCTACAATGCAGCTGTGCTCTTCCTGCAGAACGACCCTGGCTTTGCCAAGTGGGGGCCAACGGCTGAGAGGCTGCAGGAGCTGAGCACCGCCTACCGGCAGTCAGGCCGCAGCCATGGCTCCAGCTCCTCCTCCTCATCCTCCTCGGAGGCCAAGGACCGGGACTCAGGCCGAGAGCAGGGCCCTAGCCGAGAGTCTCACCCAACTTAACACATCTTGCGGGGAGGAGGAGCCCCAGGGTGCTGGTATGGACTGCTGGGACTCAGGGCTCTCCAGCTGCCAATGACACAGGAAGACTATGGCTCTGCCGAGGCTCCCCCTCCCTGCCCCGCCTCCCAACTTCCCACCTCAAACTCCAAGTCCCCTGTAAATAGGCCCCACGCCTTCTCTCCCCCCCAATCTGTGCCACCTTGTTTCATTTGTAAAAGGAAATACAGAAACTCGTAAGAATGAGTGAGGGTCTTGAGGGCAGAGAAGGCTGAGGAACCTGGAGCCACTTTTGGGGCCACGTCTCTGTACATCCAGGCTCACCTCATGACCCCCGGGCTTAACACCCCACCTAACTTTTTACCCTGCTGTCCCCACAACTGGAACCCTGGTGGCCTCAGCCTATGCCTAGCAGGTCCGGAGTCCAGAGCCTCACACCATCTATCTGGTCAACTCCAGACTCCCACAGCTGAGCCCATGCTAATTCATCTGGGGAGCAGAAGACTGGCAGCTGTGCGCAGGTAGAACGCTAGATGCCTGCTGGCCCTGGAACCACCACTGAGTGAGCAGCCAGGTGTGTTTCACTCTTGAGGGTCAGGAGGAAGTACAGCTCAGAGCTATCACAGGCTGTTTCTCTGGGGCCCAGGGGAGGAAGCTAAGGGCTCTTGTGGGGTGTGTCAGGCCTCTGCCCCAAGGGCCTGCCCTGCTGTCCAGCCACTATACTTAACAGAGGCAAGGCTGGATGCTCTGCAGGCCAGGCTGCCTCCACCTCACTGCCCCCTTGTGGTTATAACAGGTTCCACCTTTCCTTCTGTTCCCCAAGTCCTTGCCTGCTTCAGGCTGTAGCAGCAAGTGGACAAAGTGAACCGGCCAGGGCTGGACTCTGGTCCCTTTATTGAGACTGAGGCCGGTGGGTTCATCCAAACAAAAATAAATCTCTCTCCCAAAGCCTGCCTGCAGGCTAGGGCACCCAGCATGTCCTGGCTGGTGCCTATGGCTGTCCCCCAACCCCCATGGCACAGGTCTGGCTCCCTTGGAGTGACAGGATGTTGGCTGCCCAGTATCTGGAGATCCTAGGTAGAGTAGGGAAGTGAGTCCCGGTGGGTCCCCCTGACCCCCAGCAGGGCTAGCCCCAATATCCATGATCTGCGTTGTGCCCCTGGGGCTCAGTCATTGGTCAGGGTGATGACGTCGTACTCGATGCCCTGGTGTTGCAGCTGTTGGATGTGTTCAGGCACTGTCTCCTCTGTGCCAAACAGGCCCTGGGCTTGGGCCATGGCAGCGTCAGCCACCGCTGCCAGGGGAGGGGAAAGGATGGTGAGCCTGAGGCCCCAGAAGCTAAGCCTGGGCCCCAGGCCCCATGGTCTTCAGGGTCTAGCACCATACCTGTGACAGCCGAGTGTGCTGCAGCCTCAAGCTGGGCCTGTGTGACGAGCTGCTGGCCTGGAGACACAGGCACATACTGGATCTGAAGAGGAGAAGCCAATGAGATGTGGCCTTGGAAGAGCCCTGCCCATGCCCCAGCTCCATTTGGTGCCCCAAGGGCCCTACCTGGGATTCCTGAAGGAATGGGGCCCCTTGTTCGTATTGGATGTGTGTGATCTGGCCCTCCTGTACCTGGAGAGAGGAAGCCAACCTGGTGACCCCAAAAGAAGGTTGTGCACACCTCACATCCCACTTTCACTCCAAGCCTGGCCTACCTGGATATGATGGCCCTCTGGGACCACCACGTATTCCTGGGGGAGGAGGTGCTGAGCTCCGTCCTGAGAAATGATGTACTGCACCTGAAAAAGGGTGGAGAGGAGGCAGGTGCTGGGGCCCTACTCACCAGAAGCTCAGTAGGGACAGCAGAGCAGGGGCCAGGGACACCGCTGGCAGTTGCAAGCACACACCCTGGGAGGGGTGGTTTGGAAAGAATTGCTCCTCCCCAAAATGGGGCTGGGAGGGGGGGCACTCACAACTGAGGTGTTCAGCAGCAGCTCACCTGGTTGTCAGAGGTTACCAGATGCTGTACTGTCTGGCCATCTGCTGTGGTGATCTCTTGGATGTAGGTGGCTTCCTCCTGCCACAGCCAAGCCAGCTCTAGCCTCAGCTCTCCATGCACCCCACCCCTTCCCTTGACCTGCCAGCAGGGCCCCCAGAGCAGGCTCTTACCTGATTGGTCACTGTCTGCTCCTGGGCCACTATGATGTGTTCCTGGCCTAGAGCCTGCTGTAGTTGCTCTGGTCCCAGGACCCCATGACTGGACTGGAGTGCAGCTGCGTGGAAAGGGGAGGATGTTTATTTGGGCTCCAGGAAAATCTGAAATGCCCCAGCCCCCACCATGGCCCAAGGGTACTCTCTGGGGCAAAGGCTCAAGTCCCTGGTCTATCCTGGGTCCTCTGGGGCAGCTCACTGTGCAGTGTGGCCAGTGTGTCGTCATCACTGTTCAAGATGATGGTCTGAGTGGAGGTCCCAGCTGGGGCCCGGGCAGTAGGGGTCCCTGCCTTCCTCCCATCAGGACTATGTAGTCGCTGGATGTGGAACTTGAGGTGCCCGTTCCGGTTGAAACTGTAGGGGAAGGACAAAGGCTCAGGGGCAGCCCTACCACGCATGTCCAGCAGCCCAGCCCACCTGTACCCAGCCTCACCGCTGCCCACAGAGGTGGCACGAGAAAGGCTTCTCGTTGGTGTGGGTCAGCATGTGCCGCCGCAGGTCCTTCTTGTTCTTGGAAGCAAAGCTGCACTGGCTGCACTGGTGGGGCCTCAGGCTTGAGTGCTGCACCATGTGGGCCTGCAGAAGGGAGAGTCGGGGCATTAGCTGGGTCTGGACAGACAGCTGCCAGGGAACCTGTCCTCTGAAGTAAATCTGGAGGAGCCGGGTAAAAAAGTACAAACCAGACCAAGATTTGGTGCTGTGTGCTTAAGAGAGGAAAGCCAGAGGCTCTGTCATTAGGTCACTTGGAAAATCCTGTCTCTGCTCAGACTCAGTTTACTCCTAGATAATGTACAGGGTTTGGATGAAGAGACCTCTGATGGATTCTCCCAGCTCTGACATTCTAGGGCCCTGGGCCCAGCTCCCCTCACTGAGCTGCAGTGAGGATTCAGTGGATCATCAAGTCTGAAAACTAGAAATCCTGAGGTAAAGGGAGGGAGCTCCCCAGACTGGATCATGAACCTGCCCCAGGACCTTTCTTGAACTCTGCACTCTCCATATTCTTTCATGTATGTATGTATGTATGTATGTATGTAGGGGTGTGTGTAATTTTAATCCTCACCCGAGGACATTTTTGCATTTATCTTCAGATAGAGCAGGAAGGAGAGTGGGGGGGAAGAGAGAGAAACACTGATGTGAGAGATACTGACTGGTTGCCACCCACATGACCCCAACCGGGGCCGGGGACAAACTGCAACTGAGGTACGTGCCCTTAGTGAGAACCGAACCTGGGACCCTGTTGTCCGCAGGCTGATGTTCTAACCGCTGAGCCAAACTGGCCAGGGTTATATATATTTTTTTTTAATCCTCACCCGAGGATATTTTTCTATTTATCTTCAGATAGAGTGGGAGGGAAGGAGGAAGGGGAAGAGAGAGAAACATTGATGTAAGAAAGACATATAGACTAGTTGCCTCTACCCAACCCCAACCAGAGCTGGGGACGAACTGCAACCGAGGTACGTGCCCTTGACCGGAATTGAACCTGTGACTCAATGGTCTGTGGGCTGACGCTCCAACTGCTGAGCCAAACCAGCCAGGGCTGCACTCTCCATATTCTGAATGACTCAAATTTTCCTAAGTGTGCCATATGCTGCACACCTCCTCCGTGACATATCCCAGCACCCCAAGTCCACAACATGTTCCCTGTCTGTGCTCTGTCATGTGTATCGTTCACTCTGGGGACACGGTCAGGCATCATTCATGTTGCCTGGTCTCCTTCCCACAGACTGAGCTGCCTGAAAGCTTTACTGAGTCATGTCTGACTAGAGGGGAACAGAGGACTAGCTGGAGGGGGTGCTCAGTCAAGGTTTGTGACACGACCCAGTGCCAGTAGAGACACAAGGGTGGTACCTACCCGGACCTCGGGCCACTGGCGGGCACTGAAGGGGCAGTCAGGGCACTTGAAGGCACTTGGCCCGGCGTGGGCCCGTTTGTGGCTCTCCATCTCGGCTCGGCCAAAGAAGGCCTCGGCACAGATCTTGCAGGAAAACTTCTTTGCTGATGCAGTGGCTGTAGATGGCGGTGAGGGGGGCACTACCAAGCCCAGGGCTTTGCTAGTTGTAGGAGGTGGGGAAGCAGAGTCCTGAAGGTCTCCTACCGAGTGGGTTCTGGCTGGAGATGGGGGTGCAGGGCAGTCTCTGGGTGGCCCCCCACATTGCAGCAGAGGCCACTTGGCTCCAGAGGCCAGGGCATCGGCACTTGGGAAGGAGATGGAGCCATCTGCAGTCAGCTATGGAGAGAGAGGAGCATGAGGCACAGAAGGGGAAGGAGAGATGGGAAGGGAAACGGGGGCACGGTGGGCTACCCAGCTTCACCTCAATGTGATGCAGCTGGGTCCCGTCCGCTGCCATGATGTAGTGGGTGCCAGCTTCTTTAAGGGTGTCGCTCACAACCACAGCCTGGGCTGCTTCCCCTGGGGGCTCCTCGCTGTGGGGTTAGAAGAAGGGAGAAGTGAGTCAGGGTTCTAGGAGGGGATAGAGGACCACAAAATTCCCTTTCCCCAACAATCAACTCAGGGGCGACTGCACCACAGATGGACCCCTGGATCAAATCCTGGCTCCACCCTTTACTAGATAAAACCTCCACTGTCTCTTCTGTCAGTGGTGCCTTGTCAAGTATCGTCCTGTTCAAGAGGGGAAATCCCACCCCCTTGATGGGCATGGTGGGGAGTGGCAGGGTGGAGGGACCAAGGGTTCCAGCCCAAGTCTGGTCAAGTCGGGAAGACAGGGCTCACAAGGACCCAAAACCCAAGAGTAGAGGGCAGATGCTGAGACTGGGCTGCCCAGGCGCAGACCCAACGATCCAGACTCCTATCGCAGCTACAGTTTGGTACTTGTTCAGCGCTTCCTCAGACTGTCCAGGGATTTAATCAACATATAAAATGTAAACATTTCTGCCCCAAACTCGCTCAGTGTGGAGGAAGCCGAGAGCAGACACCAGGCCTCCGATGCCAGCAAGGGGCCTGAGTTTATTCCAAAAGTCAGAGCTAGAAAACACCTTTAGGAATCATCCACAACAAAGATCACGTGGGCTTTGGAAGCAAAGGGAGCAGGGCTAAACTCCTCACCTATATGTCTGACCTTCAGAGAGTTATTTAACTTCCCTAGCCTATTTCCTCATTTGTGAAATGAGGGAAACATGGATCTCATGGCAATGGTGTAGGTAAGTTCACAAATGTCAAGCGGCTGGAACATCTAATTGGCCAAAAGACAGTAGCTTCTGACCTCCTGAGGATACGACTCACCTGTGGGTTGATCACTTTTATGTATTAGGATTTTTACCTCCTGCCAACTAGGCCTGGATGGGCAGGGTCCTCTTGCCTCCCCACAGCATGATTACAACTGGCTGAAGGGGACCTTGCAGGCGGCAGGCCTTACCTGTAGGGTGTGCCAGGAGCTGATGTCCCCTCTTCCATAGGGGGTGCAGTGATGACGCTGTAGCCAGCCCCGCCAAATGGACCGGGTGCCAGGGTGATCTGCTGTAGGTCAGGGGGTCCGAGCTGGCTCTCAGCTGCCACACCACCCCCCGGCTCTGCCACATGGAGGGTTACCACTTGTGGAGTGGCACTTGCTGGGGAGGGCTGCCCACCAGGGGATGCTAACTGTGCTTCCGCGTCCTCTGACTTCACCACGGCCACCTGCAATGGTACCAGTGTGCATTTTGAGCAGGGTCTGTGGCAAAGGAGCTGGTGTTCAAGGCCCTTCTCTGCCTCAGCCTTACAGCTCACCCAGGCTCTGGCCAGATCCACTCATTTGTACAACCCCAAACTGTGTGTCCTTTCTGAAATATAGCCTGGCTCTCCAGATCCTGTCCAGCTACTGGAAACAGACTTAACAAGAACAGGGTAGACCCATACTGCACCCCCTCCTGGGGCACTGGGCAATGTCTGGAGACATTTTATGGTTGTCACAGTTGAGGGGGTGGTACATGGCAATGGGCATCTAGGGGGCAGAGGTCAGAGATGCTGCTAAACATCCCAGAATGCACGGGACCGTCCCCCAACAAAGAATTCTCTGGCCCGAAGTTTGAGAAATCTTGGGGTAGAGGGACAAGTGGCAAACCATTTAAGAAAAAAAAAAAAAAATCAGAGTGTGACCTCAGATCTTAGTCCAAAGTCTCCTTCAAATGTATTAAAGACTAAAATGTAACAATGAAACTCTAAATATGTGAAGAAAAAATGTGTGTAAGTATTTTTATAATCCAGAAGTAGGAAGATTTTTCTACCACCTACAGCAAAACAAACCATAAAATGAAATCAGAAAACAAAGAAATTGGGGAGTGAGTGGGATTTAACAATTCAAAAGAGAGATAAGTGGATTTCCTTTATGTACAAAGAGCTCTTGTAAAGTGATAATAAAAAAGACTAACAATTTAATTTAAAAATTGATATGGGACACACAGGTAAGTCAGAGAAGAAATAAAATGGTCTATGAACATACAGAAAAAAGTTCAATTTCTTGCCCTGGCAGGTTTGGCTCAGTGGTTGGAGCATTGGCCTGCAGACCAGAGAGTCCCGGGTTTGGTTCCTGCTAGGGGCACGTACCAAAAAAAAATAGTTGTTCAATCTCATTTAGAATCACACAATTATAAATTATGACCATGAAATATACTTCTGTTACATTGAAGAGATTTATAAAGACTGATGATACCCAGTGTCGGCAAGGGCATAGAGAAACACGCTCTGACGGTGGTCATGTAAACTGGCATATCTTTTTACAAGGTTGCATACCTTCAGACCCATCAATTCTACTTCTTGGAGGTTTTTGTTGTTTTTTTAAATAAAAAAGTTTCTGAGCACCTGAAAATATATGTTCACTAAAGCACTGCCTTGAGTTAATGGAAAACTGGCAACAACCCAACCAATAAAGGACTGATGAAGTAAATGTCAGGACATCTGTCTGATGGAAGGATGTGGAGACGTGACGTGGAGAGGCTGGGAAGGACATCTGCATGTGCCCACCAGGCCGAGCCTGCCACACTGCCGAGTGAAGACAAGACAGGTTGGTGATGACATGACTAGTGTGATCCCATTTTTTAAGGAATACAAAGATCTGTTAGTGTGCACATGGACAAAACTGTAGAAATGCTTATTAACCTAACGGCGGCCATCTAAGGGAAGGGAGGAATGTTAAGAACTTTCACCTTATATATAGAATATCATGTTCATTTTGGTTTTTTTTACAACATATATTTTTATAATAAAAAAAAATGCATGATACTGGCATGAGAAGAGCAGACAAATCAGCAGACTAGAGAGACCCCTGTACGTGTGGAAATCTAGAGGATGATAAAGGGGACATTTCCAACCACCAGAAGATTCTTTGACATACTGCACTGGACAACTTTTGGAAAAAATATTAACTTAGTTCCTACCTTCTTGCATACACCAAAAATAAATTGGAGCCCTTGGGGGTTAAAGCATCGGCCCACAGACCAAAGGGTCACGGGTTCAATTCCCAGTCAAGGGCACATAGCTGGGTTGCAGGTTCAATCCCCAGCCTTGGTTGGGGTCTTGCAGGAGGCAACCAATCGATGTGTCTCTCTCACATCAACGTCTCTCTCTCGCTCTTCCTTCCTCCCTTCCACTTTATCTAGAAATCAATGGAAAAATATCCTTGGGTGAGGACTAACAACAACAACAACAACAACAAAAAACCCCAAAATAAATTGGAATAAAGATTTAAATGTAAAAAATGAAAGCCTAAGAAAAAAGTCCAAGTGAATGTTTATATAGTCTTGGGGTGAAGGAGGCCTTTCTGGAGATAAAATTAAAGGCAAAAATGATTCAAGACTAATATATTTAACTATCTAAAAATGTGAAACTTCTCTACACCCCCCAAATGCCACAAGCTAAAGCCTATGAAGATTTCCAGGTCCAACATCAGGCTCCCTCCATGGAGTTTTGTCTGTCTCTCAGCCCCCAGCATGTTACTGCTCCAAGGTCTTGAAGTTTATCATCTCAAATACACATTTTACATCTTTTCAAGAAGCTGGGAGACAGAAGGCACACACAAATTTCTCCCTGCCTTAGAAAAGTGCAGGGAGGTACAGAGGGAGGGGAGATGGGGTAAAGGTGACCCTGGGAAGCTGGATGAAAGAGGGAGGAGTAAAGATGATGAACTTGGGGGAGGGTGTGGACTTGAGGTACACGGACAAGAGAGGGGTCTGAGCTGGAGAAAGTCTCAGAGTCCTCGGGCTGTAGGAAGTGTCATGAATGAGGGCACTAGGCTAGACGGGAAGCTAGTTCAGACCCACAGGCACAGGGCGGCCACAGAGCTAGGAGAAGCGGTGCTCATCGCTCAGCATTGCAGAGGCTGCTGGCGCCTCTGGAGAGTCGAGTGGGAGATCTTCTGACCTCTCTGCCTTCCTGAAGCCTCCCTGGCACAGCTGGTGCCCCTCCTGTGTGTGTGCCCACTGGGTGTCAGTGAATCTATCTCACCCACTAACTGGGAGCTCCCTAAGGGGGGGCATGTCTGCTTCACTGCTCTCCTCTCCTCCCAGTGTCCGGCAAAGAGGAGGTCCCAGGTGGCTCACCTGCAGGGCAGCACCCCCCAGCTCCCTCTGAGCACTCATGTTCAGGAGCAGATCCAAAGCTGTCTGCGTGGCCATGGCAGTTGACTCCTCAGCTCCTGGGTTGGGTGGGACCTGAGACTTAGAAAGGGCTAGAAAACTGGCAACTAATGCCCATCCCATCCTCCAGCATAAGCCCTGCCCCTGCCCAGCACCCTGGCTCCCACCCTTCCTCAGAGCTCACCTTGCTGATAGATGATGGTGGCACCGCCCAGGGTGTCAGAACAGAGCAGTGGGGGGGTCTCAGGTGACTGGAAAGGTGCTGCCTCTGTGGGGACCTGCAGGGTGGGGAGATGGCCAACCCTGAGAGAGGGCAGCTCATATTCAAGTGCCATGTACCAAGCATCTCCTGTGTTGGGCACTTTATACATGTTGGCTTGTTTCATCTTTACAACCACTTTTAAAAGTATTTACCAGCTCCATGCTACAGATGAACTGGCTGAGGCTCAGAGAGGTGAAGTATGTGGGTTAAGATCTCACAGCTAGGCCCTGGTCGGTTTGGCTCAGCGGTTAGAGCATCGACCTGTGGTCCAGAGAGACCTGGGTTGGGTTCCCGCTAAGGGCGTGTAACTTGGTTGCAGTTTGTCCCCAGCCCTAGTTGGGTTGTGTGGGTGGTAGCCGATCGATGTGTCCCTTTCATGTCAATGTTTCTCTCTCTTTCTCCCTCTCTCCCCCTCCCACTCTGTCTGAACAAAAAATGGAAAAGTGTCCTCGGGTGAGGATTAAAAAAAAAAAAGGATCTCATAGCTAGTAAGTAGCAGATATGGGACTTGAACACAAAACTGATTCCAGAGCCTGTGTTCTATCAGTATATCGTGATGGTCCATCTTTCGGCAGGACAGTGGAGAGGCAACACTCTCAGCTACAGGACTGTATTTCTTAGCCTCTCCTACAGTTAGGTAAAGTGTGGCCACATGGCTGAGCAGGAGCTTCTGGTAAAGTCCACAAGGAAGACACATGGATAGATGGCAGACATCTTTTTTGCCCTTCCCCCATCTTTCCTCCTGCTTCTTGTGTAGGATGTGGCTAGGAAGGCTGGAGCTCCTGCAGCTATACTGAACCATGAGGTGACCACAAAGATGGCAGTGGTTTCTCTAAGAGGGCTGGGAAAAAATACAGCTTAGTCCCTGACGACTGACCATGGAGCTGCCACACCAGCCCCAGACCATTGACCGTTAGACTTTTTTTTTTTTTTTTTTTTTTTTTATCCTCACCCGAGGACATTTTTCCATTTTTTGTTCAGATAGAATGGGAGGGAGAGAGAGGAACAGAGACAGAGAGAAACATCGATGTGAAAGGAACACATCGAGTGGCTGCCACCCGCACGACCTACCAGGGCCGGGTACAAACTGCAACCAAGGTACATGCCCTTAGCGGGAACCGAACCCGGGTCTCTCAGGACCGCAGGCCGACGCTCTAACCGCTGAGCCAAACCGGCCAGGGCGAGACTTCTTTTATATGAGAAAATAATAGACCATTATCACAATTAAGCTACTGATATTTCCACTCTCTATTACAAGCACTGGAAAGCCACTCCTACTGTGAGCTTAGGGCTGGCAAACTGTGACCTCAGCTGCTCTTTATCACTATCGAGAGAGGCAGGGATCACTTTGTTGCACTCAATGTGCAAATGAGGATGCTGGGAGAGGTGATATCATACTGTCATCCTGGAGCATGCCCCCAAGCCCTTTCTGTCTGCTTGGCTGAGCTTACCTCAGGAGGTCCTGGGGGACTAGGGAGTGGTCCAGGGGCTGCACTGTGCTGCTGCTTCAGCTCCTCAATCTGCTGCAGAGAGAAAAAGGGGCGCCGGCGGGAGGGGGGCTCCTCGGGGTGGCGCCGCCCCCATTCCTCGAAGCTGCTTGCATGTCGGCACCGTACGTGCAGGCGTAGATTCTTTTTGTGCCGTGTGCTGAAGTGGCAGTACTCACAAGCAAAGGGCTTGGCCCCTATAGGCACATGTGAGGGAATGCTTACACCTGTCCACCCCTCACCCACCCTTTGAGAAGCCTTCTATGACCTCAAAGATTTCTGATTCACTAAGTTATTCCTTCCTGAGCTCAGGCAAACACACACGCTGTCCATGGTGATGGGACAGGACAGAAAGGAACCGGGTCTGCCCTCTGCACTCAGCCTGCCTACCAGTGCCTACTTTCAAGATCACATGACCACACACTCCTCCTGTGAATCACCAGCCCCCAGATGGATAGGACTCCAGTGAAGGGAGCCCTGGCTTTCTTTCTCCAATCTCCCTTAGTGTGCCTGCCAGTGGACTGTGTACCAAGGAGAAGGAAAAAACCAACTGTTGTATCCTTCCATGGGGCAAGCGTAGACTGATGCTGTTTCTTATACTTCATCTAGCCCCGGTGCCAAGCATAGACAGGGCTCAGGGACCAAATGAACCTACTTTTATAACCACCATATGGTAGTTCTGTTCCCCCATTTCAGAGCTAAGGAAGGCTCAGAGAGGAACAGTGACTGGCCAAGGGCCACCACAGCAGGGGTGAGCTGGAACTGGATCTGAGTTTGGAGTATGACCCTGCAAAGAGGGAATTCCCTCTCTAATTGGAGGGTTCCAGCTGCTTCTGTGGCTGCAGGGGAGGCCGAAGACAGAGCTGAGCTTCTGAGAGGGCCAGGACATGGTGAGGGCTGACAGGGAGGGGTGGCTGCCCTGACCTGTGTGCTTGACGGCCACGTGAGACAGCAGGAAGTCCTCTCGGAAGGTGCGGTAGGGGCAAAAGCTGCATTTGAAGGGCTTGTCGCTGACATGGGACAGCTGGTGGTTCAGCAGTGCCTTCTTGTCCTCACAAACAAACTCGCAGAACTCGCACTTAAATCTGGGGTGGTCAGAGGGAGGGCAGCTCAGCAGTGGGGTGGGGATGGAGTTTGCTCCAGTTCAGGGGCCTCCCAAGGGACATACCTGCGGTTGGCAACAGCCTGGATATGCGTGAGCAGGTGCATCTTGAAGGTGTAGCGCTTCTTAAAGGACTTTCCACACTGTAAGGGGTGGGCTGAGTTGGGTGGTGGATCACCCAGGGAGGTTCCCTGCCCCCACCTCTGTCCAGCCCTTGGCCCCAACCCACCTTGTCACACATGTGGGGCTTCTCAGTGCTGTGTGTCTTCATGTGCTGTGTGAGTCTCTTCTGCATGGGGTAGACACGACCACACACAGGGCAGGGGAAGGAGCTCAGCTTTGGGGTCTGGGGAAGGGCAAGAGGGAGCCAAATGGAGAGACCTTACTTCCTGCCCTTACCCCCACAAGCAGCCCTCAAGCAGGCTTCCTTCCCAGGCCTGGGCCCCAGACTTACGGGATCTGGCCTCTTCTTCCTGGGGGAGGAAGGCACAGGAATTAGACCGTCACTTCTCCAAGCCCACCCAAGAACCCCAGACCAGTCTCAGCCCTGAGTGTCCCTATGCCCCACCCAAACCCCTTTCTCTTAGAGTTTGCTGGGGAAAATGCTAAGAGGGTACTATAAATAGGTTCTGCACTTCACTACATCTGAGAATGGTGTATTCTTTCTCTGTCACAAAATACTTTTGCATTTTAAAGGCTCTGAGAAATCCCACAGAAAAGAATGCTGTTGTACCAGTGGTTCAAACTGGTGTCCTCAATCTTATGTGGACACAGAACTCCCCTTCCTTTTTATTTTCTTAAGAAAATCTGTAAGCACCTTGGAGAGTTGGCTTTCCCAAAAACAGTTTGAAATCTGAAGATTTATAAGAACTTTTACATCATAATATGTGGCCCAACGGTTGAATTTTTGTATCACAGCCCACTGGCTGACCACTAAATCAGCCCTCCACTGAAAATCCAGTTGGCACCAATAAAAAAACAAATGATGTAAGATGTGCAACCTGTTTGATTCAATTATATATCACAACATGAAAAAAGAAAACCAATCATGTAAGTTTATAACCTTGTTTCCCTAGCAACCCTTTTCCTTTTAAAAACCCTGTGTCTTTGGCTTATACTGAGGACTATGTTCTCTGATTTGTAAGTCACATGAGTAAAATTCTCTTTTAATTTCTTTTGGAATTTTTGTTAACAGATTCACCTAGTGGATCCCTGTAACCAACATCTGCTTACTGCTCCTCCTTCCCATGAAGTGAACTGCTTCCTGAAGCTGATCTAATTTTTATTTTTTTAATATTTTTTTATTTTTTATTTATTTATTTATTTATTTTTATCCTCACCCGAGGATATTTTTCCATTTTTTGTACAGATAGAATGGGAGGGAGAGAGAGGAAGGGAGAGAGAGTGAGAAACATCAACGTGAAGGGACATATCGAGTGACTGCCACCTGCATGACCAACCAGGGCTGGGGACAAACTGCAACCGAAGTACGTGCCCTTAGCGGGAACCGAACCCGGGTCTCTCCGGACCGCAGGCCGACGCTCTAACCACTGAACCAAACTGGCCAGGGCTAATTTTTATTTTTTTAAAAATATTTTTTCTTTATTGATTTTACAGACAGAGGAAGTGAAAAGGAGAGACAGAAACATCAGTGAAAGAACATCGAATGGCTGCCTCCTGCATGTCCCCCACGGGGATCGGGCCCACAACCTGGGCATGTGCCCTGACTGGGAATCGAACCTCCTGGTGCATGGGTCGACACTAAACCAGTAAGCCAGACTGGCCAGGCTGCAGATCTAATTTTAATTCAGCGAGCAATTGCTGGGTTCCTAAGTGACCCATGTACTTGTAAGTCTGCTCTCTCAGTGCCATGAAAAATGAGTGAACTAGGAGTCTGGAAAATCTTTAGATCATTTACTGAGTCCCTGTAGGTACAAAATTTCCTTTAATCCTCTCAACAATGATTGTCCTCATTTTACAGATGGGAAACTAAAGCTCGTAGCAGGGAAGAGACTAAATAAGGAACCTCAAGGCCTAGCTACTACTCTGTTTTAGCCAAGCAATCTGGGATAAATCAATCGCTTTGCCTTTCTGATGTCTGTACTGTGCTGTGCATAGGCCCGGCCCCGAGAAGATGCTAACTGGGAACCATGGTTATCCTGGGCTCCCACTTTCCCACCCTGGCTTCGTCCCACCCACACCCACTGACCGGTCCCGGCTGTGCACAGCTGCATGACGGATGACGTCTTTCCGGTAGACACTGGTGTAGCTGCATTCGTCACACTTGTAGGGCTTACTGCCCACATGGTTGAACATGTGCTCCTGGGAAAGAGGCAAGAGGACAGTGGACTGGGGCTCAGACTCCCCTCCTGCCACACCTCCTCTGTGCCCAGAGCTCTGGAGTTGCTATGGGAGCAGATTAGCTGAAGGGAGGAGTGCTGCCCGCGCTGGCACCTATGAGGACCTGGGACTTATCCCAACGAGAATACCTGCTCTGCACCAGGCACTGTCCCGCTGACCACTTGATAGAGGAGGAAACTGAGGCTCAGAGTGAAGTGACTTACTAAGGTCCCACAGTGACCCTGTGAACTTGAAGCTGAACCCAGGCAGCGTAGCTCCATAGCCTACACCCTCCCCACTGCAGTGTGGGGTAGCCACCCCTGCCCCCCATCACTGGGGTTCCAGAGAACAACTTCTAGGTCATGGGTCCCTGTCTGAGGGACTGTGTGCAGAAAGCACAGGGGCTCTGGCTGTTTCTCCTTGAGGGCCCCCTACACCCCCAATTATGGCCACCTTGCTGCCTCACTTTGGTCCAGCCAAGCTGCAGTTTCCTTGGTCAGTAAAATGGGACTATCTACACCTACAAGGGACCTCCTCTGGCTGTGTGAAGGTAAAATCAGAATGGCATGCAAGACTGGTTACTGGGCCCCTCTCATGACACATTACTACCATCTGCTGGAAAACCTGAATATACTAAATTAGATAAAACCAGCTTTACTGACACTTGCTGGCAATGGTGGTGAAAAAGCGAATCTATGATGTCACCATGCAAATAGCACCCCTGAAGATGCCATGTCGCTATGCAGTATGCAGCCTGCAAAACCACCCACAGCAGCCCAGACATGTGCCTCAAGAAGCAGCAGAAGAGGGTGCCCGGGAAGTCCCTGTTACCTCTACTCCCTCTTGGCACCGCCAGTCAGTGGGCTCTTGCCTTCCCTCATCCAGCCTCTCCCTTCCTCCCATGCACTGCACCTTCCCTCTCCCCTTCCCAGCTGCTCTTTTGCAGCTGCAGCCTGACCTTGAGCGAGGACCAGCGGCGTGAGCGATAGCTGCACTGAAGGCACTTGAAGAGCTGGGGGTCTCCGGCCTCATGGGAGTTTACATGGAAGCGCAGGTCCTCGTGGGACAGGAAGCGGGAACCACAGATGCGGCACAGGAAGGGTCTCAAAAGCGGTTTGGGCGACTTGTAGTAATACCTGCCAGGAGGATGTTGAGGAGAGTTCTGGCTGGGCTGGGGCCACCCAGGTGTCTCCCTGACCCTCATCTCTGTTCCACTTACTTGCGGTATTTCTTGCCTAGGAAGCGCCTGGAGGGTCTGCCACGGCGGCGGGGTGGGGTGTCAGGCTCCTCCTGGCAGGTGGGTGCTGCATTCTCTGCATCTGACTGGCTCACAATAGGCTCCACGGGGACCCTATCGGCCTTGCCCAGGGCTACCAGGTGTCCTGGGCCTGAGGAACTGGGTGCCTCGGGGTCCAATGGCTCCGGAGGGCTCTGTCCACTCTGGGAACTCACTAGAGGCTCTCCTTCCACACCTGCCACAGGCATGCCAGGTCACAAATCAGCCACAACACACCAGGACAGATGTGGACAGGTGTGACACAGGCCAGCCAAACCCCCACCCCCCCACCCCCAGCCATAGTCTACTGACGGGCACTAGGCTATAGCACAGAAGCAGCAAGCCTGTGGTTAGAGGGCAGAGTAGACATACGCTCCCCTCCTGCAGCATAGCCTGACTTAAAGTGACAGTCTGGAGCAGCAGCCGGAAAGCTAAGGCTCTCAGTCAGGAGACCTGCCTGCTAGGTTCAGCTCTGTCAATGACTCGCTGTGTCTTTAGGCAAACCTATTCCCTCTCTGCGTCTCATTTTCTCTATTTGGCAAATAAAGATGGTGATTCCTGCTCTAGTGACCTCACATTCTAGTCTGGGAAGCAAAAGCAGTACTTTAACTTTGGTTTCTCTAGGGAGGCTGGAAGACAGATAGAAGTGTTATCTATTCAAACACATCAATAGTATCTCAATAAGAGATGCATCAATTGGTTGCCTCCTGCTGGACCCCAACTGGGGCGAGGATCGAGACTGCAACCCAGGTGCATGCACTTGGCTGGGATTCAATCCCATGACCCCTGTCGGCAGTCTAACACTCTAACCGCTGAGCCACACCAGCCAGGACTCAATATAATGTTTTAAAAATTAAACATGAACCTGGCTGGTGTGGCTCAATGAAATGAATGTTGTCCCATGGACTGAGAGGTCCAAGTTCAATTCCCAGTGAGGGCATATGCCTGGGATGTAGGCTGGATCCCTAGTTGGGGGGCATGCAGGAGGCAGCTGATCAATGTTTCTTTCTCGCATTGATGTTTCTCTCTCTCTTTCCCTTATTCTCTCTTTAAAAAGTCAATAAAAACATAGTTTTTAAAAACGATACAGACCATGATATTAACACCCTGTTTTCTGATTGGGGCGCTAGATTGTACAGGTATGTTTGCCTTGTGAAAATTCATTGAGCTATGCACTTAAGATAGGTGTGTTTTTCCATACATATATCTCAATTAAAATTTACTTAAAAAGTAAAACAATTCCCTCCAAACTGCATATACATAGACAGCTACCAGCCCGGGGCCACTATATGGCTCAGTGGTAGAGCGTCAGCCCAAGAAGCAAGGAGTCCTGGGTTCGATTCAGGCCAAGGGCATGTACCTCGGATGCAGTTCGTCCCTGGCCCTGGTTGTGGTTATGCAGGTGGCAACCAATCGATGTGTCTCTCTCACATCAATGTTTCTCTCTCTCTCTTTTTTCCTCCCTCTCTCCCTCTGGCTCTATCTGAAGATGAATGTAAAAAATATATCCTCAAGTGAGGATTAAAAAAAAAAGACAGCTACCATGTGCTTTTTTGTGCAATTTATGCCTTAAAGCAATCTTAAAAGGGCAGATGCTGCCGTGGCTGGTTTGGCTCAGCGGTTGGAGCGTCGGCCTGCGGTCCAGAGAGACCCGGGTTTGGTTCCCGCTAAGGGCACATACCTCGGCTGCAGTTTGTCCCCGGCCCTGGCTGGGTCGTGCGGGTGGCAACCACTCGATGTGTCCCTTTCACGTCGATGTTCTTCTCTCTCTCTCTCTCTCTCTCTCCCTCCCACTCTATCTGAACAAAAAATGGAAAAATGTCCTCAGGTGAGAATTAAAAAAAAAAATGCAGATGCTATCACCTGCATTTATAAAAAGGGGATTCTAGAGGCAAATTAACATGATGACAGAGCTGGCATGAACGCCCGTAACGAGTCCCCAGCCTGTAATGCTCCAAGTCTGTGTTCCTTGGACAGTCTCAGGCTTCAGCTTTGTTCTTATTTTAGTAATAATACTTAAAACTTATATTACTAGTTCCATTATAAAGACTCAACCTTCTCCTACACTGTGACAACTTACCACTGAACAGCCTTTCCATAAAGCTGATGTATAGTTTCATTTTTTAAAAACGTAATTTAAATTTTTTGTTAATCCTCACCCGAGGTATTTTTTTTCTCACTGATTTTTACAGAAAGTGGAAGGGAGGGAGAGAAGGGGAAAGAGGGGGAGGGAGGGAGGCAGGGAGGGGGAGAGGGAGAGAGAGAGAAACACTGAACCTGCAACCCAGGTACGTGCCCTTGATGGGGGATCAAACCCGAGACCCTTCAGTGTGGGGTAGGGTGGCAGGTATACGCTCTAACCATGGAGGACTACTGACCAGGGCTATTGTTTCTTAACTCAGGTTTCTTAAGCCTGGTCTTGGAAGGATTTCCCCTTTACAAGGAGGCCAGCAGGCTACCCTGGTTTGAAACATGCTGCTCTGCATGGCACACTCAGTCCCAGGACTCCACAGAAGCAAGCAGGGAAGGAGGCCACCCCTTGGCCCCACCCACAGGGTTCCTCCCACAGCCAAGTTTCACCATCTGGGAGTTCTGAGGTCTCTAGGCAAGGCATCTTCCGTGGCCGGCCAGGTCTCCTTCGGGGTCTCAATGTACTGGGAGTGGGGCGCTGGGGCCGTAGCTGTCGGCCCCGGGGCTCATCCTCAGCTGGATTGTAGTCACTGTCCTCTGTGGGGACAGTGAAAGAAGGTGTGCGTCAGTGCTGGATTTACTTGTTCAGTCTTGATCCCTTGCCCTGCTCCCCTGGGAAGAGGCCCACTTCCCCATCCCCGCCCACTCTTCCTTCAAGCCCACCAGTGACGCCTGCTCCAGACAGCTCTCTTGATGTCCCCAAAGCTGTCTGTACACATCCCTTCCCAGGCTCCAGCAGACCTTTCTTTGCACCTTTCCTGACACCTACCATTGGCTTGTACAGCATCTTTACGTAAATTAGAAAAAGGTGCCCCTTCCTCAAGACACTTTACAGACACTGTTAGAAAACAGTTGAAATAAACATTCAAGTCTACAAACTCGATGACTGTGCAAGACACAGAGTCTATGACAACGTAGAAACCATTAGCCGAGTGTGGCCACTGAGCCCTTGAAATGTGCGTAGCCTAAACTGAAACACAATTAAGTGTAAAATACACAATGGATTCCAAAAATTGGTATAAAGTAAAATAATTCACAAATATTTTATAATAAATGCTGAAATAATATTTTAGATATACTAGGTAAATAAAATATACGATTAAACTTAATTTCATCCCTTTTTACCTTAAAAAAATATGGCTACACAAAAGTACATATGTGGCTTGCATTCTATTTCTGCTGGACAAATGTGAATGCGGCCCTCTCAGATGCGGACAGCCTGAGGTCCTGATCCCAGTGCCCCAATTCCTGTCTTATACTGAAGGAACCGTGGCTGCATCTGTGCCAATTCCTTTTCCCTGGCTCTCCAGGAGGGCCGGAAGGAGCTCAGTATTTATTGATGAGGGTAGAGGTAGCAGGCCTGGGAGCCTCGATGGCCTACCCTCTAGGTCATCAATAGCACCAGCATCTACGATGTCATCGTCATCTTCCTCCTCTGGTGCCTCTTCCTCCTGGGTCTTGGTCAAAGTGCCCCACTTCCGTGGACGTCCCTTCTTACCAGCTGCTGCTGCTGCTGCTGCTGCTGTTGCTGCTTGGATGGGGGTAGGGGGATAAGACAAGCTTCCATGTCTGGCTCTCAGCACCCCATCCCCACCTATGCAGTCCTAGCCAGGTAGGCTGCTATCAACGCACCTGGGCGGAAGTGCCGCTCTCGCATGTGGCGCAACAATGTAGCCTTGGTGCTGCTCCGGTACTGGCACATCTTGCACTTGAACTGCTGTACCACCACCACCTCCATCATGGCCTCCAGGCTCTGTAGGTCTGGCTCCTCTGTGCCAGAAGCTGGGGGAGGCTGTGCTGGGGAGCTGGGCCTACCCCGTGCCTCCTCAGGTGGCTCCAGGCATGTGGATGTGGATGTGGGGCCGTCGGCCAGGGCCTCAATGGCTGTGAGGCTGTGGGCCAGGGTGGAACTGGACATTGGCGATGTTATGGGGGCACCTGGGGGTTGGTGAGGGAATCAGAGGGAAGGGAAGTGGAGGGGGAGGCTGGCCATGAGCTACAGCTGTCCCTCTCAGGTAGGCCCAGGGATCCTAGAACCCAACTCCCTACCACAGTCACAGTGGAAAAACTGAAACCCAAAGCAGTAGATAACCTGTCAAGATCACACAGTGAGTTTGTGGCTGAGCCTTCCTCTCCTACCCCCATAACCCACTGCAGGGCTTCCTGGGTCTGGAGCCTAAGTCTTACCATCATCTGGTCCCTGCAGGATCAGATACCGTGTGGTCTCGGCCCCACCATCCTCAGCACTGGTCACAGTGATGCAGCCTGGGCAGAGATGTGGGGAGGGAATTCCCAGTTGACAATGACAATTGTCATTGCCCGCACTCATTTTGGCTCACCTGTATAACTTCAAACCAGCTGCATTGCCCCTCTGAGCCTCGGATGTCACCCCCCCTCCCCACCCATTCAGGGCAGGGCTATTGGGAAGTCTGGTTTGTATGCTATGACGACCCACAGTCATACAGATGCCATGGCTTACCCCAGCGGCCATGCCTCTGACCACTAAACCTGGAGAGTCTCCCTCCTTTCTCTCCAAACTTCCCCAAGGTTAAGGCCCAGCTCCTGCACCACTTTCTTAGGGCCGGCTTTCCAGACCATCACAGGGCTTTCCTTTACATACATCATTAATAGGAAGTACAGTTTGGGAAATCATGAGCTCTGGAATCAGAATGTCTGAGCTCATGGCCAACACTTGCTGGCGACAGCGGGTAAATTATTTTATATACTCTGTGCCTGAGATTTCTCATCTACACTCAAAGCATAACAGCACCTACTTTTTGGGGTCCCTGGGAGGATTAATGAGTTACTGGATATAAAGTGTTTAGAACAGACCTCAGCATAAAGTTAGGTGTTACTGTTTCTGTATTTATTGAGCTCTTATTATATGCCAGCCACTATGCTAAGAACTTACTGTGCTGCCTCATTGAATCCTCATACCATTTACCACTATGAGGCAGGGCTTATCTTTTCCATGTTACACATTTAGAGTGGGAGAGTCATTTTCCTGAATTTGCACAGCTGGGGTAAGCATAGCTGGTTCTGCTTGACTCTGCAGGGAAACCCCAGTGGACCAACTCTTGCTGCCCTCTGCCTGACTTACTCTGGATGAGGTTGGGTCCGATGGTGGACTCGATGATCTTGTCTATGGCTGAGCCCAGGTCTGAGGAAGAAGCCGTGCAGTCGGGCACCAGCATGTTGGGGTCTGGGACAGCACTGGAGTGCACGAGAGCTGGGGGGCCACCTGTTACCCCTGCCACTGGCCCATGGGACACAGAAGATGAATCAGGGAGATAGCCATTGGGCAGGAGGTCCGTGCTTGAACTACTTTCAGATACCTCCTCCTGGGGGACAGGAAACAGGGAGCGAGAGTTTAGGAGCCAGGGAGGGAGCACAGCAGGCTGCCACCCGCTAGATAGAGCTCCTAGGTCCAAGGACACGGGAGTCAGCCCCATTGAGTACTAGTGAGAGAAACCCTCTCTCCCCAAGTACAAGTCCCAGGGTACCTGGCTCTGGTCAGGGAAAGGGCCCAGCCCAAATCCCCCACACAACAGCCAGGTGTAGCTATTTTCATTGTGCTTTTGAATAAGCTATTCTCTCTGCCTGAAATGTTTCCCAGCATTACACCATGGGTAGGCCCAGCTTTCTCCCCACCATTTGGCTGGTACCTCTTCTCAGAAGCTGACCCTGACCCTAAAGGCCAAGTTAGGACCTCTCTGTCTTCAGTGCTGCAGTCACCTGTGTCTCCACATCACAGCACTATTTACTATGTAGTGTAACATCTTCCAGGTCTGACTGTACCCTCCATAAGGGCTGGGACCGCATCTGTCTTGTCCCGTGCTGTATCTCCGGGATCCAACGCAAGCCGGGCACATGGTAGACCCATCTCTGCTGAATTAATGAAACCTTGGGCCTCAAAGTGGGGGCCATTGTTCTGCATCTCTATAACGGGATGTCTTGAAAAGGATCACTGTCTTGCAGATAATAACAATGGTAATGGCTAATACTTCAGTGTTTATTATGTGCTGAGCAGTTTCAATTGCTCTGCACATATTAATGCATTTAATCCTCACAAAACCCTACTGAGGCAGGTATATTCATCATTCCTACTTTACAGATGAGAAAACAGAGAGCTACAAGTTGGCTAGCTTGCTCAAGTTCATGCTTAGGGGGGCGCTAAGGAAGTGGCAGAGCCAGGAGGAGATGGTTTCCAAGAGAATGTCTGGTGGGAGCTCACAACAGAGCATCCTCAGAAGCAGTATTCCTCCTCCGTTTTACAGATGGGACGACTGAGGCCCAAAGAGGTTCTCTGTGCGTCAGAGGCAGAGGCAAGACTTGGACCAGGGCACCTCAAATAGGCAGTGGGAAGTGCAGTGGCTAAGACCACCGTCTAGATTTGAATCCTGGCTCTGTCAGCACTCTGTGCCTCAGTTTCCTTTTCTGTAAGATGTCGAAATGTGTGGTAGGTGTCTTACAAGGCTTGAGGCTTAAATGAGAACATCCACGTTAGGGGCTTGGCACGGCGCCTGACTCACAGTAAACCAAAAACAAATATTAGTGACACGCCAGCCTTGGCGGCGGCTTCCCCTGCCCTGGGCTGCGGGGCACTGCCGCCCGAGCTCCTCGCCTCCACCCACGCCGGCGGCACGGTCCATACCAGAGAGCTGCTGCCGCGGTCCGAGCTTTGGCCCACTCCGGAGTCGTCGGCCTCCGCCGGCCCCGGGGCGGCCGCGGCGTCGCTGCTGTCGGCGGACACGGCTTCCGAGGTGCCCACACCCAAGCCGCTCTCGGAGGGCTCTTCTGGCTGGCCAGGCCCGGGGGCCGCGTCACTACTGCTCTCCACCTCGTTCTCCTCCATGGGTTCGGGGGGCCGCCTGACAAGCGGGCGCAGGGTCTGGGCCCTTCACTCTGAGAGAAGAGGTGGCGGGGGCTGCTACAGATGGGCCCCCTTACTGGCGCCGGCAACCGCGGCCCACCCAGCTGCACCCGTGCGCCCATTTCGTTGACGAAAAGACTGTCTCTGACCGGGTGGGGCTTTCCCGCGTATGGAGAGGGGAGCGTCGGCGAAACACGACCTAGAAGCCTTGCCTCCCAGCCCAGGGCCCTTCCCCACCCCCGGGAGGGTGGTCAGTGGCCGGTATGACCCTTCTCCTCCCTCCACGATTCCCTCAGTGCGGTTCGCTCCAAGCGTCCCGGACTCAGTGGTTCAGCCCTTCGGCATTCCGAGTTCCCCCGGGTGCAGGGTCGGTGGTACAGCCCACGAGCCCCCTTGGTCAGTGGCTCGCTCCCCCTTCCCCTAGTTCCCTTGCGGAGGGGGTTGACAGCTACAGTCCCGGGGCCTGGCGACTCGGGGCTGTCCCCGGCGCTGCCTGCGCTCCAGGCCCGACGCCATCTTGTGGCGGCGCCGGGTTTCCGCTCAGGCAAGTGCGAGAGCGACTAAAGGGCCTGGGACCCCGGGGCCCTGTTCGGACAGCCCCGCCGGCCCGGACCTTGCTGCCGGGTATTCCCGCAGTGTGGACCCACTTCACGGCAGGGTGCAGTGGGGCGACCTGACTCTACCCGACGCTCACCTGACGCTTTCGTAGCCGCGTACCTCTCCGACTCCGGCATCGACGAGGTCGCCATCTTCTTTCCCGTGCTGCGCAGGAACCCATCGGCCTAGCGTAGACCGGAACTACTTCCTACGGCGGCCCGGAGAAAGACAGGTTTCCAGTGTGCCGGAAGGTGTCTCCGAGGCCTCAGAGCCATAGTTAAGTCTGGAGAGAGGCTGGGATTCTATATGTCGCCTAGTATGGGTGACAGAGTCCGCTATGGGGTTGGGGACTACTTTCTCTCTTGGCGGAGGGTTACAAAGGGAGTCGCACGTCACCACCGTTGGGTCCCTACCTTGGGCCGCAGGGTTGGGCGCGGCGAAGTCCGCCCTGCCTTTCGGGGGCGTGGCTCCCAGAGGCTGACCACGCCTTTCCAGGAACCGCTCTGAAAAGCTTGCCCAGACCCGGAGGTTTTGACTTAAAGGTGGAGATATAAATGTTATCAGTCATTTTTCCTGGCTCTTAACCGATTACTTAATGTTCTCATCAAACTAGTAGTCGAATCCTTCTCGATTAGGTTTGATGTGTCTTGGCAGATGGGGAGCTTACAATCACTGCTGTACAGATCGGGGAACGGAGGTCCGGAGATGGGATGTGGCTGGTCCAAGGTCACATCAAGTAAAAGGACTTGGGAGGCAAGTCCCCGCGTCTGGAATTGGGGAAATGGAGAAGATTCAATACTTGGCCCTTAGTGAGCTTTGTATACATACAATAGTACCCCTTTGTCCCCAGTTTCTTGCTTTCCGCGATTTCAGTTACCCAGGGTCAACTGTGGTCTGAAAGTATTAAAAGGAACATTCCGGAAGTAAACAGTTCAAAAGTTTTAAACTGTATACTGTTCTGAGTAGTGTGATGGAATCTTGTGCCGTCCAGCTCCCTCCCTGCCAGGATGGGGATCGTTCCTTTGTCCCAAGTATCTACTCTGTATATATGATACCCATCTTTTTGTCAGTGGCCCTGTCAACTATCAGATCAGTTATCAGGGAGACCATATTCACATAACTTTTATTATAATACAGGGTGGGGCAAAGCAGGTTTACATCTGTAAGTACAAGAAGTAACGGTTTATTCTTGTATTATTAATGATTGTATTATTTTCCATATGAACAACTGTAAACCTACTTTCCCCCCACTGTATATTGTTATAATTGTTACCATTTTATTAGTTATTGTTGTTAATCGCTTACTGTGTCTAATTTATAAACTAAATTACCTTTACCATAGGTATGTATGTATAGGTAAAACATAGTATGAATAGGATTTGGTACTGTCTGAGGTTTCAGGCATCCACTGGGAGGGCTCTTGGAACTATCCTCCATTGCTAAGAGGAGCCTACTGTATTTGCTACATTAATAGAGCGGGAGGTCAGGACATCGTCCACAGTCATCTCTTCAATGTAGATGGTGTGGATGTATTTAAAGGTCTGCAGCCCTTCAGAAAATTATGCCTCTTCTCCTGATGCCCGAAATGCCATCTTTGGCACTACCTTCTGTTTAAGGCTTTTTAGCATTTTGCAATGGAGCCTGTTGCTCTGCTTTATCTCTAAGTCTCTGTGTTGTACAACTTCTTTTTTTTAATTGAAAATATAAAACCTTTTTTTGGGTGAGAGAGACTCTTAGAAATTTCTTTTTTAAAATGTATTAAAAAAAAAACAAAGGGTGCTTTGAGCTGTTATAATTTGTGTGCACATGAGCATGAGGGGGTTTCCCGGTCCTTTTCTAGGAGCAGGTTTTGGTAAGGGGAAGAGAGCATGAGGCCTCTGAATGGGCTAGGCCCCCTCTTCTTCCCCTGCCCCAATCTGGCAGGACCAGGACCCCCAGAGCAGCCCTGGAGAGCCGGGTCAACAATGGCATTATAGGTTGGTTTTGCACTCAACTGGTAGTTTTCCAACATCAACCCAATTCTTCATTTCTAGAGACCCTCACCCCCCCAACCCTTACCCCATGCAGGTAGGATACATCCTGTCTCAAGGATGTCATGGTACTTATTAGTACCTATTTCTATCTCCACCCCAAGTAAGGCTCAACCTTGGCTTTTCCCACCAGGTCACAAGATTGCAGAGTATTATCAGACAGAGGTAACAGCCTCATCATGGAACAGAAGAAGAGCAGAAGGTCCAGACAGGGAAAGCTCATGGCTCCCTGGAAACCACATATCAGAATTCTCCCATCACAAAGACAAGCAAGCCAACCCTGGGTTTCTAGTTGCTAATCCAGGGTTTTTCCTATCAGAACACACAGTTGTAGTTCTGGCCTCAACTTTGATGGGGAGACTTCTAAAAGCAACGAAGAGGCTCTAGGTTAGAAGGACATTAAAGCATACCTTTGAGAAAAATGCTGAGGAGAGCAGCCAAGAGGAAAGCACCATTGATGCGCACCTAACACATGCCAGGCAGTGTACATGTGCTTTGCTGCATCATAGTATCTATCTTAAGGAACCCGGGGTTGTTATTTTCCATTGTAGAGAGGAAGAAGCTGAGGCTCAGAGAGAAATGACTTATCCACGGTCACAGCAAGAGGGTAGAGCTGGGATATGAAGGCAGGTCTGTCTGATTTCAAAGCTCCAAGCAATTTAGGTACCATGTGAAGTATGATTAGTAATCATAACACTTAAAATACTCTGTGCCTAGTCACTATTCTAAGTACTTTACCTACATTAATTAATCCTCACAAACACCCTATAAGGTAGTTGCCATTATTACCTCCATTTTATGTATGAGGACACAGTAAAGGAATCTCAGAAGGGAGTGGAACTGGGATTGAAAACCAAGCAATCTAGCTCCATACTCAACACTTAGATTAGGGTCCCATTGCTCATGTAGTAATAATATTACCTGGTTCGTAGACAGTACTTTAACTTCCCTGAGTCAGGCAGGGTGGTTACTATTTTTCCATTTTGTAGATGGGGAAACTGAAGCCCAAAGAGAAAAGGTGACTGGCTCAAGATTCCACAGCAAGTTTCCTAGTCTAATGCTGAGGGCTGTGATTCCAGCCAGATCTGTAGCAGATACTAGTCGTACTAGAAAATACGTGCTCTTACCAAGTACCAGGTGCTGCAGCAGGTACTTTACATGCATTTTTAAACTAATCATCACAACCAGAGATCCTCCTAGGTACTGTCAAGATTCCCATGTTACAGATGAGGAAACAGAGGCTCAAAAGCAATGAAGTGACTTGTCCAAGCTCATGCATTTGATGGTCAGCAGATCTGGGATTCAAATTCTGGTTTCTTGACTCCCAGTCCAGTGTTCTTTCCACTGTGCTAGATGCCCTGGGAGGGCAGCAGAGAGTAGGCAGTCAGGTGGGTGCTCTGGGACTCATCTCTTTCTTCTCTCACCATGCCACTGCCATCTATGGGTTTAGCTAAACCCGTCCTTAAAAATCTATTTATGGCTTAAAACTATACCATCACTTGGGATAATGAGCCCTGTAACTTGACTCCCCATGGTGTAAATTAAGGCTTCCTTTCATTTGTCCTAAATCTTTCTCTTTCAGTATTGGAGGGGATAGGGGATGGTGGGGCAAGTCCCTAGGACAAGAACAGTTGGATTCAGAAAACAGTCTGTAGTCCAAATAGTGTTTGCTTGTGATGGCAGTTCCTGAAACCCAAGCAGTAGGTGACATTTACACAAACATCTCATCTGATCATTACCAGAGGATGAGGGGTAGGCAGCACCTGGATTTTCATGTCCTTTAATCTGTCTTGTTTCCTATATTCCCAACACTTAACACAGCTTTACGGTTATAAGGAAGCTACTAAATACTTATATGTTGAATGAATGAATGAATTCTCATTTTATAGACAAGGAGACAGACACAGAACACTAGGGATTGAGCTAGGGAAACAATACCTATGCCAGATGATTCTGTAAAGAGGGAGTCTAATATGGAAATTAGTTACAAAGTTGTTTGATGGGCAGAAAGAGCAACCAGGAGAAGTTGAGACAAACCTGAGATTAGTAACTCAGGAAGCCACAACCTTCCCTGGAGCTACAACTATAAAGTGAGGAGATGGCATTACTGAGACCAGAAACTGAGGCCACCCAGAGAGGAGCTGGCCCACAATGGGCCTTACTAGCAGGAGCTACAACCATAGAGGAGGCACTGTAGCTGCTGAAGCCACCCCCCTCCTCTTCAAAATGAGGTATAATGAAACCAATTTATCATAAGGCTAATTGAAATAAACAATAGTTCGGCATCTCATCAACATTATAACGAAACAAAGTTGAATGAAATGACTTACTCAAGGACCTGCTGTATATGAAACAAGGATCTTGTAGCCCTATTACCAGGAACAATTACATAGTAGGTGCTCAGTTAATCTGTGTTGGGCCATTGAACTGAGTTATATATGGTACTGTTATTCTGCCTGTGAGCCCAGGGCCCATATGCCCTTCCTCTCTGTCTCAGGCAGCACAGAGGATGTGTGTTCTACACCCTGCCAGCCCTGGCTTGGAGATGTCTCATACAGCCCAAGGGACCATCATGAAAGGGAAGGTGGGGACTTCTGGGCCTGTGAGGAGGGGCCATGCACAGCAGGAAATGAGGGTCTGCAGCACAGAACTAGCAAAGGGATCCAACATTTACTCAGCACCTACTGTATACCAGATGCTGTATACACTTAATTATTTTATCCTCACAGGAGCCTGCAAAGCACAGACCATTATCCCCATATTAGAGGTGATGAAATGGGAGTTCAGGCAGGTGAGGACACATGCCCAACTGGGTTTGAGCCCTGGGTTGTCTGGTTCCAACCTGCTCCTTTCACGGTACCAGCTGCCTCCTGGGGCTGAGGAATGGAATCTGAGCTTCATGCTATGGAGGAAGCTCCAAGAGCCAATGCCGAGGCCAGGCTTCAGCTGAGTGACAGCTTGAGAGTACAACTTTGACAGCTGTGCTGAGGCTGGCCAGGAAGCAAGTGGTGCTAGAATCAGATGCCTGGGAACAGAAGCTGTGATCATAAAGAGAAGACATGGCCAGGGGCAGCAGCAGGGTGCCGCAGAGGTGCTGGGCCCTGAACAGAATGTCCTTGGGCCCTGCCCCCAACAGGAAAAGCTCCCTACTTACTGGCTCTGTGACCTTGAACAAGTCATTCAACCATCGCAGTTCAGTGTCCTAACTTGTCACACAGGGTTACCGTGCCTTTTGGGTTGCCATGGAATTAAATAAAATAATGCAAGGAGATAGAACTGGGGCAAGTCCAAGCCAGTGCTCCAATACTAATTAGTTGTATGATCTGAGGCAAGTCACTTCACCTCTGAGCCACAGTGTCCCAAAATTGCCATAAGGATGTAATGATTCAAAGTGTGGGCTCTGGCCCTAGCTGGTGTGGCTCGGTTGGTTGGAGCATTGTCCCATGCACTGAAAGCTCACAGGTTAAAAAAAATTAATTTAAAGATATGTTTTTATTGATTTTAAGAGAGAGAAGGAGAGGGAGAGAGAGAGAGAAACATTGGCTGCCAGCACAGCCCCCACTGGGGATTGAGCCCACAATCTGGGCATGTGCCCTGACTGGGAATCAAATCAGTGGCCTCTTGGTGCATGGGATGATGCTCAATCCACTGAGCCACACCAGCCAGGCAAAAACGTTGTAGGTTTGATTCCTAGTCAGGGTACATACCTAGGTTGCAGTTTCAATCCCATGTTGATCCCTGGTCTGTACAGGAGGCAACTGATTGATGTTTCTCTCACATCAATGTTTCTCTCTCCCTTGCTCTATTTCTCTCTCTCTCTCCCTCCCTCCCCCGTCCTCCCTCTAAAATTAAATTTTTAAAAAATGAGCTCTGGAGTATAATTGCCCAGGTTCAAATCACACTCTATGACCAACAAGCTGTGAGCCTTTGGGCAAGTTGCTTGATCTCTCTGTGCCTCAGTTTCCTCCTCTGTAAAATGAGGGTGACTATAAGCACACTCACCTCATGAGCTGTGATGATTAAATGATAATAAACAGAAACAGCACAGAACAGCACCTGGAATAAGTAAGCGCTGGATCGCTGTGGGAAGTGAGCCCTGGGGCTGACATATAATAGTAACTAATCCTGGTTGCATGCCAGGCACCCTTTCAAACTCTAATCCTCAAAGCAGTCCTATGAGGTAGGTGACTTTACTGTCCTATTTTATTTATGATGAACTGAGTTGTTCAGAGGTCTAATGACTTGCCTAAGGTCACACAATGGTCTGAGGATGTACCAGGATTTGAGCTCCAGTTTATCAACCACACACTCTTTTATCCCTAATAAAGCCCCATAGAAAATCTGTTACATGAGAACTCTTTTTGAGCAGAATAGATGGCAATTATTTGCGTTCAAGTAGAGTAGGCCTTAAATGAGCTACTAAAGGCTGGGGGGAAAGGGGAAAGGGGAAAGGGGAAAGGCTTGGTGCCCCTGGCCAGGGACCACGGAGGAGGGACCAATCTGCGTACCTCGCATTTGTCTCCAGCAGGGGGCGCCCGCTGCCTCCACCCGCTCTCCCAGACCTGAACCAGGCTGCTGCGCTGGTGGCCTGGGCAAAGCCAGGGGCACTCCAAGAGGAAGTTTTCTCACCGTGGTTCTCAAATCGGGCTGCAGAGCTGCATCACGCAGAGCTTCCAAAAGATGCAGATGCTTCAGCCCATCTGGCCCCTCCTCCCACATCGGAATCTTCTGGTTGAGGGGCTGGGGAATCTGAAACTTTTAAAACTCAGAAGACATGCTGTATGGAAGTGAAAATCAGTAACTTGGAGCTATAGATATTATCATAGATAATGCTCCAAAATGTAATGTTGAGGGGGAGAACAAGTTGTCAAAATGCACAGAATTTAATATGTGTCTGGGGGAGGAGGGAGGAGAGTCCAAAGCAAGAATACAAAAGAGGCCTACCTCCCATCTGCATTGCACCCCCACCCTCCCTTTGTGTGTGGACACTCCAGCGAAGGTTCAGCTCCACTTACTCCCTGCTTCCCCCTCCCCAAACAGTCACCCCTTGGCCACCCCTTGGCCTAGGGGTGCACGCTTAGGTAGGTGGCTCACCCTCAGGAGGATGGACCTGGAGAGAGTCCTGCTTAGGCACTGCATAGTGTTGGAAGCTGTTTGGAGTGCTGGGGTCCTGGATGCCCTGACTGGTCTCCAAGAGGCTCACAGACTCCATGTGTGCTCGTTCCTTTGGGTTCCTTGCCCCACGGAGAGGGGCACAGACAGAGAAGGGCCAGAGGGGACGCCTCTAAAGCCTAGGGTCCAAGGCCCGACTTGCCTGAATCTAAGAATTAAACTGTATAGATGAACACGATTTATATAAAAAATGAGACATGCAAAACAGCATGTTGTTTATTGATAGATATTGAAGTTAAAATATATATTTTTTAATGCATGAGAATAAAAACATGCACGTCTAGCTCTCTGTCGTGTGAAAACACAGCAGGAAGGAGGCTGCCTGCAAGCCAGAAAGCAGGCCCTCACTCAAACCTGACTGCTGGCATCCTGTCTCCGACTTACAGCTTCTGGAACCGTGAGAAATACATTTCTGTTGTTTCAGTCAACAACAACAAACAAACAAATGAACAAAAATGCATGTCTGATAACACCGGATTCGGAATGGTGTTTCCTCTAGAGAGGGAGAGGGTCACAGAAAGTGAGGTCACAGAAAGGTGTACAGGGTCATCAAATTGTGCCTATCATGTTAAATTATTTAATATGGGTGTTGGGAACCTGAGTTTGTTTTGTTATTGTCTACGCTTTTCCTATGCCTAAGCTATTTCATAGTTTAAAAATTAACCTTAAAAAAAACAATATATAGCCCTGGCCGGTTTGGCCCAGCAGTTAGAGTGTTGGCCCGTGGAACAGAGAGTTCCGGGTTCGGTTCCCGCTAAGGGCACGTACCCCAGTTGCAGTTTGTCCCTGGCCCCGGTTGGGGTTGTGTGGGTGGCAACCATTCAATGTGTCTCTCTCACGTTGATGTTTCTCTCTCCCTCCCTCTCTCCCTCCTGCTCTATCTGAAGAGAAATGCAAAAATGTCCTCGAGTGAGGATAAAAAAAACAACAACAATATATAAAATAAGTAATATATGTTCAAGGTGTAAAAAATAATTCAGGAAGTATGAAAAGGTATGAAGCTTAGGTTAAAAAAATCTCTGTCCTTATCCCCCAATCTCAGTGTGACTTTCTAGAGGTAACCACTGTTATTGGTTCCTTATGTGCCTTCCAGACATATTTTAAGGATCTGTGCACACTGGATATATAATACTAAGTGTTGTGGATACCACCCCCAAACACACCCTTAAAAGTTCTTGTCTTGAATAGTTTCCCATAAGCACATATACATATATCTTGTTCTTTTTAATGACTGGGTAGGATCCACTACCCAGAGGATGTACCATGTTTAACAAGTTCCCCACTGATGAGGATTTCTGTTGTTTGTTTGCTATTATAAATAGTGCACCAAAAAAATACCTTTGAACCTATATGTTTGCTTGAGTTGCCAGAATAGTACAATGAACACTTGTATATTTGTAAAAGAAGGATATCAGCAGTGAAATTGCTGGGTCAAAAGTTATGTCCATTTAAATGATTTCCGAATTACATTCCGAATTACATTCTTACTAAGAATATATGAGGTTGTCTGTTGCTCCATGTCCTTACCAACACTGGATTGTTTATCTTTGTGTAATTGACTTGTCAGAACTCTTTGTATATTAAATATATTCTTGTCGTCTCCTTTTGTTATAAATTTTTCCCAGGGAGGCGTTTAAGTTTCTTTTTTTTTAAGTTGATTTTAAAATTTGTATTCCTACTTATTTATTTTTTTGAAGTGAAAATCACATAACATAAAAGTAATCATTTAAAAGTATTTTTTTAAGTTTACAATTCATTAGTATTTAGTATCTTCATAATGCTGTGCAATCACCACCTCTCGTTCCAAAATATTTTTATCACCCCAAAAGGAAGCCTCATACTCATTAAGCATTCTATCTTCATCTCCTCTTCCCATCAAGGCCATTTGATTCTTTGTTTTGTTTTGTTTTTTATCCTCACCCGAGGACATTTTTGCATTTATCTTCAGATAGAGCAGGAGGGAGAAAAGGAGAAAGAGAGAGAGAGAAACATCAGTGTGAGAGAGACACATCAAGTGGTCGCACCCACACGACCTCAACCAGGGCTGAGGACAAAATGCAATTGAGTTACGTGCCCTTAGTGGGAACCGAACCCGGGACTCTCTGGTCTGTGAGCCAATGCTCTGACCGCTGAGCCAAACTGGCCAGGGCAAGGCCATTTGTTATTATGTAGTAAAATGTATTAATATTTTTTCATAACTGCCTTGCAATTTTGTATTGTGCATATAAACCTGCTTTTACCATTCTGAGATGATTAAAAAGCAAAACAATTTTAAGTTATTCTTAATGGTTAGTGAAATCTTAGAACCTGGGAACCACTGCTCCAGTTTGAGTTCTGGAATGCAAGGCCCTCCGCTTGTCTCCATCTCTAGCACCAAGCCCAAAGTTAGAGAATAAATATTCAGCAAATGTTTGTTAAAGGCAATTCCTACCTCAAGATTATATTCCCTTGACATCCTTTCAGGGTGTATTTTTCCTTAATTAAAAGTTTTATCCAGCACTGGCCGGTTTGGCTCAGCGGTTAGAGCGTTGGCCTGTGGTCCAGAGAGACCCGGGTTCAGTTCCCGCTAAGGGCATGTACCTCAGTTGCAGTTTGTCCCCCGGCCCTGGTTGGGTCGTGCAGGAGGCAGCCACTTGATGTGTCCCTTTCACGTCGATGTTTCTCTCTCTCTCTCTTCCTCTTTCTCCCTCCCACTCTATCTGAACAAAAAATAGAAAAATGTCCTCAGGTGAGGATTAAAAAAATTTTTTTTATCCCATCTGGAATTTATTTTGGTGACTAGAATAAAGTAGAGGTACAGCTAATTTTTTTCCAAGTGGCTAGCCAGTTGAACCGACACCATATTGAATAATCTGTCTTCCCCCACTAAATTGAAATGCCATCTTTAGCATATACAAAATTCCCACATGTATTTGGGTCTATTTCTGGACTCTCTATCTCGTCTTCGTGACCTCTCTGTCTGGGATGCTGTAGTTTTAAAAACTCCCCAGGTGATTCTGATGCGGCCGATCTGCAGATGGTGCTGAGCTAGAATGGGATATGTTTGTCGATTCTTAGCAGAAAGAAGGAAAACATTATCATAAAGTGAAATTTTATTTTAAGGGCCTATCTTATATTTCGAGATTATGTCCTGATTAGGCCTTTTCTTTTAAATTTTTTAAATGAGCCCTGGCCCGTTTGGCTCAGTGGTTGGAGTGTCAACCTGCGGACTAGAGAGTCCTGGGTTTGGTTCCTGCTAGGGACATGTACCCAAAAATAATAATAATAATCATTTTAAATGAATGCTGATAGTAGATAGTTGTTCTGGTTTATTTATTTTTAAGTACATATATTATTGATTTTAGAGAAAGAGGAAGGGAGAGGGAGAGAAAGATAGAAACATTGATGAGAGAGAAACATCAACACTGATTGGCTGCCTCCTGCACCCACTCACTGGGGATCAAGCACACAAACCAGGCACATGCCCCAACCAGGAATCAAACTGGCAACCTGTTGGTCAGTGGGTCGACCACTGAGCCACACTGGCTGGGCTTAAGTACATTTTTTAAGGAGTGTAACATACATAGAGAAATGTGCAAAAATCCTAAATGTACAGCTGGATGAATTGCCGCTAAGTGAACACCCTAGGGCTGTTGTAACAGTGCCGCAAACCTGGCCGCCTAAAACAACAGAAATGTATTCTCTTAGTTTTGGAGGAGAGAAGGCTGGAATCAAGGTGTCAGCAGTACCATGCACCCCCTGGAGGCTCTAGGGGAGAATCCTCCCTTGACTCTTCCAGCTTCTGGGGTTCCAGCAGTTCCTTGGCCTCTGGCTGCATCACTCCAATATCTCTGCCTCTGTCTTCACACGGCCTTTACTGTGTCTCTGGGTTTCAAGTCTTCCTCAGCCTTCTCTTATAAGGACACCAGTCATTGGATTTAGGGCCCACCCTAATGCAGAATGATCTCATCTCAAGATCCTTAATTACAGCTGCAAAGACTCTTTTTCCAAATAAGGTCACCTTTATAGATTTCTGGTGGATATATCCTTTTTTGTATGTGGCGGGGAGAGGCACACTTCAACCCAGTACAACACCATGTAACCAACATCCATCCCACATCAAGAACTGGAGCATCCACACAGCCTTACAAGAGCCCCCATGAGCCACAGGGCAGTGGAGTAACCAGTCTTAATTTCTTGTTTTCCCCTTTTATTTTGAAAAATTTGCAAACTTCCAGAAAAGTTGCAGGAATCGTACAATGAGCACTCCTATAAAATTCACTAGTTGTTAACATGTGGACATATTTGCTCCCCTCATGTATAGATATATTTCTATATATTTATATAATGTTTTTCCCTTGAGATACAAGGGAGTTAACTGTGGACATCCTCATATTTCACCACTGAATTATCCAATCCCTAAACTCCAAAGAACAAGGGCTGTAACCACAGTACAATTATCAATACACAATCAATATTAAAATTTCTCCAATGGTTCCATGGATATCCCTTAATGTGAGTTTTTTAAACCTAGGATCAAATAAAAACTTTCATATTACTTTTAGTGTTCATGTTCTTCTTTTTTTTTTAAAATCATTTTTACTGCTTTAATTTTTTTTCTTGCAAAATGAAGAGTTGCCAATCTTATGTCAATCCCCAAATACTTTTGAACACGTGCTGGTCCTTGGTATTCAAGATCTGGGAGTCGCTGCTGTGGACGAGCATTATGGTTGATAAGAACTTTCTGTGATGACGCCAGTGTTCTGTGACCTCATGTGGCTTTTGGGCTCTTGTAGTGAGACTGGGGAACTGAAATTTAAATTTTATCTAATTTTCATTCATTTAAATGAAAACAAGCTCATGGGTCTCATGGCCATCAGGTCAGACAGCCCTGATCTAGACCAACCGGTGCACAAATCGGGGGCCAAGGCAGAGCCCGGGTCACAGAGGAGGTGCTGAGTGAGGGGCACAGGGGCACAGGGGCACAGGGGCACAGGGGCACAGGGAGGAGCTCTGAAGTGAGACATGGCTGTGCCACCCCGTCAGGCCACCATCTCCATGTCACTCCTTCTTAGTGGTCCATACGTACATTTTGAGTGCCTGTCCTGAGAATAAGGTGATGAACAGTCTCCACTGTGGCTTAATCAGAGTGGATGGTAAAAGTCTGCGAATATATTTGTCTTACACATCAGTTTGTCACCCCTGAGGTTAGGGGCACGGCTCAGTGCCTGACACTTAGAAGGAGCTAGTAAAGGTTTTGGGAATGAATGAATGAATAAATGAATGCTAGGCATGAAGGTGCCAGGTAGTCTTCTTTCAGATCAAATTTGAGAGGCCAGCAGAGATGGTGCTATTAAAGAGAAGAGTGCTGGTCTGACTCGGGAGACCCGAGTTCCCCTCCAACCACTGGCAAGTCTCTTCCCTCCTCCGGGCCTCAGTTATCCCAACAGTAAAAAGAGGTGGTGGTGCTAGATCAGGGCTCAGGGCCCTGCCAGAGACAGGGTCAGTGGAGATGGGGAGCTGCACAGTACCTCCTCTTCATCTGTAGTTACATACTGGGGCTCCCTTGAAATCCAGTTTCTTATAAGGGTCTGGAACTTTAAAAGTTGGGGTCCTCCTGAGCCAAGAGAGGCTCCCAGAGTTTGTAAGGTCAGGGAGCAAACTCCCTGCTGTTCTCAGGGTCTATAGATCTGCTCTGGGCCTGCACCTGCCCAAGGGGTGCTTGCTGGGACTTTCCTTCCCAGGTGGTGAGCCAATCCCTGCAAGGAATGGCACAGTTTAGCCTCAAATCTTAGTGCAAGATGGGAGAGCAGGGGAGTGCCCTTCTACCCATGCAGGGTGTATGTCACCTGCCTCGCCCTACCCATAGGTGACTCAGGCTGAAACTGGATGCCGGGGAAGGCATTCACCCTTTCTAAAGCCTCATTGGCCAGGGCTGTCCATTGCTTTCATTTGCCTTTCAGGAAAATGCTGTTGCACTGAAAGGTGGGGGTTGAAGGTTGTCAAGTCTGCAAGGCCATGCTCCTTGCCAAGGTGGCAAACTCCTCTTCCCTCTTCAAAACCCGATTCAGATATAGTTCCTGATGAAGGCTTCTGGCCTCTTACCTCTCCCCCATAGAGTTAATCACCTCCTCTTCCAATATGCAGACTCTGGAGCCAGACTGCCTGGCTTTGAATCCCTGCAGTGTTGCTCCGGGCAAGTTACCTAACTTCTCTGTGCTTCTCTTTCTTCACCTGTGAAATGGGGAAAATAGCACCCACCTCACTGGGTAGTTGTGAAGATTATATTCATTAATACATGTAAATACTTATGTCAGTGCTTGGCACATGTTATGAGCTTAAAAAATGCTGAATATTATTATTATTATTATTTTTTTTTATTTTTTATTTTTTCTATGTTTAAGAAATACCTACAGCTCTGGCTGGTTTTGCTCAGTGGTTAGAGCATCGGCCGGCAGACCAAAGAGTCGCAGGTTCGACTCTGGTCAAGGGCGTGCACCTCGGTTGTGGTACATCCCCGGTCAGGGTCATGTGGGAGGCAACCAATCAATGTGTCTCTCTCACATCGATGTTTCTTTCATTCTCTCTCTCTATTTCTCCCTCTCTTTCGCCCTCCTACTCTATCTGAAGATAAAAAAAAAAAAAAAAAGAATACCTACAAACACAATGAACACAGCAAATAAGGGTGCTTTCATAATGATCTTAGCCTGCAGGGAGAGACAGATGAATAGGCAGAAAATTTACTCTGAATTATGAAAAATGCAGCAATAAAGGAAGTGGTTGGTTGAGGGGGCCATGGGAGCACGGAAGAGCCTCTTTCTCAGGTTGGGGTGGTCAGCAGCATTTTCCTGGAAGAAATGATATCTCAGCTGAAATCTAACGGATGAATAAGATTAGCTAGGCACGGGGAGGGCAGCGAAGGGAGGCGTGGGAAGGTTTGAAGGCAAGGGGAATGGGGAGTCGAACGTCCAGAGGCCAGAGCACGGTGTGTTCGGAGAGCTGAGGTTGGAGGAATGGAGGAACAGAGTGGGAGGGTGGGTTGTTGAATGCATGTTTTTGTGGTCTGTCTCCTTTCCTGTTTTGGGAGCTTTTTCAGGACAAAGCTCACGTCTCCTTTCATTCCATATGCCCAACACCAGCACTCTGCAGGGCCTCCGTCGTGTTTGCTGAACGGAGATGAGAGGAGAGCGTTGCCTTTCCCAGCAGAGCTCCAACCTTTTCATTTGTTTGTACTTCTGAGTCAGGCCTTCTTAATAGCCTTGGGAAGTCAGGTTCACTTGTTGGGTCAGAATTGTCATCTACTGTGCATCCCAGAGTCCTGTGAATTGAATGGGACGAAGTCAAGATCTGAGCCAACAAGGTGACCACAGATCTCACTCCTATGTGTCCCTCTGCGGATGAACTTTCAAATTCCAGGTGCATATAGTCCTTGGGGTTTGAGTAGGTGACACATATTCTGATTCAATGGTCTCGAACCTGGCCCACCGGAGAGTCTGCATTTCTAACCAGCTCCCACACGAGAATCTGCATTTCTAAGGTGCCGATGCTAGAGGTCCATGAATTACACTTTGAATAGCAAGGCACTCCTTGCAGTGGTGATTGTGAAAGCAGGTGGGAGCCAGGTTCTGAAGGGCATTGGTTTCCAGGCTAAGGAGTTCGGTCTTCATTCTGGAGACAGTAGGGAGCCCAGGGAGCTCTGGAAGCTTTCTGAGCACGGTCAGGGGTTGCTGACCAAGGAGATGCGTCTGGAGCACAGGCGCTGGGTGCTGGAGGGGTTACGCTATTTCCTACCCGGTGCGCAGCGTAGGGCTGACCCTGGAGTAGTGCAGTGAGTGCAGAGCATGAAGGGTGTTAGGGGCCGAATGGCGTCTCCCCAAATTCATATGCTGAAGTCCTAACCTGCGGCACCTCAGAATGTGACTGCATTTGGAGATGGGGTCTTTAGAGAGGTAATTAAGTTTAAAAAAATCATTAGAGTGGATCCTAGTCCAGTATGACTGGTGTCTTTATAAGAAGAAGAAATTGGGACACAGTCACAGAGGGAAGACCACATGAAGACACGGGGAGAGGACGGCCACCTACAAACCAGGGAGACAGGCCTCAGGAGAAACCAACCCGGTTGACACCTTGATCGTAAACGTCCAGTCCAGAAGTGTGAGAAAATAAACTTCTGTTGTTTAAGCCCTCTAGTCTGTGGTACTTTGTCAGGGCAGCCCTAGCAGACTGCTACAGGGAGGATGGATTCAAGGGGATTAACCAGGATGTCAACTGTTTGGATGACATGGGGGCAGGGGGCACACTGTAGGATGATATACAGATGGTTGGAAAGGAGGAAGACCAGGGAGGAGAGCGGGCCATGAATAGAAGCAGGAGGGGTTGCCTGGAGGGACGAGCAGGGCTGGAGGGGAGTAGATTTGGATCAAATCGCACTGGAGGTGCCCTGGACCTTCAGGAGGCTTTTGGAAATGAGGCTGGTGGTTTTTGCAGTTAAAGGCAGACCCTTAGGCGGCTGAGAAGGAACAGAGTTGTCCTTGTGCCGATGGGGACCCTTGGTTGGAAGCAGTCAGAACTGGTTTGGGCCAACTTAAGCAAAAAGGATGTTGAGAAGGTTTCTGGAGGCTCCCAGCAGTGCTGTGAGGGCTCGATGCCAGACGGGAAAGTGAGCTGGAGGCAAGGCAGCTGGGCAGCAGTTAGCGTGGTCAGAACCATGCCGCAGGAATAGCCCTGTGCTCTCAGGCCTGCTGGGCTCCCAAAGCCGCATCCCACTTGCACCCATTAGCAGATTCCTTCTTGCCTCGGAAGGGTCCTAGGAAAGATATTCCATTACTGGGAAACCAAATAAAGACATGGCTCCCATCACCAGGTAATGAGCTGACTGCTCCCATTACAAAGATGAAGAAACGGAGGTTCAGGCAGAAAGCCATTTACCTCAGATCATACCATTCAAACGAAGTCTGTTGGATTCCAGCCCCCAGTCCCTTCCACTGCACCAGCTGTTACCTGGTGGGTGCTTCATAGAGCCCATGGCTGGACCTGGGAGAGCCTTCCAAGTGGTCCCCAAGCCAGGCCCCTTCTGAGGCAAGGAAGGAATCTCACCCACCCCTCTGAAAGGGGGAGCTCCCTCACCCCGTCTACTGGTGCTCCCCATCTTTTCCCATTGGAGAAATCCCAAATTGCATCTCATCAGGAGCAAGGCTAAAACTGCTGGTTCCAGAGCTCCGGAGGCTTCAAGTGCATCCTCTCTGCAGTCTTCCTGCAGCATCCACTCCGGGCCTGTGCCATCTTCCCTTCATCCCAGCGCCTGGCCTCAGGTGTAGGTATCAGCCTGCGTGAGGTTCGAACACATCTCAGCAGGCTTTGTGAATACATTAATTTTATTGTCCCCTAACATGCCACAGGGGTGGGGATGCAGAAGGAGGGGGTGCTGGCACTCAATATGCAAATGTATGCAGATCGCATCTAAATGAGGGTGTCCCAGGATTAATGGGAAGAAAAGGCAATCAGAGCAGGCCTGGGGCTCTGCAGCATTTCGCTTGAAAATGGCTCTCCCGGGAGGGTGTCTTGGGCTGTGTTTCAGAGTGTGTTCTTTGAAGCAATGTCTCCGCAGCACAGGGGAAGGAAGAGCTGTGGAAATTCGTTCTGGATACTTCCTGACAAAATGTTCTCAATTGCTTCAACTATGTTGGGGGTGCGTGGGGGGCAGGGTAGAACCTTTGAGCCCCTCCACCTCAGGGGCCATCTCTGACACTGATTTCTAAACCAGGGGAGCTTGCTAACACCCAGTTCCGGGCCTCACTGATTACTGAATCAGAATCTCTTGAGACTATTGTTTTTTAAGTCCCCAGACTTGGGAAATACTGATGCAAACCAGGGCTTCTTAATCTCCAGTCTCTTACAGGTTTCAGGGGCCATGCAGAGCAGGGTTTTCAACCTGCAGCATAAGAATCACAGGGGCTTTAGAAAAAGTGCCAGTGCCCAGGCTGTACCCCGCACCAATGAAGTCAGAATCTCGGCAGGGAGGGGGTGGGATGTGTGTGTGAAACCCAGGCATCATGATTGAAAAGAAAATCCTAATGACTCCAATGTGAAGCCACATTTGAGAAGCACCCCTGAACTGGTCCTCTTCTCGCAGACATGCCTGACACCCGTGTTCTCTTTGGGGCTATGTTTAGCTCCAGGCCCTCCACCTGCTGGTGCAGATTTCAGGAGCCTCTCCTTCTAGGAAGGGGACTGTCGTCAGGGCTGATGTTCAGCTGGTATGCACTGGTACAGAGCACCAGTTGTTAAATATTGAAGTATTGTTCTACCCATTGGTAGCAGGTGCTGCTTTGAATGGTCTAAGTGGTCCAGAGCCCTAGCTCTTTCCCCCAGGCCCCTAGGACTGCAGGTCCAGGAATGAAAGGGTTAATGACTCCCTACCCCCACCCCAGCTCCTTGGACTGAATCAGTCCTGATTGCTCAGGGTTCCTGAAGTCCTGGTTGTTAACTATATATATCTATATGTTGTTGTTTTTGTTGTTGTTAATCCTCACCCAAGGATATTTTAAAATTAATTTTTAGATAAGAATGGAAGAAAGGGAGGGAGAGAGACAACGATGTGAGAGAGACACGCTGATTGGTTGCCTCCTGCATGACCCCAACAGGGGCTGGGGATTGAACCTGCAACCAGGTATAGGCCCTTGACCAGGAAGCAAACGCGTGATGCTCTAACCACTTAGCACACCAGCCAGGACCTGGTTGTTAAATATCTAACTGTCAGCCTGGTCAGTGTGGCTCAGTGGTTGAGTGTTGACCCATGTACCAAGAGGTTGCCTGTTCAATTCCCGGTCAGGGCACATGCCCAGGTTGTGGGCCAAATCCCCAGTGGGGAACATGTAGGAGGCGACCAATCAATGTTCTCTCATCAATGTTTCTTTCTCTCTCTCTCTCTCCCTCCCTTCCTTTCTCTCTAAAAATCAATAAAGAAAAAAAATTAAAAAATGTTTTTTGATTGTCAACCCTAGCTATAATACTGTGCTGAGGATCATCAGCTTTATAGCCGGAAAGGCCTAGATTTGGGTACTAGTTATGTGACCTTGGGCAAGTGGCTTCATGTCTTTGAGCCTCAGTTTTATCATCTGGAAATGGCATCAAAAGGGTTCCTCCCTCCCCCCACCTAGTGCTGGGATGAAGCTTGATTAAAGCAGAGGTCTCAAACTTGAGCACACCCCAGCATCGCTTGGCAGGCTTATTAAAACAAAGATGGCTGGGCCCCACCCAGAGGTGCTGATTCAATAGTTCTGGGGTGAGGGCAGGTGAGGATCTGCATTTCTAACCAGCTCTCTGGTGCTAATGATGCTGCTGGGCCTGGAACTACACTTCAGAGCCACTGGAACTGGAAGATGCCTGAGAAGGTGTGCTGGCCAAGAACAGGGGTGTAACCCAGATTTGTAAAAGGAGCAGAGAAGTTGCCAGTTGCCCTGTGTGCTGTGTGGACAGCTCCCTGCTGCTCTGGCCAGGGAGGACTGAGTGACCACAAAATGTTTAATCTGTGATTTCTGCGGATCAGGCCTTCCCCCACCCCTCCGCATTGTGAGAGAATTAAATTCAGACCTTCAGGGACTGTGATCACTGAGAATATGGTGCCCTCCCCCATCTGCCATCCAAAGTAAAACAACACTAAACCCTGAAATGACTGTAAAAGGAAGTCCAACAGGGATCTGATTTTTCCCATGCCGGCTACTTTAAGGATTTTTTTTCAAATATCAAAACAGTCTTTGTGGTGGTGAGGGATGAATAAGCGGAGCACAGAGGATTTTCAGGGAAGTGAAATCACTCTGCACGATAGCATAAGGATAGGTACATGTCATTATGCATTTGTCCTAACCCATAGCATGTGCAACACCAAGAGTGAACCCCAAACTAGGGACTTCGGGTGACCATGGTGTGTCAAAAAAGTTGTATCAATTGTAACAAATGTACCAGTCCGGTGAGGGATGTTGATAATGGGGTAGGCTCTGCAAGAGCAGGGGCAGGGGATATATGGGAAATACTTTCCTCTTAATTTTTCCCCCCTTTATTGATTTGAGAGACAGAGGAAGTGAGAGGGAGAGACAGAAACGTCGATGGGAGAGAACACTGATTGGCTGACTACTGCATGACCCCCACTGGGGATCCAGCCCACAAGCTGGGCTAGTGTCCTGACCGGGAATCAAACCAGCAACCTCTTGGTCTACCACTGAGCCACACGGGCCGGACCTTTCTTAATTTTGCTGTGAACCTAAAAATGCTTTAAAAAAAGTCAATAAAAAACAAACAAAAAATCAAATAATCTTTTAAATGTGTGTTTCGGGGCTGTACCTGCTTTGCTGAGACCTCAAGCATAGCCTGACCTGCAGTGGGCAATGTGGTGTCAAAGGAACCGGTCCCAGGCTCATCCTCTTCCCCTTCACTTTGCATGTCTTTCCCTCCAAGCACCATCCCCTCTTGTAGACATGAACCTCTTGCCTTAAAGGAAATTCCCCTTGACTACTCTCTGCCCTTCCAGCCACCTTAATCTTTAATTTTCCCTCTTTTATCCACCCAGCCAAATACCCCATACCTGTTCTCTCTCTCTCTCTTTTTTTTTTTTTTGGTACATGCCCCTAGTGGGAACCGAACCCGGGACTCTCTGGTCCGCAGGCCAACACTCCAACCACTGAGCCAAACCGGCCAGGGCGTACCTGTTCTCTTTGTTGGTTCCTGGCTCCCCCTCCAGCCTGACTTCTGGGCAACCCCCAGCTCCCCTAGGCTGCTTCCCCCACTGACTTCCTTCTTGCCAGATCCAGTGACCTGATATTAGCACGGGATTCAGAGTCAGAAGACCTGGCAGGAGCTCTGTCACTCACCAGCTGTGTGACAGTGAGCAAACTGAAGCCCTTCTCTGGGCCTTGAGTCCATCTCTTTGAAAATGGTTTACAATCTCTGCCTTCCATGAATGCCAAGGAGTTCTAAAAGTTCAGATTCAAGTATGTTAAGAAGGTCCACCATTTGGTGCAAATCAGATGTGATAAGGTACATGACAGAGCTGGATAAACTGTCAACTGCGCCCCACCCCCGCATCCATGCATTGACATTGACTGTTAGAATGATCAAAGACTGAGGTTGCTGGGGGCACCTGCAGACTGTGGTGGAAAGAGCAGGGTGCTGCTATCAGGCCTGGGTTGAATCCCAGGTCTTCCCCTTACAGCTGTGTGGACTTCGGCAACTCCTCGAGCCTCACAAATTCCTCACTAGTAAAAGTGGTTTATGAATCTGAATTTATAAAGTTAACTGGAATCATGAGTCCTGATTTTTAAAGGTGAGAGCACTGGAGTAACAGAATCATCATAGCTCCTTTTTTTTCTGTGTACCTACTATTTGCTAAAAACTTGCAATGCATAACCTCATTTAATCCCCCCACAACCCTTTGAGTGAGGACTGTTCCCTCCTCATTTTACAGACAAAGAAATGGAGGCACAGAGAGGCAAAGTACCTTGTCTAAGGTCACACAGTCAGGAGGAATAAGAGCTGGAGTTTGAACCCAGGAGGTCTAATTCCAAAGTCTATGTTCTATGGCTTCCCATTGAAGGAGCTCCGTACAGGTAAGTGGGAGGCTTGGCGGTATTATTATTAGGGCCTCTGCGAGTCAGCCTGGGAATTGCCATTGCCCCGGGGCTACGGATGGCAGGTGTGTTTGTGGATGGGGGTGGGTATGTGAGTGATGCTCTCCCCGGAGGAAATGTCTTGCAATATACACACCTTTCTGCTTCATCCTAGACACAAGTGTCTTCTCAACATCCTGCCAGGGCCTCTCAGGCCTGGCTGCCCCTCCCCTCTCTGGCAGGTTTGGGAGAAACAGACTTGGAGTTCCCCCATCCTGGATAGGGGGAGAGATTCCTCATCTCGTGAGGCTGACCCCGGTCTGGGGGCCTGGAGTTACTAATAGCAGCCTGCAGGGCTGTGTCATCCAGCTGGTGACTCAGGGCACCAGGATCAGCCCCCTCCTCATCCTGATGGGGCCTCCACCTGGGTGAGGGGCTTAGAGGCCAAGCTATGACTCTGGTCAGGCTTAGAGAGTACCCACCTGGGGGTGTATCCTGCTTCGTGCCTCCTCTCCCAGGTCCTTGGCTAAACTGTGGCATTGGAAGAAGGGACTGAGGAAATGGGGAAGGGGATGTGGTAACCAGACCACTTCCTGCTATTGCTGTGTTGAAAGCCAAGCTCTCCCCAAGTTCCCCTTGATGGGGGTTGGAGAACTAGGGGTAAAGGAGGAAGTTGAGAGGGAGTGAGGAAAGGAGGCTCCCTGTTGGGCTGACTCCAGGAATCAAGTTCCGAGGTTCCTGGTGGAGTGTTCTTTTCCTGCTCCCCAATTGGTAAAAACAGCCAGCAGGTCCAGAGGCAATCATAATTAGAGTAGCCCAAGCACTTATTACCAGGCACTTTATATCTATTATTTCACTTGACCCTTATACCCCATGAGGTAAGCACTATTATTACCCTCATCTTACAGATGGGGAAACTGAGGCACTGGCCGGTTATGGCTACTACACAGATCACACAGCAGATCCATGCCAGCGCTGAGCTCTGAACGTAAGCAGCTTGGCTCTGGAGTGCAGGCTCGTAGCTACAGTCCTGGCTTGCTCTGTGACCTGGGAGGCAGATTCTCTACTCTGGGCCTGCCTCAGTTTTCTCATCTGCATGATGGGGGCAGTTGGAGTAGATAAGTATGCCTCCCTCTTGTGATGTTTGTCTTCCTGGTAATAAATTACTCATTTGATTTCTTCCTACTGGACTCTCAGCTCCATGAGCATAGGACAACTGTCTTGGTCACTACCGTATTCCCAATTCTTAACATAATGTCTAGCCAGTAAAAAGGTCAACCAATATTTGTTGAGAAAGTGGTCTTTAAAAGTTTGAGGATCATCATCAGTGGTTAGAGTATAGTATGAAAGTTTTGGACCCTTTACATAGGAAAATCAGCATATACCAGTGGGGGTGACTTTGTCCCTCTTACCCACCCAGGGGATATTTGGCAATGTTTGGCAACATTTCTGGTTGTCACAACTGGCAGGGGGAGGTGCCACTGGATCTAGTAGGTGGGGGCTGGAGATACTACCAATCATCCTACAATAATAGATGGGACGGCCCCACCACAAATAATTATTTGGCCCAAAGGTCAATTGTGCTAAATTTGAGAAATGTGACATATGTACTCAGATATGACATATTTTGTACAATTCATGGCAAGTTGGGGGTGGTTCATAGATTCTCCTAAAGCCCATGTTAGCCTCCAGATGAAGACCCTCTGGATTAATGAGTTTCTTTGTTTCCATTTCTAAAATCATATTGCTCTGACCCCATACTCTCAAGCCTGGATTATAGTCCCCTGGGGTCCCTTGTCCTAGCCTCTGATTCCCCAAAGGTCCAAGCTTCCTCTCTGATCTTTAGTGAGTTCAGGGGATGAGGGGAGAAGGGTCCAGGTTTAAATCTCCCCCCACTCCTCTCTAACCCCTAGTTATCTCTGTTCCCTGTAAATGGCCATAAACATAAAACACTTCAGAAACTAGGAGCCTTAGGCTTGAATTCTGGTTTTGTGTATTAATTCACTGGGTGATTAAGGCGAGTTCCTTAACTGTTCTGAGCTTCAGTTCCCTCCCCTGGAAATGGGAGGGATACTCATTGAAACTGCCTCCCAGATGGTGGCGAGGATGAGATGAAATGTTTATAGGGAAGTTATCCCAGTATTCCACAGTAAATCTCAAAAAATGCATTATTATTATGGCTCACAGGTGAAGTGACTTGCCCAAGGTCACATAGCTGGGGAATGGCAGAGCTGAGACTAAAAACCAGGACTGTGTGACTCATTCATTAGTGAACTCTAAAGTTTCCACTTTCCATAAGGGAAGCTAATTGTCTCCATCTCATAGACTCATTTATTAGATAAGCACATGAAGTGCCTGGCACAGAGTAAGCCCTATAAATACAGCTTGTTGAATTTTTATTGTTGTCCTTCTCAAATAACGCCTTCAAGAAGGTAAATGTGGATCCTGGTTGGCTGGGAAGAAGGGCGGGAAGGAGGCTGCTGGTTCATTAGCATAGGTGGTGATCATTGGGGCTGGAGCTTGTGTGGGTGAAGCAGAGACCTGAAAGGGCTCCTGGAGATATCCCCCCCACCCCATATTACAGTTGAAGATTTCAAAGCCCAGAGAGGGGAAGGCATTTACTCCAGGTCACACAGCAGATTAGAGACCAAGACCCCAGTCTCCTGATTCCAAGTTGGAATCATGATCTTGGCCCAGATAATTAAAAGCAACCATGGCCGGCCCACTGAGGACTTGCAACATACACCATCTTAAGTGTTTTATGCATTTGATCCTCACATCAATTTATTTTTTATTTTATTTTTTTTGTACATGCCCCTACAGGAACCGAACCTGGGACTCTCTGGTCCACAGGCCGAGGCTCCAACCGCCGAGCCAAACCAGCCAGGGCACCTCCTCACATCAATTTAGGGACAAAGAGCCCTTTTTTTTTTTTTTTTTTTTAATCCTCACCCGAGGACATTTTTTTTGTTTTTTGTTCAGGTAGAGCAGGAGGGAGAGAGAGGAACAGAGAGAGAGAGAGAAACATCGATGTGAAAGGGACACATCGAGTGGCTGCCACCCGCACGACCGACCAGGGCCGGGGACAAACTGCAACCGAGGTACATGCCCTTAGCGGGAACCGAACCCGGGTCTCTCAGGACCGCAGGCCGACGCTCTAACCGCTGAGCCAAACCGGCCAGGGCCAAAGAGCCCTTTTTTACAGCCAAGGAAACAGATTCAGAGTGGTGAGGACATATGCCCAAGGCACTGAAGAAGGAGAGGAAAGCCATGTGTGCTGGCTGCCAGGGCCACGAACCCCCCTCCACTACCCCAGGGAGTCAGCCCCTGAACGTCGGGGGTTGCCCAGGTGGAATTCCCCAATCCTGCCTAGCGGAGCCCACTCATTTTGGGCCGGGTGGAGCCAGGGAGAGGAAGCTGAGTCAAGGGAGGCGTCCAGGGAGGAGAAAAGTGGGAAGAACCTGAGAATGTGGAGAGGGACCCACAGAGGGAGTCTGACCAGGAAGGGGGGGTGTCACTAGGTTCAGAAAAAGACCTGAGAGAATCTTCCATCCCCTTTCCTTAAGCTGACCACTGGGGTCTTCAGATGAAGGGCTCAGGGAGTCCTCCAGTTTTGTCTCCCACCCTCTCATAAAGTTCTCACATGCTGTGCAGTTTGCAAAATCCAACCTTCCCGTATGGGCCTGCGGTTTCCTGTGGGTCTCTGTGGGGTCCTGCCTGACTCAGCAATGGGGACTGTGGGCAGCAGGGAGAGGAGGAGGTGGTGTAAGCCCTTTCCTTGTCTTACCATGCTGGGGCTGCCCCCACACACACACACACCATCCCCTGAGTCAGCCCCTGCCTAGCCTGGCGGCTAGGGGCGGGGTCACTGATGCAGATAACAGTGCCTCCTTAAAGCCCCCACAAAGGGCAGCTGCAGCCAGACACTGCTACCCTCACCATGAGTCCCTGGCGGTCCCTGGTCCTGGTGCTCCTGGTGCTGGGCTGTTGCTCTGCCGCCCCCAGACCACGCCAGCCCACCACTGTGGTTTTCCCAGGAGACCTGCGAACGACTCTCACCAACAAGCAGCTGGCAGATGTAAGTGAACACCTCAGTCTAGAGTTGGAATCCCAGGGAGGGCATGGGGCCTCAGGAGATACTTTGGGCCACACTGGGGGTAATGAGTATGTTTAGAGAATAGAGGTGTCTAGGATCAGGCACTAGGGGATGGGTGTCCTGTGGAGGCTCTGGGCATGGATGGCCAAGAATGGGTTAATGATAGTTTCCTAGGTGGGCAATGGGAAATGGTGTGGGGGAACACTGGAAGGTTCTGGAGTGTGCATGGGCTGGGAGTGAATAGGGGTAAACCCTAGGGGCCCCTGAGGTAGGAATGGCCAGGAGCATCCAGGACTGGGAGGGAGCTAAGAATGTCTACAGGGAGGGGAGATGCTTGCACCCAAGCAAAAGTACTGACGTCCAGGGAGCAAGTCCTGGGTACAATCAATGCCTTGTTGCTAGTCCCTGAGCTCCTGGGGGGATGGAGTTCTGGCCCAGCAGGGCAGGGAAAGGGAGTCAGTGCTTTAGATGTCTTTGCCCCTCCATTCATAGGAGTATCTGTTCCGCTATGGCTACACTCCAGTCGCCGAGTTGAGCAGCGACAAGCAGTCCCTGAGTTCGACGCTGAGGCTTCTCCAGAAGCGCCTGTCTCTGCCGGAGACTGGTGAGCTGGACAGCACCACCCTGGAGGCTATGCGTGCCCCGCGCTGTGGCGTCCCAGACCTGGGCAAATTCCTGACCTTTGAGGGCGACCTCAAGTGGCAGCACCAAAACATCACGTACTGGTGCGCGGCGGGTCCCGCTGGAGCGGGAGGGAATGGAGTGGGGAGGGGAGGTGGGTCTCTGTGTGCACACCGGCAGCAGATGAACACGTCCTGTCTCAGATCCATGCCTGAGTTTCACGTGCAGCCTGGGGCAAGTGGCCCCACCTCTGAGCCTCCATTTCTTTTGGGGGGAATGGGCCTCCCGATCTGAGTCCTCCTGCCATGGCCATTTGGAGTGTCCAAGGGAAAATGCAGCTGCAGTGCTTTATTGATGAAAACCTGGAGCTGAAGTCGCTTACACATGGTGGTTGCTGCTACCCCGGCTCCCGCCTCTTACTTCTGGCTGGTCTCTGTCCTCCTGCCTTTCTCCTACAGGATCCAAAACTACTCGGAAGATTTGCCGCGGGACGTGATCGATGACGCCTTCGCCCGTGCCTTCGCGGTCTGGAGCGCGGTGACGCCGCTCACCTTCACTCGCGTGTACGGGCTGGAAGCCGACATCGTCATCCAGTTTGGGGTTAGGGGTGAGGAAGCGAGAAGGGAAAAGCCAAGAGGGCCTTGACCGGGGACAGGAGAGGGAGGACCACAGAGAGTAGAGGGAGCCCTGGGCCCAGCTTTCTCTTGTCTGTGCCCAAAGCCTTGGCGGCCACTCCCCCTTATGGCGCTTCTTCCTTCGCGACAGTGCACAGCGCGGGGTCGCAAGGTTTGGGTAGCAGCTCGTGGGTGGGCTTTCACCCCCCATTCAGTCCAGCACCCCTGGGGTATCGCACAATCTGCACATCTGTACCCAGACGGCTCTCTTCTTCCCATCTGCTTCTTCAGAGCACGGAGATGGATACCCCTTCGACGGGAAGCACGGGCTCCTGGCACACGCCTTTCCTCCTGGCCAGGGCATTCAGGGAGACGCCCACTTCGACGATGAAGAGTTGTGGTCTCTGGGCAAGGGCATCGGTGAGATCCTGAGCCACCGCGGCCCCATTCCCTTTCCCCATTCACATCCATCACAAGCCGCCCTGACCCGGGTCCCTCCCCCCCTGCAGTGGTTCGGACCTTCTTTGGAAATGCGGATGGCGCTCCCTGCCACTTTCCTTTCACCTTCGAAGGCCAATCCTACTCCGCCTGCACCACGGACGGCCGCTCCGACGACTTGCCCTGGTGTAGCACCACTGCCGACTTTGACACTGACCGTCAGTTCGGCTTCTGCCCCAGCGAGAGTGAGTTCCGGGTCGCGGAGAGGGTGGGGCGCCCACCATCCTCGGAGTCCAGAAACCTGGGTTGTAATCCCAGCTCGGCCTCTAATGCTGTGTGGTCTGCAGGTCACCCTTCTGTTCTTTGGGTCCAGTTTTCTCAGCTGTGAAATGAGGAGAGGAGGGATGCAGAACACAGGTGGCCTGTGGGTCAGTAAACTCAGGGTGATGTGTGGGCCTCCCCAGGACTCTACACCGAACACGGCAATTCGGAGGGCAAGCCCTGCGTGTTTCCTTTCACATTCGAGGGCCGCTCCTACTCCTCCTGCACCACCGCTGGTCGCTCAGACGGCTTCCGCTGGTGCGCCACCACAGCCAACTACGACCAGGACAAGCTTTATGGCTTCTGCCCGACCCGAGGTACCTCTGCCCCGCCTGACAGATTCAGCATTAACCCTCGAAACTGATGGGTCTCCTCCACCCATCAGTTTGTCTCTCCACTTGTCGTTGGTCCTCTGGACCGGAACTCTGTCCCCCCCTTCCCCCCCGACTTCCAGTTGCCACCACTCCATTCATGTGGCTTGGCCTTTTAGCCCAGCCTGCTGCCTCTCCCTTGGTCTCCCCTCTCCAGGCCTAACCTGGGCTCAGCTGTGCCCCACATCGCCCCCTAGGCTTTAAAAATGGTGCCAAGATTCTCTAGCTCCTTGTTTGACCCGCCCCTGGCTCCCTATTGGACCCACTCACCTGGCTCACCCAAGGCCCTGGGTCTCTTCAGTGGACTCTACGGTGACCGGGGGCAACTCGGCCGGGGAGCCGTGCGTCTTCCCCTTCGTCTTCCTGGGCAAGGAGTACTCGACCTGTACCAGGGAGGGCCGCGACGACGGGCACCTCTGGTGCGCCACCACATCGAATTTCGACAACGACAAGAAGTGGGGTTTCTGCCCAGACCAAGGTGGGCAGGGTTCCAAGGTTCGAAGGCTGCGGGTAGTGGGGAGTGTGGTGATGCTGACGGCAGGGGCTGGGAGCGCGGCCCAGGGCTCACGTCTCAGGCTTTCTTTTCCCTCCAGGTTACAGCCTGTTCCTCGTGGCTGCGCACGAGTTCGGCCACGCACTGGGCTTGGATCACTCGTCCGTGCCAGAAGCTCTCATGTACCCCATGTACAGCTACACCGAGAAGGAACCCCTGCATGAGGACGACGTGAAGGGCATCCAGTATCTGTATGGTGAGGTTCTGTGGCAGGGATGAAGGGAGGAGGGGGAAGGGTGGAGAATGTAGTGGAAGGAATTGGGACCTCATCATCTGCCTGTGGAGGAACCCGGGTCTAATGGGTGTAATTGCTGTGGGGTCAGCGCTTGGAGATGGTGGTAAAGAGCCCAGACTCTAGAATGAGACAGAGGAGGGTTCAAAAGCCAGCCCAGCCTCTTCCTGGCTAGGTCACCTGGGATATATTACTTCACCTGCAATTTCCTCATCTGTAAAGTGGGGCTAATAATAGTACCTGCCTCATAAGGTTGTTAAGAGGTTTAAATGAGTTAGAATAATGCCTGGCATGTAGTAAGCACTACATAAGCATTTGACATTTTTATTGTTATTATCACTTAGCATTAGTATTATTTCATTTAAAGAATGGTGGTATTAAAGAGTATACTTCATAGGTTTTGGTTTTTGTTTTTTTAAGGTTACACAAGCTAAGTGTGAGTTTATAAAGCTTTTAGTACTCCTTGGCGCTCAGTTTGAGTGCTCAAAAAACACTTCTTTCCCATCTGTGGGGTGGGGGTGGGGATGTTCCTGCCTGTCTTATGTTCATAGGGCCCAGGGATAGGATGAATACGGATTGAATGAAAGGTGAATGTAGGAAGGGATGAGGCCTCTCTGTGGTTGGGGGAAGACAGGCTCCAGCAGCTAAAGTGAGGGAAGTTAGTGCCAGGGGGGAAAACCGATAGGCTTTGGGGAAGATTCCAGGGCACAGAAGTATTCCGGATAGGGGTGTCTCATTTGGTGTCTCTTTTTAGGTTCTCGCCCTAAACCTGAACCTCGGCCTCCAACTACTGCACCTGAAACCCAGCCCACCGCGCCCCCAACGATCTGCACCACTGGCCCTCCCACTGCCCGCCCCTCAGAGAGCCCCACTGCGGGCCCCACAGGCCCCCCTTCAGCTGGTCCTACAGGTCCCCCCACGGCCCGCCCCACGGGTCCCCCCACGGCTGGCCCTTCTGCGGCCCCTACAGGGTCTTTTTATCCAGAGGATAATGTCTGCAACGTGAACATCTTCGATGCCATCGCAGAGATCGGGAATACCCTGCATTTCTTCAAGGATGGGTGAGGGGCAGGGATGTGTGTTGGGAGTGGGGAGAGGGTTGGAGGAGGGACCTCCCTGTCCCTCCCTGCCCACTGGAAGGGCACTTTGGTTCAAGCTTCAGTGCCCTTCCATTTCCTTTTCACATTCCCAGGAAGTACTGGCGATTCTCTGAGGCTCAGGGACGCCGGGTGCAGGGCCCCTTCCTTATCAGGGACACGTGGTCTGAGCTACCCTCCAAACTGGATTCCGCCTTTCAGGATCCGCTCACCAAGAAGATTTTCTTCTTCTCTGGTTAGTTTCCTCCTTTCTCCTTTCCCTCCTCCCCATCCTCACCAACATAGGACAAGAGACCGAGGATAATCCTTAAAACGTCATGTGCGGATTTAAGAAAACGCGCCCCCTCCTGGCGGATGCAATTCAGCAAATTTGACGGGGTCTGAATTTCAGCTCCCCTCTTCACCGAACCCCAGCACCGTCGTACCGAGTGGCTCTACTTGTGGGCACAGAGACTGCGGACACGCCAGTCTCCGAAAGATCTCGCTGGGTTTTCCCTTCTGGCGTTCAAGGAGAATGTGTGCCTTCTCCCTGCCCCCAGGCCGATGTGACCCTTCTTTCCTGCAGGGCTCCAAGTGTGGGTCTACACAGGAGCGTCGGTACTAGGCCCGAGGCGTCTGGACAAGCTGGGCTTCGGCCGGGAGGTGACCCAAGTCACCGGGGCCCTCCCGCGCGGCGGGGGTAAGGTGCTGCTGTTCAGCGGACAGAACTTCTGGAGGTGAGAGCCACGGGGACCGCCGGCAGGGGGAGCTCGTGCGCCATTTGCCTGCCCGCCGCTCAGCACCTGTCTTCTCGCCGCCTTCCTGCAGGTTTGACGTGAAGACGCAGATGGTAGATCCCAAGAGTGCCAGCCCTGTGGACCAGATGTTCCCCGGGGTGCCCTTGAACACGCACGACATCTTCCAGTACCGAGGTGATGGCTGTATACGGGGCTTAGGGGAGGGTCCCTCTCCGAGATACCTCTTCTCATGCTAGGCTCACCTGCTTTAGAGATTGGTCACATTCTGAGCGAGAAAGGAAAGGGCCCTGGCGATTGAGGCAAATGTCCCCAGCACAGTTATAGAGGCATGGACCTTCCCCACACCACACAAGGGCAAGGGGCACAACTAGAACTAAGATCCAGATTTCTGGCTTCCCAGATGAAAGCTCTTTCCCCTATGATACAGGACACATGGTTTGCACGAAGGTTCATTACTTTATTATACAATATCTGTCGAGAGCCAATAATGTGCCAGGCCCTGTGCTGCCACTGGGAATATAGTGATAAACAAGGCAATTCATAGCTGTGTATCTTTGGGCAAGTCACTGCTATTCCCAGAGCCTCAGTTTCCCCATCTGGAAAATTAGGATGCTAGTTGGAGTTATACCTACTCTCTCCTTTTCACTGCTCACATCCAATCAATTGACAAGTTCTGCTGATTATACTGTGGAAATATTTACTTTCACTATCTCCTTTGCAAACACCCTAGTCCAAGCCATCCTGGTTGTCCAGTATTGTTAATATATTCTTTGGAAGTAGGGAGGGGTTAGGAGTGGAGGCAATAGTTTTGAGGGTGACTCCAGACCTATTGCAAGGTCAAAGAAACTAACATGATCCGACCCCTCACCCCGTCCTACTCCATCTGTCGTTCTCTCTGCTCACTCCACCCACACTGACCTTCTGGCTGCTCTTTGCCCACATCAAGGTCGATCCTCGCTCAGGGCCTTTGTGCCAGTTGTTCCCTCTGCCTGGAAGGTTTTTTCCCTCAGATTGTCACTAGGCTGTCTCCCTCTTATCCTTCAGGTCTCAGCACTATACCCACCTTAAAAAGAGGTCTTCTCCGACTCTCATTATCTATTCATTTCCTTGCTTTTGTTTCCTTTCCACTGTCAAAACCAACCTAATTTATTTACATGTTTGCCTTACTCCACTAGAGCAGTGCTTTCAGCCTTTTTCATCTCACGGCACACATAAACTGATCACTAAAATCCTGCGGCACACCAAGAAATCTGTATTTTTGCCGATCTGACAAAAAAAATAGGTATAATTTTGATTCATTTACACCAGATGGCCATTGTTGTGTTGGCTGTTATTTTTTTTTTAATTTGAAAATCTAAGGGAAAAGAGGTCAGTGCCCCTGACTAAATAGTCAGGTATTGCACATTTTAAAAATTCTGCGGAACACTGGTTGAAAATTGCTGCTCTAGAACGTAAGCAGCAAAAGAACTGAGACCATGCCTGCAGTTTTTCTCTGCTTTATCCCCAGTGCTTCTAACAGTACTTGGCATGATAGGTCTTTGTTGAGTGAATAAATGAGTGAATGGATTTGCTGAATGAACGAATGTTGAATGAATTGCCCTGAGCACCTACTGTGTGCCAGGCTCTGTGACAGTGCTTTGGACATCCGGGTCTGTGCCTTCCAGCACCTCTGTGAGAGAGATGAAGTTGTCACATGAAAACCTTGGAAAGATGTAGAAAGAGCAGGAGGGATGATTGTAAAGATCTTGTTTCTGCTTCTGTATGTATATGTGGGAGGTTTGGAATCACCCCGCTTGTACCTGCCTCTCCTCTGCAGACAAAGCTTACTTCTGCCAGGACCGCTTCTACTGGCGCGTGACTTTCCAGAATGAGGTGAACCAGGTGGACGAAGTGGGCTACGTGACCTTTGATGTCCTGAAGTGCCCCGAGAATTGAGGCTCCCCATTCTGCTTCAGCACTGCAGTGTGGGTCCCCACGGGGCCCATCCCGATGGAGAAGGAGCCAGTTTGCTGGCTACAAACTGGTGGGTCTGTTCTGAAAGACTAAGGATGAGTGGAGGTGGGCTGGGCCCTCTTGTTCCACCATCCTTTTTTGTTGGAATGTGTTTAATAAATTTGGATTCTCTAACCTTGAGATTTATGTATTATGTATGTATGTATGCAAGCACATATATATGTATGTATGTATACGTGTGTATTTAACCAACAGAGTGCTTACTATGTGCCAGGCAGTGTTCTAAGCACTTCATATATATTAACATATTCAATTCTTCCTATTAGGAAAGTATAATGTGATTATTCCTGTTTTACAGCCAAGGAAACGACCTATTATTTATCAAACATTTATTGAGCCCCTACATGGAGCCAGGTTCTGTGCTAGGCACTGGGGATAGAGAGATGAATTGGGCTCTTTCTGTCCTCAAGGACCTCTCAGTGGTCCTCTAACTTTTGGGTGCATAAAACTACCCTCAGAACTTGCCTAAAATGCAGACTCCAGGCTCTGCCCCCAGAGAGTCTAACTCAGTTATAAGAGTGGTTCTGTGGCCAGTGGGGGTGGGATCACAGTCGGAGAGTGTGCAGTTGTGACCCTTTATCCTAAAGATGTGTGTGTGTGTGTGTGTGTGTGTGTGTGATTCTGTGTGTTGTGCTTAAAGTCAGGGAATGTTCCTCAGCCAAGATGACACCTGAACTGTGCTGAAACTAGGAGGATGAACAAGAGTTTCTTGTAGAAGTAGGACTGTCTTCTAGGAGAGTTGTTTACCAAGAACCTAAATGAATTTACTCTGTAACCCTCACACACCTGCACAAAATAACACATAGAAGGATGTTTGTACTGGCAACAACCTAAGTGCCTGGGGGTAAGGCAGTGGAAAAATAAAATATGAACTATATATGGATGATGATAGTGAAATGAACAGTTAAAAGTAAACATGTTTAGGTATTAGATTATAGAGTCTAGAAATATAGATATAGGCTTTAATTACATGTTTTAATTGCTTTGGTTGTCATGTAGCTTATAGTCAAATATTAAGAAAATATGTTAGTTGCCCGGCCGGTGTGGCTCAGTGGTTGAGCATCAACCCATGCACCAAGAGGTTGCTGGTTCAATTCCCGGTCAGGGCACATGCCTGGGTTGCAGGCTTGATCCCCACTGAAGGGGTGCAGGAGGCAGCCAATTGTTTTTTCTTTTTCTCTCTTCCTCTCTATCTAAAAATCAATAAAAACATATTTAAAAAAATAACATATGTTATTCCTAGAGGCCTGCCTGTAAAGCAAGTTTCAGGAAAAATGTTTAAAAGTACACTTTGCCTGAGATAATAGACAAATGTAACTAGTTAAGCACAAAACAACGACTTAAACAATAACCAAGGTCACAAGATGTTTAGTTTCTGCCTCTTGCTTTAAAGATAATATCACTTGATGTGTCTCTCACATTGATGTTTCTTTCTCTCTCTCTCCCTTCCTCCCTCCCTCTTTTCTACTCTATCTGAAAATCAATGGAAAAATATCCTCGGGTGAGGATTGAAAAAAAAAAATAACATCACTGATGCACAATTATGAGATATTTTGCAGAATCTTGGTTCTGCAACCTAGTGAGATCATCTGACTACAGTGACAAAGACACCAGACAAGATGATGTCAGAAACTAAATCAGACAAAGGAAAATTGCTGAGGCTTGCACAAGAACTAGCCAATCAGTTTCACCCATGACCCCTAACTCCTAACCCTTGATCTTGGCCAGTTTTGAAAGCCATGAAGGAGTTTGGGTTTTGATCAAAAGTTATCAAGGAGTTTGGATTTTGAACGCTAGTTTGCTGTTTTCCTGGCTTGGTGCCCAGCCAATAAATTTCTTTAATTTTTCCACTGCAAGACTCGGTGTTCAGTGTTTGGCTTTGCTGCATGTTGAGTGGGCAGACCCTCTTCTGTTTGGAAACAATAGTAGCTATCCCTAGTACAGCACTCACTATATGCCAGCACTGTTCCACGTGTTTTCTGTGTCAACAGAGCTAATCCTTAAATCAACCCTGTGAGACAGGTACTATTACCATATAGGTACTGTTCTTATTGCCATTACCCCCTGCCCGATTTTACAGATGAAACTGAGGCACAGCTCACCTGAAGTCTCATAGCTGGTGAGCGGTGACAATGGGATTTGAATGTATGCTCTTGGTGAAGAGAAAAGCAGGCAGTGTTGGGGAACTACAAATGGCTCAGAACTCATGTGTGTGTTTTTAGCAGGTGGATGAGAGGGGAGCAGAGAAGATTCTGGAATGATTGAGGTAGGAATGGTGGGTTGGACTAGATGAGAGAAGGTCTGAATGCCAGGCTGAGGAGTGTGCACTTGACCTCAAAGGATGACAGAGGGACTTGACTGAAGGGTGGGGCAAATGAGTGGAGCAAATAGACATCCTGGATGCACACACTTCAGATTTGATCATCTTCTGGACCCAGGGTTCAAATGAGAGTTTAAGGAAGGGGTAAGAGAGCTTCTCCCTAGGGTTCTCTGGGTGGAGCGCCTTGCTCCTAACTCATCCATTTCTTGTTCAGGAATGATCAACTCCCATTGGCATTCACAGATTCCTTATTGTGGCTTGTTTAAAATTCCTCTGGACCCCTGACTCTAGATACTGTTCCATTTCTCTACTCCCCATCCCCATCTGTAGTAGAACTTCCTCAAAATATGGATTTCTACTCACTGTCTCCACTTTCTCAATTCCCATTCTCTCAGCTACTTCTAGCCTTGCTCCCACCTTACTACACCACTGAAATCAGTCTCTTCAAAGCCACCCATATGACCTTTCTGCAGCCAGATGCAAGGGAGACAGTGGGTACTCCTCTGTGCTCACATACCATCTCTCAGGTTCTTTGACACAATTGATCATGCCTTCTTCCTGAAAATGTTCATCTGGTCTCTGGGACTCCTCTTACTCCTGTCTCTCCTCTTACCTCACTGGCTGGGTCTTTCTCTTTCCAATCTCTAATTGATAGTGTGCCCTTGTGCTCAATCCTTGGACTTCTCTGTGTACACTTATCGTCTGTGATCTTGTCTAGCCCCACAAGCTTGAAGTAGCATCTCCAAAATTTTATCCCCAACCTTAGCCTTTCCCCTGAGCTCCAGACTTGTAGGTTCAACTGCGGACTCTGCATGATCCTCGCATGATTAATAGGCTTCTCAACCTAACAAATCCGACTGAACTCTTGGGCTCCACCTTCCAAACATGCTTCTCCATCTTGCTTCACTATCTTAGTAAAAGACAGCATCATCTGCCCTCAATCATGCTTAAGCATGATTTTAAAAACCTGGTCAATCCTAAGATCTAGGAATCTGATAAACTCCTTATTCTAGGACAGTTTCTCAAACTCGGCACCACTTCGTGCCAGATAGTTCCTTGTGAGGGACTGTAAAATGTTTGGTGTCCTCCTCCAGGAGGTAGCAGGATCGATCCATGGACAAATGCCAGACTCATTCCGACTCAGTCCTCCTCCCCATACCATGGACCTCAACGTGGGGTGGGGGGAGTGCAGGGAGATGATGGTAAACCTGTGGCTCATGGTCAGGCAGCCTTGGTACAAGCCTAGATGGTGCAAGTTGCCTCTACCACCAGATGCCAGTACCATCCTCTCTCTGGTTGTGACAACCAAAAATGTCTGAACATTGGGAGCTCAGCGGGCACTAGGACCCTGCGCGGCGCCGCATCCGGCGGGGGGTTGGAGGGAATCCGCATTTTCTGCCTCTTAGAGCCAAGCTGCGGCCACTTGTACGATCCGGACCGTAGCGCGGCCTTACGGCCCCTTTCCCCACCATGAGCCTCAGGTTCACTGTCACCTCGCTGCCCCCCGCAGGGCCCGCCGGGACCCCTGACCGAGAGTCCCACAGGCATTCGGCCGCTGATGTCTGCCACCTCTCAGGGGAAGACGCCAAAGGTAGAGGCCGCAGGGGGCGGGGCCTGAATGAGTGGGCGGGGCGAGAGAAGGGGCGGAGCCACGGTAGGCGGGTCTTCTGCTGGAAGGGGCGTGGGTTCCAACCGCAGGCTAGAGCGCGGAGAGGAGCTGAGACCTAGCGGGGCTGGAGAGGAGAGGGATGGGAAATTGTGAAGGGAGGGGCCAGATTCGAGGTGGGCGGGGCCACGGGAAGACATTGGAGCCAAAGACGAAGGGCCGATCTTGTGATGGAGGCGATAAAGTAAAGGGGGGCTGGACACTAAAGGGGCGGGCTCATCTCCGGTAGGAGGCGTGGCCAGAGGGGAAAATGTGGAACCAGGGGACGCAGAGGGCGGTGTGATTAAGGGTTGGGTACGGAGCCAATGAGAGGAGGTAAGACTAGCTCGGTTTGGGGGCAGAAAAGGGTGTGACGAGAGGGAAAGGGGGTGGGCCAGGAGGATAGGAGTGAGATCAGGGTGGGGGTGGCGTTGAGGGTGGGAGGAAAAATGAGTCCGGATTGCTGAGGCAGGTGCTGGGTCCGTCGGTCACAGGTGCGTGACAGATCCTCCAATCTTCCGCCTCCCTGGAGGCATCGTGGACAGCGCCGGGTAGCCGAGGAAGGAGACGGTAGAAAGGGAAGTTAGTTTAGACATCGGGCAAGTAGATCCTGGGAGGATCCCATGGGGACTCCAGTCCTGACCCTCAGGGACCCACTTAGCTCCCTCTGCTCCAAGACCAGAAGAGATGGATGGAGCCAATTCCAGAGGGATTGGGGGCGTCTTCTTCGAGGGCCCAGTGCAGTAGTCTTGTGATGGAAGTTGCAGGTAGGGTACAGAAGAGAGAGGAAAGGCAGGATCCTTCTAGCCTTCGGTGAGAAATAGACATCCTGGATGCACACACTTCGCAGGGGGCTCTTGTTGGGGATCCCCCTCCCTGGCTCTGTGCCGCTCAGGTCTAGGAGGAACTTGGCGAATCCGCCTGGAGTGGCCCCTGCGCCGGGAGGAGGAAGAGCCTCCCCGGGCCGCCAGGGGTCGCTGATGAGCCGCAGGTGAGCTCACCCAGTCTCCAGCAAAACTAAGCACCTCAAACCCTAGAGGGGCCCTTCAGGGGTTTCTTTGGCGAATCTCCTCATTGTATAAATGACCAAACTAAGACCTAGATTTCCACTGGACTCCAGCCCATGAACCAATCGCTTCCTGGACGTGGCCACCCGGATTTCTTGGGCTCCTTCCACTCTATCTTTTCCATAATCTGTCTGCCCTCTTTCTCATTTTCATGAATGTCCTTATCATCCTTGCAGATTCAAAAGTCAACTTCAGGAGCCATTCTCAGTGCCTTCTTTCCTCTTTCCAATGAGGGGGTCCTCATGTCTTGACCACTCCATTTCCCAAACTCCTGAATTTGGCCACATTTTTCCTGTCAACATTACCTTGGTCCAAACCTCCATCATCTGTCACATGGCCACCACCAAGCCTCCTCACTGGTCTGCCTGCCTTCAATTCTATCCTAACCACACTCCATACATGATTCCCATTGCTTTAGAATAAAGGCCAAGCCATCATTCAAACATGTTCCTCGTGGGCTCCTGGTATACTTGATCGTGTTCATCTCTCCAACTCCATTAGCCAGGGAAACTCCTACTCACTCTGTAAGTTATTTAGCTCATTTAACCTCTTCTGAAAAACTTTTTCACTTTCCCTCACTCTGAGACAGAGGCAGTCATTCCTCTTCTGCCCACCCACTGCATCATTAGGGCACAGTGGATGGAATGTCTCCTGCAACTCAAGGGCAGGGACAATATCCTTTTCATTTTAAAAAATATTTTTATTTAATTTATTTACTTATTTATTTTTAAAGTATAGTTGACATACAATATTATATTAGTTTCAGGTGTACAACATAATGTAATTTATAAAGTGATCACCATGATAAGTCTAGTAACCATCTGTCACCAAAGTTATGATATTATTGACTATATTCCCTGTGCTGTGCATTATATCCCTGTAACTTATTTTGTAACTGGAAGTTCGAACCTCTTAATCCCCTTTGCTTTGTTCACAAATCCCTCTACCCCCTTCCTCTCTGGTATCCATCAGTTTGTTCTCTGTATTTATGAGTCTGTTTCTGTCTTGTTTTGTTTGTTCATTTGTTTTATTTTTTTGATTCCACATTTAAGTGAAATCATATGGTATTTATATTTCTCTATCTGACTTGTTTCACTTAACATAATACCCTCTAGATCCATCTATGTTGTCATAAGTGGCAAGCTTTCTTTCTTTTTTGTATGTCTGAGCAGGGACCATATTTTTTAATTTTTGCGTTCCAAGTTCTAAGTCCACAGCCTGGCACTTAGCAGGGACTTAATGCTCATCAGATGAGAGGGGGAGAGGCTGTAGGGTCCTGCTTCTCCTGCCCCTGCCTTCTCTCCTCCCATTCCTCACCCCCTGACCTGAGAATGAGACGGTCCTCTCTCATCTCAGCTTTCAGTTTGGAGTGTGCATGTATCTGTGCAAACTGTATGTGAATCTGGAAAACTGTGCTTGCGGCAGAGGTCTTGTGTATATGTCTTTGTGTTTCTTGAGGGAGGAGCATCCCACACTAGCTCTAATGACCTCTGGGATGGTCAATAAGTCAGTACTTATGTGTGTCACTGTATGCCAGTGTGTTGTTGGTGGGCATGTTGATGTGTGTATTTCTGTGTCTATCTGTAGGGTGGGTACCTGTGTGCTGAGTTTATTGGATGTTCCACCTGGAGAATGATTTGGGTGACTTTTAACCTCTTAAGGACTTGAAACAGACTCCAGTACCTCCTCCTTGATATATCATTGCATGGGGAACTGGACAAGGGTTCCTTAGGGAAACCAAGTATCTGATGGTGTCTTTCCCACAGCTGTTCTTATATCAGCCCTATGACCCTAAGGAGGTACTCCCCCACCTTTTGTTCTCACTCATGCCCACAGGGAGAGATGGCAGCACGTACAGGGTAGGGGAAGGCTTGGAGGAGGTTTTGCAGGTCTCTTGTGTATGAGCATTGCCTTTCATTCTGGACCAAGGGAGGGGAGTTTGTCCCTGGAGGTGCTTCCTGCTGCCAGGAGATCAGCTATAGGTGGGAACATGACTACAGGGATGAAGGAAGCAAGTTAGAGGCTGAGCCTTGAATCTACTGGTAACCCTGTGCTGCAGCCCCATGCCTCAGCTGCCTCATCTATACCATGGGGAGACTGATGGCTGGATTGAAGTGGACCTGACCAGTTGTTGTAACTCTGAGCTACTCCCCTGCCCCTTTATACCACTCCCTGCTGTGCCTCCGTTTTCATTGAGGAAGGCAGGGTACTAGAAAGAGCCCTGGGCCTGGGTTAACACTAACAGGAATTGGGATGTGTCCCCATAGAGTGAGAGGGAGCCAACTTATGCTCCTTCCAGGACGATGGAGCAAGACCACAATAGCCCATCCATGCTCTAGCTCAGACTCTTTGTGTGGCTTTGCTTCCCCTCTCTGCACCTCAATTTCCTCATCTGTTTTATAAAGGAGTTGACCAGGAAACTGTATGAGGGTCTTTCTAGCCATAAACAGGCTAAGATTCTTTGATAATCTGGAAGGATGAAGTCCTCTGCTTTTCCCATACCCAAACCTATAAATTGGGAAGAATGACCTGGGTTATTGGTGTAAATATATGATTTATACCTGTCCAAGAAGTTCTCCAGTCACCTCGTCCTCAAGTCAGGGCTCAGAGCCTCACTGCCCAGTACCTCAGCCCAAGGTGAGCCCTGGGAATCTCCATGGCAACAAACTGGTTATGAACGTGGCTGCAGTTGCTATGGTGACAGGCCTCTCTCTCTCTCTCCCTCTCTCTCTCATCCCCCTCATCTCCCCTCCCCTCTTCTCAATGAACCAGAGAGATCTCCAGGCCTCGGCTCTCTAGGTGGGGTGGGGGTGAGGGTGGGTGCAGTGAGAAGGGGGTGCAGGTTGAGAAAGAGGGAAGATGGGCTGAATCTGAAGGGGAATGGGAGACTGTTGGGGTGCCACTGTCATGGTGATAGGGCTGCAGCCTGTTAATTAGCCCCCGGTTGCCACGGAGACAATGGTGGTTGATGTGCTCTGCTGTGAGCCTTGTGTGTGGGGTGTGCTGTACTCTGGACTCATCAATTCACTGAGAGGGTTTGGGGTCTGGAGGACAGGGTGTGCGGGGGAGAGAAGAACAGATGAGGGAGTTCAGGCCTTGGCTCCATGGGGTCAGAGCTGGGGGTTGTAAATTAAGTCCTGGGGTAATGATATGGGCATAAGGATGGACAGGGATTGAGTCACTAGGAGGAACACTATGCCTGCTTTCCATGAAAGAAGGACCCAGTCAGGTGGCCCCAGCTTCCTCGAAATGGCCCCTCATTTTGGTTCAGCGGATGGAGCCCTGGGCTGGAGGTAGGGGAGCTAATTCTAGTCCCCAGTCTGCCACAAGTCCACCTCATGAAGAAAATTTGCACACTTCTATTTCTAGACCAACTTCCTTCCCCATAAACGGTGAGTGATAAAAAATAATTTATAAAAGTCTCTTCTAATTCCCAAATCCTGATACTTAGGAGGCAGCTTCTCTGAACACTTTTTCTCTCTGAGGAACATAAAGTGGGAGAGGGGGTCAGTTTTAGAGACTCAGAGTTCAGAAACAGGAGCCCGCTCAGCTCTGCCTCTTGTGTGCTTTCATGAGAGGGTTCCCCTCTCCCTAGATATTCCTAGGGCTCTAGGAGGGGATGGAGTGCTGAGCTGGCAGCCACGTTCCTGGGGCTCAGAGCTGAGGGACACCTTGCTGGTGACCTTACTGGCCAAGCTGGCAATGCATGAGGCTCCTGCAATGTGTTTTCTCAAAACCTCACTGCAGAGCATTGGCCTGGGGCCAGAATAGGGACCAGTCTCCTTGAAAGGTGAGGGGTGTGAAATGAAGGTCTGGGGTCTGCCCTTGGGGCTGTGACTTCACTGAGTCTGAGCTCCTTAGGAAGGGCTCCTTGGCATTAGTCTGAGATACTGGAAAGAGCACTAAGAGTTTTCAGAGGGAAGAAGTTCCATGGATTATGCAGCTTCACCCTTTCATTTTAAAGATGAAGTTACTGAATCCCGAGAGAGGACCCCCATCTTGCCCAGGGATACACAGGGTTCTGGGGCAGAGGACAGGATAGCAGCATTATTTCTTGAATTCCAGATGCCTCATGAGATAGGAACTCTCTAGAGGGTGGACAGATTGGAACCCAAGGGAAGAGGAGTCACTCCTGTCTTCACCTGTACTCCCTTGGGATGTAGGTTTCCCTCGTGGATGGGTTCAGTCCCGAGGTGGCTAGGCCTCTGGGCTACAAATGAAAGACATATCCCCAGGAGAACATCCCAGGTCTGAGTTTGCTGGGGGTAAAAAAAAACCCCACACCAACCCTCTCAGCACTTAATTTATTTCACAGCATATCCCCGGCAAGCATACTACCTGTTTTACTATGTTACCTGTCTCTACAGAGGAGTGGAAAACCATAATGCTGCTACTGGTGTGTGTAGTGGAGTGCTCAGAAGTTCTTGAACACTAGGCTACTCTTCTTTTAACCCCTGTCACCAATCCAAACTTATTTCACTTTTTTTTGTTTGTTTGTATTTTTTCCTCTTGGAAAGCTAAGGTGAATTTTCACACCTGCCTGAAAAGCTAGCTCTTCACCCTGGTGTCCTTCCAGCATCCACAGAACCCAGTGGCAATGATACCTTATTGATGGGTCCCTCAGGGGCTCCTCTCAGTCAGCCACGGAAGACTGTGGTTGCCTCAGTCTGAAGCCACCGACAAATGCGGGCACGGGAATCTCAACCGAGAGCCCTGTCCATGGTCCTGAAAAGTCACATTACCAGAACTGGATCTCCAGTCACGTGGATGGCTTTAAAGGACTTCTAAAGGCCTTCTGGGCCCACCTTCAGTTGCAAGCCAAGAGGCCACTCCAGTCTGGTAATTCTGAAACCTGAGCACAAGAAAAGGAACAAAGTTCATCTCAGACACAGTCCCTGTTCCTTTTTTAGTAGCCACGATTCAGAGGTCTTCTTTATTGGAGACAGGGGCAAGTTAAAAAGAGGTTGTGTTCACACACACACACACACACACACACACACACACACACACACACGAGCAGAGTCCTAAACTGCAATAAAGCAACCTGGATCCTAGACCAAGTTCTTCTATTCACTGGCATTGTGTCCACATGTAGTCATTTATTTCTCCTCTTTGGGTCTTAACTTTCTCATCTGTAAAATGAAAGCTGTGCATGAGATAAAATGATTAATGTCATCCCTTCCAGCCCAGGAACTCTTGTGGAACTTAGAGGGCTAGTGGTGGGGGCTAGCTAGGGTGGGTCTGAAAATCATTTACCCTTAATCTGTTCTTACCCTTTGATGTTTAGATCTTTCAGCGACTCAAAGTGTCCAAACCTCTGATGCTACTTTCTGAGATGTCTCCACCACAGGCTCCAGCCTGGATCTAGGGGTGCTGAGGGGTCCCAGGATAATCAATCTTCTAGGAGACCTGTGTCAGGCAAGGGAGAGGAACACAGACAGCATGTCAGCTCTGGAATTCACAGAAAGCAATCCTGGATTAGGGGATTAGACACTCCTGCCCCAGGAGAAAATCTGGTCCCAAACCCACAGGCGGCCTCATTCCCCCCTCCCCCATTCTGTCCCTGGCTTGCCTCTGACTGGTCTGCCTTCCCTAGAGCCTGCACCGTCCCTGGTGGGGAGTCAGCGTTCCCTGGAACCTCACTGATGCTTTTTCTCCTCTTCACCGTGTCTCCTTCCCAGTGTCATTCCACAGTTAGAGGGTCCATGTCTGTGGACTCCAGGGATTTTTCTTGGGGATGAGGTGCTAGGATTCTTGTCAGTCTAAGCACAGTGAGAGGGTTCATTGCAACTCCTCAGGCTCCAGTTCTCCCATTTTAAGACTGGATGAGCCAGATAGTTCAGCCCAGTGACCCCAAGCCCCCTCCCCCACCATGGGTGCAGCACAGTGCTTCAGTTAAAGCTCTGGCCTCTCCACACCCCCAGCACCAACCTCTTGAACAGCGATATGAGAGAGGGTCTGGCTCTCCACCCCTCTTCAGGGCTTGCTTCCGGGCTTTGCAGACAGGCTCTCCAGGGACCCATATTCCATGGTGCCCCACCCTCGAAGTCTCATCTTCCCCCTAGGGGTCGTCCCAGACCCCTAGCCAGGCAGCCACTGCGGGGCCGCTTCCCCGCGGCCGCGACCTAGTTCCCTGCCGTTATTTTTAGGGCGCGGGATGGCACCTGCCCACGTGCCGGCCCCGCCTGCGCCGGAGAGTGGGGGGGCGGGCAGAGCTGTGTCTGCTCAAGGGAGGCGAGGCCCCTACCCTCTGCAGCACCCTCTCTATTCCACCCGTGCAAGCCCTCAGTTTTAGTGCGAGGGGTCCACCAGGCGAGCTCTGCCCGCCCCTCGTCCCCTCTTCTTCCTCCCTCCTGCTCTCCCCCCCAAAACCTCGCCAGTGGCTCACGCCTCCTGCATACGGGATGAGGTGAGCAGCGCCGCCGCTGAGAGGGGGCGCGCGCGGGTGTGAGCGTGTGTCCGTGTGCGAGTGTGTGTGCGCCGGGCGGGCGGGCACTGCAGCTTCTTCCTCTGTGGAGCGGAGGGCGAGAGAGAGCTAGAGCGAGCGAGAGAGCGGAGAAGGCGGGCAGAGGGGCGCGGGCGAGGCGGCGCAGCCATCCCCGGGCCCGGCGCGGCGCCGCCACCATGCTCAACAACCTGACTGACTGCGAGGACGGCGATGGGGGAGCCAACCCCGGTAAGCAGCGGTACGGGGGCGGCGAGGAGAGGAGGGCTGTGGGGTTAGAGGCAGAGCGGGGGCCGCCTCCTTCAGAGAAGAGGCTGGGAATGACTGGGGCGGTGGGCGCCCACGGCGGCCTGGAGCCATGCTCCATTGGAATGCGCTAGGCGCTGTCCGAGGTGCTGGAATGCGCTCCGCCTGGGGCAGGGCTGGGGGCCGAGGGGTTGCCATTGCCCACTGATGGGGGGCGGGCAGACGTAGGTTAATCGAGCGGGGGAGGCGGTGGGAAGGGTATGGAAGAGCTAGAATGGGCTGACGTGGAGCTCGACGGGCGGAAAGAGGGCTTATTCCTCCCACAAGGGACCCCGGCGTCCTGGCGCAGAGTATTGACTGGTGGCGTGGTGGTGGTGGGGGAGCACAGTCTGCTGCAGTCCCTCGCTCTGAGACTTCCAGCTGAAAGATGAAGGGGAAGGTACCTCTGAGGGGTTGGAGCCATATGACGGTCCCGTCCCGGCTGCGGTGTCTCCTTATGAGGACACTTGGTGCAATCTAGGCCCCCTCCCCCAAAGCTGCCTGAGGTCCGACTTCAGAATGAAGCATACCTCCCCCGGAGATTTTCAGCTCTACTTTGCGGAATCTGCCTCTTCTTCTCGCGTCCCCGTGGGTTCCTATTCAGGACGGGAAGCAAGATCACCCTCCTTTCTTCCCTCTTTCCCCTTCCTCTCAGTACCCTGGGATGGCAGTGAGGTTTCCAGGGCGGGGCAGGGGGGAGTCTTTTTAGTCAGTTCTGCTAGCTTTCTCGGTAAGGCCTCAGGAATGGGGTTCCAGCTGCTGAATCCCCGGCGCCGCGGCGCGGACACTGCGGACGCGCTGCGGTGGGTGCGGAGACTCGCTAGGAACCGATGGGTTTGGAACAAGTCCTTGCGCTGCCTCGGTTCTCCCCCGCCCTCCTTCGCTGTTTCCCAGCTCCGAGGTCTTAGGGGCCAGCCACCCCGTTGGGCTCCCAGGCCCCCCGCCGCCCCCCAGCGGTCTCAGCCATCCATCACGGCTGTCAGCCGCCCCCACCCCCCACCCTCCAGCGGCGCTGCGTCCCTTGCTCACTAGCGCGCCTCCTGCTCCTGCTGTCTGCGCTCAGTGCCTTCAAACGTTCCCCTGGGCATTGCTTGACCCTCTGGGCCCAGACTCTTGCAGATCTCCCCAGGGGATGGCCGAAAGGTCCCAATGGCTGAAAGAGTGGGGTCTTCCAAGGACTGGCAGTCTTGACTTGAAGTCCTTCGGATCTTGAATCGAAATCAGAGCCAAGTGGCCACTTGGGAAGGCTGTGGACACCAGGGTCCCCAATCCTTTGTCTGAGACCCACTCTTCTTCTCTGGGTCTGAGTGGTATACAGGGGTCTTAACTACTGGCTGGTCATCTCATCTATCTCCCCAGTGACACTGGGGTTGCCTCATCTCAAAGCTTCCCCCCTCCCCAACAAGCTTAGTCTGGGGCGGGGGTGGGGGCCAGGGCGGGAGGGAGGGTTTGGTTAAGTGGAGTCTGCATCAGCACCGGGCATCCCAACGCTGATGCGCAGGGAACGAGGAGGGGTCATTTCTGCCTAGAACCCCCTTCAGATGCCTCCACTATGAGGTCAGGGGCTCAACCTGAGAGATAATCTCTCTACTAGCCTAGAAAAGGGGTATGGTCCGATCCCTGAGGTTGGTGCCTTACTGAGCCTTGGGGTTTCCATGGGGTCTCAGGAGGCCTAGAAAAGAGGCACCTATGTGTGCAGAGAGGGAATCAAACTAGGAACTCCCTTCACTTCTATATCCTCCTTATTAGTTTCTAGACTCTGAATGTAGTAAGACCATCTGGAGACCCTTTCTCTATAAATAGTGTCCAGGACCTGGAACTAGAGTGGTCTGAACTTGGATCAGGCGTTTTGAGTCCCAGAGAGAGAGAAGGCCTCTCAGAAGCAACTGGAGAAGATGGTTGGGGGCTTTAAGGACCTGCTGGGGTTGTGGGAAGAGGAATCCTCAGAGGAGAGTCCCTGGCACCTCTGATCTTAAGTTCTTGAGGATGTGGGTGGGAGGAACCTGGGTGTTGACCTCGGGGAGATAGGAATGGCCCAAGTGAAAGGACTCCTCTGGACTAAATAAGAATCCAAGGATATTATCTCTGGCCTCCAGGTCTTTTTTCGTTGAGGTCTGACGCCCTTCCCCACTGCCCCAATCTCGCTTGGGGATTCCCCCAGGCCTGGCCCCAGGCCCACCGGGAGGAGGCTCCTTAGCCGCGCCGCTCGCCTGTTTCCTCCCCGGGAGCTCTGGCCGCCGCAGCTTAATTGAAAGCCGATTCGGGCTGAGAGCTCCCAGGGGGCGGGGGCGGGGGCGGAGAGGGCTCAGCCTCAGTCTGGCCCTACCTCTCTTGCGCGCGCCACTGGGCGCTCCCCCGCCGTCCTGACTGCTGGCTCTAGGGAATCTGGATGAGTTCCCCCTTCGCAATCCTGCCCCTTTGAGAACTCCTGAAGCTCAGCCACCCCATACTGCCCCCAACCAGTGCGCCTGGCGTTCCAGGGAGGGGCAAAATCAGCTCTGGCAGACGAGGCTGGGAGCCTGGCGTCCAGTCCAGTCGACTGGTGGAAAGACAGGACCCAGAACAAGCCTACAGAGCCGCCCCCTCCCCGACCCTTATCTCCTGGCTGAGATCCTGCCTGGAGTCTGGCTCCGCGCTGCGCGCCGCGTTACATAAGCGGCTGCGGGCGCGTGGCCGGCTCTGCGCTGCGCTCTCGGCCCGCGCGGTCGCCTTGGAAACCGGTACCGGGCTACCTAGTTGCAGAGTCTCCAGCCAGGACTCCCCACTTCCTGCCCCGCACGCGCCCCGGGCCTCCACGAAGGAAGAGGGGCTTGGGAGGGGGCGTGAAAGGCAGAGAGGAGGGGCCCTCCTGTCTGGTTGTCTTGGCCCCGGCGCTGCGTGGAGAGGAACCCAGTCCCACAAGAGACCGGGCCCCTGAATCTTGCAGCTGGGGAAGTCCAGGCTGGGAGGGGCACCACGTATGCTAATAATAGCCGTGATCGTAATAGCAGCAGCAATAGCTCCACTCTGTGCCAGGCATACACTACAGGCATCACTTCGCTTAATCCCAACGGTCCTCTCAGTGAAATACGGTTATTATTCCGTTGTACAGGAGGAAACTGAGGCTTAGAGTTTGAGTTGCCCAACATGGCAACACAGCCAGTGAAGCTGGGACTAAAACCTAAATTTTGACGCTAACCTTTTTTCTTAACCACTAAGAAATGTGTCTTCTCATTTCCCCTCAACCCCACTAGTTCCTATCATAGCTAGGTGAGAACACAAGACATCTTGTCAGCATTTTAAAAGGAGAAGTAACCCACCTCGCTTTTATTTCTCCTGTTCTCCGACTCCAGACAGCTCTTCTGAGACCCTGGGGTCAGGAAGGGAGCCTGGGGAAATTTCTGTCCAAAAACTTTTTTCTGAGCACCCATTATGTGCCAGGCTTCTACTGGGAGGGCAGATCTACTATTCTCAGGAACTCACATATGTGAGAAGAAAGCGCAGGTGGTGGCCCCCTGTTTGGGGACCAGGAGTACCTGACTTTGATGGACAAGGTGAAGGTGGTGGGCAGGAGACAGTGAGTTTCCTTTGGGCCTCACCTCTTTCCCCCTTTACAATTTTGAGTCAGGATGAGATTGGATTTATAACAGGTCATTCTTTGGGGATGGACCCTGGCTGGACTAAGTGAAGTTTCCAGGAGGTGAGGAGTTTGGGGAGGATTTGGACTGAAGGAGAGAGAAGAAGGGGGAGAGAGAGGGGAAGTGGAAGAGGGAGAGGGAGAGAGATTTTAGGAGATAAGAGCACAGGTAATTCAGAATATGTAGGGCCTCAGCTTCACTTGGACTTCGGTCTGTGGGGAGTTTCTGCGGGGTCCAGGGAGAGATCTACTACAGGGATTCGGCCCTGGCACTGAGGAAGGGGGATGGCTGGAGCTAAAGGACTGTGCCTATGGGGGTCCCTAATATCTCTTGTAAGGGACCCTCTCCTTGATGGTGAAGAGACTTTCTCCTTGGGTGATCTCATCCAGGCACATGGTTTCACACACTTCCTACACACACTGTTTTATTTTTATTTCTTAGTTACTCCCATTGCTTTCTCCTGCCCAGCCTCTTTGCTGGGTCTCAGATGAATCTGTATATCCAAGTGGCTTCTAGTCTTATTCAGTTGAGTGTCCTACAGTGCCTCACTCTCTATCAAATTCAGCATATTCTCTACCTCAATCTCCCCCTTTCCCATTTATTAAATAGCACCACAACCCACCTATTTATCCCAAACCACAGGCATTATTCTAGATTCCTCCTTTCTCCACTCCCAAACATCTGGCATAGAGATATGTGCCAATAATTCCCGTCCACTGTCCTGCATTGCGCAGGTCTGGGTCATCAGCCCTTGTCTAGATGATTGAAAGTCCCTAACTAGCTAAAGGCCAGAGTGATTGCTCTAAGGCACAAGTCTGTTCATGGTACTTCTTTGCCTGAAACTTTTCAGTGACTTCCCATTGTCCTCTGGATGAGATCCAAAATCTTTAACATGACCTGCTAATTGTGTAAGGACCCAGCCCACATTTACCATACCAGGCTCATCTTTTCAGATGCTACCACCCATTCTTCAGGTCTACCCACCCTCATGCTCCTTCTTCAGACTCCAGCCAGATCAGACTTCTTTCAGCTCCTCTAGCCCACTCTGTTCACTCACCTCTGGGCCATCGAACAGGCTGTTCTGCTCTTCTGTCTGCCTGGAACACCCTCCCGCCTTCCTCCCAGTCTATCTCTTACTCATCCTTCAGTTCTCAGCTGACACGTCACTTCCTCTGGGAAGCCTTCCCTGACCTCCCAGGCGGGGCTGAATTTCTCTCCTGTGTTCCTATAGTCCCTTATTCAGCTTCTATCACAGAACTTACCAGTTTGGGTTGAAAGTTCCTGGTTACTGGCAGGAATGGTGTCTTATTCTGCCTTTTACTTTCCCTCCATTCCTGTGCTCATGTTAGCACATGGAAGACATCCAGCAAATACATGTTGACTGAAGATGAATGAGGGCATAGAAGGTGCCAAGGGGATCACTTTTCTAAGATGTGGCGTATTCTTGGGGCCTCAGGCTGTAGTTTTCTCTGCCCTTCCCCCAGAAGAGAGCATGCTTCTACCCTAAAACACCAGATGGGCCCAGTTATGGTCAAGGAAGGGACCATGGAGAGTCTAAGGTGCCCTGATGAATGAAACGGGACCCCTAAGAGTGAGGAAGCACTTGCACATTTATTAAGTACCCAGTACATGCCAAGGAGTGCACTAGGCTCTTTATACCTGCTGTCAACTAAAATTCTGCAAGGGAGGAATATTAGCTCCATGTTTCCAGTGTGCAAACGGAAGATCAGAGAGTTCAAGTGGCCACACAGCTGCATTGGCCCAGGCAGATGGATGACAACCAGTTGGTGCCAGACCACTGACTCCTCTGCCTTCTCAGGTGATGGCAACCCCAAGGAGAGCAGCCCCTTCATCAACAGCACCGACACGGAGAAGGGAAAGGAGTACGATGGCAAGAACATGGCCCTGTTTGAGGTGGGTTTCCAGGGGTGTTGGGCCTCCACCCACAGTTCATCTCTGCATTTATCAGATGCTCCCTCACTCCCTCCCCCTCTAGGGAAAGGTGCCCTCCCTCCTCTCCATCTCTCCATCCAGCCCACCCACCTTCCTCTTGAGCCTCCCCCACCTCCTTCTCCTTCCCTTTCCCCTGCTGCCCTCTCTCCCCATCTTACCCTCCTCTTTCCCTGTTCTCCTTGCCTATTCCGCCTCCTTTCCCATCTCACCCAGTCTCAAAGGGGTGCCTTCCTTATCCTCGAACCTCTCTGCCTCCTACCATTTAGCCTCCCCTCCCTTCCTCTAGCCCCCAGCATCCTAATACTGCGACCCTCCCTCCACAGGAGGAGATGGACACCAGCCCCATGGTGTCTTCCCTGCTCAGTGGCCTGGCCAACTACACCAACCTGCCCCAGGGAAGCAGGGAGCATGAAGAGGCAGAAAACAATGAGGGTGGAAAAAAGAAGCCAGTGCAGGTGAAGGCCTTGGGGAAGAAGGGATGAGGGAGGACGCCCCGATGGAGGGGAGAAAAGATTGGAGAGGGAAAATAGATTCAGATGAAGGGATATGAGTTGGGGGCAGAGAGGGAGGGGAAGAGGTGGGAGATGAGGAAGAGAGATGGAAGGGAGGAAGGAGGGGTTGGTTTGAAGGAGGGGTGATGCAGGCATGAAGGCTGGAAGATGGGGGAAGGGCAGGGATAAGAATCAGAGCAAAGAGGGATGAAGACATAGGGATGGAGAGAATAAGAAAGTGGGGGATGGTCCTGGCCTGTTTGGCTCAGCGGTTAGAGCGCCTGCCTGGCCTGCGGTCCAGAGAGACCCGGGTGCGGTTCCTGCTAAGGGCACGTACCTCGGTTGCGGTTTGTATCTGGCCCTGGTTGGGTCATGCGGGTGGCAGCCACTCGATGTGTCTCTTTCACGTCGATGTTTCTCTCTCCCTCTCCCACTCCATCCGAACAAAAAATGGATAAATGTCCTCGAGTGAGGATAAAAAAAAAAAAAAGAAAGTGAAGGATAAAGGAAAAAGGGAGGAGTGAGCCTGGGGTTTTGGTAGTGATTAGGGGCTACAGAAACTGACACTGGCCTCTCTGACAGGCACCACGAATGGGCACCTTCATGGGCGTGTACTTACCGTGCCTGCAGAACATCTTTGGTGTCATCCTCTTTCTGCGACTCACTTGGGTCGTGGGCATCGCAGGCATCATGGAGTCCTTTTGTATGGTCTTCATCTGCTGCTCCTGTGTGAGTGACACCCTCCCTTCTCCCACCGACAGCTGGGCTGGGCAGGGACCTGGGGATGGGAGAGGGAGGGGGGAAGCATGAGACCTGAGCTTTTTATAGGAACCACTGCATATGATCTTTGAGAGTAAATTAGGTCTGACTGGTCCTTCCTGCCTCTCCCAGGCTGGTCCCTGATGGCTCTTAACCAGGTTTCACCTGGATGTGCATTGTGTGTGTATGTGTGTAATTACACAAGTAATGCAGATTCATTGATGAAAAAGATAGGTGTGCAGAGAGAAAGAACATTCACCTACAGTCACACAGGAGTTAGCATTTTGGTAGGTTCAGACTCAGAAAAAATGGGATTAGGTGTCACAAACAGCGTTGTAAGAGAAGTCTTCCTATCTTCTCTAAAACATCCAATATTCACTAGACACCTACTTCTCGTCACATTGCCGCTTCTTCACACGTGACCCTCCAGCCACCTCTGCATGTGAGGCAGACAGTGCTGAAGCTAGTCCCCTGTTTTGTAGGTGAAGAAACTGAGGCTTAGAGAGCAAAATGACTTGTCTCAGGTCAGACAGCTGGTCAGAGGCCAGGCTGGGATCTCCAGAGCTCTCTGATGCTATAGCTTGTACTAGGTCCATTGAATGGTGAATCCGAGCTTTCCGTGACAAGAAGGACTTGGCGGGAGCAGAAGTTGGAGGGGGACCAGGGAGAAGCTCAGTGGAAGGGGATCTGTGGGTTTGGCGGGTATTTGGCTCCCACCCAGGCCTCTGTGGCCCCCACTTCAGCTGCCACTCTGATGCTCTCTCTTCTCGCAGACGATGCTCACCGCCATCTCCATGAGTGCAATTGCAACTAATGGTGTTGTACCCGGTATGTGACTGGGGCTTCTCAGAGGGGAAGAGGCCTGAGTGGTTGGGTGGGGGGCCTGGGTAGTTGGAAGGAGGGATAGTGCCCTGAGGCCATACTGCAGAACTGGGGGCTGGGCTATGATGCTTGTGGGTTAGGCTGGGACAGTTCTATTAAGGGGAAGCGAGGGAGGTGATTGATGGTGTTGGACAGGGCAATGCAAGCTCTCCCTTTATCTGAGACCCTCTTCTCCAACCTCCTATTTTCTGAGCCATGACATCTTTAGAGGGGTAATTAGCAACATGGTAATTAGTGCTGCCAAATCCACTCAGAGTAGCTCGCTGGGTCTCCAACCTGTAAGGCCCACGAAGCCCAGAGTAATCCCCTTCCTGCCTCTGTCCCTGAGCCCCCTCACCCCTTAATGGCAGCCCAGTGCCCCGTGAACCTATTGCTGATACCAGGTTTTTTCTGCAGCTGGTGGCTCCTACTACATGATTTCCAGGTCTCTGGGCCCAGAGTTTGGGGGCGCCGTGGGCCTCTGCTTCTACCTGGGCACTACCTTTGCTGGGGCCATGTACATCCTGGGCACCATCGAGATCCTGCTGGTGAGAGGGGCCGAGGAGGAGGTGTGGGGCCCCAGGCTGTCAGTTAGTTAACCAGTGCTCCCTGGACGCCTCCCATAGGCCACTCAATGAGGCCAAATCAGATGTGGTTGTGTCTTTAAAGAGGTCTCCGTCTAGTTGGGGAGACAAGATGCAGTAATTACGTCACATGAGCAGCTGCCGTTCATCAGGCACCCACTGTGCTCTCAGCAGAGTTCCAAGCGCTTCACAGTCATTATCTTGAATCCTCCTGAAGTTTAAGTATTATTATGCCCATTTTACAAATGAGAGGCTCAGAGAGATGAAATGACTTGCTCAAGGTCACTCAGCTACCAAGTGGCAGAGGTGGGTGGATAAGAGTAAAATCATGATAGAAATAATAACCATGCCACACAAGAGTGACCATTTTGTGGCTGCCGACCACATGCCAGGGACTGTGCTAAGTCCTCTATGAATGTCCATTACAGAGGGCTAATGACTAGCGGATTGCGAAATGGAAGAAGGCTATGAGGGAGCTGAGTAAAGGGATCTGTCAGGAGCAGTGATGATGAGAAGTCAAGTCCCTGGGCAGTGTTTGAAGGAGATGGTTACTGACTTCAGTCTCCATTCTTCCTGCTCCTCCAGGAGGAGGTGGGAGCTGAAGAGGGTTTATAGAAAGTGGGGCTGACGTTTCCCAAGCCCCTACTTTATCCAGGCCCCGTGGCCTGCAATGTATCATTTTATTTTATCCCTGACTCTCCCACGAGTTAGAAGATGTCCCCGTTTTACAGATGAAGAAAGCAAGGCTCAGAGACTGTAGGAAAGGATATGAACATGTGGAAGGGGTGTGAACCTGTGTCTTTCTGACCCCCAAACCAGTGATTGTTTACTCTACCACACTGCTTAGAAAACTAGGACTAAGAGATGTCACAGCTTCTGGTCTGGGGGCAGAATGGAGGAGCACAATGGGTGGGGAATAAAAGACCTGGGGAGCCACATTGTGAGAGAATAATACTAGACCTTTATGACTTTTACAAAGCTAAATAATTTGAAAATTATTATAAAAGCAATTCTGCCCCTTGCATAAAATTGGAAAAATAACAAAGAATGCAAAAAAGGAAATAACAATTGCCCAAAGAAAATCATTAATATTCGGGTGTATTTCTTTCTAGTTTTTTCTTTGTGATAATGTGTTCTCTCTTTGCATAACTATGTAGATTTTCCTAACTAACTCAAAACTCTCTTTGTAAATATAATTTGCAAATGCAAATAACTTTTATAAGATTACAAACACATTAATATTTAGTAGAGAAATTATAGAAAATACAGATGTGCAAAAAAAATACTCTCCACATTTTCACCACTCAAGGAAAACTACTGTTAACATTTTGATGTATCTACACACACAGAGACACTATTATGCATATGTGTATATGTTTACGTATAAGTATACATGTATATTTACAAAAATGAGATCATAAAAACATTTTTTAAAAACTTGATTGTGCCCTGGCCAGTTTGGCTCAGCGGTTGGAGCATTGGCCCATGGACCAGAAAGTCCCGGGTTTGATTCCCGCTAAGGGCACATACCTTGGTTGCAGTTCATCCCCAGCCCCAATTGGAGTCATGTGGGTGGCAACCAGTCAATGTGTCTCTCTCACATCGATGTTTCTCTCTCTCTCTTCCCTCCTCTCTTCCTCCTGCTCTATCTGAAGATAGATGCAAAAATGTCCTCGGGTGAGGATTAAAAAAAAAAAAAGTAAAAACTTGATTGTTTTTACCTAATATAACATGGATACCTTTTTGAGTCAGCTCATATAAATCCATTTATTCTTGGAATAGCCCCATAGTCTATATGGGAATATCATAATTTATTTGCCTAATCTTCTAATGATGAATAATTTGTTTCTGCCTTTCTATCAGAAATAATGAAACCTATAAATAATCATTAAGAATTATATTTGATAAAAATAATAGAAATGAAAATTGCTCTCAACATCTTTGCAATATTATTTTTAATGACTGTGTAATAGTCCTTGTGGGCTAGCCCATGATTTTCTTCACCATTCCCCTATCATTGGATATCATTTCTAGTCTTGCACTACTGTACATTTGCTGTGACCAGAATCTTTTCTCCAAAGCCCTGCCTGCACTTCAGGTTATTCTCTGGGGTGACTCCCAGTTGATTCTTACTCGGTTACTTGCCTGACCTCCTTGCCCCTTTCCCACAGGCTTACCTCTTCCCAGCTATGGCCATCTTTAAGGCAGAAGATGCCAGCGGGGAGGCCTCAGCCATGCTGAACAATATGCGTGTGTATGGCACCTGTGTGCTCACCTGCATGGCCACCGTGGTATTTGTGGGTGTCAAGTATGTCAACAAGTTTGCCCTTGTCTTCCTGGGTTGTGTCATCCTCTCCATCCTGGCCATCTATGCTGGGGTCATCAAATCTGCCTTTGACCCACCCAGTTTCCCGTAAGTGCTGCTGTTCTGAGCCTAAGGCATCGCCCTCCTCCCCCCTGGCCTAGTTCCATGGTCTGCGCACCATTCTCTGCCAACCCCTTGTTCCCACCTCAGAATCAGTGGACTTAGACAACCTCCTTGGGAGGGAAAAATCTCTCCTAGTTTGGGGGCAGACTATTTAGAATGGGATAATGTTTCTGGAAGTGGGCACCGTTTCTCTTGTGAGGGTCTAATGCTTGCTCGTGGGGTTGAACTTAGGAAGAACTAAGTGGAATAATTTCTGGAAGGATAAACATCGTGTTGGGGAAACATTTTGTGGGTGGTGACAACCTCCAGGAATGGGGCAGTCACATAGTTTTAAACACCCTTTTTACCATGGGAAAGGACACAGAAGAGAAGGTTTAAGAGCTCCGATCTCTGTTGGTCCTGCCTCTTTCCCTAGGACAGGTTCCCCTACCTCCCACCGCCCACAAGGGCGGGGAATGCAGAAACTGCTGTCCACGGTGCTGAAATATAACATTGCACTAACGTGGTGGTTCACGGCCCTAGGCCCTGGCTGCATACTAGAATCACTTGGAGGGTCTTTGGAAAAACAAACAAACAAACAAACAAACAAACAAACAAACAAACAAACAAACAAAACCGCCAATTCTGGGCTCCAGCCCAATTAAATCAGAATCTCTGGATATGAGGCCCCGGCATCTGTTTTTCAGAGCTCTCCTGTCGGTTCTACTGTGAAGCCAGAGCTGGGTTATGTCCCCCCCATCTTCCTCCCTTGTTTCTCTCCCTAGGATCTGCCTCCTGGGGAACCGCACACTGTCTCGCCACGGCTTTGATGTCTGTGCCAAGCTGGCTTGGGATGGAAATGAGACAGTGACCACAAAGCTCTGGGGCCTTTTCTGTTCCTCTCGCTTTCTCAATGCTACCTGTGATGAGTACTTCACCCGAAACAATGTCACGGAGATCCAGGGCATTCCTGGCGCTGCCAGTGGCCTCATCAAAGGTCTGGGGGAGGGAAGAGGGCTGGTGTCTAGGGAATGCTGCAGGGGTTGCAGGTTAAAAAATTAGGATTAAGGGACTCTATCTGGGATTTAAATTCAATCAGTTTTAATTGATCACCTACTCTGGGCCATGTTCTGTTCTTGGGATTGTGGAGGGGTAGAGATGAAAGGTGGCCTTTGATGATCTCATCACCTAATAGAAAAGAAATCCATTAGTTTAACAAGCACCTACAAAGTGCCTAGCACTGTGCTAAGCACCAAGAATGCAATGTAAATAAGTCACAGGCCTTGGCCTCAAGAAGTCTAATGGCAGACACAGATATATCAGCAAATATGCATAGATGTGCATTCAATGAACAGAAACCTCCCAGGAGAGGGAGTGGTTGTGTGTAGAAGGTGATGAGGCAAGGCTTTCTGGACTCATCTGAGACAGCTTTGAAGGACAAAGAAGAGATTTTCAGTGATATTAGGGAAATAAAGGAATCACAGGCAAGAGAACAGCTTGCTTAAACGCATGCAGACACAGAAGAGCAGATTGTGTCCTTCCAACCACAAGTAATTTGGAATGACTGGGGCACAAAGTGAAAAAGGAGGGGCAAGGAATGATGCTGGAGAGGCCAGTATGAGCCAGACTGTGGTGGGTCTTGGAAGCCATATTGAAGAGTTTGAGTTTGGACTATACCCTGAGGGCAATGAAGAGCCACCAAATTGTTCTGAGTGAGGGACATAGCCAGCTTGTCATTTTTGAAGGTTTACTCTGACTGCTAATGTGGATGGGCTAAAATGGGAGAGAGAACAGAAGTAGGGAGTCCAGCAGGAGGCTACACAGTCCAGGTGAGAGATGATGGTTTTCTGACCTAGAGTGATGGAGTGACGTCAATGCAATGGAGCAGTGGTTCTCCACCAAGGCTGTTCTGCCCACCAAGGAGACATGTGGCAACGTCTGGAGATGGTTGTGGTTGTCACAACTGGAGGCTTATTACTGGCCTCTAGCATGTAGAGCCCAGGATGTTGCTAAACATCCTACAATGCCCTCCACAACCAAGAATTACCTGGCCCCAAGTGTTGATAGTGCCAAAGTGGGAAACCCTGGAAAGGAGAGAAGAAATATATTTGAGAAATATTTAGGAGTGGTGGACAGGAGCTGGAGATGGGTTCGAAATGGAAATGGGGAGAGGGAGCAGTTGAGGGCAATGCCATGGTGCTTGCACTGACGCTAGTGCCATTTACCAAGCTAAGGGATCCAGGAAAGGAGCTGGTTTGGGGTGGGTGGGTATGAGATCAGTGTGGGATATTGAATCAGTCTGAGATAGGTGTGTCTTTTTGCCCCAGTAGACTGGGCTATTTAAGAGCAAGGACCAAATCTGATTCGTGTGCAAAGCCCCTGCATGTGGCCTGGCCCAAACAAAGCAGTAGCTTAGTTAACGTCAGTAGAAATAAAACAGAGCCAAGGCTCATGGGGATTGAGAGGTGGTTGACACTAAGCCTCCTTTCCACCCACCCCACCTCCTGGCCCCAGAGCTACGGCACTCTGACTTCTGGTCTTTCCTGAGTATCCTGTCTCTCCCACAGAGAACCTCTGGAGCACCTACCTGACCAAAGGAGTGATTGTGGAGAAGCATGGGATGCCCTCGGTGGGCCTGGCTGAGGGTGCCCTTATCGACATGGACCATCCTTATGTCTTCAGTGATATGACCTCCTACTTCACTCTGCTGGTTGGCATCTACTTCCCCTCAGTCACAGGTGAAGGGGAGCTCAGAGAGGGAGGGCTGTCCCTGGGAGTGGATGTGTAGGAGACAGTCAGTGATATCACGGGGATATTTCTTAGTCCAGAACCCCATCACATAAGCAGAAGCCAACAACTCAAGTCCCACTGGACAGATAAGGGAATTAAGGCCAGGAAAAGCCAAGCATCCTACCCAAGTTCTCATGCAAATCCATATGCCAAGACCAGATCCCAGGCTTCCTGACTCCGAGGCTGGGGTCTTCTCTCCCCAGTCTGTCTGGTCTCCTGTGGCTCCTGTCCTAGCTGCTCTGTTCACAGGGATCATGGCTGGTTCTAATCGCTCCGGGGACCTGCGGGATGCCCAGAAGTCAATTCCTACTGGCACCATCCTGGCCATTGCCACCACCTCTGCTGTCTGTATCCTGTACTGCTGGGCTGGGAGCACATGGGCAGTGAGGGCTAGAGAGTGGGCAGCTGCTGCTTCACCCGCTGCCTCGGGAGGGGTGGTGATGCAGGGGGAACACCACGCAGGACATTCTCCTTCATTCTCTGCTGCAGACATCAGCTCTGTTGTTCTGTTTGGGGCCTGCATTGAGGGGGTCGTCCTACGGGACAAGTAAGTAAGAGAATCAGTGCTGATGCTGTTTTGGGGGGTGGGCATAGGGGCCCACGTCCTGGGAAACAGACCCAACAGGAGTGCTGAACCCGTGCGAGGGGCTTTGTGGGAGGGAGGTGACGGGGAATTGCTTGCCAACTCAGCTCCTTACATTCTATCATGTCACTCCAGCTCAAGAAGCTTGGATAGCGTCTCACTTCCTTTAGGATGACACTTTCATTTTCTTTTTCTTTAAAATCTATTAATTCATGTAATGTTTCTTGGATTTCTATGTGTTGGTCACGGTCTGGGGTTCTGGGGGTAACAAAGATAAATAACCCATGATTTTTGCCCCGAAGGAGCTCTTTGGGGATGGAAACTGTACTTGTCAACAGACTTGGGGTGCAGAGCAGTAGGGGTGGTGATAAAATAAAGCACACGGGCTATGGAGGCTTCGATCCGGTCCTCAGAGGGCGTGGAGGAGGAGGCAATGCTAGAAATGCCTTAAACACATTTTCTCATCTGTCCTTCCCACTTTAAATGTCGAGTAGAGATTACTTAGCCGGTTGGGGGGAGAGGCATTCCAGGCAGTCGGAGCACATGAGCAAAGGTGGAGGAGAGAAACAGCTGCGTGTGTTTGCACACGCGGGCGCCTGGAGCTATGAGCAGTGAGCCTCGGGAGCACACCCTTCTGAAGGAGGGCGAGTAGGAGGCCCCATCCCAGAAGCCAGTTTCTTTGTTCCCACCCTGACTTCTGTGAGGTGGGGGCTGGGGGACACGAGGCTGGAGACAGGCTGGAGCTAGTGCTAGAGGCCTGGTGGTACCAGGACACCGGAGTTTTAGTTTATAAAAAATGGGGGAAACTCCAAAGGGTTTTAAGCCGAGGAGTGACCTGGCCAAATGGATGATTTGCATGTATTACATCTATTCGCTTTTAGGGCAACTGAACCTCCACTTATCTCATTGTATTGACTCGGAGACCTCTCGTAAGAGTGCAAGGGATGCAGCAGGTCACCAGTATAACCCGTCACCTGATCCTTGAGGTCCTTCAGCCAGCGGCCTGTCTGAGCACACGTCTGCTCTGCTCACACACTTCAGGGACAGGGCTCTCGACCTGCTCAGGCAGCAGCTTCCATTTTTTTAGACAATGCCATTGTTGGAAAATGCTTCTTTCGATCCTCACATCACCTACCATCACCAAATGATGAGGCTAGAACCCCCATTTTTCAGATGAAGACACTGAGGTTTTAACAGGTTAAGAGATTGCCCAGGATCACATAAGAAACACAAGTGACCTTATTGGAATCACTGTCACTACCATGTCCCAGGCACTGTGCTGAGCATTTTACACGTGTCGTCTCCTTTAATTCTCTCACCTGTTGCATGAGACGGGTTTATAAGTATGCTTGTCTTACAGGAGAGGAAAGCGAGGCAAGGAGAGGTTAAGTGACTTGCCCAAGGTCACGCAGGCAGAAAGTGCCCAGGACATTAGGGACTTTTCTCTCCCTTTGCCCCTGTAGAGCCCAGCTCTGTGGTGGGCACCATGGGTCCAGAAGTTGGTCCAGAAGGGAGAGCTGCCTTGGAAATCCAGGTGGAATTTCTCACCCAGCATCTCCTGTCCCTTTGCTGCTTCATTCCAGGTTTGGTGAAGCTGTGAATGGCAACCTGGTGGTAGGCACGCTGGCCTGGCCATCCCCTTGGGTTATTGTCATCGGATCCTTCTTCTCCACCTGTGGGGCTGGGCTGCAGAGCCTCACCGGGGCCCCACGCCTGCTGCAGGCCATCTCCCGGGATGGCATAGTGCCCTTTCTGCAGGTCAGTGGGGGGCACAGTGTGGGGAGAACAGTCCACTCCCTATGGCAGCCAGGCCCCTGCCCAGAGAGACTACAGGGTAAGCCAGGTCCACAGTAAGCCTTGACCTGCCTTTTGGGCTCCTTCCGCTCTGTGTGCCTTATTTGGGATTTGGCCCATGGTCAATACCATCTTTTTGGGCAGAGTTGTCTGCTCTTAGGGGAAAAATAAATGGCCCTCCTTTGGCCTAGTGATGTGGCAGGGACTCAAGGAGGCAGCCAAAGTGCAAGTAGGGGGCAACTCTCTCCATGAGGCTAAAAAAGATATTTGTGGCGCACATAGTCATGGCCACTTGCTGGCCTCCTGTAGTTCCTCTCCCATCTGTTCCCTTTTTTCCCCTTAAGGGAGCATTTTAATTTCATTACATCTGGGTACCAATGTCAGTGTGGGTGAGATACAGCAAAAGCCCAGTAACCCCTTGGGTACCACTACCAGATGAGAAATCCAGCATCCTCTCCCTACCTCCTCATTGGCTAGGGGATCCTGCCCCTGCTGCACTGGTCCTCAAGACTGGAAGAGACACAGGAGGTCCTTACGGTCTCAGGCTCCCATGACGATTGCTCTGTCCTCAGGTCTTCGGCCACGGCAAAGCCAATGGAGAGCCAACGTGGGCCTTGCTCCTGACCGCCTGCATCTGCGAGATCGGCATCCTCATCGCATCTCTCGATGAGGTCGCCCCCATCCTCTCCATGTGCGTGCTGGCCTCTTGCCTTTCCTGCAGCTCCGGGGTCTCTCTCCCTGGATCCAGCAGCCGTGACCCTGGGTGACCCACCCAGACACTTTACCATCCCCAGAGGTTCCCCTCTGTCTTAGACACCTGTCCTTTGTGATAGAGGGATCTATCCCCACATGCGTCAGGGTGTGTTGTAAGGGATTTGGCCTTTGAGCCCCTGCCTAAGCACCAGAATGCGATTGGGCCACCTTCCCAATTTCTCTCCCCCTTTCTCCCTTCTGTTTCTCTTTCTGTTTCTGCCTCTCCTTGCATCTGCCTTTCCTGGCCTTTCTCTGTTCCAGGTTCTTCCTGATGTGTTACATGTTTGTGAACCTGGCCTGCGCGGTCCAGACGCTGCTGAGGACGCCCAACTGGAGGCCACGCTTTCGATATTACCACTGGTGGGTGCCGCCCCCACAGAGCCCTCCTCTCACCTCCACCTCGAGGCCCACCTCACCCTAGCACATCCCCTCCTGGTCTAAGGATTCCAAACTCCGGTTTTGGTAGCCCAGCTAGCATGTAAAAGGTCCTAGAGAGAGTTTTCCTATAATCACAAATAATCATATAACGTAGCCCAGTCGGTGTGGCTCACTTGGTTGAGCACGGTCCTATGCACCAGGAGGTCACGGTTCGATTCCTGGTCAAGGCATATGCCAGGGTTGTGGGCTCAACCCCCAGTAGGGGGCGTGCACGAGGCAGCCAAGTGATGTTTCTCATCAATGTTTCTATCTCCCTCTCCTTTCCTCTCTCTGAAATAATTAAAAACACATAAAAAAATAATATAACACAGTCATAAATGGTCTCAGCTATAACCCCTCCCTGTGCATAATGCTCACCAGCTTACCATCTGGATGAGGAAACCTCAGTTTCTCCAGCTGTGAAATGGGATGACAACTGTTCCCACCTTCTAGACCCCTTGTGAGCATTATGGTGCTTGGTGCACAGAAGATGCTCATTGTGTGCAGGCTGAGGTGCTTCTGATTATTTTGTTTTAAGGCCCTTCATCCTCACAATTGACGCCTGAGACAGGGCAGGAATGATCACGCTTGCTCTATCAGAAGGAAGCAGAGGTTTAAACAGGGGAAGGGCCTGGCCCCAGGCCTCAGCAAGGCCAGGGCTTATCTGGATGAGAGCCCAGGCTGCCTCACTCCTACCTCAGTGCTCCTGCTTTGCCAGTTGCCTCTTCCTGGGGGCACAGTCTTCCTGGGAGATCCTGCCTCAGAGTCCATCTGGCAAGGCGGTCTGGCAGCGTCTGAGGCCCTGGGACAGGGAGGAGCGGTGACTCAGGAGTCGGGTGGGGCGTGGGGTGATGCCCTGTCTGTGGCAGCTCATTCATTCGGAAGCTCCTGCGCCCCTGGGGTGCTCTTGGGGATGATGGCATGAGTTCCCCTAGACCCGGTCCTAGTCTCCGGGTCCTGGTACCAGCAGTAGCCCTGCCAGGGCTCAGAGGCCAGGGCTCCTCTCATTGTCTAGGACGCTCTCCTTCCTGGGCATGAGCCTCTGCCTGGCCCTCATGTTCATCTGCTCCTGGTACTATGCCCTGGTGGCCATGCTCATTGCTGGGCTCATCTACAAGTATATCGAGTACCGTGGGTAAGTGCGGGAGGAGGGACGGCTGGGAGAGACTGGGGTCAGAGGGGTGAGGAGGGGCATGGGGTGCTGGTGATGGGTGGCTGAGGGCTGGGGGGGGGTGAGGCAGGAAGCAGGGTAGAGTAGAGGAGGCGTGGCATGGGGTGGGACTGGGAGCTAGGGCATGAGAGTAGACGGAGAGGCTGAAGCTTCCAGAAAGGGAGGTGGCAGAAGCGACATGCATGTCCTTTCTGAGCCGGAGATAGATGGCTGCCCTGGGGACCGGCACTGCAGTGTGGACTGGCCCCCCTGCCGCCCCTGGCTTTCTGCCCTCATATGGTCCCTCCCGGCCCCCAGGGCAGAGAAGGAGTGGGGCGACGGGATCCGAGGCCTGTCTCTCAGCGCTGCCCGCTATGCGCTCTTACGTTTGGAGGAAGGGCCCCCGCACACCAAGAACTGGAGGTGAGTGGTGTGAGCACAGGTGTGAAGAAGGCTCAAGGAGGGCGAGGATGGAGCCTCCCTGACTTACCTCCCCTGCTTCGTTCTGCTGAGTGGTGGGCTCATCCTCTCCCCCAGCTCCCTCTCCCCCGGGGCTGGTCTGAAACCTTCCCACCTACAGCACCGAGGCTGGGCGGAGTTCCAGACATTTGTTCTCCAAAACCTACTCCCATGCCAGCCTCCTGACTATCTATTCATCCATTCATTTATTCCATTATTTGTTTTTTAAAAATGTATGAATGCATGGTATGTGCCAAGCCCTCTTCTGATCTCCGGGGACACAGTGAGCTCACAGTTCCGTGGAGCAGGCACACACAGGAACAGATGAACATAACATCATGGAGCATTTGCTCCGGGAGAGGCAGAATCATCCACTTTGAGAGATACAGGGCTTTTTGGAAATCTCTCCATTTTGTGGATGTGGAAGCCAGGGGGACCAGAGAGGGTGTCCGAGGTCACGGAGGCAGCGCCTTCACCCCGCCCCTCAGCCCCAGGTGCTCTCTAACCCGCCGCTCTGCAAGCCCCACCCCTCGCCCACCTCTCTCAGGTTCACTCTGCCAAGAGCAGAGCCCGGCACTCTGAGCTACGCCTTGGACGTCACTGGCGTGTCCTTGATTATGTCTACTACACTGGGGCTTCCACAGACCAGGCCTTTGCATTATTTGTCTGCGAATTCTCAAATGCTTAGCACAGGGCCTAGCCCAGAGCAGATGGTTAGAGAATGCTATTAAATTGATGGGTGGTTGGATAGACGAGCTGGCTCAAGGAAATGAATGGATAAATAGATGGGTATGTGGCTACATATATATGTATGTGTGTGTGTGCGCGTGTGTGTGTACATGTGTGTGTGTGTACATATACATGTACATATGTACGCACATACATATGGGAGGGTGGGTTGGGTGCATAGATTTGTGAATGGATGGTGGTAGGTTGATGGGGTAATTAAGTGAATAATGCATGTGTAGGTAAGTTAATTTGCATACAAGTGGATGACTGGAGGATTAACAAGGTGGGTGGTTGAATGGATTTAGGGATGAGTGAGGTGAGTGGAGAGATGGATGTATGGGGGGTGGTTAGATGGGATGATATTTAAAGCGATGGATGGATGGATGTTTAGGTGGAGGGGTGGGTGGTGGGGACATAGGTGGCTGGGGGTGTAGAGGACAGATGGTTAGTGGTTCACTGGTGTACGGCATATAAGTGTATGTGTGTATGGTGGGTGGGGCCTGGGTGGGTGGCGGAGGGATCACGTGACGTTCCACCCTCTTCAGGCCACAGCTGCTGGTGTTGGTGCGTGTGGACCAAGACCAGAACGTGGTACACCCACAGCTGCTCTCGCTGACCTCCCAGCTCAAGGCGGGGAAAGGCCTGACCATTGTGGGCTCTGTCCTGGAGGGTACCTTTCTGGACAACCATCTGCAGGCCCAGCGGGCAGAGGAGGTGCGTGGGGGCTCTGGCGGGGGGAGGAGGCAGGGCACTCAAGACGACAGTCCCTCACGCTTTCCTTTCTTCCACCTTTGGGATCAATGGGGGCTCAGACTTTGCTGTCCTCTTTCTTAGAAGAAGGGTCTAAGGGCGCAGGGAGTGAGTTCCTTAGACTCCAAACCAGAACCAAAGACTCTCAGAGCCAGAAGGGCCAATTTTATGGATAAGGAAACTGAGGCTTAGAAAAGTCAGATCACTGGTCTTAGACAGAAAACAGAGACTCAAATTAGAACTGCTTGACTCCTACCCCAGACTCCTTGCTGCCAAGGGTAAGCCTTCCAAAGTGTTTTCACACGCACGGATTCTTCCTGCCCCCTCGCGGAGCGGAGTCAGCAGGGTGAGGATCCACATTCGGAACAGGAGGAATCTGCTGCATGAGGGGAAAGCGACTTGCTGAGTCACAAAGCTGGCTGGAAGCACAGTCAGGATTTGAACCCGCGTCCCTGGCTCCATGCTACTGGCTCTGTCCCCACCTAGTGGTCTGTGCCCACAGAGCGGCGCACAGAGCCAGTGTGGACTGGGGCTTTGAGAGGCACTGTCGGAATCTGGTGGGTGGCCCAGGACGTGGGTTCTGTTTCCCATTCAGGCCTCTCCCCTCGGGCTGCGACCAGTTGTGGAGAGAGCAAAGGGAGCCCCAGGGAGGTGAGGTGAGCTGGGGAGGGGCCCCCCTAATGGCTTGTGACAGTTGCTGTTTCTGCCTCACTGGGCCGTTCACACCAATCTGTCAGGGCCCAGAGATGGAGGCTGCCACTGGTCAGCTCTATTCAGCGTGCAGAGGCTGAGGATGTGCTGTGCCCCGGGCTAGGCACGGGGCAGATGGGAACGTGTGAGACCAAACCCCAGCCCTCAAGGTGGTCACAGGCTGGCGGGGAAGATGGACATTCACAGGAGGCCCCCAACCCGCCTGACGCTGATAGGTGCTTTGCTAGAGTCAATTACAAGAGTAACAGAAAATGCTGAGTGTTCACAGCCTGCCAGGCAGTACACCCACATCGTGTCGTGTCATCCTTATTCCTAAATGAGGTAGCTGTCACGATCCCCATTTGACAGACGAGAAAACTGAGGCTCACAAAGGTTAGGTGATTTGCCTAAGGTCACACAGCAGGAGGTGGCAGAGGTAGCAATTGAAGACCCTCTGTTTGCCATCAAGGTAGTGGTTAAGAATGTGGGGGATGGGGTCAGACACCTGGAGTTGAACCCCAGCTATAGCATCTGTTAGCTGTGCTCCCTTAAGCAAGTCTTACTTCCTCTAAGCCTCAATTTCCTCATCTGTCAAGTGAGAGGAATAACACTTTCCTCACAGTACAGGTTGAATGTGCTTTTTTAAAAAATCCTCACCCCAGGATATTTTTCTCTTTATCTTCAGATAGAGTGGGAGGGAGAGAGGGAGAGAGAGAGAAACATCGATGTGAGAGGGACACATCCACTGGTTGTCTCCCGAACCACCCCAACCAGGGCCGGGAAGGAACCGCAACCGAGGTGCAAGCCCTTGGCTGGAATCGAACCAGAGACTCATTGGTCCGTGGGCCGATGCTCTACCACTGAGCCAAACTGGCCGGGGATGAATGTGCATTTAAAACACACATCACTATGTTAACTTTTAAAAATTGTTAAACACATTGGCCATGCAGAGGAGACTAGTTTGACTTTGGGCGGGGTGGGGGGCAGTATCTGAAGAAAGTGACGTTTGACTGGGGGAGGGGTCTGGGTGGTAGTGGAGAGCTTGCAGGGGACTGTATGAGCAGGCAGGTGGTGGGAGGTGTGGCGCTCCGTCATGAAAAGCTTTGATTGTTCAACAAGGAATGGGGGCCGTGGGTGATGGGAGCCATGCACAGTCCTGGTGCCCCAGCCTGACATGCGCAGAGCTGAACTGTAGGAAGATCAGGACCATGGAGGAAGGGAGGCTGCAAGGAGCAGGGCAGGGCTGGAGCGGCCTGAGGCTGGGCCTCATCTGATGTCCCCTCCCCACCCCCCAGTCCATCCGGCGTCTGATGGAGGCAGAGAAAGTGAAAGGCTTCTGCCAGGTAGTGATTTCCTCCAACCTGCGGGATGGCGTGTCCCATCTGATTCAGTCTGGGGGCCTCGGGGGGCTGCAGCACAACACGGTGCTCGTTGGCTGGCCCCGCAACTGGCGGCAGAAGGAAGATCATCAGACGTGGAGGAACTTCATTGGTAACGCTGGGTGGGCCGGGGGCAGTGGTGGGCTGGGCGGGAGGCTGGGGGTTCTCTCTCCTTTGGGCCTGGGGTCGTCTCCCAGGCATGACAGTTGTGGGCTCTGCACATGCAGGTGACAGAGTTCAAAGTCGGCACTGTGCCAGGTATTGTGCTAGGTGCTGGGGACTCAGGTGTGAAGGAGACAGTCTTGACTCCTGCAGGGCTTACAGCCCCGGGAGGAAGACAGTGCAGGGCGGTGGTAAGAGCTACAGCTTTGAAGCCACAGAGGCCCGTTCTAAATCTCACCTCTGGTCCTTCCTAGCTGTGTGATTGTTCACAAGTGACTCACCCTCTCTGAGCATCAGAGTCCTTGGTAATAGTAATATAATGATGGACGGGTAGAGACTGGTGTGCCAGACAAGTTGAGGCTCTCTCTGAGTCTCCAGTTCTCTCAGCAGTCCTGCGAGGGCTAGGCATTGCTATCTCCATTTTATGGGTGTGAAACTGAGGCACAGAGGGATTACGGAGTTTGCTCCAGGTCACACAGCTGATAAATCAAGAGGCTGCCTTGTTAACTCCGGGCTACTCTGTCTCCTTAGAAGGTAGATCATAGCTACAAAGTAGTTGGAAGGATTAAATGAGGCCATGCATGGTTGAGTTCTTAATAATCAGAAAGGGCAGGTGGGGAAACTGAGGCCCAGACAGAGTGAGAGGCTTTCCCAAATCCAAACAGCAAGTAAGTGATGAGGTCCAGGTAGTTGCCGGTCTTCTGACGACTCAGCCCCAGGCCAAGGCAAGCAGGGGTGAGGCGGGTGCTGGGAGCCCTTGTGGCTGCTGCCAGGTGCAGGAGGAGACAGGGTCACTGTTTTCCCATCTGGCCTCCCCCAGAGCTGGTCCGGGAAACCACGGCTGGTCACCTGGCCTTGCTGGTCACCAAGAACGTCTCCATGTTTCCCGGGAACCCCGAGCGCTTCTCCGAGGGCAGCATCGACGTCTGGTGGATTGTGCACGACGGAGGCATGCTTATGCTGCTGCCCTTCCTGCTGCGGCACCACAAGGTGAGCGTGCGCGCGCGCATGTGCGTGTGCACCCGCACACCTCCGTGGGCGAGGCTCGCGGGCTCTGGCCAGGGCCAGCCTCTGTGTGAGCTCCTGGGAAAGGGATGTGATCACCTCCTTCGTTCTGAGATGTTAGGAACTGACTGTGTCTCCCTTGCAGGTGTCCTTGCATTGTAAAGGAGAGCAATGCTTAACCCAAGCAAGTGATACTTTAATGGGGGACCCTCACCTAAGCAGGGGAGTTTTTGTAGGGAGTGGCCGCTGAGAGAGAGGATTCGGGTCTGCATGTATGTGTGGCAAGGCGGGTGGGAAGGGTGAGGGACAGGGTCCTCTCTAGGTTCCTGCCCGGGGCCTCCTCACTACATCTGGGCTGGACCTTTCTGGGTCCCTTTCCCCCTCCAGGTCTGGCGGAAGTGCAAGATGCGCATCTTCACTGTGGCCCAGATGGACGACAATAGCATCCAGATGAAGAAGGACCTGACCACATTTCTGTACCATTTACGTATCACCGCGGAGGTCGAGGTGGTGGAGATGGTGAGTGTCCAGGAGTCACCCCTGACGTTTTGGAGTCCCACCCACCCAGCCCTCTTTCCTCTTGGTCCCAGCCCCAGTCAGGGCGATCCCAACAACCATCAGCATATGATGCTGGATCCCTTCCCCCATCCACTTCTTTTTTTTTTAATCCTCACCCGAGGACATTTTTCCATTTTTTGTTCAGATAGAGTGGGAGGGAGAGAGAGGATGAGAGAGAGAGAGAGAGAGAGAGAGAGAGAGAGAGAGAGAGAGAGAGAGAAACATCGATGTGAAAGGGACACATCGAGTGGCTGCCACCCACACGACCAACCAGGGCCGGGGACAAACTGCAACCGAGGTACATGCCCTTAGCGGGAACCGAACCCGGGTCTCTCTAGACCGCAGGCCGATGCTCTAACCGCTGAGCCAAACCGGCCAGGGCCCCCATCCACTTCTTAACCTCTCACATATTCACCTGAGTCTGCCCGTCCGTCCATCCATCCATCCATCCATCCATCCTTCTCTTTGTAAGAATAGCCATGTCTAATAGTGCTCATGATATGTGAGGCACTGTTCTATGTACTTTACATGTATTGGTTCTCATAGCAACCAATGAAATAGATACAATCATCAGCATTTTCATTTTACAGATGAGGGAGTTGAGGCCCAGAAAGTAATCTGCCCAACAATGCTCACTAAGTAGCAGAGCCAGGATTCAAACCCAGGCATACTGGCTCTAGGATCACACTATACAGCCTCTCATCCATCCATTCTCCTCGGTTTATTTATCCATCAACCCATTCTCTGTGTAATCATTAATCTACCCATATATTCATTAATGTATTCATTCACTCACTCACCCATCCATTCATTCATGTATGTATTCATTCATCCCTTTGTTCCTTTTTTTATTTCTTCTGCCTTTCCATTCAACTTGGTAATTAATTAAACTACTCATTCATTCATTCACCAGTTCACGTGACTGACTGGTCCTGGGCTGGACTGAGGAGGGAGGGATCTGTTTGCCTTCAAAGAGCATCATTGTTGCTTCCCACAACTGTCCATGAAACTAGGTCATTGGGTGGGGAAGCCCTAGGCTGGCAGAAGGAAGGGGGCCTGCCTCTCTTCCCTTGGCCTTGCGTGTGAGCTCACGGTTCCCCTTTCCTCCCTCGCGCCCCCACCCCGTCCCCACCCTGCCTGCCCACAGCATGAGAGCGACATCTCAGCTTACACCTATGAGAAGACTTTGGTGATGGAGCAGCGTTCCCAGATCCTCAAACAGATGCACTTAACCAAGAACGAGCGGGAACGGGAGGTGAGGTTGCCCTGGCTGGGCTCTCGGAGCCTTAAGCTGCTGCCAGCTCTGGGCCTGCACAGGTTGGGGATGGCTCAGGGCTGGCACACTTCACCTACTGCATTACTCATCACCCTTTTCCTTGTCACTGGGCTCCCCAGCAGTGGGGTTACACACTGCAGCTGCACCTACCCAGCCTTTTGGCCAGGATGCAGAGAGGCTGTGGCATGGGTGATAGACTTGCCCTCTGTGTGTGACTTCTGGGGCCCAAGGGAGAAGAGCGGATCCTAATTATGTGTGGATGATGGACAGGCTGCCAGTGTGGAGGACAAGGAATCATGTGATAGCCCTTCAGAGAATGGGTAACAGGTGGATATTTAGAGTGTGGTGGGTGAGTTCTCAGGGATAATGATGATAAACCTCCTGTAGGGTCTGGGTGTAAGATCTAGGTGGGGATAATGTGGGACCACTAGTCCACTGGAGTTTGGATGAAAGTCCCACTCCAGGGTGCGGGATCCTTGAGGAGTGAATGATGGTACCCAGGGGCCGGGGATAGGAAAGCCCTCAGAGGGGGTGACAGGTTGCCTGGGGAATGGGTGGCAGATTCTATAGGTAAGAGTGACAGACCATGACTGATGGTTCTCCCAAGTGTGGATAATATATTTCTCAGATAGTGGTTGAAAGATCCTCAGGGCAATAAGTGATGGGTACCCCCTTGAGCTGGGAAGGATGGAGCCTCTGAGAATGTTATCCAGGGGTGACAGTGAAAATTGTGCATGTGCACTGACCAGTCAGCGCTGACCGGACCATAGTGCTGAGGTAAAGCCCTTGCAGGGCCAGGTGTTAGCCCTTTAGCTGCTGGGTGGTGGGGAGGTCAGGGGCTCTGGAGAGGTGTTTGAGTGGCTAGGTCAGTGGGGCAATAGCTATTTGGTACAGAGGCGGTATTTTAACACTGGTCCAATTCCCAAAAGTGTGCGTCCTGGCTGAACATCAACGCTGGTGGTAGCTCTTTGCAGGGCATGGGTGGTAACTCAGCAGAGCTGGCACCGACCTTTGTCACTCTCTAGATCCAGAGTATCACAGATGAGTCTCGTGGCTCAATCCGGAGAAAGAATCCAGCCAACACTAGGCTCCGCCTCAATGTCCCAGAAGAGACGGCTGGTGACAGTGAGGAGAAGCCAGAAGAGGAGGTATGCAGCTGGGGTAGTTTGGTTCCAGCCAGTGGGAGCAGAACCTTTGGCCTCCAAAGGAGTCATGTGCTGTCCCTTTGTTCATCCCTCAGGTGCAGCTGATCCATGACCAGAGTGCTCCCAGCTGCCCCAGCAGCTCACCCTCCCCGGGGGAGGAGCCTGAAGGGGAGGGGGAGGCAGATCCTGAGAAGGTGCATCTCACCTGGACCAAGGACAAGTCTGTGGCAGAGAAGAATAAGGGCCCCAGTCCTGTCTCCGCCGAGGGAATCAAGGACTTCTTCAGCATGAAGCCGTATGGGTCTGGGGGCTCAGGGCTGGGGTCTGGGGTGAATGTACAGGGACTTTGCACGCCACGGCAGAGCCAACGTGCAGAATGAGTCCTGGGCTGGCAGTTGGAAGACCCAGCCCACACCTGTCTTGGTTTCCCATTTGAGGACTTGGGTGCCGGGCCTGATTGCTAAGGGTCAGAACTCCTGGCAGTGGGAAGGTGAAGGCTGGGAGACTGGGAGACCAGGACCCGTGTGCGGTCAAGGTGGATGATGGTGACTCTAGTCCCTAGCCTCTTCTCCTTTTTCTGACCCCTCTCTTTTCTTCCTCTTTGCTTCTCTTGTGTTTCCTGAAGGGAGTGGGAGAACTTGTAAGTGCTTCAGAATTTTTTATTCTCTTTCCTGGGTTGGCCAGAGTCCCCGCTCTCCTCACTGTATCATGAACCCTCAATTCATGCCCCTGACCTCTGGGGTCTCTGAAGAGCTCAGCTTGGAGAGGTCTGGGTTTGGTGGTCCCTGTCTTGCGAGAACTGGGTCCCAGCAGCCCAGTGCGGTTGGATCCAACCCGCCCCTCTTCCAGGCTCATGGGCCCTCCCCGCACCTTCCTCTGCAGAAACCAGTCCAACGTGAGGCGCATGCACACGGCTGTGAGGCTGAACGAGGTCATCGTGAAGAAATCCCGGGAAGCCAAGCTTGTTTTGCTCAACATGCCTGGGCCTCCCCGTAACCGAAACGGTGATGAAAATTGTATCCTGGACTTAAAATTTGGGGGAAAGAGGGAGGTGTTAGGGAACCTGGGTCCTAGCTCTGAAACGGAGCACCTGAGCAGGTCCTGCTTCAGGATCAGCACCTCGTACAGGGCCGCGGGTCCAGAGGTCCCGGGCGGCCCAACACGCCCCAGTGCCGTCCGGAGAGAAGGGACGGGTCTTTTTCCTTGACCGGCGCTCAGACATGGAGTTCCTCGAGGTCCTCACCGAGCACCTGGACCGGGTGATGCTGGTCCGCGGCGGTGGCCGCGAGGTCATCACCATCTATTCCTGAGAGCCAGGACCTGCCACCCGGGCCCGAGCGCGCCCGGCCCGCGGCCCCGGAGCCCTCGGCGCGCACCCCGCCGCTGTCACCGTTTACATACAGACCCTGCGCCCGCGCCCTGGCCCCTTCCCCCGCTGCCTGCAGTCCGGAGGCCACGTCAGTTGGGGTTGGCTCGGAGGGGACCGCTCCCACGTGGAGAACGGAGCCTGGCTGGCGCGCTGCCCCGTCGCTCCGGCTGCTCTGCCCTGTTTCTAAGCCGGGCCTCTCCCCGCCGGAGGGGACGCTGCAATAAAGGTCGGGAGCAGGTGCGGAGAGGAGCTGGGGCTTTGAGGACCCCCAGACAGTCCGGTTGGCCCCTTCTCCTCTTCCCACGCCCCGCCCCGGTCGGTCCTGCTCCGCGCTCCGCCCGCACCGCTCCTGACTCCGGGCGGGCGCGGGGTGGGGCGGCCGCGCTCGGCCTCCTCCACGGTCCCTCCTTTCGGAGCCTCGGGCGTGGGCCGGCCGAGCCTATACATAGTGTACAGGAGACATCGCGTGTATTTTTAACGTCCCCATATTTCCGTGACTAGAAGCGCAACGGACTTCTCGCGCCACTTTCGAGCCCCTGCTCGGGGCACCCAGGGCGGCGGAGGCTCGGGAGGCTGGGTTTTCCTGGGCGGCCAGGGTTTGAGAGCAGAAGTGCTTTAGGCCCAGGCGGGGGTCCTGGTCCTGGTCCCTCGACACTCCTGCCCCGCTCTCGCCTCCTCGTCCGTTCAGTGCGCCCTCGGCTTCCCATCCTTCCCTCGAGTTCTTTTCGGAGATGAGGTGAGACGAGTGTCTGGCTTTTCTTGGATTCGCCACCCAGCGGGTGTGAGCTTCACCGCGGCTGCAGAGATGCACGCAGCCTCGCGGGGCTCTTATGCAAGCTGGGGGCAGGATGGCGCGCGGGGGTAGGGCTGGGGGTGCGGTGGCGCTTCTCAGCTTCTCAGGGGGAGAAAGGGAGAGAGGACTCGCCCTACCCAGGAAGCCCGCGCCGGTGCCTTCGCTGGGGGAGTAGGCGCCTCTCCTCAGCCGGCTGCTCCCCCTACCCCATGGCTCCTCGCCAAAGACTGAAATCGGGGAGCTGGAGGGCGTTCCCTACCCGGAGTTTCCTTTCTGGGACTGGTGAGGGAGGAGGCCCAGCACTGCCCCTGATGTTCCTTCCCCTAATCCCGTTGGGCAGCTCCAGCCTCGGGGACCCAGCCACTTTCTCCGCGTCCCAGGGAGGACCCTCGCTGTTTAGCAGCAGCCTCTAGCTGCGTCTCCCAGGCACCTGGGCCTGGGGAGGGCTGGAATCGCCATGTGCTGGGTTCTTAGCGTCTCTCTGCCCTCCTCCCACTAGGATCCAAGGCCTTTGGCTCCTCCAACTCCAGTCCTTGGCGCTTCTGCCCCACCAGTCCGGTCAGAGGTGCCCTCTAATTCCTAGAGAAGGCGCATTGGCCAGGTTCCCTTCCCCCAGGGCACATTACTAAGGGGGACAGGCACTGCATGCTCCTTCCAGTGCCCTCTGGGACTGCCTGGGTTCAGTACCTCCAGTCCCGGGGCCCTGACCTTCACACCTAGTTACACATGCTGCCCACCTCCCAGAGCTGGGGCTACTAGGTATTCCTGACCACACCACCTCCTTTCCTTTGAGTCGTAGGCAGAGGTGTGACTGGAGGTAGGTCTAGACGTCTGCCAGTTAGGCCAAGGCCCATCTGAGATTTGATGAGGGGGCTGGATACTCTTCCAGGTAATAATCAGAAAGGTAGAGATATTAGACACCAGCCTCCTTGCCCCCTTCCTCCAAAAGACCTCTGAGAATCACAACCTGGTCTAGCCTTCTGGGGGCCTGAGCATCCCGGCTGAAGTGTGGGCTGGGCAGAAGGGAGAGGGGCTGCATCAATGCCAATTAGGGAACCAAAGTTGCACTATCTGGGCCCAGACTGTCTGGTTGGCAAGAGCAGTCTCCGTTGATGAAATCAAACATCCCACAACAAAAACCCAAGTTTTCTGTGCTACATGTGCAATATTTGTTATGAATGTTATCATGTCATTCATCAAATTATCTTTATAATCATTGTAGCTAGATGTTTCATGTCCATCCAAGTGACTTTTATTCTGAGTGCAATATTTCAATAGCCTTGTAGTGAAAACTAGTGTTGCTTTTGTTTTAGGCGATCTACGTGCAGGGCAATGCAATGAAGTTGAAACCCCTTGTAAATAGGAGAGGTTGCAAACCAAATCAAGAGCATTTATTACTATTATTAGGCCTGCCTTTAATTTTCAGTGTGTTTCAGTATTCCGCATTCTGCCTCAGTATTGATCTTGTGTTTTTTTTTGTGCCAATATGAAAGGAGAGGGTTGGTTCTTTCCTTTATTGTTGAATGCTCCCACTTAATGCTTTACAGCTTTTACTGTATTAATTTTTTAGACTCCCGTCTGCACAAAATGCAATAAAAATAATTTTATTATACCCTTCACAGCCTGAGGTATGCTGTTTGGACACAGAAGGGGGGGAAGAATTAGTAGGTGGGAAGAGGCTTACTCAACGTGGCTCTCCAGGAGTACCCCAGACTGCTATTAGAATCACTGACCTTCACTGACCTTCACCCCCCAGGTCCGGCTGCCTCGTTAGTATACTGACAGTTCTGGGGCTCTGTTCTAGAGGGACAAAACAAGTGGCAGCAGGGGCTAGTGGACAGAGCACTACCAACATCATCTCCTATGAGGTGGAGCACGCACGCGTCAGGTTGTGCTGCCTGCATTTTTGTCCCTAAGCCACTGGAGGCCTTGTGCCAGTCACGTCACCACAGCCACCCCAAGTTTGCTGATGGAGCTGGCTGTTATAAATGCTCTCTAAGGCTTCCACAGGTTCTGTAACTCTATGGGTCTGTCAACTCCCTGCATAATGGGCAGAACAGAGGGTGGCAACTGAGATGAAATAAAAACAGGAGAGCACCCCACTCCACTGGCCAAAAATGGCCTCCTCATAGGGCTGTTTTCGTTTACTAGAAGAAGAGGACGAGCCTGCCGACACACGGAGTCTACCACAAACAAGGATGTTTAACGCAGCATTGTAACTAGCCAGCAGGCTTCTGCTCTGAACTGTTCCTAAAGCTGCTAACGAGGTGAGCTAAGAGAAGCTAGGGTTAAAGGTTCCGGGGCCTGAGCACAGGCTGACGAGGGGGCAGGCCTCACAGCAGACTGGAACTAGTCAGCGCTCCGTCAGGGCCCCTCATCTTCCAACCCCGGGGAATGCCCCGAAAAAAGGTCCTGCAGATAGTCACGCCCAAAAAAGACGACAGAGCTTTTCCTTTTTCATTTTAATTAAAAAGTAATCATCTCATCTTATTAACAACACAAATTCCAAAGAGGGAAAAACACTATATAACACAAACAGGTCAGAACATAAAATGCTGCCACCTGGGGACCTTGAGTTTTTGAAACCATTGTTCGCTTAGCCACTGGCAGGGACTCAGCTGAAGTCAGGGCTGTCCCTTGTCTCTGCCAGCGGCCCCTTGGGACTGTGATCCACAGGGCTCTAATGAGCACCATCCCTAGGAGAGGGCAGCTTCCTTTGGCTCCATTTAGAGCAGCAGCCGTAAGTCCTCCCTCCAGTAATTTCACTCTGGCTCAAAAGTTATGAACAGCCACCTGTATCAAGGACATGTCCAGCTACCAAAAGTCTGACATCAAAATGGTCCCTACCTCCTGCTACTCAGAAACAGAACAAGAGTCCTGATGAAAACGAGAGATTGATTTTTAAGCCCAAAACTCAAAACAATCACTGAAAAATGGGTGTTCAATGCCAGAGTCTAGAGCTGCCTTCTCAGAACTGACTCCATCACACTGCCAGTGGAGGAGGCTGACAGAAATGTTAAGGGGGGAGGTGGTGGTGGTATTGAAAATGGTTGGGGGCCCAGATTCACAGTTCGTGTTAAACTGCCGGTGACTGGAACTGTTCAGTCCATGGGAAAGCCTCCAATGAAATGAAAGCAAAAGAAGAGAAAAATGAGAAAATCCAAAACCAACATTACTGGGTCAGGCAGAAAAATGTCTGCTGTGTGGCTGCCACGGACATTCCCAAACTCCAGAGTAGCTGAATTATCAATCTGAAAGCGGACCCCTCGACATGGGGGTGCGGCACAATGACACCATGCCTGCCAAGCCCAGTCTGCTGTGCAATTCTGGGCAGGAGCTGGAGCTCTGCTTGGCCTGTGAGGCTGGAAAATAAACAAAGGCAGTGGCTACTGACATGAAAATGCCGTTCCAAACTCAGCCAATTGGAGTTTGGCTTTTTCTCCTCCACCCCGCCCCCCAAATCCAGCTGACAAAGAGCCCAGAGAAACCCATGTTTGAAACCCACAAAATATAAACTGAGCCCAGACATCTATACTGCCACCCAAGTGACCCCAGAAATATTTATTTTCTACAAAAAACAAAAAACAACAAAGAAAGACACACCCCCAAATGCAATATAAACTCTGACTCTGGAAGGAATAAGCAACACAGCCTCGGGCAGAAGAGAGCAGGTGGTAGAAACTTATGACACTTGATGTGACCTGGATAGGTGCAGAGAACATCCTCCAAATAACTATTTAGAACGCAATAGGTGGGAGGCGGCCAGGGATGAGGGGGCAGGGAGTAGTTGAGATGGAGCCTCAGTAATGCCTCTGGTAAGATCCCATGGGCGCCTGGGGCCGCCCCACCTGTGCTGTGGTTTGGCTAACCAGGTGGGAGAGAGCAGGGCCACTCTGGATCAGGGTGTCCAGAGCCTTCTGTACACTTGGATTGTCAAAGTTGATACCTGTGGAAGACACGGGCCTCTGGCTAGCTATGTTACTGGCAGGTGCCAGGCGACTGGAAGGCTGGCCAAAGAGCCCTTGGGAAGGAGCCCCAGGCCTGGGGCCCATGTTCCGAGCAGATCCTGCCTGTCCCAAAATGTTTGGAGGCTGATTGCCAGAGGCCTGTGATCTTTGCTGAGGCTGGCTGTTCACTGCTGTGGAAAAATTCTGGTTCTGGGTATTTCCGGGAGCGACAGAGGGAGATGCGGAGCTATGGGCCACAACCGTGCCACTATTGAAGAGGCTGAGGATTTTGGCCTGAAGCTCCTGCTGGGAGGTGGGGGGTGCAGCTGGAGTTGATGTAGCAGAGGGGAGCACTTGGCCGCTCTGGAGCTGTTGGGAGCTTGGCTGTGTCTTCAGCGAGGCACCCGAGGTCGCCCCGAGTGGTTGACGGGAAATCGGGCCTGCAAGACAGGAGGAGGAGGTATCTGGTTGAAAGTACCCTCCTTGGGCAGGAGGCTTAGCAGTCCAGGGAAGAACAACAGTCATTGATCACATCAATTACACAGTACACAGACTTTAACATCAATTTCCCAAAGGGACCACTCCATGGCATGAGCTGTCTCCAGAAGACAGCCTAGTACCCCCGGAAAACTAATTAAAGATAAAAGGGCATTCACCTCGGTTATCAGGGAGTTAGCAATACTAGTCTGCCCATCGCTAGATTAACTAAAGCAGCGGTTCTCAACCTGTGGGTCGCAACAACCCTTTCACAGGGGTCGCCTAAGACCATCGGAAAACACATATTTCCAATGGTGATTCATAAGAGTAGCAAAATTACAGTTATAAAGTAGCAACGAAAATAATTTTATGGTTGGGGGTTACCACAACACGAGGAACTGTATTAAAGGGTCACGGGCATTAGGAAGGTTGAGAACCACTGAACTAAAGAGATCAGAATTCTGTGCCCCAAACTTAAGTCATCATTATATCAGTATAAAGGCCCATGGACGAACACAAGGGGTGGGCTCATTTCCCTTACCCACCCCAAAGAGCCCCGGCCCTCCCACCCTCCCAACAGAGCCTGGGAATTAGAGAAATGCAGAGTCAGAACTTCACCTCGGCCCTGCCACGTAGCTCACCAGGGAGAGAGTCGGTGCTGCTCCTCATAAGCCGCTCCTTCCTCTCTCGCAGGTAGTTGATGATCTTGTCAGTCTCCTCGGCGGTGAGGTACCTGTTGTCTGCCAGCAGGTTGATGAGGCTTTGAATGGCTGGAGGATGGCCCCCGCGCACGCCTTCGTCGGGGCCTCCCCGCTCTCTTTCCTGCAGAATGGCCTCACTGGCCATCTTGGCGGCCTGCCTGGCGATCTCCTCGCGCTCCTTTTCCCGGCACTCGTTCTTGTAGCGCTCGTAATTCCTGGCCACCAGCACCATGGCGTCCGCCTGGGGCATGTTGCGGTGCTCTGCAGGAGGGCATGACAGGAGTTACTTTCTTCCCTGGCAGATTTCAGTGCCCACTTGCTGAACTCTATCCGCCAAGCCTTCCCTAACCTCAAACCAGCAAGAAAACCAACTCAGTAACAAAAAGTCTTGGGATGGGGGATAAAGAGGGGAGGGGAAGGAAATGAGACTGGGAAGACAGGTGAATGGATTTCTTTGGTGGGGAATACACACCTTTGTACAAAGCTGGTTCTTTGTGGAATTCCTAGATCACAGACTTGTAAAACCAAAGAAACGTGATAGTCTCCCACAGATTCAAAAAGACCCCGTGGGGAATAACCATGGAAGGCAGGCTGCAGGGGGTCAAAAAGCCCTTCTGTAAAGCCTGGCTCTCCACTGTGCTTCTCGGGAGAGAGCTGGCCTACTGTTTTTGAATTCTTAAGTTCAAAGGTCATGGATGAAGACCAAATTGTGACCCTAAATAACCTCCTCTCCTCACCCATGGGCAACACGATTTACAGGGTTGCTAGACAATGTCTCAAAACCTTAGATAAATGAACTCACACATCTTGAGGACTATTCCTCAGACAGTCAGTGACCCACTGGAGAGCTTTATGTATTTTATGGTTACGGCTGTAACCGGTCAGGCAAATAGAGATCTCGAGTGTGGTGGAAAGAGGGAAAGGTCTGCTGTAAGAACAATAAGCAGGGCATCAACTGGCCAAGTCTCAACATTCTGGGTGCAAAGCACTAAAAGCCACTTCAGGGCAACTCTTCAAGGAACCTACCCTGGACCTCTAGGAGATCAGAGCCCCCTCCCTGTTCCCACCGTCCCTCTGCTCAGCACACTTACAAATAGTATCCCAACTGCCTGTTGTATTCTCTGTCCCCCATTACAAAGTGTGGAGAAGGCAAGGATTCTATTGCATTCAGTGTAGTATGCACCAGAGGTGTGCTGGAATTTCTCACTGGTGAGAGCCAACTGTGCATCTCTTCCCAACTCTCCCTGAAGTGACTTCATATTGGTAGTTTGAACTAAGACATGGTAAGAGCATTTGCACCACAAACATCAGCAAATGCTAAAAACCACACTGCCCTCATCTCCCCACCCAGAACTGGTTGTTAAACACTTGCCAGCACACCACTGTTTATACCTAAGGGCTAAGAATAATGTCTTATATAATATAGCAGGCCCAGAACTGTATCCACTAAAAGAGTATCAGACAAATAAATGACTATGTAAATGCCCTCCAGTACACATTTGAGCTGAAATATATGAGTCACATGCCCAAAACCTGCTTCTTCTGAGTAAGGCATGAAAGAATTAATGGACTAGTGACTACCTCAGGAATTCTGACCCACTTGGGTCTCCGTACCTTGTGGGGTTCCAAACATGATGTTGACTGTACAGGAGCGGTGAATCTGGTGTTGCTGGGTGATGACAATAGCAAAAGGAGACCCTCCCCTGCTAACATCCTCCAAGGCTTGTGACAGTGAAACCTCTGTGTTGAGGAAGATCAAGTCCACTACCATGCCTAGATCTCGTACCTTCCGCCCCACAGATTCAGCATAATCTCTGTTAAAACAAACAGGATCCAGGTGAGCACTCCATGACCAACTCCCCATCTGTGCACTGCTACCTCAGCCAGCTGTGTGTGTTCCTTTGGAGAGTTCAAATCCTAGCCCACCCAGTGTCTTCCCAGTGTCCTCTTCAGGCTCCAGGGATATAGACCATTTCCTTCTCTTTACACTGGCTCAGAATGGTTACATATTAAGTTACTGGTAGAACAGTATTTAGTAGTCAGGTCCTTCTCTTGATTCTCTAGTCCAGAGGTCCTTTTTAAAACACCATCTCACTGCCTAAGACATACCTGTCTTTGGGGAGGCTGCATAACAGTGGGAAAAGCATAGGCTTTCATGCTAGAAAGGTGGGTTTGGATCCCAGCCCTAACATTTACTTGCAAAGTTGCGAAGTTTTAACCAGATCCTTTTCCCTCTTACAAACCTCAGTTTCTTTACCAATAAAACAAGACTAATATGGCTCAGCTCCTAAGTCATTTCCTTGGCCTTCTCTCCAATCTAAATTAGATTCTTGATGTATTTCTTCTCATAGGACCTGTGGCCAATACATCTGCCCAACTAGGGTGTAAGCTCAATAAGAGGAAAGGGCTGTGTGTTAGCTTACCATTATAGCTCCAGTACCTAGCATCTGCCATACATACAAAAAACCCTGCTAAGTGAATACATATATACCAAGATTATTGTGAAGATTAAAAATATGTAAAATGCCTAGCACGGGGGTAGTATAGAGCAATTGCTCAGAAAATGCTATTATCATGAGTTAAAAAAACAAACAAACAAAAAACCCCATTTCTATAGTTAAAGCAGCATCTATTTCTAAACAAGGCAACTCAGAGCCTGTGAACTCTGCTTGATGCTTGGTGTCTCAACACCTATCTCCCTAGCCTTTGCCTTGAAATTAGCTCTTTAACCCCAAACTGCTAGAAATACATGAAGTTATTTACTAATCACCGAGGGAAAGAACACATAGCTACTGTCAAGCCTGCAAGCTGCTATACTCCCTGCTGCTTCTCTGCTCTGCCTCCTGAAGGAAAGAACGTAAAACAGAGGTGGAGTAAAATGGTGCTGTCAACTCTGGATTGACTAGCATGGTCACCTAAAGAGTTCTGCAAGGCCAGGGCACTTCACAAAGAAGGCTTGGTACTTGGCTCACAAATGCAGAGACATGCCTAACAAATTACTGGGGATTTGGAATCGTCCCATGAAGGGGGGCATCTACTACTTTGCCTGACCAGCATGTATTCTCACTTCCATTTTCCTTTGGGAAAGCATTCCTCTCTAACACAGTTCACATGGCTCCACAGGACTAATCCCAACGTAAGCTTTAGGGGTGGCCATATGATCTAGTCCTGGCCAATTATGGCATCCCAGCATTGCTGGCCAAAGTGACTAGTCCAGCAATGGGAAAGTAAACCAGGTCAGTCTAATGAAAAACAATTCCAGGACTTTAGGTGGAAGCACTGGGAAAGAAAAGCTCTCTTTCTATTGTGCTTGCTAAGCCAAGACGATACTTATCTAGGGCCAGTGCCACTGTGCCATTCTGCCTTTTCAAGTAGAATGCCTATCTGAGAATGAAGGCAACACAAAGACCAAAAATTGGTAACATGGAGGTGGCCATACCTGAACTTAAAAAATTAAATTTTTAAATTAAAATTAAAAAATTTCCCTTTGAGGCCTAAGCCACTTTGTAATGAATTTTCTGTCACTTACAAGAGAAATAATTCTGGCTAAGACATCACAGCAATGCCAGAATACACAGACCAAGTTCAGGGGTAGATCTACCAAGTAGGAGCCTGAATTTCAATTCTGACCCTTCCCTTTACTCAGGAGAAATATCCAAAGGGTTCTTACTTCGTCTGCTTGTTGACCACAATCACAGAACAATCAACAGGCCTCTCAGCATCAAAGCGTCTCTGGATTTCTTCAAAATATTGACGATAAAGCTCTTCTCTACGCCGTTCTTCACGTTTCAAACGCTCTGTAAGATACCACCAGGGAAAACTAAAATATGAACTGTGCTTTCTATAAAAATAAGTCACAGGCCTTACTTTGATCCTGAACTATCTGTAGACAAAGGTCATAACACACACACACACACTCTCATTCTCTCTCAGTATTAATCCTCTAGACTCTCTCCTAAAAATAACCATTAGTATTATTTTTTTACTATTATAAACTCATTGAAAAGAAATAGTTGGATTAAAGGGCATGGTCATTATAATGCTTCATCTGATATATACTGCCACACTGTCCTCTAGAAAGGCTCTTAGTAATTTATTCCCCACAGGGGTGAATCACCAAGTGCTATTACTACACATCTCAGTCAACACTGGGTTTTGCTATTTTAACTTGTTAACTTGACAGGTAAAAGATGGTATTTCATTATTATTGTAATTTGCATTTTGGGACACTTATTTAAGACTCTTTACTGACAAGTACTTATAATTTCCTTTTTTGGGGGAAAAAAATTAGGCAGTAAAAGTTTTATTGCAAATTAAAAATAAGCCTTGGCTGGACTGGCTCAGTGGTTATTAGAGTGTCAGCCTGTAGACCGAAGGGGCTTGGGTTTGATTCTCTGTCAAGGGCACATTACCTGGGTTGCAGGTTCGATCTTCGGCCCCTGCAGGGTCATGCAGGAGGCAACCAAATAGTGTGTCTCTCTGACATTAATGTTTCTCTCGTTCACCTTCCCTTCCACTCTATCTAAAAATCAATGGAAAAATATCCTTAGGTGAGGATAAACAAGAAAAAAACAAATGAAAAATGAGCCCTGGCTGGTTAGAGCACTGGCCTGCAGACCAGAGTTTCCGGTTTGATTCTGGTTAGAGGCACATATCTGGGTTGCAGGTTCAATCCCCGGCCTCAGTCCGGGTTGTGTGGGAGGAAACCAACTGATGTGTCTCTCTCACATTGCTGTTTCTCTCTCTCTCCCCCCTCCTACCCTCCCTTCCACTCTATCTAAAAAAAAAATAAACAAAAAAATACATTGAAAATGAGGTTCTTAACTCAACCAAGTATGAAGCAATGTAAAAATCTTTAAAGATGTATTGAGAAAACCAGGCTTTTAAATATGTTTGCCTATACCTAAAAAAGAGATGCTATTAGGTATGAATTATAAATAAAACAAATGAAAAAAACCCCAAACTCCATGCTGCATAGATAATACAGATAGTTATAGTTATAATAGTAATTTGCATTTAAAAATACTCTTTACTGCCGGGCCTGTGTGGCCCAGTGGATTGAGCGTTGTTGTCCCATGGACTGCGAGGTCCGTTTGATTTCTACACAAGGCACATGGTTGGGTTTCAGGCTCAATCCTCAGTGGGGGACATGTGGGAGGCAGATCAAAGTTTCTCTCTCACATCAATGTTTCTCTCTCTCCCTTCCTCTCTCTAAAAAAAATCAAAACAAACACATTAAAAAAAATAAAAACAAAATGTTAAAAAAATACTCCCTACATATCAATAGTCTATTTGTATTTTTTCTTCTTTTTGTGAATTGCTTAGCCAAGTCATTAGCCCCTTTTCAGTTGGTTATTTATTAGTTTCCTCTTTCTTTTGTAAAGTATTCTACCAGTAAGAGGAATAAACTGTTTCTGCTACTTTACCTTTTGCACGAGACTGACTTTCTGGGCCTGGAGGGCCCCGTCCATCAAAGCTATCCCTGTAACGGTCAAAGTAAGAGTCATCTTTTCTCCTGCCATAGTCATCCATTCGCAGGTATCGGTCATAAGAACTTTCTCTCCTGTAAAGTTAAAGAAATTAGCACAGAATTAAAATTGCCCTATCCTGCAAAAATCAGATACAGAGAATTCTTCAAGACCTAGTCCCTATGAGGAAGTAAACATAGTCAAGCACAGGACTTTGGGATCAGACAAACAAGGTTTGTACAGGCATACCTTGAAAATATTGCGGATTAGGTTCCAGACCACTGCAATAAAGTATCACAATAAAATGAGTTGTAATCTTTTTTATAAATCCTCACCCAAGGACATTTTTCTATTTTTTGTTCAGATAGAGTGGGAGGGAGGGAGAGAAAGAGAGAAACATCAACATGAAAGGGACACATCTAGTGGTTGCCACCCACATGACCCAACCGAAGTACGTGCCCTTTGCGAGAACCGAACCCGGGTCTCTCTGGACCATAGGCTGACGCTCTAACCGCTAAGCCAAACCAGCCAGGGGGAATTGTGATCCTTTTGCTTGTGGAGGTTCTTGTCTTAAATTTGTGAAGCGCAATAAAACAAGCTATGCCTGTATCTGAGACTCACTGCTTATTAGCTCTGCAGTGAGAATGAGTTAAACTGCCTTGCAAAATGACTGGATGTGCAGAAAAGTGCTCAGCATAGTCCCTGGCATAAAGCAAACACAAAATAACTGGTAGTAATTATTGATATTAGTTTTGAAAAATCATTCCATGCTCCCCTTCTCCCATCTCTTTCCCTGTGCTTTTTAAAATTTGTGGTTTGAAAAAAAAAAGGATGTGTATTTGTATATGTATATATATAAGAATTTTCCATCACCCTAAACAGAAAACTCTGAACAGAAACTCTGTACCCCTTAAGAAGTATCTCTTCATGCCCCATCCCTGTAAACCTCTCATCTACTTTCTGTCTCTCTGAATTTGTCATTTCTAGATACTTCATATAAATGGAATTACATGATATTCGTCTTCTGAATCTGTTTGGCTTATTTCACTTAGCATAATGTTTTTGAGGCCCATCCATATTGTAGCAGGTGTCAGCACCTTCCTTTTTTATGGCTGACTACTATTCTATTGCATGGATATATCACATTTTTTATTCATCTCTTGATGGACTTTGGGTTGTGCCTACCTTTTGGTTACTGTGAATAGTACTGCTGTGCTATAGTGTCTGTATGTCTCTTTCCAGTTCTTTTGGGTATACTCAGGAGTGGAATTGATGGATCAAAGTAATTCTATTACATTTATAGCTTTCTGAGGAACTGCCAAACTATTTTCCATAGTGGCCACACTATTTTACATCCCTACCAGCATTGTAAAAGTGTTCCAATTCCTCCACACCTCACCAACATTTGCTATTTTCTATTTTTTAAAAAATAAATGATTATAGCCATCCTAGTAGGTATGAAGTAGTATCACTGTGGCTTTGATTCGCATTTCCCTGATGACAGGGATGTCAGGTATCTTTCCTCATATATATTGGTCATTTGTGTATCTTCCCTGTGCTTTTGCATGCCAAAACAATTTGCACTCCATCTTTTTTCCATTTGCACAATGTCGCCTTCTACAGGCTGTGGGGAGAGACCCAGATTTGTTCACTAAAATACTTATTGAGCAGCATATATGCCATTTGATAGACAGTGGAAATATAAGGCTGATAAAAACCACTGCCCTTCAGTGTTTTCAATTAGTTTAGTAGAACACATAAAAAAATAACAGCCCTGGCTGGTGTTGCCCAATGGTTAGAGTGTCGACCCACGCACCAAAGGGTCATGGGTTTTATCCCCAGCCCAGGTTGGGGCTTGTGTGGGAGGCAACCAACTGATGTGTGTCTCTCTCACATCAATGTGTGTCTCTCTCCCTCCCCTCACTCTAAAGAAACCAATGGGAAAAAAAAATATCCTCGGGTAAGAACTAACCAAAACAAACAAACAAACAAACAAACAAACAAACAAACAAACAAACAGTTAAATAAAAAACAAACAAACAAGCAGAATAGCTGTACATGTACCTGTACATGGGATCTCGGGAGTCTCTCATATTTCTGTATCTGTCGTACATGGGGTCTCGGTGATCTCGAAAATCCCTAGAATCTCTTAGATCACGGAAGTCTCTAAGATCCCTCATGTCCCGAGCATCACGCATACTTCTGCTGTCTCTGTGATCCCGAACGTCTCTATCTCTGTGGTCCCGCAAGTCTCGAGGGTCTCGCATGTCTCTGTTATCCCGGGCATCCCGACCATTTCTGCCATCCCTGGGCTCTCTCCTTGGACTTCCTCGAATTGGGGACCGATCTCGTCTTGTATCTCGACTGTCTCCAAAGCCATATGGATCTCTGTGAGAGGCAGCAAGAAGACGCTAAGACAAAGAAATTGAAGGTAGGTAACCCTTCAGCTCTTTTTCAGAGGTAGCCCCCACCCTCCAAGCATTTTTTTCTCTAAAACATGGTAGCAAAACAGTGAGAACATGACTAAAACTTTAAGAACAGTCACTCATTTGTCCAGCAAATAAAGACTAGTAGGTTCTACAATCTCAAAAGACTGGGACAAAGAAAGAATATATGACCCAAAGCCAAAGGTTTTGACTGGGGTCACAGTACTTAGCAGGCTTCAGGGAGTAATTTGGCATTCCTTATGCATGCCAATCTATCATCTCAATCTCAACAGGCTTTCAAGGTAAAAGTGTCTTTCTCCTAGAACCTATTTTCTCCCACCAGACCTGTTTGAAAGACATTTTAAAAGGGGAAAAAAGTTGAGGAGACACAGTAAGGGGCAAGACTCATGAAGAAAAAATAGAGCAAATGCACAATTTCATACAAAGTTAATGGTGATCAAAGGAGTTGTCCTTGAAGTACAAAAAACTTCACTTAAAATATCTAGCAGGATAATCAAATTAAGGGAAAAAAAAAGAAAAAGTATAAAATGCTACATACAGTAAAGTGTAAGAACACTTTGTCTTCTCAACATAGTTACTGAGTAGTGGTCTCTCTCAATTTGAGGTTTATGAAAAATCTAGTTCCTTTTTTGCCAAGGTTTGTTGTTTTTTTAAACAGAGCAAAGATATGTCTGGCCTGCTCTGATTCAATATTCATGAGACAGTCTACTACACTGGAAACTTAACCTTAACATATCTAAAATGAAACTTCTTATTCAACCCACTGAAACTTCTTATTCAGTCTCATTCCTGGCATTTGTACTTCTGCCAAAAATCATCTTCCCAATTACCAAGAACTTCCCATTTAAGTTCTTGAAAGTAAACTTTGATTTTTCCTTCCCTAGCTCCACTAACTTACTTGAATCCTATATTTTCCCTTTTCACTGGATTTATAAATTCAATCCAACCCTTATACTGGCACCAATAATTTCCAAAAAACAACAAAAACCAACCTTCCAGATTTCAATCCTTTCAACACACAAAGACCAGATTAACCACCCAAATTACTACCTGCTATCAACTGCAGCATGATTAGTGGACTTCTGGGCACCCCCTCCCCAACAAACTTGGCTTCTTCCAACTGTTACCTGTCCTTCCTTTTCTAATTCAATGTCCTGAGTTTTACTTAAGATGTTCTTACGACTTAACTCACATGACATATCAATCACAATATTTCTGTTCACATGGTTTTTCAACCTGGAATATCTTTCCTGCACTAATCCAAGTTATAATCCAGTCCTCACAGGACAGTTCATGTCCCATGTCTTCCAAGAAATCATTCTTCTCTTTCTACTCAACTCTTAGAACACTATTTCTATTACTCCTCTTGATCTGGTATTTACCTTTTTACAACACTGTCTTTTTGTTTGGCCCACGTTAAGTATTACCTCCTCCATAAAACCTGTCCTGAACTTGATCTTCCCCAACAAATGCTTCTCCTCTAGTCCTACCCATCTCAATAAATGCTACATCCACCTACTCACTCAAGCCAGGAAACTGGATGTTATCCACTCTTCCAATAACATTTCCAAATTTCATTCATTCTCATCTCTGAAGTTGATATCCATTCTGTTCACATTTCTTTTTTTTAATCCTCACCCGAGGACATTTTTCCATTTTTTTGTTCAGAAAGAGTGGGAGGGAGGGAGGGAGGGAGGGAGGGAGGGAGAGAGAGAGAGAGAGAGAGAGAGAGAGAGAGAGAGAGAGACATCGACGTGAAAGGACACATCGAGTGGCTGCTACCTGCACAACTGTGTTCACATTTCTTTACCTCCACTGGTACCACTGAAGGTCAACCCATTATTACCTCTCCCTAAAGTCACAGCAAAGGCCTTCTAAAGTAGTTTCCCCATGTCTGCTCTTACCGTTTTTCTAGTCTTTTCCCAGATTATTCCAGTGATCTTTTAAATATGTAACATCCTTCACTGGTTTCCTACAGTATTTACAAGTCAATCCAAAATCTCTAGTGCTAATAAGATCTTGCATGGTCTTGGCTCCTGTCTTCTCCAACCTCATCTTATCCTCTTCCTATTTTATTGCTCTCTTGCCATATTGTCCTTTCAGCTATAACTAGCTAAGGTTTTTCTTGACGCCTTTACTTGAGCAGTAGGCATGGATGCATACTCATTTTCTAGGTCTCAGCATAAATATATCTTATTCCCTCATTTTGTTAGTTTAAAATTTATCTTCTGCCCCTAAATCCTGGCCGCATCCTCTCACACTTTGTTTTTACTTGTCTATCTGCTCTACTAGACTGCAAGTCCATGAGGGCAAGGGCTATGAGTGACCCTCCACTATAAACTCCTCTAGATCTAGAATGCAGATGCTCCATGAACATACTGAATGAATATTGCTCCAGCATAAATTTCTATTACTGCACTTACCACACTGTTCTGTACTTGTTTACATGGCCTCCCTACTAAACAGTAGGCTCTATATTCCTAGGACATAGCACAAAGTTCAGGAAATGTTTAATGAACTGTTCAACTAAACTGTAAGCATCTCAGTTGCACGAGCTGTTTTGTTGACACTTTTGTCATCTACCATGATTACACATATTAGGCATTCACCATGATGCCATCAGCTTGGTAGAAAACCTCAATTTCAGAAAGTCCTTGTCATATATTTTAAGGCTTACAAGAACTCCTGATTTGTGACAGCAAACATGGGAGACTAGGGGATTTAAATGAGGACAGCTAAACTTTTTTCTATTAGAATAGAGACTAAATAAGATTCTTACTTCAATTTTCCTTGTCATATAATCCCCCTAACATACATAACATCTGATATAGTGTATAATGTGGGCAAACACTCAAATTCCAATGGGAAGGGACAACTGTATTTTTGGATTAACAATCGGCAGAAAAACCGGCCTTGGGGAGCAGTTAGAATTAGTTATTAGAGGTGGAATCAGATTTCAAGTGTTCTTGGCAATCAAGGCTGAGAGAGATCATGAGCCTGACAGACCACAGACCACACACAAAGCCTTGGGCTGGTGGAAATGGGGGTAGGGATGCAGATAAGAACACCGTGTCAGAGAATGTGTTATTCACAGCCTTAGGATAATTATAAGTGCCACGTTTGGTTCTCATTCTTTTGAATCCACTGAAATACCTTACTTACCTGTTGGTTACTTCCCTGGAGGTTAACCATAACTCTAAATTACCAAAGCCTGGGTTCATGCTTACAGTTTAAAAAGGCAAGCACTCCCTCTTCCCCTCAATGAATCCATTAAATCCATGTGTAACACAACTATTAATTCCCCCTCAATTGCTTTCTGGGTAAAAATGTAGATGATAGTCACAAGTGGGAAAAGAACCAAAGTGGTGGAAGTAGGGATAGAGAAAATAGTAATTCTCTAAAATGAAAAGGCAAAAATTGTTTCCTTTCTCAAAAGATGAGCAGTGTGGTAAACTACTGTTTCTCTGAAGACAAAACAAAACAAAACAAAAAACCCTTCAGGGTCACTTCAAAACCCAAACAAAGAAGTTCCCAGGATCAAAGGGCTCCCTGGGCTCCTGCAGCTGGCCCCAACATCTTTCTCAAAGCAAGAATCAACTAGTAAAGGGTGGTAAGGTGTGCAGGATTCAGAGCTGCAAGGAGGAAGTCTGCTGAATGAGATGCCTGACCTCAGATAACAAATGGGTTAGAAGCAGGTTTCTGGAGCATAATAAGATTCAAAATATCATCTCATGGCACCAGAGGTGTTTGACTAGAGACCAAATGCAGTGTACCCTCAGGTACCAGGTCACTAGAGGCTAAAAAGAAACTAAAAAGTGGTTAAATAAACTTCAGCACTGGAGTCCACAAACTGAAGGCAGGTGATAAACACTACTAAAATTCTGTTATATATTCACCTATTCAGCAGGGGAAAAATAGCCAAATGCTCATTGTCTCAAAAGAAATATAGCCATCATTTGGAAACATTTGAAAGGTAAGGGAGGGATGGGTGAAGGGAAAAGACATGCATGGCTCAGATGGCAAGTGATGTGCTTCTGGTAGAATTGCTTTTCCTCCTGGGGACTAAAGGGGTAGTGTAGAATACTATTCATTTGAGAGCCTTCAGAGTAAGAACTGATAGGCGATCATTTTGAAGACTGTGAGGAACTTTGAACTTGTCTTCAACCAGAGGCTGAAACCTCAAGCCCAGGATGTTTTTCTTTGGCCTTGGCTGTACAGAAAGGTCAGGAAGGAAGGCGTTTGTCTTTTTCTTTGACAACATCTTCTTTTTGTTCACCGTAATATTTTCCTTGGTAGGTCCAGCCTTTCCCCCCCCCCGAAAAACAATCCTTCATCAGCTCTTCTTATTTCTGTTCTGTCACAGATACTGTCCACAGATATAATTATCTAAATGGCTGGCTGCTGTGTGACGTTGATTCTCCCACCATGATGGCTCCAAGCTACTGTCAGAAATGAAGACAACAGACTTGTGCAGAATTTTGCTGTTAGATACACGTAGGATATAGAATGCAATGAGAGATCATACCTCATGGATCCAAATTTTGTAAGTGCCCATGTTTCTCCCTAGGTAGCATACTGATGATTTTTTTCAAGCACAAATATGGCTTTTCTGTTGGTAGAGATGGTACTTGCTGAGAACAAACAGCTCTTCTTAAGTATTAGTACAGAGGTAATCACAGCCTGGAATCTTTAATTGTGAGGCCCATCTAAAGCTGGGGCTGTCTCACACCCAAGGAATAAGCAGTTGTCAAAGGAATCAACACTGTGGATAGGTAGAAATCATCCCAGGCCATAGAAGAAACTTGTCTACAGCGAGGTTATTTCAGATGAACCCAGTCCTTGATGACTTTCACCGGACACACTAGGCCTAAAATTCTTAACAAAAATATGAGGAAAATTCTCTGCAGAACATTTGAGGTGGGTGAATTAATTCTATTTGCTCTTCTTCAGGTCATATGGGAAAGATGAGGAAATACAGAGTCTCACTTGGAAGCCACATCTGCGCAGGGATATGTTTCAAGACCTGGATTATCAAGGCGTTGAGCTACAGATGGAAATTGAGAACATCTGAGGTACAACCAGAATCATGGTCCAGTCTTTGAGGGCCTAACTTGCATGGTAATTATGTAATATACTTAAAGGAGTCAAATGAAGTGGTCCAAGGGTTAAATGATGAGAATTCAGGCTGAAATTTGATCCACAGCAGGACTCTCTGATGCAAAGTTCCGTGCTTGGCTGGGCCAATATGGTCAGAATTACACACTGATAGCTGGAGTCATTAGGGAGGCACATTATTGAATGGAGAGCAATGCCAGCAGAACTGTGCCTTACAGAAACATTTGAAGAGGTGATAATCCTGTGAAAACTCCCAAAGATATCTAGGTGTTTTGACATTCAAGGTTAAAGTCTAGCAGAACAAGGTGTTACAAAGGTCTTGACAGCATAGTTAAAAACAATTTAAAAGTAGTAGCACTGAACACATAAAGGTACAACTTAAGGGAAATATTTGTCATAGGTACAGTGATTTATTTCCCCCCTGTGAACAATGCATTCCCCATGGCTGGGGAGACATAAAAAATTAGGGTTGTCAAATGAAGGCAGCATGGTTGTTAACATAATGGTACATTTGGAATTCAAGATTTTGACTAGAGGCATGTACCTAAAAGGGTGATATCCAGTGTTCACCCTTAGAGAAATGATCAGCCCCTTCCAGGTTAACCACTCACCCATCTTGCCTACTTACTGCATTTTATTTCTGCCCCATTGGTATATCGTAAGATATAATGCATGACAATGATCAGGGCAAAGATCAAAATGTTAATGTTCTATTTTAAATGTTTATAACTTGTTTGGTTTTAATATTTTTATTTTTAAAGGTAAAAAACTGGGACTCTTAGCTTAGGTTTTAGATGGGGCTCAGAACAGATTTTACTAAATGTGAACACCTTTCTTCCCTGAACCTTATTAAACATGACTATATGAAATTTCAGCATGTTAAATAACATGCTGAGGAACCCAGTTAGGGACATATCACCAAGGGAAAGACTGATTCTTAATGAAATTTGAATTAGCCTAGTTGTCCTCCTATTGACTGTTAATAAAGCAGGAAGCCAATGTCTTATCCATATCCTAAATAACCTCCTTTGAAACTTCTGAGGAAGGTGATATTTTAAAAGGTATATAAAAGTGACATAAATTTATATATCTGGTGAGAAGAACATTTTAAAAGGCCCCCTACAATGTTTGTCTGTTTGTTGGTTTTTTGGGGGGAGCGGGCAGGGGAAATTACTTTTTAAAAAAGTCATAAAGCTATTTCTTCCATTAAAGTTGAAATTATGGAGTTGCATTTTAGCTTAGTATAAAATTAATCTTTTAAACTTAATGTCCTGGCAATGTCTATACTGGATTCCAAACAGCGAAGTTGGTTATTTCCCCAACACTGCAAATTTCTGTTCAAAAGTATAATCAGTTGGTAATATTAAAAGCATTTGGTTAAGTATCATTTAAGGATGACAAAATATTCTCAATTCATAGCACAAAACAGAAGTTACACTGTATTCTGCAATGTGCTCCCCACCTTTTGTCTGCAGAAACATACAGACATTATCCAGAGATCAACATCATGGGGACAACAGAGTAGTAGAATTTTACTAGTGGAGTCAGTGTCCTTATATCGACCAATTCCACACTTTTGGTAAGCTACCTAGTTCAGCAACACATACGTTAGAGCTCCATGGAAATCGAATACACACTGTATCTTCTTTTAAGCCATTTAGCAACCACATTTTCCAGTAGGAGTCCTCTAGTTCTGACCACTAGATGCCAAGTTCTTAGCCACCTGTATTCTACATTAATTGGGGCAATGGGATGCAACACAGATGGTACTGCCCCAAATCTGCAGCACAGTTAGATGAAGCATAATGAAAGCAATTAAATGGAACTGTTGAAGTTCTGCAGGATTTGTTTACGTTCTTCAGAATACTTACATATACTCAGAAAATCAATCAACAAAGTATTTACTTACAAGCTGCAGGTATTCCTTATGGTGTTAGAACAGAGAGAATACCAATGTATATGCTCACTTCTGCAGTGAGACCAGGGCATCCACCTGACAGCTGTAGTGGTATCAGATTCTACTCTGCCCAGGCAGAGTGCTCAAAGAATCTGACTGAAATCAGCAGCATTACCTTGCCACTAGGGTCTGTGTGAACTCTGTAGCAAACATGTGTAATCTATTCCTGGTAGCTTAGAAAATAACCACCCTTCACATCCAGTGGAGACATACACATCAAACACACATCAACCATTCATTCCCGTAAGTAGGTAACAAAATATAAGTGTTTCTGTCCCAAAGCAGGATAGCTGTATGTTATGTGTAAGTGCTCAGTTGGGTATAACACCAGGTAACCCGTGGAGCTACCAGTACAGACTAGGATTCATTGTACTCAACAGTGTCCAGTTCATTGTAGGAAATATAGTTTACTATGATGTAGTTTTGGTATGTAGTTTACTGTGGAAAGTTGGCATTTTTACTTAAGGATAAAGGCAAAATCACCCTAAGTGTCCAGTTGGGCCACAAAGAGAAACCAGATACGAAATATATCATATCTGCTTGCATTCTACACAAAACTGCATATACTGCCATCCACTTGTGGGCTGTTATGGGGCACAACACTTTGGACACAACAGACTCATCTTTGGTATAAATGGTAACAATAAGGCTCTTCTTCGCGAGAAGGGGCCAATTTAATGCCTATAGCCAAGGTACACATCAGGACTATCTCTTTTGTATATGCTGGAAGAAAGAGTGTACTGGGGGAAATGACTTTTATTTCCAGAAAGCTAAGAAAAAGGGAGACTTTTGAGAGGTGGAATGTTTATGCCCTTTTTATTTCCCCTTGGTGGGTAACCAAAGCATGCGAGCAAACGGGATCTGTAGCACAGCAGCAATCTCTCAAGCAGCACTTTCCGTAAACCTGGGTTAACATCTGGACCGGCAGCCATTTGGAATGAAGTGTCGAATCTCTGCTGCCCGCTGCAGCAGCACGGTACACGGCACACACCAACGACCCCAGGGCACTCCTCCTGCTGTGGAGGCTCCCATTGACACGTGAGCTGGGGACAGACAGAGGTTTATCCTCTTCCAATTGCCTGCAACTCATGTTGCAAGCTGAACTTGCTGGGTTTGCCACCGAAAACACAAAGCTTCCTCTGCATCTCCTGATCCATGTTTTTAAAAAGCAGCAAGGCCCTTCACACATGGTTCATGTTCTTATTGTTTGCTTGAATGTTTCTGATTTGTTGGGGGGAAGAAAAGACCCTTGATGTACGAAGTTGGGCTTAACTCCCCAGAGCCCAACTCTCCCAAGGTAACTCACTGCTTCAGGGTACTTTACCTTCGTGTGGGGCTGGGTCTTGATGGAGCCGTATTCATATTTCTTCTTTCCGCTGCCTTATTAATATCTGAAAAGAATAATCAACCCATCTGTTCAATGCTACGGAATAAAAACAAGATCATCAGCATATTTCAAATGAAAGCAACAACAAAAGAACACAATGACAACCAGATGGTGTAAGAAAATCCATTCAGCAGACACACTGTCACTTGGGCAGTTTTTATTAAGTTACGGCAGTACATTGTCATGGCTTGGTAAGCAATGTCCTCAGTCTTCTAGCAAACACATAATTTGTGTAAAACCGATTATGTCAATGCTTTAACACTTTGCCAAGCCCTAAACCTAACACTTGCCCCCGACCCCAAAGGGGAAGATTGCTTTTTGAGGGGAGAAGAGTTGGAGAAAAATAAGGTATGTTAAAAAAAAAAAAAAGAGAGAACAAAGGCAAATAATTCCATTTTATGTTACAAAGAAGCAAGATGGACTCCGTTGTCTTGAAACTTCCAATATTCCATGAAGCAGGGTCTCCTTTTAGTGTGCCTTGTGTTGTATTCCATTGCATAGACTCTTCCAGAATGAGATGTGGGAAAGAAATGGATTAACTTTTTTCTAAACAAAGTATATGATATGTTAACATATATGACCCTCAAAACACTCCTTATAAAGGAGTTTTTATTAGAGAAGACTGGCATATACAACTAGGTTGACGAGAGAATCATACAAACTTATAGAAAAGCCAATTTGTGCAGTTCGTCTGGTTGCTAAAAACAAACCAGTTTTGTAGAAATTGAAGTAAATAAAAACACCATGTACAAATAAGAATTGATGAAGTATCTTAAGAAATGTACCAATCTATGCCCAAAAGATAAACTGACAATTTCACATGATCTAAAGATCTAAATGGATTAAAAACTTCATACTTTAGTTGAGAAATAAAATTGCTTCCTGCTGCAGTGTGGTTTTGTTGCCCTTGTTCCATATTAAGCAAATGATATTGTATCTAATGACACTAAATGGTATTAAGCACTCACATAGAGTGCTTAAAAATAGTAATTATGTATTTTAAAAATTTCAACCAGAGCCCTACCACATGAAAGACCACAATAATAATAAAACAAAACAAAACTTAAAGGGCTGGTATAGACTTTACCCTGCTATACTGACAACTTTTGAGTTCCTGTTCTAGTGAGAACAATCTTCAATTCCATTTTACTTTCCATTATGTCTAGAAGAATGACTTTTGACAAAACTGAAAATAAAATTGCCTCTTACTTTTTCAATTATGCAGACAAGCTATAATCCCTCTATTTAATTTTTTTTTCTTTATTGATTTGAGAGAGACAGAGGAAGGGAAAGGGAGAGAGAGAAACATCGATGACAGAGAACACTGACTGGCCACCTCCTGCATGTCCTGCCTTGGGGATCAGGCCCACAACCTGGGCATGACCGGGAATTGAACTGGCGACCTCTTGGTGCATGGGTCTACACTCAACCAGAGCCACACTGGCCAGGCTGTACTCACTCACTTTGTATTGTTTTCTAATATAGGGTGACTATGATTCAGACAGAAACATGATGCCTTTGATTATTTAAGTAGTTTTCAAAATATCTCTGGAAAACACTAGGAGTGGTGGTGGTGTCAGGATTTCTTTTAATCAGGGGTATTATAATGAATTATATTGTAACTATCAGGGAAAAAGAATGCTCTGCTTTAACCTTTATGCCCTCTTTGAAAATTACACTTTCCTGCCCTGGCCAGTTTGGCTTAGCATTTAGAGTGTCAGCCCATGGACCAAAGAGTCCTGGGTTCAATTTTGGTCAAGGGAACGTACCTCAGTTGCAGTTTGATCCCTGGTCCTTGTTGGGGTTGTGTGGGAGGCAACCAATCGATGTGTCTCTCTCACACTGATGTTTCTCTTTCTCTCCTTCCCTCCCACTCTATCTGAAAATCAATGGAAAAATATCCTCGGGTTAAGGATTAAAAATAAAATTATGCTTTCCCTCATATTTATTTCTTTCATTCTCTAATTATTTCTTTCATTCTCTAATTAAAACAATTATATCTTTAACTGAATTAGAATATTGTTCCTGGGAACAGAAATGGGGGAAATGATGATAACTTATATTTATAGAATGCTTACTCTGTCCCAGAGCCTTTACTAAGAACATTACATGCATTATCTCAATTCTTTTGACAATTCTTGGAGTTAAGTACTATTATGATCTCTATTTTGAAAACAAGAAAATCTGAGGTTTAGAGAAATCAAATGACTTATATGAGGTCATGTGATGATTAGAAGGCAGAGCTAGGACTCAAAGCCAGGTCCGTCTGAAACCAGAATGTTTAAACATTATACTATGCTGCCTCCAAGAGGGAGTGGAGGACATGATTTCCATTTTGAAGACTCCCTGATCAAATGTGGATGGAACCTGGAAAAGGCCCAATGTTTAAGTGACCCAGACACCCAATAGGGTAGAACCTACTTATTAAATTACCACTTCAATTTGTATCATCTCAAACTACAATTTTGGCTTTTGCTACTGACATTCTATAGTCACTTCAACTCTTCAGACAAAAAATCTCTACAAAAATTTAATTTCCTGCCCTTTTTACTTCTTTTGAGAGAAAAAAACAACAACACTTGGCTAGGATCAGCAAATATGAGTTGTAGTCCTACTTGGGGGGGGGGGGGGGCGCTTAGTCAAGTCATTTGATTTCTCTGAATGTGATAAAATGGATATTCTACTGTGTTGGTTATGTTGATTAAAAGAGAATATCAGCTAAGAGAAAAAAACTCATTAATTTGAATTCACAAAGGTTGAGGTAATCAAAATTAGTAAAAAAAAGTCTGAGCTACAAAACTTTAAAATATAGATTTAAAACAGATAAAGTTTCAACGAAACTATACAAGTGGAGAACCTTAGAGAACTAAATTACTGAACCTGAAAAGGACAGTTTATAGTCAATACATCAAATGCTTCTATGCCTACCATGTGTCACACTCAGCACTAGGCCTTAGATATATGGAAGTAAAAAAGTTAAAGACCCTGCCTTAAAGGAGTTCACTGTTTTATAATAAAGAAGAGAGGCACATGTACACAGATAATGATAATATAATCTAAAGTGGGACTATGGCAGAGATAATGAAGGACTATTTAATTTTGTGTATGGCAGGGGAGAGGACACTGGGAAGAATAGGAGGCCAGGGCGGTGGGGAGGTGAAGGAGGCAGAGAAGCCTAAAAGTAACATTTACTGGTTGAGCGTGCACCCATGCACCAAGAGGTTGCTGGTTCAATTCCCAGTTAGGACGCATGCCCGGATTGCAGCCTGACCCCCAGTAGGGGGCATGCAGGAGGCAACCAATCAATGTTTCTCTCGTATTGATGTTCTTATCCATATCTCTCCCTCTCCCTTCCTCTCTCTGAAACCAATTAAAATATACATTAAAAAAAAATAAAAGTAATGTTTAAAGTGAGTCTTAAAGGATGAGAAGTTTACCAGAAAGAAAGAAGTCATTCCAGCACATGCAAACGTAAAGGAATGGTTTGAAGGACATAATAAGTTAGAAATACTACAGGAAGTTTAATGCAGAAAATGGGGATAGGAGGAGAAAAAGAGAGGAACTACAGATGCAAACCAGAGTTAGACTAGATCACAAAAAATCTTTGCTATGGGAAAGGAAGAAACTGGTGGCAAGAGGGCCTGTTAGTAGGCTATAAACTAAATGAACTACCATAAACAGAGTCTCCGTGAAGCCAAATACTAAAGGCTGGCTGTATGTATATTATCCAAAAAAGGGAGGAGGGTGTATTTAAACCTAAGACATTTAAAATAATACCCATTATAATGTTCTTCAAGTATCACTGGTTTGACACTGAAGAGAACAGGTGGGAGAAAATATTTAAAAGGTTATGATTTTTTACCCTTAATAAAGGGATATAAATGAACTGACGGCCAGAGAAGTCAGTAATGAATAACCAACAATCTATTAGTTTAACCCACTGTTCAGAAAGAAATAGATAACAAATCACCTTATTTTTCTAATATATTTAAAAATATATTAATTGTGATAAAAAAACATAACATTCGATCTATCATCTTAACCATTTTAAAACATACAGTTCAGTAGGGTTAAGTATATTCACACTGCTGTGCAACAGATCTCCAGAACTTTTTCATCTTGCAAAACTAAAACATTCTATACCCATTAGACAACTCTCCATCTCCCATCCTTATTTATATCTTCTTTTCATTCTCTGCATCATTTTTCTTTAATAAAGATATATCAGCATCACCTGATAGGATGGTTATAAATCAGATTCTCAGACCCTGCCTCAAGCTTTTAGAATCTGATAATGAAGCCTAGAAATCTGTATTCCAATAAGCTTCTCAGGTGATTCTTGGTAGGTATTTGGGAAATACTACTCTGTTATCTATTTATCCCTTTAGCTTTTACTAATATACTAAACAACATAATATAGTTAGGTCCTCCATTTAGAAATCTCTCTGAACTCCTGTGTTAAAGGGGAAATAACTCATAATCTGGCATAAAAAATATCATGACAATGGCTAAAATCTGTAAAAGTATAATCCCTGAAAACAGTACAGAAAGTATAATCACACAGCTACCTTCAAAGGAAATGGAATCATGAGCCCAAGTTTTCACAGTGCTAAAGGTAATAACAATATTCAATTCTAAAGTCAGTTGCCCCCATCCTCAAGGAGGCATGTGCAGCCCACCACCTCTCTTCAATTACACCTGATCATTGAAAACACAGCCTGAAAACTTAAGCCTCTTTTTCCAATTATCTAGTTATAAAATGACAGAAAAATTAGCCACTGAGCTTGCCACTTTCTGATAGCATATTAGACACTTTTTGGCTAATAAAGGGCAAACTGCCAACTAAAGTTCTCTCTAAATGCTATAAACTAAAGCTGTCAGTTTTGCTGGTAGGGGCTTCTCCTGAGGCATTTTATTTTTATATCTAAATGCAACTCTTTGCAAAAAGAGAAAAATGGCCACATATAATTTCACATCCACGACACTAAAAGAAAACTGGAGCAAATTTAAAGTTAATAAGCAGACCATGGAAACCTGGTAGGTTGGCTTTCTTTGTTCTCAAGAAGGTGAAAGCATTCTACTGAATGGAAGAAATAAAACGTTAAAAACTCCACAGAAATTCTAACTATTCCTATTACCTCTTGTTCTAATTATGAAGCCAAAAACATTTTATAGTTAAATTAATGTCTTGCTTAAAACAAATACATTAATGTAAACCCAACCATAAACCAGAGTTGTCATTTCTTATTAATAATTGGGATATGAATAGATTAGTACTAGAATTTGCATCAACCTTCTATTTCCAATTAAAACTCATTTCCTAAAATCCTAAATTAAGGGTTCTCAAACTTTAATGTACATAAAAAACTGCAGGGGTACTTTTGAAAGACAGATCCCCTAGCCTCCATAGACCAGTAAGAGATAGGCAGCTGCATCCAAGAATCTGTATTTCCATTGAGCTGTTCTAGTGATTCTGATGCTGTCCTAATGTAAGTTTCTCAAAGGCTGTAAAAGGTTGATTTACACATTTATAAATTTTAAAACTGAACAAAAATCACATCTTTCCTAATATTTTTTCTTTTGGATATCAAAAATAATTATAAGAGATTAAAAATAAACTTCGTGTATCATCTCTGATCCTAAATACATATTATCAGTACCTCAATCTCCAATTGCATAATTAAGTACACTCACTTAAAACCAAATTGCTTATTATCTAAAGAGGTTTTTTTTTTTTTTTTTTTAATTGATTTCAGAGAGAGGGGAAGAAGAGGGAGAGAGAGAGAAACATCAATTGGCTGCTTCCTGCACACCCCTTACTAAACATCGAGCTCGTACCCAGGCATGTGCCCAAACCAGGAATTGAACTGGTGACCTTTTGATGCATGGGATGATGCTTATCCTGAGCCACACTGGCCAGGGAAAAACGAAATTACTTATAATTTAAAGTTCTCCAAACCTCACCCACTTGCTGTAGGATCAACCAAATCTTCAATAACTCAATCATTCCAGATACAAATCATGGGACCACTCAAGACATAAAGTTATAAGATACTCTGCTCTCCAAAGTAACTTAAGTTGCCTTGATTCTTGTGCCTAAAGTCCTTGATCTTTATAAAGGTCAACAATAATGTTGTTTTGAACATGTAATAAAGGGGGGAAAGTCTTACGGACTGAAAAAGTTCTGATTCTTTGAGGGGAATTACTTTCTTCACATAAAAGTTATCGGCCCAGCTGACTATTATCTCCTATTTTTCAGTGATAGGATGAAGAATGAAAATGACCATCCCTATAAATATTCATATCTGGTGGTAATAAAACCACCATTTAAAAAGCAGCAGGCATGCTGGTATTATATATTTAGCTGTCAGTATACTTCATATTTTCCTAATGTGCTGCTGCTTCAGACAGTGGCCTTACCCTGATCCTTTCATTATGAGAACAACATAGAGGGTAACTTTCTATTGGTACTACCCTTCTAATTTCTTGATTGTTTACTTTAACTCTGTTTAAGCTGGATAGTCTAGAGTCTAAGCTGGATAGTCTAGAGTCTAGACAAACATGTATTCTGTTCACAGAACAAATGTTTTGGTACAAAAAAGCTAACTGAACTTTAAAAACACTTGTCTCAAATACACACAGTAATCATCAGTAAACCACAGGTATAGAGAGAAAATGAAATGTAGCAGAAAGAGTAGTAAGTTTGGGGAACAGTGATACTTCAAGATGTTCATGGGAGGATAGTGAGAGAAAGGCATCATGGTATCTTCTTCTCTGGGACATCTACATTACATGTGTTTAGCACGTTAAACGCCTCTGAGAAGTCCTAGGGTAAGAACACCACTTTACCTCAACATGTCCCAATTTTGTTTGATCACGAACTTTTATCTCCAATATGTGATTTGAGCAAAAAAAATCCTGAGACATTATTTCCTCATATGCAAAAAAGATTTAATAATACCAGTCTACCTATCTCACAAGATGACTGACAGGAGCAAATGAGTTGGTATCTGTAAACCTGCTTTGTAAACCATATGCACTGCTGGTTATATGTTATCATAGTGAGTTTAGAAATAGACACTTCATTCTTCAAGGGAGTACAAAAAAAAAGTTGCTGAAGGGAATAAAATATTAAATATATTTCCTCCAAAGGATTTCCATTCTTAAAAGCTCAGCCGAATTTTAGTATAATTCTCACAGTAGTAACAAGCCATACAAAGGTACTGCCATCTGCAGGCCATAGAGACGGAATGCTCGCAATGGTGATTTAAAATGAAACCATCAGGCACTTTCTCATCAGACTTCTAAAGCCTTTCCAAAAGATGTTTATTCTTAGCTTTTGAGCACTTGTAGATGAGGCTCCACCTGCTAAAGTTCTGAAACTGACTCGAATAAAATCACAGGACTGTTGCTTAGAAATATGAAGAAAATTACCTTAGCCTTATACTGTGCTCATACCAAAGTAATCCCCCAAAATACGGATTTTTTTTTACACGGCCTGAGGAAAAATTTCCTTGAATAGTCTGAGCTGAATTTTCAGAGTAACCTTTCAATGAATTAAAGTGAATGTGCTTTCTCTCATACAAAATCAGAAGTTATGAACAGACTACAAATAAGCTTATAAATAAGTTGTCAGCGCCTCCTTTAAATGTGTGGTGTTTACAGGCAAGGGACACTGAGTAACCTGCACTAGAAAAAGTCCTTCCACTGGGCCTTGCAATAGGGTTTCTCCAGCACATTCTATAAGGAATCACGGTTTCTATGTTTTAGGTTAACAGATTTTTGCCAGATGTTTCAAAGACTATCTGGAGCTAAAAGAAGGTGAAGAAACCAGAGTGAAGGAAGAAACCGATGTTAGCAAACAAGTGACCTTCAATACCCACAGTGCAATGTTTGGGCTTCATTGGTTTGAAAAAGTCAACGATGAAAGTTAGTTTCCACACCCAGACTGACTGATATATAAAACGTTAAACCTTGAGTTGTCAAAACCCCAAACTGCTCCATCAGCCTCTGAAGAAATACCTTTTTGTGAACTGTCAAGTGACTACCACACCACAATGCTACACGAAAATCCAAGAGGTACACCGGGTGGATTTGGGGGGACAGTTCCTGCAGTTCCCCCGAAACAGCACTTTTAAGTCAATAATGAGAACAGTTTACAACCAGAGCGCTTACAATATTAATTATCATCCCTTAAGACCCTGGGGCATTTCACAGAATCTGCTGTGCCTCAGGGGAAAACTGTGCACAGCCAAGGCCAGAGGAACAATTAACCCCACTCCTAGGGCAGCTTTCCCAAAGCGTGGAATGCAGAATAATTTCAGCAGGAACAAGGACGCACTGTTTATTTTGATAGATAGGTATTTATTTTTTTTATGAGCATTAGAAAAATAACCGACTTCCATCATTCGGATGTGATTTACGTTTCCGCCTTAAACAAATATATTTAAGAAGGGGGAAATAAAGAGAGTCAGTTTAAAGGGAAAAAATTAACAGTCGGTAAAAATAAACAGCAGTACAGATGGTATCCGGACATAAAGGTGCAACGCGAGAGCCTGGAATTTGGGGAACGCCGTCCTAAAAAAGCCCCTGGCGGGCTGTCCCGGAGTGGAAAGGGTCATGGGTCACGACACAGGAGAGCCAGCAGGTTGGGGCGCGACTCTGCCGCTAATGTGCGGGGTAACCTCGGCACGGATTATTTTCCCGTCCTCCGGGCCCCGGGTCCGCGATAGGAACTCGCTGGGGGTCACGTGACAAGACGCCTCGAGGATGCTGTCAAGGGGCCGGGAGGCGGCGGCGATCCCGGACAGCGCTTGGCTCGCCGCACGGCGCCGTACGCCACGGAGAACGCCGGGTGAGGCGGCCCGGTTCGGCCCGGGTTCGAATCCCGACTGCACCACCGACTGGCTGAGGACCCGCAGGCGAGCGACTTCACCATTTTGAGAAGGGGGCGAGATGTGCAGCCCTACCCTACAGTGGAGCCTGGCAGGCTATTGTCGGCGATTCGCGCACAGACAGGCGGCTGCAATGCGGCGCCGCGGGACCTGAGCCCACCACCGGCCTCCCGGAATGGACGGGCCTGGGCCCCACGAGAGCTAGAAGAGGCCGCGCCCCGCACCGGGCATGCGCAGCCCCGCGCGCACCCGGAGGGAGCCGCGGCCGCGCGGCAAGCGGGCCCTCCCGGCTCAGCCTCCCCCTCCGGCCCGGGTCCTCCTCAACCGTCTGCCCATCAGCCCCACGCCTCGGCGGACGGCCACCGCTTCCCGGCACTCACCGCTACCAGCACGGCGGGCTCCCTGACGCTTCTTCGCCTCAGGCCCGCCGCTGCAGCCTCCGCCTCAGCCCACCTGCCCGCCGTAGGACAAAGGCGCCACCAACCGACCGGCGCGGGCACGAGGCAATGGCGGTTGGGGCGGAGAGTGGGGGCAGAGGGCGCGCACGCAGCGGCGGGCGCGGCAATGTCGCAAAAGCACGCGGGTTTACGGCAGGGTTGAGTTGGGGAGTCGATTTCCTTAGCAATGAGGGTGGGGAAGTGGCTCTCCCACCCCCCCGCCGGCAGTTGAGAACGCTAGGGGTTGCCTAGTAACGGCGTCCGCGGCCTGCTGTCCCCACCCCAAAGGGCTTTGTCATTCTAATTTTCAGAGAGCCTTCCTTCCCCACCGGATAAATAGACCACACAAACCCTAGAATACTTTGCATAAAACGAAACAAAAACACCTTGGAAGTGTGTATTGGAGAATAATATATCTGTAGATATAGATATATATGTATGTATAGATATAGGTATCTAGATATCGATATATGTATATATATATACCCATAACCTCCGGATCACAAGGAACAAAGAGAGCAGAGAGGTAGAGAAAATGTTTTATTGAATTTACATTTAAATAGGTTGTGTATGTACCCTATTCGTTTCACTGACAAGAGGCAAAAGACTTCGGTGATACAGTCAGAGGTTCTTCTTGAATTATTTATTTTCCTTGGAATATTCAATGCCCAAAGTAAATTTCCCAGAATGTAAATGTTGACTGTGAAACATGTATAATGTTGTATTGTTTATTTACCCTATAGAATATATTTGTCACAGAAAATGGAATTCATTGCAAATACGCTGTATTTGTCACCTGTATCGCTATATGGATCAGGTAGGCTCTTTTATTGAGAAATGCCTCAGACCCCATGGGGGTCTAATTTCTCTCCTTGTGCCAAGTAAAAATGGTGGCTGTGGAATTTGAACACTAGGGGAAGTCAGATTTCTTTGACACCCACTCATATATTCACTCCTTCCCTAATTTACTCACAGGATGTCATGTTTTTCATACGCCTTCCTTTTGAGGCATTATCATGAGCAAATGCAAGACCCATCTCTGCTATCTTGGAGATCACTGTCTAGTAGAGAGATAGAATTAGGTGAATAATCACACTTGAATTGTAATTGCAAACAGGTAAATAAATATTTGAAGGAAAGAAATAGGGATGCACGCCATTGCCTAGTTTTTCTTCTTGTTAATAGTGCAGGATGTGTCCAGTGCCTGTAAGCAGGTGCTTGGCTTTGAGATCCTTACCATAATTCATCACGGCACCTGGGATAAATGGAAGGTGGGTGGTTTTTTCCCACCTCTGCTGAGAGCTCCTGGAGGCAGACTAGGGACTTCTACTCTCAGGAATTTTTCCTTTAAGTTTCCCCAGGTTGTTTTGTTCACTCATTCTAGGTGAGAATTTTCTTGTGTAGATTCACCTGCTTTCCTGGTGTATTCTTGTGGGGTAGGTTAAGAACCACACTTGACTCAGTTCAGAATCTTCTTTTTCTTTCCTTGGTTACCCTCTTTTTGATGCTTATGCCTTAAAGTTGTACCCTTTTGTCATTTGGTTGAATTGATTAATTATTTTAATTTTTTGATATCTTTAAACTTTAAAATTATTTTTTGGTTAGATATACAGGGACAGAGATTCTGTGACCCAATTTCATCTGGCTATTTTTATTCACTAAGGAGTTTCACATGATATCATTTACTCTCATGACAACCCCATGCAATAGATACTATATAACCTAAACTTTAAAAATTCCTTAACACTTGAAGCATATTAAAGTACATAAAATATTTTACATATCTTTATTACTCACCACTAAGACTCTCCTCCCATCTCCTTCCTCTCACTTCCCAGAGATAATCACTCTCCTAGATACATTCCGATGTATATTCTGTACTTTTATTATAAAGATATATATTATCTCTCCCCAATTGTATACTATTGTTTAATGTGTTTAGATCTATTTTATGTATCCTTTCACAATTTGCTTTTATCTTTTTAACTGTACTAGGTTTTCAACATTTAACCGTGTTGAAATATGAAATATATAACTAGTTTAGTGGTTCTCAAAGTGTGGTCCAGTAAGCAGAATCAGTAATACCTGAGGACTTGTTAGAAATGCAAAATTTCAGCCCATCCAAGACCCACTGAATCAGAAACTCTGACCTTTTTTTAATTTTGAAAGTCCTCCTGCTGATTTTGATGTACTATAAAGTTTAAGAACTACTGCTCTAATTTATTAGTTTTAATTGCTGTATAGTACTTTATTATATGAATTGGCCACGATTTATGTATCTGTACTAGGGAATAATTAGATTTTCTTTTTCTTTTTTTTACAAAGAGTGCTGCATTAAACACATTAGTAGATATCTTCTTGGGTACAGGAGTGGAATTGTATATCACATCTTGAACTTAAGGAGATTTAGTCAGATTGTTCGCCAAAGGTGTATTAATGTATACTCCTGCCAACAGTGTTTAAGTTCCATTTCTTCATATTCTTGCCAACTTTGGATATTTTCAGACTTTATTCATTTATGTATTTTTGCTGATGACTGAGTGTGCAAAATCTTTGTAGTTTTCGTTTTAATTTTCCTGAATTAGTGATATTGAGCATCTTTTCTAGAGGCTCTTCAGGTTTCTTCCTTTATGCATTGCCTGTTGATATTTCTGGACCATCTTTCTATTGGGTTTACTTATGTTTTTTTATTGATCCATAGAAATTGTTTACATTTTCTGGATACTGGATACTAGAGTTAGTTCTTCTCTCTGTGGTTTATTGTTTTACTTTGTTAATGGTGTCTTGTCATTCAAAAGTTTTAAATTTTAATGTAGTCATATATTTCAACCCTTCCCTTTATGGTTTGTAGTGTTCTGTGTCTTAAGAATTAATTCCTTGCTCTGGCTGGTTTGGCTCAGCGGTTAGAGCGTTGGCCTGCGGTCCAGAGAGACCAGGTTTGGTTCCCATTAAGGGCACGTACCTCAGTTGCAGTTTGTCCCTGGCCCCTGGGTGGCAACCACTTCTGGGTGGCAACCACTTGATGTGTCCCTTTCACGTTGATGTTTCTCTCTCTCTCTCTCTCTCTCTCTCTCTCTCTCTCTCTCTCTCTCGCTGTTTCCCTCCCACTCTACCTGAACAAAAAAATGGAAGAATGTCCTCAGGTGAGGATAAAAAAAAAAGAATTCCTTTTTCTAATGTCATATAGATATTCTAAATACTACTACTACGTCCGTTATACATGCGACTCAGTTGAGGCAGACAGCTTACATGACTTGCCCAAAGTCACAGAGCACTGGAGGTGAGTGACTTGGGCTTCTGACCCTTGGGTTGCACTGTACTCCACAGTTCAGGAACTTGTTGCTGTCCTGCTCTGCTAGTCGTTTCATGAGGACACTTCTCAGCCTTTTCCTGTAGATGTAAAGGATGTGCAGAGCTCAGATAGGTTCTGTGCAATTCTCACTCACTATATAATGAAGCACTCTGGATTCTTAAAAATTTCTTTAAATTTTTCCAATAACTTCAGATTTAAAGCATTTCCAAAAATAGTACAAAGAATTTCTGAATGTTCTTCATTCATTTTCCCCTAACGTTGAGCGTTTACCTTGCTTGCTTTATAACTCTGTCTCTCTGTGTCTCCTTCTTTCTCTGTATTATCTAATCTACAGGTCTTATTTGAATTTCACCAGTTGTCTCACTAATGTTCTTTAGAGCAAAAGAAACAATTTTATCCTGGTCCAGGATCCAATTTAGGGTTACATGTTGTCTAATTTTCAAGTCTTTTTGGTTTCCTTTAATCTGCAACAGTTCTTCTGTCTTCTTTGTCTCTTATGACCTTGATATTTCTGAAGAGTATAGGGCATTTGTTTTAGAGATTGTTCCTTACTGGGCTTGTCTGCTATTTCTATTGTTAGATTCAGGTTATGCATTTTTGGCAGGAGTACATAGAAATGATGCTCTGTCCTTTTCAGCTAGTGTGTGTGTGTGTGTGTGTGTGTGTGTGTGTGTGTATAATGTATAGAATCCTCTACAATATTATGTGCACAAATGCATTTTTCAGGCAAAGGGATTAATATCTTTTATTTCCAATCCCCAAAGGGTTCACATGACTTAATAAAGGCCAAGAAAGTCTTCATTTACCTATGCTGATCTTGGTGGGAGTCCTTGGTCCATAGGACCACCTGAGAGAGTTGAGGAGCGAGGCATTGGGAGTGTGGACAGAAGGGTCTGCGACTTAATCTCACAGGCTTCACAAAATTCCACCCCCACCCCACCCCCAGGAGCTGTCTGTGCTGTTCTGGGGATTTCCTCAGTGCATCATGTAAACAGACTTCCGATGCTCCAACTTTCTTGTCTCAAGTCTACTACGGGAATTGACTATTTATGAAGTCTTGGTGGATCAGAACACAGGCTGTGGAATCCGACAGGTCTAGTTCACAACACTACTCCCCGTTGCTAGCTGGGCAAACTGCAGCTTATTCTTTACCCTCTCCATGCCTCATTTTCTTCATCTGTAAAATGGGGGTAAGAGTAGTATGTACTTCCCAAGTTCTATGTAAAGTAAGTTAAATTAAGTGAGGTAGTGCATATCATGCATAAAGCTTAGAAACAAGCCTGTCTCATTGTGTGAGCTCATTAGCGCATATATCTCATATTCTCCAGGTTCATTTTATGACACCATGGTTCTGTCTTTCTGTAGATTTGCTTGTGCTACAGACCATCCCTAGAACACAGAAGCCCTTGGGTTTTCATAGACTACTCTGTTCACATGTGGAATAAATGTCACTGGAATGTGACTAGTGAGTCCTTTTTCTCCAGGACCTTGGGGATGGGGCTGGAGGGGACTTTGTTGTGATGGTATTGAGTTTGTGATGAGCCCCAGCAGAGCTAATAGCTCCTCAAAGTAAGATTCTGCCAACAAAGTGGATCAGAATAGGACTGCCCCACTTGGCAAGTTCTGGTGTATGTTGAAAGAAGTAGCTCAGGGAACTGCAGAATAGTCACCCAAAAGTCCCTCCTATCCATCAGGAAGCCCAGCCTCTATGACACACCCACTTATATCCTTATAGCTTTGTACAACTCTGGCAGTCAGAATAATGGCCCCCCAAAGATATCCACGTCCTGTCTTCTGGAACCTGCGACTATATCACCTTACATGGTGACAGGGACTTTGCAAATGTCATTAGGTTAAGGGTCTTGAGATGGGGTGGTAACCCTGGATTATCTAGGTAGGCCCAATGTAGTCACAAGGGTCCTTATAAGAGGGAGGCAGGAGGGTCAGAGTCAGAGGAGATGTGATGATGGAAGCAAGTTTGGGGTGGGGAGGATATATTCATTTATATGGAGAAAAAGAGGGAGAGAGAGAGAGGAATGAGAAAGATAATAAGATGTTACTACAATGCTGGATTTGAAGATGGATGGGGCCATAAACCAAGGAAGGCAGGGGGCCCCTAGATGCTGGAAAAAGCAAGAAAGCAGATTTTCCCTGAGAGCCTCCAGAATGAACTCAGCCTTGCTGATTCAATTTTTACTTTCCTTCCTCCAGAAAATGTAATAAATATATATCTTCCTTTTCTAATTTTACCATGGTTTACTTCCCCCCTTTAATAACTAAATACTTAATCCAATTAAAATGGGTGCTGATGTGTGAAGTCACAGATAGGTATACTAGATTCTCTCTTTCTCCTATCCCAATACCAAGTAACACCCTCAAAACATTCCCTCTGCTTAAAATACTGTCCCAGCCTCCTTTCTATATCTCCACTCTCTCTCATCCCTTCTCTGTCATCTGTTTAATTAACTTCTATTCATCCCAAAGGTTTTAGCTAAAATCTCACTCCACTTCCACACTCAGAGTAGAGACATGGTATAGCATGATAGCCAGGAGCACAGACTACGGATTCAGACTGCTTAGGTCCAGATCTTGGCTCTACCATTTACTAAACTGTATGACCTTGGGCATGTTACCTAACTGTTCTGTACCTTATTTTCCTTCTTTGCAAAACAGAAATAGTAATAGGACCTGTATCAAAGGATTATTGTGAATGGTGCTGAGTTAACATATGTACAACACTTAGAACAGTGCCTGCTTCGTACTGCTCGTTAAGCAGTTTGCCATCTTATTGCACACTCTGGTAGGACTGTGCACTTTTGTTTTGAAATTACTTTTCCAATCAGAGGCCATAATGGGATGTGAGGAGAATTTCCAGGTTATCTCTTAAATCTGTGACAACTGTGGATAAATGGGTACTAAATATGTTGTAAACTTGGGGTTCATGAACTTGGATGGGAAAAATTTACTTCCTTATTTTCATTTACCTCTAACTGAAATTAAGCCCTTTAATTATGAATGTAGGCAGCAGACAGTAGTATTAGCAGAGCCTGCTACATTGTCTCCAACAGAAAGCACAGATATTTCATATCACATTACAGTCATTGCAGATGTCTTGAATTACTGTTTGCACTCATCATTACTTTGAAATTATGGAAATTTTAGATTTGCCACTAGATCTTATTATTTAATCCATTAATAGAGAAGCACGCACAATGCTATATCACACATTTGCCTTTTAAATATTTTGATGACCATATTTCAACATAATTGGTTTTCTTTGCAACTTTCTTTGATTGTATTTTATGCATTTACAAGCATTTTTCTGAGCAGCGTCCATAGGCTTCTTCAGATGCTCAGAGGAGTTCACAATATTAAAAAACAAGAATTCTGCTCTAAGGGAAATAGTCAACAACAGGAATGATAAGCTCTCCTCAGGGCATGCAAAGATGTGTGTGCTTTCGTTAAGTCAATCATCATCTGAGGACTTTATATATATCCTTATTTAGTCCTCCCAACACCCTAAGAGGTGTTATTACTGTACTCGTTTTATAGATGAGAAAAGTGAGACTCAGAGAGGTGAACAAATTACCCAAGGTGACAGAGCAGTGTACTAGTGGTGGAACCCATGCTTTTTAATGACTTCAGTATCCTGCTTCCCATATAAATCCTTGTAGTCCTTCCACTATCCTGCAAAGTAAATCTTGGTATCCCATTTCCCCATTTCACAGATGAGGAAACTGAGACTCAAAGAGGATTTTTTTTTTTCGTAGTTAAGCAACATAGGATTCAAACCCATGCCTGTCAGGATCCAAAGCCCATGTATCCTACTGTGTCCTGTGGAGTTAATAAAATGTACCATGGAAATGTAGCCTGGGAGAGCTGAAGGGGGATCAGATATATGACTCAGGCAGACCTTTCCATGACATCTATCAGCATTATATGGTTTGGAAAGAAATGACTACTTTTACTGCTTTTGCTGTGAGGTTACATTGCCATGCAGGGAGCATCTTCATGGATGTGAAATACACACTAGCACTTGGAAAACTCCATTAGCCACTATTGTCTAGACAGAGAGTTAAAAGTAGGAAGCAGGAGATAAAAGAATACAGAATTAGGAAGTTCTGTATGAGGCTCATGCCAAAACAGAACTATTGTTGAAACCATTAATGATGAACTTGGTAAGGATCAAAATAGTCTTGTGACCTGTAAATCTAATGAAATGAAAATGAGGTAATGGTATGTTTTATAACTACTGAAGATCTGAGAAGCTGGAAATTATCTCAGCGTGAATACTATAAAGGAACAGGGAACAATGGAAGCCATCTAGAAAAGAAACCTCATTCAGCTTTATTTATAGCAGATATTCATCTTATGTTTCTTTTAAAAAAGTTTTTTTAATTGATTTTTTATAGAGAGAGAGGAAAGGAGAAAGAGATAGAAACATCGATGAGAGAGAAACATTGATCAGCTGCCTCCTGCACACCCCGTACTGGGGATCAAGCATACAACCCCAGGCATGTGCCCTGACCGGGAATTGAACTGGGACCTCTCAGTCCATGGGACGATGCTCAATCCACTGAGCCACACTGGCCGGGTGATCATCTTATGTTTCAACGCAGGGATCACAAAGGAGTTTGTTTCACCTTGCTGAAACAACAGTTGTCACAACCCCTGATGTTTCCTTTCATAGAACCAAGCCAGTAGAAAGGAGGGGAAGGAGAGTGCTATGCAGAGGGGACTGAATAGCTGGGGCTGGGAGAGGTGACAAGAGGAAAGATAGAATGGGGGAGAAGAAAAGAACTAAGACTCTTGCCGCCATCATTCAACCCCCATTCTCTAGACCAGAGCTGTCTACTATGGTAACCACTAGCTATATGTTACTATTTACATTTATCATGAGTAAATAAAATAAAAACCCCACATCTTCCATTGCACTAACATTTCAAGTGTTTAATGGGCACATGTAGTTAGTGGCTACTATAATGGATGGTCATTATCACAGAAAGTTCTATTGGACATCACTGAGAACCATCCAATTCCACCCATAAGTCAGAGAGTATTCATAGTGCAGGACAAGTGGAACTCTATGACTATAATATCCTTGGCTCATGGAAAGACAGAAGACTAGGGTCTTCAGAAATGGGACATAAGAGTCCCAGGTTCCCATATGACCTTACATGAGCTACTTGTGCTTTCTAGGACTCAGTTTTATAATATGAATGATTAATAACACCTTTTACTATATATTATAGAAAATTGCATAATTAATTTTATCCTTGTATAATAACGATGTGAGTTATTAGGCCCATGCTACAGAGGAGGAACCAGAGATGAAGAACGTATGTGCTCAAGGCCACACAGGAGCAGACCCGAGCTTTAGACCCAGACCTCTGACAGCTGAGGCCACACTCCTAACCACCAAGCTACACTGCCTCTTGTTGCTAGTTCCTCATCTCTAAATCCAGGTATCTTAATTGGGGTCTCGCAGAAACAGAAACAGGGACAGGATTTGAGTATAAATAGTTTTTTGGGGGGAGGTGACCCCAGGAAGCACCAAAAAGGGAGTGGGGAAGTGAAACAGGGAGGGGAAGGAAGCCATTACAAGGTGGGTTAATGAGCAGGTTACACTGTGAGCAACCAGGGCTTAATCTGGACTGGGGAGACAGCATAGAACACACACCTCTGAGTCTCTCTAAAGAATGAGAGGACTGGGGTTTCAACAGCTCCTATCTGTCATTGGGAAAAGGCGCTCTCGAGGCATTAACTCTGGCACTTTTATTCTGACCCCCTCAAGAGCTAAACATGCTCTTGTAACCATAAAAGGCGGACCCCCCTCAGGAGAAGTAGGGACGGAAAAAGTGAATTACAAAAGGCACCGGAGTGGGGTCCCAGCAAGGTGCTACACAGGAGATTGGACTAAGTACTCTTTCTACTCTAACAAACTAATGGCCAGTGGCACTTATTATTTGGTCTTTTTATGTCATAAAATCTGAAACCACAATTATTAACAATTTTCCAGAAAATGTGGACAGGAGACCCGGAAGGTACACTTAGACATCTGAGCTGATCTTCAACATGGATGACAAAGTAAGGGTTACTATCATTGTCATACAAAGAGCTCTTTATTAAGGCTGGGACTTTGTCTAGTCAATGGTAAAATGCCAACACATGACACATAGTAAGTGCTCAATGAGTGTTTGTTGAATAAATGAAATTACCCTGGCCAGTTTGGCTCAGCGGTTAGAGCGTCAGCCTGCAGTCTAGAGAGACCTGGGTTCAGTTTCCACTAAGGGCACAGACCTCGGCTGCAGTTTGTTCCTGGCCCTGGTTGGGTCGTGCAAGTGGCAGCCACTCTATGTGTCCCTTTCACATCAATGTTTCTCTCTCTCTCCCTCCTGCTCTGTCTGAATAAAAAATGGAAAAATGTCCTCAGGTGAGGATAAAAAAAAAAAATGAAATTGATAAGATAAAGACAATTCAGTAGAAAAATGGGCAAAGTTACTTCATGGAAGAGGAAATCCAAATGGTTAACAAACATTTGATAGGATGTTCAATTTCACTAATAATTGGGAAAATGTAAATTAAAGCAACAATAAGTTACGTCTCTTCATTAAATCATCAAATATTAAACTGAATAATAGCATATAGTGATGGAGAGAATATAAAGTCAAGGTACTTTTTATATATGAGTGTTTCCCAAGTTTTTTTTTCTTTTTTTGGAAAGTATTTTGAAAATATTTGTTAGCATTTACAATACACATACTCACAAATTCCACTTTTAGAAGTCTACCGAAATAACAGCACAAATGCCTAAAGTATGTGTTGTTACAGCAGGCTTCGCAGTGGTTAAAACTTGGATGCAGCCCTGGCCAGTTTGGCTCAGCGGTTAGAGCGTCAGCCTGCGGTCCGGAGAGACCCGGGTTCGGTTCCCGCTAAGGGCACGTACTTCGGTTGCAGTTTGTCCCCAGCCCTGGTTGGTAGTGCGGGTGGCCGCCACTTGATGTGTCCCTTCACGTCGATGTTTCTCTCTCTCTCTCCCTTCCTCTCTCTCCCTCCCACTCTATCTGTACAAAAAATGGAAAAATATCCTCGGGTGAGGATAAAAAAAACAAAAAAAACAAAACTTGGATGCAGGCTAAGTGTACAGCAACAGAAGAATGGTTGAACCAATCCTGACACGTTCACATGGTGGAATATCATAGTTATTAAAAAGGAAGATGTAAGGTCTGTGTCTACTAACCTGGAATGATTTCTACAATATATTAAGTGAGAAAAGTGGTTACAAAAAAAATTGATAGAGCCCTGGCCGGTTTGGCTCAGCCATTAGAGCATCAGCCTGCGGTCCAGAGAGATCCAGATTCGGTTCCCACTAAGGGCACCTACCTCGATTGCAGTTTGTCCCCAGCCCTGGTTGGGTCGTGCGGGAGGCAGCCACTTGATGTGTCCCTTTCACGTTGATGTTTCTCTCTCTCTCTCTCCCTCCCTCCCACTCTATCTGAAAAAAGATGGAAAAATGTCCTGGGGTAAGGATAAAAAAATAAAAAAATAAAAGATAGAGCCCTGGCCGGTTTGGCTCAGTGGTTAGAGTGTTGGCCTGTGGTCCAGAGAGACCCGGGTTTGGTTCCCACTAAGGGCACGTACCTTGGTTGCAGTTTGTTCTCAGCCCTGGTTGGGTCGTGTGGGTGGCAGCCACTTGATGTGTCCCTTTCACGTTGATGTTTCTCTCTCTCTCTCTCTCTCTCTCTCTCTCTCTCTCCTTCCCTCCCTCCTACTGTATCTGAACAAAAAAATGGAAAAATGTCCTCAGGTGAGGATTAAAAAAAAACGATAGCGATTCATTTTCTCAAGAAATAAACAATTACACAGGTACAAGGATACCTGCCAGGCTGTTATGGGGAGGAAGGTATAGAGATATCCTAAGCAAAACAAGCCAAGCAGAAAAAGACAAATATCACATGATCTCACTTATTTGTGAAATATAATGAACGAAACAAACTGATGAACAAAATAGACCCAGAGACATAGAAGTAGGGTACAGGCTGACAAACCTCAGAAGAGGGGGTGGGGGGGGAGAGATAAACCACAAAACTTATATGCATGTGTGCATAACCAATGGACATAGACAACAAAGCTGGGGACGGGGCAGGGAGTAGGGGGTTTGGGAGGAGGGTGTCAATGGGGGAAAAAGGAGAAACATCTGTAACAAAAATAAATTAATAAAAATAATTTTAAAATAAAATAAAATAAAAAAATAGATATTTACAAAAGTGGAAATAATAACATGGTATAAAGTTATAGGAGAATGTAAAACAGAAAATGTATCTATGGTATCCTTGGGAAGAAAACTCTGGAGGCACATACAGACAAGGATGAAAAGGTGACATGTACAAAGAAAAACATTGATTTAATTTGGGGATGGGACCATGGGTCATTTTTTGGTGTGTAATAAAGGGTTTGTTTCATACATACAAATTGAGCAGGAAAGGTTTGATTATTCACTGTGCTTTGACTATATGAAAAGGCACAGAATTGTATCTCTTGATCCCTGTTCCCAAATTTGATATATCTTTTTCCATTAATTCATTGAGAAAAAGTTACCTTCTCATCTTCTCATGTCTTTCCTCGTGGTTTGGCATTTTTAAAGAAACCATACTTGACTTTTGAAGATATTTCCTCCATATCATTGGGCTGGGAGAAAGAATATCTGCTTCCTTTAGCTTTGGGGTCTGGTGTGTGCCCAAACTTAGGAAGAGGATGTGGAAAGGAGAAAAATACCATCCTGCCTAGAGAATTGCAACTTGGGGGAAGTGTTCTGAAGGAACATATATAGCAGGGCACATGAATTGTCTTGCATCTGAACATCCTTCTTATTTGAGGGGAGTGGGGAGGGGGACAGGACCCACCTAGGAGGCCAAGAGGGTACAGATAGTTTTTCCTACCTCCTGGAAGCCAGAATATGGGGTGTAAGCCAAGAGTGGCCACTTGATGTTCCTTCCCAAGACTTTGAACACTGAGGGAATGATGCTCAAGTTCATGGTCAGTGAGAGCTTGTATTAGTTATCTATTGCTGTGTAAGAGATTGGCCTAAAACATGGGGACTTGAAATGGCAAGCATTCGTTATCTTCCAGTTTCTGTGGGCCAGGAATCCAGGAGCAGCCTAGCTGGGTGGTTTTGATTAGGGGCCTGTCACAAGACTGCTGTCGAGGTGGGGCTGCAGTCATCTGAGGCTTCACTGGGGCCGAAGGATCCACTTCTAATGGCCAGAAGCTTTGGTTCCTCACCATGTGGGCTTCTCTAAAGACTGACTGAGGGTGCTCATAACATGGCTTCTCCCGAGGGCCTGGCGAGGAGCAGGGTGGTGGGAGGAGAGAAGGGGAGAGAGAAGATGTGACAGAGCACATAAGACGGAAGTGTCAGCAGTTCATAACCTCACCTGACACTATCACTTCTCTGGGCTTCCACTGGTCACAGAGACCAACCCTGGCCCAATGACAGAGGTACTACACAAGGCTGAGAAGACCAGGAGGTGGGCTCGCTGGGCCCTCTTGGAGGCGGGCTAGCACAGCATTGGTTTGTTCTGTAGCAGGGTCTTGTCTATGTCCCACGTTGTGTGGTTTCTGCTTGAGCTTGATTCTTCAGCCTTCCTGTCAATTCTTTGAGCCACCTGATCCTTTCCAATAATGTTCTCGTCTGTGTATTTATTTATTTATTTTTTATCCTCACCGAGGACATTTTTGCATTTATCTTCAGGTAGAGCGGGAGGGAGAGAGGGAGGAAGAGAGAGAGAAACATCGATGTGAGAGAGACACATCGAGTGGCTGCCACCCACACAACCCCAACCAGGGCCGGGGACAAACTGCAACCGAGGTATATGCCCTTAGTGGGAACCGAACCCGGGACTCTCTGGTCCACGGGCCGACTCTCTAACTGCTGAGCCAAACCGGCCAGGGCTTGTCTGTGTATTTAAATTGACCAGCTCTGTCTTTTCTTGCTTGCAATGACAGCCCTGACTAGAACAGGAGCTATGGAGAGGACAGCAGTGGGGAAGGGGGGTTGGTAGTGGAGGAACTCACTTTAGATAAGGTGATCCAGGAGGGCTTCTCTGAGGAGGTGCCATTTGCTGAGAGACCTGACTCTGACTTGAGGTGGCCAGAGGATGAAGAGTGGGAGGAGGGGCATTTCAGGCAGAGGAGCAGCACAGACAAAGGCTCTGAGGTGGGAACTGAGGGGCCTGTTTGGCTAGAGCGTAGCAAGCAAGTGGGCAGGTGAAGGGAGAGGTCATGGTGAAGAATTTGTATTATCCTCTCCCAACCAAAGCCATCTCTCATTCCAGACATCAGAGCCCAAGAAGGCTGAGAACCAGACCCAAGGTCTCCTCTAGGAATCAGGATCAACTAAATTATAATTAGGTCACGATCAAGATAAAGATCTATACTTTATTAACTTACCCATCTGTTTTTTGTTTTATTTTCCATCTATCTGTTTTGCTGGCTCTTAATTTCTGGTTGGGTTATTTTCTGAGTTTCTTAGTTCCCTCTGATAAATCCCAACCCAATGCCGCTGAGTTAAAGGAAAAGATTTTTGTCCATAGTTGGGCCCAGGAATCCCAGCTAGAGAGCCTGTTCATCTGGTGGAGATTGGCGGCTACCCAGAGCCGTGTGGAATGAGCAGGTGGATTCTGTGGATTCCTTCAGTCTCATATAGTCCCACTTCCACTAAAAAAATACTTGCTCAGCATCCAGCATGTTCCTGGGCTCTTTGTGGGCATCAGGCTACAATGATCCTTCTTTCCAGGGATCAAGTTAGGTATGAGGGATGGCCCAGTCTAAAGGTTATTGAGAGGGAGTTGGCACTATGGCCCATGGCCAAAGCCAACATGTCCTGCGTACCCTTTATTCCAAATAGGAGCCAGATACTTTCCTTCCAAGGTTTGCTAAAGAGGGCAGAACTGGCCCTCTGTCCCTTAGCCACACATCACCTTGCCCATTTACTGCTCCTAGGGGGAGAGGAGTTCTCTGATTTTATTAAGGATTTTGTATTATGGTGGAAGACGATACTCCCCACTAAAAAAAATTTTTTTTCTTTATTGATTTTTAGAGAGAGAGGAAGGGAGAAGGAGAGAGAGTTAGAAACATCAATGAGAGGGAACATTGATTGGCTGCCTCCTGCAGGACCCTCACTGGGGATTGGTCCCACAGCCTGGGCATGTGCCCTGACAGGGAATCGAACCCTCAACCTCTTGGTGCATGGGTCGATGCTCAGCCAGTGAGCCATGCTGGCTAGGCCAATCCTTACCACTTTAATCGGGAGTCTCTCATGGAGATTGATGGGTGACTACAAGTAAGGATGCTGGGATGCTGTTTCCCAGTGAAGTCTACTTGGCAGTGAACTTGCTGATGTCCCCCTGTGCCTATCTGAATAGGGGAGAAGAGAGGTGGAGCAGCTGGCCAGGATGCATGCGTTTCTCTGGGTCAAGTGGACCCTGCAGTAGTTAGCCAGGCTTTCTGGGATCCCACCAAGCAGTCTGACTGCTGAGCAAGAGGGTCTCCCCAATGGCAGGAGCCTAGGTGGTGAGGCAAGGAAGGAGAGCTCAAGTCTAGGCTGAATGTCCCCTGTCAGAGAACTGTGCAGTGGAGAAGCCTCCAAGAAACTTACTTATGTGCCCGATGAGAACCCACATTTGGACACTTGTCACTCTGCATTGGCTAGGGAAGCAGAGTTGACCAAGAGGGATGGGGCTATTACTGAGGGCTGTTTCCATTCCCTCCTCTCAATTTCAGTAAGGGGGAGGGTACTGGGGCATGTCTCCCAACCAGGCCATGCCCCCCACCTCACACACCTGTTATCTAAGCAGGCAGGGACCTGGCTCAAGTCAACCGTTGGATGAGTAAGGGAGAAGATAAAATTATATTTAAATTGAGTTTGAGAATAAAGCTTTCAAGGATGGAGGTTTAACAACAGAAAGTGACCCACAAGTAATGCAATCTGCTCAAGATGTCATTAAGGGATGGAAAAGGGAGATTCAACACAGCAGGGCTGAAGGCTGAGATGAGGGGAAAAAGTTTCATTACTATGCTCCATTGAGTTGAGTCGCCTCAGCATACTAGTTTCACGAGTAAGTAGAGTAATTGAAGCATGTCTTGCATAGGTAAGCAGCAGTAGGGTTCTGAGAGGGCCCGGGCATGTGGGTGTGTGCATCCCAGGTTGGCTGTTGGAGAGGGCTTTCCAAAGAAGGGGCTTTCCAGGCAGAGGTGACAGCATAGTCTGGAGCAGCAAGCTGAAGGCAGGAAGGACAGACATGCAGGCCAGGAAGCCCATGTCCTTGGGCCCTGTGAACTCAGGAGTGGGGGCTCTGGGGAGTTGTTTCAAATCTGGGAGCAACACAGTGGGGTTTGCACAGTAGAACCATCTGGTTACCAGATTGTGACAGTGCTATGGACTTGACCTTCAGGCACACTTCTTACCCATTCATCCAACCCCATGACCCCGAACTCCTCTATGAAAGCCAGTTTCTCTGTGATTCCAAAATCCTGGGTCATCACTCTTTTATTGAACCCTTCCCAGTCCTCTTTGATGAGACTCTGAAATATTGCCACCCTCCCCATAAATCATCTTCTCGCGCTCCTTCTTCAACAGACTCTTCCCAGCCTAAGTAGATTCTTTGCCTTCTCTGGGCCAGCACATGTTTTCTCAGGATATGCATATACTAAAATATCTTCCTTTTATCTTATCTGGTCTTCGCCCCATGGGGCAACCCGCAGGCTACTATTTATTCTTTCACACATTAATTTAAGCTGCTTTAATTGCCGCTTTGATATGTTTTATATAATATAATTAATGTTTTAATTCTGTGTACTTGCTTCCCGAGGCAGTTTTGTGAAGGGCCCAATTTTGAAATCAAGCAAATAAAGAATAAGTAATGGCTGAAGTGATCACAGTGACGCCCCTCGCTCCCACCCCAAAGGAATGAAGACTGTGCTTGGTTTTTTTTGAAGTGGCTTAAAAAGGGAAGATAATTTTAATGTTCTCTTCATCCTGGGCCAGTTTGGGTGGCTTTCATGAAGCCCCCTGGATGCTGATTTCAAGTGTTCTGCACTGTTGGTATCTGACCAGCAGCTTGAGGTCTGAGTTACAACTACCAGCTCTCTGCAGCTCCTGTCCACTTCCTTCCTGATGGAGGCTGTGATTAGAATGAGAAGTTACTGAGCCCACTCACTCACTCATTCATTCAGTCACTGTAGATTGGTATTTTATTATGTGCCCAGGGATAGATTCAGTCCCGTCCTCAAGGAGCTCACAATCACATATGGCCAGGCAGAGGGAGTTATAGCCCAGCATGCTAATGCTGTGGGAACACGAGGGAGGGGGGAAGGTGGGGCAGAGTATCTACCTGTGTCTCAGGGAGTTAAGAGGAGACTTAAGAGGAGGTAAATTTAAACTGGTTACAGAAAAGAGAAGAAAACAGCAAGACACAGTAAGAAAAACTAAGGAAAAAATACTGTGTGTTTGGAAAATTGGGAGGTGAGCACAGCTGAAGCCAACATCATGGGAGGACATGGCAGGGAGTGAGTGGGGAGAGAGGTTGGGGCTGAGTGGAGAAGGTCTCGCTCTGCAAGGAGAAGGAGTTTAGACTACCCCGAGGGTATAGGGGAGCCCAAAGAGGTTTTTAGGCAGTGGAGTGTCCTGATCAGATTAGACCTGGGATTTATAAAGGGTTTACAGTATGAGAGAGAGAGAGAGAGAGAGAAAGAGAGAGAGAGAGAGAGAGAGAGAGAGAGAGAGAGAGACTGTTAGAGTTGCCTGGCACATCATAGTAGGGGCTCAACAATATTTATTGAATGAGTGAGGCTGTTGGGACAGCCCAGGTGAAAGATGATGAGTCTCTGAATTAGGGTAGTGGCAGAGGTGATGGAAAAGAAGGGGTGGATTCCAGAGGTAGAATCCACAGGACCCTTTGCATCCGAAGCCAGGAGCATGGGGTTAGCAGCCCCCTCCTCTCCCATCCTCCCAGCTCTGCACACCTTGGCCTTTCATCCTGGCCCAGAAATTCAGAGCTTGGAGGGTCATCTCCCTAACCACTGTCTAGTTCAAGTTCTTCAGGTTTCATTCAGAAAAAATTGTGCTCAAGGGAACTCCACACATCAGAGGCAGAGCTAGACCAGAACCCAGGTGTTTGCTACATGCTGCAGAGCAGACAGTGTTAACACTGGTTTAAGAAAGGCTCGGAGGGCTCTGGCCGCTTTGGCTCGGAGGGACCTGGCCACTTGGGCTCAGCCGTTAGAGCGCAGTCCTGTGGACCAAAGAGTTCTATTCTGATCAAGGGCACGTACCTCTAGGGTTCCGTCCTTGGCCCCGTTAGGGTCGTACGGGAGCAGCCGATCGATGTCTCTCTCTCACATCAATGTTTATGTCTCTCCCACCCCCATTCTATCTGAAAATTAAGAAAAAATGTCCTTGGGTGAGAATTAAAAAAAAAAAAAAAAAGGCTCAGAGGGCCAGAACTGGGAAAATGTAGGTAGAAGGGCGTGTGTGTTTCTAAGATTCTCAAGGGGTCCTGCGATCCCACCAAAGGCTAAGAGCTTAGAGACAGATGGAAACTGGGGTGGAATAGAAACTAGTGGAGTGGGGGTAGGGCGGATGGATGGATGGATGGATGGATGGATGGATGGATGGATGGACGGACAGGGAGGCAGGGACGCTGGTCCCACACGAGGGAATTTCCTTTGAAGGAGAGCGAAACTCTAAGTGGGGAACTATTTTTCCTTGAAATGCCTCCGCGCCCCAGCTGTGGCCTTCCCGTTTCTTTTGGGATGAGCGGGGACTTCCTCAGGCTTCTCCAACCGCTTTCGGTTCTGCTGGGGTTCCCAGAGGTGGCGGGGGGAGAACCGTGGGGGTCCCTGTGGTGTCTTCCCAGCACCCGGGGGGATCTCTCTTCCCTTCCTTCGTCTCCTGGGAAGCCTGCTGGCTCCTTCCTCTCTTCAGCTTGGCCTTTCTAGTCCCAGAGGCTAAGAAGGAAGAGCCTCCCTGGGACCCCCCATTCCCCCTTTCCCAGCGCGTCCCTAAACTCCCTGGGGAATCAGACTCTTGGGAATGTCCTGGGGAAATCCCAGAGTAGCTAGTAGCCCAAACTCCGCCCTCCCCAGCGGAGCTGGCCGCGATTGGCCCTAGAAGACCACGCCCCTTTGGTGGGCGAGGCCACAGCTGGGGCGGGGAGTTACTAGAAACCAAGTCCCAGGCCCTCCCCCCGGCCGCCTGTTTCTGACCTCGCCATGGTTCGTCTGCCTCTGCAGTGGCTCCTCCTGGGCTGCATGTGGACCGCGGTGAGTCGACTGCTCCGACCCTACGGGGGAGTTTGGGATTTGAGAGGGGAATGGGAGGAGAAGCAATACTTTCGGGAAGGGACCTTCCTACCTGATTTTCTGGTGGACAGAAGGGCGGGTGGAAGCTGGGTAAGGTTCCCCTGGATGAATTAGGTGGCTGCCTCTGTCTCCTCTCAGATTGGGGTTCCAGGTAGCCCACAGAGGGTGCGAAGTGGGGGCACTGCAGGAAAAGTGCCTAGACAGTGTAGATGGGGTTGGGGTTCGGGGTGCCTCCACTCTTCATCTAGTCAAAAGGCTGGCTAGTTTCCCTCCAAGGCTGACCAGAGTGGAAAGGGAGGCGGGCCAAGGGAAGCAGTGGGTCTGGCTGGTTTCCTGTCCCTCTCGCGTGTGGACAGATGCCAGCCTCAGAGAGCAGTTATCATCTCTTTGCCAGCAGGGGCTGCCTTCTTCCAGGGCATCTTGTGGGAACAAGGGGTGATCCAACTGAGGGAGAATACTCAAGGCTATGCCTCTGCATCCTGAGTTTAAGATGACGGAAGGGACGGATCTGGGGGAGATGAACAGTTCAGGGGACTCAAGAAAGGGTTTCTCCGGGCACCAGAAAGGCTCAGATACATCCAATCAAGCATATCTCCGGGATTTTCAGAAGCCTGCATTTGTCTCACTTTTTGTTTCAATGTATTTTTGTAGTTCCTCATTCTGGAGGCTGGGAATCCCCCAAGTACCATGCCCTCTCATCCCGACCCCTCTGCCTCCCCCTACCTTCAAGGGCTGTAGTTCCTGGCATGAAGTCTGAGCAGGAATGACCCATGGAGTGGGTAATAAGGGAAAAGAGTCAGTAGGGAAGCTACTTTGGTCCAGAACTTTCATTTTCACTCTAAGCAATGGTCCTTAGGGAGAAAGGAGAGGGTGGGGCCGGACAGAAGAGCAGTTCTTATAGGAGAGCGTGGAGGAAGAGCCAGGGGAGGGAGGGTGAAGGGTGGTTTGGCTTATCCAGAGCACACTCCCAGTTTTGGCTCCAGGTAGAGACTGGGCTGGAACAACAGCAAGGGCAGCTGCTATTTGTTGAGAGTTTCCTGTGCGTCAGGCTCTGAGGAAAATGCTTTTCATGCATTTTTTTTAAATTTCTTTTAACTCCCCATTATCCACATGAGGAAACTGAGGCTCAGAAAGAGGAAATGTCTTCCCAGAATTCTCATAGCTAGGTGGAACCTGGATATAAAGCTACATCTGCCTGGTTCCTGAGCCTCTCTCTCTCTGATGGTGAGAATTTCCAAGCCTTGGTCGGGAACTCCTTTGTGTCAGAGGCCTGGAGTGGGAACTGGGGATTGAGCAACTTTCAGAAGAGGAGCTACATTTCTCATGTGTTTGAAAGTGGCATAAAGGACCTTCATTGCTCTGGGATTGTGGTGGGAAGGGTTCCAGGGTTGCAGGGAGAACATTCACAGGATGAATGCTGTGATGTGATGGCTAAGGCAGCTGCCTTTCTACTTCCTTCCCCATTTGGGGTAAGAGTCATTTCTGTAAGTAATGGCCGAATGAGAGCCACCAGTTAGGCAGGACCTGTACAGCCAGCCAGTTAGTCAGGGCGCTAGGCATTCGAGCAAATACTCACATATGTACGGTCATTAAAACTGCCATTTAATGAGCACCTACTATGTTCTAGACACTGTGCCAGGCCACATACATATATTGTTTCTCATCTTCAGAACCTAAAATGGGGTATTATTACTCCCATTTTAGAGGTGGGGAAGCTGAGACTAAGAGAAGCAAAATAACTAGTAAGTGTCACAAAGTCAAGGTTGGAGCCTTAGCTGTTTGTCTCGCAAGACTGTGCTCTTTTCATTGGCCGTTCCCCAAAGTGTGGGATGATTGTAGGCAGCACACACATACAGAACTAAACAACAGAGATTCACTTTCCAGTTTCGTTTAAAATCCTTTTGATATTTTTTCAAGGAGGAAGTCTCTGGAGCTAGAATATAGTTAATACCTCTCCAGCACTTGTTAATCCTCCTTTTACAACAAAAATCAAGAGCAGGCCTGGAGTGGAGGGCTATCGGCGAGCAAAGCGACCAGCTGGGGTTTCATAACAATGTTTTGTTTCTGCTGAATTTTATTTTTAAGGCTACCTTATATTTATAAGCAGTGAGACCGGTTCTCTCTCATGGCAATGCTGTGAGGTTTACATGGAAAAGAGGTGTACTTAATTTAGTGAGAAGTAATCAATAGCATGGATGGTAACTGGAAGTGGTAAAAATGCAGGCGAGACCCAAGTTGGTGGAGAGAGGGAGAGTACTGAGACTGAATTCTCACTCGGATTCTCTCACTGTGAAACCTTGGGCAAGTGAGTCAGCCTCCCAGGCCCTTAGTCTCACCATTTGTAAAGTGAGAGTTGGATTTTATCTTCCCAGCTTCACAATTTTCTGGCATTTCATGAGGAAGGTGTTGGAGGGAAAAACCATGATGAGGCTTGGAGAGGGAAAGGGGTGGGGAGCAGAAGAATAATAGAAGGAAGAGTCCAAGTGCTAAATATAGCCCCAACTAGGACGAGGACCAGCTGAAGTCAGCCAGTCTCAGGACTCCAGGGGAGGTTCGGGGGGCCTCATGCGCCTTTGAATCTTTGTGAAGAGGAAAGACTCAGGAGTCCAGCCAAAAGGAAGATCTGTTTAGTTCAGAGATTATGGTGAGGTTCAAGCACAATCGCTTTGTAAAAGACCAGAACGATCCTCTGGGCGCTTTTACAATCCTATCAGTTGGCAGTTTAGTTAAAAATAAACACACCAAGTAATAGGCGGGCTCCAGTTTTCTGCTTTGGACTTCCACTTCAGTTCTCGCCTCTGTCCTGGCTGATGTTCATTTTCCTGCCAAGGAGGCTACAGCAGAGATTTCAAGATCCCTTCAAACTGCCCAATTCTGTTTTTAGGTCCACCCAGAACCACCCAATGTATGCAGCGAAAAGCAATACCTAATAGAAAGTCAGTGCTGTAATTTGTGCCCACCAGGTGAGATGCCAACCCTCTAGCCCCACAGTGGGTGACCCCTCCTGGTTTGCTGGCAGATGCAGGCCCCATGTGCCATCTGTAAACTCGAGTCTTAAATGACCCCTGGGATTTCCCATCCCTGCCCTGCTGTCAGAATGTTCTGGGTTCCCTCTCTGCCTGCCCAGGACTAGGGTTCCTGTATCTTGCACGCCCCCTCCCCCACTCCCAATCTGACTATGAAAGCTGGAAGGGTCCAAGACTGTCATCTTTGAATCCTCGGCCCTAAAGCCCAGCCTGATCAGTTTTTGGTGAGCGTCTGACTCACTGAGCTGGTCAGAGCTGCCTCATTTCCTGATGCCTTTTCCAGGTCACAGAATGGTGAATGACTGCACAAAGATCACCGACACAGAATGCTCCCCTTGTAGTCGAGGCGAATTCCTGGATTCCTGGAACAGAGAGACACGCTGTCATCCGCACAGATACTGCGACCCCAGTGCGTAGGCTGCTGGGGAAGGGGTGCTTGGGGGCTGGGCTGATATTCCAGCTCATTCTTGTAAAGTGAGAGTTGGATTTTATCTTCCCAGCTTCACAATTTTCTGGCATTTCATGAGGGAGGTGTTGGAGAGAAAAAACATAATGAATGCAGCCATTCATTTAAAAAAAAAAAGCCGGAGTCTGTTTTGATTGGTGGAGTCTGAGTTGTACTGGTTGTTGAATAATTTGATTGTTATCTGTACTTGGAAGAGGGTCTAAGAAAAAAAAAAGAGCAGGAAGTGTGAGGAGTGCCCGAGAGTGCCCACCAAGGGGTTCCCGTCCTTCCTACCCATCTCTGCACAGACCAAGGACTCCTGGTCCTAAGTGAGGGCACTTCGGAAACAGACACAATTTGCATCTGTGATGAAGGCCAACACTGTGTCAACGAGGCCTGTGAAATGTGCAGCCCGCACAGCCCTTGCAGCGCTGGCTTTGGGGTCAAGAAGAACGGTAAGTGGCCTGTTTGAGAATCAACTTTAGAGGCAGAAGAGAGGAGCTGAGGGCCAAGGCGAGGGGCCGGGCAATGGGCACTCAGCCCCAGAGGGGGAGGGAATCACAAGACTACAGCCTACATCAGTACATCCCCTGGAGTGAGCAGGAAATGAACCTTTTTCATCCCGGCTCCTGCCATGGTATCTGCCTTGGGAGGGCAGTGGGAGCAGCCTTCCTAGGGGCAGCAGCTGTTGTGGGAGGCTGAGCGCTGGGGAACAGTGCTCAGAGCAGGGAGATCTCCCTGTCCCGCTGGCCCACCAGTTCCCTGGGGAGCCAGACTGGTGCTCCACTGTGCTGATTAATGCCTCCTTCTCCCTCCCAGCTACACGGGTTTCTGATACCATTTGTGAACCCTGCCTGGTCGGCTTCTTCTCCAATGTGTCATCTGCTTATGAAGAGTGTCAGCCTTGGACAAGGTATAAGAACTCATCCCTTGTGTTTCCTGCTCCAAGAGGGGCATGGGATCTGCTTCCGTTCTATCCAGCCACCTACCCGTCAGCCCTGGCTCCCCATGTCCACACACACTCATACAACGTGTAAAACATCTAGAGTGACCTCATGGAAAAGCAACCAAATGGGCACTTTTCAGCATTTTCTTGTCTGCTCTCTCTTGGTGGTAATAGACACTGTTGATCTCTCCATCTGCATGAAACTCTCTTTTCTTGGGGACATTGTGATACCTCTCCTACTTTCCTTCTACCCTCGCCTGTTCCTCCTTTCCACATTGAAGGAGAGAGACACATTGATGGGTTGCCTCCCACATGACCCCAACCAGGGCCAGGGATCAAACTGCAACCAAGGCACATGCCCTTGACTGGAGTCAAACCCATGACTCTGGTCTGTGGGCTGACGCTCTAACTTCTGAGCCAAACTGGCCAGGGCTCAGCTACTTTTTAATTGCTTTGCCTACCTCCCCTGGGCTATCTCATCCATATCCATGGCTTCAAGCTACCATTTCTCTTGGGTGGTTCCCAATCAACATCTCTTGTCTAGATTTGTCTACTGAGTCCCAGTGGTCATATCCAACTGCCAGGGGTACACCTCCATGCACGTGACCCACAGGCACCAAGTGGGCTCAGCTTCTTGCTCCCCTCACCCTCTGTGAAGCCACCACCATACCTCTGGGCACTTGTCCCATGGTCCCCCCCACCTCCACTCCCAAATCAGTCACCAGGTCCTGTCTGTCTTGCCTTCTAGATGTTTTGGGACTCCTCCTTCTCATTAAATCAGTGTTGCCACTTTAGCCTGGGTCTCATCACCGTGCTCTGGTTGATGCCTTAGCATCCTCACTGACCTCCTGCCTCTAGTCATCTGGTTCTCTGTTCTCTTGCCAAAGTGAGTTTTCTGCAGTTCATTTTGGATCACAGCACTCCCTATTTAAAATGTTTCATGGGCCTGGCCGGTGTGGCTCACTGGTTGAGCGTCGACCCACGTACCAAGCGGTCCCTGGTTTGATTCCCGGTTAGGGCGCTTGCCCAGTTCTGGGTCCAATCCCCAGTGGGGGACATGCAGGGGGTGGTCAATCACTGTTCTCTCTAATCGGTGTTTCTCTCTCCCTCTCCCTTTCTCTCTCTCTCAAATCAATAAAGAAAAAGTATTACATAAATAAATAAATCTCTGGGCCTTTAGGACAAAACCCAAGCTCTTTGGGATGACCTCTGACATTCCAGTTCCATTTGCTAACCTCTTCCCACATCCTGCTACCTGCAATCCCCTCAACACACTGCTCATTCTCTTGCATCAAACTCTTCTGCCTGGAATACCCTTTAACACATGCCCCATTAACATTTTACATTTAAATTTAAAAATGCCCCATTAACATTTTACGTTTAAATTTTTAAAATGGGTAGGACATGCACGTGAGGCAGAAAGCACAGAAGGGCCCACAGTGATAAATCTCCCTTTCACCCCTGTCCCTCAGCCACCCAGTTCTCCCTGGAGGCAGCCACTGTTCCTTGTATGTCCTTCCATAGACAAACACACAAACACACACATGCAAACACATTCTTCACACAAATTGTAGCATCTCATAGACACTTTGTTATTTGTTTACTGTCTGCCTTTTTCCATTAGATTGCAGACTCCTTAGATATAGAGACTTGGCTTTTTTTTTTCTTCCCCTGATGCATCCCTTATGCCTAGAACGGAGTAGGGGCTCAGTACATTTTTATGTTGACTGGTGACTGGTAGCAGGTTGGGGCAGTAGAATCAGAATTCCAACCTCAGTGCAGCTTAGAAAGGAGGTGGCCCTGTGCAAGCGTGTGACCCTCATCTCTCTGAGCCTCAGTGTCCTCATCTGGAAAAGGAGAATGACCTCCATCCCGTGAGGCTTGAGGAAGACATGCAGAAATGTTTTGTAAGCTCGTAAGCACTCTCCTCATGTATGTGCGTTCCTTGAAGCTTCTCTCTCTTTCTCCATCGTAAGATTTTTTTTTATTTGTGATGTTTGACCATTCCTCACCATTTCTCCTGGGGCCATGTTGGACTGGGTCTTCTTCTCACATCTAGACTCCTGCCGTGGCCTCCTGGCTGGCTGCTTCTCGGTAATTTCTCCTCCTGTGAACTCTCTGACCAGCCGAGCCCTCCCTCTCCTCCAGCCATCTGATTGGAGGCTGATATGACTCACCAGCGGAATCCAGGGGAAAACTTCATGGCTGATTATCAGTGATCTGGTTCTAAAGACCCAGTTTTCCATGGTTCCCTAATGCCATCTGGCACGTCACCCCCTAATCTCCATCACATCGTTCTGCTTATTGGGAATGGACCACTGCTTTAAATGTTACATCCTTCAGAGCCCTCTCAGACCTAACTTCCCCAGGGCAGTCCCTCTGGATGAGCCTTAAACCAGAGGTTCTCCACTGAGCAATTTTGTCCCCCCTGGGCCATTTGACTTGAAAGGGGGATGCCACTGATATATAGCGGGTAAAGGCCAGGGATGCTGCTAAACATCCTATAGTGCAAAGGGCAGCCCCCATAACAGAGAGTCACGAGGCCCAAAATGTCAGTGGTGCCGAGGTTGAGAAACCCTGCCTTAAACCAAATGGATTGTCTCTCCATTCCTGCCGCTGTGGAGTTTATCTCCACTTCTCCGAACGATTCCCAGTTGACTTCAGCCTATATCCCAACACTTGGCACTCATTAGAGACTCTCCGATTATTACCCCTTCAAGACGTGTAATCATCTCTCCTCTGCACTTGTGAGTTCCACGAGAACAGAGTTGGCATCATAACCAGCACAGGAGGGTGCATGTAATATGTGCTCAGTGAACCTGGACTTGTTGATTATTGTTGATGGTCTCCCTCTGGGGTTGGAAATCTCATGGTTGGGGAAACTTAATGTCTCTTTTTCTCTCTCCTTCTCTCTCTGCACGTATGTGTGCGCACACACGTGGGCACACAGCTGTGAGATCAAAGGCCTGGTGGAGCTGCAGGCAGGGACTAAGAAGACGGACGCAGTCTGTGGTGAGTTCCGGAGAATGGGCCCTGGCAGCAGGCTAGGACGGTAGGGAACTAAGGAGGGAGACTGAGGCACACAGAAGCAACGGGTGGGAGGGGGTAGTTTGGAGTTGTGGCATCTCAGCTCTGCCACTATCAAGTCCTCCCCAGCACTCCGTTTCTGGAGCCTCAGTTTCTTCATTTGCAGAATGAGATGATGACAGCCCTTCCCGTGGCAGGCTGTTGTAAGTGCCTGGCATGGGTTCTTGCACTTTGGAAGTGCTCTGTCACGGCTGTTCCACTTCACGTACCAGCATGGTGTGACACGGTTTCCCCTCAGGGCCCCAGCTTTGATTTTAGAGCAGCGAGGTTGGCCTGCAGCACAGATCACAGACTTAATAACTACAGGGACGAGGCAGGTCATGTTAATGAGTGAAAAAGGTCAGAGGTAAGAAAAATGCACTCTCCGTGCTTTTTCTTAACATCCATTTTCCCTTTGGCAGGGCGGGGACTGGAGGGGGGCGAGCGAGGCACTTGCCTTAGGCACAATATTTAAAGCGGTGCCAGGAAAACGAAGTAATCGTGATAAATAACATTTTGATGCAGTATTTAAAAGAGAATCAAAGTTAATGTAAAAAAAAATCCATAA